>NC_081317.1:4322500-5760000 GCF_026419965.1 Kogia breviceps
ATGGGACACCTGGAACCAAAATTCCTGCCAACAGACCTCTGATTTCCCTGCTGTATTTCCACCCCGAATTACCAACTGCATCCTTGACGCATGTTTTCTGACTGTGTTTAACAAGACCATTCCCTACCCTAGTGGCTTGAGCAGCACGAAAACGGGACTGTAGTCTCTCCCCCGTTGGGCCCTGACTGGGCTCAGCTAGGCAGTTCCTGCTCGGGGTCCCAGACAGGGTTGCAGTTAGGCAGTGGCTAGAGCTGGAATCTTCCAGAGGCTCGCCCACTCACACGTCTGTCTCAAACAGCTGCGGTGGCGGGGGGACCCGTCCCTCTGCGTGCCTGCCATTGGTCACTGCAGCACGGCGGCGTCAGAGTCATCCAATCTCTTAACAGGGCAGTTCAGGGCAGAGAGAGACGGAGACAGACAGAGCGAGTGCGCCTGCGCCCGCGCGAGAGCTCTTTTCTGACCTGGCCCCGGAAGTCACATGACGTCTGCCTCACTCTGTCTGTTGGTAGTGAGTCTCTCCCGAGCCCATATCCAAGGGGAAAGCTATTAGATTTTCATGGGAGGGATGTCAAAGGACTTGAGGACTTGTTTTACGGCCACCACGGTCCACTCGCTCGGCCCCATCCCACTCCCCCACCGGAAAGGCTCATCTCTGGGCTTAAGCATCTCTCAAAGGTTGGGTCAGTCTCCACGGCCAGCCTGGCCTGGGCGGCACCAAACACAGCCCTTCCCAAGACGCCCTGAGAGCTGGTGATGGGAGGAGTCCCCACACCTTTGCCACCGGTGACTTCCAAGCTGCCAAACCCAAGAGTTTTGCTTGGTGTTTCTGGCGCCCGATCGCCCCTCCTTGAAAGTTCGCCCTCCTTCCGCGTCTGGCGCTGCTGCTCTCCCCACGGTGGGCCCGCCGCACCAGCCATGCCTCTCCTCCTGATGACACCTCGGTAGCCTTTCTGCTGCTTCCTGGCTCTGTTCCCTCCCCCAGTTCTGAGTCCCACTGTCGTGTCCTGCACGTTTGCCCCCGCTGTTCCTCCCACATCCTCTCCCCACCATGGGCCCTGATTCCACCCAGGGTCAAATGTCATGTCCCCAGGGAAGCCCTCTCTGTCCCCTCCTGAGGCTGGGACTCAAGAAGCGGCCTGTCTGTGCCTTTCTTACAACTCATCACAATTGGCCAGGTAGGGCTTCTCATTTCTAGCCCCGCCTCACCCACCGGGATGCCAGCGCCTCCCTGGTTCCCCTTCGGATCCCTCAAGTCTCATAACCCAGAGCGCAGAGTGTGTGCTCAGTAAACGCCTCTGGGACTGTGCTGAAAAGAAAGAGGTGGGGGGAGGTGCACGGGGCAGCGTCCAGCCACGGCTGGCCACCGTTCCACCCAGTCACTCATCTTCCTGGGAAGGCACAATGCCGGGAAGCCGGAGAAACGCCACCGCCAGCCCTCAGCAATATGAATACTTTATAATGTAGAATTTACACAAATCAGCGGAATCCCAATCCAAAGGGAGGAGATGAAGTCCATTTGTCAGGGGAAGGGAGATTGGCTAAGTGCAGGGTGGAATAGTCTAGAAGGGCTCGGGGAGCTTCAGACATGATATTTCTGGGCTGAAATTAGCCAAGTGCCCGCGCAAACGGAGAAAAGGGGGACTCAGCTGTCTAGGGAGCCAGCTCTGGCTGCCCCACAGCTCTGGCTCCGCCCTGCTCAGAAACCTGTTTCGCAAGGTGAGCTGGAGCTGGTCCAGGTGAGTTGTGGGCGTGGCCTCTACCAGAACTATTGTGACTGGGGGGAGGGGAAGATGCTGGCCCTAGGTGAGAACATTACCTGCGCCCCAAGCTCAGCCCCAGGGGTGGTGAGAAGCTTGGAACCTCTGACATGAGAGGGGTGACAGAGGGCTGTATCAGGGCTGGCGTTGCCGGCAGAGCGTGGAGACCTGAAGGTCAGCTTGGGAACTGGGGCGTGGGGATGTACAGGGAAGAGTTTCTAAGGCTGAACAGAGCCCCTTTGGGGCTGAGCTTGTGGGACTTGGTGTGGGCACGTGATGTCAAGGATGGGGTGAGAACACACTTCCAGCCGCGGATGATAGGGAGATGCCAGGAAACCCGAGGTCCCTTACAGGAACTCTGGATGCCAGGCCAGACCACAAAATCCTCACCTTCTCGGGTCTATTTTTGAGGAGCGCACGGGGAAGGGGCTGGGGAACCTGGAGGGAGGCCCATGCCTTAGGCCAGGGCAGCACAGTCTGAACCAACTTGCTTTTCGACCCCGGAGCCCGGAACAGCCTCATCTGCCACTACAGCCGGTTCTCAGAGCATCCCTAGTGGAAGAGACGATTTCCTCTTCACTGTGCCAGCCCCAAGGAAGGAGAGCCAGGTCCGGGAGCAGGGTGGGACTGGAGGAGGCTGCTTCTGGGCAAAGAATCCTAAAATCTTAGATCTTGGAGCCAGAAGGGACCTAGAGAGATCCTCTGGCCCGTGTCCTCAGCCTGTATGCCATGGAAAGTGAACATTTCTGGGTAAAACTGAGACTGATTCAAGGCAAACCCACTGCCCCTCCTCAAAAAGGGGGAAGAAATCGGCTCAGGTGCATATGCAGCTGGTGGGCTTGAAAGTCTGAGAACCAGGGCAAGCTTTTCAGGAGCGCTCGGGCTGACGAGAGCAGGGCTGGGTTCCCGAACTGCCGTCTGCTTGCTGCCAAGTGACGGGTGGTTTAGCTCCTCAGCAGGTTGTCAGAAAGGCCAGCGGGGCCTCGGCCGAGGGAGGTGTTGGCAGTAGCCATGTGCGTTTGGCTGGATCTCCACTGCGTGCAGAACATTGACGGGGCTAGGGCGGGATGGCTTCATCGTGGCACTGGGTGGAGTTCATCTCACCCAGCGTCTCCCAGACGGCTGGGTCTTGACCCCCCCATCCCTCTCCGTCCAGCCAACCCTGAGCACACCACATAACCACCCTGCTGCACTTGTCCTGCCTCGCCAGCTCCCTCCACCCTCCCCTGCTGCTGTCAGAAATTGGGTACCTTGGTGCCACCCAGGTGACCCTTTCTCCTGGTGAGGAAAACACAATCAAGTCTGGGGTTTCCCTAGCCCGGCTGGGCATGCCATCATCCTTCATAAATCCGTTCATTTATTGCACTTCAAAGAGCCAGCCATGGTGGTAAGAGCTGGGGATCCAGCCGTGAGCAAGTCAGATGTGGCCCCTGCCATGGAAAGCTTGCGTTCCAGTGGAGAGAGGCAGAAAATGCAGAAGTGGACAAATAAATAGAATCATTATTGCTTGTGACAATGCCTATATGGAAAATTCCAATTCCCAGGCTCTAACTCTGGAGTTTCTGCCTCAGTAGACCTGGGATGGGGCCCTGAAATCTGCATTGTTACGAAGTTCCGCAAGGGGAACTTGGGAACCACGAGTCTAACCATCCTACTGCTTGCAGATGCTACTGGTAATTTACCTTTTGACCCAACAATCCCACATCTGGGAATCTATCTACAGGTCTACCTTCACAAGTAAGACATCTTGCATCGCAGTATTGTTCATAAGAGCAAGACATTAGACATGACTCTGTCTGGCAGTGAGTGTCTGGCTGAATAAACTATGTGACCCCCACACAATGGAATACTATATGCAGCTGCAAAAAAGAATAAGACCAAACCCACAGGTACCGCTATGGGGAAATCCCAGACTATCAGGCTAAGTAAAACAACAAAGGAGGTAGAGCGCAATGCTTCTAGTAGGCTACTTTTGTGTAAGAAAGTGAGAGGTGAAATAAGAATAGATATATTACATATATTTGCTTATGCTTGCATATAGAACCCAGAGGATAAATAAGAGGGTAATAAAATGCTTGCCAACAGTGGAGGGGAGGTAGGGGAAGGATGGTGGGGAAAAGCCAGACTGCTCAGTGTACGACTTCTTGCATGGTTTTGATTCGGGGACCATGTCATTACCTGCTGTTACAAAGATCAGGCAGGAGGGCAGGTGTGTTGTCAGATTCCTGGGCTGTGAGCAGAGCGCCCCTTCCTTACACCCATAAGCCGTGGCTAGCTCCCTCCCCTCTCTAAGCCTCTGCCTTCATCTGAGAATGAGGACAGCCCTCCTCACTTCCAGGGCTGCTGGGAAGGTCGGTTGAGTGTCCAAGGGCATTTTGCACAGAGCCTGGCACAAACGTTCGCGCACTCACCCTTCTTCTTCTAAATCTCACTCATTTAGGGTTGGAAGCTGGGTTTCTGAAGCGTTTGTGGCCAGCTGGTTAAAGGAAATACAGTATATGAGATTATATTTTTAATGTTTTTTAATCTTTATTACTGCAATGCTTTATTTTATTTTATTTTTTGGCCGTGCCACGCAGCATGTGGGATCTTAGTTCCCTGACCAGGCGTCGTACCCGTGCCCCCTGTATTGGAAGGCGGAGTCTTAATCACTGTGCCACCAGGGAAGTCCGATCAGTGAGTCTTTACTGAGGACCATCACGAGATGAATGTCACAGGGGAACTCGAAAGAAAAGTGGCTTCCCTGCCCCTGGGGACTCCTCCTTCCCCTACCCCATAGACCCCTTACTCCAAACTCAGCTACCTGTCATTTCTGGTACCTGAGCCACAAGTTCCCACCTCTCTGCCTGTGCTTGGGCTGTTCTCCCCACCTCCCCACCACTCCCAACCCCTGCCCAGAATGCCCTTCCTTCCCTTCCTCCTGATCTGCATATGTAAATTTTATGCAAAATAAAGCCCCAGATCAAAAGGGTGACAGCCACCAGGTCCCATCTCCTGTTGCTGCGGCCTCTGAGGTCCTGCATTAGGTCAAGGACCCACAGCTGGCAGAGGCAATGGAGATGGTTCAACTTGCCAAGGCGCGGCTGGGGTGGGTTCAAGCAATGCCTGGGGCAGAGCCTGATGCAGAGAGAGGTGTTTGCACAGATTTCATAAACTCCCAAATTGCACTCTTCTCCCAAGTCTTCTTTCAACCCATAACCACTATATTACTCAGGGCTCCTTTTATAAAAAACAGCTTTATTGAGATATAATTAACGTACTATACAATTCATCCACTTAAATGATACAATTCAATGACTTCTTAGTGTATTCACAAGCTGTTCATCTATCAGCACAATCAATTGTAGAAATTTTCATTGTCTTAAAAAGAAATCCTTCTCCCCTTAGTTGTTACCATTCCTCCCCAGGCACCTCCCCCAGCCGCCCCGACCCCCAACCCCAGCCCTAGGTAACAACTAATCTACTTTCTGCCTCTAGAGATTTGCCTATTCCGGACATTTTCTATAGATGGAATCATACAATATGTGAGGTTTTTGGTGGCTGGCTTCTTTCACTTAGCATAGTGTTTTCCAGGTTCATCCGTGTATCAGTATTTCGTTCCTTTTCATTTTGCCTAAAAACATTCTACTGAACAGACACAGCACATTCTGTTGATCCACTCAACAGCTGATGGACCTTTGGGTTGTTTCCACCTTTTGACTATTATGACTAATACTGCTGTGAACATACACGTACATGTTTTTGTGTGGACACGTTTTCATTTCTCTTGGATATATACCTGGGAGGGGGATTGCTAGATCAAATGGTAGTTCTATGTTTCACCTTTTGGGGATCTGCCAGACTGTTTTCCAAAGTGGCTGCACAATTTTATATTCCTGCCAGCCGTGTGTGAGGGTTCCGACTTCTCCACGTCCTTGTCAACACTTGCTATCTTCTGTCTTTCTGATTCTAGCCATCCTAGTGGGTGTAAAGTACCTCACTGGGGCTCTGATTTGCAATCCCCTGATGACTAATAATGTCAAGCACCTTTTCATGTGCTTACTTAGTCAGGGCTCTCTTAGAGGTAAATGAGAGAAATGTACCCTAAACCACCTTAAGCACAAAAGGCATGTATTGCTTTAGGTCAGCAGTCAACAAAAATAGAGAGGTTGGTGGAAGGGTTCCCTAGATCCAGGGACTTGAACGGAATCAAGGATTTCTATTTCTGTCTCTCTGTCTCCCATCTCAACTCTTCTCTGTGGATGGAACTCCATCCTCTCAGAAAGAGCAGCTATGGGGCAGCCACAGCCTTATATTCCTTACCAAGAAATTGTAGGAAAATGAGGACTTTCCCCCCTAGATTCAGTATGAAAATTTTCAGGGAAGGACTTCTATTGGTCTGGCTTGAGTCACATGACCACTCATGGACCAATCATTATAGTTCCCTGAAGGAAAGGGAGTTTTTGACACCAGGGGAACGGGAGGAGGGGTCTCTTTAGTACAACCCCCCACACCTGTGACGGGAGGGGAGGGAAAGGAGGAGAAAATGACCACAAGAGAGAAGCAGTGATCTCCAGTTTCCCAGAGCAGTCCTGCCTGCCCCAGCCCCCATTCCTTCTCCCAGCACCGCTCTGGGGGCAGTTTTCAGGGCCTTATCTCCCATGACAACTCAAACAGAGCCAGGTTCCCTAAACTCCAAGCATTCCCATGTCACCTGCACCGGTATTACTATATCCACATACCACCCAGATGACTACTTATTTTTAATTTTGAATCATCTAATGTTTAACCTAATAATATGTGCTTTAAATAGAAACTTTATATCACAATGATAAATGGGAAATCAGTACAACTGGCTGCAAACATAAGGTAACTATAAAAATAAATACAACCAAAACCCAACAATGCTGTCAATTTCAGGAGGTACTGTTCCCATCGCAGGCCAGGCCGGGGAGCCTGAGGACAGGTCTCCTTGTTAAGCAGGGAGATTAGCAGGTATTAGGGAGGCGTGAAAGATGCAGGAGCACGAGAGTCACAGATTTCCCTTTAAGCAACTGTGAAGGTTGAAAAAGAACTGGAAAGAGAGTAATTCTCACTGTGATTTAACATTATTCAACATCATGCTCGATTCCACTGAAGCTCTTCCACTTACCGTCAGGGCCATGCGTCCCACATGCTGGCAGGCAGTGAAATCAACCATACGGAGACTCCACTGGGGGTCCCCATACCAGATTTCACAAATCCAAATCATCAGGTTTGCTATACCATCCATCCGCCCTTTGCCCTTGATCCCTGGCTGGGGGGCGGGGGTGGGAGTGGGGCGGTGTCTAACTGACTCCAGGGTCTAAGCTAAAGTCTTCTCAGAAGTGTCCTAGGAAGGTCAGCGATGCAGGACGAGCTGGACTGCGTTTCCCGGCTCAGAGATCCCATTCAGCCAAGGGACGGAGGTTATTACAGGTCCCCCTCCCCGATGGCTCTCTAGAAACCTCTGACACTCCATCAGCCAGGCTGATAAATTGGTAGCCTTAGTATTTTGATAACTTGAAGCCCCAAAGCCACTCGCCCGGCAGAGACAACCCCACCCTAGGGCTAAGTTATTAACACAATGACGATGTGATTGGAGAAGCTAGAATGAGCTCTTTGTGAGCCTTGCTTTGAGAGAAGGAGTGCGTGTACAGTGGCAGCGGGGCAGTGGGCCAGGCTACCTGTGACTGTTTTTGTTAATTGCGAAGACATCCGCTCTCTGTTGCTGCTTTCTATTTCACATTTCAGGGACGAGGGGGCCTCTGGCAGGGGGTGGAGGAAATCCTCGCGTTCCGAAAGAAACTCAAGTCAGCTTTGAGAACAAGAAACAGGGGAGGAACGACTCTTCGTGACCGGCTGGGTTTATTGCGCGGGCTTGCGGAGAGAAGGGCGGACTGTGAGATTAGCTCTTTGAAACGAAGTTAGCCGATTGCTGGAAATCAATAGCAGTGGAGTTCTGTCCGAATCGCCGGCTTTGAAGGGCTCAGAAATCGCTCCGTTTCCTGCTTTCTTTCCCTGCCCGGACTTGGCGCGCTCTCGGGTCCACCGGCAGGTGAGTTTGGAATTGAGATGGTCCCGAGTGCAAACAGCTATTTTGCTCCCAGGCATCCAAACGGGAAGACCTTCATTCCGACATCGGAGGGCACGTGGAGTCATTTTCTGGAGGCGGACAGGCTTTTTCCCTCAGGAAATCAAACATCGAGTTGCCGGATATGGGATCCTAGTGGTCAGGGGAGAGGGAACGGCGAGGAAGCAGGGGCAGCCGCCCTAAATAATGGATTTCTAATGGACTTAGCAAAGCTTTGTTGTGTCTCTGGGGGTCTCCTGAAACCGTACCATCTGCTGGGGGCTGGCCATGGAAAAGGGAAGAGGGGCAGAGGACGGAGAGTCTGCTCATATAAGAGGAGGGGGATGAGATACAGCCCCCAATGCCCCAACAGCTGCCACGCTGACCTTGTTTGGACAGAAAGCTGAAAGTAACACGGACTGAAATTAACAAAGACTGAGGACTTTCTTAACAAGTGGAGAAAGACTTGATAACAGTAAGGAATTAAGCACTGTGAGCCCTGATCAATATTGAGGTGGTGCCCAGAGCAGCTTGTATCCCTTTTGCTGCTCTCTTGTGATAGGCCCAAATCCTTTACGGAGGATTTCAACGTTTCCCTCCAAACCCCTTTGTGGAGGGGCGGCAGGGGAGGGAGGGGCGAGAGGGGCGAGCTGAGGTCCTTCTCCCCTGTCTTAAGGTTGACTGAGTGGAAGCCTGCAGTGCTGCGTGTGCGTGTGGACGAGCTACACACATTCCAAGAGGTACTCTCCGGAAGGAGGGGCCCAGGCTCTCTCTCCTCACCTGCTTCCCTCTGGGTAAACAAATGCACCATCAGCACATCAGCACATCAGGGTAGAGCGTCCGAGGGCCCTGGAGGAATTACCTAACCTACTTAGTATTTTGGGAACGTTATACAGGATAAAACTGAGACCAGAAATGCAAGATGATCCGAATGTGGTACAAATATCTCAGAAAAGACAGGGAAGTTGTTCTCAAATCGCTCACCCAAACTTGGAACGCAGCCCTGAGGCCACCTCCCCGCAGGACTCAGAACGAGCTGCCCCCTTTTCCCCGCTTAGTCGAATGTTTCATACCGCCCCCCCCGTCCCCACCCCCCATCAACCTGTTACTAGAGCCGATCAATTTGATAGCTTCCCCAGGTGACGACCTGCTGTCGGGCAGAGAGAACAGGTCATCTGCCTGGTGAGCGACAGGCTGAGCTGAGCCCCGCCAGGCACACGACACAGCTCTCTCCACGGAGCCCCGGCCAAGCACCAGACACCACTGTCCTTTAGCTTCACATGCACGGTGACCCTTGAGATGAGAGCTGTCATCCCAGGTCCCTGGGGAGGAGACTTGGGCTCAGAAGTTGAAGCCTTTGCTCCAAATGGAGGCAGAACTCTCCTACGGATAGTGTAAGATTGAGCCGTGCCATCTTGGCTGGGTGTCACACGCCTGGCCTCGCTTCCCTCTCACCCCAGCGATCCGTGGAGCCTTAAACAGTTAAGGGCTGGGGGAGCCACATTTTCAGCCACGTTTTCTTGTAGCCACCCACCACCCACTCTGGCCCTTCTCAGCTTCTCTAACACTGGCTGGGATTTCCTTATACTTCTGGTCCCCTTGTTTTCTCTTTTCCTTAAAATAAAATTTTAATTTATTAATTTGTTTATTTTGGCTGCGTTGGGTCTTTGCAGCTGCGTGCAGGCTTTCTCTAGTTGCAGTGAGTGGTCTTCGCTGTGGGGCGTGGGCTTCTCATTGCGGTGGCTTCTCTTGTTGCGGAGCACGAGCTCTAGGCGCGTGGGCTTCAGTAGTTGTGGCACGTGGGCTAAGTAGTTGTGGCTCGCGGGCTCAGTAGTTGTGGCTCGCGGGCTCTAGAGAGCAGGCTCAGTAGTTGTGGCGCATGCACTTAGCTGCTCTGCAGCACGTGGGATCTTCCCGGACCAGGGCTCGATCCCGTGTCCCCTGCATTGGCAGGTGGATTCTTAACCACTGCGCCACCAGGGAAGTCTGTCTCTTGTTCTCTTTTGTTTGTGCTTCCCTTCCCTTCAGGGCCCTTCCCAGACATAGCACATTTGGGTTAATATATGTTTACTATAGATTTGTATAAATATATATTGTAATTGTTGCTAAGCTGAATAATATTGGGTTGGCCAAAAGTTTCATTCAGGTTTTTCCGTAAGATGTTATGGAAAAACCTGAACAAACATTTTGGCCAACGCAATGTATATATATTTTTCATCTGCAGAGGAACAATTTGCCATACAAAAGAATCCCAGGACTTCCCTGATGGTGCAGTGGTTAAGAAGCTTCCTGCCAATGCACGGGACACGGGTTCGAGCCCTGGTCCGGGAAGATCCCACATGCCACAGAGCAAATAAGCCTGTGCGCCACAACTACTGAGCCCGCGTGCTGCAACTACTGAAGCCCATGCTCCTAGAGCCCGTGCTCTGCAGCAAGAAAAGCCACTGCAATGAGAAGCCCTTGCACCGCAACGAAGAGTAGCCCCTGCTCGCTGCAACTAGAGGAAGCCCGTGCGCATCAACAAAGACCCAACGCAGCCAAAAATAAAAAATAAATTAAAATTAATTAATTAATTAATTTTTTTAAAGGGTATGTTGTAGATTAAGAGTCTTAAGAGGGCTTCCCTGGTGGCGCAGTGGTTGAGAGTCCGCCTGCCGATGCAGGGGACACGGGTTCGTGCCCCGGTCCGGGAAGATCCCACATGCCGCAGAGCGGCTGGGCCCGTGAGCCATGGCTGCTGAGCCTGTGAGTCCGGAGCCTGCGCGTGTGGACCCTGTGGTCCACGTTGGGAGAGGCCACAACAGTGAGAGGCCCGTGTACCGCAAAAAAAAAAAAAGAGTCTTAAGAGGCATGCCCACCAAATACATCATGTGGTCCTTATTTGGGTCCTGATTCATATGAACCAACTGTAAAAAGACATTTTTTAGACATCAAGGGGAAAAATTGAGCAAGGAAACCAACTATTAGATGATATGTCATAAGGAATTATCCTTTTTTGAAATATGCTATCATATATTTATGGTTTATTGAAATTAAATTCACATCCAAATTTATTACATTTTATGTTGCATATCAAATTTTACAAATACCTACCTGAACATACCTGCACAAGCTATTTTTTAAAAATTAAAACCTTTTTATTTTGTATTGGCGTATAGTTGAATTGTGTTGGATATGATAATGGTATTATGGTTATTTTTCTTTTTAAGTCCTTATTGGTTAGAGGTATATTCTGAAGTCATTACTGATGTTAATGATATGATGTCTGAGATTTGCTTTAAAGTGCCCTCCCCCCAAAAAAAAGGGAAAAGGAGAGGCAAAGAGATGGGATAAGAATGGTAAAATGGGGGCTTCCCTGGTGGCGCAGTGGTTAAGAATCCGCCTGCCAATGCAGGGGACCAGGGTTCAAGACCTGGTCCGGGAAGATCCCACATGCCGCCGAGCAACTAAGTCCATGCGCCACAACGACTGAGCCTGCGCTCTAGAGCCCACGAGCCACAACGACTGAGCCTGCGTGCCGCAACTACTGAAGCCCGGGAGCCTAGAGCCCACGCTCCGCAACAAGAGAAGCCACCCTAGTGAAAAACCTGCGCGCCGCAACGAAGAGTAGCCCCCGCCCGCTGAAACTAGAGAAAGCCCACGTGCAGCAACGAAGACCCAACGCAGCCATAAATAAATAAATAAATAAATGTATTAAAGGAAAAAAAAGAACGGTAAAATGTTGTAACTGTTGACACTGAATGATGAGTGCCTGGGGACTCATACTTGTTCTGTGTTTCGTGCGTGTTCGAATTTCCCATAATGAAAAGTTAAGGTTTAAAAACACATGCCACACTCAAGTATTTTTACATGCAGCCTGTACCTGATCGTATGCTGCCTTCATCAGAACCCAAGCCTGCTCACGGCTCTCTGTGTGGTGGGTACATGTGTGTACGAACGTTCTCTGTGCTCAGTTGAACTGTAGGATTCTTGAGGACAAAGGTCACTGCTTCCACGCTATCTCATCCCAGCACAGTGGAGGCCAGAATCCAGTAGGTGTTTCATACAAGGTCTTGGCTGGTCGGCCAGGCGATAGAGAGATTCAAGGAAACTCAGCCAGCATCCCGAAGACCACGGGTTCCCTGGCAATGTTTCTACTGAAAGCAAGCAGGTCCTCGAGCTAAATCATCCTTCTGTTGGCACCGCATATACAGGGGGACTGTGGGTAGCTATCAGATTCAATTTTAGTAAAATGTTTACCATAATATGTTATGAGACTTTGCTTATGAAGTAAATTCAACACAGGATGGAGAAGAACCTTACTTTGGAAATGGAACTGTGCACGCAGACAAACCAAAGGTGAATGACAGAGCCCAGCTTTGCTGAAGGCGTGTGGAATTGGTGTTTGTTTCGCTCTTCTTTAACATCTTTAATAATGATCTGGAAAAGGGAGTAAACAGCATGCTAATGAAATTTGCAGACTGTCCTTAATCGAGAGGTGCTGCTATCACGGAGAAGGGCAGAGAAGGGACGCAGATGCCTCAAAGGGGGTTAAAGATATCAACAGAAAATAACAAAATAAGATTTGGCTCAGAGGGAGAAAGACAAATTCAATTGGGAGGAAAGTCTAAAACGGGATATTCCCTGGAGAGAAGAACAATGCAAAAATAATGCTGAAAGAGGTTCAGGCAGAGAGCAGCCTTAGCTGAAGTGCAAAGTGGGGGAAAATGGTCAAGACTAGGAAGGACATTCTAAAGAAGATATGCATGCTGATAGTGGGATACCCATGCCCCCCTGCTCCCCCAGAGTTTCATAGACTCCAAAGACTCCATCCTGGGCCACACAGGTCACTCAGACCCCAGAACCTCTGCTTGGGAAAGTGTCCTTACAGGGCAGTAAGAAATTTCCTTTATGAGGTCATCCTGATTCCATGGAAACTAGACATACATTTCCCAGAATCTTCATCCTCTGGGAGGACACTGTGGACCAGGAAGGTTTGGCCCCTGGAAGACCAGTGGACTAGGGCCAGTCAGGCTGACCCAGCAGACAGCCCTTTGTGGTTTTCTGGATGAGAGAAAAAAATTACAGCTTCTGGAAATGCTTCCCAGAGACCTGGAAATCAAGGAGGTTGCTGCACTGCAGAAGGCATCTTACCCAGCTTGGAGATGCTACAGTACCATTTCTGCTCAATGCAGATATTAAATTCACTTGTTCAACAAATATTTTGTGGGCATCCACTACAGTGCCAGCATCCAAACGGACATGGGCCCTGTCTTCCCAGAGCTTAGACTCTAGTGAACATAATACTGGTGCTTCAGTGACCAGGTGCCTCTAAAGGAATCGAGAAGGGGGTGGTGATGTGATAATATTCTTTTCTAGGAAGAGATCATCCTCCAGACGATTGAGCAAGTCCTCCCACCCCCACCCCCTCCAAAAAAAAAAATAGGAAAAAAACCCACAAAACTCCAGGAGATCAGCAGGTGACAAGCAGTGATTAAAGAAGTGGGGAGAGGGACCTGGAAAGATGAAGATGAATAACGAGAACCAGAAAGTAAGATGGAGATCATTGTCAAGTTCTGATACACTGATGCTAGGACAATATTTTTCAAGTGTTGGCTCCCAGGCTGATGGCTGTTTGGGTCTCAAGTCTGCAAGTCAATGACAAGGACAATCAGACAATAACTTCAAGTTAACTGGTTACTTTCGAGTTAACAGACCTTTGGAATTAGCAGATTAGGTTTCAAGTTCAAGCTTCACCTCTAACTAGCTGTGTGACCTTGGGCAAATCACCTAACCTCTCTGAAACTCAGTCTTCTACTCTGTAAAGTGGGCCTAGCAACAGCACCTACCTGTTGGGAGCTGATGTGAGGCTTAAATGAAACAATTTGTTTAAAGTGCTCAGTGCTGGGCCTGACCCTTGGTAAGAATTCAGTAAATGTAACTCTTATGACCTGATCACTGTGCACAAGACCATTGGCGACACTGGCATTTTATGAGCAGCTTGCGGTAGAATCTTGGCCAGTTGTTTATACTCTGTGTCTGTCTGGGGTCATGTCAACGCGCTCTCATTCTCCCAGGTGTGTAATACCGGTGAGGCATATATATTGGACGATAATATGTTCTTCTGTGTGGCACTTTTTTTCCCCCAGTCTCCCCTTTGGTAAAGTTATTTTCCACACTTTTCATTTATTATTCGCCGAACATTTATTGAGCACCTTCTCTGTGCCAGGCTCCCACACAAAGACGAATAAGCCCCATCCTCGGGCCCGGGATGCCCCCAGTGCAGAAGAGACAACTCTACAAACTGCTGTGCCTAGTTCCTTGCTCCCCAAAAGATAGCTCTTTGCCCTTTTCTTCTCCCATCTTTGGAATTTGAGCCTCTTCGCGCTTTATTGACACTCTTCTGACTTCCAGTCTCAAATGTCATCAAGATCGAAGCGATGGGCTTTGAGTTAGGAAGACCTGGGTTTGAAACCCACCTCTGCCTCTAGTTTGCTGTGTGACCACGGAGAAGTTATGTAACCTTTCTGGGCCTCAGTCTTCTCGGTAGGGAAGTTGGGGTGAGAGCACCCACCTCCTAGGATTGCTGCGAGAATTGAATGGGTTAAATCACCTGCCTTGGAAGTCCTTTTCCTGACCAGCGGGAAGTGCTCAGTAAACAGTATTAAACTGTGACTAAGCTGACAGCTCTACTCACCTGACCTTAACCATGGCACTGATGTGCATTATCTTATCCAGTAAGTCCTATGGCTTATTTCATTTTAATTTTATATGTATTTATATCCAGAAGGCCAAACTATCTTGAAAACGTTGATCTTGCTACTTTACTGAGATCATCTCTTCCCTGGGCCTCGGTTTCTCCATCTGTAAAATAAGAGGGCTGGCCTCTCAATAATCTCTAGGGACTCTCCGGTTTCCAAAACTCAGGGTGTCCATGGCTGGGGCGGGGGACAGGCATGAGGTCCTCATTTCCTGGTTGTCTTTGAAGCATCAAAACGGATGTCAGACAAGACGAGTGGACCAGTGTTGAAAAGTGTAGAGTCGCGGGGAGGAGGGAGGAATGATTTAGCGGGGTTGGAGGAGGCATGATTGATGAAATTTAGAAACAGGTGATGTAGACTACCTATCAAGGACAGTGAGAGATCATCCTTCTTAGAAATTCTCGGCATTCCCCGTAACGGCACCAATAGTGGGGGCCAGCCCTCAGTTTATGGCTGCTGTGTTCCAGGTTAAGAGATACATGAAGCAGTGCAAAAAGTATATAGCCACAGTGGTTAGTTTAACGTGTTTTGTATATATGACTTTTATAAATCTATTAAAATTGGCCTTAAATTACAAAAAAAAAAAGAAAGAAAGAAAGAAATTCTCGGCATTTACAACAAGGATAGTTCAGCCATCCTGAAGTAGAGCTCAAGTAGACCTTTTCTGGATGGGTCTGGGGTCTCTAATGGGACCTGAGGTACTTAAGCCCATGGCGGCTAGAGGTATGAGGTATGAGGAATTTGGGGAGGAGCACTTGGAAGCCGGCAGGCGGCGAGGCCTGGGTGGGCAGAGAGCAGAGACCCTGAACATGAAAGCCATTTGAGTGCCTCCGGTGTCTGCTGTGCTTTCAACACGTGTCCCATTGCGCTGGGCACCCCCTCCTGAGAATCTTTACGTAAGTGCTCTCCTGTGCCCATAAGTGCCCTATGAAGCAGGAACAACTATCTCAATAGTCCCGATAAAGAGACTTGAGGGTCAGGGAGGTTAAATGATTTGCCTGGGATCACACAGTAAGCAAGAGGTAATCAAACCCTAAAGCGGGGAACTCTCCACTGCCTTAGAAAACAATCTGCACAGACCCAAGTGGGTGTCCCAACCTTAGTCCTGTCTCTGGAACTATTTATTACATTAGTGAATTAGCAATAGCACTTGACGCTTTTATCTCAGTACACTTTCATATCAACCCTGTGCAACAGGAAATCTATCATTTAATTTCCATTTTTACAAGTGAGGAAACTGAGTCCACAGTAGCTAAGTAGCAAAGTCACCATATAAGCTAGTGGCAGAGTCAGGTCTAGAATGGTACATTCCTAACTCTAAGCCAACGGTGTTCTTTCTTTTTGATTTTTCTTCTTCAGTTATAGTCTACTGTCATTTATTTTTTAATTGAGGGCTTGTGGTCTGGTGAAAACCACTCCCTATTAGGGAGACTAGGGGGAATTGGGGGCAAGCTTCAAAGGAAAGATGGCCAGGGAGATAAGACAGATGAAAATGATTGAGGAGAGAAAAGCAGATGGTCTGGGGCGAGTCTTGTAACTTCTTAAGGTTCACCCTTCTCTGTAAGATGCATGACAATGATCACCAACCTCTTCTAACTTCTGCAGTCCCCCACCCCCACTGCAGGGCTGCTCTTTGTAAGAAGGATGCAGGGAAGCTTCCAGTGAGGGTCCTGGTTCATAGCAGGTGCTCTGTAAATGATATCGCTGTCATTATGAAGAAAAGTGCGTTTTGGCTAGAGCTCAGCTGCCTCCCAAACTGGGAAGCTGTTTACCACTTCAAGGAGGAGAGACAAATTTTAAAGAAGCCTAAAAATCCAGCCCTGCACACTTTAAATACACGTCAGGACACAAATCATTCTGGGCCTTTTTGTCCTTCGCACCTCAGGGACTTCACGCGATGATTAAACAGGCATTTACTGGTCGATCTGTTCTGGCTCTCCTACTCCAGGACCTTATTGGCAGTGTCCACCCAGACCCCGGTACAGCAGAAAGCTAGGGGCGGGGTCCCCACTGGGCCCCCTCTCTTTTGCCCATACCTTCCCCCGCATCACTTGCAGCGTGCCCTCATGGACGAAGCCAGGTTTTGCAAACAGCTTAGGCACACACGCACACAATCGATATCACAAAAGATAAATCTGCAGCAATTGACTCCGGGCTGTACTGTCACTAAGTGACAATGAAAAATGATCAGTACTTGAATACATTGCATTTTTATCTTTAAATCTTTCTACAGAAGCAGGGTCAATATCAGAGCCCTAAATAATCTCTAGATAGCAGGAAGAAGCAAGAACATTTTTTCTTTTCTTCATGGAAGATGGATGTACCTTCTTCGAAGACCTTAAATACGGAAGCAAGGAATTAGCTCTCTAAATGCCCTACAATGACTGGCTGCCTCGTCAGGCCTCCGAGGGCGATTTGAATACCTAACTCCACTCTTCCATCAGTGTTCTTTAAATAACAGTGCTTGGCTCTAAGGACTAGAGGTCTTTTCCAAGCCCTAATGAACCCATCAATCAAGGCTTACTGCCCCTTCCTCCTTAGGCCAAGCTCAGTGAGCCAACAGGGGAAATTGAGGCAGAGGGAGGTTTAGAGTCTTGTCTAAAAAAGTCACGTAGGCAATCAGTTTTCCCTCAGAGTCAACCTTGTGGTGCTTAGGAAGAGGACGGGGTCAGTTTCACTTGGGACGGGAAGACAGCAGTTTCATGAGCAAAGCCGATTGCTGGGTTATCACCATCAAACGCTTGCTGGGCTTGCCGGGCACTGACAGTCATTAGAAATGCAGCGAGGGCTTCCCTGGTGGCGCAGCGGTTGAGAATCCGCCTGCCGATGCGGGGGACGCGGGTTCGTGCCCCGGTCCGGGAGGATCCCACGTGCCGTGGAGCGGCTGGGCCCGTGAGCCGTGGCCGCTGAGCCTGCGCGTCCAGAGCCTGTGCTCCGCAACGGGAGAGGCCACAACAGTGAGAGGCCCGCGTACCGCAAAAAAAAAAAAGGCAACATTGCCAGTGACAGATAACCAGGGCAGGGCAGCAGACCTGGACCTGAGTCTCAGCTCTGTGTGAACTTGGGTAACAAGCTATGACCCTCTTTGCCAGCTTCCTTGTAAATAAAGTGAGGGGAGTCAGATTCGGTGGCCTCTGAGACACCCCCCAGCCTTTATAATCGTCGGTTCTATGACTATTCAGATAGATGGGCAGGCTGTGTCCGTCCGCATTTGCGGAGTACCTGCTGCCCGCCAGGTCACGTGAACACTGGTTTGCAGAGCTCCATTGAGCAATACATTTTTTATTCTCTGAGCGGAGAGAGAAGCTATAGACATAGTTACAGTCCCCTCCCATAAAGCTATTGTAAAAAAGAATTAAGTACCAATCAACTCCAGTGTGCCTGGCACTGTACAGGAGGGGTGTTGATATAGAACATGCAAAGAAGAGGAAAACAAAGTTTCTGACTTGAGAGACTTCTCAGTTATGCTGGAGAGAGGAGACTGGTGTCCAATATAATACCCTTCACAGTCAAGTATGGGACCAGGGACTGGGGAGGCTCTGTGGGGTAGTAGAGAGCACAGCGGAGGTGGAGTCCAAAGCCCTTTGGTCTTAGTTAGTCATTAGGCAGCTGGGGTAAGGTGCCCCAAGTTTGGAGCTGAAGACCCTCGTTCAACATGAATCTGGTAAGAATCAGGGTGGAACATATAAACTTAGACATTTACGCTCTTGGAGAAATAGTCTATGAATGCCTTGCTGACTTGGAAACTCTCAAATCTAATCAGGGTGACTAGGGTATATCATCAGGACTGACTTAGAAAGTGGTAACCCAATCGATTGTGCTCTAATCTGTCTGGAGAGAAACTATTAAGAGAAAAGTACTGGTCAGCCTCAAGCATAAAAGGAGGGGAGTTGGATAGCAGGAACTAGTCAGTCTTTATCTAGTAGGGCCCAAGGGAGAGATATACTGTCTGAGACAGCATTTTCAATGCCTTTTCATTAGCTCCCCTCAGTTCCCTGAAATGCTTGGGGGAAAGAGTTTCAAAATCCAGGACAGGTGGGAAATGCTTCACACCACACCCCTCTGAGAGAGTCTGCATGGACACTAAAGTCCATTGAAGTTCATAGAAGTTCTTCAGTAAAACAACCAAACAAACAAAAATACAAAACCTTACTTATCCTTGTTTAGCCTGGCATTTCCCAAACTTATTTGGAGGTGGGGTGGGGAAAAGAATGTCAGTAAACATGAAACACAATTTAGAAAAGAATGATCTAAAGATTTAGATGAAAGACATTAACTGGTCTCACAGAAAAGGATAGATTATGAGAAATAGCAGGTTGGGGAGGGGGAAGGGTAAGCTGGGACGAAGTGAGAGAGTGGCACGGACATATACACGCTACCAAATGTAAATTAGATAGCTAGTGGGAAGCTGCCGCATAGCACAGGGAGATCAGCTAGGTGCTTTGTGACCACCTAGAGGGGTGGGATAGGGAGGTTGGGAGGGAGGGAGACGCAAGAGGGAAGAGATATGGGAACATATGTATATGTATAACTGATTCACTTTGTTGTAAAGCAGAAACTAACACACCATAGTAAAGCAGTTATACTCCAATAAAGATGTTAAAAAAAAAAAAAAGAAATAGCAGGAAACAGTTTTAGAGAGATGAGATGCCTTAAATGCTAAACTAAAATATACAACTGATGAGGAAGATTTCCCAGATATATTGTATCCGATGAAAAAAATCTAGATGCAGAAGAGTGTGTGAAGTATGCTTTCATTATTTTTTAAACAAAAGGATGGAAAAATATACATGAATATATATATATATCGTATATATATAAGCAATATATATACACTGTTACAGGCACAAGACATCAAAGAAATTAATAGCAATGGTTGACTCCAGGAAAAAAAGAGGGGAAAGAGACTTTTCAGTGAATCCTTTCAAATTTTGAACGATGTGAAAGTACTGTCTATTAAAAAGTAAAGCAAAAAATACCCTGAAGTATATAGATCCCATTCAGTGTGGATGGACCTAAAAAAGTGACTAAGTCGCCGCTCCCCTGAAACTTCAGTGGCTTTCCACATCCCTTGAGATAAAGTCTAGGCCCCCAGGAGGCCCTGGACGGCGTGCCTATTCCTCCTCACGTTCCCATCCCCCTTCCCCACAGCAGCCATGCTGGTATTCTTGCGGCTTTTCTAACAAGCTGTACGGGCTTCCCTGGTGGCGCAGTGGTTGGGAGTCCGCCTGCCGATGCGGGGCACACGGGTTCGTGCCCCGGTCCGGGAAGATCCCACGTGCCGCGGAGCAACTAAGCCCACATGTCACAACTACTGAGCCTGAACTCTAGAGCCCGTGCGCCACAACTACTTAAGCCCACGTGCCTAGAGCCCGTGCTCCGCAACAAGAGAAGCCACCGCAATGAGAAGCCCGCGCACCGCAACGAAGAGTAGCCCCCGGGCTTCCCGGTGGCGCAGTGGTCGAGAGTCCACCTGCCAATGCAGGGGACTCGGGTTCGTGCCCCGGTCCGGGAAGATCCCACGTGCCGCGGAGCGGCTGGGCCCGTGAGCCATGGCCGCTGAGCCTGCGCGTCCGGAGCCTGTGCTCCGCAACGGGAGAGGCCACAACAGTGAGAGGCCCGCGTACCGCAAAACAAAAAAACAAGCTGTAGTCTTACTCTCTTCTCCCGGTTTTTACACAAGCTATATTCTTAACACACAGACGGATGGGACCTAAAGGTGGACCCTCGTGGGGCTGAGAGCCTTGGTGAGCATGAGTCAGCAGATGCAGCCCTTTTAGAATATTCCACCTGGAATATTCTCGTCCCAAATGTTCATGTAGCAAGCCCGTGCTTATCATTCAAGTTTCACATTAGGTATATCCGATCCCCCCCCCCCGCCCCGTTAGCTACCTCCCGTTATGTCCCCCGGCCTTGCCGCCTGCTCCCTGCGTGCCCTCTACGGGCCGCTGCCCGTAGTGCTGATAACACCGTCGGCAACCGGACAGTCTGCCCTCAGGGGGCTCGGATGCTATCGTGACAGAAACCGAATGTACACAATATAGACCGTTTATTCCTTGTGCCCCCCTTTCCCTCTCATAGTGTCATTTGGATAATAAGTTATAAACTCATGCCAGCCATGAAGAAAACAAAACATGCTAAAAAATAATGTATTGCTGCTGTCTTGTGGGTCAAGGCTTTTCATGACTCTTGAGCTGAATGGGTGTGAAAAACAAACAACCAGAAACAGAAAAACAAAGTAAGGGAACAGGGTTGCAGAGGGTTGAAAATCCACTAGAAACAAAGAGACCTCTGTAAGGAGGGCTTGTCACTCTTGAGAATTACTTCTACTCTTAGCTTTCATAGGTAATATCTCTTATCTTTAATCTTTCAGCAGTCGCAGAAATGCTGAACTGCAGTGAAATCAAATCTGGACCCGAGCAAAGTGGAAGTGAGATTTCCCATCGTGGGGACCAAGGTGCTTTACAAACACATTTATGTGTATGTCTTTCTAATCAACCTACTACTGGAGGGTGGGGGACGCAAAGAGAAAGTTAGGGAACTGAAAGAGTGTACTCTTCAGGCGCCCTATTCCCTGTTCACAAAGTATCCTAGAGTGAAGAAGCTTATGTATGAAAATTCTACCACTTTTTAACATTGACATTGCAGACCTGAACAAATGCCTTTTCACAACCAGATGGGAATCCTTTTATTCTTGTTGATTGCTTCTTTCTGAAGCCTGGCCTGGTTACTTTTTTTTTGAATTTTGGGGGTGTAGCCTCACTAGGATGGGAAACATGCATTTTGGAGAGTGGTAAGTGGAAGTTTCAGTCGTGATCAATGGAGAGATTTTACTTGTGTCGCTGAAGGAGTTAATTAGGACTAGGATCCAATCCTCCAGGCATATTATTATCACAAAGGAGTGTATGCCTTCTTTGTAAATACATGTGGCTCCTGATATGACGCCAGAAGTACATTTTAGGACAGCCTTTTCTCTTCCTCTCTGTGCCCAGAACCTGAAATTGCCAGGCTATATTTGAGAAGTGAGCTCAGATGCAGATCTCTAGACTGTGTTTTGTTGTAGACAAATCTTGTCCTAACCTCCCCGCATCCAACACAACCACCTGCAGGAAATGTAGTTAGAATGTTTGTATCAACCTGGGTTTTGCTAACCAATGCCTCTGAAGAGCTCATTTGTACCACTGTGATTGTGTGGGGGGTTTTGTTTTCTTTATTTGTTTGTTGCCTCTCATGATTATTTATTGAGCGCAGTGTATAGCACAGAGGTGTTTGAAACTTTGGCCGGGGCAAAAAAACAAACAAAAAACCCCCCACAAAACTCTTCTAAAAAGACAACTTTCCTGTAAATCTATAGTTATTTCAAAGAAAATCTAAAAATTTGTTTTAAATCTCCCGATCTTAGTGTGGGTCTTGTTGGATCACCAGTGTCTATGCCTTGGGCAAATCTACTCTACTCTCCCCCAAAGTCCCCTCCCCACCCCAGGAGAAGTTGCAAGGACTCTCAGGACTGCTGTCAAATGCATCCTTATCTCAAATCTAATCAGGTTGCTTCTCTTTTTAAAACACATCCATAGAATAAAGTTCAAATTCCTCCTTGAAAAAAAAATTAGAAAAAATAGAAAGACAACTACTCAATTCTCAATATAAATGGGGGTAAAAGTAGAACACTTTCAGTTGAAGAGGGCCTGAGAATCTACTCTCTGACCATCCCTTTTCTTACCTCTACCCTTGAGGCGTAACCTTCATGATACTTCTGAGGAACTCTGGTGCCTTGGGAAACCCAGTCTGAAAACCACTGGTACAGAGGCATAGCACTGCTTCGAAGTTCGAAGACCTGGTTCTATCCTAGTTCTCCCTTTAGCTGTTGGACCTTGAGCAAGTCATTCAATCCCAGTGGGACCAGTTTCTCCATCTATACAGTGAATTTCTTAAGATGGACAATTTCTGAAATCTTCAACTCTCAGCTTTGACATAATGAAGATCCCATGACTGTGAAATTTAGGTTCCAAAATTTTATGATTCTCAGATTCTGGAAGTCTGCAGCTTAAGGTTCTCTGAGACTGATTGTGTACTTTAACAATAATTTCATAGTAACGATTATATTTTCTAAAAAAGAAAGAAAATAGGCTTGGAGAGTTAGCTTTTTTTTTTTTTTCCTTAAAGAAAGAGTGGTTAGAGAATGTCTTCATGGAGGAAAGCCTTCAGTTATACAAAGATCTGTGGGAAAAGCATTCCTGGGAGATGGATGAGCATATCCAAAGGCCCTGTGGTGGGGAATGAACTAGGCACGTTCAGGGAACAACAAGAAGGGCTGGAATGGAGTGAGCCTGGGAGAGGGTGGTAAGAGGTAAGGTGGGAGGGTTGGCCGGGGTCCTCTTGGGCAGAGCACTGAGTTTAGATTTCATTCTAAGTGCAATGAGAAGTCACAGGAGAGTTACAAGCAGGGGATGACATAACCTGATTTACAGGGTTTTAAGAAAATTTTTATTGGAGTGTAGTTGATTCATAATGTTGTGTTAGTTTCAGGTGTACAGCAAAGTGAATCAGTTACGCATATACATATACCCACTTTTTTTTTTTTTTTTTTGCGGTACGTGGGCCTCTCACTGTTGTAGCCTCTCCCGTCGTGGAGCACAGGCTCCGGACGCGCAGGCTCAGCGGCCATGGCTCACGGGCCCAGCCGCTCTGCGGCACGTGGGATCCTCCCGCACCGGGGCACGAACCCGTGTCCCCTGCATCGGCAGGCGGGGACCTCAACCACTCCACCACCAGGGAAGCCCTACCCAGTCTTTTTTAAGATTCTTTTCCCATACAGGTCACTCCAGAGTACTGAGTAGAGTTTCCCATGCTATACAGTAGGTCCTTATCAGTGATCTATTTTATATATAGTAGTGTGTATATGTCAATCCCAAAAGATGCTTCTGGCTTCTGTGAGAAGAATGAAACATAGGAAGGCAAAAATGGGAAGCAAAGAGACCAGAGAGAAAGATAAAGCAACATTCCAGATGAGAGATAACTGTGACACAGACAAGGGAAGCATCAGAGGAGGTGGTGAGAGGTGGTTGGATGTGAAATACATTTTGATGGTGGAACAATGAGAACTTGATGACCGGATGACATACCACACATACAGGTACTGCGGATGTAAGAAACAAAGAGCAAATTCGAGTACGAGCCTTAAGGGTCATTAGCAAATGATACTCAGAATTGTAGGCGTTGGTCTGCAATTGGGCTGCTTCTCACCTGGATAGCTTCAGGGACCCTGTTCTAGGGTAAAGGGGAGCAGGGATGTATTTATTTAACAATTGTTCAAGGCTCTTCTGAACCACACAAGTTAGTAAACATATATTAACAGGATGTATACAAATGGTATATCCAGCCAAAAGTGGGATTGTGTGCAATTTTCTTTATCATGCACTTCTTTATTTTCCAAGTTTTTTTTTTTTTTTCTGTGGTACGCGGGCCTCTCCCGTTGCGGAGCACAGGCTCCGGACGCACAGGCTCAGTGACCATGGCTCACAGGCCCAGCCACTCCGCGGCATGTGGGATCTTCCCGGACCGGGGCACGAACCCGTGTCCCCTGCATCGGCAGGCGGACTCTCAACCACTGCACCACCAGGGAAGCCCTCCAAGTTGTTTTTAACAAGTAAATATAAATCCCTTTAAGACAAAGAATAAATCTAATCCAGCCCTGCTGGAGAGAGATGTAGTTTGATGGATTCAGGGAGAGGGTGTGTTTGTTTCTCTTGCCACCTTTGCTGTCTTTCTAATTCCCGCTTCTCAGCCCTTAAATACAGCTTTTGGTAAGTTGCCTACCGGTCAACTGACATGTGTCCCACCTCGTTTGCCCCCCATTTCCTCCCAGCTCTCGCTTGGGTTTGGGCTTCATTTGCCGCTGGGCTGCACTGGAGGGGCCCCTGGCTTCGGCTCCCTGAACTACACCCGCTCGGAGCGAGGCACGTTCTTCTCAGGCAGCAAATGTGATTTGACTGCCTGATTGATTCATTAGTCTAATGGCAACACATTGCTGGGATGCCAAGTTTGCCATTTCCCCAAAATGTTTTGAGGTTTTCCTCCTGACAACTGCGCTCATTGCGGTCCTGGTGAAAACAACAAAATGA
Organism: Kogia breviceps; assembly: GCF_026419965.1. Lineage (NCBI taxonomy): Eukaryota > Metazoa > Chordata > Mammalia > Artiodactyla > Physeteridae > Kogia > Kogia breviceps. The sequence goes on from NC_081317.1 coordinate 4,347,189, forward strand.
AAAGGAATCTCACGGGCCACACACTTCTAAGCCATGTAGGGAAACATTTGGTTTCTCGTAGCTGTCAACACAATTATACCCACAGAGAAAGAAAATGAAAGGCGAGGCTGAGACAGCTCAATCTGGCTTGGAGAGTGGGGCAAAGGCTTGGAACTTCCATGCCTGGGCAGAGGATGCCAAGACCTGTCTGGCTGGGCAGGGGCAGGGGCGGAGCAGCCGTGAGACACACCGGTGAGAGCAAGTTGCAAAGGTGACAGTGCGTGAGTCATTAGCCAGAGATCTGCCAACCCTACCAAGAGTTCCCTGCGAAAACCCCAGGGAGGAGATCAAGGAGCTACGAGGTCTCCGAGGCTGGGGGTCCTAGGAGGGTGACCCTCCATCCCGGCACAGCTGATGAAGGCTCGCAAGCCACCCTTGCAGTTCTTTTCCTCTCTGGGGACTCACGTGAAAGAACAGTACTGAGCAATGCATGATTTTCAGAGAGGGCCAAATGAAGTTTTCTGGAGGCTCCTTTGGACTATTGATTCCTCAATGGGAAGAAGGGATGTCCCCTTGGGGGAGGTATCAGAGTCTCAGAGAGAGATTTCTCATCTAGTTTCTACCCCCACCTCCCCCATATTCTAATTTTGCCACCATAGGGGGAAAGTGGGCTCCGCGGCCACCTACAGCTATTATTATTGACGGAAGTTCCTTATTCATCCAGCAACTAGGAGCCAGGCACAGGCGCAGCCCTCAGGGGGGCTGAGACTAGAAACACAGGTTCTGAGCCCCTGTGGTTTAGACTCTGTGACAAAGACCAGGGGACCGTGACAACTGAGGTCTTGTTTTACTAAGTTTTCTGGCTTCTTCTGATATTCCTTGTTTAAAAGGCAGAGGGGAGATAATGTTCACATTGATTGAGTGTCTCCAATGTGCCAGGCGCCACGCTGCTGTCCAGGTGTCATCTCATGTGATCCTAGCGAGAAGGTTAAGGAGTGGGTATTCATCTGTCTGTTTTACAGAGGCAACAGCGAAGGCTCAGCGGAGGTAGTTAACTCACTTAGGTCACACAGCGAGTACATGGCAGAGCACGACGCTAACTCCGGTGTCTCCAATGCCAGAGCACGTGGACTAGGGCTTTGCGATGTATGTGGACCAGCTGCATCCACATTACTTGGGCACTTGTTCGAAAGGCACCTGCTGAATCATGACTTGAGTTTTAGTAAGTATCAAGGTGATTCATTTACACATTAAAAACTGAGAAGCACTGAACCAGGAAACTCACACACAAAAATGATCTCGCTCTCAAACGTAGAACACACTTTGGAAATCAGAAAGATTTATCACATTTCCCCCATTCTTTTTTTTTTTTTTTTTTTTTTTTTTGCTGTATGCAGGCCTCTCGCTGTTGTGGCCTCTCCCGTTGCAGAGCACAGGCTCCGGACGCGCAGGCCCAGCGGCCATGGCTCAGTTGCTCCGCGGCACGTGGGATCTTCCCGGACCAGGGCACGAACCCGTGACCCCTGCATCGGCAGGCGGACCCTCAACCACTGCGCCACCAGGGAAGCCCCTACATTTCCCCCATTCTGTCTTCAACACTTTCTCCAATGCTGCCATACAGCTTTTTTTTTTTTTTTTTTTTTTTTTGCGGTACGCGGGCCTCTCACCGTTGCGGCCTCTCCCGATGCGGAGCACAGGCTCCGGACGCGCAGGCGCAGCAGCCACGGCTCACGGGCCCAGCCGCTCCGCGGCACGTGGGATCCTCCCGCACCGGGACACGAACCCGCGTCCCCTGCATCGGCAGGCGGACTCTCAACCCCTGCGCCACCAGGGAAGCCCTGCCGTACAGCTTTTAAAGAGTATTCCCCCCCCCTCCCACCCAGAGTGAGAAAACATTGAATTTAAGTGGTAAAAATTGCCGGGTGGAATTTGTGTGCCGCTATGGATCTTCCCACCCCGGGGCTATTCAGGATGGATCAGACAGTGCGGGAAGGGGAACTTTTTCTTCACAAATCCGAGTGGTTAAGGCTGAATGCCCCAGTTTCTCAAAGGATGGCTAGAGGACACAGACCTTGTTTCGGGAAATAATTGACACCCATTCAAATGGAATTGGTCAAAGTCCACTTTTCCCTTTCTCACGTCTCAGATGAGCTAGTGCAAGCCTGCTGTTTGTAACGTAGGACTAACAACCACTCAGATCAACACTGGGGCTTAGAGACCCTAACAATAAACCCAGACATCGTTGACATGAGGCTACTCACAGGTCTTTAATCCCTATAACCTTAGAGGAAGTCAGAGCTGCCGCTGAGCTGCACAGCAGCACCTCTGTGCAAATTAGAAAAAGGGGCCCCTCCAGATAGATGCAGCGCCAAACGGTGTTGACTTGGTGAGTGGACTGAGGGGTAGATTTCAGCTGCCACTTGCCCCTTTGGCCTGGAACCCTTGTGCACAACCACACATGGTGGCCCCGCAGGAAATATTTAATATCAGTTATGAAGTTGGATTGTCAACTCCACCAGGGCAGAGGTGACATCGGTCTTGCTCACTGTATCCAAGCATCTAGCTCAGCGCCTGACTCAAGAGGTGGTGCTTAATTCAATACATGTTGGACAGATGGATGAATGAAGGAAGGAAGATAGGGTTAATGACTCACCAGGCTCACATGTGCAAAGCCAGTGGCCTTGGAGAATATGAGCCAAGGGATATTCATGAGATTATCTTTGTCACCTATAACCTTCCGTGGCCTTGAAAGCACACATACTGCGTGAGAAGACTGTTGCCAGTAGACCTATGGTATTCTGACTTTGAAAAAGGTGTAAAGGGGCCCTTTCTGAAACTGTTGCACGAGGGCTTTTATTGACGAATACGTCTGTCTCGGCCCTTGGGTACTAAGGCATGAAACGAAACAATTCTGACTCTCAGGGTGGTGTGGCCTAAAAATTCTCATGATAATTTTTTGGGGGGGGTTGAAAAGAGATCCAAGCATTCAGGAAAGAACCAGAAGAATCAGGTCCCCTAAGGTTCTATTTCCCAAGGCTCTTCTCCGTGTCTAAAGAAATCAATTAAAAACAAAGATGCCTTGTATGAAAACCAGGCACTACATGGCTGGTGCATGAGAAAAAGATAGAGTCCTGCCTGCAAACATTTCAGGGTAGCCTCACGGAGTGGGGGGCTGGGGAACAGAGAAGAACAGGAATGTGTGTTCTGACCAAGCACGTTGCAGGTGAGGGCTCGGGATTCCCAAGCCCTCGGGTGCTCCAGATGCTTGGCCAGTGTTTCCCAAAGCGTCTTCCATGGAATTCGAATCCTATGGGTTGCTTCTTGGAAACAGGTGCGACTGTCAAAAGGAACAACTTTCTTTGGATGTTTACAATGAAAATTAAACTATTTAGCATTCCTGCCCACTTCCTTTGTTTAACCTAGCATTTTCCAAACTCACTCGACCCCAGACAACCCACCCTTCCACTATACACACCTTTTAAACATCTGTTACTAATCAGCAAGGCTAGTCAGTGGCATAAAACATGGGGTTTCGTTCTGTGGAGAATTTGGGGGATAAGCTTATTTTTCCCTGGGCTCAAGAGGGAGAAGTCCACTGTTCAAGGGGCTCCAGACTGGTTTTCCATCTCCCTGTGAGGATGTCAGGCCCTGGAAGTCTGGGCTCCAATGTTTTGACAGCACATCTTAAATGTGTTTTGCTTGTGAGGGCCCAGCATAATTTGATCGTGGTCATCATCACATTTTTTGTTGTTGTTGTTGCCGTACGCGGGCCTCTCACTGCTGTGGCCTCTCCCGTTGCGGAGCACAGGCTCCGGACGCGCAGGCTCAGCGGCCACGGCTCACGGGCCCAGCCGCTCCGCGGCACGTGGGATCCTCCCGGACCGGGGCGCGAACCCGCGTCCCCTGCATCGGCAGGCGGACTCTCAACCGCTGCGCCACCAGGGAAGCCCCATCATCACATTTTAAACGAGAGATAGAGGAAACCAACAAGAGTCACTTGCCATTCTACCATCCCCGGACTAGAAGTGACCATGTTCTTTAAACTCTTCACCACCAGAGTGTCAGAGCCTGTGCAGCCTGGAGTCTTGCTCAGATCTCAGGAGTAGCCCTGTTAGGAGCCAGACACCTCCTTGCTGATGGAGAGCAACGTTTCCTTTTGCTCCTCAGGTAAGTCCCCGTGCCAGGGCTGCCCCCTTTGCTTCGCCTGAGGTGGAACGGAGAGGTGAGGGTAGCAGAGGATGGAGACTGGCCCCGGCTGGGCTGCCGGAGCAAGCTGAACTGTATTCACTTCCCCAGTGAGTGTCCGGGGTGGAATGCAAGGAAGAGCCCCATCCCCCCACCCCATCCCCCCAGTCTCTCCCCAGTCCTCCTCTCTGCCTCCCCACCGGGGTCTATCCCAGGAAGCACTGTCACTCCCAAGCTGACCCCTCCACCGGGGCCACCAGGCCTGCTGGGAGGATTCCAGGCAGTGACAGCTGCCTGCAGCTCACAGGGCCCCGTCCGCCACCCCGCTTGCTCTCCTGGCAGCAGCCACTGTGATTGCTGGGGAGGGCAGAGGGTTTCGTGACCTAGCCGGACCTCCTACAGATTTGACGTCCTTTACTGAAATCATCTGCCTCCCACAATTTAATGAGGCTGAAATCAGAGAAAACCTGAAACTGACAGGGGGGCTACGTTTCCCAGAACCCACCACCTGCCTCCTTTTTCAGGGAGCATTCTTCCTATCTCTCTCCTTTAAAAATGTTTTTAAAGTTTATTAAAGATTACTTTAATACATGTGCATAGTTTATAAAGTCAAAAAGACCTATAAGGCTTATGTTTGAAACTGGTCCCACTGACTGACCCTGATCTTTTCCCCAGAGGCAGGCACCTTCAACTCTTTTAGCTGTCTCTTGATTTTTCAGCTGTAGGCAACTTGTAATTGACTTCCACTAGAGAAAATGAGGATTTAGCTCTCTTACACACACTCTCTCCCTCTCTCACCGCCCCCACCTCTCTCATACTTCCCCGCAACTCATCCTCTCAATCTCATAGATTCTAGTTAAATCAATATTCAGTGCTCACTGCCCTATGCTTTATGTAAATATTGTTTGTCAAGACCACCCAAGGTACTATGATTACATTTTTGTACAATTTTGTGTTTCTCAGAGTTAGTAATTTTTCTGGTTGCTTAGTTTCCTATGTAGCTGACTATACCTCCAAACTCTACATCATAACTATAAAATTCTTGTTGATATAATAAAAACCTCAGGAACCTATAAATTCCACGTTTTGCTTTGAGCCCTGCACGCTGGGCCTGATTGCTGTGCTGGGCCTGATGCACACCTGTGAGCCAAGGGTCGTCTGGGGTAAGCTTTGCCTTTCTCCTGTGTTACATCTGCTCTTTCCTAGATTCTCTGTCTTTTACTTTCTTGGTTTGCGCTTTCATTTTGATGGGGCACATCCTCTAGTAGCTTCCTGAGAAAGGGTACATGAGAGGAAAATTTGTTGAGACCTAGTACGTCTGAAATGTATTTTGTCCACATTTAGACTTAATTGATAAAATTATGAATAAATGCTGGACATTTATTTTCCTTTGGGATTATGAAGGTTCTGTACTGTATCTTCTTCTTCTTTTTTTTTTTTTTTTTTTGCGGTACGTGGGCCTCTCACCGCTGTGGCCTCTCCCGTTGCGGAGCACAGGCTCCGGACGTGCAGGCTCAGCGGCCACGGCTCACGGGCCCAACCGCTCTGCGGCACGTGGGATCCTCCCGGACCGGGGCACGAACCCGCGTCCCCTGCATCGGCAGGCGGACTCTCAACCACTGCGCCACCAGGGAAGCCCAAAACTGTATCTTCTAATTTCCAGTGATGGTGTTAAAAAGTTCAGTGCCTGATCCCTGATCCTTTGAGTACGACGTTCTCTCTTTGGAGCTTTTGATACACTTCTGTGCTAGGCTCTCTGAAGGCTCTTTAAATCTGGAAACATATAGTTCTGGGAAACTGCCATGTATAGTTTTTTTTAATAACTTCCTCCCCTCTATTCTCTCTGTTCCTTTAGTCTTATTTTTGGACGTTCAACTTCATGGATTGTGGTAGACAGAATAACCTCCCCCCAGCCCAATCCCTGAAACCTGTCAATGTGTCCTCTTACATGGCAAAAGGGACTTTGCCGGGCTTCCCTGGTGGCACAGTGGTTGAGAATCCGCCTGCCGATGCAGGGGACACGGGTTCATGCCCTGGTCCAGGAAGATCCCACATGCCGCGGAGCAACTAAGCCCGTGAGCCATGGCCGCTGAGCCTGTGCGTCCGGAGCCTGTGCTCCGCAACGGGAGAGGCCACAGCAGTGAGAGGCCCGCGTACCGCAAAAAAAAAAAAAAAAAAAAAGGGACTTTGCCGTGATGATTAAGTTAGGGATTCTGAGACAGGGAGAATACCCAGGATTATTCAGTTGGGCCCGGTGTAATCATAAGGGTCCCTCTAAAAGGGAGGCAGGGGTGGGCGTCAAAGTCAGAAAAGGGAGAAGTGGAGATGGAAGCAGAGGTCGGAGCGATGTGCTTTAAAGGTGAAGGAAGGGACCACGGCAAGGAACGCGGGGGGCCTCTAGAAGCTGCAAGTGGCAAGGTAATGGATTCTTATCTCAAGTTTCCAAAAAGAACACAGCCCTTCGGGGACCGTGATTTTTAGCCAGGTGAGAACCATTTAGGATCGATGACCTCCAGAACTGTAAGAGAATAAATGTGTGTTGTTTTCAGTCACTAACTCTGCAGTTATTTGGTACAGCAGCCGTAGGAAACCCATGAAAAGGACTAAAAAGTACCTACTACGTGCCTGGGCACCACCCGGCAGTTTGCATCCTTTAACTGCTTGGCTGGAGCTCTCCTGAGCCTTCAGATCAGGATGGGTCCCACGTCGCACACTCTCCCCTTGTGTTCTTCATGATTCTGATTAAGTAGTGATGGCTATGATTATCCCGCGAGCGTCTCTCTACCCACTAAGACCACAGGCGTCATTAGGGCTGGCACTGTGTGTCTGTTCATTTTATTCACCACTTTGTCCCATAGATCTTAATAAATTTGTTCTGTGTGAATGACTAAATTAATTAAATGAATTCTATTCAGCAGCCCTCACAGCAACCCCTGAATGGGAGCCATTCTCCATTGCACAGACGAGGAAGCCAAGACCCACATGAGGCCCCATCCCATCACTTTTCCAAGGATGCCTGGATTGGGGGGGGGGCAGGGCAGGATTTGAACCCAGCATTGTCCTTCTGTGCTCAATAGTCCACCAGTGAAGCCTCTAAGCTAAAGATGGCCCAACGGACTGTCCGCCTCTGCCCCTCTGACCGTCCCTACCCCTAGCTGACTTCCGCCCAGCAACCCAACGCTCTGGGGGAAGGAGCATCTTAATTAGGCCGCCCTGCAGCTGTTAAGGGAGCTGCCTGGTCCCCGGTGGAGGCGGAGGTTTCAGTGACGAATCCCGTGCTTAGCTGGGCTGGGGGCGAGGAGCTATAGGATTTGTCAAGTTGCTCTGGGATCCTTGGGAATGGGCAGCGTTCCAGAATCAGAGTGTCATCATCGTTATTATTGTTTTTATCTAATCTGTTCTTGAGAACAACCATTTTGAAACTGGGCAAAAATACAGCCTAATATATTTAAACATATATTTTTATATTTGTATGCTTTAAAAATAAACGCATTGATGTACATTTTCCAAGTGCCTGCCTGCTGAATTCCTAATGTAATACAACATGACTCAGAGCTAAATTTAAAGAGAGAAGCACATATGTTTAAAGCAGGCACCAACTTTCAATCTGAGGAGAAACAGAGTCAAAAGTATTTTTTTTTAGCGTCTGAACGGACTGAGTGCACAGTGAATTATCTCCAGGCCATCTGGGAAGTCTGGTGTTTTTCAATGCCTTCACAACTCTAATTTTAAGCCGTTATTTGGCCTTTAAATAACAATATCTTTTCTTTCCATTGGAATTTGCACCAGATTCCGCATTTATTGCGCTATCGACTCCAAAAAGAGACCTATCTTTGAGAGTGAAAAGAGCAAAAGTTATTGAACGTATTACTCTGCAGATTGGCTCTGGGAAAAAAACAGCAGTCTGATATTTTGCAAATGAAGTTTGACATATTCTGGGACGGCATATTGCACTCACCACAAACAGCCTGGTTGTGCCCGGCGGGGAAAGCTTAATTAAAGCCCCCTTAACAGCATGTAACTCGAGGAAAAACACTTAGAGTGCACTGTAAATGACCTTCAAGTTGTTCCATGGGGTTCCCATTCATGAATGGTCTTGATTTTTACCTAGAAGAAAGACAGTACAATATGATTATAGACTCTTAGCTCTAAGGGGCTTCTGGTCTACCCTACCAACCAGTGTCGGAATCCCCTGCATAGACTCCAGATAAATGCCCATTTATTTTCTACTTGAATACCTTTAGTCATTGGACTCACTGCCTTCCTGATTCTAGGAAGTCCTTTGCAGTATTAGGTTGAGATCTTCCTCCCTACAACCGGTTCTCATTATTGCCACTAGATTACACAGGAGTCTTCCCCATGGTTAACACAAAGGTAAGTTGAGGGTCACCATCACGACCTTCTTCCTGCTCTCATCTTCTCTGCTACAAATGAAGCACGTCCAGCTCTTCTAAGAAAGGAAGATGACGACTTGGGTAGGTTCTGTCCAGTAAGAAATATCATAATTTTGTAGGAACCTGTCCATAGGGGAGAGGACAAATAGACAAAGTAGACTGTCTTGAACCTCTGTGAAGCCAGATTTGGCCAATATTTTATTTATTTCATTTGAATCCCAAAACTTCTATTCCTTCCACAGCTCCTAGGTATGGTCTCTTCAGAGGTACGGACTTTGCTGAAAACCAGATTCTCCTTAGTACAGAGGTTCTCAAAGGGAAAGGCCTAAAGGCCACACCACTCAGTCAGAAGACCACCCCCAGACCTTCTGCCGGTCTGGTTCCCTCTCATCTTCCACGAGAAAACAACATGACAACAAACTGGCCAGAATTAAAGTGAGATGACCGAGATGACTCCAGCAAAGACCTGATGGAATGCATCAACCTAACATCAATGTGTGGTCCAAGAGCTATTTTGTTCCGCGGTAGATGTTTGCAAGAAAGACCCTATGTGATCTTGTCTCCTGTGAATTCTCCTTTGCCTTCTCTTCTGCAGGGCTGCCCTTCCCACAGGTATCCACCCAGCTCGATCCCTAACCTCACACCGGTTACCACTCAAAGCTCTCCTTATCAGACCAACCTATCAGAACGGCTGCCTCCTCATTGCACTGTCCATTCATCCTGCTTTCTTTTCCCTCTGAACAGTTCTCACTACATGACATATTATAGATATAGCTATTCTTTTTTTACCATCTGCTTCCCTTCACTAGAATGTAGGCTCTGCAACGCAGGGACTTTATCTCACCGTGTACCCTGCTGAATCCCTTGGGCTTATAATATTCGATTGATCACCATTTATTGGATAAATGTTTGAGAATCAAGATGTGGATATCAATCTATGGATATCAATCCCAGAATATCCTCCAGACAGACTTGAGAATGGCTGGATTAGCTCGAACGCTACATCCTTCATGAGCCCTTTCTGCCCCCCCCCCCCCCGCCCCGGCTAAGGTGACTCTCCCTTCTATAAGTTCTTTGCAAACTCGGTAGTCAGCATTCATATGGTCTTGATCTTAATAGCCGTTTGAATTTTAGTTGACTTGCATTCATCTCTCTCCTGTTAGAGCAGTCACTCAGCCAGATGCCAGCAATTGCCTGGAAAACACAAGGTATAAAAAGGAATGGCATCCTCCTCCTCCCTCTGTTCTCTTTCATGGAAAGGGTTTGGAGATATTTTAGTTATGGTAGCTATTCATAATGAAAATTTGTCATATCTAGTACCATTTGGGGTGCTGGTTAGCAGTTTGGGTGAGGGTGTAGTATGATGAATATCTCAAAGAACTTTTACTATGTGCTCAGTTATGTCCACTACAATGTCAGGTATTACTCAGAATTAATTTTAAAAGCCCTTTAAAAACACAACAATAAAAAGACAAATAAAGTTAAAAACGGACGAAGGATTTGAATAGACAGTTCTCCAAAGAAGATATTCAGGTGGCCAATAAGCATAAGAAAAGATGCTCAACATCATTAGTCATGTGACCTTGGGAAGTGCAAATGGAAACCACAGTGAGATTTCAGCTCACACCTACTAGGGTGGGCATCAGCAAAAAAGCAGACAACGGGGCTTCCCTGGTGGCGCAGTGGTTGAGAATCCGCCTGCCGATGCAGGAGACACGGGTTCGTGCCCTGGTCCGGGAAGATCCCACATGCCGCGGAGCAACTAAGCCCATGAGCCATGACCGCTGAGCCTGTGCGACCGGAGCCTGTGCTCCGCAACGGGAGAGGCCGCGACAGTGAGAGGCTCGCATACCGCAAAAAAAAAAAAAAAAAAAAAAAAAAAAAGCAGACAACGAAAAGTGCTGGTGAGGATGTGGAGAAATTGTAACCCTCATACACAGCTGGTGGGGATGTAAACTGGTGCAGACACTGTGGAAAACTCTGGCAGTTTCTCCAAAATTGAAAAAGAGTTAACATTTGACCCAGCAATTCTACTAGATAAATATCCAAGAGAACTGAAAACATATACCTACACAATAACGTGTACACATCTGTTCACAGAAATATTATTCATAATAGCCAAAAAAGTGGAAACAACGCAAATGTCCATCAACTGTTTAATGGATAAACAAAATGTGACATATTCATTCCTTTCTGCCACAAAAGAATGAAGTACTGATAAATGCTACAACATAGGCGAGTCTTGAAAACACTATGAGTGAAAGAAGCCAGACACAAAAGACCATATATCATATGATTCCATTTATATGAAATATGCAGAGTAGGCAAATCCATAGGGACAGAAAATAATTCGTGGTTTCCAGGGACTAAGGGGGGGGGCAGAAAATGTTCTGGAATTAGATAGTGGTGACGGCTGTGCAACTTTGTGAATATGCTAAAAAAAACCTTTTAAAAGTGAATTTTAAGATATGTGAATTATATCTCAATGAAGCTCTTATTTTTTTTAAAGTTCTTTGCCTTTCAGTAATTGAACACTTAATAAAAGTGATTACTATAGTTAGCTCTTACATATTTTCAGTTATGGAAAGAAAAACACAAAAACCCACCCGAAAATCAAGTAGTTGAATAGAGTCAAATACCACGTAAACAGCCTTCAACTCAGCACAAATAACACAAGCCATCACATTTTGGGTGGAGAGAAAATGGAAGTCTCTTTTCTTCAGGAAATTATACAGGAGGAATAAAGTGATTATTGGCCATACCATGCTTTCTTCTTCCTTTCCAGCAATCACCGTCACAGTAGACAGTGTGCTGGCTGCTTTTGGTGTCCAAGAAGCCACATAGACCACTGATTTCTACCAGGCTGTCAACAGAACCAACAAATCCTTAAAAACAAACAAACAAACAAACAAAAAACAGACCTAGAATCTGAAAAACTCAAGGCATGTTCAATACCCACATGATATCCCTAAAATAACAAACTTTTCATTATGGAAAAATATCAAACAGTATAATGAAACCCACAAACGCATCACCACCTTCAACAATTATCAGCTGACAGTCAATCTTCTCTCACCCTTTCCCTCATTTACCTCTGTCCCCCCATATTATTGAGAAGCAAAGCTCATATATTATAACGTCTTACCCAGAAGTATCTCAGTGTGTCCCTCTAAAAGACGACCCTTAAAAAAACCCCACAAAATATGTTCACATTTCCCTTACTGTCTTACAAACTTTTAAAGGAACAATTCGCATAATGTCCTTTTAAATTGTTATCTCCATTCTCCATGGATACGTGAAAACATGAATAGCAATGACTACTATTTACAGCAGCAGCTATTGTGTGCCCGACAGTTTACTGGGGGCTTCCCACATATTCACCCACATAATTCTTGCATCAATCACACGGAACACCGCCCGTGTCCCATCCCCCAGCTCAGGGAGATTAATTAACCTGACCAAGGGTCAAGCTGGCTGACCCGTCCTCTGTTTCCCACTCATGATTCTTCTCCCTGGCCTGCCTTTATTCTAGGGCCGTGCTGTTCAATAGTATAGCCACTAGCTACATGCAAAGAATTTCAAAGATTTAGCAGGCAAAAAAGAATGTACACGATCTCATTAGTAATGTTTATATTAAAATGATCATATTTTGGATATATTGGGTTAAGTAAAATCTATTGTGTTTTTTGGGGTTTTTTTGCGGTACGCGGGCCGCTCACTGCTGTGGCCTCTCCCATTGCGGAGCACAGGCTCCAGACGCACAGGCTCAGCGGCCATGGCTCACGGGCCCAGCCTCTCCGCGGCACGTGGGATCCTCCCGGACCGGGGCACGAACCTGCGTCCCCTGCATTGGGAGGCAGACTCTCAACCACTGTGCCACCAGGGAAGGGAAGCCCTGTAAAATCTATTGTTGAAATGTCACCTGGTTTGTCCTTAGTTTTTTCAGTCGTGGTAATATACACATAACATAAAGCTGACCATCTTGACCATTTTTAAGTGTACCGTTCAGTAGTGTTAAGTACATTCACATTGTTGTGCAATGAATCTCCAGGACTCTTTCCATCTTGCAAGACTGAAACTTGGTCCCCATCAAACGACAACCCCCCATTTCCCTCTATCCCCAGCCCAAGACAACCACCATTCTACTTTCTGTCTCTATGACTTCAATTATTTTAGGTACCTCATATGAGAGAAATCATACAGTATTTATCTTTTTGTGACTGGCTTATTTCACTATCACAATGTCTTCAGGGTTCATCTATGTTGTAACATGTGTCAGAATTTCCTTCTTTTTAAAGGCTGAATAATAGTCCATTGTATGTACATACTATGTTTTGCTTATCCATTCATCTATAGGTGGACATTTGGGTTATATCGACCATTTGGCTATTGTGAATAGTGCTGCTATGAACATGGGTGTACAAATATCAAGACCCCACTTTTGATTCTTTTGAATGTATACTCAGAGTGGAACTGCTAGATAATATAGCAGTCCTATTTTTAATTTTTTGAGGAAACTTCATACTGTTTTCCATACTGCACCACTTTACCTTCCCACCAACAGCATACAAGTGTTCCAGTTTCTCCAAATGCTTGGCAAAATTTATTTTTTCTTTCTTTCTTTCTTTCTTTCTTTCTTTCTTTCTTTCTTTCTTTCTTTCTTTCTTTCTTTCTTTCTTTCTTTCTTTCTTTCTCTCTCTCTCTTTCTCCTCTCTCTCTCTCTTTCTTTCTTTCTTTCTTTTTTTAAATGGTAGCCACCCTAGTAGGTGTGAGGCTCTCTACCATTTTTACTATGACTAGTAGAAATTATGTGGCTCACATTATATGTCTACTGGACAGCAGTGCTGGAAAAGAAAGATAAAACTTGATTTCCCAGCCTCCTTTGCAGGTAAAGGTAGCCATGTGACATCATTCTGGCCAATGAGGTGTGAGTGCAAGTCTGCTGCTGCCACTTCTGCTCCTTCCTCCTTCTTCCTGCCTGTAATGCAGAGCTGGGACCCAGTTGTCTTGCAACCAAGAAGTGACAGAAACGAGGCTGAGGGTGCTGGGGCAGAAAGATGAAAGGGTGTGGCTCCCTGATGAGCCACTGCATCAGCCCATATGTACCTCTTGACCACTTACCACGTGAGACCAATAAGCCCTCCTCTCTTTAAACTACCTTTAGCTTTTTCTGTGATTGTTAGTTGCAGCCGAACACTTCTCTAATGGGATCACTCCTAAGTGGCGCAGCTGGGACCTGAATAGGTGTCTGTCTGTCCTCCAAGGCCTGTGCTCTCTCTACCTCTGCCCCTCGTCCACTGCCTCCTAAGAATGGACTGGTGATACCAAGGAGGTGGGAACTGGTCTCCTGGTTCTCCTCTACACCTCTTACCCCCAAACAGGGAAAGTAATTTGCAGCCAAATGGTGAACAGACATCAATTGCAAGGAATGAGTTCACTTTACGCACAAAAATTTACAAGTTAGGATGTCCACTGCTGTATTGTTTAAGGTAGAAAAGCCTAGATGGTCAACAATAGGGGATTCAAGAAATTCTGCAAACCATCGAATGGAATCCTTGAAATAATTAAAATGTTTTCGAAGACTATTTTATGATAGGGAAAGGTATTTAGGCTCTGTTACAAAAAGTGGAGGTCACAAAATAGTATGCTTCCAGTTTTGTAAAATAATGTGTAAGTGTGAATAGCCAGAATGTCGAGAGGTAGAGCTATGCGTAACTTTATCTTCTCATGTAGGCTTTGTCTACACCTTCCAAGATTTCAAAAGTAAGCGTGTATTTGTAATTAGGAAAAATAAAGCAACACATTAGAAAAAATAAGACCTCATTGCCAAGGTGGATGGATCGTTTCTTTGTCGGGGATCTGATGTGCCTTCTTTGTGTTGTCTTTCCTGAGGCTTACCAAGATTTGGAGGAGGCGACGTGGAGCTGGGAGGGTATGAGGTGGGGAGCAGGGGAGCTGAATGAGAGCTTCTGAGACAAAGACCCTCGCACTGCTGCGGCTGTCCCACGTCTTGGCTTTCCTTGGGAGCCCCCAAGCTTGGCGTCTGCTGCCAGGTTCTGGGTGAGGGTTCCAGGGTTGGTAGCTTCTGACGCTGGCCGTCCATGGGTCCTCTTAATTAAAATGTGCCATCCACAGAACACAGGAATGGAATTAGAAGGCAATTCCTCCCTCAAATGGGCTGCGGTCAAGACTGCACAAACAACTTGCGTTTTGTTCCGCTTTGATTCAGCCTAAGGTGTTGGTGAAAGGGTCCATCCCTGAGATGTTTTGTACTTGATTACGTGTGAACGTGGCAGAAAGCTGGGGTCCCTGACACGCTCGTTGTTGATTACGTGAGCATCTGAATGAGTAATCAATAATTTACTAAAATATTTAAAATACCTCCTGGCTTCCTGAGACGGGAAGAGTATGGCTCGCATGTGGTCCTCTGTTGTCCGCTCTGCAGGTGGAGGTCCCCCTGGCTTTCTAGTCTCTCTGCCTCTAGGCTTGATCACTTCTGCAGCTAGAGAATGGACCTTCCAACACAGCTCTAATCTCCACACCGCACACCTCCACTTAGAACTGTCTGTTGAACTCTCTTACCTCTACCCCTCCCCCACCCCAACTGCACCCGATTAGCCCCTAGTCGCCTTGGCAGGCTTCGCCCAGGCCTCCCCTCTGCAGGAGGATGCCGTGACCACCCTCTCTGAGGCCTCCAAAATGCTCCATTCAGGTCTCTTACCCCACGCGTGACCCTCACTGCTTTTCATGTCTCATTTGCGACTGTCTCCCCTGCTAGGCTGTGAGCTAACGCCATGAGGACAGGAATGTGTCCTCTTTGGATCCTTATTTAATCCTTTCACTCAGTGGATGTGTCTCCAGGTAAATGAATGCATCGGGAGTGCAGGAACCCTGGTGCAGTGCTTGCGATCGGCATTAAAGGCAAATGATTCTCTCCCTTTCCCCGCTCTTGAATTAATAAAAAGTTCCTCTAATCTTACACTCCTGATGGTTAGTTCTGGGGGCCATCCCACTTCCTTGTCCTCTAGATGCAAAAACTGAGGTTCATGAGAAGCAGGAAATAAGAGGAAAACAGGAGCGGGGGTAGGTTCAGAAGAGACCAAAAGAGGATTCTTTACCAAACTTGCTTAAATTAATTATAGTAAACCTGGTTCTAAGCGATTTAAAAATGACTGATGCCCTGAGCCTTAAACAGATGAATGGGGAAGAACACATAATCTACTTCAAGATATTTTCAGTGATATTTATCAGGCTAGGCTGGGCCTGGTTTTACCATTGGCTCCCCAGGTGTTTAGCAAAATGTCGAGCACATTCGTTATCTGTATCTGTTGAACGACTAACTTGAATGCCCACCATGTCCCCAGAACGTGTGCTGCCTCAGTGTAATCCTCAGGGCCACCCCCAAGGTTGTAGGCATTGTGCCACCTTGACTACGACAGGTGGCTCAGCTCCGCGGTGGCTTTTCCAAGGAAAATTTGGTTTTAAATCTATCTGGTGACATTCTGCCCAACCGTCCAATGCAGTGTTCTGCGTCTAGTGAATCCTTAATAATTATTAATTGATGAGGGTGCTTTCTCAGTCTGAATGCTTAACACATGCTCTCTGAATATGATGGGAGTTGCAGCCTATTTTAATTAAATCCGACTTTAATTTAGTTTAACAACTTTAATTCTGATTGCTCATTCTAATACGCCTGAGCTGCTAGCACCAAGCTAATGGCTTGTTCGTTCTGGAAGGTATTGGTAGCAGGGTGCTGCCTTTTACCCAAACATAAGATCATAATAATTAAAGTCTGATCTTTCTCAAAATGAACTCCTTTGAAGTAATTTTTATCCCACAAACACACACAAATGCAAGCATATATGTGCCAACATTCTCAAGAATTTACAAGACCTTGGAGAAACTCTGTCCATTCCTTTCCATAATGAAAAGTTTTTTGTTGACATGATGAAAGACTGCTTTACTAGGTTCAGGGGAAATGTGTATTTCCACTGATCAATTTCTGAGTTTCCCAGAAGAGCAGAGCTCAAGAGAAATCCTGAAAACTAATGAGGGTTGGAGCAGAGCGTATTTGTACTTTATTGCGCCAATCAGAGTCTAAACCACTGAATCAGAGAATGAGACAAAGGAAAATCTAATTGTCTGTATGTGTGTGTGTCGCCGGGGTGGGTGGCAGGAGAAAGGCTGAGCAGGAGGGAGAGATGGTATCTGAGTATACAAAGAGATGAAATAATTTGGAGAGAGGATCTAAGAAGCAAATATAATATATTGGGTTAACTCACTGCTTTCGCAGAGTGAACATCTATTGTGCCCAAGGCATCGGAGACCTGATGGTTACAAGTTAGCTACCAGCCATCCTCCCACGGTGTTTGCCTTAGAGCATGATTCTAACCAGAGGTTCATGCTTGGGCTTTAGTGGGGGCCGTGAACCCCCTGAAATTGTATGCAAAACTTCGTGTTTATAGATACACATGGGTGTGGGCAGAAATAGACTGGTACAGTTCCCGCCCCCCCACCGCGCGGACAAAGTATACAGCAGGAATCCCGTTCTCTAAGCCTTCAGGTGAGTAAAAACAGGGTAATGGAGTTAATCTTCTTCTACTCTTCCCCTAGAAAGAATGAATGAACTGAAGCCACAACCAAAACAAGCCAACAGACACGGATACTTTACTTTTCAAAAGTTAAAACATATTTTCTACAGAAACTGTAAAAAAATGAAAACAACCCCCCTGCACTACAAAGGAGATAAGAAAAGGCCATTAAAAATAATGAATTATAGGACACAGTTTACTGACAAGCTCTTGGCAACAGGGTCATGTCATTAGAGATAATTTGAATAGATTTCTTGCTAATCCTTTCTTGAATCTGTGCAAAGAACCTTCAAGTGGGGGATGGGAGCACATGTCACAGCCCCATCGGAAACTTTCTCAGCACGTCCTCCTAACAGCTATGATCTTCTGAGTGATTATTATATGGTGAACAATATTTCAAAAGCTTTGCCTACGGGCTTCTCTGGTGGCGCAGTGGTTGAGAGTCCGCCTGCCGATGCGGGGGACGCGGGTTCGTGCCCCGGTCCGGGAGGATCCCACATGCCGCGGAGCGGCTGGGCCCGTGAGCCATGGCCGCTGAGCCTGCGCGTCCGGAGCCTGTGCTCCGCAACGGGAGAGGCCACAACAGTGAGAGGCCCGCGTACCACAAAAAAAAAAAAAAAAAAAAAAAAAGCTTTTTCAAGGTGTTATAAACCCCACAGCTATTTTATAAGAAAAGGTATTATTACTAGACCTATTTTACAGGTGGGAAAACTGAGGCTCAGTGAGGCTCAGTGACTTGTTTAAAATTCCACACCTAGAAGTTTCCTGCTATCTCTACCCTTTCTCCTTAGGAAACACTATAAATGGCCACACTAGAAAAGTGAGGTATATGTCAGAAAATGAAAGCAACTCTACAAACCCAAGACAATAAAACACCTTTCTTTCTTATGGGACTACTAATTCATTTAAATGGTATTTAAATTTAAATACTCGTGGAGAGCAACATCAGAGCCCAGTTTTTGAGCAGAATTTATCTTTAGTGTTCCAGAACTAGAGAATTTTAATTGAGGGGGTGTGAGGGGAGTGAGGTTGGAGAAGAGTGGTGGAAAGATTAAGGAAGTGGGCTTGAGATAAACTACAGAATTTCAAAATCCTGGTCCGCACAGCCTGGGAGATCTGAAGGCTTTTCTTGCCACTGTGGAGGGCGCCATGCCCGTTAAGGGTATTCGGCCTGGAGGAAAATGACCAACTGAGCACAGGCTCCCAAAATAGAGGGAGGCATTCATGCATGCCTCAGTAAGGTTGAGCCAACGCTCTTGGGACTTCTCCACCCACGTTTTCCCCCCGAGGTGAACAGTGCATGACAGGCGCAGGTGAAGCCCATTCTGGATAGATGAAAGCCCCTTTTTTGCTAATGTTTATCACAAGGTCAAGAACAATATGCCCAGTCATAACAGAAACTTTGGGTGCAGAGACGGTAGAAATATTGTTATCAAGAAGCTAGCAGGATGAAGGACAGACTGTTCCCACGAGAAAGAAACTAACCTAATCTTAAACAGAACCTGGTGTGCTTTAACTCCCTGAACTCCCTGGATCTGCATTTTATAAAAGCTGTGCATATAAACAATAAAATTGACACTTGTTTGCAATGGCTCCTGGTGTCCCTCCCGTCCTCACTCTTTCCTCTTAAACTTTTTCCTCATCCCCTTGCCGCCTGAATTCGAGCCCTCCGTCGTGCTGGCAGCGACATGCCACCTAGATCGTGTTTACACCTTCCATGCCCCTTATCCATGGCCATTGAAAACGAAGTATTTTGATACCATTTCAGACTTACAATTGCAAGAGTAGTACAAATAATTTCTGTATACGCCTCACCCAGTTTCCACAGCTGTTAGTATTTTACCACATGTGCTTTTTATCCTTCTCTCTCTAAATAAACATATCCATACTATTTTCTTTTTTATGCAGACATAACAATGCTCCTTTATGCCCTCCAGGGTATATTTCCCCCAAAACAAGGATATCCTCTTCCATAACCACAATACGATGAACAAAATCATGACATCGTCACCTATAAAATACTATGAACTAATTTACAAAACTTATTCAGATTTCACCAATTGTCTCAATCGGGTCAGCAAAAGAAAATTCCAGATCATGGGATGCATTCTGCAGTCTCCTTTAATTTGGGACTGCTCCTCCATCCTTCTTGGTCTTTCGTGACACAAGTGTTTTGTGAGAAAGTATAGGTCAATTGTTATTTTGTCTAACGTCTTTGAGTTTGTCAGATGTCAGGGGTTTTTTTTGGTTTTTTTTTTCGGTATGCGGGCCTCTCACTGCCGCGGCCTCTCCCGTTGCGGGCACAGGCTCCGGACGCGCAGGCTCAGCGGCCACGGCTCACGGGCCCAGCCGCTCCACGGCATGCGGGATCTTCCCAGACCGGGGCACGAACCCGTGTCCCCTGCACCGGCAGGTGGACTCTCAACCACTGCGCCACCAGGGAAGCCCAGATGTCAGTTTTTTTGTTTTTTGTTTTTTTTTTAGAGACAAGCACAAATTTATTTGACCGTGTTTTAGAGGCGTTAACTCAGAGAGCTCACCATGCCAATTCATTATTCTGGAGAATATCTAACAAATTACACTCTTGGCTTCTCAAGGAAACATGGAGGCCATTCACTCGGTTGTTAAGCATTTTCACTCACCTGTGATTTTTTTCTTTTTAACATCTTTATTGGAGTATAATTGCTTTACAATGTTGTGTTGGTTTCTGCTGTATAACAAAGTGAATCAGCTATATGTATACATATATCCCCATATCCCCTCCCTCTTGCGTCTCCCTCCCTCCCACCCTCCCTATCCCACCCCTCTAGGTGGTCACAAAGCACTGAGCTGACCTCCCTGTGCTATGCAGCTGCTTCCCACTAGCTATCTATTTTACATTTGGTAGTGTATATATGCCAATGCTACTCTCTCACTTTGTCACAGCTTACCCTTCCCCCTCCCCGTGGCCTCAAGTCCATTCTCTACGTCTGTGTCTTTATTCCTGCCCTTCCCCTAGGTTCATCAGAACCATTTTTTAAAATATTCCATAGATATGTGTTGGCATACAGTATTTGTTTTTCTCTTTCAGATGTCAGTTATTTTGTCCAATGTCTTTGAGTTCGTCAGATGTCCTGATCAGACTCAGGTTTTGCATTTTTGGCAGGAATATCACAGAAGTCATGTTGTGCTCTCCTCAGTGGATCATATCACGGGGTGGTTTGTCCTACACTGGTGACATTGACCTTGATCTCTTGTACGGGTAGTGTCAGCCAGGTTTCCCCACTATGAGGTCATTATTACCTATTACCTTTACATTGCTGAATTAAAGTCTTTCATGGTAAAATATACATAACATAAAATTACCATTTTAAGTGTTCAGTCCTGTAGCATTAAGGGCATTCACACTGCTGTGCTACTGTCACCAGCATCCATGGAACTTTTTCATCTTCCCCAATTGAAACTCTGTTCCCTTTAAACACTGATTCCCCATCCCTACTCCCATAGCGCCTGGCACCCACCATTCTATGCTCTGTTTCTATGAATTTGACTCTTCTAGGTACCTCATATAAGTGAAATCATACAGTATTTATCCTTTTCTGTCTGACTTATGTCACTTAGTATAATGTCTTTAAGGTTCACACATGTTGCAGCATGTGTCAGAATTTCCTTCCTTGTTTTTTTAAAATATTTATTTATTTGGCTGTGCTGGATCTTCGCTGCGGCATGTGGGATCTTTAGTTGTGGCATGCAGGATCTAGTTCCCTGACCAGAGATCAAACCCTGGTGCCCGGCATTGGGAGTGACGACGGAGTCAACCCCTGGACCACCAGGGAAGTTCCAGAATTTTCTTCCTTTTTAAGGGTGAATAAATATTCCCTTGCATGCATATGTTGCAGGTTGTTTATGAATTCATCCCATGATGGACATTTGGGTTTCTTCCACATTTTGGCTCTTGTAGATAATGCTGCTATGAACGTGGGTGTACAAATATCTGTTCCAGACCCTGCTTTTCCTTCTTTTAAGTATGTAACCAGAACTGAAATTGCTGGATCATTATTTTTCCCTTCTTAATTAGCAAGTTTCTTGTGGAATGATACGCTGAGACTATGTAACTATGCTATTACTCCTCACACTTTCACCCACTAGCATCCTTCAATTCTTATCTGAATCAGTTATTAATCTAACGGTTGCCAAATGGTAATTTTCTTTCCATCTTCTACATTTATTAGTTGGCATTCCACTGTAGGGAAGAAATTTCTCTTCTCCCCTATTGATTTACGAATTTGGAAGCATTTTATGCAACCCTTTACACCACTGGACACCTTAACGCTCTGAGCAATTGTTTTCCATGTGACTCCCAAGAGTGCAAGTTTGGGGAAGTGAGGGAACTTTCTGTATTTCCTTGTCACCATTAGGAGAGTCGAGCGTGCAGCCCGACTTCCCCAGATCCAGGGGATCACTTTCCTGCCCACGCTTGTTTAAAGTGGAAACCCTCTCTGGGACAGGGCTCTGAGGAATCACCTGGGCCGCCCCGCCCCGCGAGAACTACATTTCCCAGAGCCCTTCGAGGGCTTGCGTCATCAGCGAGTGCGGCTTTTGCTCGCTGGTTTTGGAGGGCCGGCTGTGGCGGCGGCAACATGGCGGACGTGTTAAGTGTCGGCGTGAACCTGGAAGCCTTTGCCCAGGCCATAAGTGCCATCCAGGCGCTGCGCTCCAGCGTGAGCAGGGTGTTCGACTGCCTGAAGGATGGCATGCGGAACAAGGAGACGCTGGAGGGCCGGGAGAAGGCCTTCATTGCGCACTTCCAGGACAACTTGCATTCGGTCAACCGGGACCTCAAGTAGGTACCGGCTGAAGGGGCCGGGGACCTCCCACCCTGTCCCGACCCCGCGCGAGTCTCCTCAGTCAGGGGCTGCTGTCCATTTTCCTTGCTCTCTTGCTCCCCCTCCCTCCTCTCCAAGCCTCTACCTGCCCCTTAGGGCCACCTCATCCTCCACCCCCGCTTTCTCGTCTCCCTTCTCTTGGCCTCCAGGTCCTCGCTGTCTCCCGCCGCCCTGGACCTCCTCAGTGGTCCTTCCATTTCTCACTGGGGGACGTACTCTTCCCAGGAACTTCCACTCCTCATCTCAGCTCGGCAGGGTTCTCACCTGTGGGCCCTCTGGGCCCCACCATGTCTGATAAAATAGTACCAAACAGGACCTGCTCAGCGCTGCCCCAAAGCCAAGTGCACTCCATCTGACTGGCCCCAGGTTTTCGTCCCTGAACCTGGAATTCATCAGTTCCGCTCTAACCCACCCCCAAACACGACAAAATAGGCTTTGTTCTTTCTTCCCCTACTCCTTCCGAAACCACCTGATCAGTACTTGCACGCCGACTCTCACTGGTCCTGTTAAGTTTCTGCCTCTAGAGAGACCTAATCTCGGCCATAACCACCTTAATCACTTCTGCTTACACCTCCCCCCGCCCCCCAACAAATATTAATTTGTGGTCTTTTCGGGTTAAGGATTGTATATCTCTTTCTTACAAGTCACTTTCTTCTACTTTATAAGTGAAATTAAGTGAGAGGATGTTTGTAAAATGCCTGGCACACAGTAGGCACTTTTTAATTGGTTAGGTCCTGGACTTGCCTTCCCCTGCGTATGAGAGGCAGTCCTTTCCAGGAGAGTTAGAATTGCAGGATTTTTTGCCTTTTACCTCTCAGAACTGACCTTAGCAGGGGAAGGCATTGGGTGAGCTAGTCATCCTATAATTTCTGGAGTGGCTGGGGTTTTTTTTTTTTTTTTCCTTCTCAACTTGGTCTCCTTAGTAACCAAATGGAAGGAGGAGGTAGGATGGAAGAGGAGGTGGTGACCAAATGGTGGTAGCCTTTTTAAATTTTTTTATTTATTTTCCTCTTAAGTAGTTGCTCTTGTTTTTGGGGAAAGCCAGGAAATCACACACCCCTCCTCAACTCCCCCACCCACTTGCTGTTCTCTGGCTCAGTGCCAATTAATACTTTCCCTGCTTGAGGGGATGCGCTGGTGGTTATTTCCTCTCTTCCCTCTCCTCTTTGATTGGCTTCCCTTGGTAATATGCAGGATGTTGTAACCCTTCACCATTGTAGAAAGTTTAAGAATGTTGACATCACCCCTTTGCCTTCTTAAATCTTTAGACAGCAGTACCAGGAAGAAGGTGGCTGAAGATTCCAGAATGAACGTGGCATGAGAAGCTGTTCCTCCAAAGCCTTTGTTGACACTTTGAGACTGGCCCCTTAGACTGGCGTGCTTCTGGAATGTGCTGTTGCTGTTGGCTCCCTTTCCCAAGCTGCTTTAGAGGGGTTTTTTTTTTTGCTAGACTGAAGCGTGTTTCTTTGACACAGCCCCTCGGTGGTGTCTTCCCATTCCGTTTGTTTATTTTATCTCTTCTTTGTTTTGTTGAGTTTTACCATCTGTGAAGCACCACGTACGAATCTATCTTTGTGTGAATGGTAAATAATCATCATTTATTCAGGTACTTGCTGTTCTGCTAAAGGTACTGATCTGTACGTGGGTCTGAAAACTCTTAGTGAGAAGCAGTGTTATATTGCGTTCAAAATTCCAGAAAGTCTCCTCTCCCCCCACACCCCCTCAGAGAATGATTCGAGTTGTTCAAGGCTGATTTTAGGAGGCTTATTGATTTCATCGCTCTTAACTCTTGTTCTTCTTTAGCAGGGTGCCAGAGAGCTCAGTTGCAAAACAAGATCAGCCCCCAGTTACGGGTTGCCTCAAGTGGCCCTAGTCTTCTTAACCTTTCAGAAAGTATTTCTTCTTAAGGGACTTTTTTTTTTTTTTTTTTTTTTTGCGGTACGCGGGCCTCTCACTGTTGTGGCCTCTCCCGTTGCGGAGCACAGGCTCCGGACGTGCAGGCTCAGCGGCCACAGCTCACGGGCCCAGCTGCTCCGCGGCATGTGGGATCCTCCCGGACCGGGGCATGAACCCGCATCCCCCGCATCGGCAGGCGGACTGTCAACCACTGCGCCACCAGGGAAGCCCCTTAAGGGACTTTAGATGGGCAGTGTGAAGATCAGCCGTTGAGCAGTGCGGTGGGCTTAGCACTGGAGTTTCAGCGGACTCGGGTTTATTTGCTGTGTCTGTTTGCTTCTCAGTGAGCTGGAACGTCTGAGCAACTTGGTCGGCAAGCCTTCTGAGAACCACCCTCTCCATAACAGCGGGCTCTTGAGTCTGGACCCCGTGCAGGACAAAACCCCGCTCTACAGTCAGCTCCTTCAGGCATATAAATGGTCGAACAAGGTAAGGGGGACGTGTCAGACGTGGAGCTAATACAGGAAAAAGCAAGTTTTCTTACATTTCATAAAGGCAGAGAGTGAGGGTTTTCCTTTCCTTTTTTGTTCTTGATTCAGCATCGAGTTACAGAGTTGGAAGTTTCCGACTTTCCCCAGCGGAGATTATGTAGTCCTTTGAAGTCTTTGAGGACTGTTCAGAGTCAGTTGCGTTTAACCTGGTTGCCGGGTGTAGGGAGCAGCTTTTACGAACCCCATGAAATCACATGCAGAATGTTGTGGGGGTGTGTGTGTGTGTGTGTGTGTGTGTGTTTCTGGGAAGGACTTTCTAGCTTTCATCAGATTCTCAGAGGGGTCCCTGACCCCCAGAAGGTGAAGGACTGCTGGTCTAAGTGTGCAGTCACTCCCATGGTTTATGTCGCTTGGCCTGTCCTCCCCGTTGTTGATGGAAGAACGTCACTGGAGGACTGTTGGGTAGATTACTGTCTCTCTCTCCCCGCCCCCTGCACCGCGCCGCCCGGCCTGCGAGATCTTAGTTCCCCAACTAGGGATCGAACCCAAGCGCAGAGTCTTAACCACTGCACCGCCAGAGAAGTCCCCATCTCTTTTTTTTTTCTTCCTCTTTTTTTTTTAAATTGAACTATAGTTGATTTACAATATCGTGTTATAGTTTCAGGTGTACAGCACAGCGATTCCGTGATGTGTGTGTGTGTGTGTGTGTGTGTGTGTGTGTGTGTGTGTATTCTTCTTCAGATTCTCTCCCTTATATGTTATTACAAACTATTGAGTATAGTTCCCTGTGCTATAAAAATAACCAGCAGTAGGTCCTTGCTGGTTATTTATTTTATACATAGTAGTGTGTATACTATGTATAAAATAAATAATCTCCTAATACTCTCTTTTCTCTAATTATTCCACACCCGTCTGAGGGAGATTGTTCTAAACACTCGCCCTCGAATTTGCTATTCATGGTTTTCTGCAGTAGGCAGGCCGGTGGCATAGACCTCAGGACAGCTGTAAAAGGAAAACTAAGCTGTAGTGTAAAAATAATGGGAACAATTAGGCTCACAAGCCTGGAAACAGTTAGTTTGTTTATTAACAAGTTCCTCTGTTTGGGTGCTGTGTTTTGTTTTGTTTTGTTGCTGCTGAGAGAAAGCTAGAATATATGTTTGGAACATTTTGGGAAGCTTTTCTCATTAGACTGCTGTCTCCCTGAGGTAATTGTTCTTACAGTTACCGATCGTGAACTGCAGTTAACCGCCATCCTTTTCCTCTTTCCTGTGGTTCTTTTCCCTCTCAGGTCATAAGTGACAGGTGAGCCTTGACATTGTCTCCAGTGTGTAGAATTTTTCCTTTGAATTTGTCTGGAGGAGTATTTAACATTCTTTGGTTTCCAGTGGAACCCTGGTGGCTGAATCTGAGACTCAGGGAGAAATGATTTATTGTGGGGCACTTCAAAAAGGAGCTTGAACCTGGGATGCGTGCATTTAACCTATAAGGCTTGTCCTCCAAGCTCTGGGCTGCTGTTGACAGAGACCCTCTTCAGTCTTGAGGATCAGGGTGCCCAGATGGTATGGGGATGGGTCACTCTCCCGCCCTGTCTACGCCTGCTTCCCGGTGTTGGCCTGATATCTCCCAGTGGTGGAAAAGACACACTGGCAGCTGTAGGATTGCACGGTCCTCCTACCAGCTGATCTCCAGGTGTCCACACCAGACCCTAAAAATGGATTCTGGTCCTGTTTGGTAGGTGGCCCCTACCTACCCAGACAGCTCACTGAGTTCAGGGGGTGGGATTCTCTGACTGCCCAGTGCAGATCAGCTGAAGCACAGGAATTGGGGCTGCTTGGAATTAGATAGAGGCAGGAGAGGACACAGGGCAGACAAGAAATTAGAGATGTCTGTTGAAGTTGCCGGGGCCAGACATGAGACCGTTCTGGCCCTACACAG
Organism: Kogia breviceps; assembly: GCF_026419965.1. Lineage (NCBI taxonomy): Eukaryota > Metazoa > Chordata > Mammalia > Artiodactyla > Physeteridae > Kogia > Kogia breviceps. The sequence continues at coordinate 4,373,525 of NC_081317.1, forward strand.
ATAGCCCTGCCCTCTCAGGCTGTTCTGTTTGAGCTTCTTGATTTCCCCAGGGGCAGGCTTGGACATCTTAATGTGAGTTTACCTGGTGATTGGGCGGGATCTGATCTGTAGGTGATTTATTTCTGGTTGGACTTCTGGTAGAAAGTCTTGCTTTTTGGTGTTTGGACGTGGAAACTGTGTTCATGTATCATGTGGGTATTGTTCTTGGAATAGGCTTGAGGGATGGAGGCTTTTCAATGGTGGGAAGATTTAGGCTGATCTCGAAACCATGAGTGTGTGGGACTCCAGTGGAAGCGACTGGTTTTAACTTGAAATAATGACTCTTAACTTTTGAATGAAGGTAGTTTTGTTTGCTGCATTTATTAGAGTATTAAAATAGAAGACCCTGTCCCTACCCCCCACCCTTGCCCTCAGGTGGACAAGAGGATGTGTTACGGAAAAGAAATATTATGTATGTGGAAATTCTTGTCCTGGAGATGCTACAGGTTAAAAGTAGATGTAGAAGTGTATCACAGATTTTAAGTCCCGTATCAGCAGTGTGAGTGGGGCAGGGGTTTCCGTCATGTCTCGGCATGGTGTATGCCTCTACAGTAACTGCTCTTTCACCAGCTTCCGAGTGCCCCAGCAGAGAGGGGGTTTGGGAGTCTTGTACCAGTAATTGGCAAAATAAAGAGAACGATTAAGAGATGTTTAGCTTACCCCCTTATTTTATAGCCAAGCAGACCAAGGCCAAGTGAACCAGCCTGCTCCTGGCTTCATAGCTGGACTCGAATTTGCCTTTCCTGATGTAGGTCAGTGTTCTTTCCTTTAAAACTTGACGCTGTGATCAGGTTTGGCTTCAGGTTTTGACTACAGCAAACATGTTTCCCCCTTTAACCTTCATCACAGGAGCAATTCATATGTTACATTTTATTCATGAACCGGTATCATATTTTACTCATTTTTGGTGGCTTACTGAAGGACGGAGATGGCAAATACATGGGACATGGTCCTCAAACTGTCACCGTTGTCCAGGGCAGGCACACCAACCACCCTCCGTGTTCTTTCCTGCCGAGGCCACCTCTGGGCTCACAACTCTGTGTTCTGGGGCTAGGCAGCCCTGCCAGTTGTTCAGAGGTGGGCTACAGGGGAGACGTGGTTTATTTCTCTTATGGTAGATAGTGTCCTATTTGACTGTCGCTTATTTGTACCTTACCTTACTCTAGAAGGGATTTAAGACCTATCATACGCATACTGTACTTCAAACCTTGAAAGAAAGAGGAAAACAAGGGTAAGGATGCCTTATGTACATTTCTTTAATAAACTCAAGAAGTAGCCCCAAGAAATAAGCCAGTATTCTGATTTCCAGCCGGGGATATGGAAGCAGCAATGATATGTGTTTATCATGGCTCTCACAAATGAAAAGAGCTTTTTAATTGCAAAAGCTTTTGTCATTCTTCATTTTACCCTCGAAGAGTTTAAACGGGAAAGTGCATTAATATGTTAGGTGAAGTTTAGGGTAACTTGCCAATGTCAGCTTTCTACACTGTTGGCTAAGAATTGAAGGAAGTGTGGGAAAGGCTTTGATACCACCCATTATGTGATGAACTTTCTATTTTATGTGCCATTGGCCATAGAGACGTCTCATTCACGCTTACTGATTAATTATTTTCTTTAGAGGATTTTGTAATTTTTGTAAAGTCAGTCAGAATATTAATTACATGGCAGTTGGCATAACTGTTAGGATAACACATTTAAAAATTAACCTAAAAAAATAAAAATTAATCTAATGAAATAATGTCAAATTGCTGGGAGCAGCGCTATTCCCATGCTGAATTGGGGAAAGAATTTAGCTTTCAACTCTTGTGCACCTATAGATCATTGTTCCGTAGAGAGAAGACAAGCTCTCGACGATGGCAAAAAATAATTGGCGTCAACGTGGTCCTTGCTGTGAGATAGTGGATGTGAACACAATGATGAAAGAAAATCACTTAAATGCCCCCCGGAACCTTAATCACCATGACTTGGGATCAGGCACTGTTCCGGATTGTTCTTATTATTATCGCTTATTACGTTCAGATATGCTGAGAGTTAGGCTGAACTATTCTGAAGGCCCCTTTCCAAAGGTTTCCAGTGTCCTGTCTCCAGGCTTTGATTTCCGGTTTTGACTTTCTTCATTTGTTTATGGCAGGAGGCTGCTTGTGTATTTGCCTGAAAAGGGGGCGAAGACTTCAGCCTTTTCCTGGTGATGTCTCAAGCAGCAAAGACCCCAGAAGTGTCACTTTCTCCCGGGGTTGGGAAATGGGCCCTGAGGAAGGGGCTGGCGCTGCCTTTTCTTTGTTTTTGCATGCTTAATTTTTTCACTTTCATTAGAGAAAGAGCAAATTTCAATTCCAGGGGTATTCAGTTGGAAAGTCTGAAGACGTTTCCTCCACTCTACTCTCCCGAGCTGTTCTTATCAGAATCTAGTTACTTAGTGGCTTTCAGCTGCTGTAACGTTCACGTCCCTCACATCCAGCCTTGAAGGTGCTCTTGACCTTTCGGCATCATGGAGCTAATGGGTAGGATTGGCTAAAACTGCAACACGGAGCCTTTTCCCTAGGGACCCCGTCCTCTTTTAGGTCCCTGAGGAGAGAGACTGTGTCCCTCTCCTTCCCAGGGGGGAGTCCCCAGCGCCTAGCAGGGCTCCTGGTACTCAGTGCACATTCAATTAAAATTCACTGGATGAATGAAAGAATAAGTAAAAAGGGTTTTCTGTTGAATTTTTAATTTACAACCCCTTTTGTGGTTTGCTTGCTTGTATTTTGGATGAAGTGCCATCAGGACATTTCCATTTTGGGCCATTACTGAGAAATCTAGTTGTGCTACTTGTAGATGAGAGGCAATTCTGAGGTCCTGTGCTGGAGGCCAGGGCCAGCTTCCAGAAGGGTAATTTGGAAGGAAAGGTGAGGTCGGTTGGTGAACTGATGATAAGCTCTTTGAGGGCTGAGGTTGGAAGTTTCACCTACGTTGCCTGTCATCTGGTGTCCCCTTCCTGAGAGAGCTGGGTTGACAGCCAGTGCTCAGGAGGGGATGGGACTCGGTAGAAGTCGTGCGGAATTGACTGAGTCAGGCTAATTTGAGCGACGGCACCTGACGTCAGGTGCTCTGCGGCAGCTGTTGTTTTGGCAGAAATGCGAAAACTGGAAAGAGGCGAGTCAGCTCCATCGGCCTCTTGGGGATTATCCTACTTGGTGTGTTATCAATAACTAATTTCTGTCCCTAGTGTTTTCCTTATCGCCAGACCCGCCCCCAACTCACTCAGGGAATACAGATTCATTCAGAACATAGTGAGGAAAGAAAATCGCTTAAATGCCCCCCAAAACCTTAATCATCATGACTTTGGATCGGGCACTGTCCTGGATTGTTACTACTAGCAGATGTGCCAGGTACCATTCTTAGAGGTGTTCTTACACCTAAATCTAACCTTCCTGGCTCCCTGTCCCTCGGCATGAACTTACCAGCGGAGTGAGTTTGACTGCAGTAGTGACTGCCCTGGTTGGCCTTGAACCCTGCACCCTTCTCCTCCCTCCCCACCCAAAGCCCTGATACTGTGTGAGCCATTATGAAAAGAACAAAGAGTAACACAACCAAACAGGAAAAAGAACCAAACAAAACAAATCTCCGGGGTTTCTAGATACTGTTGGATTCAGAAGTAAAGGAAGGTACAGTCAGAAATGTCAAGGCTTAACTGTAAGTTCTGGAGTTAGGCTGCCTGAGATATGGTCCAGCTCTGCACTTACGCTGTGCCTTGAACACGTGAAAAACTTGTTTAGAGCATTCGTTTCCTCGTCTGTAAAATGGGGGTAATACAAGTATTTGTATCATAGTGTTACAGGGAATATTAAATGAAATAATGCGTATGAAGTGCCTTAGAACAACTCACATGTCATAAGTGTGTATAAATGGTAGTTATAATTCCCGGCACACTAAGCGTATGTGTGTGTTTGTTTATGGAGTGGAGTTTTGCTCAGTGTTTAAGAGCATAGGCTTCAGCGCTAGACCACTTTGGTTCACATCTCAGCTCTGCTACCTGACAACGATGAAGCTTCCCTCTCTGTGCCTCAGTTTTCTATTCTTTAAAATGGGGACGATAGTTGTACCCACCACAGAAAAATACGTTGAGACTAAATGAGGTAATGTAAGTACAGCACCTACCTGGCACAGAGTAAATACTCTCTAGGGGCTGGTATTATTATCTTAACAAAGTGGCGAGGACAGACTCCCAGGCAGTGCGGGCCTGTCTTCCAGTGACTTCTGCTGTATCACACAGCCTCCCAAGCTTGACTTTAGTATATTCTTCTGAAGTTCTACAAATTAGATTCTTATAGGTAATCAGCACCTTTTCCCCCTGAGGAAGCCTGGGCATAGATATCAACAATTCACACATTAGTATGAATTAGTGGGAGGGGGCTCTTTCCTCATAAAACCTGGAGGTTTGGGAGTTTGGTGAGGAAGGTAGCTAACCTTTTGGTAACCTTTTGATATGGAGCCAGGGGTTTGGATGGGATGTGGGACTTGAGGGATGGTGAAGACAGGGTGAGGGGCCTGGGAAGAAATGAGGCATGAGGCGATGGCAGAGACGTTGGTGAGAAGGGCAGTGTCTTGCCCGGAGCAGACCCTCTGTGCAGACTGAGGAGGAGTCCTCTCACTCTGGCACTTGGTAAGGCCTTGCTCCCAGAGCTCAGAGTTCCCCTGTCGTCCTCTTTCCCGGTGGGGAAAACATCATAGGCTCGTCTGGGATTTCTGGCGCTGTTTTCTTTAGGAAAGTGTTTGCATACGCGGGCCCGTGTAAAAGTAAACACCTGGATTGTATCCATTTTGTAAATTGGGTGCTCATTACAGGCAGGGCTCTGGAGTTGGACTCTGTTGGCTTTGACTCCCCGGCTGTGTGAGTTGGGGTGAGTTCCATACCCTCCCTCTGTCTCAGCCTCGTCATCAGTCAAAAGTAGATGATAACACTTCTGCCTTATAGGGCTGTTGTGAGGACCGATGAGTGTCATACATCTGAGGTACCCAGAGCGGTGTCCGGTGTGCAGTGAGCGGGCGGTGGCGTCAGTATTACCGGTCAAGCTTTGTCGAGGCGGCTGTAGTCATGAGAGCACTGGACAGAGGTCTCGAGAGGCTGGGATTTGGTTTTGGCTGTCTGCTCTCCAGCTGTGTGCCCTTGTGCCCGTGGCTTTGCTCCTCTGGGTTCTAGCTTCCTTGTTGGTAGAATGAAGAGCCGGGCTGAAGGTCTCTCGAGTCCCTTTTGGCTGTCACTTGGGAAGGAGCAGCGGAATCATTTAGGCATTTCCGTGGTTTTGGAAATGAAAGTGTAACCCGGGGAGTAGAGGAGAGTAATTCTTGTCCAGTAACGTTTCTTAAGCACAACTGTTGTGTACGCTACAGAGCATCTCAGAACAGACCAGGATAGAGCAGCAGCCCTAGAGGCCCTTAGGGGAAGATTACCTCTCAGAGGCTCTCTAGACAGCAGTAGCCTCCTGTAACACACCGAGTGTAAGCTGTCGTGAAGATCACCTGATGCCCCCGTAGTTCTAAGTGGGTCCCCGCAAGGCTTTGGCCTAATTCCACACCTTTATGTTCTACTTATCAGTTGTGGTTTCTGAAAATTGTCACTTTGTTGTGACCTGGAATCAGATGTGTGATTCCCTCCTTCTTTTTCTCTAAAGGAGCAGGAACTCTGTTGAGAAGCTGCCCTGGGCAGGCTGCAGAGGCTGTTGGCTGTGTGTCACACGTGCCCTGCAGGAGTCACTCTGTCCGGGGCTGGGGGTGAGGGTAACTCAGCCGGAGTCCCTCTTTGGCTGTCTTACAGTAGCCTTTTCTGGGCTGATTGGGTTTGTGCGGTTTGCCCAAAGCTTTGTGTATGTAGATTATAACCAGAGCCTGAAAAGGGCGCTTTCTCTTCTCTTCCAGGAATGTTTAGTAGACAGGAAATTGTCCCATATCATTTTTGTTCCTGGTAAGTTGCACATCGACAGTGGGGAAGGAAGTGTACCATTACAAGTGCACAAAGAATCTGATGTTAAGCCTCCCCTTTTGCTCGTCTTCTTTTCTTGCTGGCGGCTGTGAGCTGGGAAAGAGCTGAGAGCTGACTAGTGCTTCTCTCCTGTGCTCCGCGCCTGCTCTGGGCCAGTCCATCTGTTTTGCCGCCTCACTTGCCAACCGTACACGGATGACACCTCACTCCGGCCAGCCTAGAAGCTTGCCTGAGATCCTGACCCCTGTGTCAGACTGCCCGCTGGACATCTGCACTTGGGGCTCACAGGCTTCTCAGGCAGAAGGAGCCCAGAACTGAAACCCTGCCCCCGCCCCAGACCTGCTCCTCGTGGTGTGGGGTGCCCGGACCCTCACACCTGCTGACTAAGATCTACTGATGCCACCTCTCCAAAGTCTTTCCTCTCCACCTTGACTGCCGCTGGCTGAGCCCAGGTCCCCTTATTGCTTGGGGCAATGCTACTGCCTCCCCTCTGGCTTCCTGCCCCTTCCCACCCACTGCAGCCATTTTCCGCTCGGCAGTTCCCAGGGACCCGGACAAAGAAGACACCTGATGGGTTGCTCCTCAGTGGTTTCCTCCGTCTCCCTTAGGATTAATTCCAGCTCCTGGCCGGTTCTGGGAGGCATTTTAGTTCTCGCACCCACAGGGGCCTGAGTCCAGAAGCAGACCTTTGGCCAGACTTCTTAGCCTCAGTTTCCTCATCTGCAAAATGGCACGAACAGTCCTGCGTCTTAGGGTGGCTGTGAGGGTTACGTGAATACTCCCTTGAGTATGCAGCGCAGAGCCCGGCAGACGACCTGTTTACCATGAGCAGCCCGGCTGCAGGGCCGCTCGGTCTGGCGCCAGCTTCCTTCTCTAGCCCCCACCCTTCCTTCCTTCCTTCCTCCCTCCCTCCCTCCCTCCCTCCCTCCCTCCCTCAAAAAAACCCTAAACTTTTTATTGTGGAAAGTTTCAAATTACACAAAAGTAAGAGAATTATCTAATGAGCCGTTGTCTACTCAGCTTCAACAATTAAGAATATTTTGCCACTCTTATTTCATTGATTTCCACATCCCCCTACTCTCCTTTTTGGGGCTCAGGGGTGAGGACTGGAGTATTTGAAAGCAATTCCCGACATCATGTCGTTTCATCGCGAATCCGTCAGCGTTCAGCTTCCTTTCTTCCCCTTTTCCCTGCTCTTATTTTTGCCGATTCTCGTCTGCAAAACGCATTGTGGTTCCCCAGAATCTTCTGATCTCAGGGTGTTTGCACACGCTCTCCTTCCTTCTCCCTCCTTTCTTTGGAAGAGTCTTAGTCATTTAGGTCTTAGACTTCCTCTGGGAAGTCTTCTGAGATGAGCCCAGATTAGGTGCCCCTCGTTTACCCCTGTGGCAGCTTTTATTCTCCTCTGCCTGCTTGTTATCCCCACAGGGTAAGCTTTGCCCTGTGTTAGGACTTAGGCTTTGGGTGTCATCTAACACCTTTGAGCCTCAGCCTGCTGGCCTAGAAAATGGACATAATACCAATCTCATCGCATTGGTCTGAATGTCTAATCAGAAACTGTATATAAAGTTTCTGGTTCAGGGAAGGATGTATAGTGGCCTTCAGTAAACAGTTGTTATTGCTAGTAGCTATTTCTGAGTAAATTGAAGCCTCTGAATCTCTTCCTCTTTCCTTTTTAGATGATCAGTTTGAGTTTTTTCCCTTCGGAGTCTGCAGCTATTTACTTGCCCTTGACTTTTTGCAGCTTTGTGGGGTTGTTGGGTGTGGGGGAACTGAAACAGAGGAGGTGTGGAAGGGAGTGCCGAGACGCTGTATCCCTTCTCTGGCGGGCCTGGGCCTGTGCCGTCAGCATTCCCCTTCTGTTGCAGCAGTCAGTCGTGTGTGTGTGTGTGTGTGTGTGTGTGTGTGTGTGTGTGTGTGTGTGTGTGTGTGTGTGTGTGTGTGTGTGTGTGTGTGTGTGTGTTTGGGAGGCTCCAGCAGCCTCTCGGGAGCTGGTGGCCGCGCTCCCTGGGCCGGGGCCCTGCTCGGCCTGCTGCTTTTCCTCGCTGACCTGACCAAGTGACCGAAACCGCCAAGACCCTCGCTCCCCCCGGGGACGGTGCACACGCATCTAGCAGGTGCTGGCAAGTCAGTAGCTTGTTGCGCCGTCAAGCTTGCCTCCACCCCGTGGATTGGAGGCTCCCTCTGAAATCTCTAGCTTCGTTTGTGGCTGCTGCGCCAGACGTAGCCCTGTTCCTCTGGGAGGAGCCCAGAGATTAGAGCGCTGCTGCAGAGAAGCCTCCAGAATGGCCAGGCGGAGCGGATCTGGTCTGTGTTTGCCCCACAGGCTTTCAGCAGCTGCGCTGATCACACTGCCGCAGCAGCCCGCCCTCCAGGTCCGTCCCCTCTCCTCGAGGGTCGGGGCGCTGGTGTCACTTTGAAGGCCTCCCGTCGGGGACACAGTGGACACTCGTAATTGAGCCCCCCCCCAGCCCCCCCATGTTTCCAAACAGACTCCAGGCGCTGTGCCTCCTCTGGCCAAGTGTTAGATCTCAAGGGGACCTTCACGATTAGGTGGGGCAGCGCCCCTCCTTTCACAGAGAGAGTGACTTGTCCAAGGGCCACACCGCCAGCCCTCACACTGGGACCCGCGGGGTTCGGTAGCCCGAAAAGGGAATGTCATCCGGATGTCCAGGCGAGCAGAGAGCTTTCTTCCGCTGTTGAAGCCCATTGAAATATTGCCATTTACCTGTGGTTTCGTGTCTGCTGTTGCCCCGGTCGGTGGAGCAGGAGCAGTGGTCAGTCCACGTGCCGTATCGGAGGGAACCACGGGGGTGGGTGTGACCCACTGACAGCCGCGGTCTGTGCGCTGACCAGGACTGCGTGGGGCCCAGCCCAGGCATGGATGTGGCTCAGGGCAATTGCCTTGACCTCCATGAGCAGAGCAGCCCCAGGCCCCGCAGATTCAGAGAGGCAGGTACCCTCATCTGCTTTAAGCTCCGATACGATAAGTATGATATGAGCAGTTGGGATCTTAGCAGCTAACTGGCATATTTGCTGGGCGTGTCGTGAAAAGAAAGGTACTGGCTTGGAGCCTCTTACCCCCTTCCTGGCGTGGGTGGGGACCCCAGGGATGGCTGTGTAAAGATAAGCCCCCTGCCCACTGTTTCCCCCTTTTTACAGGAATTGTACCTGGTCCTCCAGTGGGTTCACGGGACGCCGGTCGCTCTTATTTTTTCCCCATTTGGATGTCTCGTGTGTGTTTTAGGGTCGGAGGGTTACATCGTGCCATCACGATCTTCAGTCAGTAGCTTCTCGAATCATCGGTTGCTTCTTGGTAGTTGCTGCCACTGAGTATTTGGGCTCAGCGCTCTTCCGACCACCATCCTCAGTGGATTTGGAAGGGGGAGAGTCTGCCGGCTTGGGGTGTGTGCGTGCGTTCACGTGTGAGAAGGTGTTGCACTTGGTATAAAATATGCTCAACCATATTCATTTCCAAACTGCTCTTGAGTACTGTGCTGTTTGCTAGGAAATATCGACTCCATCTACTGAACTCGTGTTTATTGGGCATCTGCTACGTTTCAGACACTGTTCTAGACACGGTGAATGAAACTGATCCGTTCCCATCTTCCTGGAACTTAGCGAATATCCAGTTCTCTAACTTGATCAGCATGCCCAAAGCACATGATTTTAACAATAATTCCTGACTCCACTATTGGTCTTTTTTCCCCCTTAATCAGTGGCCTTTCTGTGCCTCAGTTTACCTGTCTTTACTGTCAGAAAGGAGCATAACTGATAGGGTGCTGGGTGACTTAATTGACATCTGTAACTTATCTAGAATAGGGCCTGAACATAAAGGAAATTTTGTCTTGCACTCCTGAGATCTTAAGTATCATCGTGTTTTTATAGTTTGGTGCATTTTAGTTCTGTCTTGTGCTTAACGCAAATGCAAATTTATTGCTGTAATATACACTTTTCTGGTTTGTTTGCCCTTGGCGTGTCACCAGTTTGCCCATATTCTGCTGTAGCCTAAGGTTGTGCTTGTTTTTTCTTTTCTTTTTTAATAAATTTATCTATTTTTAGTTTGTATTTATTTTTGGCCGCGTTGGGTCTTCATTGCTGCTCACAGGCTTTCTCTAGTTGCGGTGAGTGGGGGCTGCTCTTCATTGCGCTGCACGGGCTTCTCGTTGTGTGGCCTCTCTTGTTGCGAAGCACGGGCTCTAGGCGCATGGGCTTCAGTAGTTGCAGCACGCAGGCTCAGTAGTTGTGGCTCGCGGGCTCTAGAGCGCAGGCTCAGTAGTTGTGGCGCACGGGCTCTAGAGCGCAGGCTCAGTAGTTGTGGCTCGCGGGCTCTAGAGCGCAGGCTCAGTAGTTGTGGCTCGCGGGCTCTAGAGCGCAGGCTCAGTAGTTGTGGCGCGCGGGCTCTAGAGCGCAGGCTCAGTAGTTGTGGCGCACGGGCTTAGTTGCTCTGCCTTGTGGGGTCTTCCCGGACCGGGGCTCGAACCTGTGTCCCCTGCATTGGCAGGTGGATTCTTAACCACTGCATCACCAGGGAAGTCCCAGGTTTTGCTTGTTTTAAGGGGTTTTCATTGATTTTAAGAGAGCACTAAATACATATCTTATATTTGTGTTCAAAGTCAAAAAAACCAATCAATCAGCATACTGACTTTCTTGCCACCGTTGACATGAGACCTGACCCAGTTGGACTGTTTCTGTCCTAAAAGAACTCTCCATGTGTTTTTTTTTTTTTTTTTTTGATATGGATTAGTGACTGCAAAGGGTGCTACACATTTGTTATTCTCTCTTATTTGTCAATGGGTCTGTTTATTTTTATTTTTATTTTTTTTGACCTCACCATGGGGCTTGCGGGATTTTAATTCCCCGACCAGGGATTGAACCCGGGCCCTGGCAGCGAAAGTGCCGAGTCCTAACCACTGGACTGCCAGGGAATTCCCAGCGAATGGGTCTGTTTAAATTTCATTTAAATACCTGGAGCCCTGAAGGCTGATTTTGCCTGTGGGTGAGATTGGCCCTGTGCACTGACTTCAGCGTCTCACCAGGGGCGAGCTGGGGCCCGCTGCCTGCACTGTGTCCTCTCCTGTTGCCTGGCCACCTGCCTGGCTGTCCATCCAGTCATTTGTCTAGCTCACTGTTTAAAATCACACTTGATAATTCAGTATGTTTCCCAGAGAATGAGTTGATTCGAGATCCTACATCATCCATGGTGTTTGTGATGAGAATTTCAACCACCCGAGTTTCAAGATAAAATGAATTCTTGACCTCTGTTTCTTAGTGAGCAGAAAATGATGAGGCAGCCGTTGAAGAGTTTTGTTTAGTGATCAGGTGGAATTGTATTTTCTTTCCTGTGAAAATCACTGCGATGGTTTCCGTATGTTACACAGTTTCCTCTCCAAATTTCGTCATCTTCACCTGAAAAGTGCTTGTGAAGACACTCATCCTTCCGGTCAGGTAATGCTCTTAGCGCGGGGCCAGCACAGAGGAAGCCCTTGGTGGGCACACGTTTCCTTTCAGCGCTGCAAGTTTCCGTCTGTCATGCCCTCTCCCCCGTAACACTTAATCTGAGCCAGTGGAGACGTTGCTGGTTAACTAGATTACCGTCAGCTTGGTTTGGATAGCAAAGGTGCTACCTAAATGCTTTTAAAATGTTCCGTGAAGCCTCAGAGGACTGTAGAGGCCAGCGCTCGCCTATCCTTGTTTTTCCCAGTCTAAAACAGAGCAGTCCGTGTTCATTTTAATTGCTTGGATGAGCTCAAGCATAGAGATTTTAATGCATTTTCACAGTAGCTCAGAGAGCGTCACCACATTATCCTGCTGGCAGTTCATTGGAATCCTCGGCCAAGATGCCGTGCTTGGGGACCTCAGCTTATAGAACCGGAGTGTGGTAGTTTCCTAGTAAGGTGTCTCGTGGGGAATGTTGCCTTTCCTGTTGAGACGTCCTCCGAATTGTGCAGTGTTGTCCTTCTCAGTCACAGAGTGATGGGCACGTATGGCTTTTGAGGAAGGTTTTCAGAGCTTTTGGTTCGCGGAGGGTGGAGTTGCTTTATTCTGATGAGTCACAAGATGGGAACGGGCTCTCATCAGCCTCCGGTTTGTTGTTGATCCTAAAGGCACATTGACAACACGTGCACCGCGCTGGGGTCTGGAGGGCACTTTCCCATGGCTCTACCTCCACCGTCTACTCCCACTCGTCAGGTGAGGCCAGCCTCGCAGGGAGGTGGGGACTTGGGAGCTGGTGGCCAGGGCAGTGCCGGAAACACCGGCTCTGGGGTGGGTTAAGGACAACCAGCAGAATCAGTCAGGCAGCGCCCCTGCCTCCCGGGCTTCACCCCGCCTGCACATCGGCTGCGCTGGACCCTTAGCCCTCCAGCACCGGGGCCGAATCACGGCTTCTGGTGCTTGGCGTGCGCTTAGTAAGTGTCTGTTGCTACATGGATGAGCGAATACTCCCACCCTCCTTCAGGGCGTCTTCTCTCATAGCCAGGACATCTGCAGAAGTCTCCAAACTGGCCTCCCTGTCTCACCACCTCCTGTCTCTCCCCACATAGCGTCAGTGACCTTTAAATGTGCAAGTTTGATCTCACAAGTCTCCTGCTTAAAATATGGTGATGATTTCTTCTTGCGCTCAGGATGAAGAGACTCTGGGATGTAGCTGGTAACGGTCTGGCTCACGTGGTACCCCAGCTCCGCACTCAACCTGCACGCCCTCCTGCCCTCGTGCTGTTGAAGTGGCCTGTTTCAACGGGCCCCACCCATCTTTTTGTTCGGCTAATATTCTCTCACTTTATTTGTCCACATTTGTTTATGGTCACGTACTCGGGAGAGTCTTTTCCAGCTCCCCAGGTCAGGGTGAGGTGACCCCCCCGTACTCCTGCAGCCCCCTTGCCCACATCGTGGCGTGATTCGCGATGGACTGTAAGCGCCGATAGCTGGCGCAGGGGACAGGGACGCTGCCCGCCTGTTCACCGGGGTATTTCCGATGTCTAGCGAGGCCCAACAGAGGAAGACAAACGAACAAAACACTTGGAGTTAAGTAAGTAGCTTCCTTGTCTTTGAAGTCAATGTTAAAATTCCAGTGACGTGTTTTTGAGCGGGGAGGTGGGGCTTTAGGGTCCCAGGTCCCACTTTTCTTGATGTTCGGGGAGGAGGTGACTCTTAGCCGCTGTATTTCCTCGGTGCACAGCTGCCGAGATGGCTTTGTTTGGTTTGTGCATTCCACTCACGGCCTGACTCACCGAAGGATAATGCATGTTAAGTTTTGTTTTGTTTTGTTTTTTAACTAGTTTGGGGCTACAAACAGAAGGCAGATTATCTTATTTTGAGGCAGATATGAAAAGGGCAAAGAAAGGAGACAGTGAACGTTACAGAAGTGTCTTATATTGTATCTCAGCACTCTATTTTGGGGGCTGTGCTGCGCGGCTTGCAGGATCCTAGTTCTCCAACCAGGGATCGAACCCGGGCCCTCGGCAGTGGAAGTGTGGGGTCCTAACCACTGGGCCACCAGGGAAGTCCCCGTTTCAGCACTTTACAGTCTCTAAAGTGTGGAAGCGTCCATCATCTCCTCCAGCCGGAGTGGCTGTGTAGCGTGGCGATACGAGCAGGAGCTCTGGGACCAGACTGCCTGCCTGGCTTCAAGCTCTGTCTCTTCTCTTTACCACCTGTGGCCTTGGGCAGCTCACTCCTGCCCTCCGACCTGTGGAACGAGGCTGACGACAGTGTCTCCCTCGGGCCCCTCGTGAGGGGCAGAAGCGTAGCGTACGCGCCAGGGGCTCGGGAGGGGGCTGCTGTGCGCGTTCGTTACCGTCATTTTTGCCGCCGTCAGCTTCATCATCCGCGTAACTCTGCTGCGTCTTAGCCTTATTTTACCCAAGCGGGAGCCCAGATCCCTGAAAGTTAAGAGACGTGCCCCAGGCCAGCGGTTTGTAGAGGCACGACCATCGGACTTCAGGTCCTTTTATGCTCTAGTGCACCTTCGCTGTCTCAGTGGCACGGGTGCAGGGCAACTGCTTTCCGTTTGGAGAACACGGTGGTGTCTTTATAACGGGGGCGTTGTTAGAAAATGGCTCTTCTTTTAGGTCAGACCTTGGGATAGAAACTTCCAAAAGTTTCCTAACTGTCTGTGAGATCTGTGACCCCAAGCATTTTTATAAGTCACAAAGGTCATTGTCTGTAATCTCATTTTACATATATATGTGGGCTGGCAAAGGAGAATTTCTTATGTGAATTGTAATTCCCTGATTTAACTATATTATGTCATGTTTTCAGGGTTTTGTTGTTGTTATCTTTAAATTTGAGTTGCTAACACATAACTTAGCTCCCCGAAGCTTCAGGCCCGTAGAAATAAATGATCTCTGATCTTGGTCATCACAACAGTACTCATCCATTCCTGCGGCTTCTGCTGGCATGTGGCCGAGATGTCATAGAAATAATTTAAGCATTTGATTGGAGGGGGCATTGAATTATATTATATATATTCTGTGCCTGTCCGTTGTCCACTCCCTCCCACCCTGACTGCTGCTTGCCTGTTTTTGTGTGATAAAATATATGTCATCAAAAAGTAGCTCACGGGCTTCCCTGGTGGCGCAGTGGTTGAGAATCCGCCTGCCGATGCGGGGGACACGGCTTCGTGCCCCGGTCCGGGAAGATCCCACATTCCGCGGAGCGGCTGGGCCCGTGAGCCATGGCCGCTGAGCCTGAGCGTCCGGAGCCTGTGCTCCGCAACGGGAGAGGCCGCAACAGTGAGAGGCCCGCGTACCGCAAAAAAACAAAAAGAAAAAAAAAAGTAGCTCACATAAGTTAAGAGTCCTTAACTTGGGGTCTGCGGTCAGACTTCTGTTGGGTCCTGAATGTATGTAGTTCCATTTATCAGGAGAATAATCCTCAGCTTTCATCAAGATCCTTTCAGGGGTCTGTGGCCCCCAGAAGTTCAAGAACCACTGCCACAGAGAAAGAAGTATTGTTTTTTTCTTTTTCTTTTAAATTTGCACACAAAGCATTTTATTAATAAACTATTTACACCCTTCTTACAATACAACAAATTTTGTAGTGATTTAGCATGTGATACTTTATAAAAGCTTATTATAGAATATTCAGGGACTTTCCTGGCGGCTCATTGGTTAAGAATCCGCCTGCCAATGTAGGGGAAACGGGTTCCATCCTAGGTCCGGGAAGATCCCACATGCCGCGGAACAGCTAAGCCCGTGCGCCACAACTACTGAGCCTGCGCTCTGGAGCCTGCAAGCCACAACTATTGAGCCCGCGTGCCACAACTACTGAAGCCCACGTGCCACAACTACTGAAGCCTGTGCGCCTATAGCCCATGCTCCGCAGCAAGAGAAGCCGCTGCAGTGAGAAGCCTGCACACCGCAACGAAGAGTAGCCCCCGCTCACTGCAACTGGAGAAAGCCTGCACGTAGCAGCGGAGACCGAATGCAGCCAAAAATAAATAAATAAATAAATAAATTTATAAAAAAACAAAAAAAGTATAGAATATTCAAGCTAAAACAATATAGTTTAGGGCTTCCCTGGTGGTGCAGTGGTTGAGAGTCCGCCTGCCGATGCAGGGGACGCGGGTTCGTGCCCCGGTCCGGGAGGATCCCACGTGCCGCGGAGCGGCTGGGCCCGTGAGCCATCGCCGCTGCGCCTGCGCGTCCGGAGCCTGTGCTCTGCCACAGGAAAGGCTACAGCAGTGAGAGGCCCACGTACCGCAAAAAACAAACAAACAAACAAAACAACAATATAGTTTAAAAGTCTGCCACATCAAACATCATTTGCAACCTACTACCAGCATAAGTATAAAAAGCACAGTCTTGTAACAAACATCAAGAGCTTTAGGAGCATTGTTATTTTTTAATTTATTTTTTTTAAATTTATTTATTTAGGCTGCACCAGGTCTTAGTTGTGGCACGAGGGATCTTGGTGGCAGCATGCAGACTCTTAGTTGCAGCATGCATGCAGGATCTAGTTTCCCGACCAGAGGTCGAACCCGGTCCCCCTTCATTGGGAGTGCAGAGTCTTACTCACTGGACCACCGGGGAAGCCCCCAGGAGTATTGTTATTTTTATGTCTACAACCTCACCTCCAGCTGTGACTGCGGTGGGCTGGACGGACCCTCCCGAAGCCAAGCCCTAGAACCTTGCGGGGCAGGGCTGCAGGAGTGTGCTGTGAACCAGGCGCCTTCAGTCTTTTTGGCCTTGGCTCACTCTGTGATTTGAGGACTTCTTCCCAGAGTCCAGGTTCAGCCTCCATCCCTCACGGCTTTACCCATTCCTTGTCCCTCCTTCCCGTGGTCCCTCTCCTCCTGCCTGAGCTTTCTTTCCTAAAGTATCTTTCAGTGTTGCAGAAAGAGTCTTGTATCAGCCCTTTGTAGATGAGGGGTGACTGTATTATCTGGAGCTACTTGTGGGGTGACAGGACACAAAGGCAAAGCTCGTGCATGCCTTCCCCTGAAAGAAAATAGGAGATGTTGGAGACAGTTTGTTTGAAAGTTGAACTTGGAAGCTGAGTAATGGGGTGTGATGAGTGGAGAGTGTAAAGTGTTTCCTGCAGAGAAGCTCAGAGAAGGTGACACTCTGATGAAGGTTCCAGAGAGACACGGCCACTGAATGGGACTGTGCAGGGGTCCCAGTTGGGGGGCAGCAGCGGGTGCTGTCCCTGTGTGCTTGTTCTCCCACCAGCTGCAAAGAAAGATGTTTATCAGGTGGCTTGATGGGTATACGTGGAGCTGACAGCCGAAAAGATCAAGGGTGGTGTTTTACAACTTTTCTGTCAACTCTTCTCCCTTGTTCCTCCGACCCAGCTCCTTTGGGTCTATCTGCCGGTGGCCGTGGGTTTGTGTTTCTGCCGGATTGTGTGTCGCTCCTGCTTCACCTCATAGCAGGGACCCGCTTACTAATTCTACCACGAATCTCTACACATGGGACCATGTTCATGCATTTCTTTTACAAAGAAGTGGAAACAGTTTTCGTTCCTTTGTTAATATTTTTTCTACCTTGAACCTCCTCTCCTCCCCTGACAGTGTAGCTGTGTATCTAGATTGATCCCAGGCTCTGTGGTTTGTTCACTGGGTGACCTTGGGCAGGTCCCTTGGTCCTTGAGTCTCAGTTTCCACATCTTTTAAATGGGAATCATAAATAGTTCTTACCTCCGTGGGTTACCAGCATTAAGTAAAGAACTTTGCCCAGGGCTCAATAAATGTTAGTTCTTAGGAGTATGCTAATGAAATAGATTAGCATTGATCCTAATATATTGATAATAACCTGACTTCCAAGTGAGGGGGTCGGGTGAGAGAAAGAGAACGTCCTGGTCACACCTCTCGGCAGACGAGATCTGGCTTGAGCGGGGCTTCGGGGGAGGCGTATTGATGGCTGCTTCCCCTTGATCTTTGCTTTCCCGAGGATTTATTTCCAACCGGGATGTGTAAATGGCTGTGGGTGTTCAGGCTGTAATGGATCTTGTGTTGAAGGCTTGCACTGTTAGAGCTCAGCGGAGCCCTTGCTCTGCCCGCCCCTCTGCTTGCCACCCTGGCTCCTCGGCTTGGGAGTGTGGCTGCCTCTCTTCTGCCCCCGTCACCTGCCAGCTCCGATTTGGGGGCTGTGAAACGCAGCCCTGGTGCTGCTGGCAGGTTGGACTTAGGAGAAGCCAGACGCTGGAGCTTGCCAGCACAATTTGTACTTTGATTAATTTATTTAATCTAACTATCTTGTATCAACCTGTGAGGATAATTATGCACAAATTACTGTTTAAACTTGAAGCTTGTCTCCCTTGAACCGAGCCCCATGCTGGTCTGTAAGCTCTTCACTGAAGTCACTCTGAGGGTGATACGAGCCTCTCTCCAAAGTGAATACTCTCGTTAGAAGCTTTTAAGAAGGGAAAAACACTTGTTTGGCTTCTGATCCCGGAGGTCTTGTTTGACTTGTGGAGAACTGTTCTCTCTGATCCTGGCATGGGAGTCACGGTTCATTTCTCTCCGATGTAGTGAGGACATCTAGCCACTGCTGTTGCTTCATCCTTTCAGATAAAGCGGGATTTCCAGAATTCGCTAGGGTTTGTGGGTCTGTTAGTGCTTTTCAGGGTTGGGAAGGTGGTGTGAATTGTGAGGGGTGGCGCCTTCACCAAATAACTTCTGTTTGATTGACTGTGAGATGCCATTGATTGTAAGACACGTCATTACGTTATGTACCACTGAGAAAGAGCTCTGCCAAAGAGAGTTTTCAGATGTATCTTGATTTCAGAAGGTTTTGGAATAAGTGAAATATGGTATACTGATAATGGAGCTGGTTACAAAATCCTTCGCTTTTGATGCATTTTCACTGAAGTGGTAGAGATGTGGATTTGGAGGCCCAGACATTTTTGTCAGTGTCCTTTACATGACCTTCCAGTTGCTAAAAAAAAAAAAGTAATGCACTTTGCCTCTCCGTGCAGTAGGAAGAGGGGACCGGAATCCTTATAATGCATATTATATCATGCTTTTTATGTATGACTTTCGAATGATCTCATATGATCAACATATTTCATTCAGCCTGAAATTAAGATTTTATTTTTAAGCTGGTGGCTTAAGTCACATAAAATTCTTAATGTTAAAAAAAGATAGGATTGTCACTTTTCATATTTTTTCCCTTGAGCGCAGACTGTTCCATTGTATTTGTGGCCTCACTCGAAGCCATAGTGGTGACAGCTTTATCCTTGTTGTCAAGGAGGGGCTGAGAAAGTGGAGGGGGGACATTGATTGTTCGGCATCTTGAAGAAAGATAAACTTGGTTTTCTGCCTTCAGGGGGCTTATGAGTCCTAAACTCAGGGAGTCCTTTCACTTTGATGAGTAACGTTTAGGACCACCTGCTAGAAAATCCCAGATGTATGCAGAATTTTCTAGTCACTGGCTAATTTAGTATCTGAGAAATTGACATTTTGGCTTCCCATTGGCTTTGCCACG
Source organism: Kogia breviceps (assembly GCF_026419965.1). Classification (NCBI taxonomy): domain Eukaryota; kingdom Metazoa; phylum Chordata; class Mammalia; order Artiodactyla; family Physeteridae; genus Kogia; species Kogia breviceps. The sequence continues at coordinate 4,392,452 of NC_081317.1, forward strand.
TGCTTCTATTTATCCTAGAGAAAATGAAGTTTACTGAGGTCCCACCCAAGTTATTCCTGATTATTTCAGGCAGAAGGAAACTGGCTACAAACGCAGGAGAATATTGAAGTGTCCAGCTCTGTGTTCCCTCTTTAAGGCCCACCTAGCACTCCTGGAGAAACTGCTCACAGCAGAGCACAGCCCAGAGTCCCATCCGTGATCGCATTTGGACCTCCCAGAGACTTGCAGATCAGACCAGTTGAACATGGTGGTCCCTGCTTGCTTGCTGGTGCAGAGGCAGGTGCCTTGCCTGAACCCTGAGATGGCCGAGCCCGGCGCGCTTTTCTGATCCCACCCCCCTCTCTCCCCTTAGAGATGGATGAGACCCAAACAAGCCCCAGCACTTTAAACAATCCTGCTTAATGGGGTTGGCTGAGAATTAACTCACGTGACGCAGGCTAATGTTTACTTTTACCTTTTCTAGGCTTATCTGGTTTCAAGGAAAATAAGCAAAAGGGGGGCCGTTATTGGGTGTTTTATGGGACCGCAGGCAGGAGATGGAGCCAGGGCTTCCAGGGGGATGGCACTGAGAACCAGAAAGGTGTCGGGAACCAGAGCAACGCCTCTGCCTGTCTCGGCACTCTCGGACTCGTGGTCCCTTGTCACTGGCTCTCCGTGTGTCTCCATCAGGCTTTTCTGTCTGCAGATGGGTGCACTCGGTCGAGCAAGACAGCTTCATGGCCTTGGCGTTTACATCACCTCAGTTGACGTGAGCAGTAGGGGGGCTGGACGAAGAACCTTGCAGTTCCACTTTCCACGAGGGAATCTGGAGTCAGCTGTCTGTTCTGGTCCAGTGAATGTGCCGGTGGAGTTGGGGCGGGCAGTTCTTCGAGGGAGGAGTCATGCTGAGCCAGTCAGAGGCTTCCTCTGCACGTCACGAGTCCTCGGGGACCCTGGCTATACCGTCCTGTCTTCCTCTCTCCCTCTGAAAGTCAGAAAGTTGCTTTTCTGAAATGGCTCATGCCTGCTTGGAAGTTGGTGATGTTTTCAGCCAGCAATTCTCATGTAATCGCTGGGATGGGGGATGGGTCGCCGTCTGATCATTTACCAGGGCGTCCGCTGATGAGGCTGAGGGCTGCTCCTCCTTTCCCTGTCACAGTGGCCCCAGCCAGGAGGCCGTCCAGATGTAGGAAGAGTAATCTTCATTTCTCGCAGGAGCGGTGTGCGTTGTGGGACTAACGATGAGCTGTAAGAACTGCCATTATTTGTCCTACTTAATGAAGGCGTACAATAAACAATATGCCATAGTTACCGTGGTGGAAACAGGAGCAAACGTTGCATCAGTTATGTTTGAGGGTAAAACCGCGAAGCTAGATACACAGAATATGACGCAATGATTGGGCGCTTGGGCTCCGTCGGATGCTTCAAGCTCTGCCTCGGTGCCACGTCCTTCCCGGGCGTCCTGGGGGCGGGTGACGAGCCCCTCCGCGCTCCCTCACCTGCGAAGGGGGCCTACTAACCGTAACAGCCTCCCCGCTGGGTGCTGTGTGGCTTCCGTGAATTCATGTGCCTGCGGCACTTACAGCGGTGCCTGACATCTCATGAGGGCTCGATAAATGGCTCCTTTTCGTAGCGGGACTACTCGTCACAATTGCGCTGCGGCGGAGGCTTGACAAAAACGAGACGTTTGCACTCTGTGGATTTAGCGGTCCTGGCTGCTCTGTGGACCCAGGGAACGGGTGGATAATGAGGAGTCCCCCCTCCACTGGTGCGACAGTAGTCCACACGCCTCCCCCCCTAATGTTCTGTCTTGGAAGCAGCTTAGCAGTGCTGTGGGTGAGTGGAAGGCCTCTTAGCAGCAGGTTTCATTTGTGCTTTGGAGTCTGAGTTGACCCACATCTAAATCCTTGTTGGTTTAATCGTCTTTGCTGTCCTGTTTGATCTTGTAAATATTAATTTTGTCCGGTTGTACATGTGGTTTTCAGTGGTCCCAAGGTTAATTACTGTATTGTGTTTAGAAAGTTCTCATAGAAGGTGAGGCACATTGTGGAGGACTTACAAAAAGCTTCATCCTGGTTTAGGCCCGCAGGCTTGGAACCAAACTTGAGGAGCATTAGTGCAAAAATAATCTCCAGTTCTTCATAGATTTGGCTCACGACCTTTCTGCCGGAGTCTTCTGTTTCAGGAAGTATTTGGAACGTAGCTCTTCTGCGCCTTTTCTTCCATGTAGACGGATGTGAGGAGTGCCTGATCGTGTCTCCTGAGAATGCTCGGGACGGCCCCAGCTTGATCCTTTAGGAGATGTTTCTGGAGGGCCTTGTGTGCTGGACCCTGTGGGGCCCTGAAGAAGACCAGGCCCCACCTTCATAAGGCTTCCGGTGCAGCGCGAGGTGAGCAGGACACATCCGCGGGGTACAGAGCAGAGGGCCATAACAACACCGGCAAGGCTCCGAGGGCCTCTGAGGGTCTTTTGGAGGAGACGACCCTGGTCAGTACACCCTGAAGGAGACTGGGGGCGGGGGGAGGCGGCGGGTGGTGTTGACCTGCCCCTGAATGATGTCTGTGCTTTTGACACGCAGACATGGAGGGTGCGGAAGAAAATGGGAAGAACATTCCAGGTGGAAAGGGCAGTGTGAGCAAATGTTAAAAAACAAAAAAACCAAAAAATTAAGGTGCTAAAAAACTAGGTTTCTGAACTTGCCAGTCTGAAAAAATGAGATTCCCATACCACCTTCTTCTTCTTCCCATATCATTTTTACTTTTTTTTTTTTTTTTTTGCGGTACGCGGGCCTCTCGCTCTCGCGGCCTCTCCCGTTGCGGAGCACAGGCTCCGGACGCGCAGGCTCAGCGGCCATGGCTCACGGGCCCAGCTGCTCCGCGGCACGTGGGATCCTCCCGGACCGGGGCACGAACCCGCGTCCCCCGCATCGGCAGGCGGACTCTCAACCGCTGTGCCACCAGGGAAGCCCCCATTTTTACTTTTGATTACTTGATACCTTTTAAATAGATTAACTGTTTTCCTTAATATATTTTCTTTGAAAAGGAAACTTTGTGACTTCTTTAATGATGAATTTGTATGGGTTTTCTAACAGACGTTGTAATACAGAGCTCCTAATGTGCAAAACAGTGTTCACCTGGGAACAGCGCAGGACTCAGCTGGTAGACACCATCTTACCCACTTTGGTGAACCCTGTATCCTGCTAGTGAGGCTCGACTGGTTTGCCTGGAACATGACGCGCACGGAGGAGAACAGTAGGAGAAGCAGAGCAGTAACATCGGGTTTGTGGCACCAGAGTTTCAAACTTGCGTTCTAGAACCTGGCTTTCTGGGTTCATAGCCTGCTTCTGCCGTTTCCTGGCTCTGTGACTTCTGCCATGTTGCTTAATGTCTCTGTGCCTCAGTTTTTGCATGTAAATTGGGACAATAGTGTCCTCCTCATTGAGTTACTGTGAGGAGTGAGATAATATCTGTGGATTACTCCCTGTAGGGTTTGGCACGTGGTAAGCACTCACTAGAGTGTCCGTGTCCGTGTGTTTAAGAAGGAAGCATTTTCCTCTAACCAACCTGCCTATTTCCCCCACTTCCCCAGAAGCCCCCGTCTGTATTCAGATCTTCGGTGCTTAGTGTAAAGAAATTAGCACCTCCCGCCCCATTACTTTCTTTTCCTTACTGTGTTTTCTTTATAGCCTAGCTAACAGGTTTCTGAGCCACCTTTCCATGGAATTATTAAGGGGCTGATTCATAAAGAACAGGATGGAGCAGTAATTTCGCTTGACCTGGAGTGTGGTGTGGAGAATCTCACTGCTCCTAAGTTTTGTTTTTTTTTTTTGCAGTATGCAGGCCTCTCACTGTTGTGGCCTCTCCCGTTGCGGAGCGCAGGCCCAGCGGCCATGGCTCACGGGCCCAGCCACTGCACGGCATGTGGGATCTTCCCGGACCGGGGCACGAACCCGTGTCCCCTGCATTGGCAGGCGGATTCTCAACCCCTGCGCCACCAGGGAAGCCCACTGCTCCCAAGTTTGACTGGGTTTTGTTATGGAGAGATTTTTTTTTTTTTCCTCATTGTGTGTATGTTTAAATCTTACCTTTGAAGTTTCCTTACTTACTCGCAGAGTTATTAGGCTTTAACCTGAGAGCCATTGTATATTTCAACACCCACCCCCCCCACAGTACATGATGACTAGATGGCCACTGTGTGGAATTAATCTTTCACTGTGAAACCTCAGAAAAGGGACTGTTTGCGGATTACATGTCAGCCCTTCTCCAGGATGTTTTGGTTTTGCTTGTGAAGCAGAGGTTTCTAGACGAATAGCTGACCCCGTTTAAAGGAAATGTAAAAGAGTAAAACTGTCTTAAGGCAACTCTCCTGGAGTCGAGAGATCCGGGTACTCGCTGATGCTGGTTTCCTCCTTCGCGGTCCCTTTTCTGTGTGGCCGTCCATCTCTGCTCGTGACAGCTTTGCTGCGTGCAGCTTGCGCGTGTCACGGCCAGGCTAATGCTAGGGCTGGATGAAGTAAGTCAGAAAGTGAATGGTAGCCCTGTTACTCTCTCCTGTTGCCCTTTTCCTGGACCGCTGTTGGTTTTATTTTATGGTTCCTCTTTTGCACAATTGATCATAAGCTGAGTGACCCGTCACGGTGAAGACGGCAAGGGAAGGGGCCTGCTCTGGCACTTGAGGCTCCTCCATTGCACTTCGCCCGGCACGGGACATACTCGTTTTAGGAATCCGGAGAGCAGTGCTCACCAATAGCACTGTCTGTGATGATGGAAATAGTCTCTAGGTTCCTCCTGTGACTGTTGACATGTAACTTGGAGTGTGGCTATAGTGTAAACTGAGGGACTCCCTTTTTAAGTTTTTTAAATTAAATGTAAATTAAGTAGCCACCTGTGGCCAGTGGCCACTATATTGGATGACACAGATTTAGAGGCTGGAAAGAACTCGGCCACACAGAGCAAGGCCGTGACCCTCCTTTTTATTTAACTGTGCGTGTTTCCACAGTCTTGATGTCTGGCTCAGGGGTGTGGGCAAGAGATGGCATAGGTCTTTGAAAAGTATTGTGCTGATGGGATGAGAAAGGAAGCGGACCCTCAGTTAAAGGGTGCTAGTCTGTGGCTGAGACGAGCCCTCTCTTCTCCCCAGCATTGTCAGACTTTAGAACGAAGTACATGTGGCATTTGGGCTAATCCTTCCAGAAATCCATGTACCAGCCAGCTGTAATTCTATTCCTTTCTTTCCCACTCAGGAAGGCTTACTGAAACGCAAACGAGTGGCGGACATGTTAGAGGGTTAACCTCGACTCTGACCTGTTTATCAGTAAATAATCGACAGTCTCAGTACCTTGACTGTTACCGGGAGCACGTTATTTGGGAGGCGTCTCACAACTGATTATAAAAACTACTGTCTTGACACTTGAGTTGAAAAGGGTAGGTTGACTGGCGCGTTGGCAGCAGCATGTGTGTGTCGGGTGTGGTATATGTGCCTGGGGGCGAGTGCGCGTATGTGTGTATATATGTATACGTATGTATGTGTTGAATCTAGGGTTTCCTCGGACAAGTTATGATTGATAAACGCTGATTGACACCATCACTGAGTCTTTTCAGTCATTCATCCAAGACGTATTGAATGCCTACTATATGCTCAGGTGTTGTCAGTATAGTAGAGAAAAAAAGTCTTCAGGTCCTTGCCCGTGTGGAGCTTCATTCTCGGTAGGGGTGGGGGGGGGTAAAAATAAAAAATATAAATAACATCAGGTAGTAAGAAATGCTTTAAGGACACACTAAAGGGCTTCCCTGGTGGCGCAGTGGTTGAGAGCCCGCCTGCCGATGCAGGGGACGCGGGTTCGTGCCCCGGTCCGGGAGGATCCCACGTGCCGCGGAGCGGCTGGGCCCGTGAGCCGTGGCCGCTGAGCCTGCGCGTCCGGAGCCTGTGCTCCGCGACGGGAGAGGCCGCAACAGTGAGAGGCCCGCGTAACGCAAAAAAAAAAAAAAGACACACTAAAGCTGGATGCGAGGCTAGGGACAGGTGGGGGTGGGGCTCCTTTAGGTGGGGAGCGGGGAGGCCTGTGTGAGAGGCAGGGGCTTCTTGCAGGGAGCTATACCGGGCAGAGCCTTCCCTACCGGAAAACGGCGAGAAATCCAACCCAAGAGTCCTTTGAAGGCACTCGGCTGCAGTTGTTGCTGTTAGTATCTTTTACTGTCAAAGGAAGACACTCTGCATCTGTAATTTATATTGACTTCCTAGTGCTCTCTTCCCCATGAATATGACAGGGCCTGGACCCTGTCTCTTGCAGTGACTTCCCTCGTTGGACATCTGCAGCCAAAATCAGGTTGTAAATCGCCACCTGCGGCCTGCCTCCTTCCTGCCATGGCGATGTCCTGGGTGGTGGGCCGTTGGTGGCCCCTGCCCTCCTTAGCCTGGCGTTCCGACCGCAGCCCACCCTGGCCGCCTCTCCCATCTGTCGCCGTAAGCGTACCTCCTGTAGGCAGACTAGTCAGTCTTCTGTCAGCTCGGATTCCACATTTCCCTTTTGCTGATACTGTGCCTCTTCTGAAACATCCTTTTCTCCTCACCTTTTCCCAGATCCTCCCTATCCCCAAAGGCCCGCCTGCCCTCACCTCTTCTGGCATGCTTTCCCATGTCACCTGCTTGTGACTGGACCCCTTGTTTCCTGATTCATAGTTAAGTACCGTTTGTATTACATCACAAGTAATGCCCCGATGTTTGCTGAATTGGTAAGAAATATGATCAGGCCTGTTCCACAGTGTAAGAAACATTTTATTCCTCCAGTTTCTTGGGCTCAAGAACTCTTTGTGGTGTTAGGCTTAAGAAAAAGGAATAACTTTATTTTAGAACCGTGTAAAACCTGTGTGTACACACACACATCCCAACTCCGGTTTCTTTTGAGGAAATTTTACCTTTTCTTGCTCTCTTTGGACTGCCTCCATTTCTTTCTGGCAGTGTTTTCCATTTTCTCCTTCTCCCGAGGATTGAATGTGTGGTTAGGGTGGCGTGGGGTTCCGGGAACCCGCCTCGTCGACAGTTGGTGGAGCAGAAACTGAGTATCAGCTGCTGAGCGCTCCAATTGCTGTGTTTGTTTCTCAGCCCTTTCTGATGGTGAGGTCCTGTCCAGGTCTCAGCGTTCTGTGATTGTGTACATTTTCCTGGCTGGGCCGGCCTGGTTCTCTGCTGGACACTGGACCGGGTCTCACTAACTTGTCACCAAGAAGCGCGGGAGCAGTGAAGCATCGACGCTGGTGATCTTCCAGCCCCTTGCACAATGTCTCCCTTCATGGGGCTCTAGAATCACCACTTTGCTGCTGTTCTGGCTCCAGAGATGAGCACCTGCGCACAGACCCTCATCTCAGGAATACTGACGTTTCTCCCTGATTTTTCCCACAGTCCGCAGAGCCTGGTTTAGGGCCGCATCAGGATTAAGTAAGATTACCAGCATCTTCTTTCCATCTCTCCTGTGTATCTTGTATGCATGTGTCCTCATAACTGTTGAGATCAAGTTCATCCCTCAAGAAGCCAAGACCGACCTTTAGTGTCCTGCTGAGGCTGCAGTTTTATGATGTGTTTTCCTTGCAGGTAAAATCAATTGAGATAAATCTCGGTAACCTTTTCTGCACAGTGAGATGGTTAGGCCCTGCTGCCTTGGTAGGTTCCTCCCTCTACAGGGCACGCTCTTGCGTCCCATGCAAGATTGTTTCCCCGAAATGGATCGGTGATCCACTACTCTTAAAGGTTATGCTTAACCACGTTTCGGGGAGATTGAAGAAGATACCAAATTGCCCAGGTACCAGAGTTGACCCTGTGCTCTCCTTTGGAGCTGTTTGCTTTTTTAACAGCGCATCTCTAATTAACTAAGCAGTTACACCAATGCTTAAAGGCCAGAAACCCAGTGTGCATTTTTTTTTTTTTTTTTTTTTTTTTTTTTTTTTTTTTTTTTTTTTTTTTTTTTTTTGCGGTATGCGGGCCTCTCACTGCTGTGGCCTCTCCCATTGCGGAGCACAGGCTCCGGACGCGCAGGCCTAGTGGCCATGGCTCACGGGCTCAGTTGCTCCACGGCATGTGGGATCTTCCCGGACCAGGGCACGAACCCGTGTCTCCTGCATCGGCAGGCGGACTCCCAACCACTGCGCCACCAGGGAAGCCCCAGTGTGCATTTTTTAGCCTGAAAATTAGTCACAGCTAATTTTCTGTGGTTTAGGAATGGTCTGCTTTGCTTCTGGAAATTGTAACGTGAGTGATGAGACCCCAGCACGCCGCCAATCTCTGCTCCCCTCTCCCGTAACCAGGGTGTTGGATGAAGGACAGACCAGATGAAGGACAGACCGTGGCCACAGAGTGGGCTGGCTTATCCATGTGGTTGAAGGGCCGGGATGACGGGCCCACAGGGGTTCTGCTGTTGGCCTTTCATGTTAAGCCTGGTACAGTAGAACAGATGGAGGGGAAGGGGCCTCCTTGACAGTTTGGAAGGTGGGGACCTTTAAGTTAGGAGGAATCAAAAGAACAGTTTAGTTGTTAATGGCGTCTGTGTGATAGCTTGACATTCTGTAATTGTCCATAGAGACCAAGCTACTTTGGAATGGTGTTCTTGCAAATGTGTCATATTAAAATTCTTTTTCCTAATAAGGAGGACTGTTCTGATTTGAGTCGTTCTGAATAATTTCACATTACTTATTAACCATCAGCAGTAGGAGTATTTTTCCTTGCCAAGTGTTTGACTGGAGGGTTAGAAACAAGAGTAATTGAGATTCCTGCATTCAAGAAACATTTTTTTCAATCCTGAGAGAAAAATTTTGGTTGGAAAATCTGTAATGTGACTTAGTATCTTGAGAGATCATGTTGAGAGTGCAAGATAGGGAGAACTTGGGGGGAGGCAGGAAGTAGTTAATTATTATTTTCAGAGTAATATGTGCTTATTTTTCCAATCTGAAAAACAGAGAAGCAGAAAGAAGAAAAAAAGTCATCTCTAATCCCTTTACTTAGTTTAGCACCGTTAACACTTTAATATTCTTTCCTTCTGGTCTGTTTTCCTAGGTAATGTTTCTGTGTTTAGCTTTGTTGTGTCCATTCTTCATGTGCAGTCCCAACTACCCCCTCCCCGTTTCCCATTGTAGCCCAAGAATTTTTTTTAATGACTTTGTAACATTATTCTGTAGTATTCAGAAAATTTAAAATTTAAAAACTATAATATTCTATTCAGGACATGCACCATGGTTCCCCATACTATTTCCCTATTCGATTGGACGTTTAGTTTACCACTGTTACAAATAGTGATGGGATAAACACCTTCATGCACAGAGTTTTATGTTTGCTTAGGAGAACTTTCTGAGAATAGAGCCCCTGAAGTATGACTTATTGGGTCAAGGGGTATGGACTGTTTTACTTTTCAGGATTTGGACAGGCTTTATTATAGAACCATAGGTTACCAGTTGAACTACTGCAGAGGTGCCAAGTGGTCTAAGGTGTGTGTGTGTGTGTGTGTGTGTGTGTGTGTGTGTGTGTGTGTGTGTGTGTGTGTGTTCTATTCTTCACTTCTGAAAATTCCATTTAGCTCTTCTCTGTATCTGCTCTTTCTTTGTTGAGACTTTCTGTTTTTCTGTTCATTTCAAGAGTGTTTGCCCTTACATGTTGGAGCATTTTTATAATAGCCATTTTAATGCCTTTGGCAGAAAAGTCCAACATCTCTGTCATCTTGTAGTGGTATGTTTACCTTCCCTATTTGAATTGAAATTTTCCTTACCATTTATATGCCAAGTAATGCTGGATTATATCCTAGATATTTTCATTATTACATTAGGAAACTGTTTACATTCTGTGGGGAGTATGGATATTTTTGTTTTAGCAGGCAGTCGAGCCTGTTGGGTTTTAGACTGCGGGTTCAGATCAGCCTTCAGTGGGTTGTGGTTTCAGTGTTTTGTTTTCAGAGGCTTTGCGTGGCTATTCCAGTCTGTTTCATGTTTATGCCCCTCAGTGTTTGTGCCTTGGTGACCCTCTGTCCCGTAGTCGAGTTGTCAAGTAAGCACCTATTTTATGCTCTCCAGGGGCGAAGCCGTGCTTGTACAGGAGTTTCGTAAACAACCTCAGGAGTTTGCTTCCCCAGGCGTACCTTTTTCTGCCATCTCTCCTACTTTCTGGTTCTGTGGGCCTCTCCTTTCTGGTCCGTGGCGAGAAAGCTGGGGCTGTATTTGCCCTGCCCTGCTGTGTATTTCTCACTGTTGCATTTGGGACAAAGTAATGGGAGGGCGGAGAGAGAATAAAAGGGTGGGGGCATGTTCCTCTACTCCCTTTGGTCTACAGCTCTTCTGATTGGAAAGGAAGTTTACCTCCCCTCAAAATTTTAGGCCCTTTTGGTTTCCCATCGCAGCTGCTAATGCTGTTGTCACTGCCACTGCTACGATTGCTGAGGAGCTGGGACATGAGAGAACGGAGAGAAGACAAAAACCCAACAGGTGACGATTTTGCCCACTCTCTCTGAACTAGGTGACCCTTTTCCCACTCTTTGAGCCAGAACTAGAGATGCATACTTCCAGTGTGGGGCAGCATTGAGTTCAGGCTGGGGGATACTGGAGGATAAACGGATGGTTCGCTCATCCCTGGTTCAGTGGTACTTTGCCTTCTGGTCTCTTCTTCCTTAATTCATCTGCTGCTGTTTACTTCTCAGACCCCTCAGATCACTGCTCCATACGGGCTGTCTGGGTTTTGTAGCTGCAGTCAGTGGAGAGGCAGGGTGGAGAAGGCTCACTCCTACCTGGGTCTGATGTGAGGTATGGATTTTTAAAAACACTCTTGGTACGTGTTACCAACTGGCTTTCCAAAATGACTGTACCACTCGACAATCCATGGCAATATCAGTTGGCCCATTTCAGTGTGTGAAAAGATGAGTATTGGAAAAAAATTGTCAAAATAAGACAAATAGTCCCATCTTTACTTAGTTGATAGGTGAACCACAGCAGCTTACTGTGTTCGTTTATTTCCTTAATTGGTAGTGAGATTGAACTTTCACCTCTATATTATTTCCTAGGTGTATTTCTTTTCTTCTCTTTATTTGTCAATTCAGATCATTGCCTATATAAATGTATTTATATCAGGATCAGGTTTGGCCGTAGATGCCATCGTCCTTTCAAAATATTCCAGGTTTGGTAACGGGAGCTCCTTATTGTCAGGGACCAAGGTTCCGTTTATCTTATTGCTTTGCCGTGCATAGCTCTCATTCCCAAGTTGTCCGGTATGGCTGCTGGAGCTCCAGCCATCATCACATTCTCATTCCTAGCAGCAACCTGGAAGAAGGAGTGAAAGAGGAAGAGCAGAGGGCAGTCGTCAGGAGCTTTTAAGGTTTCGCAGAACCTGCCAGAACATTTTGTTTGTTGGTCAGAACTTAGACACTTGGCTATACCTAGGTGCAAGGATTGCTGAGAAATATAGTCTTTTGGCTGGGCAGCAGTGGCTCCTGTTTAAAAACGTGGGCTTCTGTTTCTAAGAAAGTAAAGGAGAATGGATATTGACAAGCTGTTGGAAGTGACTGCCACAGTATTGCTTTCTGTGGAATTGTAAGATAATATCTGTTGGTTGTAAAACAAACAAGCACAGAGGTCTAAAAAGTAAAAAGTGAAGGGCTAGGGTGGAGCTCCTTCCCACCCTTTTCCCCCTACCACTCAGATGTAACCACTTTTTTTTTCTTTTTTTGATATAACTACTATTAACAGCTTGATGAGTAATTGTCTAGGACCTCTTCCTGTGTGTGTGTGTGTGTGTGTGTGTGTGTGTGTGTGTGTGTGTGTGTAATTAACAACAACAAAAGTGGATCTTACTAAACATCTTATAATTCTCTTTCATTCAGTAATATATCATATAGATCATATGTATGTACACCATACATATGCTATTCCACCATATGGATATAGCCACTATATTTTACTTTCTCGTATTGATAGACAGGTTGCCTAGTTATTTTATACTTAAAAATATGCTGCAGGGAATATTCTTGAACACATATCTTGGCATACGTTGTGCAAATATTTTTCATTGTTTTTCTTTAACATTATTACTATGAAGGTTTTTTGCTTTTGTATATATTCTTCCCAATTTGTTGCTTGCCTTAGATTTTGTTATATATATATTTCTTTAACCCACAGAAGTTTTAAAGTATTTATTTACTCAAATCTGTTGGTCTTTTTCTTTTTGTCTCATGTCTCTTTTAAACGAAGAAAGAAGTCGTGAGATGGTCACATCTTGTTTTTCCCATGTTTTTCTGTGACTTGATTTCATACTTTTAACTCTGTCTAAAATTACTTTTGGTGTGTGGTGTGAGATAACACTTCCGATTAAAACCTTTCCCTGTTTTTAATGCATTTCCACTGAATTCGGTTAAAACCTTTCCCTGTTTTTAATGCATTTCCACTGGATTAAATAAATTTTATTTTTGCCTTGTTAATGGCCTGTTCCTTGTTAAATGAGAACTGACCAGAAACGAAACAAATTAAATGAGTGTCTTCATTTTGACTCAGTTCTACAGGTAATTTTCCAACTATGGACTTTGTGGGTAAAACGTGCACTGTTTTTGATCATTTAAGCAGATACAAGATTGTCCTTCAGATGTGAGGACAGCAGATCCAACTGCAAAGCAGATAATTAGAAACAACGTTAGCTTGCAAACTAAAAATGTGGTGCAGTGGGCAGACGGGCTGCCAATAGACCAGCCACCCCGGGGGTGGGGGAAGCCTGCACCATCCTTCCGCCTCTCTCATGCCCCTGAGGACAGACCTCCCGGGCACCAGCCCCTTCTCCCTCCAGGGTTTCTGATGAAAGACCCCTGAAGAAGTGGCGGCCGTGAGAAATAGGAGTAATAATAAAAAGAGCATTCGTTGTGCACCTGTACAACTCTCAGACCCTGTGCTAGGTGCTCTACGTTATTTCTCAGCCTAGAAGCAACTCTGACATACGCATTGTTGTCCCTCTTTCACGGAGGAGGAAACGGAGCCTGGAGAACTAGTGACCTGTGCCAGGCCTGCAGCTGCCGAGCCTGGAGCCAAGCCTCAGGCTCCCCTTTCCTTCTTCTGCCTCCTTCCCTTCTCCTGGCTCTCTGTCCACCCTTTGTCCTTTTTTTCTTTTTTCCTTTCAGTAAACTCATGAGTCACTTAAAAAAATTACATTTTAAATGGTGAAAGTTACAGGTTCATTACAGAAATTTGGAAATTACAGCAACTATGAGGAAGAAAATAAGTCCCAGCTGACCCCCTGGACCACAGTGTGTGCAGATGCCATTTCCCGTGATTTTTGTCAATACCGGATATTAACGGCCAAAGAGCTCTGCCGCCTCCCCAGGAGGAAGTGGTATTTGCGTGTCTTCGTTTGCGCGTTGCTCGTTCATGCTTTGGCCCTTCTTTCGGTTGGATGGTTTCTCATTTGTCTTATTGATATCTGTCCACTCTGCTGTCCAATGTTGGTTCTCTCATGCCAAGACTCTTTTTCCTGAATCGTAAGGTACGGCACTGACCGTTAGGATTCCTTGTTACATCTGTTAACGTAAATTTTAATCGAAGTCATCGTTTACTGTTTTCTGATAGAATATATTTTCATTTGCTCTCCCCCTTAGGACAATCAGAAGAGTTTTTTCTTTTGAAAATTATGCCAGATTTTATATGTAAACTATGAAGCTACTCATACTGAAATGCATAAATAACAAGAAAGTGAATACTTGTGTACCTACTCCTAGTTTAAGAAACGAAGCCAGGGGACAGTTCCTGCCCAGGTGCTTGAGCCCTTCCCCCTCCAGCACCCCCAGCGCACCCCACCATGCAGTGTCCCCGATTTTGAGTTTATTATTTCCTGAAGGCAGACATTTTTACCTACCACCCCCCCACCCCCCCACCCCCTGCCTTTTTTTAAGATGGTAGATGGGAAAATGGAGCCTTCGAGGTTAAATGAGTTGCCCAGAGTCTGGCAGTAAAAATAATTTGTGATACTAGCACCTAAATCTTGAGCTTCTGGTAGATTGTTATTTTTCCTTTCTCTTTTGAAACACTGTACTATCCTGCTCACTTTCTTGGGAGTATATGTCCTCCTCATCTTCCTCATTTTAATTATATAGATTTCTGAAGAGTACATTCAAGTTTTTTAGAGGTAGTGCTTTTATTACTGAGAGTTTTATATTTGCCTACTTCAGATGTTTCTAGAAAACTTACCTTGCCCCTCACGAAGTAACCTGATGGCCCCCCTAATTTGTTCCCGTATCTAGGCTTGGTCGACGTAATGTCCACACGATTAATGTGTGGGAACACCGTCAGCCCTTTTATACAGTCAATGCCCTGGTTCCAAGTGAATAAGCATGTCTTGGCAGATACTTAGCGAGCCTTTTCAAAAATCAAATGCTGGGGATTTTCCACTGGATCTAGTTCAGGTTTTGTTAATTTTTACAACTCACTTCAGTATTCGAGTCACAGATGTGGACTGAAAGTGGAGCCCAGTGAAATGAGACCTGTCTTGCGGTACTGCCGGGTGCAGCCGAGTCCACTCCCAGATCTAAGATTCCAGGAGCAGGATTGCTTAGCTCCCATCTTGGCTTCTGCTTCAGTGGGGACTCAGAGCAAAGGGAGGTTGTAGCCACTGGGCTCTGCATACTGGAGGGGCGGGAATCCCAGGGCTCTTCAAAGGCTCTTCAGTGGCTGCTGGGCAGCACGGTACCGTGGTTGCAAGCGCAGTCTCCGGAGTCAGACACATATTTTGGTTTTCCCACTCTTGGCTGTGTGACCTTGGGCGAGTGACTTTACCTCTCTGAGTCCGATTTTCTCAGTTGTGAAATGGGGACAACATCAGTACACACGCTGTCGGGCATGAGGAGTTTAAACAAGGTATAAAAAGGGTATAGGTGAGTTCGTTTGTGTAGTACTCTCCTCTCGGTGCCAGGCACGCAGCAGGCACTAAGAATCGTAGCTGCCATTCATGATGGCCAGCGTCACCGTCATCGCCGTCTTTAAGCCAGTCTTCCGTTTTGTAGAGGAAGAAATCCAGTCGCAGGTCTCACGGGCACTCAGAGGCCGAGCTGAGGCAAGAGTCGCAGTCTCTGAACTCCCCGCCCAGGGCTCTCTCCCCCTCTCCGCGCCAGCACCTGCACCATTTGCTTCTCACCTTCGCTGGCTCTCAGCGCTGGTGCTCTCGCGTCCTGGCTTGAGCCGGCAGATCCTAACCACAGATGCTGCTGTTCTGAATTAAAACAATTTAACTCAAGATCCATCAACTGCCAACATCAAACACCCTTAAAAGAAGGAAAGAAACTCATTATCAAGAGTATTCAAGCAAAGTAGGTATTTAATCTATCTTAAGCATTTGCATTCTTGAGAAGAAGAAAGTCAGTGGCAGCTGCCATCATAGGCCAGACCCCATGCATGTGCTTTCACCTAATTGCTTCAGACTGAATTCCCCCCAGCCCCCCTTTTTCTTCTTGCCACACAGTACTAATTTGGACTTCGGTCCTAAGTTTTTAAGCCACACAATATTTAAAAATTTAGAAACATAATTTTGTTTTTTCTGGTCCACAGCTCCTGTGGCTGCACGTTTTTCAGTAGCAGGGGTCCAGCTCACAACCAGAGCTCTGTCGACACACCCAGGAGCACTGCAGGCCGGCCAGCTCCACGAGGGGAGCCCGCAGCCCCGGGCGGGGAGGGGCCGCGGATGAGCTCCGTGGGCGCCGCACAGCCACGCGCCGCACAAGGCTGGGTCCTCAGGAGTTAAACGCCCGTTCGCGGCCGCTCCCTTACGCTTCCCGTACCTTGTTCTTTCCAGAGCTTAGTGTCCACGCCGTCGCTCCTCGCCTTTGAATCAGCAGGCCGATGGTGCAAGACAGAGGCTGTGAGAACAGGGAGAACACGCACACACGTCTGTGTGCTCAGCTCGACCCACTCGAGCCTGGCTCCCCCAGGGCTGTGTCTGTGCTGCTTCCTCCTCGTCACCACGCTCCTCTCCCCCCTGTCAGCGCACCTCCTCCTCTCCGTCCTTCCGGCCTCCGCCAACGGCCCGGGCCAGGCACTAAGGGACGCCGGTGTTGGCGGCCCTCTCCTGACCTGCCTTTCGTTCTTTCTGTGTTTCTCCTCTCTGCCCCTCTTCTTCAGCTTGATTTTGTTCTTTCTCTTTCCTCCTTTTTATCCTTCTTTGCTGCCCATGGTTTGGTCATGTGAGTAGCGCGGTCCCCGCCTGGCACTGCTCCACTGATACATCGTGAGCAGCGCCCCCCGGAGTCACGCAGGAACCTGCGCGGCCCTGGATCGCGGCCGCGGGTGCAGCCTGGCTCTTTGGAGCAAGGCTGCAGATGCCTTCCCTCACCCAGTCTCAGCGCGAGACACAGCGACTAAGGTAAGCATCCGTTATCCCTGAAATTAGCGAAAGAAAGAAGGGGGGAAATTAAAATGTTGCTGGGGCCCTCCTAGCACATCCTGAAGTGTGTGCTGGTGTGTGTGCGTGTGGAGTGGGGCGCACGTGCCTGGGACACGCCGGCGGGGGGAGGTGAAAACCTGCTGAGGAAGTGCGATACTTTGTCACCTCTCATACTTCTTCTTGGGGCCTTCGTGTCCTTGATCCGGATTCCTCTCCGTGGGCTAAAAGGTCTGGGCGTAGCTAGGCCCTGCCGCCTGTCCCCACGGGACGCGGCTAAAAGTAAGCGTGCCGCCTCGGTATTTGTTTGCTGCGTCGCGCGCTTCTGCCCAGCGTATAGATCCGCAGCCTTATTTATAGCTTTCTCGTGACACTCGCACGGGCAGGCTCCCGTCAGGTGGCACCTTCTCTGCGTGTGGAGTCGCCCCGGCTCACTCAGCCCCCTTCCTCATTGCCCCGCCACTCCGTCCCCCCTGTTATATGTACGTGTTTCATAAGTGACTGTTCTTAAGTCACCTGCCATGCAGTCTCTTTCCTCGTGTAGTTTCACCTGTTCTCCCGTAGGGACGCAAAGCAAAAAGGTGGCGACACTTGCTGTTCATCTTTGAATAATTCAGTTCCCCGCCTCAGGGAAGAGAGTGAGGCTCGGGCGGCTTGAAAGGCCTGCTTTTGTTTAGTGTCGATTGACCCGTGTGTCGGGACTGGTTCTGAGCTGAAATCTCACAAGTAATCAATTTCTATCTGACAGCATCCTGAGAAGTGACGTGTAGTGGTTGCTAACGGTGTGGTACTGTGAGTGGGATTTATCATATCAGAAAGTGTTTGTGGGGGGGGAATACGTGTTGTCTGTTTTCTCTTTATCAAATTGTCCTGCTTTTTTACTGATACTTTTCCCCCTTCTACGGTCTTAGGAAACAGGCAAACAAAAAAATCCAAAACACAGAACCATGACATTTCAGAGCCAGAAGAGAGGCCTAGGTAATATCTTTCATAAGGGGTGGACCTGCGGTCACAGAGGTGAAGGGTGTCCCTTGTGAAGCCGCCTCGAGGTGGGACCCGGTGTGTGTGTCACAGTGTCCCCGGCCCACACGGGGCGTGATCCTGCTCCGGTGGACACCTGCCCCCTGGCTCCTTTTCCTCATCCTTGGGCAGTGGTGTCCTCATTCACTCTCCAGGTGGACTCGCTTGAAGGAGGCCTCCCTCCTAAGCGGACATGGACCCGGCGTGGCCTCTGACATCAGACAGCCTGGGGCGGGGGGGCGGGGGCGGTTCAGCTCAGTGTCTGCAGCCGTGAGGCCCTCTGCCTCCTTCTCCTGCCTCAGTGTGGCGGCCTGGGGCCCATCCGCGGACTGCACCCTGGCAGCAGGTCCTGACAGTGGCCGACGTTCATTGAGCGCTGGCACGCGCCAGGCAGTGGGCGAGGTTTTGTTGTGAATTAACACGTTTAATCCCCGCAGCAGCCCTAAGGCATATGTACAGTTATTATTAGCATTCTCATTTCAGGGGGCTGAGAGCTTATCTTCCACGGCGGGGTGGTGGTGAAGTCTGGCCCCGGAGCCGTGCCCTCCGCCGGCCCCTGAGCCCTCCTGCCTCTCAGCAAAGCGCCTGACACATTGCACTCACGGAAATGACGTCTTTGATCACACCTGTGACAGGTTTGATGATAAAGTTAAAGCATTTGAACATCAAATCTACTAATAGTTCTGTCTGTGTTCTTCCTTTTTTTTTTTTGAAGCCTGAGAAGTTCTTCTCCCATCTGAAAATCATTAACCCTTTTATCCTGTGGGGAGTGATTTTGGTCTATGACATTCTTTGCAATTTGGAAGTCCAAGTTGAAAGTAAGAGGACCAAAACGTTACCACTTAAATCCGAAGCCCTTGTTAAACCAGGCTGACATTCACGTTCTTGTTCTGGGCCTGCCCTGGGCTTGGTGACTCTCCCTGCTTCTGTAGTCTAGTCGTGACCAGCAGTCAGGGTGTCCTTTAGGGAGGAAAGTCCAGGCATGTCACTGCTCTGCTTCAGGTCCTGCAGTGGCTCCCATCTGTCCCAGAGTAAAGGCCGCCATGCTTTCGGTGGCCTTCCACCCCCCGTGAGATCTGCCCGCCACCCTTCCCAGCCCTGCGCTTCTCCTCTCTCCTTTGCTGTCTCTGCTCCAGCCGGTGGCCTCCTTCCTGATTCCCAGACGTCCGAGGCGCGCTCCCGTCTCCGCCGCAGGGCCTCTGGGCTGACCGTTCTTCCTCTGAACAGCCACATGGCTGTATCCTCATCTTCAAATCTTTACTCAAGACTCATCTTCTCAGTAAGCACCGTATTTAACATTGCAGCACCCTCGCTTCCAGCCTCCCTAGCCTGCACGTGTTAAAACCATAACGCGCTTCATCTTCTAACACACTGTATATTTTACTTTAAAAAAGAAAAGTGCTTATTGTCTGTCTTTCTCTACTAGGACATATTCTTTGTTTATTTCATTGATGTTTGCCAAGGGCTTAAGATGCCTGGCACATTTTGGGAAGCAGCCCATAAATATTTGTTGAACGAACGAATGAATGAGTGAAAGAAATGGATGAAAGTGTCGCCTTGGTGAAGCCATTTTCTCTTCGGGCCTTTTCTCGTTTTTTCTTAAATATGCAGCAGCGTGTACTAGATGAAAGGTCGCATCCTCCCGACTATAACTTCTGCGGATTCTTTGCACCTTAGTTGTTGCGTCACTCATCCGTCCTCCCACTACCCAGCTGGTGGCATCCGTGGGGCAGGCGGGATTTAGCTGGTGTTGGGGAGACAGGTGACACGTCACTGCTGGATCCAGAGATCTGCACGCTCCTCTTACTTCTGGCGCGGGAACGCGCTCTGTTTTGGCCAGAGCTTGTGTGCAAGAAACATGCCTCCTCTGCCCGGCCCCAGCTGTTCGGGGAGAGCCCTGCCTGTTTTGCCCGTTGGCGTTTTGTGATGTCCCCAGGAGCCTCTTGGCCGGGCCGCCGCCCTTCCCCTCACCGCCCGGCAGCTCCGGGTCGCTCTCGGCCACCGAAGGCGGCCATTGTCGCTGTGGATGTGTTTGCATATCACACAGCCATCTGTTCTCTCTGCCGTCCCAGCTTCAGATTTTGAAATATGAACTGCCATCCGCTCCGTGGATTTCAATGGCTTGCCGTTTGTTTTGTACGCCAGTAACTAGTCTTTCGACTGCTAGGAGCACTGTTCTAAAAGCCTACCTCTCTCTTATTTTATGTACATGCCTGGGGCGATCTGTGGCCGGGCGAGCCGGTTCCCAGGTACAGAACTGAACCGTGGGCTTGAAAACCTCACACGGCCGTTACTGCTCGTGCTTTCATGCCATAGGCAACACTCAGTCAGAAAGGCATTTCAGAAAGTGATCAGAGTGTAGCCACCCCATACACAGTGAGCCCGCAAATTAAGATTACACTCATTTCAACTCTGCCTATTTGCTTTGTGACTCGGGCTTCCTATCCTCCACGATAAATGGAGCACTGCGTGCCTGCGACGCTCGGGGTGTGCTTCTTGTCTGGTGGCTTCCGTTATTACCGCCGCCCTGGGTGGAGGGCTTCCCCTGCTCCCCGCACGGCGATTAAACGTTTCACACGCACTTTCACCCTTCACTTTCACAAGCTCCCCCTTCCCTCTGCTTTCTCACACGCTGTTCCTTCTGCTGGGAATGTCCTTCTGGCCTAGGCTTTCAGCACTGGGCCTTTTTGTTGAGGCATTTGTCACAAAGGTTTGTGAATTTTTAGTTTCGGGGGTTATCTATTTAATGTCTAGCTATACTTAACAGGCCGTAAGCTCCGTGAGGCTCAAGGCTGTGTCCCTAGCACCTAACACTGTACCTGGAAATAGAATCAGTAATATTTCTGCGATGAATGGTGTGTTTTAGTTTTCACAGACAACCCTATGAAATTATGTGTATTATATGTTTTTGAAGTTGGGGTAAAAAGAGGTTAAGTCACTTGCCTAAGATCATTCAGGTCATAAAGGGCAGAGCCAAGATTCAAACCCAAACTATTGCAACATGTTCATTCTTAATAAGCAGGGGATGTTGGCACTCCCGACCAATGAATTACTAAGACAGTTAAAACACAGTAACAGATAAACCAAATGACCTGTATTCCGAGTGCATCCAGATGCTTAGGAAGATGAGGTGTTCTTATTTATGAAATGCTATCCAGGGGACTTCCCTGGTGGCACAGTGGATAAGACTCTGTGCTCCCAATGCAGGGGGCCTGGGTTCGATCCCTGGTCAGCGAACTAGATCCCACGTGCATGCCGCAACTAAGAGTTCACATGCCACAACTAAGGAGCCCGCCTGCTGCAGCTAAGACCCGGTGCACCCCTCCCCCCCCCGAAAAAAAAAAAAAGCTAGCCAGATAATATTTTTGTTCTCTGGCTTTTTCAGGTGTTTCCAAAATATCTCTTTTTCTACTTTAAGTAATCCAGCACACAAATGTATTTTCATCCTGTTTATTCTTTTATTTTTCTTTTGAGGAGTTTGCAGGTCCTTCATAGCCATCAGTCAGAATGTCAGCTCCCGCTGGGCTGGACTGGGAAGATGTGTGGGTGGGAGCGTGGGCTGCACGGCCCCTGACCCAGCATCTGCGTCAGAACTTGCGTTATTGCCTCTCCGGCTGGGTCCCGGGATTGCGTGGGAACTGACTGGCTGAAGCTTTGGGCTAGTCATTGCCACAGAGAGGTCTTCCGCCCCTGCCCCTTCTCGGCCTGATTCGAGTAGCGGCCTGGGCGCCTGCTCCTTCGTAGAGCTTTCCCTAGTGATGATGGGCCATGGTCTTGACACTTTTCTTAAACTTTTTATTTTGAAAATATTTCCAGCTTTCAGAAAAGTCATAGGAAAGAATAGTGCCTGAAACTCCGTATACTCTTTAACTGGATTCAACCACATTTACTTTATCTTTGTCATTATACATACTATCATTATTATATTTTTTGCTGAAGCGCTGGAGAGGATGGATATCCTGTATCCTCACCCTCTGCTCCTAAGAAAGAAGGGATCTTCATTTACGGCTGCAGTTCCTGTCAGACATTCTTTTGAAAGACCAGCGTTTCATCCGTCCCTCTGGAACATACTCTGCGTGAGGGTGGGCGTCTGCTTGGTTCGTTGCTTTATTCCCAATATTGTACTTAGAGCAGTGCCAGGCATACTAGATTTGCAGTACATCTCTGTAACTATCCTTCATTATTATTATTTTTTTAATAACTCATTATTGAATGAGTGAAACTCTTATTTGACAAGGCAGTATAGCTTAGTAATTAAACTTGCGGGGTTGGGCTCATTTGGACCTGAGATCAGCTGTGTGACTTTGGTCAAGTAACTTAACTTCCCTAAGCTTCTCTCCTTAAAGGTGAAGTGAGGTTCGTGAGAACACCTTCTCCTTTATCGGGTCGTCAGCATTAAGTGCCTGGCACTCACTAGACACTTACAGGCTATTGTCATTGTTTCAGAAGTTGTCTAGGCTAGGAGTCTTGATTTGTCTTTTCTGTTTCTGTGCTGCTCATTTGAGGTAAGTGTGCGTGTGTGTACACGTGTATGTGCACACACGTGCGCGTGCTCTGGCGAATTTACCGTGCTGTGAACGAACTAGGCCACCTTCACATACCTGTGAGCTGAAGTCTCAGCACAAACAGTCCCCATTTTTTACTCTCAACAATCGGATGTTTTATAATAGACATTGTAAATCAACTATATTTCAGTAAAGAATTTTTAAAAAAGAATGAAATGAAAAACAAAACAAAACCCTGTATGTAATGTCCTCCTACCTTGAGTCTCTTTCTCGTCGACCTGTGCTCATAGCCAGACAGGAGAAGGGTGACGGCCACAGACAGTGCCCAGTTAGGAACTCTGCCCGAATCCACTGCATGCAAAGGGAGGGACCATCCCTAAGTTAACTAGTACATGGGATCGCTGAGGAGACAAGGAGGGTGCTGTTAAATGTCTTCATGATAACATGTCAAAAACCCAGGCTATCACTTTGAGACTCTGTTCTCCACCACTTGCTCATTTTTAGCCTTCTTTCGGACCTGGGAGTGAGGTATACCTTGGATTCTTCTACAGACATCTCTAGAGAACATTTCCCAAGTTGCACCCTCGGACAGAGCACTGTGAGGATATCAAAGTGAAGGGCAGGCTTTGTTAGGAAACTGGTTCTTGAAGAAGTGAGAACTGGGGTTTATTTTATTGTCATAATCATAAAAGGTGACTTTAGTGACCTTAAATCCTTGAGTCTGATACACTTTGATGAATTTATAATCTTGATTTGTCCATGAATACTTTAAAACTCACCTTCTCTTTCTTCCTTGAATCTAATCCCTTGTTTTTGTTTCAGATCTGTTTATATTTATGAGAGCTAATGATATGTTATGCCTGTGGGAAAGAAAGGAAAGATTCCTCCTGATTCTTTAGCTGGGAGGGACAGAGCAGTAAGGCGCGTTCTTTATTCCCCCGTGTTTAATAATATCGCGGCGGTACTCACGATTCCACACCCCTTCAGAGGGGCTGTGTGTCAGTGCTGTGTTCGCCGCTTCTGAGATTGGCACTGTTATATTATTAATAGTACTGATCACACATGCCTTGCATTTAATATAGAACATAAGAGGCTCACCTAGCATGAATGAGAAATCCCAAATTGAAAGTGTAGATGCTATAAAATTTTTAAAGAAGGGAATGTGTTATGATTGAATTTTTGAAATAAAAATAGTGTATTTTTAATCACCAAGTTATGAATGTCCTTGGATTCTTGAGTAGGGAGGGGGGGCTGGTAGGGGAAGCAAGGAAGGTATCTTCCTCTTACGTTTAGGCCAAATAGAATCCAGAGACTTGCACAGAACACCAAGGGTCTAAGTTACACCAACAGAAATGAAGAGGAAATAGAAAAGGAGTTCAGGAAGGCAGCCGTTCCATTAGTAACTCATCTGGTTATGTCAGCGATGGTGGAGATCTCAGAACAGTTGGAGATTTATGTACACAAATGTATGTGCTGAAATACCACACTCTGATGACATTCGAGGGAGGGGTAACCTTTGATGATGAATTTTCTTGCCCTTTTTAGGGGAGTGGAAGGGGAGGCGGGTGGTACTTCACAAGACTCTAAATTTACCAAAGTTTTTCAAATCTGAATTTCCTTAGCAAAAATGTCAAATGATTGTAGATCCGAAAATGCCTTTGTTGGCATTTTAATGGTGCTCTTGGAGCCCAGTATGGTGTGCAAGCGGAAGGAAAAGCAGTTTCTTTTCTTGGTAATAATGGTATTGAATCTGAAGTCCTGGACCAAACAATGTCCCAGGAATCTTCATGATTTATATATTGTATGTGATCTTTTCTTAAACGTTGTTAACCTGTGCCCTTTACAGACAATGCCGGGTCAGAAAAATGTCAGGGGAACTTCGGATTGCTTTCACAAGCGTGTAAAGAAAATTATTGTCCTCAAACTCCAGAGGCTCTGACGGGCGTTCTTAATAGAGTGATGTGTTTATAGAGGGACGAACACCGTGCGTGAGATGCTTTCGGCTGGTGGGTATGAAAAATATTCGCGTGGTAGTTTGCTTCGGGACAGGACCAGTTGTGAAGGAGAAGATGTGTGTTTGCTATCTGTCAGGCTGCCGTAGACACCTATTTAATTCGTTGGAAAGGTGAATTCTCAAAGCGGGAAGCCTTCTGAAATGCTTATTCACACCCAGACAATTTATCACAGACCAGAAAGACGGCTCAGCGTGGGCTGCAGCGCCAGGCGCTGCCCGCGAGGAGAGGGGCTTGACTCAAGGCTTCGGGAGGTGGGGACAGGGTGCCAAGAGGGAGGCTGGGTGGCAAAGAGGGCTTTCCTAGAGCAAGTGGAACCAGGGAAATGGCCCCTGGTGATGGGGGTGTTTGCCATTCCTGCCCATGGCCTCTGCCTCCTGAGCCCTCTCAGCTCCTCAAGGTGTTAAGGTCTACAATCGATGCCTTGTTCTGTACAAAATGTTATTTGCATGGGTGAAAATGATAAAGTGTCTTCTTGTTCATCTTATCATTTGGGTCATTTTAAAAAAAGATTTAAGTGAAAGTGAGAGAAGAGACAGTTCTTTGGCAGAGCCAGAAGCGGTGTAACTATTTTCAACCCTGTGTTTTGAAACAACTTTGGTTACTTCGGTTCAGCTCTTTCAGAAAGAAAAAAAGACAAGAAATCAAATGTGTGGGCTTGATAGGTGGTTTTGCCAAACCACAGTCCAAAGTTGAACTGAGAGCGCCTCATCGTTTCTTTTCAAAAAGTTTACTTTGGTGGTAAACACCGAAAGAGAACCTATAAAAAGGAGCATAAAAACAATGATTTTATTTCATGAGGCAGAGACTGTCTCTCACTCCCTTGCCGTCTCTAGAATTTTCCCCCTGTTTTTCCATTTTTCATGGCGGTTGCCGTTAGGTCCTTTCTCTTGATTTGAGGCCAGGGACGGGTCCTCGGGGCTAGTGGGCTGATGGCAGAGCGTCCTCCCGAGCGCGGTCTGCTCTGGCTTGCAGCTAACATCACAGTTATCGCCTCGCCCACCACGTCTGCCTTCTGATGGCAGACGTGCTCACCAGTGGAGAAAAGCTTTCTGCACCTCATTATTTCTGCAACCTGAGAGAATTTGCAAATTAATTGATGTGTGGGAGGGAAGGCATCTGCTATTATAAAAACCTTTAACTGCCAGCAGTAAAACTTGAAATAAAATTAAGTGTTACTATAGTAAACTAATAGTCCCCGGGCGATGACGCACGTTTTGTAGGATGCAGGGGCTACATTTTCAGGACCTGCTTAACTCTGAAGCTCTACTTTTTGTTTTCCAGTATCGTTTTTATTTTCATCAAAGGCACACAGAAAGGTGAAGAAGTAACCCTACAAGATTTGTAACAAAAGCCTTGGTCCTTTGTCTGACTGGTCCCCGTACCACTCCCTGGAGGGAACGCCTTTGAACTCTTGTAGTTGTTTCTTTGGATACTTGCCTACATTTTTTCTTAACAACTTGCTTAGACTGCTGTTTTAGATGTCATCTTTTGACTCCGCGACGGAAGACAGATTTAACTCTCATATCCCACCTTCTCCCCATCAATTTGCTTTAATTGATACTCAGTTTTTATACTGTCATGACTCTGAAGTGTTGTTCACAGCCAAGCCATATAGTGAACTGCGATTGTTGTGAAGTCTGGGGGTGGGAGGCTGTCTCGCCGTTCAGAGGGCAGACTCGTCCCCCTGTTTCCAGTTGTCTCTGAGACCCTCTAGGTCAGCCTCTCCTGTCTGCTGATGGGAGTAAGGGATCTATGTTTGCAAAAGACTTAACCGATACTCCTTGTTTTTATTCCCACCCCACTGGCCTTCCACCATACTGGGTGCCTCCACTTCCTTAGTCTTTGGAAATTCTACCATCTAGTTCACTTTGCTCTTTATTGACTTAGTCTACCCTCCCAACCTCCCTAACCCTGTTCACCTCTCCCTCCCACCTCCCGCCAGCCAGGGTAGGTTTCAAGTACTGCTCTCCGCTGAGGTAGTGCTGGTCCATGGGTTTTCTATATTCCACGGTTTAGTTGTCTCCTCTCCTATTCTCTTTATCCTGGGGACTTAACACCCCCTGTTTATTTATTTGCTCTTGTTTTTGTGGTTTGGGGAGGGAGTATGGTGAACATGACTGTTCATTCTACCATGTGCAACAAGAAGACCTCTGGCTCCTGTTTTGGATACATTTTTCCTTCTGTTACGCACAGGTTTCCAAAATCTGAGTATTTTGATGTAATGGGCTCATATTCCATGAAAGGTCTCTTTTTCGTTGCATGATTCTAAGAAATTTGTGCAGACACTTGCACCCGGCTCATTTGCAATAGAGTAATATGCCTCTGGTTCCCTAGTATGCCTTCTAAGAGGATCTGTCTGATGCTAATATTTCATTGTGTAGCAGCAAAGAGAGATGATAAAACACTGAATCCTTGAGAAGAAAAGACTGACCTTCCCCCCCCCCCCCTTTTTTTTTTTTTACCTACAAGCTGTTTGAAAACCTCTTTCTCCGCGGAGCTTTCTTCTTACTTTGGCTATCAGCAGTCAGCTTTTCCAGAGTGATAGTCGGGGGCAAGAGTACGTCGGGGGTGACTGCAGTGTTAAAAGCTGAACTTTTCAAAGAAGCAGTGACTCCATTAAAGTTAGAGCCACTACCCTTGTGCTGGGACAGGGGAAGGCCAGCGGTGCTCTAGTGAGGAGGAGGAGGAGGGACGCTGTCCCCAAGACTAAGCACGGCTCTGGTGCCAGTGCGCGCAGCCCTGCTTCTTGGAATGATGGCAGGGCACCTGGCCAGGCGCTCACCGGGCCTGTGCCGCCTTGGACAGATGGACCATTTTATGCACTGAATGTTTATATCCCCCCCAAATGTCATACGTTGAAGCCCTAATGTTACCTCAGTGTGATTGTATTAGGGGGGTGGGGCCTTCAAGGTGATTAAATTCGTTGAGGTCATGAGAGTAGGGCGCCCACAATGGGGTTGGATATCCTTATTAGAAGAGACAGAGGTACCAGAGCGCTTTCCCTCTGTGAGCGCACAAAGAGCAGGCCACGTGAGCACATGGCGAGCTGCTGGCCTTGTGCAGGCTAGAAAGAAGGCCCTCACTGAGAACCAAGTCTGCTGGCACCTGGATCTTGGACTTAGCAGCCTCCAGAAGTATGAGAAATAAGGGGTCTGTGATTAAGCCTCCCAGTATTTTGTGATGGTAAGCTGAGCTGATGAAGGCAGACAAGTAAAGCCTTTTAGGTCTCTTCCTGTCCTTGAAAACGAGGACGTAAGCCACCCATTTCAGCATGCTGCCTTTGAGGGATCTTTGCATTTTCTCTATGGGAAGTCGAGCCCATTTAAATCCACCTTTCTTGACCTCAGTGCCACCTTTAGCAGCAGCTCACACACACATAGTAGCCTGTATACTTTGATCTGCAACTTTCGGACACCCCCCCCCCCCCTTTTCTTGCAAGGGTAGTGCAAAATGCAGCTCACGAGCCTGTCTCATACCTTATTAAAACATCATTTCCCCTGCCTTGTTCCCAGATTTTTGTGCTTAATCATAGAAGGGCAGCTTGTTCAAATATACATTCTTGTCTGGAAAATTCTGTTGGCTTGCCTTCCGCACCCCCCCTCCCGCCCCCCTGCATAGTTTGTAACCCTGCTTCACCGAGGCTGTTCTTATTAAATATCATCAGTTACAAGTTACTTGTAAACTTCATTAACTCTCTGTCAGTGTTTGAGTTAATTTTCTCCCTTTAATTTCAGCCTCCTTGGTCACAGTTTTCTGTACTCTGACCTGTGTCTGTTAAAGTCTTGGTAAATAGTTTTGAAATGCCAGTTGCTGATATATGGACCTCTTTAGCATTTCTTTGATTTATGTGCAGTGCTGTGGAAAAAGGCAAAGAAAGCAAATTATGTGGCAAAAAATGTTGCCAATCTTCACTTTTTTACTCTTAGTTTTAAAAAGTACACTTATCAATCAAATCGGATGGGTTTTGTTTTTTATAAAGATTGAAAATTTAACCGTTTGAAGACTCTTGCAATGCAGGTTTTGTATTTGCTTAATCAAGTGTAGGTTAGAGCAGGAGGAGAGTCTCAGGATTCTAAAAGCTCTTTCAGTCTCTGCCGTGTGTCCCCATCCTGCTGGCTCCACCAGTCTTCAACAATATATGCATGAAACAGTCAGATTTTTTTTTTTTATAGGAGTTGGAAAGATGGAAGCTTCTCAACGCTGGAAGCGTATTGCATCCATGTTTAAAACCCTGAATCCACGTGGTGGGCCAGCTAGTGTTGTGTCCTTAGATTAGCTAATTTTAGTGACTTCTCTGAGGTCTCCCTGTGTAGCGTATTCTTGGTGGGTTCCAGCTAGAGACCGACTTCTTCAATCAGTGAGCCAACAGATGTTTCTGAGATTGTACTGTGAATGGACTCAGATTTTAGTGTGTCTGAGAGCTGCCTGGGTTGCTTCTTCCCGTGTTCATTCCTGGGCTCCCCGGTAGAAATTCTGATCCGGCAGGTTTAAGGTGGGGCCCTGGAGTCTGCACTTTTGGTGGGCACTCTATAGGTGATTCTGACGGCAGAGGATCTCGGGCTGTTTGGAAGGATGAGGCTACAGTACCCTTTGATTGTACCACTCCCCTGCCTCATATCCTCAGTGGTACCCCTCCCCCGACTGTCCACCAAGTAAAGTCCACAGAGGGTGTGAAAAATCCATACTGCTTGGGAGTGTATGGATTTTTAATTTGTGTAGGCAGGGTGTGTGGGTCTGGCTGTGCACCGTTCCTGCGATGCCTCCGTGCCTTTTCTGAGTGTTTTCTTGTTTATTCGTTCGTCAGGCACTTATTGAGCTACAGCTGTGTGCCAGACCCTGTTCTGAGTGTGGGAGCTGCAGTGGTGATGGAGAGAGCCAGAGTCTGGGTTTCAGTGGAGCTTTTATTCTAGTGTATGTGTTGGGGGTGGGGTAGCGTGGGGGACGCAAACCCTAAACAGAGAAACAAACAGTACACGGAAAAGCCCTGTTTGGGTGGTTACTGCCGTGGTTGAGGTGAAGCGCTGCAGTGTGATGGAGAGCGGCCAGTGGCGCCTTTGGATCCGGCGGCCAGAGGAGACTCTCTGCGAAGGGGAAGTTCGGGTTGAGACCCACGTGACCAGAAGTCACGCGTGCTGCCCGGCCCGCCCGCCACTGCCTGGCACCGCTTCACAGCTCCTCATCCACAGCTTTCGGGTCTGACTGTGTTTCGGATTTTGAACATTTTGGATTATTGCAAGGCAGTGTGGTTCATACGCTACGAATGTCTCCAGCGGGTCCGGGGCAGCAGTACCCTGTGATCAAAGGTCGTGCAGCAAAACGCTTGCCTCGCCACACTACGTGAGATAAATTAAGACTGAAATAGACTCACATCAGTTCATGTCCGTTTTTGCTGCCACAGGAGTTTTGGCGCCTACGTTGATGAAAAGCTTTTGACTTTCAAAACTTTTTACACGTTTTTATATTGCAAAAAAAAAAAATTGTGGCTCTGTAATGCCAGCTTGTTGTCCACCCTTTGTTTCTCAGGTATGAGACGGCACTAACTGGGTGAAGAGGTGGTGCGTGCAAATTTGCCCACTCACGTAGCCACAGGCGGAGACCTGGAAGAGAACAAGGGCAAGTCAAGAGCAATTGGTTGCAGGGAGTTAGAAGAGGCGGTAAGCGCCGGTAGTCAGAATGGCCGTGAGCTGGGGAGCGGTTGCCCGAATGGCACGAGCTTGCTCCCGTTTTCTAAGGGGCCCGGCTGGGGACACATCTGCTCTCTCTACTTCCCAGGGAGCCTCACAGCAAACCCTCATTAACTGAGTGTGACTGCTCGTTGCACCCTGAAAAGGCCGAGCTGGGCCCTTTCCCCGTGTCTAGAACAGTGCTCCACATAACAGTAATAAAACATGAGCCAATGTGTGTATAGGACTCACTGTGAACTAGGTGTTATTCTAATTCAGTTAATTCAATCAAACTATGTGGTAGGTGCCATTATCGCTATTTTACAGAGGAGGAAGGGGAGGAAGGGGAGGCACCAGAGCCCCACCATCCTCCCACTTTGTAGGGACCTTACGTGAAGGGGATTCAGAGTCCAGATTCCCACTGTGCTCTGTCATTTAGTTCAGATCTCCCCTAGCTAGACTGAGTGCTACTTTTGTATGTATTCCTGTATTTTAAAAGATACTTCGACACAAGCGTTTGTTTAAAAAAAAAAAAAAAAAAAGCAAAAAGGAAATAAAAATAAAATTAAAAATCCTTACTGAGAACATGTCAAGTTCTGGAGAGGCCACGGAGTGTCGTGGTTACAGAGCAGGGACTTTGGGGCCAGGCTGTCCAGATTCCAAGCCTGACCCTGCCTCTTACTGGGCTCCGTGACCTTGGGCCGCTTACCGTCTGTGGCTGAGTTTCCTCATCCGTAAAATACAGGTAATAGTGCCTACCTCACAGGATGGTTGTATAGTTTGATGGAATCAAATGAATTAGAAGAGCACCTAGTTCACAATGAGTCCTGTACACACATTGGCTCATGTTATTATAACTGTCATGCAGGGCATTGTTCTAGACACGGGGCCCTAGCAATGAAGACTCGGGAGCTCTGTGGTGCTCTTAGCTGCTCTTATGGAGCATGCATTCTAGGCAGATCTTGACCCTCTGAAAGCAGAGCACATTTCTTTTTATATCCTTCCACGTCTAGCACTGTGCTCTGCATCCGTCCAGCCATCCCATCCCCAGCCAACGTTTATTGAACATCCATGTGGAGCCCTCCGCTAGGCCCGTGGGGCTTGTCAGATGGTACGAGACAGTCTGGCAAAGACAGATACAAAGAAAACCATTCTCTAATGGTCAGCCCTATCTATGAAAGGGGCTTCAGAAAGACTTCTGGACTGGCTTGAACTAGCTGCAGCTCTTCTCAGCTCCTACCTGCCAGGTACTTAAGGGGAAAGGCAATGTATTTATTTGAGTATCGTGTAACAAAAGGAAACATTGGATGTGGCACCACCTTCCTACTACTTTCCCTTCTCTGGCCCAAAAGGAGGCTACTTCTCACCTCTGGATGGAGGTGGCTGGTGCTAGGCGTGTTGTTACTGTTCCTTCTTGGACATTCCCAGCTGCCTCCTGCCGATTCCCATTTTGTGTGCTTGACGTGGTCTTTACAGCACCATGTGGGGTTTGAGTTGGGCTGCCAAGCGTCACAGGAGTAAGGAACTTGCACATCAGAGCAGCCCTTTTTGTGTCACCGGCTCAGCTCTCTTATGGCCCTGCCAAACTCTGTGCACTCCCCTCACCCAGAGCCACCCAGAAACAGGCCTGTTTTTCACTGGTCCGTCTCCTCTAAGGTTTTTTCATCAGAGGCAGGGCCTTCCAGTTATTGGCTTAGTCACCCCTCACACCCAGTCTAATTGTTAATGGCTCAGCAGCCTCAGCTGAGCAATAATAATCATAGTTAACGTTTCTTGAGTGTGTATTTTGTGCCAGCCACTCTGCTCAGTGCTTTCATGGACTTAATTCTCGCTAACTCCGAGAAGCCGACTGTGGTTTTGCTCCGTGAAACCCCAGATCGTTTCTAGGGCAATCGAGTGGTATCGAGTGTAGCAGTATTACCTCCAGTAATAGAAGAGGACTGAGGCTCTGCAAAGTTGAACAACTCACCCAGGCTTACGGGTGGTTAAGTAGAGGGCTCGTGGTTTATATCCACATAGTTGACTACATACCTACACTCTTAATTAGATTAAGATCAGTAGAAGTCGTACCTCAGTCCTGTTGATCAGTAGGAATTTCACACTGACCTGTTGTTCATTTTAAACTGAAAACATACCCATTGTATGTATGAGTTTTGCCTTTTTTTTCCTTCCAGAAGAAAAAACCCTAACCCCACATTTATCATAGGAAAATCCTACATTGACTCCTGCTTCGCCTTTTCTCGTACTTCCTGTGTAGACATTCACAGTCAGAACTTAAGCCAACAAAAAACCTTCAACGGTCCGATAAGGAAGGAAGCAAGTACAGTCGGCTCTTTGTATCCGTGGGTTCCGCATCCTCAGATTCAGCCAACTGCAGAGCGAAAATATTTGGGAAAAGAATATTCCAGAAAGCTCCAGAAAGCAAACGTTGAATTTGCCGCTCACTGGCAACTATTCACATAGCATCGACATTGTTTTTATAACTATTGACATAGCGTTTGCATTGTGTTAGGTATTATAAGTAATCTAGAGATGGCTTAAAGTATACGGGAGGATGTGTGTGGGTTATATGCCAACACCGCACCATTTATATAAGGGCCTTGAGCATCTTCAGAGTTTGGTGTCCACGGCAGGTTCTGGAACCAGGCCCCCGTGGATACCTAGGGAAGACTGTACTCTGGGAGTCTGGAGAGAGACTTTGACCTTCCAGTGCTGAACACTTTGTTAGCTGCCTGAGAATACTCTGTAACTTGCTTATTCAACGCATCAAGGTTGAGCCAGTTGCTGGGCATTTAGGTGGTTCGTAGCTTTAAAAACCACTCTCCACGGTGCACTAGAAGGAGCTTCCCAGCTGATCCTCTGGGTCGCCTTTGGTGCTGAGTGCTTGCGGCGTTTCCACAGGCTCCATACACTTGTCCTGGGTTTTATGGGGAGTTCCGTACAGAGCCGGCTGTGAGGCACCAGCAGCGTGATGGAGTCTTCTCCTCATTTGTACAGGAGGAACCAAGTTGGGGCTCCTCCTCAGCATACCTGACTCACTCAGAACAGCGGGGGTGGGGGGGTGCTTTTTCCTTTTTTCCATTACACTTACCAGTTTATTATCTGACGTGTCTAGGATGACAGTATTTGATTAAAAGGTGATATACTCTTAATCAGTTTTGTGAAAATTCGGTCATGCCCGCATTGTTGGGGGAGGCGAATTTGGGGGCATAGTCACTTCTGATAATCACAAGACCAGCTCTGTCTGTTCCCGGGGCGCTGGGCCCTGTGCTTGCATCTTCTGCATGTACCATGTCACTTAATATCTATGACTGACCTTCCGTTTCTTCATCTGTAAAAGGAGGCTGCGATACCTCTCTGCATGGGGTTGTTGTGAGATAAGGAAAAGGCACTTTTGAAGTCTGCCCTAAGTCAACGAGAGAACAGCTTTGTCCTTGTGAGAGAAATCTTTTTTTTTTTTTTTTTTTTCCCCATATTGGGCTGATGGAGAAACAGGCCCGGAGGGAAGAGGAAACACCCAGAAATGCCCAGAATAACTCGTACTTGAGCTGAGGTTTGAACTCGGGGCTGTCTGACTACAAAGCTCGTCCTCCTGCCCAGGGGACCACACTGCCTCTGGAGCTGCAGCCTTTGCTGCCAAAGCACAAAGGAGAGCACTTGCCTCCTTGGACTTATTGCCCCCAAGCCACCAGGGCTTATTCCTCCTATTCCCGAAGGGAAAAGGCAGTTGTTAAAAATGATCAATAAAAAGAGTGTCTTCCTGAATGTTTTCTTCTATTTCCTGATTCCCGCTCTCACAGGCCTCCGACCTGAGCCGCTGGCCTGTTGCTTTTCCGCTCCTGTTATTGTCCGCTTGTCTGACATCATAGTCACGTATGTTTTAAAGTCAGTGATCCCGTGGCTGTCGCCCATTCTTCTTCCCTCTGAGTTTTCTCTGGGCCACCTTTCCCTCCTCCCCGCCTCCTTGCTTCATTTCCTGAGTAATCAAGGGCTGGCGCTGGGGCTGAGGCTGATCAGATCCCTGATTTGCAGCCAGTTGGCTCCCAGCTGACGACGTTTATGATGTTTCTGGAAGGAAGCAGAAGAAGCCGATGGGGGCTGCTTTTGATGGTCATGAAAATGATGCTTAAAGCAGAACTCGGCACTTCATGACATTAGAAGAAGGGAGAGTTAAACTGTCCAACTAAATCTAAACTGACTGACTAGGAGCACATAGGAATCATTTTTACCACCCGTAAAAGAAGTTTTTAATCATCGAATCATAATTTTAAATTGATCAGATTGGTAATTTTTTAAACATCATGTTTACTGGTTTCTCGACTGAAACCGTTTCAGTGATAAGCCGGCAAATGACTAATGCTTAGAATTCAGTGTCTAGAATTGAGATCTGGACGTGTGTCCAGTGGTTGTCATTTTACTCATTTCTCAGTTGAAAAACCTCTGTTTTCTTCGGGAGGAAGAGAAAAAAAGAAATATCCAGGGACATACCTATTATATGGGAATATTCAGTTCTTCCTCCAGGCCCCACCTATGAACTGTTTGGGAAGAATAACAAAGTAGGGTGTGTCAACAAACATTCGTTACTTGCTAGACCTCTAGCATCGCACTAGCTTTCCACCAACAACCAAGCATCAGACATCAAAAAGAGCCCTTTCCCTTCTCTAACTGCCCTAAGTAGAGACTTCTGGTGACTGATAAAATGTTTGCGTTTCAAAAATATATTTAAATTTCACCAATGCAAGTTTAGACTGCATTTTCTTAGAGAAATACAACATCATAGAATTTCAGTGTTAGAAGGCACCTTAGACATAATTCTAGCCTTCCATTTTAGACTTTTGATCCAGGCCCTAGGTATGCAATAGAAAACTAGTATTTGGCATTTCTGGTGGAAATATAAAGCTAATTCTGGGACGTGTCATTCTTGCGGGCCCCTCACTGCCGTGGCCTCTCCCGTTGCGGAGCACAGGCTCCGGACGCGCAGGCGCAGCGGCCACGGCTCACGGGCCCAGCCGCTCCGCGGCACGTGGGATCTTCCCGGACCGGGGCACGAACCCGCGTCCCCTGCATCGGCAGGCAGACTCTCAACCGCTGCGCCACCAGGGAAGCCCCCCTTCTATCTTTGGTCAGTGATAGAGACAGGTCAAGGACACGTTTTGTTTTTGTTGGATACAGTATAGTGTGTAAATGGAGACTCATTCTGGGGTGGCTCAGGCTTAGTTAGAGACAGGAACGTGATGGCCCATCTGGCATGGACTGCTCCCTCTCATACGCATGTAGGTGAACAAGATTGCCCCCATGCTGTCCCTCTTCAGAGGACATGTTCTCATTGTCACCATCGTTTAATAGTCTGTTAGAATGCTCTCAGTAGTGCATTGTCAGATTTTGCCTTGATCCTATTTGTATATCCTGCCTTCATCTTCTTCAGTGGCCCAGTGGCCCTCCAACATGATTTTTATGACCCTGTGCATTGCTCTCCAGGACCACGCAGGGTAAATAGGTTGAAAGCCTGGTATGAAAGGCAAGGTGGTTGACAGGAGATGGGGAAACACCCGTTTTTGTGTACCCCTGTCTGTCCGTTAGGGTCTCTTTTTCGCTTTCTTTTGTCTGCTTTCCCTCTGCTTCTACAAATAGTCCCTACGATGGTTGTTTCCTCCATTTTTAGCCACATTCACAGTTTGCTTTGTATTGGATCTGTTTACATATACGAGTGATAACTCTTCCAGCCGATTGGCGTCCTTGAAGGATGATAACATGCATACAGCTGTAGTGTAAATAGGGGCAGTTGTGGAGAAAGGCCTATTAATAAAGGTGTGAGTTCTGGAACACTCCAGAGGAACAATTCGAAACAACTCTAAACATTGCAGATATTTAAGAAAGAAAAAGACTGCTATCCATGCTCTCTATTTACTTCTTTGACAGTTTTGAAGTTTGGACGTTTGAGGACTCCTATGCGGGAAAAAAGAAACCCAGATGGCACTTAGCATGGAGATGATGCCACCCTTGAGCAGAAACACAGCCCGATCTGCTGCCCCGCTTTCGTGGTGATTGAAAGGCCTGAAACCCGGCTTCCCAGTAGAGAGCAAATAGGCAAATAGATTGGAGGCCTCCTTATGGTTTATTGATGCTGTTTTGCCCAAGTTAAAAAAAAATCATTTACCCATAAAAGCTCAAATCTAAGGTGGTTCTTTCTTTCTTTCTTCCCTTCTTCCTTCCTTCCTTCCTTTCTTTCTTCTCTTTCTTCTCTTTCCATATTGGCTATATGAAAGAAGCAGTAGGAGATAAAAGGAGAAAAGAAGCTAACATCATTATCTAATATTTAGATAAAAACCCGAGCAAAACACTTAGATTTATGGTATTTTTCTGTAGTTGTTTTCCTTGGCACAGATAATACCAGGCAACCTTGCTTCTTTCTTTCCTTAGAATTATGTTCCAAAGAAGAAACAGAGCTTTATTGTGATACATGGTTCTTTCTCATTAGCTGGAAACAAAACACATTTTACTAGCGAGGGGCAAAGGTTTTTGCAACTCGAAGTGGTGATGAAGTTGTTCCTAGTTTTGCACAAATGTTGGTTGGAGTTGAAAGCTTAATGGTTTAGGAGAAAAATGACCGTGTGAAAATCTCACCTTAGCCTCCTCCACCCTCCCAGCGCCACATACACACATGCCAGCTTCATGGCGTGTGGCTTGATCCGGGTGTTTGTGGCATGAACTGATCCCAGTGTCACGTGTCCCTCGACTGGGGCCGTGAGCTTGGCGTGCACTCTTGCATCTTGCAAAGATTGTCAGCACACTTACGCCAGCCAGCTCTGGCTGTTGTGGTCGGTGATCTGCAGGGGAAGTGGTCCTACGTGGACGGTGCCCTTGCCTCTTGCTACCGTGGTGTATTACACAGATTCTCAAAGACGATCCCTAACTAAAAACAGATACTAAACGTGTGGATTCTCCTGGACAGTAAGATAATTTATGAAAACCCATGAAGCACGAGCACGGTTGCCCCATCAAACGATATCAAGGCTGCTAGGGAGGTCAGATGTGTTACTGCTGAGTCTAGAATTTAGGTTTTCTGACAATATTGAGGTTTCTATGGTTTCTTGGTTTTTTTTCTCCAAAGTTTTTGATGCCGAATGATATTAAAACCTTAAAATGATAGCATTTAGAACTTCCCCAAACTCCCCACCTTAGACGTGACCGGAGTCAGTAGGAGGGATAAACATGTGACATCTCAGCGCCTGCAAGAGGTCAGAGCGAAGAGAGCAGTCAAGAGCCAACGAATGCTGGACGCTCCGTCCCCGCTCCCTCAGCTCTGGTTCCCGCCTGCCCGAGAAGAATACCTGTGTGTCATTGCTGAAGCAGAGATAACAAAGGCCAGGTCCTCCGGTTAGAAAGATGCAGCGCACTTAAAACCACAGGAAAAAGATATGTAAGGTGAACCTTGAATGGCCTTTTTCCCTCTCGTGATACGTGTGACCTCTTGAAGGTCAGAGTCTCCTCTCCCGTAAAGTGGAGGTGGGGTGGGGTGAGGGGAGGCTTCACGAAGACTCCTCTCTGACATGAGAATTGTATGATTTGAAGTAATCCGAGTGCAGTCCCCATGTGCCTTTTCCTGAATTCAAGCCTGCGGAGAGGTTCAGACATGCCCGCTTTTTTAGCAATTAGACTAAGAGGGAGAAAGGATTCCTTCATGGCTCTGTCACGACAGTGAGCGCCTGCAAAGTGGTGTGCTCGCTTCTGTAAGAGACCTTCCTTAAGAGGGCTGTCTGATGGGGTCATTCTGTTCTCCACATCGGCGCCAGCGCCAGGCCAGGGCAGGCCAGGGCAGGGCAGTTTCGCCCATCCGCCAGTCCACTTAAGAGCTGGCAGATTCATTAGCATCCCCTGTACGCCACGCACTACCCTGCAGGTGCAGAGAACGCAGACGAATCAACAGCAAGGCTGTGCCCTCCAGGTATGTCTCCCTCGCGGCCAGCTTCACTCCTGGACCAAGAAAGAACACCGGGGCTTCCCTGGTGGCGCAGAGATTGAGAATCCGCCTGCCGATGCAGGGGACATGGGTTCGTGCCCCGGTCCGGGAGGATCCCACGTGCCGCAGAGCGGCTGGGCCCGTGAGCCATGGCCGCTGAGCCTGCGCGTCCGGAGCCTGTGCTCCGCAACGGGAGAGGCCACAACAGTGAGAGGCCTGCGTACCGCAAAAAAAAAAAAAAAAAAAAAAAAAGAAAGAAAGAAAGAACACCGGGCTACTGTACCTGGTGCCAAATCCCAGTGACGGAGAGGAGCTCTGCTGGGGGAAGGGAGCTGCCCGAGGGGGACTGGAGGAGGCCCAGGGGCTCCCCAGCCTTGACCTCTTCTTCCCCTCCTGTGGCCCTGCTCTAAGCCAGCCAGAATTTATTATGACTGACTTCTGTCTCATCCTTCATCCAAAGGGTTTAGTTACTGGAAGTACCACTGTGTCTCCCTAGTGTTCTTAGGAACATATATGTAATTCTTTGTAAAGTGATTTTTAGAAATAAAGTGAAATGCCGTAAGGTTTGGAGAAGTCTTGCTGCTGTTGTTGTTGAACTTGCCCCCACCCTTGAAGAAGCCTTTGGTGAGGCTTTGAAAACGAAATAATGGTTTTCAGAGTAGGAAGAATCAAACCTTCCTTGATCTGGCTTATAAATTTTGAGATTTTTGAACGTCAGTTTTCTTAAAGTGGGATTCAGGCCATATGGCCTGGGTAGGATAGTGTTGCTTTTGAATCGATGCTGTACCAAGGACCCCTGGGAGGTTCTGGGAAACACTAGAGCTTTTAAGTACTAGGCCTAATTGAACGCCACTGGCTTGATTAGTATATTGAATGTAATCAGTATGATGAATTTTCTTCTCAAACTTCTGTCCGTTTTAGAACGTGTCTTTTGTCTATTTTGGAGCAGGTAGAGCCTTCAGAACAACGTGGGAGACGTGGAACAAGTCGGGGAGCTAAGCAGGGGGATCTTGGCTCATCTGATTTTCTGAACCCGAGATTTAAGTCAGAAACTTTGCATTTGAGTCCTGTTTTTAAAAATAATTTCCTTTTATGTCATTTCCTTCCAGTACATTTTGTTACTTGTAATTTGAAGCATATTAAAGCTAATTGGATTTGGACTTCTTTTTTTTTTTTTTTTTTTTTTTTGAGGTACGAGGGCCTCTCACCGTTGTGGCCTCTCCCATTGCGGAGCACAGGCTCCGGATGCGCAGGCTCAGCGGCCATGGCTCACGGGCCCAGCCGCTCCGCAGCACGTGGGATCTTCCCGGACCAGGGCACGAACCCATGTCCCCTGCATCGGCAGGCGGACTCCCAACCACTGCACCACCAGGGAAGCCCTGGACTTTTTTAAAAGCAGTAAAGACTTAGGCTATCCAGAGGAAAAGGGTTTGCTGTTGTATGAAATTGTAGGGACATTACTTTAACACTTTGTGGTGAAGTCAAATACCCTTGTAACTTCTTTTTTTTAAAAAAATATATTTGCATTGGCTTTTTAATTAATTTATTTATTTTTGCTGTGTTGGGTCTTCGTTTCTGTGCGAGGGCTTTCTCTAGTTGTGGCAAGCGGGGGCCACTCTTCATCGCGGTGCGCGGGCCTCTCACTGTCACGGCCTCTCTTGTTGCGGAGCACAGGCTCCAGACGCGTAGGCTCAGCAGTTGTGGCTCACGGGCCTAGTTGCTCCGCGGCATGTGGGATCCTCCCAGACCGGGGCTCGAACCTGTGTCCCCTGCATTAGCAGGCAGATTCTCAACCACTGCGCCACCAGGGAAGCCCTCCCTGTAACTTCTTTAGAAACCTAGAGGAATCAAACCTTAGAGCTAGGTGGATCCTTGGAGAAAACGTAACACATGTTTTGCAGAGCGGGGAGTGAGGTGTGTAAGACCGCACAGCTTTTGTCAGTAGCAGAGTCCAGTAGCACATTTTCCAAGAGAATGCTTGTTATAGAGGCTCTTAGTCTGTACATTAGAGTTTACCAGGACCTTACCTGGTAACATTCAACACTTGTGCACGTTTAATAGTAATAAAACAGCATTACTTTAAGAAATATGCAGTAAATCAAGGTTTTCCTAATTCAAAATGGTGTTTCCCTCAGATCATTATGAGTTGTTGAAAATATCTCAGGCATAGAGCTAATTAGTAGACATAATTGATTAGAAAGGGCTTTAGGTTGAGAACTGACAGAAAAATCCGAGGTTAGTCATAGAAAATAGAAGTTTGACATTAACAGATAGCAAAATAGGAACTGAGAGAAATGTTCTCAAAATCCAGAGAACATGGAAATAGCTACTACTGCGGAGTGGCCACTTACCAGTAAATAAAGAGCCCCCTCACAGCAGCTGACCACATGAACACTCCCATTCCCTGCAGCTGTGAGATGTGAAAGTTAAAAGAATGGACTGCTTTGTTTCTCTCCCTCTTTCATTTTATTCTTGCTGATTAATGGAGAAATGATCTTGGATAGAAAAATCACATTATAACTTTGATAAGTTGCCTTTTGAAATAGAGTTGTTCCCAAGCCACATGTTTATTGAAATATATTTTTTATAGAAAATATTACAGAGCCTGTAATTGAAAATTTATGGCAGAATTTTGGGGAGTGATATGTTCTTAATGTTACTTTGTAGATTAGCTCTGAACTCCCTTCTGCTGTTCTAGAACCATTGTCTGAGTGAACATTTTCCAAGAGTCTTTTCAGATGTAAACTGTGTTTCATGGAATGGAGTATTTAGTGCTTAAATAATGTATAAATCCAGTTGGACAGGAGCTGTCTGTCAGTTTTATTAACTTTGACCTTTTCTCCCGTTATAAAGATGGTTCGGTAAATATTTAATGGGCTCCTTATAGATCTTGACAGTCTGAGCTGTGTTCCTGGAAACTGGGAAACGTATATATGGTGAACAAATGTTGCTTAATCACTGTGAGTCAGCTTTCAAAGGCAGGTTTTGTTTGGGGGAAGAAAAGTCCTTCCGCCTTCATGTGCTCTTAGGGGTGTGGTGTACATTCAGAGCATCCAAGATGGTAGACGTTTCAAAGGAACCCTTTGAAAGACAGCAGCTAGCATGCATTTCTGCTGTTTTGGGTTTGTTTGTTTGGGCAAATGACCAAAATGATGCCAGGCGGGCAAAATCGCCATGCTGCTCTGCGTGGTTAGCAGGACTCGTCCACTCAAAAGAGTGAGCAGGGCTGGAGTGGCTGAGCTTGCATGGACCCCAATAAGATACAAAGAAGAAGGAGAGCCAAAAGGAGAGATGATTCCCTGAGCCAGGAGGGGACCCCTGCCAAGCTGTCTTTCCCTTTAATTCCATAAAGCTCCATGCATATTGCACTCATTGCAGATTCTGGTGGGGAAGATCGAAACCCAAGTAGCTGACATTTTGAAACATCGTCTTTCAAACTTGTACTGTCCCTTGCTTCCATCGATTTCCCATTTAAGAAATCTGTAGCAGAAAAACAAATTTGAGCAAAATTCATTGGTCTGCGATGAGTTGTTAGAGCCAAATTATGCCCCCCCTTTCCACCCCGAGAAGAGCTCTGTTTTTATTATCAATGTGATATATCTTTGTCTTGTATTGCACAGCCATAAGGCTCCCACAGCAAATCGACCAAGTAAATCAAGAGCCTGTTAAAAAGCAATATGGATGCTCCAAACACAGACATTTCAGCATCACTGGGTCACTGGATATCTTCATTTTTACAGCCACTTTCAAGAAGCAGATCATTTCAGTTGGTGTTGTTTTCTTCCACTCTCTATTTGTGTGCAGCCCAGTGGCTTTAGGTGAGGCCATTTATTTTTCAGAACGTTACTGCCCTTTGCATCCAGGGCCCGGCCCCTTTTATATGGTGGTCACCAGTTTCATTACCATGAGCTGTAATGTAGCTGACTCTGCAAAGGAAATCTATGCCTTGGAAGAGCATTTTGAGAAGACATTGATTCAGAGCTTCAGAATGAATTACTATTTGTATATTAGTTAATTCGAAATAAATGTTTGAAAGACCTTGCTTAATTTGAGAAGGGAGGAAGAAACATACTGGATGTTATAAATGGTCTCAATCCAAATTCTTGGCTTGGCATTTTCACATCTGAATGTTTTATTTACATCTGTTGAAAATTGGGATACTTTTCAAGGATAATTTTATTATAGAGATGAATGACAGCTCTTAAGATCTAAAATACAGAAGCATGGGATTTAAAAAGGAAGATGGGAGTCACGGTCACATGTCAAATGGGATATAAGCTTTGTTTGGCAATGAGTGAGAGCGATGCGTTGTATTTTAAATGGAAAGAGCCTCATGATGGGAGTTGGGGGCGAGGGGGATTGACTGCACTGGGGCACAAGGGAACTTTCTGCGGTGATGGGGACTTTCTGTATCTTGATTGGGGCGTCACAGGTACACGTCAGAACATCACCCTGCACACCTAAAATGTGTGCATTTTCTTTTATGTAAATTAGAGCTCCATCAAGAAGATTTTTTGAAAAGTCCTGTTTGTTTCAGAATTAGGCAGTATTATTTCTCTTTTCCAATAGAGAAATTAAAGCCTAGAAAAGTAAGATGATCTGTCCTAAGTAACCTCGAAGCTCAGCAGTTTGTCGTGAACAGAGCAAAGGATGCTGGCTCTCAGCCCATTTAAAGTCCGCTGCTTCCTTACCCCAGTTGCATTGTTCCAGTTGCACGTACATGGAGTGGAATTGACTTCTCCAACCGGTTCTGTTCAGTGAACCTACATCTATTTGTATACTCTGTCGTAAGATATACTCATGTGCTTATCCTTGTGATTGATACTTGTCTCTTAACCACTGGAAACAGCAGCCCAGCGGTATGTTTGAACCTGTTTATGATAAGAGGCTGTTGTGCTCCTGGTTTACTGCAGCGGACTATGCTTTTTATTATACGCAAGACATGGCAGTAGCAAGAGTTCCCAGAACGAATCTGTCTTTAAGGAAACCCACTGGCTCCTCTTTTAAAAAATGACATAAGCTTGAAAACCATTTACATAAAGCATATATGAATAGTAGTGGAAAATAAAGTAAAAAATTATCCCAACTCTACTACTTAGAAATACACTGTTAACGTTTTAGGGAGCATGTTTTTACGTGTCTGTTTACAGTGTAACCTGTTTGTTTATTTTTAATTCAACGAAATGATGTTTTAAAGTTCTTCACATATTTTACCCAATTTCCCAGTTATTGTTGGGCATTTAGATTGTTTCCAGTTATCATTTTGTAATGCCATGATGAACACCTTATTCATGTTTCTTTTCCTATTTGTCTGATTATCTTCTTATAAATACATTGCTTGAAGCGAAATGTTAGCAGCTGTGTTTGAAGTTATTAAAAATGTTCTGAGCCGGTAAGATGTATCAAGTATTGATAGTGTAATACCCCTTGTCTAGCTTTTACCAAATGTTATTTTTCTTCCCCTTTTGTTTGGTTTTTCTCTGCAGTTGCAGTACCATGCAGGTCTGGCATCTGGCCTTTTGAATCAACAGTCGTTGAAACGTTCTGCTAACCAGATGGGAGTATCCGCTAAACGTAGACCAAAGGCTCAACCCACAACTCTTGTCTTACCGCCTCAGTGAGTGATGGGTTTGAAAAACGTACTTTTGTCCTGGGTGAAGTCTGCTTTGTGCTTGTTTTTAGCTAATGGAAACTTGTTCTTGCAAAATCATTTCTTTCTTTTAAAAAGGTGTCTGTTAAGATTAGAAACCAAACATTTAGGTAACCTATTCTGCACAGGTCTTAAAAGAAGCAGTTATAATGCACTTCATAGTTTACACGGTTTGTGTGTGACTCTAGGACTTCAGGATACCTCCGAGTTTATTCTTTGTTTCCCTGTCACATTCCCAGAGTGGGCAGAGCATAAGGGCAGTTCTCCTTATCTTACAAATGAGACAGCCGAGGAGCACATTTTGAGAAGCTGCAGGCCACCTAGGGAATCTGGTAGAGCTGCGATTAGAATCAGTGCTAGGCTAGGCCCACTTACTCTTTTTAAAAATAGTAATATTGTGCTCTTCCTTTTCCCAATAGGAGAGATAGCAGACACTGTAAAGTGCACAGATCACTGGTTGTTCATGTGTGTATACCTCCGTGTAGCTCCAGCCAGATCAAGCCCTGTGGCCACCACTTCCAGAACCCCACACGGGTTCTTCTCACGTTCCCAGTGCTGCCTCCCTCCCTAAGTTTAACAGCTATTCTGACTTCCTTGAACAATTGATTTTACCTATTCTTGAAATTCGTGTAAATGGAATCACACAGTATGTAGTCTTTTATATCAACTGTCTTCACTCAACACAATGTCTGTTAGATTCATCCAGGTTGCTTGTTCTTTTTTGTTGCTGTGTAGTATTCCTTCGAATGTGCCACAGTTATTCCACCCGTTGGGTTGTTCTTTACTAGAAGCCCCGGTAGATGAAGGCCAAGGCTCAGTCAGTGATGTGGAGTCAGAAATTGAAGCACACCAGTCTTTGCCGGTAGCTTTTCTATCCACGTGAACACTCCCCTGAAAGGGGCGCTACTCCCCTGAAAGGGGCGCTACTCCCCAAGGCTCCACTTCGTCTTTAAACACATTGCCCAGCCCAGCCCGCCCTCCTGTTGTACCCTCTTCTGTTTACATCCTCAGTTACAAGCTACATTTTAAAATTTCCAGTCCAAAGGAGTGTTTGCAGGGGAGACTCGGTTGTTTGCCTTTACACAGGATCTCATTTATTTTCTGTTTGGTTAGCAGCTATTTATTATGCCTGCTGTCTGCCACGCACTGCCCTAGGCTCTGGGGATACAGTCATGAGCAAGACAGACGTGGTCCCGTCTTCCTGAAGCTTTTGGTTTAACTGGGGGGGAAAGACAAAAAACAAGTACCCCTAAACAAATGAATAAATTAATACAATGATTTCTGGTTATGATTAGTACTTACGAAGGGAACACATAGGGTGGTAAGGAGGGGAGACTGCTTAAAACGGGAGGTCAGAGAAGGCCTCTCCAAGGAGATGACATTAGGGGGAGACTTGGAG
This sequence comes from Kogia breviceps, assembly GCF_026419965.1. Taxonomy (NCBI): domain Eukaryota; kingdom Metazoa; phylum Chordata; class Mammalia; order Artiodactyla; family Physeteridae; genus Kogia; species Kogia breviceps. The sequence goes on from NC_081317.1 coordinate 4,437,015, forward strand.
AACGAGGAGGAAAAAGGGCCATTCAGGAGCTGGGGAGCTTACGGGAGGCGACTCTGGGGGTCTTTGCTCTCACCGGCGCACACCCACAGCCCGCCGTTTCGATGGCTTTCAGGTTTTCTTCACGGGTAACACTTGCTTCCAGGGCGGGACGAACATAGCCAGCCAGCCTCCAGCAAGTTATTGTTTGTCTGCTGCGCGCACAGGTGCCGTCCTTTCCAGAGGCCACAGGGGCAGTTTCTTTTTTTTTTTTTTTTTTTTTTGCGGTATGCGGGCCTCTCACTGCCGCGGCCTCTCCCGCTGCGGAGCACAGGCTCCGGACGCACAGGCCCAGCGGCCATGGCTCACGGGCCCAGTCGCTCCGCGGCATGTGGGATCCTCCCGGACCAGGGCACGAACCCCTGTCTCCTGCATCGGCAGGCGGACTCTCAACCACTGCGCCACCAGGGAAGCCCAAGGGGCAGTTTCTTTGAGTGACGCAGGCTAGAGAGAGTTTGCACCGTTTGGCCGGAAGCTTCTTCTGTCAGATGCTTCTCATGTGTTGATTTGGTGGCTCTGCACACCTCAACTTTCGGCTCTCGAAAGCCTAACGGGCCCTTATAACTTGTCATCTTCTCTGCTTGGATTGTCTACTGAGGCAGGATGCTTGGCGAGAAGTGAAAGACTTTCTAATGGTCCCACAGACTGGAGCCAAAAGTGTTTCTTGCTAACTCTCTCTTGACAAAAGTCAGTTCTTAGTCCATCTGTTCACCATTTGTTAATTTGCATTGGCTGGAAACCTGTTTACAGGTGACATGCTATTATGAGGACACTTAGAAACTATTTTAAGCACCAAGGCAATCAACAGACTCTGTTCGCATGCCAAAAAAAAAAAAAAAAAAGGAAAACAACTGGTGTTCACAACTGTCATTATAAATCTATAATAAATCACTCAAAATACTTAGTTTCAAAGAGAAAAGTGGTTATTGCGTCCTAAGAACACAACGTTGAAATGATTTCCTTTACTTAGTGGCCTCTTTCCTGTGAAAATTGACTGCTGCCTTTTCACATCATTGAGCTTTGTGGACTCACATTCTCCTGGGATCCCTTTGTAAAGTGACTGTCCGGTAGGCAGGATCTACAGCTGAAGGACGTTCTGTTCACTTTTATTGAGCACCTACTATGTGCCACTTAGAGTGTTAGATGTCCAGAGTGGAGACACCAGTAATGCATAGCTGCTGGCCTAATTGGCTCATATATATTCTTTTCGACTAAAAAATAGGACACTAGTAATATATCCATATTGTACCTTTGGGAAGAACCAAAGGTGTCAAAAAAGAAAAGAAAAAACAATAATACCATCACCCTGAGAAAGTTATTATTAAAGTTTTGATGGATATTGTTCTAGATTTTTTTCTATGCATATATAATATATGATATTTAAAAACAAAAAACAGCCTTCAAGAAGAATTGTAATATTGTTCTGTATCACATCCCAACATTTATTGCATGTAGTTCCTAGATTTTAAGGTAGTATGATTCGACCAGTGGAATATACTTAAATCTGCTTGTTAATCAGCCACGTGTGGTTTTATCTGTAGGACACTCTACTCATTGCAGAGTTTTTACTGTAAGTATGGTATGACCACAAGCTCTCTCTGTCATTATGGAAATCCCTTGAGCTCCCTTATAAAACAACAGCCGAATCCTCCAGGGTTGCTACAGTAGAGTCATCTATTGCTACGTAAAAAGTTGCCCCCAGACTTAGTGGTTTAATAACAGTAAACACAGTGGCCCATGTTTTCTGTGGATCCTACCCGGGAACGGCTTGGCTGCGTGGTTCTGGCTCAGAGCCTCTCATAACGTTGCAGTCAGGTGGCAGCCAGGACCACAGTCATCTGCAAGTTGGACCAGGGTTCAAAGGTCACTTCCAAGGTGGCTCACTGACATGGCAGGTAAGTTGGTGCCAGCTGTCGGTGGGAGACCTCAGTTCCTCCCCACGTGGGCCTGTCCACGGGGTGCCTGAGTGTCCTCTGGACTCAGGGATGACTTCTTCCAGAGCAAGCCATCCAGAAGAAGGCGAGCCAGGCAGAGCCTGTCCTTTTTATGGCCTCGCCTCTGGGGTATGTAGCATCATTCCACCCTGTAGTGTGTGGTAGAAATGATTCGCTACGTCTCTGACTGACATTCAAGGGGGTGGGGGGAGAGCCTCTGCCTTTTGAAGGAAGGAGTGTCAGAATTTGCAGACATATTGCAGGGAATTCCCTGGCGGTCCAGTGGTTGGGACTCGGAGCTTTCACCACAGGGACCCGGGTTCGATCCCCGGTTGGGGAAGGAAGATCCTGTAAGCCGTGGGGTGCAGCCCAAAAATTTTTAAAAATTTAAAAATAAAAAAGAATTTGCAGACATATTTTAAAAGTGCCCCAGTTGCCAATGAGGAGAGACATTACACAGAGGGGAGAGTGGCGGAGCCCGTGAGGTAGCCCCATTGACTTATTTATTTATTCAGCGCATATTTACTCGGGGCCTATGGGTGGGTGGTTCTGTGCTCCGTGCTGGGGATTTGGAGATGAATACGATAGCATCTCGGCTTTCGGGGCACTCTGAGTAGAAACAGAGGAACAAACAAGTAGCAGGGAATCCTAGTCGAGCGTGCCGAGCGCTGAGGGCGTGGGGTCCTCACGTGCCCGAGAAGGCCACAGGCAGGCTGCTGAGAGAGAGCCACTCAGGGCGGCCCAGCCCAACTTCACCCAGTTTCTCCACTGCCAGCTGTGAAGGGTGGAGGCTTTCCTTTATGGAGAGCGGGATGCTTTCTTGCATAGGCCTTACAGGATTCTAAGGAAAGGGTTTCTTTCTTTCTTTTTTTTTTTTTTTCTTTTTTCTGTGTTATATTCTCCAGTGACCTTGTCCTTTTTTTAAAAAAAATCTTTATTGGAGTATAATTGCTTTACAATGCTGTGTTAGTTTCTGCTGTATAACAAAGTGAATCAACTATATGCATACGTATATCCCCATCTCCCCTCCCTCATACGTCTTCCTCCCACCCTCCGCATCCCACCCCTCTAGGTGGTCGCAAAGCACGGAGCTGATCTCCCTGTGCTATGCGGCTGCTTCCCGCTAGCTATCTGTTTTACATTTGGTAGTGTGTATATGTCCCTGCCACCGTCTCACTTCGTCCCAGCTCACCAGGAAAGGGTTTATTTCTAAACAGTGGAGGAGGCCGGTGAAGGACCGGGGGCTGGGCCCCTCGCCCGCCCGCCCCTGCAACTCTGTGCGTCTGTTAGCGTGGTGGCAGTTGAGTTTCTGCATTGGCTTGTGTCAGCAGTTGGGTGGCACGGAACCTACTGCCACAAAGCCACTGTCTCTGCCTGAGCGCGCCGAGGCCACAGGCGTGGCAAGAATGCAGGCAAGTTGTACCACGCGTTAAGGTGTTTGTTTTTTAAATGAGGTTGGCTTTAACAGCAGTAGTCTTTGAAAACTCAGATTCTGCCCTGAGTTCCCAGAGGATTAGTGATTTGTGGGATTAATGATTCATATCTTCCTCCCCCTCCAAAGAAGCTTGTAAGGAGACAAAGACGTCGTTCATGATGAAAGGTCTTTGATCCCGTATTAGCGTTCGGAGGGCACTGGTGACGCGACCCCACTTCCGTGATTCCAGAGTGTTCATATTACGTCTTTTGCAGACAGACGCTGTCGTTTTCATGAAGGAGCTGTGTCCCCTGTTGCAGGGGAAACACTGTCAGCCTTTGACCTTTGTAGGATTGGGATCCGCCTGGGAAGTGGCTGCCGTACTTGATTGATCTGTTAAGTTGCACCCTGAGATCGCTGTGTACTTACTGTATGTCAGCTGGAGCCACGTTTACTTGTGCTCTCTTAGGTAGCAGTCTCAACTCTACGCTGAACTGTTTAGTGTACTTTTGCGGCAACGTGGGATGTTGGTTTTAATCAATATGGCCAAGCTGACTGGCCTGTGACTCCTGTTCAGCAACTTGGCCTGAGGAAATGCTGGCTTTCAGGGGCAGCCGAGGTGAAAGGCTCTTCTGTGTTCTTCTTTTCTGCACACACACAGATCTCATTTAGGTTTCGGGGAAAAAAAAAACCTAAATTGTTTTACAGAAAGGTTAGTTTATTCTTTTCTCCCGTTGCGGGGCACAGGCTCCGGACGCGCAGGCTCAGCGGCCACGGCTCACGGGCCCGGCCGCCCCGCGGCACGTGGGATCCTCCCGGACCGGGGCGCGAACCCGCGTCCCCCGCATCGGCAGGCGGGCTCTCAACCCCCGCGCCACCATGGAAGCCCGAAAGGTTAGTTTAAAAAGTATTACCTGCCTCCCCCCAACCCCCTGCCCCGGAAGTTGTCAGGCCAGGCAGTTTCTTTTGTATCACGTTATGGTTTGTGAAGAGGTCCTGCCTACGACATTAAGGGCCTTTCGTAGGCTGCCTTCTCGCTCGTCACCGGGAATGCGCCGCCCCCGCTCGCAGCCGAGAGCGGCCCTTCTGCCCACTAGGCCCAGCCCCCTCTCACCTGCTCCGAGCCATTTCTCCGTTTCTCCGTGGCTCTCCTGTTTCTGTCCTGCTCCGTCAGTGTTCCCCTTCTCCCGGCCCGCTCCTGCTAGAATGCAGACGTGCTTATTCCAGAACCATCTCCCGGGAGAACACCCGACTCATAAGCCCCTCCCCCTTCCAACGCCCCGCTCCCCTCTCTCCTCGTTACTGCAGACCTCCTTGAAGGAGTTGACTGTGCACGTCTCCAGTTTCTCAACCACCCCAGGCAACAACTGTTCGGACTTCTATCCCCGTTCCCTAGTTTTCCTCTCCTAGAACTCCGCGTAAACAGAGTCATGCTGAACATAATACTTTCCTCCTGGTTTCTTTTGCTTGATGTGGTGTTTTGGAGATTCATTCATGTTGTGTGTGTCGGTGCTTCGTTCTGTTTTATTGCTGAAAAGGATTCCTTGGCGTTCTTCCGAGCCTGCCAGTGGCATTTCCTCACCATTCGGCATCTGGTTCAATATTGTCTAATACCTTCGAGAGCGTGGGGAGTCTTCACGTCACGCTCCTGTTCTTGGATGACCTACCTCAGGTTTGAGAAACAACAACACACAAAAACTGTGTGCAAGGGGCTTCCCTGGTGGCGCAGTGGTTGAGAGTCCGCCTGCCGATGCAGGGGACGCGGGTTCGTGCCCCGGTCCGGGAAGATCCCACGTGCCGCGGAGCGGCTGGGCCCGTGAGCCGTGGCCGCTGAGCATGCGCGTCCAGAGCCTGTGCTCTGCAACGGGAGAGGCCACAGCAGTGAGAGGCCCGCGCGTACTGCAAAAAAACCCCCCACAACTGTGTGCAGGGACAAGTGTTGCTGGAGAGAAAGGCCACCAATTCAGGAGGTAACAGGGATAATGACACCACATGCATACCTAGGGGGTCCCGTGTTTGAACAACAGATTGCCTTCGGTACGGTGGCCACTGATTTGGTTCTGGGAGTTTAACTGAAAGAGGCTCATTTTCTGCCACTGCCTTGCACGCTAATTCCCAAGAAGATCATCGACTTGAAATTACACATGGTGCTTATACAGATGATTGGATTCTCTCCAAAATGTGTGGTAAATGCAGCTTCTGTTCTTGAAAGGCGGAGGCTTGTGTTGTCTTTCGCTTCACGTGAAACCTACAGGAATCACGGAGAGCAAAGCGGTGACATGAATGCATCCTTGGCGATAGTGATGAACGAGGGGGCTCCACTTACCGTGGTCATTGATGTTGAAACTGAGAAAGGCAAATATTTGCCAGGATGAAGGGCACTAAAGCCAGAGTCTCTTCCTGTAGCTTCCTGGCTGTTACAGCATTATCTCTTCTGTTGTTGACTTTCCGGACCTTTTTTACTCGTTTTTCTTCTCAGCCACACAGAGATGAAACTCCAAGTTTCTGTATTTGCTGTGCTGTTACAGAAACCTTGATACAGATGTCGTTTGAGAGTGACTGTGAACCTGCTTCCTTGCAGGGACCTAATTTTCTTCTTGATTCCTTGGGCTTTGTTTTGCCTCCCGAGGATCTTGATGTTTTGTTGAGGGCGGAATTTGGTTGTATGTTGATAAGCTGATATTAAATTCTTCAACTTAGATGGTGGTAGGAGCCTTGAACAGGAATGTTTGGCATCTCTTTTTATTAGAGTTTACTTTGTCTCTGAGCAAAGCGACAGTGAGTACACCACGAATGAGAAGCAAACCGGTTCGTTGCCGTGAGCTTTAGAAATACACAGCATCGTTTCCTGAATCCCCTTTTCCAGGGATGCTTGTTTCCCAGGCTGACTCTCTGAGCTTGGGCTGGTGAGCAGAGCAAGTGTTCCCGAAAGGAAACAGAGAACTTTGCAGCTGTAAGTTTCCTTGCATTAGGCAAAAAGTCATCGAAACTTGAGGAGAAATTCACTAAATCCTCCTTTCCCCTACTGGCAAGTATTAAGTAACAATATTCAGTAAATACCACTGAGAGGCTGAGTAATAAAGAAATAATCCTAGGCCTTGGTGACTATAATTCTCCAGAAGAGTCGAAATTGAGAATATAATTAAAGATTAAAACATTGTTTGCATTCTAGAACATGGAAGAATCTTCCTCTCCATTGCGCGACCATATTAATAAGGAAGAGATCAGTTACCAATAACCAACACTACAGAAGCTCATTTATTAACATCAGTTATGTTTAAGCTGTCTGACTCAGTATTTCTTTTGCCTTTTTCCTATACGTCTGGAGCTGTGTCCTGGAATAGTGAGGGATACCAGTCTTATCAGAAAAAAAAAAAAAATTTATCCAAATCTATTCAGTGTCCTGAGTTTGGATAGGAGTGTTCATATGGCAGGGGTTACCTGTATATGGCTCTTCAATCCTGTAATTCATTGTATCCCTCTGTCTTGTCAACAGAATAATTTTCAGCCCGTTATTTTCAACCAGTTTTCCTTGTACAGGTTAAAAAGTTGGTAGGAACTAGTATTTATTCCTAGCTATTTTGAGGTTTTATCATTGTGGCTGGGAAAAGGGTGCGAACTCTAAAATGTTGTCAGACCATCTTGACACTGTGACAGAAAGAAACCCTTGGCGGTCAGATACCTGGTATTCTGAGCTCGTGCGGCCAGCCTGCACCCTTAACCTCAGCGTGGGAACAGGGAAGAGCCCAGGGCCTCACCCAATTGGATTGTAAAAGTTTAACTGCACAAGCATCATTTTATTTTCTTCGTCTGCTTTTTTGTTGCTGTTCACATTTGTTTTCCATTTGCCTTGAAATCAAATCAGAAGGCATTTAAGGCCAAGGGTGTGGAATAGTCTTCTTATGTATCCAGGCTCCCCTGTTGCCTGTTCCTGCTCTTTAGAATTTCTGTTCAAGGGCCCGGAGAAGACGCAGTCAGCGATAGTTCTTGAAATGTCCTTTTTTGTGTGTTTATTGCTTGTGTTATTGGCAGGTGGAGAAGGAAAGTGTCTTTCTCTGTCTGTGGCATTGACTGGGGAAGGGAAAATGTTGGTTCAGTGACTGGGCAGATAGAAACCTTCATCTCTGAACTCCTGTACGGCATTGTTTTGGTAACCCTTCCACGGCATTTGCCACTGTCTGCCTTGTGTTTTGTTAAGCCTGGAAACTCCTTGGGGACCAGGGTTCCCTGTGTCCCTTTCCGGCCTGGCCTTGGCTCACATACTGACGCTGAGTGAACCAGCCCTGGAGGCTAGTTCCCGTCTGCGCCGCTGCCCCTGCCACCCCCCACACACACACACCCCCCACTCCCCACACACCACCCCACACCCCACCAAGCTGATTGAGGCGAGAGTGTCTTTTGACAAGATGTGCTGGACGTGCGTTTGTACTGCTCACGCCTCTTGATCAGTTGGAAGCGTAAGCGTTGGGTATATAAATGGCTGGGAGCCAGGAGCAGGAATGCCGGCAGGTGAGCATTTGCAGTTGTGGGTCTGGCTGTGCTGAGTGAGGGTGGTAGGATTGGATCTGCAGGCCGGGGCAGCAAAAGCAGGGCCCGAAAGGCAGACGGAGGCCTTGCAGCGGCGCCACGGGGAGCAGAGGCCCCGGGGCCCGCGAGCAGGGGGCTGGCTGGTGTGCGGAAGGCCGTGTGTTGGGAGGGCTGGTCAAGTGGCAGGACGCAGACAGATACGGTGTCCTTCGTAGCTGTTTAAAAGATAGTTGGTTCATGTTACCTATCTTTTATCCCCTCTATCTGGGCAGGAGAAACATCTCTGGGAGAAATAAACGAGGAATCCCTCATACATATTAATGTAAAAGTCTGTCTATGGAGAATAAATATAGGGACATTTTGTTTTAAATGCTCTATGTTGTGCTTCATTAGCATATGTGTTGTAGAAGATCCTCTTCTCCCCTTGAGAGAAGCGTATTTGGTTCAACTAATAGCTGCCTGCTGAAACCCATAACTTGCTGGGATTTGTCACGCTTTCGACGGACAGGAGAACTGCTGTGCTCCCCTGCTTCAGCCAGAGGGTTTCCTTGCGTTCGCCCGTTCTCAGAAGCGCTGGCCCGTGGCAGGAAGCCACAGCGGGTCCTGGATCCCGTCTCGTTATCTAGACCCTCCGTCTGGACCTCTGCTTCATGCCTTCTGGTTTTTGCCACTGTGTGTGCACAGGTGCGTGCGTGTGTGCGTGTGTGCGTGTGTGCGTGCCTGCACAAGTGTGTTTACGTTTGTCCTGTTCACTCTGCACGCGTTTACCAAGCCCTCCCTACAGGCTAGGTGTTTGCTTGATCAAGCGGGCGATCTTAAGGTGTAGGAGTGATACTCCTGTCTGCAAACCGACGGAAAAGAGAATGAGTTCCTTTTGAAGCACATTGGAGGTGCCCATAAGCCTTGGGGAAACGATATGATGGACCCGACTTGCTTGAAGATACTCCAGCCTTCCACTTCTCAAAAGTGTTGGGGGATACGGTAAAAATAGTTGCTCATTGTTGAAAGTGGATCGTGAGAATGTAATACTGTCGATGAGATCATTATACTGTTTATCTACCTTGGAGTATATTTTTTTAAATTTCACAACAAAATGGTTTTTTTGGAAATATGGGTCTGGAGCTTGGATGGTTGTTGAAGAAGTAGAGTTTCGGCAGTCAGCAGTGTAGGGGTGACAGGAGAGGTCTTGGGAGTGGGTAGACTCTGCCAGGGGTGGTGGAGGGAGACCAGAGGAGGGCACGCAGAGGAAACGCTGGCGAAGAACGCTGCCGCCCTGCCCAGCCGTGCCCCGCCGTCAAGTGGCGCTTCAGCCCTTTATTGTCTGGTTCTGGTCCTGGCCTCGCTTCTCAGCTGATCTGTCCTATATTTATCTCAGACCCTTTGTGACATGGACTAAAATTTAAGACTCCATGTCTTCCATAGATACTGAATCAAAGAGAAACTGCATAAAATAGAAAACTGTAATAAAGAAGCTGGCCAATAAGCACCAACTTGAATGTGGCAGCCTGCAAAATCAGTTTAAAGATTATATTTCATTGCATCCTCTAATTGCATTTCTCCTTTACAAGGTGATTTTATCCAGGAAGACAGCTGTCTAGTGTGGTAATTACATCACTCCAGCCATTCCTGGGCAAAGGAAGAAAAGAAATGGGTGGTTGAATAGTACACTCATCAGACAGAAGCTGGATCTTTTTTAAAAATCCCTTTTTGCATAACAAAGAGAGCTTCAGGATTGTTAATATTTCACACTATGCCATTCCCAACCCACGCTGGTTTTAAGTGAAACTCTCTTTTTTTTTTAATCTTTCTGTTCTTTCTTGGAATGGAAAGTAATTTTGGTGGTCTCTTGATGTGGCTCTTTTTCTTTCTTTGTCTGCCATGTACGCCATTAGTAACCTGCGGATTTGGGCCCAGAAAGTCCCTATTTAGAGTATAATAGTCAAGAAGCACTGAGCCAGTGTCTCTGTTTATCTGTGCTGAAAACTGTCCTGTAGGCTTTAACAGGTACGGTGACCTCGGTAGTGTGGGAACAGGCCTGAGTTAGGAAGTGGCTTTGTCTCTTCGCTTTTGAGTCTTTTAGGGAAGAACGGATTTTGATCTGGTGGTACCGGCCACTCTCATAGCCCTCATTCATGGCAGATACACAGGAATTTCTAATAATAATTTTAAAATCCCTATTTTCAGCCCAGGTTGTACTTATTTCTAGCTTCCTCAGACTTGAGGTATATCACTTCCCCAAGTTGGCTTAGTGTAAAGGAACCGGTCATTGTCATTCTGTTTGGAGGCAGTTTTTCAAGCTAGGTTAAGCTCTGAGCTCCAGGTCTCCTGGTTCTTAGGATGAGCTCTCAAGGTCAGTCCTCACTCCGGGGACATTTTTCTTTTTAATACTTTTTTAAAAATTAATTATTTATTTATTTGGGGGCTGCGTCGGGTCTCCGTTGCTGTGCACGGATTTTCTCTGGTTGTGGCGAGCGGGGGCTGCTCTTCGTCGCGGTGTTGCTGGCCTCTCATTGCGGTGGCTTCTCGTGGAGCACGGGCTCTAGGCGCGCAGGCTTCAGTAGTTGTGGCGCACGGGTTTAGTTGCTCCGCGGCATGTGGGATCTTCCCCAGACCAGGGCTCGAACCCGTGTCCCCTGCATCGGCAGGCGGATTCGTAATCGCTGCGCCACCAGGGGTGTCCTTCTGGGGACGTTCTGACAGCTGGGTGGTAGTGGACTAGACCGGGCTCACAGGTAAAGGGACCAACCAGCCGGACGGATGTGGTGGCCCGGCTCTCCTCCAGAGATGAGGGAGCCTTTAGAGCGGTGACTCCCAGCCCCGGCTGCACATTAGACTCATATAGGGAGCTTTCTGTGGGGAGAGGGCCAGTCATCCATATTCTTAAACAGCTCCCAGGGTGGTTCCTGTTTGCCCCTGAAATTCAGGACCCCTGCTCCAGGAGGGGTGCAAGGAACGCTCCAGGGATGGAGGTATCTGGGAAAACACTTGTTGGAACGTCTGTAAGATGAGGGGAATAATTGTTGTGGGGAAAATTTGGTAGAGCCTGTTCGCTCAAGGCTACTGATGAGAACCCGCTGGGATTTAAAACTCAGAAAAAGGTGGATCCTAACTTGGTTGCTTCCTCGTCAGCCCCCACATGTATCCGGTGTCATCAATACCTTATTTCCCTGACCAGCTTTATTTAGCTTTGTGACTCTTTGGTCCACGGAATAAGACGGTCTGGTGATACTTTATTTTTTTCCTTTCAATGTATTTTTGTATTAGTGGTTGGTCTTTCTAGTTAAACTGGTATCTACAACTAAGCATGTTGCATTGTCATTTTGGATGTTTTTAAATGTATTTATGTAAATCAGAAGTACACAATTTAGTTCATTGCTGATCTGATGTGTCTTATTTTTCTTTATAGCTTTTTTTAACAGCTTTATCGGGATGTACAAAAAATACAATAAATTGCACAGTATAATGTAAATAGTTTTTGACATACCTGTGAAACCATCACCTTACTTATCATAATCAAGATAACCAACGTATTCATCACCCCCCAAATTTCCTCATGCCCCTTTGTAATCTTGCTCACCCCATACCTCCATCCCCCGGCAACCACTGAGCTACTTTTAGTTGCTATAGAGTAGTTTGCATTTTCTAGAAGTTTATATAAATGGAATCATACAGTATACATTCTTTTTTTCAATGTGACTTTTTTACTCAGCATAATCATTATGAGATGCAGCTATAGTGTTGCACGTATCAGATCATTTCTTTTTATGGCTGAATAGTATTCCGTTGAGCAGATATACCACAATTTGTTTATTCATTTATCTGTTGCTGGACATTTTCAGTGTTTCCAGTTTTTGACTATTGCAAATAAAACCAGTATAAACATTCACGTACAAGTCTTTGTATGGACGTATGCTTTCATTTTTGTTGGGTAAACAGGAGTACAATATCTAGGTCATATGGTAGGTGTGTGTTTAACTTTTTAAGAAATTGCTGAACTGTTTTCCAAAGCGATTGGAGCATATGTTACTCTCCTTCCAGCAGGTGAGAGAGTTCCAGTTGCTCCACGTCCTCACTGACACTGGGTGTAGTCAGTGTTTTTAATGTTAGACATTCTAATAGGTGTGTAGTGGTATCCCATTGTGGTTTTTTTTTTTTTTTTTTTCCTTTTTGCGGTACGCGGGCCTCTCACTGTCATGGCCTCTCCCATTGCGGAGCACAGGCTCCGGACGCGCAGGCCCAGCGGCCGTGGCTCACGGGCCCAGCCGCTCCGCGGCATGTGGGATCCTCCCGGACCGGGGCACGAACCCGTGTTCCCTGCATCGGCAGGCGGACTCTCAACCAAAGCGCCACCAGGGAGGCCCCTCCCATTGTGGTTTTAACGTGCATTTCCTTAATGACTAATCGTGTTGAGCATCTTTTCATGTGCTTATTTGCCATCTATATATTTTCTTTGGGTGAAGTGCAAAAATTTGAGAAATGAAGGCTTCCTTTCCTTTGTGGCTTTGAAAATGCCTTAATATAGAGGCTGTCATAGATACATTATTATATATTGGTGAGTGTCTGTCAAGTAGCCACTGTGTGCTCATCGTTGTACCAGTTGCTGTGGGGAATTCAGAGGAAATGGTCATCGGGGACTGGGGCGCCTGGTGATCAGACGCTGCAGGTTTTACTTGAAAGTGTCATGATTTTTCTTCACCACGTCCATCTTCTTTCCTGTCCTTGTGTCATGGCTGTGGGTCTGGAGTTGATTGGTGCCTGGGAGAGGTTTTTAATTTCATTTGTACTGATTTTTCTGGTAGAGGTTACTGGTCTCTGAACCACTGGAGTCTAGACTCCTGCTATTCCTTATTGGTTTTTAAAAAATTGATTAACTTATTTATTTTTGGCTGTGTTGGGTCTTCGTCACTGCGTGCGGGCTTTCTCTAGCTGTGGCGAGTGGGGTCTACTTTTCGTTGTGGTGCGTGAGCTTCTCACTGCGGTGGCTTCTGTTGTTGTGGAGCACGGGCTGTAGGTGCGCGGGCTCAGTAGTTGTGGCTCGCGGGCTCTAGAGCGCAGTCTCGGTAGTTGTGGTGCACGGGCTTAGTGGCTCTGCGGCATGTGGGATCTTCCAGGACCGGGGCTCGAACCCGTGTCCCCTGCAGTGGCAGGCGGATTCTTAACCACTGAGCCACCAGGGAAGTCCCTATTCCTTATCTTTAGTTGGTATTTATTTAGTCTGCTCTGCTTTTTATTAATTTTAAATATTAAAATCCGATGTCCATAGTGCTAGATGCTGGATAGTCAGTGATGAATAAACCTTCTTTTAAAGAACTTACGAGTGCCCTGGGGAGACAAGTAAAGAGGCCATTAGGGTTCAAAAGAAGGATATGAAATCAACCCAAGGGAACCAGGAAGGCTCCTTGGAGGATGTGGACTCGGAAAAGTTGAAATTCCTTGTAAACGGGCTTAAATATGACGTTGGTGGCTCACATTAGAGCAGCCTAAAACAGGCCCACTACCCATTAACCCCTGAAAGGAAGGGGCAGAGGCAAGACCTGGGAAGTGGGGACTGCTGAACGGGACCACGCCGTCCCACCTCTCACTCTCCCCCAGAGCCCACTTCCTGGAGTGGCGGAGAGCTACTGATCCCTTCGGCTCTCCAGGAGGCTTGCGTGGGGCTCTGAGCAGTTCCTTACATCACTGTGTCCTATAGATGCCATCTTTGGGTGCTGTGATGTGAAAAGGATCGGGAGACTGCTGTGATAGCGGGCCTGAGGTCCAGCGCTCCTTTCTGCGGCTCTTTTTCTGAGGTTGTTCTCCCTTCCCCCTCTCATCTTCGCCCCTGGAAACCACAACAAGAGACTCTGCCAGGCTTGGGGTCAAACTCGCAGGAGATCCTAGTCTCTACGCATGGGTGGACACTCGTCATAGGACGGAACCACCTTTGGGGAGTCGAGTCCCCTGTGTGCCCTGCCCACAGACTGACTCTGTTATGTATTGTTGAGCAGACCGTCCCAGTGCCACTCCATCTCTCCCACCCGGATGTCCTGGGGGCTCAGGCAAAGACATTCCCAGGTAGATCTTTTGAAGGAATGCAGCTTTTGGCTCTGGGAACTTTCTTTTTGTGCAGCTGCCCCAGTTCTCCACACACAGAGTTAGATTTGCTGGGACTTATGTCTCCAGAGAAGAAACCTAGGGGCTTTTAATTGCAGATTCAATAACTTGTCCCCTCTCCAGTCCTAGCCCCACTCATTGCAGCCTCAGAAGTGTGTCCTAGGGTCCTTTTCCTTGCACTTATCTACTCCTACTTTACATCTCAGTGCCCCAAAGAAAATATCCTTGTAAGTCTCTCACAGTCTTAAATAAAATTTCATTTCATTTTTACCATATCATTAAGCCAGTATAAATCACAAGCACAGTAGCTCTAGAAGGATGTTCTTTTCCTATCTGACACATAACAAAATAGATTTAGATTTTTTTCCCGTTGACTTGGGCACCTTGGGAAAAATAAAATAAAATAACCGAAATTAAGTAAATAAAAGGCACCAAATCCCTTTTCCTTCTCTTGGCCAGAACTCCCATATTCTCTTGTCAGTTCAGATAGGCCCCGCCCTCCCACCCCCACCTCGGCCCCCAGTGTGGCATGCCCAGAACCTCACTTCACAGATCAGAGGGGGGCTAGGACGGGTTCTTACAAATTAGCTTCCCCTCTCCTTTAAAAGACTTTTTTTTGCACTTTTTTATTTTTAACAAAGGGCACTTAAATATTTAAAGTCTCCTAAGACCAATTAATTTAATACAGTTCATCCAACAGACATTTAGACAGCATGTGGCATTGTCCTGCCCGTTAAGGAACCTCTGATATTGTTGAGGGACGTGTCTAGAGTGTCATGAAAACCCAGACCCAGAAGAGCCAGGAGGCAGCTGCTTCCCTCCCATCATTTCACCGTGCGGGAAACTGAGGGTGCAGGTAGGGAGGTGTTTCTCTCAAAGAAGTCACAGAGGTTTATTAGTTGCAGAGCCAGGGCTGGCCCCTTGACTGTTCTGCCCCTCCTGCTGGTATTCTCCTGCTCTCTCCTGACTTGGGGGGGGGGTGGGGAGCAGTGGAGGAGGAAGAGAGAGAGGAAAAAACACCCCAAAACAGGATATTAAAAAATTGCATCTTTTTTTAGGTGATGTTTTTGGATGGTATCATAGAATCACCACCCCTGTTTGCTGTTCTGAGATTCCCCACGTGGGATACTTCACTGATTGCTTGTTGAGTCTTGTGTGTGAGCCTAGCAGAGGCCACACAGCCCTTGCTTCTGGTTCTTTGCGAGAAGAAGGGGGCGGTTTCAGCATTTGTGTGTTACGAATTCCAGCTCTCTGCTGCAGTGCTCCTCGTGGCCCTGGAGCTCTGCCCTGTTAGCACTTCTTTTTGGCAGAGAAACAATACTTTATCAGCCAGTAGGGACAGATATTTCTGTTCTACAAATGAGCCCAGATTTATAGACTCAGGGTTCAAAGAAATGAAGTGAGAGATCACCAACCGAAGCCGAATCTACAGTGAGGGAAGAAATAGCATAGGACTGGTTAATAATGAAAGCCAGAACAAAAGGCACCCGATTTAACTCTTACATTTGTCCTCTGAGAGGTACTGGTGCTCTCCTCGCCTGTACCTTGTCCAGAGCCTCCCAGCTGGGAGGTGGCGGGACTAGGGTTCAGGCCTGCGCACTGGGACTCCAGAACCCACACGCCTGCGCGTACAAGGTAGAGCTGTGCCTTGCCTTCGCCTCTGTCACAGATCAGGGGTTTCGGTAGCAGGTGCTGAGGTGGAGTTTGGGGTGCGGCGTATTTATTAGGGATCAACAGCTGTCGGAGGAAGGAGGAGGAAGCATGATTGGTCAGGGGAAGACGGTAAACTGTGGTACAGCCTGGCAAGGCCCAGGAGATCTCTGGAGCGAACGTGGCCTGAAAGAGCTGTCCTGCGTCGGCCAGCAGGCTCGGTCGCCAGACGCAGGTGGCTCCGGGGAGGCCGTGACTGCAGTGGGGAGGCTCCCTGAGACTGTCCCTGGGTGAGCTGACGCCGAAGGCCGAGTGCTGACCGCGCTCCCCTAGCCCGGCAGCAAGTCTTCCTCGAAGAGGGACCTGTAGCTGCATGTCCTTGTCTGTCGCGCTCTTTGTCAGCCACGCCGCTGTTACTGTGCGGCTCAGCGCTGCTCTCTGTTGCTGGCAGTTTGGACATTTGTTAGTAACTGTGTCAACTCTTCTAAGTGCAAGTCTGTGCTGTTGGGCCCATTTCTGCCCCTGTGGCCACTTTGTTCATGGGTCCGTCATGCTGGCGAGGTTGACTGATACTAACTGGTCAGGTCACTTTTCCCCCTGGTTATCCAGTGCTCGTCCACGGTGGGCGACACAAAGATCTTCTGCCCTTCAGCGCACCCCCGCGTGTTCACGCGTGTCTGCACCTTAGGCCCTCTTGTCCCGACCTTCCAGTCTCTCCCTCTAGGCCCTTGACAATCTGACCGGACCGCTCATCGCTGCCCGTGAGCCCGTATGTCGTCTAACCTGTGCCGCCTGTTCTTCCACACAAGGTTGACACCACTTGCTGCGAATGCTCAGAGCCTTGCCTGTCGGGGGGCCTTTCCCTCACTGCCGGCCTTTATGCTCATCCCAGGTGAGTCTGTAGTGTAGCTGCCGTGCACTTTGGGCTTGGACCCACGTACCGAGGTGGCCTGTCTGTGAAGCAGGCTTGGGCTTCTTCCTCCTCCTCCCGTCGATCGCGTGGGATTCCCTATACAAACAGACACACGCTGCGCGAGGGCTGCTGAGACAGCGTGGTGGTGCCCTAGAGCCCAGGGCCGTCCGGGGCCGCACTGCTCCCATCTCAGAGCTGGCTGTGGCCGGGCCTGTGTAGCCTGAGGACTCGGTGGGTGTGACGGGCAGCCAGAGGCCCGCCAGGCACGGTGCTTCTTTTCCTCCTGATGAGAGATGCAAGATGAAGTCGTTGTGTTTTACTTTAAATAGGTGTCAAGAGCTGTGAAAGGTCTGAGACTTTTATACCCCCGCCTTCTTTTTTGCAAGCTAAAATGTTAGCTTACCACAGTCACATAGATGCTGACAGAAGTCCCAGGAAGAGGAGTAGCCAGGCCGTCAGCAGGGTCTCCTTAGTTTCCTGAATCCCCTAAGGGGTGACTCGGATGGGCCTAGATGGATGGCTGCCCTCACAGTAGGTCACATCACAGGAAGGGACACTGAGCCTGGAAACCCGCCGCATTACAGCAGCCTGTCAGCAAGTTTGCTCTTTATTTGCAGGGAGATGTTACCTTACCCCTCACGGCTGCTCACTGCAAACTCAACCTTGAGAGATGTCCCAGATAAAGAGTGGTCAGGGCCTTGTATTCTCAGCATACCCAGCAGATGTGTAGGGTGTGGGAAATCTGCAGAGGGCTGTCTCTCTACAGTGAGACGTCCTGGCACGCATCTGGCCTCCGGATCCCTAAGCATCTTTACGGATGGGGAAGACATAGCATGTATCTCACCGATGCCTCCACCGACCTGGCCACGTCCTGCTCATCTGACTTGATCAGTATCATGTCGCTATGTCATGGATCACTGCGACGGTCAGAGGGGTGTCCAGACATCCAGGGCTCTTCCTACTGTATTATGACAGAGGGCAGAAGTTTGCCCGTAGGCAAAACTGAAAATGTGTGCTGTGCCGTGGACTATGAACTGTTTCTGATCTGCTTGTTTGATTGGAATATATATAATGCATTCACTGAACCAATGGCTTTGTATGATCAGAGACTGTATTACCCTGCTCTAGAAAAGATGCTGCATCTGACACAGTGGCTGTGATCAGGGCTACCTTCCTGGCTGAGCTCTCAGTAGTCTGCACTTTTCCTCCAGGATCTGTCTGGTTTCTGCAGGAGTCAGACACTGGCAAGTTACACAAGTCCAGGTAGGATGGAGACCACTTCCTCTGCGTCCTTGGGATCCTTCAAAGTGGTGCTGATCTCTGCCGTTGCCGTGGGACGCAGTATTCTCTTTGATCTGCTACTGTCTTGGCTGGGAGACAGTGGTGGGGCGGGGCAGGGCAGCATCCCACTTCCACTTGGCCTTCTCCACCACGGAAGCTCTAACCCCACAGACCAAGGACCTGAAGTGGTGGTTGTGCCGACTGCCAAGTACGTTGGCCTCAAGGGCGCACGCCGGCTGCACCCGCAGACCCCGTGGGTGGACCCGCCATAAGCCGGGCCTCGGCTAGGGCTTCATCTGCTTCCTGACCCCCGTGGGCCCCCACTCTTTTTTTTTTTTCTTTTTTAATTAATTACTTTCTTTATTTTGGCCGCGCCGGGTCTTAGTTGCGGCACGTGGTATCTTCGTTGCGGCATGCGGCATCTTTCAGTTGCAGCATGCGGACTCTCAGCTGAGGTGTGTGTGCGGGATCTAGTTCCCCGACCAGGGATCGAACCCAGGCCCCCTGCATTGGGAATGCAGAGTCTTACCCCCTGGACCACCAGGGAAGCCCCCCCCCACTCTTAACAGGGAGACCATGAGGAAGGTTTAGGTCTCTGGGAATTAGTGTTAACACGGAGAAGTGGCTTGCTGACACTGACCCTGAACGAGCTGGCAGCTGGAGGCTGCCTGCTGACTGCACTCCCCACAGCCAGGCGGCCAGGCCTTCCCAAGGGGAATCTGAGAGGTGTGTCTCCTGTCTGCCGTAATCTTTCTCAGCCGTGAGACTCTCTATGACTGTATGGCTAGGATCCAGAATGCTGGTCTTAGTTCCTACCCCCTACCGCCACTATTAATCTTTTTTGAACAGGCAGACCTTGGAGATGCGGTGGGTGTGGTTCTAGACCACCCCAGTAAAGCAAATATCACAAAGTCAGTCACACGTATTTTTTGGTTTCCCAATGTATATAAAAGTTATAGCTACACTACAGTGTGTTTAGTCTATTAAATGTGTAATAACACTATGTCTAAAAAAACAATGTACATACCTTAATTTAAAAATACTTTATTGCTGGGCTTCCCTGGTGACGCAGCGGTTGAGAGTCCGCCTGCCAATGCAGGGGACGCGGGTTCGTGCCCCGGTCCGGGAGGATCCCACGTGCCGCGGAGCGGCTGGGCCCGTGAGCCACGGCCGCTGAGCCTGTGCTCCGCAGCGGGAGAGGCCGCAACGGTGAGAGGCCCGCGTACCGCAAAAACAAACAAAAAACAAAAAACCTTTATTGCTAAAAAATGTTAACCGTCATCTGACAATGCGGGGTTGTCCCAAACCTTCAATTTGTAAAAAACGCAGTATCTGCAAAGCTCAATGAAGCGAAGCACGATAAAATGAGGCGTTCCTGTGTAACCTTTCAACATGGTAAATAAGGGCTTGCAGAAGAAGAGTCTTGGCTTTCTTTTTAATAATGAATACGAACTGATATTAAACTACTGTTATGTACTATCAGCAAACTTATGTAAGGCATGGTGGTAGGCTCTAGGAACACAGAACCCTTGTCCTTAGGCATTTACAGGCAAGGGGCTTTAGAACATAGTGCGTATGAAAAATAAACAAGGAAGTATAGGCTGAAAAACTAGCTTCGGGAGTCAGTCTGCTTGGGTTTGAACCCTAGGTCTCCCATTTATTCTCTGTGTGTCTCTGGGCTTCTTAATTAACCTCTCTCACCCTTAGTTTTCTCATTGGTTGATGGGGATAATAATAATGGGACAATAGGGTAGTATCACTCACTAAGTGCTAGTTGCTTAGTTACCCTGAATATTGTTATTTAGATGATAGCAGTACGTACCAAAGGAATATTATGGGTCAGGAGTTGTCGTGAGGGGCAGTGAAGAAGGCCTCGTGGAGGAGGTGGGCGCTGAAGAGTTATCCTTTGTAGGAACACGTGCATTCCTTTTAAGAGGTGGCACCAAAGGAGAAGCAATATTGATAGATTGGAATTTTGGAGATTTTTATCCTTGTTTGCATATAGCTGTCTTCCACGTCCATGTCCTACAAAGTAAAAAGATTCCTGTTAATGGTGATAGAAAGAGTAACGAGGCCTTCCTTTCCCGTTTTTCTCATCCGTTTAAAACTCAGATAAAATGATGTCTCCTGTTGGCTTGTGTCTTTTCTGTTCTGTTTCTGAGTAACACACACACACACACACACACACAGTATACATGGGAGCACATTGCATTCTTTCCAGGTAATATCACAGGAATTGGGCAGTGAAGAATAATAAAATATCATAACGGAGGTCACCAAAGGAACTTATAAAAAGCTCTAATAGGCATTTTTAGTAAATGTCCTGATTTAAATTAATCCAAAACACTGAAAAATCTGACTTCCTTGCTAAAGCTTCAAAGAAAAATTAAATTCCGTTTTATGTATTTTGTGTTGTATGTTTTATCGCGTTTTGATTTTGAAAATTATTAATTTATGTTTGTCAAGTGTGTTGCCATAAAACAGGAAGTTAGATTGCTAATACCTTGGCTCTGTGAGAGGACAGATCATTTACAAAGTTCAGTGGAGATTTGCCAGTTAACCCTTACTGAGTTTGATTCAGATCTTTGTGGGGTGCAGGCAGGCATAAGTGTCAAAGGTATTTTTCTTGGCTTCCAATAGGGAGTTAGAAAAGAAATTGCTTTGGATTTCTGCAGCAACTAATTAAATTAGGTTGTTCCTGTCTGTTTTCTAAGGGGTCCCTGGCTGGCTTAGAGGATGTGGGAGTAACAGCTCTGCTTTAAAATGTAAGTTCTGAAGGGTGGTATCTCCGGGTAGTTCTCGCTCCACAGGTGCCGACTTAGGTCTCTGATGGCACCTGCATTTTTTTGAAATGCAGCTGTTCTTTTACATGGCAAGCGTCTGTTGTTTTGTGCATCTGCCTTAAAGATATTTGGGTACAGGTAGCAGTTACGAAAAACTGTCACAAGTTGTCTTGGAAGGGAAAACAGGCTCTTCTTTTAGGGCCTCTGTGTTGTGATTTCAAAGACGGGACCCACTTGCTCTGCTCTTTAGCATATACCGCCACGTTTCTCATTGTTCCCGCCCCTGTGATGCCAGTGGCATTGATTAATGAACTGACCACACGTGTTTATGGATTTCCCACCCTATGTCTGATGAGTACACAGGGTTACGTGCCCTTGACTACGAGGGGCTTGCAATCCGATTGAAGGGTGAAACTATGTTCAGAGACAGATAAGGGATATCAGCCCCTGACGATTTGCGTAGACAGTCCTTCGTGAGATTATTGTGAGCGGAGGTCCTCCGGGAGGTAAGATTTGGCCGAATCTCCTGCTCTAATGGAAGTCCTCTGTCTGGTTGGAACCTAGGGCTCTGAGGCAGGACTGGCTTTCAGGCTGCAGAGGGGGGAATTCAAGGTGAAACAAGAGACCACACCCTCTTGAAGTGGCACTTAAACCAGTGGCCCGGTGCGCCGTATGGCCGAGGTGTGGACCCAGAGGGACTAGGCCGGAGGTTCTGAACCTTTTTTGGAATAAGAGACACTCCCCACCTTTGGAAAATGCATAGGATGCTCAGTAAACGTTGGTGGAATCGGTTGCTGTTCTAGGCACTGGGGACCCTGGGATGCCTAACCAGACAGGATCCCTGGTCTCATGGAAATTATAATCTTGCGAGCAAGATGAACGGCGCGTGCAGTTTCAGGACCCCCCGTCAGGAGCTTCAGGATCGGTCAGAAGGAGGCCCGTGGACAAAGCAGAAGACGCCCCTCAGAGCGGGAAGGTTCCAGAGGGCCTGACTCCATCCATGGAGCATCACTTTGTTGTTGGAGATGAGCCATAGGTGTTTATTACAACGTACCTGTAGGCCCACCTGTGGGAAGGAGAGCGCCGTTAGGGCCCTGAGCCTTTGCAGAGAGGACTGGGGCTGGGCTTTGAAGGAAGCAGAGCCTTTCTTAAACAGAGAAGGCGTGAGGAGGGCATGTTAGGTGGGCTGGAGAAGGACAGTCTAAGGAAAACCGGAGATGGGAGAAGATCATGAACTGGAATTCGCTGGCGGTCCAGTGGTTAGGACTCCACACTTTCCCTGCAGAGGTCGCCGGCTCAATCCCCGGGGAACTAAGATCCCACAAGCCACGCAGCATGACCAAAAAAAAAAGATCGTGAACTGCCGGGTTTGTGTGAAAGCGGGGCATGGGAGGGAGCTGGCTGAAGGTGGGTTTTAGCTAGCAGGTGGTCAATAACAGAGTATTTTGAGCAGGGGGCTCATAATGCAATTACTTTAAGGGCGAATCTATTGCTTCCTAGTGGCAGGTGTTAAAATACTACCATATCATACTGAAGTAGATTATAGGTGAATTGATAATGAATTTGTGTTATTCTATTTTAGTCTTTTTAAAAAGTATGGTTATATGGGGGGTGGGTAAATAAAACAGGATGGATAATTGCTAGAGCTGGCTGATGTGAGGGTTTATTATAATGGCTCTCTCTACTTTGGGATATGTTCAAACATTTCCATAATAAAAAGTTAAATTAAAAATAACATAGTTGCTTACACAACATTGCAAATGTACTTAATGCCACCGAACTGTATACTTGGAAACGGTTAAGAGGGTAAAATTTTGTGTTAATGTATTTTACCACGTTAGCTACAAAGGAGAAACATCAGAGTGTGGCTTGCAGCCGCAGAACCCACTGCTGAGGCCTCTTCAGGCCTGTTGCTATGGGATGAAGAAAGGTCAAGGGAGATCCTGGGCTCCTGCTTTTGTCCTGAGGGGCAAGTTCCAGGTAAAATATTAGAACCACACCAGTTTCGTTGCTTCATGGTCTTGCTAAGAGGAAGCTCAGTCTTAATTAGTGAAGTCTGAATAATGTAATATTTTCAAAGTGTTATAAATATCCTTTTCTTCTGGTCACCTGCTACTTATATAATTGCCATAGCCTTGGTTTCCTCACCCACAAAATAAGGGTAACATTTGTTTTCACTTATCAAAATAGGGATGATAGCGTTTGCAGTTGTTATGAAGTTTGAATGAGATAATGAATATGAAGAAACCCGGCACCATTCCCATCTCCCCACACTTCTGCATATCCTCGTTCAGAACTGGGCTTGCAAAGTTAATGGCTTCTTTAATGGACACATCACAGTTGATACAGCAATAACTATTCCTGTGTAAACAAGCATATCTAAGTGGCTGACAAAGGGTATTTTCTCAGTATTTACTCTGTCATTTTTTAAACTAAGAAAATACAAGTGATCACTGTGCTAGACAAGTTTTTTTAAAAGGAAAATGAGCTCATAATTTTATCCCTCTAATATCATGATTTTATTTTACTTTGTGACTGTTGTATTTACAGAAATAATTTTCCTAGCTCATATTAAAAAAAAAAACAAAAACAAATTGTAAACCTAAAAGTCGACTAATTCTGTCCATGTTTTAAGAGACACAAACTCTGACCTTTTCCGGTAGTTTTTTGCTGCCCGGGACCTCGGCATATACTCTCATTGCTTAACTGGGAACTCTGAGGCCCCCCGGGGAGGGAGAGTAGCTTACATACAACTGGGATGGGAGCCAGAGCTAATCGCCTGCGTCCTGATTCCTAGTGGACTGCTTTCCCCACTGCCTCAGTAGAATCCAGATTAGTGAGGGTTTCTGGTACTTGTTCCAGTAGGGAGAGGGCCAGTTTCATGCATAATTCTTCATGACTGCCCGTAGCGTTTTAATTGCTTGCTATCGTGTCAAAATATTGTCCTCCTGACAGTTGGGATAATGTAAACAGAAAGCAAGAGGAAATAGAAAATTGAGTAAATTTGCAAGAAAAGGTAAGAATGCCTTTGAAATACCTAAAAGACTGACTTAATATCATCAGGAAAACATTTTGATCTCGTGCACTGTCATGTGTGATATTTGGGGGAGGTGGTGATCTCTTGAAGGTAGAACCCGTTCAGAGTGAAGGAAGAGAGCTCCAGCTCCTGCCGGCCCGCCCATCACCCCTCCACACTGAGTGAATTCCCCCGCGGGGCTGCTTTAGGGAAACATCCTGTCCACGGTTGCTCTTCCCATATCTTTCTGCCCTTTCTCAGCTTTATACCTTTGCTTATTCCTTGTTTCAAAAACTTCCTGGAACTTTGGTCTCTGCACCAGGCCTCTTCTCATAAAACTTAATGCAAGAAACAAAGAAGAAGTTAAACCCCACAAAAGATGCACCCGTCAATCAAAAGGAAGGGTCTTAACCTACTTGAAAGCTGGTGACCAGAGAAAGTATCACACTTTACAGGAATCCTTGCCTCAGATTGTTTTCCGCAGCGTTCATTCAATGCCAGGAGACCGTGGAGCATACCACAAAATGTGTGTGGAAAGTTTGACCCAAGAATTTGTATATTCAGCCAAGTTTTGTTATATAGAAAGATAGCAGTGTTAGCAGTGTTCTTTAAAAAAAAAAAAAAAAAAGAGGTGGGGATAAAGCATGAACTGTAGGCAAGGCCCATGAACCTTTCTTCAAATACGTACTTAATGACAAAAATCCAGTTTGAGTCAAGGGATCACCTGTGTTCATTCATTCATTCAGCAAATGTATATCAACTGCCTGTTGTGTACCAAGCCCTGTTCTAGGCACAGGGAATATAGACGTTTACATTCTGGTGAATAATGGCAAAGCTATCGGTCATTTTGAATAGTCAAGGCCAAATAATTGTCAAGAATAAAAAGAGGAGGTAAATATTATAAAACGTGGGAATGTAAAAGCATTCATAGAGCAAATAGAATTGAGTTTGGGTAGGCGTACTTTCTCATCTTATTTGGGAGCCAGAGATATGTCTAAACATCAAGAACTAGAGGTTTAAGTATATGATGTAAAATTAGAAAGAACTTGAAAAAAAAAGAAAGAAGATACAGTATAAACCCCCAAGGCAACAGAAAAGACAATCCATATAGCAAGAGATAAAAACAACAACAAAGCGTTAATAGCTAAAACCATAAAATAAGATGACCAGTGTTAGACTAGACATCTATATTGTCAATAAATACCAATAGAATAAATACCTATTAAAGTAAAAAGACTCAGATTGTCCCCCAAACCAAAATCCTACTATGTACAATATTCAAGGAATATTGGACAAAGTCAGATCCTGAGTTTCTAACTAAGAGAAAACTAAGTTTGTGATAGAAATGCCAGAAAGTTGAGTTCAAGACACATGGCGTGGGGCTTCCCTGGTGGCGCAGTGGTTAAGGATCCGCCTGCCAATGCAGGGGACACGGGTTCGATCCCTGGTCTGGGAAGATCCCACATGCCGCGGAGCAACTAAGCCCACACACAACTGGAACCCGTGCTCTGCAACAAGAGAAGCCACCCATGATGAGAAGCCCGCGCACCGCAATGAAGAGTGGCCCCCGCTTGCCGCAACTAGAGAAAGCCCGCGCGCAGCGGCGAAGACCGAACACAGCCAAAAAATAAAAATAAAAGACACGCGGCGTAAATGGCTGTAGAGGGAAACATCATAACAACAGGAGTGTACAGTCCACAGTGAGGCCATAACAGGTAAACCTGGGGCCAGAGTACCGACCGTATAAAGGCAAGAAGTGCCAGGAGAAACAGAGACTTGACAGAAGGAAGGGACTGTGACTCGCCTTAGCCCACAACGGATCGTGGATATGGAAAGTAAAACAAGCATGTGCAAGAGTCGGGTATCTCCTTATTCCGTTTTTTAGCTGAAATGTCACCTCCTCGGAGAGGCCTTCCCTGACTACATCTGAAGTAGCTTCCCCAGTCACTCTCTGTCAAACTGCCTTTTAATTATCTTTGTAGTACTCATCACTGTCTGCTGTTCTCTGTTGGTTTATTGTCTCGTTTTTTTTAAAATTATTTGGCTGAAATCTCTATGCAAGAGGGACCCTGTTTGTCTTGTTTACTGCCGTAGCCCCAGCGCCTAGAACAGAACAGTGCCTGGCAGATAAGTCATTCTTGGTTAAACAGATATCTACTAAGTGTGTCTGCTATACGTATGTGTGTATATATGTATATATACATGGTTGTAGGTGCTCAGAATATTTCCGTGAACAAAACAGAGCCCCTTGCCTCGTGGAGTCTACATTCCTGGCAGAGAGCGTGCGGAAGGCAGTGGCCACGATGAAGAGGTAATGTACAGAATGTTAGGAGAGCTGGGAGAGCTGCCTTAAAGGAACGGTGAGGGGGGACCTCCTTGAGGAGGCGACCTTCGAGCACGTGTGGCAGGGGGCTCAGCCGCGTAGGTCTCTGAGGGAGACGCTCCCGTCAGAGGAACACGGAAGAATGCGGAGCATTGATACAAGGCTGTGAAGACGAGTGGGGCCTTGGACAGCAAGTGAAGATGCTGGCTCTCATTCGTCAGGCTAGAGGTGAAAACCTGCTCTCAGCGTGGGAACAGGATCGGTTGGAGCAACGTGAGCAACGTAAGCAACGTAAACTGAAATGTGACCTTGAGCCAAGCTACCGATCACGGGCAGTTTTGCCTTTTTGGTGAAATAGAAATATTTGTCCTTGCTTTACGTATTGGTCTGAGGGTTACAGTGTGTGCTGATTTCAGTTACTAAAATGTCCATTTAGAACACTTATTAGCACAGATGAATTCACTTATTTCAAATATAGAAGCAAAATATTGTGCAGAATGAAAATATTCGATGTAGTTAGGCTGTTAATGAAAACACTTACATACGCCTGCACGATTGAAAATGAAAACAGTCTCAAAAGGATGGCGCTGAATATTTACATATCTGTCTGAGATGCACATTTTCAGATGCTAAAAATATTTATCGTTAATTACCGGAAGGGAAGGCTAGGTTTAATGTAGTAATAAACTTCCATATATTTGTCTCACACCAAAGTCAAAGCCAGTTTTGTAAAGCATTACAGGTAGCCTTTGAAATAAGAACCACTACCGAAATAAAAGGAGACTCTTCCCAGGCAATTAACGGTACCTATTTAGTGAGGGAAAAGTTTTACAGAATGATTAGGAAATGAGAAAGTTGGCAAGTTGGCTTTTTATATCTAAATTTTGCATACACACCTTAAAATTTTCCTTCTAAAGTGTAACATTCTTGAGGCACTGAGACTGAGTTATATCGAAGTGCAGCCACATTTTGTTGGCTAAAGCGAGTCACAAGATCATCCCAGACTTAAGGAGAAGGGACTGCCCAGCACGCGGGCATAAATACCAGGACATGTTCCATTGGGGGCCCTCCATGTAGCCGACTGCTCCACGTGGAGGGACATACGAAGTGTAGAATAAATGCTCTCTGCTACCCCTGTTGCTGATGCCACTGGCATATACACATCTAAGTGGGATGGGGGCTTGGTCCAAGCGTAGTAAAAGCTCTTTTCCCCAAGTGCTTTGTTTCCGATGAGAATCCCTTTTCTTACCTTCCCTACCACTTCCCTACCGCCAGAATAAAGTAGGAAGAAAACAGATCAGTGGTCAGATTTGGTGGGACATGTGAGGCCGGTTTTTGTCTGGAAGCGTGTTAATTCCTTGCCTGGCAGTGCCCCCTTGTCCCCGAGCTCCCCTTGCTGTCTTTGGGTGGTAGTATGATGCTTCTGGGCCCGCACAGCTGACCGTAGCCCTCCTTCCTCACGCCGTAGCCCTGCTCTGTGGCTGTGTCCATATGGTAAATGGCCTCCCTGCCACTGTGGCTGCAGACCAGCCGCGACCACCCAGGTGGCTGTACACCCTGCCAGTCGCCTCTGGTCCTCCTCTTCGGGGCTAGTCATTTCTCCTCCCTGGAGTAGTTGATGAAGGAGGAGCTGTGCCGCTTGCGTCAGTTATAGGATTATTTCTCACAGAGGGCCACAGTTTGAAATAAACGAACTAGAGAAAAGGGCATTTGGGATCATCTGTGCATTTTCATATGTGTTTGACTTCTTCATTATCGGAGACGGTATTTTTGTTTCATTTCAGCACATGGGCCCAGGCTCCGTGGAGCTCACGCTCGTCTTATGCCAGTTTTGAGGGAAAATGTCTTTAGCTCTCACCCTGTGCAGAAATCAGAAGCATGTGATTTATTGTAATTTAGCTAAAACAAATAGTGGTTTCTCCTTAGAACTCGCAACAATTGCTGTGAATGAGCAAATGTTTATAAAAGGTGTGAAATTAAGTTTCATATAGTCACAAAATGTGAGTCCTCGCCAACAGCTCTGAAATCATACTTATATTTTGGGTAACAATTTCAGTGGTGTTAGGAGCCCTGCTGCTCTGAGAAATGATGCCCTTGTCCAGATTTAGCTCTTGATAAAGAAAGCTAGGCTGGAGCTTCTCTGGGTCTGGAGATGGGAGTCCCACCTTTAGGGCTGCCTTTTTGTGAGCATGAAAACCAGATTCCAAGTGCGGGGGGGAGGGGAGGCTAACCCCTGAAATAAATCTGGTTTGCATTCTGAATTTGCCTGCTTTCCTGGAAGGTGTGTTGCAGGTAAAGGGTCTGACCTTGCCAGGGCCGTGTGTGCAGAGCTCTGGGACACCTAAGACCAGGGCTGTCTCGTTGGAGACCAGGGTTACCAGGGGCTGGGGGGGAACCGAGGTGGTGGATGCCCCCCGTGGTTCTCTGCTCCAGGTAGGAGGCTGGGGATACAGAGTCCTGGGGTTTCACTTATTGAGCTAAGTTACCTCTGTGACCAGACAGCTAGAGCTGAGGGCCAGGGTTGGGGTGGGAGTCCAGCTGGGCTCGTGATGATGGCTAAAAGGAGGCCAACAGGAGGTAGAGATTGGGAAGTTGGAAGAGACGGACAGGAGGCTTTGCAGAGGGCACTTGCTGGCATTTGTGTGTGCACAGTACACTGAAAGGAACCTGTTCGGTTAAGGGGGTGGTGAGCTGGAGCGCCAGGCTGGGTGGGAGCTCAGCTGGAAGAGGCAGTAGAATCTTGGGCAGGTCCCAGCTACTCCGTCTCTTCAGCAGTTAAACGGGGATGAAAGAAAGTGTGTGAACGAGCGCAGGGCTCACGTGTTAATAGCCATTAGAGCTAATAAATTCAGCAAAGTTGTAGGATACAAGATCAATACACAAAAATCCGTTGTATTTCTATACACTAGCAGTTAACAACCAGAAAACAAAATAAAGAAAACAATTCCATTTATAATAGAATCCAAAAGAAAGAAAGCTCTGCTGATTTCTGGTGAAAACCTGGGATTTAATCCTTGCTTTTAAAATGTGCAAATTCTGTCAAAAAGTTTAGGTGACTGAAACTCTCCCTCCGGGGTTTCATTTCCTAATCTGCTCCACTGAACTGTTTCTTCCACTAACAAGGAATTAAACTGTGTCTTTGCTGACTGCTCTCTCCTGCAGGAAGTGTCAGAATTCACTGAACTAAGAAGGCACTCCTTAGCAGCAGTGAAGTAATAGTTAACGCTCAACATCTCTTGTGCCTTTTTGAAAAAATGGGACCAGGCACGCTAATGTTTCCATGCAGCTTTTCCACCAAACAGTCAAAACCATTTTAAAGAGAGGGTTTCCAAGAAGAGCAAAATTCACAAAATGATTGAATATTGTGCGCTGATTTTTTTTTAAGAACTAATTGGGAGGCGGCACTGTCTCCTGTCAGATTCTTCTTGGTAAGTGAAGAGGGATGTATTATTTTGCACCCCTTACCTTTTTGCCCTAAGGTCCTACATGTTTTATGGAAAGACAAAGTGCAGACACATGCGGTAGCTTGCTGTGCCCAAGAACGGGTGCCTGCCAGTCTGCTTTCAGCCCTCCCGGGCGCTAGAATCTCTTAATCGGTGCACTCTTCCGCTGATTACAGGAGTCTGTGTTTGGGGGTCAAAATCAGCTGTGCCCTGAATGAGAGGACAGTTTTGCCTGGTCCGGCATTTGATATTTAATGAATTAGGTGGCCGGTCCATGTCTAAAGCAGGTTAGTGCTTATAGCTATGGCTCTTGTTAGGCAGCAGCTCGATTTCTCTCCTCTCCCCTCCCCTCTACCCACTTGTTAAAGGCTGTTTTATAAATCCTCCCCGCAAGAAACAGTGATTTTCTTGTTAGTGATATATTTGTACTTTTGGCAATTTGCAGACTATAAGTCATTTCAAGAAATAGTTACAGCTTGAATAAATATCATATATTAACGCATATATGTGGAACCTGGAAAAATGGTACAGATGAACCAGTTGGCAGGGCAGAAATTGAGACACAGATGTAGAGAACAAACGTAGGGACACCAAAGGGGGAAAGCGGCGGCGGGGGGGCCGGGGGGGAATGAATTGAGAGACTGGGATTGACATGTAGACACTGATGTGTATAAAATTGATGACTGGGACTTCCCCGGTGGCGCAGTGGTTGAGAGTCCGCCTGCCGATGCAGGGGACGCGGGTTTGTGCCCCGGTCCGGGAAGATCCCACGTGCCGCGGAGCGGCTGGGCCCGTGAGCCGTGGCCACTGAGCCTGCGCGTCCGGAGCCTGTGCTCCGCAACGGGAGAGGCCACAACGGTGAGAGGCCCGCATACTGCAAAAAAAAAAAAAAGAATCCACCTGCCAATGCAGGGGACACGGGTTCAAGCCCTGGTCTGGGAAGATCCCACATGCCGCAGAGAAACTAAGCCCGTGTGCCACAACTACCGAGCCTGCACTCTAGAGCCCGCAAGCCACAACTACCGAGCCTGTGTACCACAACTACTGAAGCCCGCACACCTAGAGACCGTGCTCCTCAACAAGAGAAGCCACCACAATGAGAAGCCCGTGCACCGCAATGAAGCGTAGCCCCCACTCACTCCAACTAGAGAAAGCTCGTGTGCAGCAAGGAAGACCCAACCAGCCAAAAAGAGAAATAAATAAATAAATTTAAAATAAATAAATAAAATAAAATTGATGAGTAACAAGAACCTGCTGTATAAAAAAATAAATAAAATTCAAAAAAAAATGAGTATCTTTCCCTTGGGAAAGAAAAGAAAGAGAAATAGTTACAGTTTGAGCTGAGATTCTGAATTGGAGATCCATATAGTTTTATTATGTTTTCAATAAAAAGTTGAAATGTCAATATGGGCAGACCAAGCAGCCTAAGGAAAAAGAGATCCCATAGAATCCTGTGGGTGAGTGGATTTTATGATCTATCTATCCATTCATCCATCCGTGTATCCATCTGTCTGTCCATCCGTCTTTCTTCCTGGGGCCACGTGCTGCTCTGCAAGGAGGTAGGTAACATGGTCTAGTGCAAAGAACCCTGTTCAAAGGTAAGGAATGTTCTGGGATAAGTGGCTCTGCCACCGACCAGATGTGTTTCCAGATGTGTACCCTCCAGACTGGTACATTTGTTGGAATTGAAACTCGATTGACACGTCATTATCACCCAAAGTCCATAGTGTACAAGGAGTTCACGCTCGGTGTTGTACATTCTATGGGTTTTGACAAATGTGTAATTACATGTGTCCGCTATCGTAGTGTCACACGGAATAGTTTCACTGCCCTAAAAATTATCTGTCCTCTACCAATTCTTCCCCAATAATTTTGTTAATGTTTTATTTTTTTTTAAGTTTTTTTCATGGAGAATTTCGAGCATACACAAACTAGTTCCTTCTCCAGTCTCTCTCTCCTTCCTTCCTTTCCTTTCTCTCTTTCTTCTCTCGCAATTTTGTTGCTGTTGTTGCAGAGACCAGGTTGTTTGTCCCGTAGCCTCCCGGGGTCTGGGTCTTGCTGACCGCATCCCCATGGTTTGCTGGGTCACGGTCCTCTGTCCTCCGTGTGTCCTGTAGAGACTGGCAGCTGGATGGAGGAGCTCGGTCAGTCGTGTTTGATTTGCTTGTTGTGCCAAGGCTGCTTCATCAGTGCTATTGGCTTCTATCAGGAGGCACAGAATGTCTAGTTGTCTCTCTTTTTCGATGATGCCAGCAGCTGTTTACGGTCAGTGTCTAGAGTCATTAGGGCACAGAGTGGTAATATTGGGCTGGCCGAAAAGTTCATTCAGGTTTTTCCATAAGATGTTAGAGAAGAACCCGAACAAACCTTCTGGCCAGAGCAATCTATTAATACTATCATTCCTTTGTTCATCTACTCGCTGAATGCTTCTTCTGTAAGGACACACTCCCCTCAGTCAACTGCTTGGTCACCCAGTGGTGCAACTTACTTAGCACAGGCAGAGTAAATGCTCGATTTCCCTTTATCCATCAGTTTTCAAAGTAGGGTTGATTCTCTAGCATCCGTCAATAATAACCAATTCGCCGTTTTTCTAATTATTTTTAAATTAAAGTTTAAAATTTTTGGTCAGGAACACTCATTTTTGAGATGGCTTAGGTCCTTCCTGTGGACCTAGAGCGGCCCACGGCTACTGGGGATCTGAGGGGTGGAGTGGGTTCCAGAACCCCCACTGGAGAGAGTGGGGGGACAGGCCTTCTTCAGGGGCCAGCCAGAGGAGCAGGTTGGCCTGCACCACCGAGAGCCTGTAGTGGGTGGGTTGGGTAAATCAGATTGCCCTAATTTTGGTTTTTAAGGAGCTGGAATACTCCTTAGCAATCACCTGGACCAAATTACTTTCTTTGGATCTTTCTCTTCTTTTCAATCGTGTTAAAATTCACATACTCTAAAATGTGTCACGCTAACCATTTGTAAGTGCACCGTTCAATGGGATTAAGTACTTACACGTTGTTGTGCAGCCATTAGCACCATCCAGCTCCGTAAGGGACCAACTTACTTTTACACTCAAGGAAAATAAGGCCCTGAGAGACTGTATAAGGCTACAGCAGTAACGGCGAATGGAAACCAAATTTTCGATCTTTCGATACATTTCCGTTTCCAGAAACCAGGCTTTGACCTGACTGCCTTGGTTTTTGGAGCCCTCACTTCCTTATCTGACTTGCTCAGTTGGGACTTGACTGCTCTGTGATAGTCACAGGGACCCCGGTCAGAGGACGCGTCACGTATGGAGTGTTCCTGCAGAAGCAACTTTTGAATAGGGTTCCAGAAACCAGGACTGGATGAACGAGCTGCCTAAGGGTTAACCTTCCTAACCCTGGCTTGGCAGGGCTGTAAAGATTTCTGCTCAAGTCCATCCTTGCAACTGACGTCAAAGTAGTACAGCTGCTCCTAGAGTCCCAATTAGTGCGTTTCCTGTTGAAATGGAGCTCCTGCACGTTAAATCTTGAAATAACTGTGTTGTGATCAGGGTTTGGGAGAGCAGAACGGTCGGGGGGGGGGGGGGGGGCTCTCTTATAATTACAGTTCTTACATAATGATCTGTTTTTTGGTCTTTCCTGATTACATAATAGCATTGTAGATTACATTCAGAACCAGTTTAGTTTATTGCTGTGTTTATTTGTTATTTGGTTGGATGTCTTTTGGTAGCTATTTCCATAATCACTGTAAACAGTTTATATTTACAGATTTTTAAAAAGCAAGTGATGAGGCAAATTAGTCAAAAGTTCAGCTTATCAAGGAAGAAAAGAGACTTTGAAGATATTTCTCTGCTCACTTCCCTAGATTGCCTTGTTTATCCCAGCAGGATTGGTTTTAATCCATTGGCAAGGCCTATCAGTAATGGAAGATTGGATTAGTGGTAACATTTGTTCACTGTTTGGTTTCAGGACTAGCATTCGATTAACCCTATCTCTCATCCCAGTAATAAAGTAACTTAATCCACCTCCGCCCACCCATGTCTGTTTCATTTTTCTCTTTTTCTCCTCTTGGCCTTTGATTTTTTTTAAATTTAAATTAATTTTTATTGGAGTATAGTTGCTTTACAATGTTGTGTTAGTTTCTGCTGTACAGCAAAATGAATCAGCTATATGTGTACATATATCCCCTCTTTTTTGGATTTCCTTCCCATTTAGGTCACCACAGAGCACTAAGTAGTTCCCTGTGCTGTGCAATATGTTCTCATTAGTTATCTATTTTATGCATAGTATCAATAGTGTATATATGTCAGTCCCAATGCATCCATCTTCATTAGATTGCTTCTTGAAAAATTCTGTCCATTTTTATTTCTGGCTCCCTAGCATTGTTTTGGATTTGGACTCTGTTTTCCAGAGTATTTACCAAGCCTCGGGGCTTTCATGTCTTTTGGCCTTTGATTTTAATATCATAACTTATCATCAACTGATTAGGATAATGGAGAAATAACTGAATCTCTTGCATCGTAGCATTTTAGAGCAGGGCTGTGGTTAGATTCCTGGGCTTAGTGAGAGACCAGAGGCTGGTGCTTTCTGGGCTCTCTCAATTTAGCCAGGTGAACTTGGGCCCACAAGACCTTGGTTCACCCCAGATTCTTCACTTCTAACTATGAGAAGTTGGACTAATATAGTTCTAAGATCTCTTTTAACTCCTCTCTGTAGTATCCCTCTGGTCCTCATAGAACCTTCTGTCTCCACCAGGTCCTCTGCCCTCACAGCCCTTCCTAGACAAGCTGCCGACCTCACACCCCACGGTCCTCCATCCCAGACCCTGCTGAGTGGAATCGCTGTTGGCCCTGAGATAGACGGAGACGCTGCTTAGACCCCCAGCGGCCCCGCAGTTCCTAGGCCTTCTCCCTTGGAGGACTGGCAGCTTTCCTGTTACGTGGGTCTGCAAGAGACATCTGGGTGTCCTGCCAATGAACTCCCTCATTTTCCTGTAGTTTTAGTGAATTCCTGTCCCTTGCACCTGAAACCATGAAACTCAGATTGGGACTTGAACCCATGGTCTTTTAACGGAGGTCACACACCTGCTCTCAGGACTTAATGAAGCTCAGGTTCTTGATGTCTCATCGCAGAAAGAATTCAGTGAGAGACACAGCGATAGGTAAGAGGTGGATTTATTTAGAGAGAAACACACTCCACAGAGTGTGGTCCATCTCAGAAGGCGAGAGCGGCCCCAGGGTACGGGGTTGTCAGTTTTTATAGGGGTGGGTAATTTCACAGGCTAGTGAGTGGAGGAGTATTCCAGCTGTTTTGGGGAAGGGGTGGGGATTTCCAGGAATTGGGTCACTGCCCCCTTTTTGACCTTTATGGTCAAACTCGGAACTGTCATGGCACCTCTGGGTGTGTCTGGCACCCAGGACTGTCATGGCATCTCATTTAGCGTGCTGATGTGTTACAGTGGAGCGTATACTGTGGCTCAAGGTCTAGTGGAAGTCTGCTCCGCCATCTTGGACCTGGTTGGTTCTAACCAGTTTATGTCATGTCCGATGGCTATGTCATTCTTTTAAAGGTTGTACCCTGCCCCCTTCCCTCCTGTTTCACACCCAAGTTGATCCCAGAGACGTCTGTATCTTCATCATGCCCATGTGTTTCTTGTCTGTGTCATTCCTTATCTTGTCCAGTGTTCCATGTGGATGTTTCTCTTTGCCTCTCTAGACCAGGAGCTCATTGAGGGCAGGGACTGTATCATGTTCATCTTTGTGCCCTCAGGGCTTTTGACAGTACAGGATGTGGTAAATGTTGGTTAAAAGAATGAATGACTCTAGACACAGCTACTTTTTAAACCGAAACCAAGAGAGATAATATTTGCTCAAACTTTATGAAGCTTGTTTATTTAGAAGCAGCAGCTGGATGAGAACTCAAGACTTGTATCAAACTTGTGCTTCCCTGTAGCCATTGGTTTTAGCTTTAGTCTCCTTTCTTCTCTGTTAGTTCTTTCCTTGGTGTTCTGGTGAGACAGGAAGGGGGCAAGGCACAACCTTTAAAAGAAGGACATAGCCATAGGACAGACATAAGCTGGTTAGGACCAACTAGGTCCAGGATGGCAGACTTCCACTAGACCTTGAGCTCCATTATACACTCATTAACACATCAGCTAAATGCCACACCCACAGGTGCTGTGACAGTTCTGAGATTGACCATAAAGGTCGAAAAGTGGGCAGTGACCCAGTTCCTGGAAATCTCCGCCCCCTTCCCCCAAACAGCTGGAACACTCCTCCCACTCGTTAGCCTGTGAAATTACCCAGCCCATCAAAACTAACCGCCCTATGTGTCGGGGCCTCTCGCCTTCTGAGATGACCCGCGCTCTGTCTGCGGAGTGTGTTTCTCCCAGGGCTGCTCTCACCTGAGACGGACCACATTCTGTCAATGGAATATGTGTCTCTCCAAACAAACCTGCTTTCACTTTACTACGGCTATAGCCCTTGAATTCCTTCCCGCACGAAGCCAAGAAGCCACGCTTGGCGGTCCTGAGACCTGGGACGTGGCCATCCTCACGTGTCCCAGTCTTTCCTGCCCTCTTTACCGGCAACACCAGCAGGTAGCTGCACTTGTCTTTGCTTCTGCCCACTGTTGGAGGAATTAATAAGCAGTGGGGTTGGCCAGCAAGCTTAAAGGAAAAGTAACACGGTCTGCACAGCCCACTAACCAAATTCCTATATGTACTCTTTGTAATACAGAGGGGTGACTGCTTACAATATTAAAAATTAGGGGAACTTATCATAAGAGAGGTGTGATGCTAACCTGCTGTTTATTCGGTGATAAAATGGGTGATACATTCCTTTTTAGAAATACTGGCTCCATGATACTATACAAACTTACTTGCGTGTTCAGCAGACCTTTTCCAACTCACATATTAAAGGATGAAAAATAAATAACGGTAACCAAAACAAGTTTTACGAATGACCGCAAAGTAATTAGGTTTCTTTTTATGGCTTTTTACATTGGCTTAAAGGTCAGCATGAAAATAGATGAGAGTTAAACTTAGAACCAAGCGTATCAGACAGAAAATCGCTTAGGTTCCATTGATCACCCACTCTCACCAAAGTTTTTATGCCTGAATCACGCGGTTCTCCCTGGCACCTTTTGGGTTTGCTTTTCTTAAAGAAAAAAAATGTAGGCACCCTTCTGAACTGTTGGGAAATGGAGGCGATACATAGGAAACCAGCACTGAGGAAGTGATGTCAAATGCACTAACTAGTGAAGGGGCAAATAGAGGATGATCTTGGGAACACAGCTGAAGCGGCGAGAAAGTAGCCAGTGCAAAAATAGTGCCCGAGAGATGCATTGGATGAGAATTCCTGTTGCTTGAGTTAACCCGTTCTCTCCTGTTAACCCGTCTTTCTCTCCTGTGCTACACCATTGGGCACCTGGGCACAAGGAGGCCCCAGTGGGTGTACCGGACACCCCAGATCACACGGTCAAGACTCTCAAGTTCTGCCATTGACCGGCTCCGCATCTCTGGACAGGTCACTTCCCTTTGGGCCTGAGTTTTCTCATTTTTTTTAAATGAAATAATGAAATTTGCCCGTCTCCAAGGCCCCTTCTTGCTGTAAACACCCTGTCTACATGGTTAGATATCATCACACATCCTGGCTGACTAGGGTCATTACCAACCTGGCCCAGTAGTACAGGTGGGAAAGAGTGGAAATCGGTATGTGGACTCGGTGTCCCCCGGGAGCCCCAGGTTAGTCCTGTTGGACGTGTGTACTCGGCCCTCCGCACGTGCAGACTCAACCAACTGCAGGTGGAAAACATGCAGGGGAAAACGTTTCTAGCAAGTTCCCCAAAGCAGCAAAGCGTTTACATTGTGTTTACAACTATTTATTGAATACATAGCATTTACATTGTGTTAGGTATTAAGTAATCTAGAGATGGTTTAAAGTATACGGGAGGATGTGAGTAGGTTATATGCAGATACTACACCATTATATAGATGTAAGGGACTTGAGCATCTTCAGACTCTGGTATCTGAGGCGGGGTGGGGGGGGGAGTCCTGAACCAATCCCCTGTGGATATCAAGGGACGACTGTATATCTGTCAAGCCTGGTACCTTACTCCACAGGCATCAGAAACCCCAGTGTAACTAACTTAAACAGCAGGACATTTTATTTACAAGACAATTTATTATAACAAGAAGTTCAAAGACAGGGAGTGTGCCGTGGTGCACTGTGTTTAATCAAATCTAAGGTGTCACCAGCTGTAAGATGTACCCTCATTTTACGTTCCACCGAAAAAGAAAAGTCTCCGCCAATTAAACTATGACATAGTATTGATTATAAAAGACATCTGATATGAGAGATGATTAACTGCGGGGGAAGAATGTATCTTAGAATCCAGTGGAATCCAGTCACCTCGCAGCTCGCGGATACCATCTTTGCAGACTCTGCCATTCTCAGCACGCTGACCTGTGTCCTTAGTCTTTCTCTCCTTCACGGTTGCAAGATGGCCGCAGCCCATTTGGTCCTGACGAGGTAAAGGCCAGATGGAAGTGGTTCTGCTTATTCTGGTGCCTCCTGTTAAGAAAAAGGAAACCTTTCCCAGAAGCCCTGCAGCTGATTTCCCCACGAGTCTCATTGGCCGAAAGGTCGCACATCACTCAAATGCCCCTTGGCATCTAGGCCATTGCCCAGGGACCCAGAATTACCGCAACTGGATTTACCCTCGGGCTGGGGCTGGGGCTGGGGCTGGGGCTGCCTTCCCTGCAGGATGATATCTGACACAGTTAGGGTTTGAGTTACCACGAAGAAAGAGGGAATGGACAGATAACTATTGAAGTAGGAAAGTATCCTGACAGAGTTGAGGATTTTTCCAGACAGGAGTCGGTGACAGGAGGATGGTTTGTGATTAATGTCAGTTATCTTCTTGTTCTGGGCCTTTGGGTGTTTGCAGTTTTTTATTGATATATTAAATTGTTTATAAATTCTGTAATAGTAATGACTTTCTATACATTTCAATATAGAAAAGTACATAATCCGTTTTGGAAAGAAATTCTCAATTTTTTTCTCTCCCAGTTTTATTGAGATATAATTGACATACAGTGCCGTGCAAGTCTAAGGTGTACAACATAATGATCTGACTTACATACATCATGAAATGATTATCACAATAAGTTTAGTGACCATCCAGCATCTCATATAGATAGAAAATGAAAGAAATAGCAAAAAATTTTTCTCCTTGTGATGAAAGCTCTTAGGCTTTGCTCTCTTAACAACTTTCCTATATAACGTACTGCAGTGTTCATTATATTTACCATGTTTACATTTACATTACATCCCTAGTATTTAATGTTTTTACATTACATCCCTAGTATGTATTTATCTTCTATAACTGGAAGTTTGTACCTTTTGACCACCATCCAGTTCTCCCTTCCCCCACCCCCCGCCTCTGATAATCAGAAATCTGATCTCTTTTTCTGCAAGTTGGTTGGTTTGTTTTTGAAGTATAATTGACCTACAAGACTGTTAGTTCCTGTTATACGACATCGTGATTTGATGTTTCTGCACATTTCAGAATGATCACCACTATAAGTCTGGTTACAATACGTCATCATACAGAGATACGGCAGTTACTGACTGTATCCCCCACACTGCACGTTTCATACCTGCGGCTCATTTACTTTGCGTCTGCAAGTTTGTACCCCTTACTCTCCCTCGCCTCTTTCCTCTCCCCTCACCCTTTCCTCTGGCAACTGCCTGTTTGTTTCTGTATCTGTAACTCGTTTCCGTTTTATATTTGTTAATTTGTTTTGTTTTTTAGAGTCTTCATTTAAGTGAAATCATGTAGTATTTGTCTTTCTCTGTCTGACGTTTCTTTTAGCATAATACCCCCTAGTCCACCCATGTTGTCACAGATGGCAAGATTTCAGTCTTTTTTGTGACTGAGTAATATTCCTGTGTGTGTGTGTGTGTGTGTGTGTGTGTGTGTGTGTGTGTGTGTGTACACACATACACACCACATCCTTTTTATCCATTCATCTGTTGATGGGCAGTTAGGTTGCTTCCATATCTTGGCTGTTGTTAATAATGCTGGAGCGAACATAGAGGTGCATAAATCTTTTCTAATTAGTGTTTTTTTGTTTTCTTTGGCTAAATACCCAGGAGTGGGATTGCTGGGTCGTATGGTAACTCTATTTTTAGATTTTTGAGGAACCTCCACACTGTTCTCCACAGTGGCTGCACCAATTTACACCCCCACCAACAGTGCACGAGGCTCCCTTTCCTCCACACCCTTGCCGACACTTGTTATTTGTTGACTTTTTCATAATTATCATTCTGACAGGTGTGAGGTGGGTGTCTCATTGTGGTTTTGATGTGCATTTCCCTAAGGATTAGTGATGCTGAGCATCTTTTCATGTGCCTGTTGGCCGTCTGTGTGTCCTCTTGGGAAAAAATTCTCAATTCTTTTAAAGCTGTGAAGTTTGTTTCTACATGCTTGCTGATTGATTATATTATGACATGATATGACATGCTGTTCTTAAAATTCCTTTACAGGTGGATACGAGATAAATGGTGTTTGAACATTCCTTATCTTCCTTCCTGCATACATTTAGGCTTAATTTTATCATTTTAAATGCTTCAAAACAAATGAAGTATGTGTTCTGAAGGACCCCACTTTTTATTTGGAATAATGCAGCTGCTTACTCTTTTCCTGATAAAGATCTAGAAAATCTTAGACACTGTGGCCCACTTGCTACTTGATAACGAGGCTCGCATCCAGCTCAGCCTCTTGGCCTTAACCTTCATGCCCCCAGTGCCTCTTTTTTTCCTCAGTGGCTGGGAGGTGACCCATTTCCTCCACCTTTCTCCTGAAAAACTTACCGTGATTGCATTGTACGTTTCCCACTTCTTCCCTTTGTAAGTTTGTGCTTAGTTTGTTCTTGATTTTCTGAACAGGACCACTGGAGCAAGCTTGGTAGGCCGCCCAGCACCCAGACTATAGCTTTTGTGGTACGACAGTTCTTTCTGTGACGTCGCCAGGGGTTTTCTCCACCTGTGTCCTCTGGAGCGTTGCCCCTAGTTTAGCCTCTCTTCATTCAGCTCAGGGACTTGGAGAGCTCAGGGGAGAAGGACCGTTAGAGTCAAAGACAACACTCATTCATTCTTTCAGTGGGTGTTTCCTGAGCCCCCCATGTCTGCAAGGCCCAGTGCTGGGTGCTGAGGAGGACTCACCACACAGGTGACATGTCATGTCACCTTAGACTCTGGTGCCCTCAGGAGGCGGATCTGACTTTTGAGGAGTTGATTGCTGGAAGTAACATTTGTTCTTGGCTGCCTTGCAGATATTTCTGTTCTTTCTCCCTGATGACATAGACATCCCTGCTTGACTGTCTGTCCCTCTGCTTACAGTACAACATCTCTGAAAATCAGTGTTCGATAGAGGAATAGCCTGCTAAAACTGTCAGTTTTTGGTAAACCTAAAGACACTATTTTGTACTGAGGACTTGTTCCAACTTGAAATGGAGTATGAAATTTGACGTCACTTCCCGCGTAAGGAGAAGGGACACATCATTTTAGTGGTCATTCCTCCAAAGGAATCTGAAGTAAATATTCGAGGGTTCAAACCTCTCGTATTTGAAACCTTTAGGTTTGTGATGGAACAAATCCAATTAGGAGATACCTGTACTGGAGCTAAGATGGTTGGGGGGAAGATAGCAATTGCCAAATGTAGGATTTTTTTTTTTTTTTAAAGTGAGTGTAGTGGGCCTTGCGGTAAACTCTCTTCTGTCACTTACCCGCACAGTCTGTGTGTTTATGGCTTCGTTATCTGTGTAGGGTGGCCTGAGCCAGGGCACGTGTAGATCAGACTTCTGATGGTGATTTCAATCTGACAGTGATTTTGAAGTTTTCTTTTAGAGAAAGAGGGCCCTTTGCACAGAGCACGGTATAGAGATAACCAGAGAGAACTGGGAAATTTTCTTCTCATTTTGGGGGAAAGATAGCAGCAATTAGATGGATCATTATGATGACCAAAATCCAAGAGTGAATGTCTCTTTTCTTCACCTCCACTTTTCCTTCCCCCCAATCTGGTCTGCTAGCGGTATCTCTAAATTACATGTCCCATCCCGCCCTTCTATCACCACTAATGTGGCCCAGGTCCAGGCCGCTCCCATCTCACACCTGAAGTCCTGCAAACCCCTCTCACTGGTCTCCCTACTTCCCTTCTTGCCCCTGCACACAGCAGTGTTTTTCCAGCGTAAATTCAATTTTGTCCCTAATGATGAGACCTTGCAGTGGCTTCCCATCACATTAAGAACAAATTCCAAACTCCTCCTCCTGGTCTACAAAGGCCTACATAATGCGGCCCCGCTTCCGCTGTATCCACTTCCCCCTTGACCTCCCCTATGACCTCCCTGCCCACTACACCTCCCCCCCACCCCGCCCCGTCCCCCCGCAGCTGCTGCAGGCTTTTCCCCTGTTGCTGGAAATCTCCAAGCGAGTTCCTGCCTTGAGCCTCAGCACTGTCCCTTCTGCCTGCTCTGTTCTCCCCTGATCGAGCAGCAGGAGGGCACCCCTCACCAGTTAAAGTTTCCCCTAAATCCGAAATCACCGATATTTGGCCATATTTTCTTTTATCTTTTTTTTTCTTTTTTCTTTTTTTTTTTTTTGCCTTCTTAAAGTTGTTTCTGCTGTAATGTTTGAAAGCAAATCCCTGACATCATGTCATTTTACTCCTGAATACTTGTTTCTACAAAATAAGGTCATTCACTTCATAATCACAATGTCATTATCACACTTAAAATTAACCGTGTCCCAGCAAAGAGGACTGACGTCTCAGTCTCTGTCTTTCTGTTATGGAGTCCCTCACTGCGCCGTGTGTGTAGACACACACCGTGGCTAAAGACAGAATAGTAACTGGCGTCTAAGAAGACAGTGCAAAGTCTAAAATCACAAATAGAATGTCTGCCTTGGAGAGCCTTCTAATATAGTGGGAAGAAAGACGGCCCTGGAGACAGAAGGGAAGCGAGGTCCTTGCCCTACCTCTGCCCTTAGTAATCATGTGACCTTGGGCCTACCGCTTAATGCCACTAGGTTTCCATCCATCAAAAGATAAGGGGGTTGGGTTCCTTTCAGCTCTGATAAATATCTGTTAGCTTAAGGCCCATTCCAGCCCCTGAGTATAAGAGTCATGAGACACAAGTGTTTTCTGAGTTGGAGTCTCTGCTATAAATGTAATCTGATAATGAAAGCAGAAGTGATACCTTAAAAAAAAAATGCACTTCGGTTAAATTTGACAATTATCCATTTGCAAGTAGCCATTGAGCATTTTTTTGTAGATTCACAGCAGTAGTGTCTTGGGGGATACATTTAAGAGAGATTTCTTGGTGAAGTACAGTTCCAAAAATAGTACCAGGCATTTCTGAAATTTTTGAATTAACACCCACAAATTGGAATGGCCCAGGGTTTGTGCCTTGAGTAAGCTTGTGGCGTATTGTTTATTCAAGCACAGAGATTCTTGCATGGCGTAGAGCGCAGTGTGAGACGTGTTCGATTCCTGATACAGTGACAGGGGTCAGTGTGTACCCGGAGCACACGTGCTGTGTACCAGACCCTGTGCCAGGCACTCGTTACCTGCAGTGCTGCTTAGCCACGCTCTGAGGAGAATACTGCTATTGTCCTTGTTTCACAGAGGAGGAAACCGGGATGCGAGAAAGTGAACGAGGGCCACGCGGCTAGTGAAGAGTGACAGAGGTCAAGTTCTAGCGAGCCTTCAGATAGTACTTCCTGGGTGCTGCTCTCTCGTCTTAGGACTCTGCATTTATTAAGCCATTTAATCCTTCCAAAATCCCTGTGAGGTTGGTACTATTAGGTTTCCTTAACACACGAGGAAACTGAGGCACAGAGAGGTTAGTTGACTCAGCCAAGGTCACATGGCTAGTTAGTGTCAGAGCGAGGGGCTGAACTAGGGCAGCCAGTGTCCGGAGCCCAGGTTCTTGTCCGCCGTGCGACGTTGCCCGGCAGCAGTGTGGCGACTGACACACAGACTCCAAATTCTTACTTTCAACCGTGTCACTGGAGATGGTACTAGAAGAGCAAAGGAATCCTCAGAAACTGTAAAAGTCGTTCTTCCTTTCCGTTAGGGACAACATTGAGTTTTTAGCCCTATTGCAAGTGACTTGAAATTCAGCAAAAAGAGAACTTCCTCCTGCCCGGTCCTTAAAATCTTGAGTTCAGGATTAGCAGGAGTGCACACTTCATCTCAGGTGACAGAACCATATTGCACCTGTAGATACCCGTGGTTACCGAGAATCATGAAAGACTCCTGAATCTCCGATTATCACCCGCTGTCTTGCTGATGCTTGGTTACTCTGCACTGGAGCGTTAATGTCTGAAAGACAGTAATTTAAAAAGAGAATTCCCCGTTTTGGGGGGGAGGAGGGGTGGTGACATCTAACATTAGTGACATTTTTTATGAGAAATTTAAGAATACGTATCGAAAAATGAGAGTGGCCTAGACGTTGTCATTTAAATGGAATCCTTTATTTTTTGTTGTTTGAACTGTTTTTTTTTTTTTTAATCAGAAAGTGTTTACAGTATCATGACTTTATTCATACTGATTTTCTTCATCATATGCATGAACTGTTTCTTGACTTTGGGTTTGTGAGAGTGAAGCCCGGCGATACTTTTTAAAAAAAAAATAAATTTATTTATTTGTTTACTTTTGGCTGCGTTGAGACTTCGTTGCTTCGCCCAGGCTTTCTCTATTTGCAGCGAGCAGGGGCTACTCTTCGTTGCGGTGCGCGGGCTTCTCATCTCGCGGGATTCTCTTGTTGTGCATCTCGCGGGATTCTCTTGTTGTGGAGCACGGGCTCTAGGTGCGCGGGCTTCAGTAGTTGTGGCACGCAGGCTCTAGAGCGCAGACTCAGTAGTTGTGGCGCACGGGCTTAGTTGCTCCGCGGCACGTGGGATCTTCCCGGACCAGGGCTCGAACCCGTGTCCCCTGCATCGGCAGGCGG
Source organism: Kogia breviceps (assembly GCF_026419965.1). Classification (NCBI taxonomy): domain Eukaryota; kingdom Metazoa; phylum Chordata; class Mammalia; order Artiodactyla; family Physeteridae; genus Kogia; species Kogia breviceps. Next base: position 4,481,413 of record NC_081317.1, read on the forward strand.
ATTCTTAACCATTGCACCACCAGGGAAGTCCCGGCGATACTTTTGAACATAAGATAGCCCAAGATTTTGGTGGACATGTAGACCCCATGGAGACAAAGCCAGGCTCTGTGTCTTTGCTGGACTGGGCTCCGGGGCCGCCTGTGAGCCACAGCACTGACCCGGGAACCGTAGATGCCAGAGAAGGGCCAAGACCACCAGATCCAGTGTGACGGCCTCACCCCGTGGTTATTGAGCTGATTGCTTGGCAAGTCTTCAGTGGTTTTTCAACTTGAAAAGAACAAATTGGAAATAAATAAATTGATCCATTGACCTGTTACAGGAAGGTTCCCACTGTGCTTAGTACCCCTAAATCATTTCAGATAAGGTTAACTAAGCCACACTGTGATAGATTTTCAGGGTAATAAGTGGACCATAAAATGACCATTAACCAACTTGCTTTGTTTATGAGAGGCAGACTCTTAATGCCACTGGCCTTGTGCTGGAAGCATATCCACTGTGGGGCCTGTTTCACCGCTGTGAAGTCATGGATCAGATGAAAATGACCAGTTAGCAAGTAAGTGTTTCCTGGGCTGCAGGCTTTATGAATAATGTGTTCTTCAGTTAAAAACAGCACTTTAAGCAATTGTTTAAACCTAACCATTTGGGAATGACGGAGAGAGCTTCATGAATAATTTATTTGCAAAAGAAAAGATTAAGGGGTCTGAATTTTTTCACCTTCCCAAACCTTTTTTACATTAAGTGAAAATACCTATAAATGATATAGATCGAGGTAAATAAAATTCGTAATGCATACATGATATCTCTAAGTTTATATACTTTCACTTTTAAAAAAACCTTTCCTGAGAAAAAGGTACAGTCACATAAATACAATGAGTTTAAAATAAGAACTGAGAATGGAATTGCTGGAGGGGTTGAGGTATTTTAGAATATGTAACATTGAACGTGCATTACCATAGTGCTGTGGGAGAGCTGGAAATATGGTTAGTATGTCCTTGTGTCAGAAGGACTCCATCAGAGCACACCAGTTTGATCCCGTGTGCTTAAACCTTATGCTGTCCACTTTCTAAGACAGACCACCACCTTCTAAGAATTGCACATCCTTGGTTCAAGGTTTAAATAAGAGAGGTTGGGGCAGGGGTTAGGTACCAACATCACAAGACCAAAATCTCCCCCACACCACCACCAACAACAACAACAACTCCCCTCTTCTTCCTCTCGTTCTTACATCATTAAAAATCCCCATGATGCATTATCTGTGGGCCTGACAAGGGGCCAAAGTGATTTGCCTCGGTGGGTGGAATTTTCGTTGACCATCTCGGCACTGATGTAATTAACAAAGGCGCAGATGAGCCGGGACACTGCCTCACAGCCGTACGCCGCCGCCGCCGCCGCCACCCCCGCATCAGGCGGCTGCTGTTTTTTGAGTAATCACCGGGTCTCAGGCACTGTTCTAAGTACTTAACACCTTATTTAATCCTAACAACCTTCTGAGCTAAGTGCGACCATTGCCATCATTTTTTAGTTGAGGAAACTGAGGCTGCGAGTGTTTACTTACTTGCCCAGGTTCCCCAGAGCCCATGTGTTGACCCCTTTCAGCATCTCTGCTGCCTCCTCCATTGCCTCACAGTCAGGCCGGAGGGACTTAATGCCAGGTGGGTCAGCGGCGTCGTGTAAGGGCACGCTCGCTCGGTCACTGTTCAGCTTCTGGGCCCCATAACAAATTGTCACACAGTCAGGAGCCAAGAAGCATGAGCGAGGGCCTCACTGACGTTGCTGTTGTCATTTTCCCGGACTGTCAAAGACCCTCTTGCAGAGCCCATTTTCTTGGGGTTGTCAGGGTAACGCGTTTGGAAACATGCAGCACACACGCTGACAACGGCCAGGAGCCAATGCTTACATGACAGGAAGAGAAACAGAAAAACAACAGCAGCAGCAGCTTCAAATATAAAGAACAAGGGCTTGAGTTGATGCCTGTAACATTAATAAAATAAATTTGTTCTCTTGTTAGGAGTAAATCTATCTGTGTTTTTCAAAGATAGTCATAAAAATGGATAGAATTAAATTCAGGCATCCGGAGACATAGGTGTGAGGCCTCTGAAACCCTGCTAACAAGGAAGAGCCCCTTGTCCGGTAGTGGCAGGCGGGTGAGGCCGGGCTGGAGGGCTTGAGCCCTGCCCCTTACAGCTCTTGGCATCAGAAATACTTTTGCCGTGACACAGGAATCTTGGTTGCTGCCGCCTTCTTCTTCTGCTTGCTGCTTCTGGGGGCTTTAAAAAATGTCGTGTCTAAGGTGGCGGCCCTCCCATTTTGAGCCAGTCACACTTGAAAAATATACCCTGAAATTATCTAAACTTAATTTCTGGCCATTTTGTTTCAGAAATACGAACCCCAGGGGGTCTTTGTTCTCTCCACGGAAACTTGATCTGTTTGGAAAAATTCCATTTACTCTCTGTAGAGATTGCCTGGACGTGGCTCCCGTGACTGATACCGTGGTTATGATCCCCGAACACTGTAAAAGTGAACTCTGAAACAGTTGGGTCGGCCCTAAACAGAGCGTGATGAACGGCTTTTTTGCAAATGCTCTCGTTGAACATGACGCCTCAATATTTTACTGGTTAGTGCAGCACAGGTTTTCGAAGTATATGGTCAGTTTTTTAAAGTTTTATCTTTAGAGGAGAAACTTTCTCACAGACCGGAATAGACGAACCCAGCGTGTTCGAATCGATGCTGAAGTGTCATCCACGTCTGCAGAATGAAAATCATTAGCCCGTTACTTGAAACCCACGTGACATGAAACCATTTTACCCTGTTCTTCATCCAGCTTTACCTCTTCACTGGAGGGAAGAGTGCTGAAAATGCGCGTAGCGGGATTATTATTTTTTTTCCAAAAGTTTTTCGGAAAATACTAAAGCAGATGTTAATTGAGCATGGGGCAGCATCCCGCCTGGATGGAGTCAAGTACATCCAAGCGTGCGTTTAACACAAACTCATTATTTCTCCAAAGTCTGTGCTTGAAAATAGATCGAGAATGTTTCTCCAAACCATGTGGCATAATTTCAAGTACATTTAAACTATGACCAGAATGTATTGTTGGGAATGTGAGAGTGGATAAGAATACTGTAAAAACTGCAGTGGAAAAATACAGTGACAACTTTGTTACACGTGACTCTAAGAGGCTCTTAAATCTGTCTTTTGGAAGAGTTTACTGGTTCACAACGTTTATTAGTGGCCACGTATCTAGGACCGGAAGAGATTCAGAAGGTCTGCATTCTAACCCCAGCTTTGCCTACAACCCGCTAGAAGGCTTTACCCAAGCCCACCAGCCTCTGTGCCCCAGGGTCGCTTCCAAAGAGTAAAGAATTTGGACTAGCCGTCCTCTCAGCTGCATTCCAGCTCCAGAACTATATGATTCTTTGGGGGGGCTATTATTATGATTCTTAAGTCTGTCAACTCTTGGACTGTATTTCCAAAACTGGCAGATTCACTAAAGTCCTTCTCATGGAGGAAAAAAAGTGCTGGCTGGGCTTCCCTGGTGGCGCAGTGGTTGAGGGTCCACCTGCCGATGCAGGGGACACGGGTTCGTGCCCCGGTCCGGGAGGATCCCGGAGCGGCTGGGCCCGTGAGCCATGGCCGCTGCGCCTGCGCGTCCGGAGCCTGTGCTCCGCAACGGGAGAGGCCACAGCGGTGAGAGGCTCGCATACCGAAAAAAAAAAAAAAAAAAAAAAAAAGTGCAAAAGTGCTGGGAGTGACACTGTATGCGTTGTCATCTCAGAGAGTGAGCCAAAAGCCTGTTAGCCTTAGAGCATTTGGGCCCCAGTGGGCATGCGCGGGCTCTGCCAGCTTAGGTCTTTCCCCAGCACGGGGTCCCTCAGCTAGTTAATGAAGGTGCGAGTTCTGTCCTGTACGCTGCTCAGGCCTTCATTAGGCCTTGGAATGCAGAGGCCAGTGGTCAGTCATCATTTCCAGTGGAAATCTGAAAAAAGTCCTGTGTCCCAGAGCTGTCAGCAGGCCCTTAGAACCTCCCTGAAAATGATGAAAAGTTTCTGAGTCATGCTAATCAAGCTTAAACACTTTACACTGTTTAACAACAAATAATATGCCCTGTTTGGAACTCAACAAAGAAAGCTTTCAATTAAGACTGAAAAATGTCAGCGAGATTGCAGGCAGGGAAGAAACACTGTTCTCTGGGTGTGGTGTGTATCACCCAGAGCGACCTCCCAGACGGCTGCCTTTCTTTTCTCCGAAACAAGTCGCCATTATCTTGATTTCTTGCCCGCTGCAGCATATGCAGGCCATTTTAACAGGCTTGTGATGGGTTTAAATGTCAAGAGGTTTGCCCAGTGGGCAAAACCCTCACTTATACCAGAGGGTTAAAAGTGTTGAAAAGCAGGAGTTTAACCTCCCTGTTTTCATCTTCCTTTAGATCAGAACAGACCTCTCTGATGGCACATTTCTGCTGTTCTCCTGAACTGTGGCAGGAATAATTCCAGGCATAATTAGGCAGGTGTCAAGTTTAACCCTGAACACCTCTACAGGCGGTCATTTCCTTGCCTCCTGGCAGCCTCTCTACTCTGCTAGCAGTCCTTCCACTTGTAAAGTTTTGCCTGATGTTTAACCTCAGTGTTCCCTGCTGGAACTCTCTCTCATTATTCTCATCGACCAAGAATAATTGATCTGTCTTCACTCAGCAACTTCCATTTGCACGTTTCAGGAGTAACTGTATCATCTCCTCTCTGTTAGAGACAGACTCTCTCTCTGCCCTGGTTGTTAAGTCTTTGTACACCTTGTTTCCAAAAAGGATTACTTGGTGTGTTCATCTTCGAAGCATACCCTCCAATTTGCCATCCCTTTGTTATTGTTCACGTTGGCGCTACACCTTTTTTTTTTTTTACCGAAGTGGAATATGCTTCTCTCTCGATTGGGACACCGTTGTGTTGTCCACTCATTCACAGGGTGATGTGTCGGGGACAACTGAGGGATCCGAGCAGGAGAAACGGACATTCCATCACTAGGAGCTACGTCCCCAATGCATGTGCGCACCTGCGCGCGCGCGCACGCACACGCGCACGCACGCGCACACGCACGCACACGCACACACACGCGTGCGCACACACACACGCACACACACACGTCCCCCTTCAGGAGTCAGAACTGAGTTAAAGCCTTCATAGGGTAGGTGTATATGGCGATACTTGGAGCATTACATGGAGTGATTGATACAGCATAACCAAACCTGAGTCGCGGCCGCATCTGTTTGTTTACGAGGGTGGGTGTCTGAAATTTAAGAATTTAAGGACCTGGATGCTTACGTTCCTGACTTCTATTCCTAAAGTCATTAGCATTCAAGTAAATATTTGATTTTATCTATTTTATTCTCAGACCCTCAGGTGATAGACGTATTCCTTGTGTGCCCGTTAATTAAACACGTGCCCTCTGAGCGTCCCGCTCCGCCCCAGTAAATATTCACGTGGGGACTCTAGTGGGTAGAGGCCTTCCTGTAAATTGCCTTGATTACAGAATTGCTGTTTCCTGGGCTTCTTGTTAAGACACTCATCTTTAGTCCTATGACTTGGTTGCAGGGATCCTTTCTAGTTCTGTGTTTCTTCAGACATTTCTCGCAGTGGGCCCCACTAGACGGTGACAAAGGCAATGTGTTTTATGCCAGGACTATATACTTGAAATAGCCCTGCTGTTAGAACACTGATGAATTTTACTAAAGTACAGTAGAGCTCAGTTATTCACAAAGGTTAAGGAATGGGGTGTTCTGATTGATTGAATTTTCTAGAATAATTACCATATGTACCATTCGAAGATGGATGGTCTTTAGAAACTGTATAATTGCTTCTCTGTGCATATAGTAAGCTCTTAGGGAGTGTATATTGAATTGACCAGAGCTGGAAGGACCTTTAGAGATCATCTAGTCCAAAGAAGAGGAAACCAAAGCTGGAAGGGCTAGATGATTTGCCCACTGTGGCCCTGTGATTGTGCAGGAGAACCAGGATAGAGCCCAGATCTTTCTACACTTAATCCGGGATTCTCTCCGCTGCGCACGCTGCCCTGCACACTTCGGGCTAACGTGGGGTGATGGAGAAAACAGTGGCTAAAGGACCCAGTTACTAGGATTCGGGGCGAGAGTTTAATGTATTGACTTATCATCATATAACCTGCTATTGCTCTGCATGTGTGTGTGTGTTCGTTATACTAGGAAATGTGCTAAGTTCTCGTTTCGTCTTCAAAACCACCTTATGAAAGACACTGTCGTTATCCTCGTTTCAAGATGAGGGTTGAAGCCCAGTAACTTGCCTCACTTAGCAGAGCTAGAACTTGAACCCGTCCAATGCGACTCGCGATGTTATGACCCGAACTACAGTACCGCCTTCTTAAAATATTTGCTGTTCCCTTTCCATCTGAAAAGAAAGTATCCAAAAATTGTTTTGAGGGAAATATCTTGCTTTAGCAGTAGTAACGTACAGGTCTAAACACATCCAAAATGTTTTGTATACTCAAATGCATGTGAAATGCGTAATAACCCAGGTGGGCAAATATGGAGGCCAAAAGAGCATCACGGTATGAGGTCGTCCTGCTGAAATTCTGCTGCTGTGGGCGTGTTTGGTAGGTGCAGGCTGCGTCTCCTCTCGTACTTCCTGTGGATTCATGTTCATGTACACCGAAGCTGTAAGGGCTGGTGCCAGGCTCTGAGGAGAAGACGGTGGCGGTGATGAAGCCCAGCTTTGCTCCTGAGCCTCCGCGGGCTGCGAGGCCACGTGCTGCCCCTGCCCCTCGGCGGGTCGGGGTGGCAGTGCTGCTCACGGCCTTCGCGGCGCTCACACGGACTTAGCGCCGCAAACCAAGTCCTCGTCGCCTCGAGTCCCCAAGGGGTCTCCCTAAGGCTTACCTAAAATGGCTTACGTTGACTCTCACCCCATTCATCTTTGACAGTAGTGCGGAGACTTCAACACATATTCTAAACATTTAAACAAATCAGCCTCAGTGAAGTATAATTTACACAAAATGCGCCCTTTTATGCCGAATGATATTCCATTTTATGTATATACCACAACATGGGGTGACTTTTCAATGATAATTCAACTTTGCCTTTCTAGAAATCACTTGATCATGATGTATTATCTTTCTTATGTATCGCTGGATTCTATTTGCTAATATTTTGTTACGGAATTTTGTGTCTTTGTTTATGAGGAATATAGTCTGTAGTCTTCTCTATTTGTAATGTGCTTTTGTCTAGTTTCAGTATGAGGGTATTCTGGCCCCATCAAATCAGTTGAGAATGTTCCTTCTTTCTCTGTTTCCTGAAAGCGTTTCCTTAAGATTGGTATTATTGCTTCCCTAAATTTTTGTTAGAATTAACCAATGAATCCATGCGGGCCTGGCTTTAGCTGCATCCCACAGATTTCGATATATTTTTATGATCATTCAGTTCAAGATATTTGCTAATTTCCCTTGTGATTTCTTTTTTGCCTCATGAGTTATTTAGAAGTATGTTGTTTAATTTCTAAATATCGGGGGGAGTTTTCCTGATATATTTTTTTAAATTGATTTTTAACCTCAGTGGTGGTCAGAGAACACATTCTGCAAAATTTTGAGACTTGTTTTAAGACCCAACTTGTAGTCTGTCTTGATGAATCTTCCGTTTGCACTTGAAAAGTGTGTGTATCCTACTGTTTGGGGACAGAGAATATCTATGTCATTTGGGTCACGTTAGTAGAGAGTATTTTGTTCAAACCTTTATTCTCACTGATTTTTATCTGCTTGTTGTGCTCGTTACCGAGAGAGGCCTGTTATGGACTGTTTTGAGGAACATTTTCTGGATGAAGTCACCCTTCCAAGCTTTTTGTTTGTTGGTTTGTTTGTTTGTTTCAAATCATTCTTATGACCTTCCTTGCTGTAAATGATGGGCTTTGTTCCTCTGACGTTTTCCCCTTTCCCCGGGCAGAGGAGTGTTTCCTTGGGATGGGAGTGCTGTGCGAGAGGAACAAGTAGGCAGGACTCAGGGGGGTGAGCGAGAGGGTCGGATTGATTGACTTTATTTCTCCTCTGATGTGCAGTGGAAAAGCTTGTGCCAGGATTTGAAAGACTGCCGCAAGATTTCTCAGCTTATGGCAATGTGATAAATGTTGAGTCGGCTCCAGTTTGGTGAGGCCACCGTAAACCTGTAGGGGGCGCCCTCTGAGAGTTTGTTCAGGGTGCCGGAAGCACCTTGTACCTGCCACCGGTAGAATCCTAGATTTGGCTCCACTGGGAGAAATACGTTCTGGTACAATTTTTAACTCCTTCGAGGGTGGCAAAGGGAATTTTGGAGCCAGTGGCCACGCATGCTGGTGCCCGAGTGGAAGCCATTTTATTTTCTGTTAAGGAGGCCCTGGTCCCGTGCTCACGTAGCAGATTCCCAGACGCGCTTTCTAGCGTAGTCAGCTCCCAGGGTGATGGATCAGCCACAGCCCTCGCCTCCCAGTATTGCTGGCCTAAACACCTACCCTCTCCTAGGATGCTTAGCTGTGTCTCCTCTTTTCAATGGCTCCAGATGTATGGGTGAAGACTTTCTTTTTTTTTAAGGTCTAAAAGTGAAGATTCATTAAGAATGGAAAAAACCCGCAATCTACAAAGACAAGCAAAACCTTCTTGAAACAAAGCTGTTTAATTACCTGCCTTATTTGAAGGGCGTTTCTACACTCAGTCATTTTCAACCACCTATAGGATTTTTGCCATAGTCTTCGGTCAGCTGTTCTATTATTTGCGTAATATTTTTCTTTAAATAAACTCATTTTTAAAACGTAGCCCCTTTCTAAGAAGTAATATCTGTGAGATCACAGGTTTTATTTGCTACTTAGATACTTTTCTATCTGCACTGAAAGTGTTCATCCGTAGATCGCCTACCACCACCCCACAGGCCACTCTGTGAGTTTCATGTCACACTCGGGAAATTGTTGGTCTGGGGCAAATGTGAACTGGACAGTGAACTTAGAGGGAAAAGCAAACTAGCACTTGGCAGTGGTCTGAGAAGGAACGGTTTGTGCCTGCAGCGTGGAGGGGCATGGTCCCTTTAAGGAGAAAGGGGCAGTGAGCGGAGGAGACTGGGTAACAGTTTCTCAGCGAGGCAGATACTTTCATGATGATCCCATTATTCTGTTTAAACGCCATGAATTTCAAAAGTAGTAACGTCCACAGTTAAAACACTCCAGGAAACACTTGTTAAACGAATTCAAGTGCTAAGCAGAGTGTATGTGAAGTTTTACTTCATTACCAATTGAGAATAGTCGTGTCACTACTGCTCTCAATTAGTTGAACTATTTTTGAATTTATGTTTCCGATTTCTTGTTCTAGCGGGAGAACTGCAGGGTTGGTTCCAACATCACAGGATTTATGTGAGGGGAACCTTTTAGAGTTCTGGGAGGCGCCTCCAGCAAAGGGACGGTTTCCAGTTTGAGGAGTCTTTTCTAAAGGGCCTGTTTCCAGAGGTGCAGGCAGCTGTGGGAAAACACGGGCACCAGTGCAGTAGCCCAGGCCAGCCCTTCCCCTGAGGGGTGCGGGGAGAGTGTGGTTACCTGAAAGGGAGCGGGCTTGTGAGCTCTGAGCGCCATTTTCACAGATCTGACAGAGGTGACTGATTTAACAACTATTGTAAATTGGTCTTGCTGGAAAGTTCGGTTTGGGTGTTTTGTTTGTTTGGGTTTTTTTTCCCCTCTCTGTAACATGGAAGGGCTTGCAGAGGAGGTAGATGTTGAGTGAAATCATAATTCTTTCCCAAGCTTAATACATTGTTTCAACATTTTAGGGAAAACTGGGACCCACCAGTGTCTGAATAAATTTTTTTAGTATTTATTTATTTATTTGGTTGCACCAGTTCTTAGTTGCAGCAGGTGGGCTCCTTAGTTGCAGCTCGAGGGATCCTTAGTTGCAGCAGGCAGGCTCCTTAGTTGCGGCACGTGGGCTCTTTAGTTGTGGCATGCAAACTCTTAGTTACAGCACACATGTGGGATCTAGTTCCCTGACCAGGGATCAAAGCCAGACCCCCTGCATTGGAAGTGCAGAGTCTTATCCACTTATCCACTTGTAGGGAAGTCCCCCTGATTAAATTTTTAATGCAAGAAGAACAGATGTTGAGAGAAAAAGTCTGCCTTTTAGTTATTAATGTAAAGTCAAATGCAAAACAAGTATTCACTTTTCACCTCTTCCTGTAACCTACCAACTTTGCACTTTAATTTTCTCCCAACTGGGGAATGGAAGGAGATTTAACTTAGCTGTCCTGTTTTTTCCTGGAAATAAGCCTGTGATCTTGAAGGAAAATGGCTTGTAACCAAATGAAGTGTGAGCCCCCTGAGGGCGGAGCCCACCTGAGCATCACTGCGTCCCTGGGCTCAGTTAGGCACCGAGTGGATATTTACCGAACGACTGGGAAGAGAGAAAATCATGCATTGATTCCATTTTGTCAATACGCTACTCAAAACTTTCTCGGTTGTCTTATAAAGTCCGAGGAATGACAAAAAGGCAATCTGCTTTTTCCGTGCAACCCTCACAGACCTGTGAAAGCACTGTGATGTGCAGGGAAGCCCTGGAATGGGGATCAGGGACGTCAGTTCCGGGCCCAGCTCTGCCATTTAGCTGTGCTGTCACCTCGGGCAGGTCACTTAACCTCCTTTTTTCTGTCATTTATAAAGTAGGAGTTTTGCGCTTGCCCTTCGTATTTTACAGAGTTGGTGAGAAATCAAATGAGATAAAGAATATAAAAGTGCTTTGTAAACTGGAAAGCAAGGCCTACTTTCCTGCTCAACCTGACTCTTCTCCAGCAGAAAGCACAGACTGGACCTGTCCCTCCAGAGAACGCCTGCTGTGAGCCAGCTAATACAATTTTTTTTTTTTTAAATCCTTCGTACTTAAGATCATTCCCTGCACACAGTAATTATCGACAACTATACGCACTCTATAAATACTTGTTAATAGATAATAGGGATGGTTTACAAACTGAATTCTTTACCTCTCTAAATCATGCTAAATCGTGTATAAGAAGCATTCTGGGACTTCCCTGGTGGTGCAGCGGTTAAGAATCAGCCTGCCAATGCAGGGGACACAGGTTCGAGCCCTGGACTGGGAAGATCCCACATGCCGCGGAGCAACTAAGCCCGTGCGCCACAACTATTGAGCCTGCACTCTAGAGCCCACGAGCCACAACTAATGAGCCCACGTGCTGCAACTACTGAAGCTCGCGTGCACCTAGAGCCTGTGCTCTGCAACAAGAGAAGCCACCGCAATAAGAAGCCTGCACACCGCCATGAAGAGAAGCCCCTGCTCGCCACAACTAGAGAAGGCCTGCGCACAGCAACGAAGACCCAACGCAGCCAAAAATAAATAAATAAATAAATTTAAAAAAAAAAAAAAAAAAAAGAAGCATTCTGTCTTTGTGATGGTATTTGCCATGTGTTCCAGTTCATACTTACTCAGGGCTTACTGGGCTGCTTGACACCCAGTGGAGGAGGGAAGATGAGTTTCTGTATTTCAGTATACGCTGAGTGTTTGTGCATTTATTTCAAACGTATGGAAGTGGAGGTAGCTTTTGTTTGCTTTCCCAGGTGGATCTCCCAGATTTGTTCAGGTAACACATTCACGTAGTTCAAAGTTCATAAGCTACCCGGGAGAGAAGAGGGGAAAGCTCCCCTTCTACTTCTGTGGCCTGGCTACAGTTCCACTCTGAGGAAGCAGGTCTTCCTACACTTGACAGCCATGTCTGCTTAGATGTTGAGTTTCCACAAAGAGATTTTGAAGTTTTGAGTGTCTTTTCTTGAAAGAGAATAACCGTAGGTCGGTAGCTAGCTGGGTAGAGGTGGCACGGGGGGGAGTGTGGTGAGAGACGGTGGAGGAATCTTAGCTCCTCTTTCCGTCCGTCACTCATCTAGTCTTGCTTTCTTATGTACAGTGAGAGAATAACTAAACATCTTTGACCTACGTGATGATACAAATATTTTACAAACCTGAGAAATTTGACCCAAGTGGAGGAAGTGAGCAAGTTTGACCTAAGTTTCCAATCCTCTTTCTTCAGCATATTGAGATTGATAGTTGGAGTTTCGGGCAGTCTCATTGTCATGAAGTAATTAAACAAACCCCCTTCTGTTTCCACCCACTGGCAAAGTCCTCTTGGTCTCATCATTCTGGACAGGTGTGGAGGAAAATCTTAAATCATTTTCAGATGGTGCAAATTACTCCTTTTTTTGTTTGTTTGTTTTTTTTTGTTATCTGCTGGGCATTACCCTTTCCCCAGAAAGGTGGTTTATTAATATATGCATTCCTAACTTTCAGATTTTGTATGGGTGGAGAAAATGAACAGCATGTATTGTACACACTGTGTGGGGTAAATGCAATTTAAATCTGGTCTGAGCTGCTAAACATCTCGCTAACACGGGATCACTGGCTAGAGTCCAGGTTTGTTGGGGTTTTTTTGTCTTTTGAGGAGGGGTCAGACTTTAGAGAACTAAGCCATCTGTCCAGCAAGTTATTTTAAGGCTTTAATAACAGATACTCTGCAATATTTTTCAGTGTGTAGGGGAGACAACTAATGTTTCGCAAAACCGATATCTTTAGAAATGTCTCCCACATTCTGTTTTGTTATCATTTTGGTATTGTAATCCTGATTTGATAGCACACATCTTTGTACTAATGTTTTTGCAGAATTAATTAGTTCATTAAAAGCAGCATTTGAAAACTGGTGTGTCAATAACGCCGTGCACGCCTTCAGAAGGCTCTTGCTTCTTAGAAGCATCGAGCTTCTCCTAAAATAGATGCAGGGATTTTGTAGCTGCATATTAAGCTTTAAGACTTTGAAGACTCTCTGCTGCCTCCTTTGAGGTTTGTTCTGAGGGGCTCTGTGGTTGCCGTTGTTAGTGACTTTTGATGGCTAATGTAGTGAACTCAACACGTCACATCTTCACCCGCTAAAGAGAACTTGGCATTGTAGTTGTTTCACAGCTGCCCAGCTGGTGTCTGCATAGCTTACTTTTAATGTCCTGTCTGCTCCTTCAGCAAATATTTAAGGAGTGTCTGGTGGGTACCAGGCACCGTGGCCAGGTGCTGGGATTCAGCCTTGAAGAAGGCGGTCATGCAATCCCCTGGAGAGACCTGTTGAGGAGATAGACCTTAAGTAATCACTCGGAAAAATTGCTTAATTACAACCGGGACGGGAGACACAGAGAGAATTTTAAAATGTCAAAATAAAACTACCATATGGCCCAGCAATCCCACTACTGGGCATATACCCTGAGAAAATCATAATTCAAAAAGACACATGCACCCCAGTGTTCACTGCAGCACTGTCTACAATAGCCAGGACATGGAAGCAACCTAAATGCCCGCTGACAGATGATTGGATAAAGAAGATGTGGCACATATATACAATGGAATATTACTCAGCCATAAAAAGAAATGAAACTGAGTTATTTGTAGTGAGGTGGATGGACCTAGAGTCTGCCATACAGAGTGAAGTAAGTCAGAAAGAGAAAAACAAATACCGTACGCTAACACGTATATATGGAATCCAAAAAAGGAAAATGGCTCTGAAGAACCTAGAGACAGGACAGGAATAAAGACACAGACATAGAGAATGGACTTGATGACATGGGGTGGGAGGGCGAACCTGGGACGAAGTGAGAGTAGCATCGACGTATACACACCACCGAATGTAAAATAGTTGGCTGGTGGGAAGCAGCTGCATAGCACAGGGAGATCAGCTCAGTGCTTTGCCATGACCTAGAGGGGTGGGATAGGGAGGGTGGGAGAAAGACGCAAGCGGGAGGGGATATGGGGACACGTGTATGCATATGCTGATTCACTTTGTTGTACAGCAGAAACTAACACAGTATTGTGAAGCAATTATACTCCAATAAAGATTTATTTTTTTAAAAAAGTGCCATAAGAGGTGAGATGAAGGGTTCACTGACTGATGGGGGCGCCGGGGGGGAGTGTCAGAGAAGGTTCCCCTGAGGAAGTGTCATTTAAGCTGGAACCCAAGGACTTGAAGCATGCACAGGGCTGACCTGGGCATGGGGGCGGGAGGAGTTACGAGAGGAATCCTCCAGGCCGAGGATGTAGAACCTGCACAGCACCGCGTGGAAGGTAGTGCGAGCGTGCTCTGGGCGTGGGGGGAGGAGGCGGGGCCAGGCCAGAGCAGGGCAGCAGCTGGACCTGGGGGCCTCGTTGGCCCTCCGAGGACTTGAGGTTAATTAAGTTCACCACCGAGCTGTGCCTTAAGCGGTGATGCAGAAAGCGGGGAGCTCTCTCTTTTTACAAGCAAGGAGCTTCTGTAAAGCACAGCACAGGTGATGTGGCTGTAGAAGGCAGAAAGGGTTACTTACTATCGGGTGACCTCTAAGGTCACGGAAGTAGGTCCTTGACTTTGTTGGAAAGATTAGCAGTGAGAGACAGTCGTTTAAAAACAAACACTAACCTTGGACTCCAACACAGAAGCATGACTTTAAGACAATCAGAACTATGAGATCCATTGTGCCCCCTGTACTACCACCTCAGTTATGCTCACTTCTAGGCTGCAAGATATATATATACACGTATTCCTAAAATGAAGATAGCTTTATTGAAAAACACAGTTTTCCATCCAGAAAGGACTAAAGAAGAAAACCAGGTACCTTCATTCTAGAACAGGTCTAGAGCAGTTATTCTGAACTTGGGGTCCATGAATGGACTTTAAGGGACCTATAAACTGCAGAAAATTACATGCAAAATTTTGTGCAGACATAATATTTTAGTTTTTAGTGCATTCTGAAAGGGATCTGTGACCCAAGAAAGATTGAAAAACACTGATAAAGCGGAAAACCCAGTAGTCTTTTCCATGTTTGCAGAAAGCCTTTAGGTTTCAGAGGAAACATTAGTGTGTGATTCCGCAAGGCTGAAGGAAGTAGTTGTGTGGAGAGAGACACTGGTCAGCGGGTTGGAAGCAGCCCCGGTGGTCCAGCAGTGCATGGGGCTGTCTTATAAGGTGTGCTACAGGGTTGTGTATTGAAGCAGACCATCTCTAGGAGAGGCTGTGAAGTCCCTAGATAGATGGGGATGTTGCGTAAGAGGACCTCTGAGATCCCGCTGTTCTTTAATTCTCTGATTAAGGACATTTAAAGGAGCAGGCCAAGCTACTTGAAGAAAATCAGAAGAGAACAAGGTTTATAGGGCTTCAGAGAGGAATGTTAGGATTCTGAGAAAGGCGTGATTGTTTCTGATGCAGCAGAGATGTTGGAATAGTTAAGACTGAAGCTTGGTACTAAGGAAGCCTTTGGAAAGCCTGAAAAGGAGCCGTCAGATGCACTGGGGAAATTGGATCAGAAACCATTGAGAGTCTGACTGTAACTGAGGAGCGGGACAGGGAGGTGGAATTCTCTAATTGCTTAAAAGTTCATTTTCTACCTGAAAATATTGAAACTATGAATCACACCTTGATCTGAACCTGTGATTTCTAGGAGTTTGTGTTTCTAAAAGCCTGGTTCTTGGACCAGCCAGCCAGCTGATGGGCTGAGTGCTTCAAGGAGGAGAACCAAGCAGCTCTCCGTTTTCGAAAGGCCTCTGTAATGTAAATAGGAACAGCAATCTTTCCAAGTTATTACCCTGTTAACAGGTTGACAGATATGTGCAAATTGTGACTCACTCTCTGCTCAATTTGGCACTAAATTAATGTCGTTCTGCACCGCGTCTGCTCAAGTGTAAGCTAGTCACCACTGCTGTGTTAGTGCTTGTTTGCCTATATTCCAAAGGTAAAAATTAAAGTAATTCGATCCTGCCGCAGAGCGGAGTGCAGCATATGGTGGCGTGTGGGAGGGGAGCGCGCTGTTCCTACCTGTCCTGGGCCCGCGCTCTGAGCTCTGCACGCGCTGGCAGGGCTGGCGGGGCACACAGAGGAAGCCAGGAGCCCCTCCCATGCCAACCCCCACCCTCCGCAGAAAGAAAATGTCATCTCGGCTCCAGCTTTTTAATTTGCCGTTCCAAGCTTTCCTTATTTCTGTCAAGTCACTCGTGGTGCATTTGCGTTTTGAAAGTTGGGTCTGTTTGAAAATGAAATGTTTTGATTTTTTGCTTCTAGGATTTCGACATTGTTTTCCTCAACGAAAGATGCAGCTGACTTTCTTTCTCTTTTTTGGCAAATACATAATGTCACCTGTAAAAAGGAAATTTGCATCTCCTTTATGATAGGTGTGGGAACGAAGAACGGTCTCCTTGAAATGCATTTTTCTTAATAAAATCTTCGGGTTGAGCTTGCTGAGCTTTATCTGACTGAGATCACTGGTTGGGGAGGGAACAAAAAATACCGCCCCAGACCTCTCTACTTTCCCACGTCCGCATCAGATATTTCTTCTGGGACTCTTTTCTCCTGCCTCTGCCTCCCTTTACAAGTAAAGAGCTCGTATACAGAGGATTCCAGAAGTGTCAAGGAACATTTGTTGTCTGCCCTTTCGGAGCTCTGGACCCTGCTGAAAGCAAGCAAAGTCAAGTAGTTGGCATAGAATCCTGGAAATCTACACACTGAACTTGGTTTCTGGAATCATCACCTAACCTACCTATCCCCCTAAATTCCTAGCCTACTAGAGAGACAAGTTTTCTAGAAAGTATTTTGAAACCTTCAAGGTGAAAGGTACAAGGGAGAGCAAATTATAATGTTAACTTTGTGCTGAAGTTCTGCATATTCATTTGCATTCTATTGTCCAGAGCTATAATGGCTATTGATTGAGGATCCGTTCAGAAAACATTGACTGTCCCCCTCCCCATTAGCATATACTTAGCAATGACCTCCATCCACACCGAGAGTGGATTTCTGCTTCCTGCTGAGTCTGAAGTAACTGGGTTTAGGTCGCACACATAGAGTTAGCAAAGCAGTCTGTAAATGCAGAAACGTCTCCAGTGACCTGGTGTGAACTTTTGACACGAATGTTGCCACCTGTCTTCCACCATCTCAAGAAACAGTAGGCACTTGTGAAAAATGAGTTAATTTCCTCCTTTGCTCATCCTTTCGCCTCTTTTGTAGCGTTTAAGTTTAGAGCCATGGTTGTGTATGGTGAAGCTGTAAATCTAGAAGGGACGGTGGGATATGATGCGTGATGTCTTGGTCAGTCTGGCTCCTAGGCATCCAGGAAAGATTGTTTTCTAAACCATTTTCAAAATCAACAGAACGGAGCCTTGCCTTTAAGCAGTACCTCTTGTACCTCTTTTCTTTCTAAGCTAGTTCGCTTTTTAATGCCACATCCTCGTCTTGTGGTCCTTTCTTGAGATGGAAGATGGCTCTTTGGTACCGAGTTTTCAAAGCCATTTGCACACTTGAAGAATACCCGAGTCTCGCCACAGGCAGCCCTGCCTTCTGCAGGAGCAAGTAGCCTTCCACGCACCTCCACCTCTTCTCACTCGTCTCTGCTCTGGCCTTCCTATCATCGTTACTCACCACTGGGCCTTCTAGAGTTTTCCCCCTTCCTTTTTCAACTTGAAGTTTAAAACTGCATATAACGTTCCCTAGGGAAAACCTGACAGGCTAATCAGCAAGATTACTGACTTCCATAGCTCATATGTTGATGTTCACTTTATAACAATTGGCGTGGTGTTGTCTGCTCTCTCTCATGAGCCCCAGGTTTCAAACTAAAATCTGTTCCTGTTGTGAGTGGAAAGCGAATCTCCCTCATCCCCCAAGAGAACATAGCTTTTATATGCCTAATGGACATGTAATTTAATTTGTCATATCCAACAGATACGAAATCCAATGTAAAAATCCTTAACAGATAGTTTTGCATCTCAGCTACTGTATTCTACATCCCCTTTGTGTCCGTGTGATTAGACGGTGAGCACAAATGCTGCTGTGATTTTCTTCTCAGAGGATCTGAGCCAGACCCAGCTCTGTGGATGCTGCGGGTTGGTTGGTGTTTTCTCAGTGAGCTTCCACTGGGGTATTGGGGGTGGGAGGGATTCTTCCTGCTAAGAGAGGACAGTTTTGCAGACTGTGCCCACGATGCCCATGATATACCAGTGAGAGTATTTCTAAATTTCGAGCCCTAAGTTGATGCCATGCTAAGTGTTTGATGCCAGTTATCTCAATGATCATTAAATCATAATAGGTACAGCTTCCATTTGGGCCAGAAGAACAGAAGACTGCCTTTCAGAGGGATGTTTCCAAGAAAAAAATGGAAACTGATATGTCTGATACGTTTGACCATAGTCCGAGAAGTTTTAGAGTCAGGTAGAGAGTTTAAGGGAAAAAATTATAATAGGTACACAGAAAACGAATCAAGTGAAAATCCAGTGAAACAAAAAACTGTGCAAGTGAAAAACAAGTACAAGTATACTCACGACCCACTATGCAGCTCTGCTATTAAAATATATATATATATAGCAGAGATTTTAGAATGTAAACAATAAATACTGATTTAAGCAAAAATGGTGAGGTCGTTTGAATTAGTTAGACTCAAACCAGAAAAACAGGAATGACTTCAGGTATTTAAAACAGAAGGAGTTTAATCCAGAGATATGATTTTTGAGGTGATTGAGATGAGAAGCCAAAGAGGAAATAGGAAGGCAAACAGAGGTGAGCAAAACAGGAAGCTGCTTCCATCCCTTGGACAGAAGGACAGAGGGAGGGGCCCTGTAATGGGAGCCCAGTGGCCAGGAAGGTGGCAGAACTAAATTCTGGTCTGTAGAAGAAAGCCACGAGGTCCTACCTTAAAATGAAAAACCAAGAACTGGAATTAAAAACACATCATGTGGAAATACAGAGGTAAATACCCACAGAAATCACCAAAAAAATGGATGGTCACTAAATCACTGAAAAGCAAGAGGGGGACCTGGGGAGTAGAATTTTTCCTAAAAAGGCTTATAAATCCCATCTGCCTTCTTAAAAACGTATTTCACTAAGGAACAATGAAATTGAGAAGAAAAGCGTACTGTAGGTTTGTATTTCTGTGACTAGGGCTCCAGCTCTTACACCTGTGTGTCTGTCTCCCTCTCAGATACGTTGACGACGTGATTAGCCGCATTGACAGGATGTTCCCTGAAATGTCCATCCACTTATCCAGACCCAACGGGACGTCCGCCATGCTTCTCGTAAGTTCGGCCTGACCTGTCTGTAGGGACACGTGCAAGGACATTGGCCTCCAGGTTAACCTGTTTCTGTGTGGTCGGAGCTCTGGAATGGAAATTAAATCCCAGTTTGATGGTGAACAGCGTTATTTCTCTTTACCGGCATATTCTGTAGTACGTCCTACATGCTTTTGAATGAAATTGCAGAGCCCACATCTAAGAGTTGCCCAGACAGGAAATACAGTGTGAGACCCTGTCCCCTGTGCGTCAGTTCATGGTGTTTTGGTGACCCTGTCTTATAGTGTACCAAAGACCACAAGAATGCTCGCCTGTTGGATCCTGCTGTGGGAAATCATTTATAAAATCCATTCTGTATTTGAAGAAAGTGTCTGAGTGCTTATCACTGACGGTTTCCGATTATGTTGTTTCTTTTTTCTTTTTCTTTTTTTTTTCAATATTTGTTTATTTATTTGTTTGGTTTTGGCTGTGTCGGGTCTTAGCTGCGGCACGCAGGCTCCTCTCTAGTTGTGGGGCGCGGGCTCAGTAGTTACGGCATGCAGGCTTAGTTACCCTGTGGCGTGTGGGATCTTAGTTCCCCGACCAGGGCTCGAACCCACGTCCCCTGCATTGGAAGGTGGATTCTTAACCACTGGGCCACCAGGGAAGTCTGCTTCTGTTGTTTCTGATGTGCGTTTGCTCTGAGCAAGTTGGCTTCCTGACCTCATCACTGTGTTTGTAGTCACATAAATTCACCAAAGACAGGTGTGTCTGGGAAATACGGTAGAAGAGAAATGCTAACTTGTGGCAGCAATTAGAGAGGCACAGAGAGTGCAGTGGCCAGGTGCTTTTCTGGCGCTCTGGGCGCCAGTACACATGCTGGGAGAGCCCTTCCTCGAGCACCGATTTTGAGGAGCCTCCACGTTTTACAGAAAAGGAGAATTAACTGGGTAAGAGTGATGGTTTTGGATGGACATCAGGAAGGCGAGCTTCAGGACTGAGTGTTTTTTTATGTCTCACTAGCCCTGATGCTGTGGGGCCTGATGTGAAGTCCCCGGACTTCGGCATTTTACCATTGTAAACTCTTCTAAATAGGTAGTCACCCGGGACGAGTGACTACTCACTCAGTCCACTCACCTGAAGAGAGCAGGCTTATTGTGTGTGCATGTGTGTTTTTCTCTTAAGAACGGAGAAGACGTGGGATCGTTAATTGGGCGGGATTTCACGTGTGAGGCAAAATTGGTGACGTTCATCTGGGTAGCATGCTACTTTTCTTTAAAATTCTTTCTGTTAAAAAAAATACAGCGAATGAGATAACACAGCGTTCTTTTGCTAGAAAAAGAAAACAATTTGTATACGTCTAGAAAAACGTGCAATATTTTCTGCCCCGGTTAAACGTACAAATTGTCTAAATGTTAAGATCCTTTAGACCCAGCAGCTGAAACGTAAATCTCACTTCCGGGATACTTGACAGGGACCAAAGAGTTAATGAAGATAAAAGTGAAAGTGTCCGCAGTGAGATAGGTTTGCTCAAATTATTTCTGGGTCATTGAGCCTCCATTTCCTGAAGAAGGCAGGGATTTGGCATTGACAGGAATGAGCAGGGAGAAGAGGATTCTAGGCAAACAGGTCTAAGATATTAGAGTTACTTCCACCTGAGAAAGTGGGCTTTTATTTCACAACGACCTGTCAGCCTCATCTGCTCTCTCACTGAGCTTGTTTTAATAGACTGATGAGGGTTCAGGGGCTCGATCAAGGACAGAATTCGCTTTTATACACACCGTTTCCACTGCCGCGAGCGGCTAATTCAGATCCCTGTGCCGCTGGCCAGCAAGCTGTCATCTTCCTTAGGTGACATGGGAATTCACACAAGGTGGTATCTGTTTATAGGAAGAGCAGTGGGTGATCCGATTCGGAATTAAATTGCCAGGTGGATAATCATACCTTTAACATCATGGCTTTATTGGGCTTTTCTTTTAAAAGGTGGTATTTTACTAGACTGCAGATTCCCAGGCCACTTGCTGGCACCACACGCATCTTCTCTGAGGTCGAAGGGAATTTTCACCTGGGCGGAGAGCGGGACCAGCAGCTGCCACCTCCCCTCCTCCCCTCACTAGGCGCCTGTTCCCTGTGACCGGTGGAGACGGGCTGAGGCCCGTGCTGTAGGCAGTGGGGCGCCGCTGCACGGGGTTCAGGCAGGAGTGAGACTTGTTTCCTGGAGATCCTTCGGAAATGAACTGTGTGAATCTGGGAGGTGGTGCGCTCTGAAAGCTCTGGGAGGCAAGTGAGACATGGGGAGACCAGCTAGGCCGCTGAAGCAGGACCCACGTGGGCAGCCTCTGCCGGCATCTCCCTCGGCCTGCTTGGCCGAAGGCTGAAGTGCGCCCGCGCTTTGGAATAAAGCAGCGTTTCCTCCTGAGTCAGTCGGGCTTCCGTGAGTGCGGGCGACAGAAACCTGCTCTGATGACCTTAAGGAAGAGAAGGGTTGGCTTTTGTCTTTGTTTTGCTTTTTAATGATGCTGGATGCTCACAGACATGAAGATAGAGCTGCCCTGCCAGGAGGGACAAAAACCAGGTTCACTCCAGGCATGTCAGGAGCAGGACAAGGTCCCTTTTGGACTCTGCGGCCCAAGTGATTTGACCTCAACTGCCTTTCATCCTTTCATTCTGTGCCTGTGCTCATATATCCCAGGAGAAACACTCCCGCCGCCCTCAGCTGAAGTTGTCCCTCCCCCTGGGGGGTGGGTCCTGCCTTGGCAGCCCCCAGGAAGCATGTGGAGCGGAGGAGGTCATTCCTCAGGGGAAGAGAGGCAGGGCCGAGAAGGCAGTCCGTGTGACAGAGTAAATGTCCCCTGCCCCCCGTACCACGCGGAGCCTTGTGCTTTACCTAGCGCTCATCTCCTTGCCTCCTCAGAGTGGCCCTCAAGGTAGGTGGCGCCGATGGCTTTCATTTTACAAGTGGGGAGACTGAGGTAGTGGAGGCAGTGGTTTCTCCAGGCCCGTGCAGCCAGGACGCGGCTTCCAGGCCTCCAGGGCGCTTCCCCCTCCCGTCTCTGATTACGCTTCGGAGCGCCCGTGCGCAACATCTGGGTGATCAGACACCAGGCCGGTAATTTCTTCTTTCTTTTTTTTTTTTAAATTGTGTAATTTGATGTATACAAAGGAATATATGTCATGTGTGTGTCAGTTTGAAAGCGTAATGACAAACACATGAGCTCGCGGCCCAGTCTGAGAAGCAGAAGGTGACCAGTGTGCTTCTCCCCAGTCCTTGCCTCTCCCCCCAAAAGCACCACCATCCTGGTAATCACCCCCTTCTCTTCGGTTTTCAAGTACGAGCTTACCACATGGACATGTATCCCTAAGTGATGTATCATTGAGTCTTGTTGAATTTTGAACTTCATAAGAACAGGGTGTCATACTGTGTGATTGTTTCTAAGATGCGGCCACGTTGGTAGCTGTATCTGATAATCCGATCATCTTCATGGTTATGTAATAGTTCATTCTGTGACCATACACGCTTTATTCTTTCTCCTGTCCTTGTGTGTCTGGGTTGTTTCCGGTTTTGCTTTGTAAATAATGGTGGCATGGTCATCCTTGCGCATGTCCCAGGATACATTTTTAAGCTTTAGCCCGAGCCACGGAGGCAGCTGGGGAAGGGCAGTGGTGGGGGCAGTGGAGCAGACAGCTCTTCCTTTTTATTTCTTTTTTAAAAAAAATAAACTTATTTATTTTATTTTTGGCTGCGTTGGGTCTTCGTTGCTGCACACGGGCTCTCTCTAGTTGCGGCGAGCAGGGGCTACTCTTCGTTGCAGTGCGCGGGCTTCTCGTTGCGGTGGCTTCTCTTGTTGCGGAGCACGGGCTCTAGGCACTCAGGCTTCAGTGCTTGTGGCACACAGGCTCAGTAGTTGTGGCTCGTGGGTTCTAGAGCGCAGGCTCAGTAGTCGTGGCGCAAGGGCTTCGTTGCTCCACGGCATGTGGGATCTTCCCAGACCAGGGCTCGAACCCATGTCCCTTGCATTGGCAGGCGGATTCTTAACTACTGCGCCACCAGGGAAGCCCCGGACAGCTTTTTCCCCAAGAGTCACTTGAATTGTGAAATGTAGTGGCCTGGTGTCCACACTGCTGTACTGTACGGATGGGTCCAGAAACAGCTCTGGTTAACATGGCCTGGCGTCCACGGTCATCAGGTTCCACTGATTTTGTTGTCACTGTAGATCTCTTCTGGTCTTGGTGTGTGAGCACAGAGGGGGTTTTGGATTTTTTGTGCACATACCTGGAAAAATGGCATAGAGTCATTGAACTCCAGAGCATTCTGTAAACGAAGGGCAGGTTTGGTGATCCCATTTTGGTTTCCTCCTCCACCGAATAATCCCTGCCAAGAGGCAGCAGGGTGCCTTAGATGTACAAAGATCTGTACCTGGGAGCCTCAGCCTGTCACCAACAGCTTCTTCGCAATGTAGAGGGGAAGGGAAAAAATGAGGACTGTATATCAAATTGGCACCTTTCAAGGCGATTTGGGGTCAATTTTGCTCCTCTAAAAGCTAAACCTGCCTTTCCTTGTTGGCCTGGAGACATCGGGCTTCAGAGCCCATCAGGCGTAGGAGCAGCCACCTGCGGCCTGGGCTCTGTGCTTGACCCGGAGGCCCAGGCGTTGTATCCGCTCCCTGCTTGTGGGCCACAGGGAGCACAGGCTCAGGAGGAAGGGGGGAAGGACAGACCGGGGCTGAGTCAGTGTTTGCTGAGGGAATACACGAATGACACAGAAAAGCGTCTTTCTCTTCTGTGTGTACCGGTTTCTCCCCATAGCTGCAATGGGGACCTGCTACTCAGGGGAGAGGAAACCAGCCTGCTTCCAGAGCTCTCAGGGTGGCTATCACCTTAACTTCTCCTGGCATCTTTGTGACCCTTGGGTCATCGACTGGAGCCTGGACAGGCCAAGTCCTGGCTCATATGAAATCTGAACTCTCAGCCTCTTACGTAATCCTTGACCGCACGCCGGCTGGCTCTCTCCGCTCTGGTCGGGGGCTGTTTTGGTGTGTTGTGTACGTTAATAACTCGTGACAAAATAAATCCTGTTTCCGTTCTTTGAAGAGATGAGCTCAGTCATCCAAAAATAAATCTAGCTGTGTTGATATTGAGTTTCAGTTAATCTACCGCCTTACATCCCATTATTAATTTTCTTCAAACAGTCAAAATATTGTAAGAGCTCAACTGAGTCAGGCTAGAACAAGCCGCTGGCTTCTTTCGGCGTTTAAAATATTAATCCACGATTTTTTACTGATCCACTAGGTATGAAAATGTAAGAGAAGAAGAAAAAGATGAAACTTCAACCATGATATTTGAAACATACCTTAATACTTTATAAATTAATCTTTCTTTATATGTTGTATGGTTTACAACAGATAAAACTCATTTATCAATCTCTTTAACATGCTTTTTACCAGCCCTCAGTTTCTTTAACATATTCATGCCTTGTTTTTGAATGACACATCTGTTTTGGCTTTTTTTGTTTTGCTTTGTGTAATTATATATATATTTATTTATTTATTTATGGCTGTGTTGGGTCTTCATTTCTGTGCGAGGGCTTTCTCCAGTTGCGGCGAGCGGGGGCCACTCCTCATCGCGGTGCGCGGGCCTCTCACTATCGCGGCCTCTCTTGTTGCGGAGCACAGACAGGCTCTAGACGCGCAGGCTCAGCAGTTGTGGCTCACGGGCCCAGCTGCTCCGCGGCATGTGGGATCCTCCCAGACCAGGGCTCGAACCCGCATCCCCTGCACTGGCAGGCGGACTCTGAACCACTGTGCCACCAGGGAAGCCCGACACATCTGTTTTAAACTGTTTAGACACATTATCTCATTTCACTCCATCCCAAGCTCTCTGAGGTAGGAAGACTGTTGAACAGCTAAAGTGCTTAACTGTTTGGGGCCTTGATTTCTCTGCTGGGTTCAGTAGTTCTCAAACTTTAGTAGGCCCAAGAATCACCAGTGTAGTTTGTAGAAAATGCATATTCCTGGCAGGCAGCCCAGAAATTCTGATTCAGCAGCTCTGGGGTAGAGCCCCAACGCCACGTTTCCCACCCGAGTCTCGAGTCATCTCTGGAGCACGTTTCAAAAACCACAATGTTAAACCATTGTGCCCCTGGAGTTCCAGTGAAGGTGGGCCCTTTTGGTACGTCTCAGATCAAGCATCAGGCCCGCTTGTGAGCTAGGTCGCTAAAGCATTCATATATTTACCCAGCGAACGCTGAGCACCGGGAGGGGAAGGCATGGTGCGCGGCGCCGCTCAGCGCTGACCACAGTCCGTGTGCTCATGGAGCCTGCGTTGCACTCACGGACGGGAGACCAGGCAGGTACTGCGTGATACGATGCGGGGGGTGGGGGCAGAGCCGGACAGGGGCTGGAGAGAGGAGGGCAGGGTGCGGGGAGCTTGGGCTCAGGGAACCCCTCTGTGAGCAGAGACCTGCGAGAAGTGAGGCGAGCCTGGAGCCAGGCCCACGAGAGGCAGCGCAGCATCAAAGACCCGAGCCCAGGACAGTTTGTGTGCAGGTCACACCCAGGAGGCTAGGCTGGCTGGAGTGCAGGGAGCGAGGGAGGAGAGGGAGGAGGTGAGAATTCCGAAACGAAACAGGCAGGGCCCGGGCTCTGCGCCTCACAGACTGTGGGTGGGGCTGGGCATTTGATTTTTTAAATTTTAACTTCAGGTTCAATCGATCATAATCCTTGTATGATGATCACACTGTCATCATTGATCCAGACATGGCCCTTTCGTATTTATTTGTTTAATAATAGAGTGAACATTTGTGAACCTACCCCCCAGCCTGAGAGCTAGAACATTATCTGCAACCTTCCACCCTGTGAGTGCCCCCGGCCCCTGTCCTGTAGGAACTGTTATCCCTCCCTTTGTGGGTCATTCTCTTTCCTTTTTTGAGGGAGGGCTTAACACAAATATATGTATTCCTAAATACATATGTATAGTGTGTTCTTTAATTTTGCCTATTTATCTTAATGATTTTTAAAAGGTATCACATGTTGTCTTCAGGGACTTAATTTTTTTTTTTTTTTTCCATTATGCGGACCTCTCACTGTTGTGGCCTTTTCTCGTTGCGGAGCACAGGCTCCAGACGCGCAGGCTCAGTAGTTGTGGCTCATGGGCCCAGTTGCTCCGTGGCATGTGGGATCTTCCCAGACTGTGCTCCGCAACAAGAGAGGCCGCGACAGTGAGAGGCCCGCGCACCGCGATGAAGAGTGGCCCCCGCTTGCCACAACTAGAGAAAGCCCTCGCACAGAAACGAAGACCCAACACAGCCAAAAATAAATAAACAAATGTGGGGTTTAAAAAATAATAATAATAACGTTCTCATGGTTATAAAACAAAAGATCTATTTTTTAGAGGCACATGCTTCAGTATGTAGAGCTCAAACGACATGATGTATGAGGTTTCCTTTAAAAATACTTCAACAAAGAAAACGGAGGGATAAATAAAGCAGGTATGGCAAAATTTTGATAATTTTTAACTTTGGGTGGTTATTAAGCAATCTGTCTTCCTTTATGTTTGAAAATGTTCACACAGAAATGTTATGAATGGTTATTTAAGTGCAGGTCTCTCCACATATCTTCCAAACAATATGGAAAATCAAGAACAAATAAAACTACAAAAACCATACGTTAAACACAGCCAAGAGACCAAGAACACCCATACTCCAAATTATGTGTGAGTAAAAAACAAACAAATCCTAAGAGCTGTCACTTGCACACCCACTGTTAACCTTTGCTGAGGGAAAAATGCATCATACGAAAGAGTACATACTGTATGATTGCATTACATGATGTTTTAGAATGGGCCAAAACTAAGGTGAATACAAATCAGAACAGCACTTCCCCTGGGAGGGTTAGAGCAGGCATGGGTTGGGAAGGGCATGAGGAAACATTGTGCGGTGGTGGAAGGGTTCTGCATTTTGACAGAGATGTGGCTTATAGGGTTGTGTGCAGTTGCCAAAATTCCAAGAATGGTACATTCTAAAGATTTATGTACTTAATTGGAGGCAACTTTTACCTCAGAAAACATTTTTTCAACAAACATTAAACTGCTTAATGATATGCTTGCCTTCATGTTTAGGGATGAAATATACTAATGTCTGCAACTTTCAAACTCTTCCAAAAAATAAGATGAATGAATGGACAGATAGATAAATATATCTGTGATAAAGCAATAGAACAAAATAACAGTTATAGAATCTAGCTCATGAGAATACAGGTGTTCACCCGACAACTCTTTCAACTTTTTAGATGTTTGAAATTTTTCATAATAAAATGTTGAAGGAATAAACACTTCAACTAAAGAAATCCCCCCCACACACGCCCCCCACCACCAAGGAAGCAAAAACCACAAAGCAGAAGAAAGCTATTTAACACAGACAGCACTCCAAACTGATTTCAATACCCTCAAGCATTTGGAGAGGTGAAAAGACAAATCCTTAAGTCAGGAATTCAGAAATTAAAACCAGAAATTGGCAAAAAGATGAAGAAATATAAAGGATTTACTGTACTCAGGAAAAAATGATAAAATTATCTCAAATTAAGACTAAATTTCAAGATGCTCAAGGAAAAATAGATCCAAACGACATTTAATAAAGGGCACTGAAGAAAGGCTAAGAAACAACCAAGAGAGTGAAAATCAGATGAAGAAAGAAGTAGAAAGGTTCAGAGAGAAAGTGGTTGAAGTGAGGCACAGACAGAGAAGAGACAACACATATATAATTGGAGGCCATGAAGAAGGAGAACAAAATAATGGAACAGAACCAATATGTAAAACTGTAATCTAAGAAGAATTCCTACAAATGAAAGGTCTAAATTTGCACATTGAAAGGTCTCACTGGGTACTTGGGAAAATTGACCAGCAACAATCAAGTCTAAGATGTATTCTGATAATGCTATCTGACTTCAGAGATGAAGAAAAAGATCCTCAAGGCTTCCAAGGAAAAAATCAAATAACTTACAAGGCAAAAGAACTAGACTGGCATCGGATGTCTCAAAAACAATATATAAAGCAAGGCAATGATGGAGCAGCATTTTCAAAGAAAGTATGAATCAAAGATGTATATGTCTTTCAAGTATCAGAGAAAAACCATTTTAAACATGCAAGAATTCTCTACCCATTAGCCCATGTTGAGGAGTCTACTGGAGAATGAGATTCATGCAACAAAGAGACGAGTGGGGAAACTTCAGCCTAAGGACTCACAGTGAGCATATAATGTATTTAATTGCTGATCTAAGACTAAAACAAAGGTGGTGATGAGGGTAAAGTAATAATATATAAATGTTATGTATTCTAACACAGTAAAAATAACCTGAACAAAAAATGGGGGAAGGGATAGGTAAAGATGAAAGTAGAATGAGCTCATTGATTTTTATATATGTAATAGGTAAGATTTAAAGGATTCCATTAAAAATTGACGAACAAAATGCTAAAATGGTAACTTAGAAAATGGGAGTCTAAGGGCATTAAAATGTATAAGTACAAAGGTAAGCATGAGAACAAAAATATAAACCTTCCTAAATACAATTAATCAATCAACCAATAAACGAGTGAGCAAGCAAAGAAAACGTCACTTAGAGAAAGAAGCATTGAAAATATGATGCACATAATAACTATACAATCATGTGACCAAGTTGAGACCACATGTATCAGTCTTATCAATAAATGTGAACAAATATAATACATTCATTCAAAGCTGATATTAAAGTTCATTTGGAAAAGAAGCATGCAGAAAGGATAGGAAACCAAAAAAGAAAAGCTGCCAGGGGATCTTGCCCTGTCGGACATTGAAACATACTCTAAAGCCTCTATAATTAAAACTGTGTGGTGCTGGCTCATGGGTGGACAAATAGGCTAGTAGAATAAAATAGGCTAGAAGTAGACTCAATTACATTTTTAAAATTTAAGTGTGATAAAGGCAGGATCTAAAATCAACAGGGTCTCTACCATAAAAAGAAAAAAATTTAGGTGGCAAAAAAAACATCACAAAGTCAGAAGGCAGCTGGGAGAAAATGTTTGCAACGTGTATCACAGATACAGGGCTAGTATACCTAAGATCATTTTTTAACTCTTAAAAAGGTTTAAAAGACCAAAAATAGAATAGAAAATGAGGAAAAGAGGCAGACAGTTAACCCTCTGAAAAGATATAAAAGTGGTACTTAAACATACGAAAAGATGTTCAACCATACCCATAATTAGAGAAATGCAAATTAAAACTGCACCGAGGTGCCATTTCTCACCTACCAGATTTGCAAAAATTAAAAAGTATAACAACACATTCTGTTGGTGAGCCTGTAAGGAAACAGCCACCATCATACATTGCTAGTGGGAATGCAAATTGGTGCGACCATTTTGGAGGGACTTGGGCAGCGTCTGGTAAAGCTCTTTATGCATTTACCTTCTGACCCAGCAGTACTACTTCTAGGAATTTACCCTGAAGACACATTTCCAACAATATGAAAATACATATGCACAAGATTATTAATTACAGCTTGTTTGTAATTGCAAAATACTGGAAATAACCTCAGTGCCTGTGCAGAGGAGAGTGATTGAATAAATTATGATACAGCCACACAGTGGAGCCACACCACTGCTTTTTTTCATCTTTAAAAAAGAATGAGAGACCTCTATGACTCATTTGAAGTGATTTCTGGGATACACTGTTAAGAGAAAAAAACCCAAAGTGTAAGAGTATCCTTAATATGCTTCCTCTTTTGTAAGAAAGGAGATAAAGAATATATGTTATCTTCTCATTTGTAGAGGAAACACACAGAAAAAATGAAACCTGAAACAAAGAAATTGGTTAGAGGGAGGAAGGTGGTAATAAGGTAGGATGGATGTGTATAGGGAGGGGGATGTGTCTCTGAGAATATCTTTTTGTTTAGTTTTGACTTTTAGAACCATGGTAGTGTTTCATGTATGCAAAAATTAATACAGTCGACTAGAGTGGATTTTTTTGAAAAAGGAATGCAGGGGCTTCCCTTGGTGGTGCAGTGGTTGAGAGTCCGATGCAGGGGACGCGGGTTCGTGCCCTGGTCCGGGAAGATCTCACATGTCACGGAGCGGCTGGGCCCGTGAGCCATGGCCGCTGAGCCTGCGCGTCCGGAGCCTGTGCTCCGCTACGGGAAAGGCCACAACAGTGAGAGGCCCACGTAACGCAAAAAAAAAAAAAAAATACTGAGATGAGCTATTAGGGGATGTGAGCCTGGAGTAGAGACTGTGCAATACTGGCTTTGAGGGAAATGGACACGCACCTATTTGTAACTTCATTTGTAAACAGTCCAGAGGGGCTGTCTTTACCCTACTGGTAGAGTAGTGGTTATCTCATGGGGGGAGGGGGAGAGGAGTTAGTTCTTTAACTATCTACTTGAAACACTTAAATATTATTTGATTTCTTTTATTGTAACCATGCATTATTCTTAGGATTAATTTTTTTTTTTTTTTTTTTTTTTTTGCGGTACGCGGGCCTCTCACTGCTGTGGCCTCTCCCGTTGCGGAGCGCAGGCCCCGGACGCGCAGGCTCAGCGGCCATGGCTCACGGGCCCAGCCGCTCCGCGGCACGTGGGATCCTCCCGGACCGGGGCACGAACCCGCGTCCCCTGCATCGACAGGCGGACTCTCAACCGCTGCGCCACCAGGGAAGCCCAGGATTAAATTTTATAAAACAAAAACTGTCCTCTTAAGTATAAAATTCACTGGGAACAGAAATATGGGCCCGATCTTACCGATTCCTCAGTAAGTGTCTTCGTTTAGGCAGTGCTCTCTGTACCAGTCAGCAAGCTCAGGTCTTTACACACCCCGCCTCACTGGTTCTGCCCAGGACCCCAGGAGGGAGGTGACTTTATCCCATTTCCAGGTTAATAAGCTGGGACTTGCAGAGGATCAGGGCCACACAGCGGAAAGATAACCCCAATAGTAAGTGACAGTTCAGGCCCCAGTCTGTGTGACTCGAGAGCTCAGACTTTCACCCATTAAAATAAAAAATCCCTTGAAGCCGCCCGGATGTCATGTCACTCACTCCCAGCCCTGAAGCTGCTCCCGCGTCCTCAGGGCGCTCGTTGCCCTTGGGGTGCCCACAGCCCCTGTGGTGCCAGAGGTGAGCTCGGGACCGAGAAGACCGAGAAGGGGAGACTACGCTAGGGGCGCAGAGAGGGCGTCACGGGCTCAGGAATTTTTCAGGGCCCACTGGATTCTGAGGTTTCTTAGGCAGAATATCTGCAGCGCTTCCGTCTGAGTATGTACACCAAAGTCGTGCTTGGCTTTATCTTCTGAGGGCTTGTGATTTTAAGTGTGTGTAGATACGATGTTCCATTCAGACATACAGATGGCATTTTTTGTGGGGTTCCCTCTCCTGTTCTGACTTAATTTTCTGAAACTAGCTCTTGTCGTACTCCCAGGGATCTTAAGCTGGTCCGTGAACTCCTAGAAGGTAATGGATGGGCTTCAGGAAATCTCTGTAGATACACTTACGTGCCTTTTTCTGAGGGGAGGGTACGTGGCTCCCATTAGAAAGGGCAGTTAATTCCCAGAGAAGGTTAAGGACCCTGGTCTTAAACCCTGAACCCTGATGGAGCTCTAAGTCCTTTTTCAGGTCGGCTCTCTGGTTACCTGCTGATTCAGCCTCTAATCTTCATATTCTTGTTTTCTATGCAGTATATTTTAACAGCTGTACTTCATTTCCACGTGTATTTCTGGTGGCTTCCGGGTTAAAGCACAGTGCTAGAGCCACTGCTCTTAAAGAGAATGGCCATGCGAAGGAAGGTACCGGAGTGGAGCAGCTTACCCACAATGCTTGGCATTAAAGGTGTTTTTCAGTTTAATGACAACTAAAGCATAAATAATTTTTTTTTAGTTACATCGTTTTTATATTCTGTCAAAAGCATTTTTTTTCCTTAGAACTAATTTCAAGTAGTTTATACTCTTCTCCCTCCCCTCCACCTCCCCTCCCCCTCCCCTCCCCTCCCCTCTTCATTTCCCCTCCCTCCCTTCCTTCGCCCCCCTTTCCATTTTTACAAATACCATTTACTAGGTATATGTTGTTTCTTTGGTTTCTTTACCTAGTGGTTCAAGACAGTGGCTCCCAGAGGCAGTGGGACACGTACATCTGTTACATGCATGTGTGTTTAGGGCTCAGTGGTAATTGATAGTGTCCCTCAGATTCCCTAAAAATTTTTAGTCTAACTTGAGGATAACGTGGTTAGGCATCCCAGAGCTGCCCCCCCCCCCCGATGCTAATATGCCAATAATTCCTGGGGTCTGTCATTTCTAATGATGCCTTAGAAGCCCATGATTCAGACCTCTAGTTTCCCTCAACACGTCTCAATTGCATTTATCCCCCCAAACTTGGGAAGCACATTCCACCAACTCTACGAGCTATATTTCATTAGGCTAGCATTTACAATAGTGCATTTAAATGTTGGACAAAGCTATTCGAACTCCAAAGGAGTTTCATTGGATTTTAGTTTTAAATATTATTAATTGATTTATGAATGAATGTCTGGTGGAAACCTGTGGCACTTGCCTTTTTGAGGCAGGGTAAAACTGTTTTCAAAATTCAGAAAAAGGGGTTGAGTAAATGCACAGTTACCTTAAAAAGTAGTAGTGGGCTTCCCTGGTGGCGCAGTGGTTGAGAGTCCGCCTGCCGATGCAGGGGACGTGGATTCGTGCCCCGGTCCGGGAAGATCCCACGTGCCCCGGAGCGGCTGGGCCCGTGAGCCATGGCCGCTGGGGCTGTGCGTCCGGAGCCTGTGCTCCGCAACGGGAGAGGCTGTGACAGTGAGAGGCCCGCGTACCGCAAAAAAAAAAAAAAAAAAAAAAAAAAGTAGTAGTAAAACCACAACTATCTTTTGTGTGTGTGTGGCTTAATTCAGTTTTATTCAATGGCGAAAGTGCTGGGTCTGTTTCCAGGGTACCTGAGTTCCAGGCTTCTTGTCTTACACCTGCTCCCAATTTGGTGGCTCTCTGCTCCATCACTTATCTTCATTTGTGCAGCAGATACAAGAATTGTATTGATCAAATACTATGTGAAAGATGACCCCGAGTGGAAAGCTCCAGCAGTGAGCCATCCCCGTACACACAAGATGCCACCTGCGCACTCTCCCCGACGCACTGTCCGTCCTGCCTCCCACCTCCCAGTCGGTTCCCCGCGCTCATCTCCGTTGCCGGAATTCTTGCTGCAGCCACCTGGCCGATCCCCTGGTCTCCTTGTTTCTGGACGCTCTGCCTCCACTCCATCTTCCATACTTAGTGGTCACTCCAAAGGGCAGGTCTCCCCAAGCCAGTCTCCTACTCCTTTGCTTGCAGGGTAAAGCCCTCCTCCTTAGGGAGTCATATGTGGGCGGGCTTTATTACCCGGCCTCGGTTTTCCTTTCCAACCTCTTCCCCTCTTACTATCTCTCCCCACCACCTGGGTGCCCCCTCGTGCTTCTCAGTGGAGACACTCCAGTGGCTCTCCACACTCAATGTGACAAGCGAAAATACCTCCTCGTTTCCGGGGGCTCCTTGGAAACCACAAGATTCCCCGAACACTCGTGCCCGTTTGCTTCTGTGCTTTGTGGTTGCTTCTCCCTCGGTGGCGTCCTTGTCCAACTCGTGCCCCTTCTGGCAAAGCTGCTGTGCCTTCTTTGAGATTGGGGTCTCACGTTACCTTTCAAGAAGCCCACCCTTAGTTCTTCAGGATGAGATAGTTCCATCCTTTGTGCTCCTGGAGTCCTGTTTATGCCTGTCTTAAAAAGAGTGCAACAGCGGCTTCCTTGGCGGCGCAGTGGTTGAGAGTCCGCCTGCAGATGCAGGGGACGTGGGTTCTTTCCCCGGTCTGGGAGGATCCCACATGCCGCGGAGCGGCCGGGCCCGTGAGCCATGGCCGCTGAGCCTGCGCGTCCGGAGCCTGTGCTCCGCAACGGGAGAGGCCCGCGTACCGCAAAAAAAAAAAAAGAAAAAAAAGAGTGCAGCAGTGTCCTGGACTGATCTTATGTGGATCACTTAGCTTTAAGATGCATTTGACAGTACCTACAATCATGTACCACTGTGCACAAAACCTTTATGAAGAGCCTAAGGGGAAGTGCTCTACCCGGCCGGGTACCTGTGGGCATCTATTGTGATCCACCCCCGTGCATAGCACTACATAGACCTTGGTACTAGACACGGGGGACTTTACAAAGAAGAAGCTTTCTCTTGGGGCTTCATAATTTCCATAGGGCAAAGAGACAATGTAAATTGTTGTTCTTTGGCTTCCCTGGTGGCACATTCCCTGGTGGTGCAGTGGTTAAGAACCCACCTGCCAATGCAGGGGACACGGGTTCAAGCCGTAGTCTGGGAAAATCCCACGTGCCGCGGAGCAACTAAGCCCGTGTGCCACAACTATGGAGCCTACGCTCTAGAGCCTGCGAGCCACAACTACTGAGTCCGCGTGCCACAACTACTGAAGCCCATGCACGTAGAGCCCGTGCTCTGCAGCAAGAGAAGCCACCACAACGAGAAGCCCGCGCACCGCAGTGAAGAGTAGCCCCCACTCACCACAACTAGAGAAAGCCTGCGCACAGCAGCAAAGACCCAACGCAGCCAAAAATAAACAAATAAATAAAATTATAAATAAATAAATAAATACATTTTCATTGTTGGTCTTGTTATTAGAAGAACAGTAATACTGATCAGTGGATTCTTTGATTCCCTGGCAACTTGTCTCAGAGCTTATATTTGACCAAATGGAGCCAATTCTCTCAATATGCCCTGCAATCAATAATGTGAAGCAGAAATGATGTTACTCTTCCTGAATCATAATCTTTGTTTCGAAGAGTTATTAACACAGGAGAGTCCAAGCTGCTATTTTCTTTAGACAGTCGGGTTGTCCTGCTTCAGATTTATGCACAGCAATTGAATCTCATTAGCCCAGATTTACACTGCATAGACCAAGCATGTAAATAATCGAAACTTTCCAGAGCTGCATTAAATCTTCAACTGATTTTGAAAGCAGCTTATCTTGGTATTTTACTTTATTCCCTAATCCCAATCTACGCAGTTGATTTTTCCTCCATTTAATCGTTTCATTGTGTGTGTGCATTGAGACAAAACAGTTGCTCGATTCTAATAAAAGTGACATACACATCCATTTCGGTTGACAGTTGAATTAAAAGATGAGCATGAGTTTATACTAATCTGGTCTATAGTATTATTAATTATGTAAATTATCCTATATTGAATTTTAATTAAAATTAATTTAACTGATCGTGCCGTATGTAGTTACAGGAGTAGCGATTGCCGTCATTCTCATCACCATCGTAATCAACCCATCTATCTCCTCAGCAAACCTGGAGCCGGACGGCTAGCGTTCAGTTCCTTGCTCGGCCGATTCTAGCCATGTGATGTTGAGTAGTCGCTGAATGTCTCTGTGCCGTCATTTCCTCCCGTGTAAAACGGGGCTGATCCGAGTCCTCTCTCATGGGGTTGTTGTGAAGATCACGTGGTCACCTAATCCTTGGAGCCAGGCCAGCCGCTGGCGAGCTCAGCCGGCCAGGATGGGGGCAGGGCGTGGGGGGGGGACACCGCAGTGATTTCTGCTAGACATTTGTTGAAGGTCATAAAATTGTATGGGCCTTGTTCACGGCTTAATTACCATGTTTACTGTTGGTCATAAACATTGTGAACAGAAGAAACATTTATTTGTTTCTGTTCAGAAACCCTTTGCAATAATGTGGGACCTGTTTCTTTTTTTTTTTTTTTTTTTTTTTTTTTTTTGCGGTACGCGGGCCTCCCACTGTTGTGGCCTCTCCCGTTGCGGAGCACAGGCTCCAGACGTGCAGGCTCAGCGGCCATGGCTCACGGGCCCAGCCGCTCCGCGGCATGTGGGATCCTCCTGGACCAGGGCACGAACCCGCGTTCCCCTGCATCGGCAGGAGGACTCTTGACCACTGCGCCACCAGGGAAGCCCAATAGCCTTTATTTTTTAGAGCAGTCTTAGGTTTACCGAAATGGAGCAGACAGTCCAGAGAGCTCCTGAGACCCCTGGGACCTGTTTCTTAAACACAGATGAGAATTCTCACCTTCCTTTTTCTCCTCATTCTTGAATTATATTTTTAGTTAAAGTTACGTAGTGACTGTCTCTGTGTCTGCTTTTAAGGTGACTCCTCGGTGATCATGCTTATTTTATAAGGCATCCGTTATTTCTCCATTTCGTTCAGCTCCAGGGATGCGAGGGTTGTCAAACAGAATTTTGAAGTAGGGGCTTTGTTGGGTTTTGCCTTAAAGTTAACATTCATAACGTTAGCTGCTACTTATTCAGGATCTTCCCCCACTTCCCTGGCTGTTCCTTCCCAGTCTTCTCTATAGATTCCTCTTCCTCTTCCCAAAACATTGCGTGTCCCGAGCTCGGTTCTTGGGTCCGGTCCCTTCTCTGTCCGTACTCCCTAGGTGACCTCATCCATCCCAGGATTTTACATATGTTTTACATAGTTGCTGCTGAAGCCCAGGTTGACATCCTTACCCAGGTCTCTCCCCAGACTTCAGGCCCAGGTGCCGGTTGACGTGGCCGCTTGTGCGTGGGCGGTGGTCCCCGTGTTAGTAAATGACGACTCCATTCGTCCTGTTGCCAGACCAGAAGGCTTGGAATGGCCTCTGCCTCTCCTTTCTCTCACAGCCAATCCATTGGTAAATTCTGCGGATTCTTCCTTAGAAATACACCCAGAATCCTAATGGACAAGAATGTCTGTATGTGTAGAACTGAGTCACTTTGCTGTGCAGCAGAGACTGGCACGGCACTGTAGATCAACTACACTCCAATTAAAAAAAAGTCAAAATAAAAAGAAGGAGGGCTTCCCTGGTGGCGCAGTGGTTGAGAATCCGCCTGCCGATGCAGGAGACACGGGTTCGTGCCCTGGTCCGGGAAGATCCCACATGCCGCGGAGCAACTAAGCCCGTGAGCCATGGCCGCTGAGCCTGCGCGTCCGGAGCCTGTGCTCCGCAACGGGAGAGGCCACAACAGTGAGAGGCCCGCGTACCACAAAAAAAAAAAAAAAGAAGGAGAGAAATACATCCAGAATCTACTCACCTCTCACCAACTCCACCCGACACCCCAGTTCAAGCTGCTGTCCCTTGTCACCTGGCTGATTGCAGCCTCCTGCCACCCTTGCACCTCTGTAGCCTTTCACACACTGTCATCACTTTGCAGCTAGAGCACTACTTTTGTTGTTTTGTTTGTTTGTTTGTTTTTTGTGGTACGCGGGCCTCTCACTGCTGTGGCCTCTCCCGTCGCGGAGCACAGGCTCCGGACGCGCAGGCTCAGCGGCCACGGCTCACAGGCCCGGCCGCTCCGCGGCACGTGGGATCTTCCCGGACCGGGGCTCGAACCCGTGTCCCCTGCATCGGCAGGCGGACTCTCAACCACTGCGCCACCAGGGAAGCCCCTAGAGCACTACTTTTGAAATGTCTCTCTTCTGCCTAGCAGACTCTACCAGCTTCGCATGGTACCTAGCGGTATCTTCACCACGATCTGTCAGACCCTACACGATCCGCTTCCTCCCCGACCCCGTCTCCCAGCCCTGCCCCCTGGCTCAATCCACCCCGGCCACACTGACCTCCTCACTGCTCCCAGAGCACGTCAGGCCTGCTCCGGCCTCGGGGCCTCGGCACCAACTGTGCCCTCTGCCCCTGGCTCTCTCCTTCGCTTCCTAAGAGCTTCTGGGTCTCCCCTGGTGGCAGTATTTAAAATAGCACCCTACCCCACCCCTTGCCGTTCTGTCCCTTACCCTGGTTTGTTTTTCTTTATAGCATTTTCACCGTGTGGCACGTTACGTGTTATTACCTTACTGTCCGTCTCCACCCTCCACGAGGCGAGCTCTCTGAAGGCAGCGACTTTGTTGTGTTCACTGCTGTATCCGCGGTGCCTGGAACCGTGCCCGGTACATGCTGAGTGCCCCATAAACATTTACTCAGTGAAGGTGTGTGCCGTTTGCAGTGTAATCTCCCATCAGCCCTCTGAGGCAGGTAAGGCGCAGAGAGAGGCAAGATAAGTTGTCCGAAGCACATAGCAAATAGGTAGCAAAGCTGAGGTTTAAACTCCGTCCGTTTGCCTCCAAAGTACACGTTCTTTCTGCTTTACTGCGTGCCCTGTCATTTCTGGATGTTTCCAAAGTACTCCCAGATCTCTGAGAATCTTCGTGTGCCTTCGAGGCCTTTTACCCTGTTGGCTCGGTTCGTGGTTGTCGTCAAATCGTTTTTGAGTGTCGCGTCTCCACCAGCCTCGTACCGGTCACGGAGGATGAAAGGAGTGTCCGTGCCCGGCCCCTGCCCTTCCCCTCTCCTCCTGGAGCAAATCCCCCACGGGGCCGTGAGCTCCCCCAGGAACACACGTCATCCGATTCTTTCTTGGTCCTCGTCAGCTCTCCAGGCTTGGGCTTAGAACTGTGCCCGGCACGGGGGAGGTGCTCCCTTCACAGCCGTGGAACGAGTGCGTGAAGACAAGGGGCACCAGCGAGCGCGGTGAGAGTTCAAGTTCATGGTGTTCGGCTGTTTCACTCAACAGAGGCCGACCGAGCATCGCCCGAGTTAGGCGTCTCCCCAGCGTTCAGAGACTGGCTGGGCCCGGGTGCTTGTGGGAAATGTCACTTCCGGCCCAGAGCCAATAGGGTGACCGGGGGTGGGGTGTCTGATTCAGATGGAGTCGTGGGGTCCACACCTTGAGAAACCCACTGCTGCCGAGTGAAAATACAGACCACAGGAGAGACTTGCGAACTGGACCGTCGAGGAAGGGGTAAGGTTTCGGTGAGGCGACAGGAGGGCCTGTCAAGCAGGGAGAAATAAAAGTGAAAGTTGAGACTTGTCTTTAGATCCTAGACAAGTATGCCCCTGCCACCATGAACATAACAGTTCTAATCATTGCTGCCACTTCATATGCCTGCCACGTGCTTGGAACTCAGTTTGGCTCTTTAATACACCCCTGTTGATGTGATATTCACACCAACACAAGATGTTATCACCATCTTATAGACAGACCACGGAGGCTCAGAAGGGCAACTAGCTCGCTCAAGGTCATCTGAAGTGATGGAGCTGGGATTTGAAGGGTGATCCAGGAAGCACCAGAGTCATGGTCTTTTCTCTCACCCTCCGCACGGTCCACTGACAAGGTCTCGTGGACTCAAAAGAAGTACAAGAATCTCCTAGTACGTGTAGGTAACTGGGGGAAATGTACTGAAATGAGTCAAGTTTTCTTGAAAGCTCCTTAAAAGAATAAAGGCTTTGATAACATTTAATCTCGGTAGGAAATGCTTTCCAAATATACTCCTGACTTTCCCAGTTCTGTTTTCTTCTTTCACACAAGCTTTATCAAATGATGTTTTGTTGATAATTTAGTGTGCAGTTGGGACTTATATGTAGATCGTACCTACCCTCAAAGGGAGAGTGGATTTTATAGCTTCCATTCATCCTCATTCAAATCAGAACATTTGCATCTTAACTTTTACATCTTGTTCCAGGAATTTTAAGCAGTCTGATTGTATGGAAGTGGGTCGTATTAATTGCAAATGGGCTAGACATCTGCTCACTAACAGGGAATGAATTTTTTTAGCTCTCTTTTGTTTTTATATATGATCTACCAGAGTGATTAAGTGAGGGCTGTCGGTACTGCTGTTATAAGAGTAGGATTTTCAGAGACTTATAATGTAACCGTAAAAATGAATTTGAGTGAATCTTTGAAAGTTCTTGAACTGGGAGCAGTTAAACATCTTAGGGTTGATAAATTTTTATCCACAGTCTGTCAGGGAGCCGTTTTCCATCATCAGGGCCTCTGTTGGTCTGGTGCGCGGTGAACCCAGGTCGTGTGGGTTCCAGGCTCTGGGGTCTGCGATGCCCTGTTGTTTCTACCTGCGGGGAGGGAGGCAGGCAGGGAGTGAGCTGAGGTGTAGTATCAAACTGGAAGAATAGGATCCAGGCTGCTGGGGCCTGGTTGAGGAGGCAGGGTATTTCTTTCCTGGTAGTAACATATTAACAGTGTTTCCCAAAGTGGATGTCGTGCAACACGAATTCTTAAGGAGGGCGACGTGCACAGCAAGTTTCAGAAGCGCGTGCGCTGCTTAAACAAAGCTCGTTAAGCAGGTCCCCTCACTGCAGTGCTTTCCAGAGCCTTTAACGTGCCCTTGTACGCTGTGGACCTGCAAGAGGAGGGTGACGTCTGCACGGTTCCCCCGGCGTATTTGGCCACAGACCCCTTCTCATGGAGTACGGTTTGGGAAGCGCCGCCGTGGAGAACATCCCAAGTACTTACCTTAGGATCGGGCCCTGGGGAACCTGGTTGAGGCTGTGTCTTGGACACGTAGCTGCACGTAGAGTCCCAGGTCCGCAGGGCGGTCGTCTCAGCCGTCTAGTCCCTCTGGACCTCTCGGGACCCGGTTTTGTTCGGAGTTGCAGTCCCCAGGCCAGTGGCACCACTGGCCCGGTTAGGGAGCAGGAGGGGAGCTGGGGCCCTTGTGCACCCCTGCACGTCTGTACTGGACAAAGAGGAAGATGGTACGTGACTTATCAGCAGTGATCAGGGAAGGACAAATAAAATATGTAAAGTGTGAAGAGAGTTCTGGAGCGAGTGACATTTTTCCTAAAGTAGTTTCCTGAGCCTGATCCAGCCGTGGCACCTGCTACCCGGAGGGGCTTCAGTCAATAGTTGTTGAATGAATAAATAGCTGGTACTCCGAGGCCTTTGCAAAAAAGACGTCCAGTGTTGCTACACCATCCTATTCTGTTTCAGTTCAATTTAGTTGCCAAATGTATATAATCCTTCACGCCTTCTAGAATCAAAGGTAAAAACACCAGAACTGTTCTTTTCCTGCACTTAAGAGGTGTCCCTTTCATGCAGAAATCTCTGCTGTGTCCTGCCTGGCCACAGAGCAGGGGCTTCTGGGCATTATTATTCCAGGGGTGGGAATGGATTTGCACCGATTGTTCCAAACCTTTGCTCTTTCCCTCTTGGAACCAGTGACAGAAAGAAAGCTGACAAATGTTGAGGGGTGATGTCTGCTACCTCCGAACGGAGCAAAGCTAGTCGACTCACGAGGGGTGAAGGCTGCGGCGTGAACCTACGGCCTTGACCCCATTAACTTCAGGCATGTGAAGCGCCGGCGTCGTGACAATGGTGTGATGGCTGTCTTACTGCCGAAATCCTTCTCCTGATGCTTAGCAGTGCTGTTTTCCCATTTCATTCCCTCCTCCTGCAGAACAGGGCTTGCTACCCAAAGGAAGGATCACTTGCTCACCCTTAATATGGGGAGATTATTTAGAGCACTTAATTTGTGTTGACTCTTTATTGGTGCACTATTGCAATTAAGTTAGATTAATGAAAGGTAAATTCCAGTCTATACATGAAAAAAAAAAATCTCTTGTAAAGATCCTAATTAGTATGTGTGTTTATTTAGCCTCTCATGGTTTAATTGCATCCCATCTTGCTATTTACAAACAGGCATCATTAAAGAATAATGAGTGTGTGAAGAGCATTAATGCTAGCAACAGATGAGGTAACTGGCGTTTGGTGGGGAGGGCGAGGGAGGGATGGGAAGTCTGCTGGTTTGTGTTATTTTCGAATGAAGGAGCGCACAAAACGGTCCTTTGAACCAGTCCACGAGGGGAGGACAGAACAGACATTATGCCAGGCAGCAGCTTGTCCTTTGGCTGCAGAGACCTGGGCTGCTTTTCATTCGCTGCCGCACTGTAATCTGGAGAGGTGAACGCACGCCCTCACACGACTGTCTCGTGACCTGAGCCGGCAGCGTTCAGGTCGAAGCTTTCTTTTCAGCCCCATGTTGCAGGACATCTGCACCTCAAATCCATGAGGATTCCCTGGGAGGCTGAAAAGGCCACCCAAAGTGGGCCTTTCCTCATACGGCTCAGCTCCAGTCCCTTCAGCAGCCTTTTTTTTTTTTTTTTTAATATCCAAATATAAAATAAATTGAGGAATAGGTTTCTGATATTTCACTGGCACCCCTAATATTTCATTCCAATTTTACATAATTTTCAGTCGTTCCTCGAAGTTACAAAGCAGTTTTATCTTTTTAGATGGATGCTTGATTTATATTCTGTTCTAACGTGGTTTAAGGGTAGGAAAGCTGGGATTCCAGCTGGGATAGCAGTGACGCTGAAGGAAGAGAGAAGAACCTAGAAGAACCCAGTCATCATAACGTCCTCATCATTTGTTGCATGATTCTAGGATTCTTGGTATAGAGTAAGCAATTCTCTAAAATCGCTAAGGAGTAAATGTGGGGACAAGGGTGGTAAATCTGAGGAGGAAGCGACCTGTAGCCCTGGTTGCCTTTGCTAGTCCGCGTAGGTCTCGGAAATATCTGCCTCAGTTTCCCCTTATGTTATGGTTATCGTTGCAAGCAGTTTTGTGAAGGTGTTCTATATAAATGCAAATTGCCACTATTCAAACTCTATCAAAGCCTTAGATTTCTCTAGGGATTCCTGGGTGAGTTGAAATCCAGGGTTTAATTTATTTAAAATCAGGTTATAGGAATTCACAGTTTTCAGTACATTTTATGTTTTTCTTCAAAAGAACCTACAGTTTAATTTTAAGCTCCCCTAAACAGAAGCCAAAAACATGTAAAGTTTTTCGGTGTTCTAAGACCTGCCTGTATTTAAGGACACAGCTAGCTGCGTTATCAAACACAGAAGGACCCGGACAGGCCTGTGTGGCTGTGTCTTTTGTTGCTGTTAACTTGCAAGTGTTCCATTTTCAGCTCACAGAACTGTGGGGCATATTTTCCCATTCATATTAATTGGATTTTAAAGTGACCTTGGCCATGTATTGATTTGAATTAAAATTTTCTACATCAAGGTCAAGTTGGCACATATCCTACAGTCGAAATATTAAAGAGCCGAGCGCTGCCTAACCAGGGTATCGACAGAAGTGGAGGTGTAATGGGGTCCCATGTGCCAGAGGGCACCGTGGTCCCATTCTAATGCAGGTGATGCGGGGATCACCTTCTCCTGGACTTGAATCGCCGGGTCGATGGGATGCTTCCTGTTTAAGTCCACAGACCCACCTTCTTCCGGGAAGAACATCCCTGAGCTCCTCAGAGCCCAGATAATGCTGCTCAGTTGCGTGGGTTTAGGGCGAAGTTTCAGGTCGTCTGACTTCACCCAGACTGCCCTGAAAATGAGGGCCTGATGAGATCCTTCATACGCTTGGACTGTCCAGCCCAGACCTCAGCCGTGAGTCCCAGTCTCCAAATTGCGCGTTTAACATCTCTC
Source organism: Kogia breviceps (assembly GCF_026419965.1). NCBI lineage: Eukaryota > Metazoa > Chordata > Mammalia > Artiodactyla > Physeteridae > Kogia > Kogia breviceps. Next base: position 4,524,721 of record NC_081317.1, read on the forward strand.
CACTGAGACATTTCAGAAGTGTCTTAAACTTCATACGAGAGAAGTGGTTTTCCCTGCCCCCCGCTTTACCCCTTTGCTTCCCCATATTATCTCAGTAAATAGCAAAAGCACCTAATTGGTGCTCAAGCCAGAAACCTACCAGCTTCCTTAGTTCCCCCCTTTCTCTCACTTCACAGCCCATCATCTGTCAGCAAATCCTGTCTTCAATTCCACCTTCGTTCTATCTGAAATCTACTGGCGTCTCACCTCCTCTGCCGCCACAGCCCCAGTCGAAGCTGTCATCATCCCCTCGTGGTCTCCCTGTTCCTTCTCTTGATCTCTCCACCAAGCAGCCAAGGACGTGTTTCTTTAAAGCACACATCAAACCTGTCATTTCTCCGCTGAAAACCCCGCAGCGGCTTCCACTTCACCCCGGGTGCCGGTAACCTCTCGTCGGAGCCTCAGCCCGTCGCAAGCACCCCGGCCTGCCCTTGCCCGGGGCCTGCCGCTCTCCTGCCCGCCCCACCGGCCCCCACCGGCCCCCACCGGCCTCCTCCTTCTTCCTCGGGTCTTTCCCGCCCAGGCCTCTGCCAGGCTCCTCCCGCGGCTGGGCCCGCTGCCCCAGCACCGTGCGTGGCCTAGCTTCACCTTATCTAGCAGGTTTCTACCGCGTGTGAACCTACCCCCTCACCCAGCTTTACTGCCTTCCTGGCCCCACACAGATGGTACATTTTTGTTTCTCTATTGCCTGCTCATCCCCCACCCCCGCAAGAATGCACCCTTATGAGTTGTTTTGTTCACTGCTCCGTCTCTAATCATCAGGCCGATGCTTGGTACGATAGTGAGTGTCCAAGAAATATTGGAGTGAATTCAGTGAACAAACGAATAATTGAATCATCTGATCTAAGTGTCATTTTTTTCGCACATAGGTATATTGCCTAAATAATCTCTCTTTGAGCTCTTCCCTTTTTGTTTATTTCCTTTAAAACTCTTGGCAAATTATACATTTTTATGAATATACTTACTTGTTGCCTGTCCCCTGCACCAGGACTGTTAGCTCTCCGAAGCTCTCTTTCGTTTACCTCTGTGTACCTAATGCCTGGCCTGCACGTGACACGCGTTAACAAGTACCTGTTGGGTGGAAGGAGGGGGAGAACTGGAAAGCAAGCCATCTGCCGTTCAAGGCAGCTCCAGGTTCCAGCGCATCCGTCTGTCCGTCTGTCTCCCCTCCTCCTTTCCCCAGCACTTCATTCCTCCGCCCTCTCTTGCTACATGGCCTCCTTCTCACAGGGGTGCTATTTTTGGTTCCCAGTCTTCTCCGTGTTCTCCAGGCCAGATTCTGGAAGGAGGCCGTTTACGTGGCCTAGCCAGTATGGGGAGAACCTTCTGTACCAGACCCAGTTCCTACCCCTGGGCCAACCGGTTCCACCCAGGACGGAAAGTAGCTGCTTCCCAGGCAGCAGGCATGTCCTGCAAGACGGGAACGTTGAGTGCGGTGGCTTCCCTGCTGCCGTGTTCCGGGCAGGGGACGAGTAAAGGGCGTGTGTGCTGACGGGGAGTCCGCATCGCATCCCTTAGGAGAAACTTGACGTTTTCAGCATATTGGAGAAAACAATAATCAGCTTCTCCTTTTGTCAGCTAACCCGTATCCCACTTCATTCTCACAACATCTTTTTGGAATCTTGATGCCCTATTTTTATACAGGCGTCGTGTTCTCCTTTTTCCCAGAGGGGTTTAGGTTATATATTTGAATGTATGTTTTATAAATGAAAATGAACTAAATTCTGCTCTGGCGGTTTGGGGGATTTTTCATGACACTGCAAGGGAAACCCTATAAGGTAGCCAGAAACCAAGGTCAGGAAGCACAGGTTTTTGTCTGTTGTCTTTTTGCTTCTTTACATTGTGTGTGAATTTTGTTGTTGTTGAGAGGAACATGAAGCCAGATGAGAGAGGAAGGCTGTGAGGAAGTTGTTATTTATCGTATGAAATGGAAACTTATTCCTTACTCCTTCGTCGTCATGAAAACGAACTTGGAGCATGAGTCAGGCCTCTCTGATGAAACTCCACTCCCACCAGGGCAGTTGTGACTTTTGAAGAGAGGAATGGGTTCAGGAAGATTAGAAGCGCCCAGATTGTTAACACTGATGGCTCCTTAGGAAATGATTCAAATGTACTTACTCATCAAGGGAACGAGCCACCTAAAGAAAAATGACCGTATCTTACTAGGCGGGGTGCTCCGTAACTGTTAAAAAGGATTACCGCGGTGATACAGCAGTTGCCCCCACGTAGCGAGTCACAGCAGTGACTCCCCTGGACACCCAAGAGCAGTGGATGCCCAGTCCTTATAAAGGGTTCCGTCTTAGAGACGAGGAAGCCAGAGCTCACGTGAGCTGGTTTTCCCAGAGCCACGCTGCTTGGTACGTGGCAGGGGCAGAATTTGAACTTGGGTCTCGCAGGCTCCAAAGCCCTGGCCCTCGCCCCCTCGCCGTGCTGCCTGTGTCCCCCGTGACAAGGCCAAGGAGAGCGTCAGCCAGCACGACCACGGATGGCCTGCTGGCCGTGTTCGAATCACAGCGCTAAGCCCTTCACGAGTCTGGTGTCATTTCCTCCTCACAGCAGCCGTAATGCTGGGTCCTACAGGCCAGAAAGCTGGGGCTTAATAGGCCAGGTAACTTGCCCCAAGTCACACAGCCAGGAGGGGGCAGAGCTGAAATCTAAACTCAGGTCTTTTCTTCCCCCAGAGTCCTTAAACGTAACTCCCATGCTTGCTTGCCTTGCTGGCAAGTTGATTTTCTAACTGGTTGGTAGACAGAACCTAAAGTCAGCTTATCTGCCTTATTCTTCCCAGGTCTTTGTCGAAAGGGAAGATATAATTCACCTCTTGAGACTGTAACAGCTTCACACCTCAAATCTAGCCCGTCCATGGGGGCCGCTTTCCAGTTGGATTTTCTCTTTCTTGTATCACACTACGTCGCATTGCATTTTACCATCAGAGGCATAACTGAGCCACCGCATTGAGCAAGGAACAAGTGACCTTCAGCGTAGAGGAATATCAGTTTTATCTTTGATGCTCCCTCCGTCTGACCTCTTGGTCTCCAAGTCACGTAGCCCATTTTCTTGTCACGACTGGGTTACTGTCCAGCCCCTTGTACCAGTGACCTCCTCTTCCAGCCATGACAGCAAGTTTATCTTCTCTACCTCAGCTTGGCCAGCGTTTCAGCCTTTCGGGGTTGGCCTGTCTCCGTTTTCTCTTGGCGATTTCCAGTTTTACAGTTTCCCTAGAAAGAAGCAGCAGCCAGTTTCCCTCTGTACCTCTAGGTCCCAGTCCTTCTTGCTGCTGCAGCTTTGTGAGGCCTGCTTGAAGAGAACACTTCCGCCCCAGCACAGTTCTGTCAGGGCTGCACGTACCTAGCAGCTGTGCAGAATTCAGAGCGCTCACTTAAAAAAAAAAGAAAAAACATTAAAATTAGACAAATCAAGTGTTTAGTGGCATCTCATCGATGAGGTCAGGGGTGTGAGTATAAAGCCACTTGGGAGGGAAGCCAGGAGCCTCGTGCAGTGCGGTTTTGAGCCACTTACGAGAGTTCCAGCAAACATGGCTGGCGGTTTGAGGATTAGATGGTCCAAGGCTCTGTGGCCGCCGTGTCTTGTGATTTAGAGACGCTGCTGCGGGGTCACGGACCAGGCATGAGAAGGGGAAACAGCAAGGGGCAGGCGCCTGGCCCTGCGCAGAACAGCAGTGACCTTGCCCTCAAAGCTTGCTAAACCTCAGCTTCCTTCTGTTCAGAATGAGACCGAGACACCTGCCTGGGCTGTACTGCAGGGTTCTTTTTGTTTTTCAGAGACGGGGTCTCGCTGTGCTGCCCAGGCTGGCGTGCAGTGGCTATTCACAGGCGCGGTCCCACTCCTGCTCAGCACGGGAGTCTTGACCTGCTCCGTTTCCGACCTGGGCCGCTTCACCCCTCCTTAGGCAACCTGGTGGTCCCCCGCTCCCGGGAGGTCACCATATGGATGCGGAACTTAGTGCGGACGCCCGGTCGGCATAGCGCACCACAGCCCAGAACTCCTGGGCTCGAGCGATCCTCCTGCCTCGGCCTCCCGAGTAGCCGGGACTACAGGCGCGCGCCACCGCGCCCGGCTGTTCTACAGGGTTCTTAGGTAGAGGAGGAAACTGCGGCCCCGTGGGCGCGCCCCAGTCCTTGTCATAGAGCCGAGGGGGTGTCCGCGTTATTCGGGGGAAGACCCCCAGGCGTCAGGGAAACGCTTGGGGGAACGTTTTTTCCAGGTCACATCTAAGAACATCTCTTGGAGGAATGTTTCATGGGACATCGTCTGGGGGGTGCTCGTCTCTACAACCAACTGCACCTTTCAAAACGTGGGGTAAAACGGGCAGGTGCCCAACCAAGCGTGTTCCTACAGCTCAGTGACGCAGGACTCTTCTCCCCAAAACTTCTCCAGTACACGGTGAGCCCCGTATGGTAAAGCGTCGTGTGCCACCCTCCAGCTAGTTCAGGCATATGTCAGTTTTATCACCTCCCTCAAGGTAGGAGCCGTATTTGATACTTCTTAACCTCTCTCGGCTTCAGCTTTTTACCCCTTTGAAAATGGGGAGGTTGGAGAAAATGACTTTTTAAAACTTGCCAGCTCTACAGTCCCATGATTCTCTGAAGTAGTGTCCTTGCCCAGTGCTTCACATGATACACGTGCACGTACATATTCAGTAAACAAATGCTTGTTGGGGTCACTCACCTTACCCTCATCTTTCTTTGTCGTCAGTACAAAGAGGAAGGTTCTTGGTTCTGTACTGAAGAAAAGCTGTTCCTGAACCTCCTGTAGGTGCCTGTCTGCCCCTCTCTCCCCCACTCCCCACCCCTTTCTAACTACACTTTGAAAAACATCATTTCAAGTACAGCAGACCCCTTAAGGACACCTACACAGTAAACTTTTACCTTGTTTGTACCTGGAAAATCACATTTGTGGACACATGTATATATGGTTGGCTGCTTTTTTTTCCCCCGCTGTACCCCTGCCCCCAAAGCAGAGCTCACCCACGCAGCCCTCGTCTGAGTGACAAGCACTGTGCTCCCCACTTCACCTCCCACACGTGTGCTTTGTGCCGGGCCAGGGGCTGCTGTGTCCAGTCCAGGTTCCTCGTGCAAATAAGCGGTCGGTCGGCTCGCCTCCGCTGCATCCTGGACACAGCAGCTGCTCAGGCTCCGGGTGCCTTCTCCCTGCAACAAGCCCAGGGGAGTGAGGTTGCAAGCAATCGGCTTCTCCCACCTTCCAAGCTCACCTGGTCTGCCAGAGTAGATAACGCCTCAACTACCAGATTTGTTACGTTTGCGTTGGACAGCAGTCAGCGGCAGAGCAGGATGAAATGTCTTTGCTGTTCTCCTCAACTTGCCTCCCGCTTTGCGACTTGCCTCGCCATAGTGAACTGGAAATTCTCCCAATGCCATACAGCTTGGTAGGCGACTGCCGTGGAACAGGTAGAGAAGACCACTGATGCAGCCCCCGCAAGGAGATGGGCTGTCACAGCATCTCTAAGGGCACTTCCTGGAAGGGTGACGGCCGGCTGGGTGGTCCAGCCCAGCGGCTTCCTTTCCAAGCGCACCTTTGTTCCCATTGGGGAAGCACAGTGCAGCCCTAGACTCTTCACAACTTGCCATCTGAACACACGGGGAGAGACACAGAAGTAGTGAGTGACCTGCTCGGTGCAGAAGAAGCATTACCTTGGCAACAGCAAGCCCGCTTCATTACCAGATGCATTAGCTTTATTTGTGGGATCCCAGAGCGGTTGCCAAGCACCGACCTGTGGTCCCGTCTCTGGGCGTTTTGCTCCAGCCGTGGCCACAGCATCGGCTCGTTGGTGAACGGTGTCTGTTGGCCTGTATACGGTGCACCGCCATATCAGTCTACCAGAACTCCAAGGTCCTTGCAGCCTGCTGCGTCCAGATACGTTGGGGACTGGCACAGTCCAGATACGTAAGACTCGCAATCGTTACAGGGTGACGTGCGAGCTGGGAAGAACATTAGAGAGCGCGCACGAAGCTCCATCTCGAGGGCGGGGCCCGAAGGGCTCGTGGGACCCTCTCCGCCGCACCACCTCTGAGGAGAACCAAGGCTGATGGCCGGTGGGTTGTGAGGTGCGCCGTGCCCGCGGCCGCGTGTCTCCCGTGGATCGTCTCCGCGTTTAATTCCTCAGCGGGCCCCTCCACGTGCTGCGGCTGTGTGAGCAGGCACGAGAGGTGGCTCGACTTGCCCTTGGTCACCCTGCCTGTAAGTGACAGGTGTGGCACACAGCCCCAGTGCACTTGACCTTCGCAGCAAGTGGCCTCTTTGGGGAGTCAGCAGGACCAGGCTACGTGGTGGCTTCGTACCTTCCTCACAGCGCCTGCACCTCGGGCGTGCAGACTCTCAGCAGTCATTGAACAGGAGCACATTTTTGTTCAGACTTCAGGGCCTGCGCAGCTGTCACCCACGCTCTGCAGTGTCCCTGTAGCCCCAGGTGTGACAGCAGAAAGGCAACTTAGCACAGGTGGCAGTTTCACTGGACTGGAGGCAGCAGCCCTTCTGGTCCCAGCTTTGATGTTAGCTGGCTTCAAATCATTTCGCCTCTGTGAAGTCCAGACAAGGTTTGGGGCTGAGTAGCAACAGCTGCCCCTGGGAGCCAGGTCCTGTGCCACACCCCTTACCAGGTGCCTTGTCTCCTTGACCCCTTGCGGCCATTTCTGATGTCCATCAGCTGGAGGAAAGTGATGTCAGAGAAGGTAGGTAACTGGGCCAAGCTTTTGCAGTAGCAGAGCCGAGAGCCGATTCCAAATGCGCCTGATTCCAAAGCCTCGAAATGTTAAGCTTCAAAATTGTGTATGCAGTTTCATTATGACCGTGTTAAAAATTCAAAAAGCCATAACTCTATGCATATTCAATCTAGTTGAGTACCAGGGTCCTTTCTGGCTCTATGAAAAATAAGAATTGACAAACTTCATAGACCTTGGCGGGTTCAAGAGATAATAAAAGTAAACCAGAGCCAGACTTCATAGCACTGAGTGTCCGTAAACTAGCTCAGCCCAGGATAGACACAAGCTGGAGGGATGCTCTCGGTGAGCCTCCCTGGCTCACGCACCTTCCCTGATGGCGTGAAGCCGCAGCGCACGAGGCGGGGCATGGAGAACCAGCCTATCCCAGGACTGCAGAGCAAACCGGGCAGGAGGGGTGGGGGGGGCATGACGGGCTGAGGGTGGGGTGCGGAGGTGCCAAGTATGACTGGGGAGGGGCGGGAGTGGGGGGCGCCGTATGACTGCGGAGTATCTTATTTTTTTATTAGAAAAGAAGTTGAAACGCTTAAACCTCAATACATAAATGAATGTAGGATCAGAAGAAAGGGGAGAAAGGAAAAACTATCCTAATCCAGATTCATAGAATGAGAAACAAAAACTTTAACCTGTCAGAAAACGATTTGCCCCTTGCTCCGGCTGCGGTCTTGAAATACCGTTTCCCACTGGAGAGCACCAGCGTTGCTTGAGGAGGTGGCTGAGTCATGACCTCAGGTGGGAACCGTACGGGACGGGCCCGGGGTATCGTATACCAGACAGCAAGGAAGCCAGCACAGAGACTAGGGTTGCGACGAAAGGATTCAGCCTCAAAAAGATGCGCCCCAGCCTCGGACAGAACACTTCGAGCGTCCGTAAGAAGAACAGTTGCGTCAGACAAAAATACATCAAATATGTTTCACTCTTGGAGTTTATGATAATGTTAAGGGAAAAAAACTCAGCCATCTGCACTGGAAGTAAACTAGTGAAACAGTGCATTATTTGAAAACTGGTATGTGTCTAACCGAATCACTTGGCTGTACACCTGAAAGTAACACAGCATTGTCAATCGACTCGACTCCGATATAAAATTAAAAGTGTTAAAAAAGAAAGCTGGTAAATAAATGGAAAGAATTGAGCATTTATCGTCTCTCACATATATAGTAAATTCTACCACTGGGTAACCAGTTAGTAGATAGGGGAAGGTTTTCTTTATAAAAGTGTTGCAGCTAATAAATGAAGGCTGTTGATCTCTTTGGAATACGACCGTCTGTAGCCCCTGGCGAATTTAGTGGGTCATCAGCTGCCAGCAGGACAACCCCAGAAGCCCGACCTCACATGCCTCCTGCTGGTAGTCTGTGACACCCTGTGGAGTAGTCTTGCAAAAAAAAAAAAAAAAAATCAGGCCTGAATGTCCTCTAATTACCGATTTACAGGAAGGTACAGAGTAAGGAGTAACTTGTATACCAACCACCGGGTCGCCATCCGCAAAATCCAGACTGTGGAAAACTCCATAGGAAAAAATGACCCAGTTTCTTCAGCAAATAGAATGGGGAGAGGGGATAGAGAGAGGGATACCTTTAGTGTAGGAGAGACTTATGAGATAGGTCAGCCAGTTCCATTGTGTGGACCATACTCAGATCCTGATACAAGCAAATTTTTTTTTTTTTAATGTGGCATTTATGAGACCGTTGGAAATGAACACTGACCGAACTGCAGATTTGATAACACTAGAGAAATTCCTGTGGTTGTTTTAGTGGTGGAGTGTGGAGTGGCGGCATGGCTGTGTTTTTTTGTTTTCAGAGCCCTGTCTTTTAGAGATACAGACCGAAGTATTTACAGATAAAACGATACCGTGGCTGTTACTTGTTTCAAAATAATTCAGGAAGGGAGAAGTAGGTGAGGGTGTAGGTAAAACAAAGATCTGCCTGCCCGAGCCTTGTAGCTGTTGACATTGGGATGGGTCCACGGAGGTTCTTTATACTATTTCATTTACTTCTGTATGTGTTTTTCTAAGTCTTCCATAATAAAAGGTTTAAAGAAGGTAATTAAGTCGGTACTTCTGGGAGGGGGTGGATTTTATTTTGTTTTGGTTTGGTTTAATAGCACCCACTGCTGATAAGGGTGGAGTGCTGACAATAGTGTCCTTAACCCTTGAGGTAGATTGTATCAGAAGCCTTAAAATACTTGTACTGTTTGCCCCAGTAATTACAATTCTGCCAATCTATCCTCAGGAAATAATACCAAATGCAGCAAAAATTTGGTCAACAAAAGGACACGTTGCAGCCTAGTATTAATATTAGGGAAAATTTGGAAGCAGCTAATGCGCAGCAATAGGAGAATTGGTTAAAGAAATGACAGCACAAGCCAGTCAGTAGAATATGCCAATCCACGTGTGATGCCCGTTTGGAAGGCTACACAGCAATAGGGAATGATGCTTACCTCATAATTTAACATAAAATTTTGACTTGAAATTATATGTTTAGTGTCAATTAGAAACGTGTGAAAAATTCACAAGCCATGCATCTTTGATAGTTAAAAGATTAAAAGGAAGTACCCCGAAATGTTAAAGTGGTGATTATCTTTGGATGGAAAGTCTATAAACAATTATTTTATTCCTTTTTTCTCTAATTTTAGATTGTTCCAGAATAAGCATTTATTAAGTATTTTACTATTAGTTAACTTTAAAATACCAAAAATCACTTATTAAATATAATATTTCTAGTATATTTAGTGTGTTTTTTTTTTAATTTCATTTTAAGAAGCTTGAGAAATTACTAAGGGAATTTACCAGTTAAAGTCAGCTAGATTTCGTTTCTTTTAAGGTATCAATTGCTTAGTTATCTACGCTTTTTAGCAAAGAGAGTTAAAATATGTTAGAAAATGGTGGCACTGTTGGACGGGGTATGTTGGACCTTCACTGTAGCCCAGCGAGAGGCTATTAATTTCAGTGTTTATGACTTCCAAAACTATAACTGGGTTCCTCTCCCTCCCTTGCTTCCTTCCAAGACTGCATGTAGACTAGAGACAGAGTTTCTGTTACTACCTTGCTGCTTTATTGGCATCCTTAAATAGTGATTTCCAGTTATACAAGCAATGACCTCTTAGATGTTACATGGTATAGCAATATTTTAAAGTACTATCCAGAAATAAGGTGCTTTTAACATTCTCTTAAATGTAAATAAACGTGTCATATCTTTTTCTTACCCCGTTTATATTCTGTACTATTTGGGGCATATAGAAACAGAGATCAACTCGGCACTAGACGTTATTGAAGGGACTAGGTATTAGTAATGTTCACTGACACCCAGGACTGATCAAGAAGAGAAGACCGTTGTTGTTTTGAACAGTAGGTCAAGAACTGCAAGGAATGAGGAAGTAAGGCAAGGATGGTTGAAGGTGGCGTCCGGAGAAACGGTCTGCTGCTGGGGTTGCAGGATTCGGGTCGCTGCTCGGGGCAGAGACGCTCGTCTGAGCCCAGCAGGACTCCTTTTAGCCAATTCTGTGATGTCAGAGCCTCATGGACCAACCCAGACAGTGGGCCTTGGGTTGGGTCCTTTGCCGAGTCTGCTTTTAGGGTCTCATCTAGGAAATGAAAGAGGAGGCTTGACAAAGTATCAGAAGGGTTTCGTGAGCCTCTAAAAGAAAAGAAGGCGCTGTTTCTATTCTGAAGGCTGAGCCTGTGCATCAAGCCCAGCAGGTCACTTTTTCCCTGGCATGTAGGAAACTGCACTATTTTTAGGTTTTGGGTTTTTTTTTTTTTTAAATCTATAACATGTGCTTAGGTTCTAAGAGAGTAAAAGCGCTTAAATGTATTTATAGGATCATGTTCCTTTTTGGAGATAAAATTCAGCTACTTCTCATTTACCTTCAGAACTGCTCCACTTTTTACCAGCTGTTAAAAATAGATAGTTCAGGGATTTCCCTGGTGGTGCAGTGGCTACGACTCCGTGCCCCCAGTGCAGGGGACCCGGGTTCGATCCCTGGTCAGGGAACTAGATCCCACATGCCGCAACTAAAAAAGATCCCTCGTGCCGCAATGAAGATCCCACACAGCCAAATAAATAAATACTTTTTAAAAAAAATACGTAGTTCAACCAGGGGGTATCTGGTGCCTGCCTTTCATCCCTCTATTGTACTCTCTACATAGTCCATGGGTGTACAGAGGCTCATGACATAATATGAAAACAAATGTGCTCTAACTCCTAGAAGGCCAGAATTGTAGGATAGTCTTTGAGGAAGGTAATCTTAAGACAGGAAAAAAAAAAAAGGGGGGGGGGCGGAAACTTACTTTATCCAGCAGATAGTAAACATTTGGAAATTATCCTGAGAGTTTGTAAGCTGGTATTATAAATAAACTCAGGGCAGTTCGATGAACTGGGACCTGCACCATCTTAAATGCCTTAGGAGGCTGGCACAGGCGCGACCGCCGTGCCTTTCCTCCGAGTGTCCACGGGTGGGTCAGGAACAGGAGGAGAGCCGATCCTTTCCTCCTCCCATTGTCTTGCGCAGTTCACGTGGTTCGCGTGTTCCAGTGTAAGCATCCGTGTCTGTACACGTGTGTTTTGACAGGTGACCTTGGGAAAGGTGTTGAAAGTGATTGTCGTCATGCGGAGCCTGTTCATTGATCGAACGATAGTAAAGGGGTTTAACGAGAACGTCTACACGGAAGATGGCAAGGTAAGCATTCTGGAGTCTCTTGTTTTCTTCCTTTACTTTCTGTATCCCAGAACGAACGTAATAGGGTCCCAGATGAATGACGTTAAACACTAGCAGTCGTAGCTAAAACGATCGACAAGCATAGACTTATCAGTATGAAGCTGAACGCTTTACAGAAAAACATTTCTCTCTCTCCCCTTGCTTTCTTCATCAAGCTTCTGCTGTTTCCTTTAAGCCTGTTACCCTCAGCTGAATTTCTAATTTATCACCTTAGACCCCCAGTTGCCTCATTACATGTGTCTTCTGAGGAAATGGATTTCTTTCTTCCTTTCTTTTCTTTCCCTCCTCCTTCTTCTTCTTTTTTTTTTCTTTTGCCTAGTCACGCAGCACATCAGTAGCCCAGGGCTCAGCATTTTGCTTTTCCTAGAACCGTGAGGAAAATTCAAGTTAAGCTGACACACAACCTGATAATGATCATTTTCCTTGAAACTGGCACGGAACCCCCAGAAGTTGGTTCTCCAGAGCGGTGCACACGGAATACTACAAATGAAAAAAGATGAGTTATTTCCATGAGTGATTTGTTTCATGCGAAGTTCACCCGCGTGAACCCCCGATTTCTCTTGACTGCACACTCTCCATATGGAGCTACAGAGAGCACCAGAGGATGCTAATGAGAGTCGACAGCCTTCATTCGTGTTTGCTTCCAGAGCGTAATGAGTATTCTGCCAGAAGTACCCACCCAGATACACCCTGGTCACTTCCTGACACTAAGCCTCCATCTCCACCTCTCCCTGGAGCCTTCCCTTCTCTTCATGAATCCCATTAAACTTTAAAAGTTGGTTTGGGGCTTCCCTGGTGGCGCAGCGGTTGGGAGTCCGCCTGCCGACGCAAGGGACACGGGTTCGTGCCCCGATCCGGGAGGGTCCCGCGTGCCGCGGAGCGGCTGGGCCCGTGAGCCGTGGCCGCTGCGCCTGCGCGTCCGGAGCCTGTGCTCCGCAACGGGAGAGGCCGCGACAGTGAGAGGCCCGCGTACCGGGGGGGTGGGGTGGGGTGGGGTGGGGGGAGTTTGTTTGTACCAGCACTGACCACCCAACGGCCACATTATCATGAGGATAGAATGTTCTCCAAAACCAGGTGACAAATGTAGCTTAGCACATAACAGTGTGTTATATAAAAGGTGTGGCCCGTAAAGGGGGTCTGTATTTTGGGCAGGTAGCCCGCGTTCCACTTGAGTGTTGTCACCGTGGGAAGCTACTGTCACTCCCAGGGCCCCTGCAGAGTCCCCATAAATCGCCCCACTGAGAGAAAAGCCGTCCTCCAGGGAAGCTTTCGTTTTTCTTTCTGGAAAAACCAAAGTGTCTTTGGAGCAAGTGTGGAGAATGAAATAGATGATTGGGGCAAGTGTGATCTGCTGTGTATGTGACTCGGAAACTCAGGTGGCGATTCTAAACGAGAAATTCCAAACTCCTTCGCAGCAGCAGAGGCAAGGCTGGGGCGGTGGAGACCCTCGCCAGGAGCCCGAGTCAGTGGTCATCTAGAGACAGGGTTCGTGTTGCCTCTGTTCAAGATTTACAGCTTTATATTATAGTCACCCCTGCTGTGAAACACGCCCTTGCTCTCCAAGGACTTACAAGTGACTTGGGGGTAGAAAGGATAAATACGTAAAAGCTAGGTACTAATGACGACCGTGCTCTAAGAGATACCAAATTCAGAATATGCCAGTGAAGCATACTCGGAATGTAGACCATAAGGAACGGAGATTTTACCTATTTTGCAATATCGATATCAATCTTGAGCACGATGTTTATCTAACTGCCCCATACTGGAAGTGTCCAAAATGACACAAGCGGTTTGCTGCCTAGTTAACAGTCCATAAATGATTAGTATTATTTTTATTCTGCACTTAAAACAAGGGAATTCTTCTAGAACTTCTCTCTGATGACTCCTCTTCAGCTGCTATGGGTAGTTCCTTTCCTCCCATCTACCCCCCTTGACTCCCAGATTACTGGGCGTTCTCTTCCCCCTCCTCTCATGCCCCTTGGCCATTCTTACATGTACCCCTGGGGTTGCACGTGTCCCCCCGCACAGGGATCACTCCTGATTTGTGCCGAGGTCAGACCTCTCCTCCCCAGACGGACCTCAGGTTCAGCCTGTCCAAACTCAACCTCAGCTTCCCCCAGCTGGTCCTTCTCCGGGGTGACTGTACCACCTCAGTGCTCAGGCCTTCCCTCCGCTGTCTCCATACGGAGTCTGTTAGTGGGTTCTGGCGAGTCTCCCTCTTCATCCCTCCAGCTGGGCCCCTCCCGTCCATCTTCACTCCTCCTCGCCTCTCCTTCTCTCTCCGCGGAGTCTCTGCGCCAGCCTCCTCCCCTCCAGTCTGCAGCGCTGCTTCCCTGCACCATCTCTCCTTCACTTGGCCTCCAGAGCTGTCCTCCTGAAAGACACAGCCAAGGGGATGATTTCCTGCCCAGAGCAACGGGGAAAGTGGGGTATTCGTAGATGTCAGGCACAAAGCAGTCCATGATCAAAAAAGTTGGAGAACCCTGCGTTAGAGAAAGTTCAGTAGGATTCTTTCTTTACTGTGGAGATAGATTCTGAAACACTTAGTTTGCCTAAGTGCCTAGGAATCTCCCAGGAGGGCTACATCGTATGCAGTCCTCTCCTAACTAATTTGACCATCCTTTTTTTTTTTTCTTCCTTTTTTCTCGGAGCATATTGTGACACTGCCGTTTGGCAAAACACACTTCTGAAAACTCTGGCTTGTAGAATAAAATCCAGACCCCTTAGCGAGGCACAGGAATGCCTAGTGATCTGGCCTCTGCCCGCCTTCGCAACCTCACCTGCCGTCACTCTCGACGTACGTTTCGTCTTTTACTTTCCAGCCTTTTGTGCTCCTTGTGGCTCCCAGAACGTGCCAGATTCTTTCACACACTGGCACCTGTGCTCTGTGCCCTTGAACCTGGGACGCTTGCCCCCTCCCGCCCACCTGGCGAGCTTACTGGCTTTACACTGGCTGAGTGCCCTGTCCCTTCTCATCCGGCCCCCATTTTCCCAGCGGCCTCTTCTGTGAGCACGGACTCTGGAGGTGGCGGGCCTGGGCTTGCCTCTACTCACAGTACAAGTGATTGTCATCCGCTCGAACCTCCATGGCGTTTTGAACAGTCTTTCTCTAGTCCTAGGATTAGTCCGTCCTGATCATCTGTTGCGTGTGTGTCTTGCAGTTGATGAATATACTAGCGTCCTCCACGTTTGGTCTGGTGGGCACTGTGCGCAGCAGACCTTTCGCCCCCAGTGGTTACGGAGCCGCAGGGACCGCTGTTAGGCTCGTCTTCCGGACAAGGAAACGGAGACCCAGCCTGGTAAAATGGCGTGCCCACAGCCACGCACCGAGCCGGATCGCAAACCTCCACCTGCCAGGGGCTCCTCGAGGGTCCAGGCTCTGTCCCGAGCCTCTCTCCCTCCCGTGGACATAACCTCAGTGCCTGAAACACGGTAGAATAATAATGTGGGGGAGGGGGTCATGAAGAAGCCCCCTGGGGATGTGAAAATGCTTTAGCTGCGATGGAAGAACGGAGAGTCAGAAATGAGAGCCGGAAGAAAAAAAGAAATGAGAGACGGGCGCTAGACGAGGCAACGGGGAGTGAAGTCGTAAATAAGGAATAAAGGAAGCGCGTCGTGGCTCCCTAATGAGGGATTAGCGCGGCTTCTCTGTTCACCAGAAGGGAAGTGAGTGTGTGTCTGGGGGCTTGAATTCGGAGTCATCTCACAAAGGTGCTACAGGAGACCTCTTGCTCCCTTTTACAGCTGCATACATCGGCCTGGAGATAAGCAGGGACCCTAAACGCAGGAAGAGTACGATTAGGAGGACTGAGTCCACTTGTTGTGGTTGTTTGTGTTTGTTTTTTAAATATTGATTTTGTTGCACTAGGTCTTAGTTGCGGCATGTGGGCTCCTTAGTTGCGGAACCCGGGCTCCTTAGTTGTGGCGTGCATGTGGGATCTAGTTTGCTGACTCCGGATCGAACCCCGGCCCCCTGCACTGGGAGCTCGGATTCCAACCACTGCGCCACCAGGGAAGTCCCCACTGGTTTTAAAGGCACATTTACCGCAGTTGTCAGAGAAGCTTGCCCAGAATCTAAGCCCAGCCAATTCGATTCACCCCTTTTTTTCAGAGTACCTTACAAATGATAAAAATAAAGTTGTGCAGCCATTACGAGTGTTCTCTTTTTAGTACTGATACTGGTATATGTGAACTTACGTGTTTATATACATATAAGCATTAGTGCAGTTAACGTGTTGAACTGTCCATCTGGCACATCCCAAATAAAATGCAGCGTTTGGAAGGCGCCATCGGAGCTTGAGGTGTGGTCTAAGAACAGATCGTCACCTGCAGGTGTGCTGTTCCAAAGGGGCGGCCCTGCATTTGCTGAGTCGCTGCTAAGCGCTTGCCTGGGGGTGGATCACTGCCCTGATGCACTAGGTGTGGCTTGAGAAGCCTCGGCTCGGGGGGCTTGGGGGGCTTCGGGGGGCTCGGGGGTCTGAACTGCGAATTCCTCCGGCCTGTGCAGTTGTCTGTGTTCTTCCAAACCAAAAGCAACCAGCTTCTGAAAGGGTTCTTAGCCCTGCTGTGACAAGAGTGGCCCCACGCCACCCCAATTTCCAGCTCTGGCAGGTTTTCCCCCCATTAGAATCCCAGCAAGCCTATCTCTTACTTTGCACCGACAACCACTACCTCTATCCTGATCATCCTGTGTCTTTCTGTGATGCGTATTTTTTTTTCTTTTTTTTTTTGCGGTACGCGGGCCTCTCACTGTCGCGGCCTCTCCCGTTGCGGAGCACAGGCTCCGGACGCGCAGGCTCAGCGGCCATGGCTCACGGGCCCAGCCGCTCCGCGGCACGTGGGATCCTCCCGGACCGGGGCACGAACCTGTGTCCCCCGCATCGGCAGGCGGACTCTCAACCACTGCGCCACCAGGGAAGCCCTGTGATGCGTATTTTTGATGCCAAGCACCCGCAGACTGATTCCTCGAGCAAAATATAAAAATGCTGTTAAGACTCAGCAGCCTACACTTCATCGTCATCAGGGAGGAGCAAAGAGCCATGACTCAGCATGTTGAATACCTGGCCATTGTCCTGACTTTACACAGTCAGACTTAAGCTGAAAAAATCTAAGTGTCTCGGTTGAATTTATCTTATTAGGGGATTTAGGTTATGTTAATGCTATAGCTTCATTAATTATCCCATATCAATAAAAAAAAGGCAGCCTTTAGCCTCCTAGCGCAAGAGAAAAAGGAATGGTGGTATCAAAGGGAACCTTCAAAGCCAGCCGGAGCCGTCTCCAGGGTAACTTCTGATCCCCTCCTTCTTCCCACTTCAGAGCTGTGTGTGTGTGTGTGTGTGTGTGTGTGTGTGTGTGTGTTTGGGTCGAGGGGGTTGGGGGAAGCTTGAATCTGATTCCTCTAATAAGTGCTGGCATCAGCCCCGTTTGATATTAGATGCAGGGAACATTTTGATTTGTTACAGCCTTTGAACTTGTTCAGACACCCTTCAGAAAAATGGCCTCTTGTTACTTATGGGGGAAGGGTGAAAGCTGGGGAAGGGGAATCCGGTTTAATTCATATGCAGAGGATGTGCCCTGAAATTGTGCCTTCAGCAGTTTTTTGGTAACAAGTGCATTGTCCTGATTGAAAGGGAAAAGTTGAAGAAGAAGAGAGACCCGTAAAACTTGTTCACTTTTTTATTCTCCAGGGGAGGGTGGGCAGACTTAAGAAGATGACCAAACAGAAGCTTGTGGTTTTGCAAACTTGGATGTGACCGCGGAGAGATCCATCACCCTTGCTGGGTTATAGCGCCCACAACCCCTACTGACACATCACCTGCGGACCTCGCAAGACGAAGCCACTCACGAGTGAAAGCTTTCGGCGTTGAAGTGCCTGCGAGGCTTACGAGTTTTATTTGGAAGCGTTAACTTTAGATCATTTACAGTTTCATTGTGAAGAATGAAATGAAGAAATGATCACTTTCTGTTAAGCTGCCGTAATTTTCCCTCTCGCTGCTAACGGAATTTTAGTGGCGATGTCTGTCACATCAGCAGGCCTGAAAGGTTTGTCATCTTGAGCTTTGCAAGAGTGTCCCACCACCACGGTGAGCTGTGACAGCTTGGGGGGCTCCGAGAGTCAGCATCCCCTCTGGGTTCTAGCTACAGGGCCATCTTCCTCCCAGGTTACGAGCTGGGCCTCTGGAGACAGACCTAGTTTTGAATTCTCTACCACATGTTAACGATGTGATTTTGGACAAGCTGCTTAACGTCTCTGGGCCTCAGTTTCCTCATCTGCGAATTGGAACTAATTGTATCATTCTCATGCGATTGCTGGGGGACTTTAGAAGGATGACGCAGGTCCAGCGCAGGCTAAACACACGGTCACCTGCAGATGGTACCTGCCCTCTCTGGCTGTGCCGGAGGTGCTGACGGGCATGTAGTCAGCATTGCTTTGCCTGCTGATTTGGGGGCGTTCGGCTTTTTCATTTCGGTGAGTGAATTTGACTGTCACCGTTATCACCGGTTCTTCCTGTGCGTCAAGAGGACCTTTGATGTCTGCCGTGTAACCTTAGAGCAGATGAATCTGTGCTGAAGCAGTGGGTCATCTGTGGGGTTTGTTTCCATTTTACCTGAAAAGGGACCACCTTCCCACCCCTAAAATACTCGCTCTAACCCCCAGAGTCCCACAGGCTGCTCCTAAGACTGCAGATTCAGCCCCAATTACCATAAGGTTGCCTTTTCCATCTTAAGATCTTTCTCATGCTTGCCCGGAGCACTGGGGGATGCTTAGTTTCTTTTCCCTGACGCTATAGTTTAGCATAATTTCTCGTTCGTGGGGCTGAAAGTTGGTAGCTTCCAGAATGCTCCTTTGTGAATATTGCAGCCAGCAAAAAAAAATGGTAGCCGTGCCCTCCTGTGTAGCAAATAAGCCGAAGCTAATAAATATTCACTTGCATCGGTCCTGGCTCCCTGAAATGAATTTCTGAAATCTTCCTGGCCCTGAGGAGAGGCAGGGCACTAACTCTAGAAGGCCTGCTTTTAAATGACTTTCTTTGGCATAAATGTAGCAGAAAATCAAGTACAGACTGCCTGCTGTGCCTTCACAGCAAAAGGAGAAGCCACCGTCATCGGATCCCTTTCTCACCCCTGTGCGCCTGCCTGGGAAGCAGGGCGTATTGTCTAGCGTCCTTCTATCCCAGGTGGTCAGAACTGGTCCCTAGGGTCCTGAATAATGTATTTCAATGCCTTCAAAAAGAGCAACACCCTCCGTTGGAATGAGCGCTGTGTGTTTTGAGAAGCCAGAATCAGGCTAGAGAGTCCATCTCTTAATTAAACCTGTGCGTATTTCTCTCTGGATGATTTTTTTTATTTAAAACGTTTTGCAGATACTGAAGGTTTTTTTTATATGTATGTAATTTTCTCTTTTAAATTAAAACGAACTCTTCGCTCTATATGCAGATTCTTCCTTTTCTCTTTGTCCGTGGCCCTGAGTTTATGTCAGCCTGTGTATGATGTGAACAGGCAGGAAGGGTAAACAGCAGAGAACTTCAGAAGAAACAGCTGAGGGCTGAAAATGGAAAGAGAACTGTATGAGTTCAGATATTGATGGGACTTCCCCAGTGATTTAGATTTAGAATCTTTGGCATCTCCCTGTCATCTTGGCAGTGATTTGGTAAAACTAAAAGATACAAAAAGTTGTTCTTATTCCTTCCGCAATGTCTGAATAGTCTGTAAATGCTACATTTGGTAAGCCCTGGGCTGAACCGCGGCACTAAGGTCATGATATAAACCTGACTTATCCTCCCAAAGATGACCCGCTGCCCAACAGTTTTCTTTAACAGAATTCATAATGTAGGGAATTAACTTCAGATGTTTCTTTTGAGGTTTCCTTCCGAGCAATCTGGAGGTAACATGTCACTTTTTCCCCCGCAAATTGCTAACCTGTCAAAATAAAAATCTAATGCCTTAAGATTTTTAAAATTCTTACTCCATCAATTGGCCCAAGTTGGGGGGCAGTGACTAAAAATTGACGCCATCCTTCTGGGGAGCAGTTTAGCCAGAGTAGGAGAGGAGTCAAGTGGGGGCTTTTGTGGAAATCCAGGAAGGAGGCGGTTCAGCAGTGGGGAAGGGGTGGGAGGGGGCAGACAGATTCCAATAAATGTTCAATCACAGTTCCTCCGCTATCGTTCCTGGGCTTGGATCCGCTAAACTTATCCTCTCCAGCAGGAGCCCTGCCGAGTCCAGGGGGGCGTCCTCAGCGCCACCCAGATTCCTGCACTTATGAACAGGAATAAAGAAGCCAGGAGAAGTGCACGCACGCCTGTTCACAGCCCGACCTTGCATTGCCAAGGGCGGTTTTCAGAAAAGCCCTCAGAACAGAAGCAGAACCCCGAACCGCCCCACGTCGGGCGCAGCGCTTCACTTCCGGTCTTCCTCGAGGAGCCTTCGCACCTGACGGCTCCCCACGCATCCAGACGCTTCGGAGTCGGCACACAGCACACAGGCTCAAGTAGCCGTGTGTCGGCTTCCCGCGCTGACCGCTGGCCAACCCCAAAGGCAGGTTTCAAGAGGCCCATTGACCGGGGCTTTCAGTTTGCTCAACTCTCGAACTCGTATATTAAAGTTGACCCGTTAGCACCCTTGGGACCTCGTGATGGCCCCTCTTTTAATCTGCACCGTCCTGGCTCTGTCTCCTGCACTGGGTTGGGGGTAGTTCTATTTTTGCCGTACTCGGTTTGTTCTAACCTCTTGGAACAGTGAGAAGGCACTGATCTGATTTCTCCAACAACATGTCAAACCAGAGTGGTTTTGGTTAGACTGAGCCACGGGTTACCCTGGGTGGGACCAGGTGTGGCCAGAGGAGGACTGGCCTCTGAACTCTGCCCGCATTTCATCTCAGACCCCTGCTTCCTTGACCGAGGGGTCCAGGGCTCCTGACCTGCCCAGCCATCACAGTGACCCTGCAGAGCGCTGTGAAAACAAACGAGCAGATGAACGTATTCTCGGGCCCACTCCAGACCTACGAATTCAGACATTCCAGGGGGAGGGACCAAGGAGTCTGTATGTTAAACAGCAAAAGAAATTCCCCCAGGGGCTTCTGATGGCAGCCAGGTTTGAGCACCACCAAGCGAGACCCTCCGTAAGAAGCTTCTCCAGGTTACCGCGGGCAATTGAACGGCTCCGAACCATTGTCTCCTCATCTGGGAAGGAAGGTTGCTATTGGGACCAGCCACACAGGCTTGTTCTGGGGAGCGAGTGGGAGAGTGCGTGTGGAAGGACCAGTGCGTGCCTGGCGTGGAACAGGTGCTCCACAGCGGGGGGCTGGCTTCCTCCACGCGTGCCTGTAACGTGCTAGGTCCTGCGCCAAGACAACATAAACAAAAGAAATAAAAGCTTCAGTTCGTTTTAAGAGCTATGAAGATTTTTAATTTTTGAAAGGACAAAGAGAAGCAAGACAACAGGTATGGGAATATTTTAGACAGAGTAACTGGGAGATGCCTCTCTGACAAGGTGATGTTGCAGCCAAAGGAAGTGAAGGAGGAGCCGTGGGAGGGTTTGTGGGAAAAGCAGTGCAGGCGAAGAGCACAGCAGGTGCAAAGGTCCTGAGGCAGGACTGACCTTGGCCTGTTGGGTGACGCAAGAGAACGGTGGCAGGGGTCAAAGTTAGAGAAGTGAACGAGGGGCGCAGCTCATGGGGCTGTGGACGCAGCAAGTGCCTCAGGTTGACTTCTTATATCTCTTCGTATCGTCTTCTCAAATCACCACAGGTTGATAAAGAAGAAATTCAGGCTCGACATTTAGGATCCTTTCAACCCCAAGATTCTATTTTTCTATAATCATGTGTTTTTTTTTGTCAAGCTTACTAATAGTAGTTACAATATCATTTCTTGGAGTCCAAAATTCTAAAATTGATGCTGATATTTTCTCTCCCCCCCCCCGCAGCTTGATATATGGTCCAAATCCAACTATCAAGTATTCCAGAAGGTAAGTTGTACTTTTTGCTTCTTCCTCAAGAGGCACTAAGGGAAATATGAATAGTTCAAGGTGTAAACATTGGTCTTAAATCAGAGGCTTTTTAAAAAGTGAAAAGAGCCAGACCCAAAAGGCTGCTCACTGTATGATTCCATGTATGTGATGTTCTGGAAAAGAAAACATTAGGGACAGAAATCATTACAGTGGTTGCCAGGGGTTAGGAGTAAGGGAAGGAGATTGTCCCCAAAGAGCTATAAGGGAACATGTTGGGGTGATGAAAATATTGTGCCTTCATTATGGTGATTACACAAGTGTATGTTTCGAAACTCGTGGAACGAACTATGCCTACAAAGGGCAAATTTTACTGTATATAGATTATACCTTTTAAAAAAAATCAGGGGCTTTTGAGTTGCTTCAGACTCAACCCACAGTTTGTAAATTCAGTTTCTCACAGCCCTGTAATCTACACAGGTGCCTTAAGGATGGGCTGAGGAAGGCGGGCGGGCCCTGCCCCCTGCCCCACCCCCACTCTGCATTACAGTGGCATCTGTTTCAGATGTTGGGCTTCCCGAGAAATACTTTCTGGGAAATGTCAGAAAAAATGAAATGTGACCAGAGAAAGTCCATTTCCCAGCTCCCAGTGGTGGAAGGGTCCCTTCCCTGGCCCAGCTCAATACCTGGGGCTTCTGAAGGCTTCTCCCTTGGCCCTCAGGCCAGGTCCCCTGCGGGGCACCAGCCTCTCTCTTCTGTGCTCTCCGTCGTCCTCCGTGTCCGCTTCCATCCAGCTGTGCAAATAATAGAGTTGGCTGTAAATCCTCTCATCGCCTCCTCACGTCCAATGGCAATTCTTTATTGAGCCCCTTTGCCGTGGGCGGCACTCTGCTAGCCGCTAGGAATACAGGGGAAACAAGACAAACAGGGGAGCAGAATCAATAAGAGAACTCCAGGCCATTACCGGGGGCTGTGGTCGAGGACAGGAGGGACCTCCTTCACATCGGGGCGGTCTCAGGAAGCCTTTATGCGGCAAAATTTAAACTGAGACGGGAAGCAGGAGAAGGAGCCGGCCATGTGAAGGGCCGCGGGAAGAGGGTCCCAGACAGTGGAAGCAGCGGCCCTGAGAGCTGGTGTGGAGGAGGGACTTGGCGCGGTCCAGCACCGCTGGGACCCGGGTGACGGGAGCACGCAGAGGGCGGCGGGGAAGGCACGCGAGGCGGGGCCGCGCCGGCAGGTGCCTTTAGGTCCCGGTGCAGAACTTGGATTTTACTGTCAATTCAGTGAGAAGCCAATGGAGGGATTAACGTGGAGAAAGGATGTGATTTTGAAAGCGGGGCCCGAGTTACCCCCACTCGAGTGAAAACTGTGTCCAGGGTGTGCCGGCTAGCTTAGCGTAGGATGGTGGGGTTTTTCCAGTTGAGGTGCAATTCATATAACATCACCGTTTTAAAGTGAACGGTTCCATAGCTCTTAGACTTTCACATGGTTGTGCAGCCGCCACCTCTAGCCAGTTCCCAAGCATTGTCATCACCCAAGAGGAGAGCCCGTCCCCATTAAGCAGTGAGCATCGGGCTTTCGTACCAAAGGGGCACCACGGGCCGGCCCTCTGTTGGTGTCTAATGTGCCTCAATCCGCGTTGCTCCCTGGACCCCTTTACAGTGAAAGGGGGAAGCAGAGGACAGATGTCCAGGGACGGGGAGCGGTCTGAGGCGTAACACCACACATTTAGGGAGCCTGCGTAAGCGTGAAAATGTCACGATCGTATCACAGCTACATGCAGTGTGCTACCCTGGATTAGATTCTGAACCAGAAAGAACATATTAATGGAAAAACTGGTGAAATCAGATACAGGGTGGACTTGAGTCGATAGTAAGTAACCAACACTGGTTTCTTAGTTGTGAGGAACGTACCCAATGATGAAAGATGTTAACAGTGGGGCAACTGGGTGAGGGGTATATGGGAACTATGTGTACTATGTTTGCAGCTTTTCCGTAAATCTGAAACAAATCCAAAATTTAAAATTCGTTTCAAAAAGGGAATCCTAGTGTTGGCTCTTCTGACAGTCCCAGTCCTTCACCCAGCTGAGCTGCCTAGATGCAGAAAGGAAAAAATAGCCTCCCTCCCTGGGCCAGAGCCTAAGGGAGAGAAGTACATAGTCACGGGCTTCCCTGGTGGTGCAGTGGTTGGGAATCTGCCTGCCAGTGCAGGGGACACGGATTCGTGCCCTGGTCCGGGAAGATCCCACATGCCGCGGAGCAACTAAGCCCGTGTGCCACAACTACTGAGGCTGCGCTCTAGAGCCTGCACGCCACAACTGCTGAGCCCATGAGCCACAACTACTGAAGCCTGCGCTCCGCAGCAAGAGAAGCCACCGCAAGGAGAAGCCCGCGCACCGCAACAAAGAGTAGCCCCCACTCGCCGCAACTAGAGAAAGCCCACACGCAGCAATGGAGACCCAACACGTCCCCCCCACCAAAAAAAAAAAAAAAGTGCGTAGTCACGTGTGGGCTTTAGTGTAGGCAACGACGTTTTAACCTTGGCCTTCTTATCTAGGTGACCATACCCAAGGCCTTTACCTGTTCAGCTTGCATAAAGCCTCGGCCTTAGTTGCTAACTTTGTCCCTGCCGACAGCTCTTATTTTCCCCCAGCAGCTGGCTGAAAAGCATTCTGAGGAGAAAGAACACTGCTCGTTATCTGCATCTTGTTTCGCTTTCCCAGTGAAGAACGTTAAAACAGTTTTGGTTTGTTTGTTTGTTTGTTTTTTAACCTGGTTTATCTTAGTGTCCTCTGTGGTATTTCAGTGAGTTACTTTCTGGCTCCACAAAAGGCGGGCAATGACTTCAGGGGCCCTGAGCATCACAGACCCATAACCTGGGATTTTAACAATGTCCACTTTCCATTCAGATACCCTTTATGAGGGAGGGCCTTGGCCAGGCTTGCCTTGGCAAATATATTTTTTAATGTTCTGTGTAGTATTAAGTATTTTTGAATGCAAGCAGAAAGTTTATTAGGAAGTTGTAAAATGTGCGAAACACAGATTTGCTGAAGCATAGATTTGGAGAGAAAGTGCTATATTTTTATTCTACCACCCCTAAAAATAACCTGCCAAGCACTCTTCATATTTGTTTAAAGCTACAAACGCACAGTGCAGCAGTGTTTAAAATTTGATATTGGTTGTTGGGGAGATTTAGGCGCACCCGCCAAGTCCCTCCTCGTAGTTTATGTAACGTGTTTGAAGCAGTAAAAATGGATGAATTTGTAGAGATGGGAATTTTCTCTCACCTGGTGAATGGCATGTTATCCGTATCTATGCAGAGCCCTTTCTGAGGTTCCTTTATCATCCCTCCCCTCACCTGTTTTTTAACTAAATGGTCTTGACCTCTGAGACTGACCTGTACTAGATTAAAGAACCATAATTTGGAGACAGGAGATAGTGCTTTCTGATGAGGTCCAAAGGCAGATAACGTTGAGGTTCTTTTCCTTTTTCAGGGGCAGGTAAGAATCAGTGGGTTACAGAGTCCGTGCTCTTCCCTACTGAGACGTCGTCTGTTTGCTGTCAAATTAAGGAATATATTGGAAAATAATGTAGTACAGAATTCAATTTAATCCTTTATCAGTAAAGCTTTCCAACTAATCCTCGTTGCCGGGAAGGGGCTTGGGCTCTTGTTCTTGCGGAAGATGTTAGTAAAGAAGATGAGGAATGTGGAAGTGGGATCACGACGGGAGGTGACCTCCCTGGGCTTATTTCATTGTGTTAGTTTCAGGCCATGTTGCGGGTCAGAGGGCAGCCCTCCCGATTCCACAGCCGGACTGTGCACTGAAAGCCAAGCTGGCACCGCCCGCCGTGTTCCTTGCAGATTCTGAAGGCCTGGTCCAGTTGACAGGATGAGGTTTAACATTTCAAACTCAAAATGCCAAAAGAAAAGATTAGGTGGCAACATTTCCAAACTCTGCTTTTTAGTATCAGCTTTTGCTTAGAATTCTATTTTCTTCCTGTCCACCCACTTAAATTTGAGGTGTCCCGATTGATGTTGCTTGTAGCATTTCCCAGAGAGAGACTGCTTGAGAGCACAGCGGGAAACGCTCCCTTCCGCCCGTCCATCACCCTGCTTACACCCATCCAAGTAACCCGGCCGGGGGAGGCTCACTCGGCAGCCTGCTCCAGCCTGATCCTGAACCTGGAACAGGAGTAAAAGCGATTGGGCAAGTACAAGGTCAAGGAGGATCCCCGGTCACCGATAAGAGGTCATTTCTCGGGCAGGAAACAGTTTCCAAGTGTCCTAACCGTGTGGGTAGACGCCGGAACTGTGCCCCAGCCCCAGCTCTGAGGTGGGGACACTAGCTACCACCGTGGCTCCGTGAGCAGCGCCGGGGCAGCTGTGTCCCTGCATTGCTCCGCTGTAGGTGGGGCCCCAGCGCTTCCTTTCCTTGGCGCTCATTATGCGGTTGCAGTTACTGTGTGTTGTGTGTGTTTTCCTGCCCACAAGTAGCAGCGGTGGCCACCGCAGAGAGAGGCGTGATGGGAAGGCGGGAAGCCCTCCCAGGTCTTTCCCTCAAGGTGACAGATCCGGGGGTGGGAGGGGACACTGCCTCGCAGAGCCAAGCCAAGCTTAGACACTCACCTTTTTATTTCTGGAAAATAGCATCAGGCGCTGAGAGAATGGAAACACACACCTGTCAAATTCTCCTCGGGCTGTGCCCGGCTCCCCAGGTTACAGACAAGCACAGGAGGTCCCGTGGCAGATCCTACCGCACGAAGCTAAATGCGACCTGCCTTTTGTCTGTGACGGGGGCCGTCAGCAAGCCCTTTCCCTCTTCCTCATTAGCCCCCTTCCCCGGTGGTGGAGGGCTGGGGACAGCTGGCCGTGGAGCCGCGGCTGCTGACAGGCTCCCATCATTTACCACCGTGTCCCGGAGGCTCTCTGCACTCGGTCCTAGGGCAAAGGAGCTTTTTATAGCCAGCAAGCCTCCCACAGAGCAGATTCAGAGAATGGAACTTCGGAATAGGGGGCACCGTCTGAAAGGCCAGAATCACAAAGAGCCGGGAAAGGTTTCAAGCGTGTTCATATTTTTCTGACATTTAAACTCTGCAGGGGCCCTCACTGTTTTGATCTTTAACCTCCTAACTTCAAAACAGTGGGCATTTTCATCCAGTAACTTAGGAAGAGCGAGAGCAACTCTGCAGCTACTTACTGCTTTAAATCTTGGCAGGGAAGCCGAAGAAAGAGCTGGAGTGTGTGTGCAGCCCCAGGTGGGCAGCTGGGGACGAGAGAGATGGTGTCGGAGAGACTGGCACCTGCGTCGCAGCTCTTTCACTTGGAGGCAAAGCACAAAAGTCGTAGCCGCAGATGTCCGGTTCTTCGTCCACAGTCATTATTCTAGAGGCAGCAGAGGGAAAAGTCCCCCTTTCGGTCCCGTGCAGAGCTTAGCCGTGGACGGGCGGCGGACAGTGTTCTGAGCAGGCCGCCACTGCTCCTTCGTTCATGCTTCTGCTCCCTCGTTCATGCTTCGATACAAACACCGGCCTCTGTGGGGCAGACTTTATCAAGCGGCCACCCGGTGCTCGTCAATAGACAAGATTGTGTGAGCCCTAGAAATGTTGGAGACGCTGAGGACCTGGCATAAGTTGAGTGCCTACCCAAAGGGTATGTGGCAGACATAACCTGTTGCTCATTCCAGGCCCCAGGAAGGGGAGCCGTCCCCACGTGGCTGTGTGTGTGTCCCTGCTGTAGCGTCGCACGTCACCAGAGGGGCTCAGTCAACAGGCGTTCAGTTCTTCTCAATCTCATGCTCTAGAACATCTCAGGTTTCTTCCTCCCAGCTCACTTCCATTTCCTTCCAGAAGCCCCTCTTCCAACAGCACGGATGAGGCCCCGGAGGAGGCTGTGGTTGTGGTGAGAGCCCGAAGGCAGCGGCCACATCTCTGTCCTTGCCCTTGGCGGGCGCCCTGCCCAGCTGAGGCCGTCGGCAGAGGCCCCCGCGCCTAGAGGGGACCCCTCAGCCTCCAAAAGGGGGTCTCATGTCGTGGGAGGCCCTTTGCTTTTTCTGGGTCCCGTTGCTCTCGTGGTCCCCTCTTCTCTCAAATGCTGTCCACCCTCCTCCAAGAGGAGAGCTCGCGTACGATGGGCCGGATGCGGTGGCCTTGGCGTCCTTCGGCGAGTTCCGTCTCCGCCTCGCACGTGTGTCTTGGCAGCCCCAATCAGAAAGCCGAGGGAGCACCTGTGACCGGTGGCGGGGCCGGGGGGCAGCTTCGCGAAGGAAGAGAGGTTCCCGTCCGTGGTCTCCGTGAGCGGCAGGGCGGGGCGTGTGCGGAGCCAGGCGTTGGGCTGTCGACAGGCTTCGGGACAGGAGAGGCGACAGACAGTTCCAGGGTTACCCCGGCGGGCAGCCCCTTCCTGAGCTGAGAGCCGGACCACACTGACCAGGCTGGCTCAGCAGAAGGAGGAAGGTGGGGGACGTTGTGAAGGGTCAGCCCAGGTCCCTGGGAGCGGAGAAGGGCGGCGGGGGTGGGGGGTGTCACTGCACGCACGCTGCAGCTGAAGAGCCTTTATCACCACCTTGTCTCCTAAGGGCCGTGTTTGAATATTCACAAGCTCCGAAAGAAACCCGGGGCAGGTTTGATCGTGTGTTTTCCCCGGATGGTACCCCAGCACCTCCCCTCTGCAGGGCTCCCCGTACCGCTGCTGAGCCTCACGACCCGGTTTGACGGTGGGAGCGGAGCCGGAGCGCGCACACGCCCGCCGCTGGAGGCGGTCTGTGGTCCGAGACTCGTGTGCCCCGGGTCAGAACCCAGCAGCTGCTGCTGGGAAGCCCGGCCTCCTGCCCTGCCGGGCCCCTTCCCACCACCCCACAGGCCGCCCGCCGCCGAGGGCACCTTCCTGGCAGCGTGCCTGTCCGCCCCCCCCCCTCCCCCCGGGGCACCCAGCCCCCTCCCTTCCCCGTCCTGGCCGGCCTCCTGTCACGTTCCCCGCAGTGAGCCGTCTGGCGGTGTCTGGGAGCTGGGCCGTCCCATGTGCAGACCCCGGCTGACCACTGCTCTCGGTGTGGCCTCACTTGCCTCAGTTCCCTCATCTGTAAACGGAGATCATAAGAGTACCTGCCTCACGGAATTGGCCCCCCAAATTAACAGCCACCGCCAGCAGTGCCCTGTGGGCAGCCCTGACACGCTGGCGCCCAGTCTCGGTCCCGGGACCTGGAGCCGTCCCTCTCGTCCTGAGAGGGCCGGTGACACTTCTGGTGACCCGCAGAAGGCACGTGAGATGGGTGGTGTTCCACCCTGGCCTGTCCCCACCCAGCACGGAGCTGGGCAAAGGCACCCAGCGCCGCAGCAGCAGAGCCGCCTCCCGGGCAGGCCTCACTCCCGCTCCGCAGTCCCTGTTCTTTCTCCTGCAGTTGCCTCGGTTTTGATGGGGAAGTAGGTGGTATTGTCTGTATTTTCTTGGGAGCCCAGATGTCTTTGGATGTGTTTTTCTCTAGCTGCAAGGCTGTTCCTGCAGAAAATAACATCACACCAAGTGGGTACAGAACAATTCAGGTATCTTTGGGCTTGGACTTCCCTGACAGCCAGCAGCATAGCAGCATTGAACTTTTTTTTGTTCTTCTAAATGAAGAGCCTTAATTCCTTAATCCTGGGAAACGTGAAGGACCTTTTTACTTTTCTTTTTTTTTTTTTTTTTTTTTTTTTGCGTTACGCGGGCCTCTCACTGCTGTGGCCTCTCCCGTTGCGGAGCACGGGCTCCGGACGCACAGGCTCAGCGGCCATGGCTCACGGGCCCAGCCGCTCCGCGGCACGTGGGATCCTCCCGGACCGGGGCACGAACCCGCGTCCCCTGCATCGGCAGGCGGACTCTCGACCACTGCGCCACCAGGGAAGCCCGTGAAGGACATTTTGTGAGTGGCTCCTCTCGGCCCGTCGCAAGGCCTTTGGCAGAAGCTTAAATTTGGTCAGGACCCTAGAGAGCTCCCTCAAGTCCACCCTAAGGTTTCCCCAGTCATCCAGGCCCTCCTCCCCATGCTGCCCCATGACGTCAGCTTTTCCCACCCCCGAACTCTCCCTTTACTCTGCTCCCCGAACCCCACCGGCCGAAAATAAATCATCAGCATCTTGCCTCCTTCATCTCCCCTTCACTTGGGGTCCTACCAGGTGAGTGGGGCCAGTGCAGAGCACAGCCTGCAGCGAGGCTGGTGTTCTGGTCACGGGTCAGGCAAGCGCAGGGCCGGAGGGTCCACAGGGTGCTGCTGGGGGTGCAGGAGAGCCCAGGGTGGGAGGCGAGGCCCCTGGCCTCGATCTCCAGGGGAGAGGAGGACTTAGCCAGGGGTGGGGCATTCCAGGCTTGAGGGCTGAGCAGAGTCAGGGAAGCAGGTCTAGGAGGAGGGATTGCTGAAGCAGCCGGTATCGCTGGCGTGTGCCATGGGGCTCGAGGGAGACAGGCTGGGACCCAGGTCCCAGGCCATCGAGGGCCGCATACGCCGTGCCGTGGTGTCGGGGAGGATCCTGCAGGTGTGGCTGCAGCGTGCTGGGAGAGGCACATCTGCCTCTGGAGGATCCGCCCAGTCTGCTCTCAAGGGTCCTGGGAGTTGAGGGGCTTCCCTTTGGGGCATCAGTGGCATCTTGGCTGGGACCTGGAAGAGGGTCAGGTTGGAACCCCTCACACCAAACAAAAACTCCTTTATGGAGGCCCTGTTCTGTCCTTTACAGACAAGGTATCATCCTTCTCAGATAGAGCTTGATCTCAAAGCTGTGACAAGGGGGTTGAGGCAGGATGGAGTAGCAGTGTCTGTCTTCCCTCCCCAGGCCCAACCCAGACAGCCCTGCCCCTGGTCTCAGCCCGAGCAGCACTGGTGGGTGGTGAGAAGCCCTTCAGAGCCCATGCAAATGACTCCTGCATCAGCAGAGAAGGAAGTATTGATCCTGTCTAAGTAAATCCCTAGTCCCCGTGGACCCTGAGGCTTCCTCCTTGGGCCTCTCAGCCTGCCGAACCCATGGCACACAAATCCAGGGCACAGATTAGAGACTCCGGCTGCATAATAAAAACTAACCCCCACGCTCCCACTCTCCTGGACTTTTCCCCCAGTTTTAGAAGCCAGTCTCTGCACCGCTCCCCGTTGCTCCCAGCACTTTCAGGACTGGCTTCATAGCCTTCAGTTTTGAAATAATCATGGTTCCTCTCTTTATGAAATGAGTACTTCTGGGACTGTTTTAAATATTCTTCATAAAACCAGTGCTCATCCTTGGAGCAGCTTTGCTGGCAGGCTTGCTGTCTCTTTATACATTTAACACACTAGGTTCACATCTTTGACTCCCAGACCCACAAAGAATTTTCTCCTATGGAGAGATTCCTAGTGTCCCTCTCATTAAGGGTGGGTCTGTCTTTGGCAAAACCCGGAGTAGAGGCCCAAACTCTTGGATTGATCTCCTTGTATAGCATTAAAGCATATCCAGCAGGTGAAAGTTTATTTGTATTTCTTGGAGTTGCAGGACCAGCACGTGTACGACTAAGTGACGAATGTTTGGCTTTGCTGCCTGTTAGTTTGTGCTCCAGAGTCTCTTTGAAACCGGTCGAGATGGGAAGAGGTTCCCAGGAATAGTGCTGTGCTGATCGTCTCCCTGGTTCTGAGCTCTTGGTAACTGGCCCAGAAATTGAGGACCCCGTGACATCACATCAGGGCAGCAGGTGGAGGGGGGCAGGAACCTGGTGCCCCTGCCCCCTGCCGGGATCAGCGTGTCCTTTTTAAAAGAACAAGGGCTTTCACTTGACGCTGGTTGGCCTGAGGGTGGAGCTCGGCACTGAGGTACCCTCGGGGGGCGTGCAGTCAGGCCCTGCAGTGGCGTCCACTGAAAACCTAGACCTTGAGGCGCCCAGTGATCGCGCAGCCTCGTGCTCTTTTACCAAGGACCAGCGCGGGGAGTGATGCGGCCAAGGTCACCCAGATAATTAGTGATGAACCCAGGACCGAACCCCGGCCTCCCGACAGCTCCGGGTCTCCTTTCTCACCTCCCTGCCTTTTGCTCACGTTAATACAAGCCGGAGAGAAGCTCCTCTTCATAGTGTGTAGAAGCAGGTATTGACTGGACGAGAGCCAGATCTGGGTCTCTACCGGACTTCTCTTTTAAATAAGCAACTTCTAAACACTTGTACTTAACTTTTCCTATTTATTAATCTTGCGGGACATACTTTTAATAGGCAGAGGCCCCAGTTCTCCTAGCTCAGCCGGGGAGGGCTTGGGCTTCGTGGGCTGCGTGCTGGCAGGTAAGGTAATGTACTCAGCGCCGCTAGTCCGTTGCATTGGGGAGAGCGCCACCTAGCTGCTGGAGCCGGTGTCCAGGCTCAGCTCCCACCCCGCGCTGCGTGGCCGCAGTCCTGCCCCCTGGTGGTGGGAAGTGGGCAGAGGCCTGCAGCGGCCTGTTCACCTGCGGTTCCCCAGCACTGCTGACATCAGAATCCCCGGGGCAGCTTTTTAGCAGCACAGGTCCTGGCCCCCAGCCTGGACAGCCTTCCAGAAGCTGGGGGGTGGTGCCCGGCAGCCCACCTCCAGCGTCTGTACGCCTCGCCTCTGCTGCACTGCAAGCTCTCCCCTCCAGCCTGGAAGCCCGCACAGAGTCAGGACGATGCCTGCAACCTTGGCGGACTCAGGAATCCCCGAGGACAGTCCCTGGGCCACCAAGAAATACGACACATTCTTGCTTTTTAAAAGAGGAAACTGGTGGGGGATGATAACATATTAGGAGAGTTTTGGTCCCCTCCCTGCATCTCACCGATCCTTTCTGTGTACCACCACTTTGTCCTTTGCCCTTCCGTTATGGGTAAAGAACTGGGTCTGTCTGGCCGCCATAGAAGCCAGGCTCTGAGGGGCTGACCTTCAGCAGAAAATAGTCTTGCTGGACTTGAACCTGTTCTCTTTGCCCTCACAGCTTTGAGCCTGGGGGAGAGGGAATTTCAGTAAGCCCTCGTTGGTGGAGGAGAAAACTGAAAGTAAGG
Organism: Kogia breviceps; assembly: GCF_026419965.1. NCBI lineage: Eukaryota > Metazoa > Chordata > Mammalia > Artiodactyla > Physeteridae > Kogia > Kogia breviceps. The sequence continues at coordinate 4,557,156 of NC_081317.1, forward strand.
TTCATAAAGCAAAGTGGGTGTGTTGGCAGCAATAGAAATGCCACCCTACTCTAAGTAAATAAATCACCTGCAGTCCAGCCTTGAGACGGGGTGGAGGGGGAGGAGGCGCCCACCCCAGACGAAGCCAGAGCATCTGCAGTTTTTCTTTGCCTTGAGATGAAACGGGGCATTTCTTGGCGAGGCCCCCGGTGACTGCACGCTCCGTGGAGTCGCTCTGTTTTTCCCTGCGCGGCCTCTTGCTGGTTTCAGCACAGTCTCCGCCCCCGGCCTCTCCTCCCCCCACCCCACTCCTCTGTGCTGCATCCCCTATCTCCCTGGCTGATTGTTACTTTCATGTCCTCTCCTCCCTCTTTCCTTGGGTTCGCCATCCTTTTTGATCTTTTCCGAGCTCTTTTCAAACCAGCACTCACTGGTGGATGAATGGCCTCCCTTTCTCGGGAGCATTAGTGCCCTTCTGTGGCCTCCGCTGCCAGTTGGGGTGGCTTTCATCTCCCAGGGGAACCTCATTAGCTCAGCATCACAATGGGACCCGAACCGAGGCTGGACTGGTCCAGGGTCGAATTAAATTAGTTAATAGCAATTTTTTGTTGTCGCCCCAGGCCTGTTTTTTTTCCCACATCTTGGATGCCGAGCAAAAATAACAACTTTGTTGTTGAAAAGCAGGAAACAAAAAAATACTGAACGTGGAATGCTTTGACAAAAAGGAAGATCATTGCAGGTGAATTTCTCCGACATCTGACAACCGTGTCTTACCTGCTGCTTTGGAGTTCAGCCACGGGAACCTGAAAACCAGTCTCCGGGAAGTTTGGGAGGGAGGCAGGGAAAACGTAAGAGCAAATTAGCTTTGTTTCCTTCTATTAAAATATTTCTGTAATTGGTGATGGGAAGGTGAAGAAATTAAACGATCATGTCAGCACTAGGAAAAGCTGCCACCGTTTGACAATTAAGAGAATATACTGGGCCTTTTGAAAAAAGAGGCTGAACTTGGCCAGATTGCCGGCCCAGTAATGTAAAAACTGATTCTGTGCCCTGCCTGGGAGCCAGATGCCAAAACAGAGCTTTGGTGCGCGACTCCAGCCGTTTCTGGAGAAGGACATTTTCTAGTTAATTCAGTTTGTTCTGCTCTTGGGAAGCCTGTTACCCACCAGCCACACTGGCAGGTCTAACCTGCGCCTGGCGGTGGGCCTCTGGCTCGCCGTAGACTTTGCCTGCCGGGCTGGGAGGTGGTGGGCAGGTGACACGGGGGCCCCTGGGACGGGTGCCTTTATCAGCAAACCGGAGAGCTGGCCAGGGTGCCTTAGGAGGGAGGCGGTGTAGGCTCGGGCCTGCAGGGTCTGGGCCCACGTACCCATTGCCCCTTGCCAGCTGTGTGGCCTGGGGCGTCTTCCCAAGCTGTGTAAGTCCCCATGTCCTCGTCTCTAACGTGGACCCAAGGGAGCACCCGTGGGGTGCTACTGTGGGGGTTGAGTGAGCGGGACACATACGTCATACGCTCTCATTAACGTGGCCACCACAGGCTAATAAAAGGATCCCGCAGTCCTGAAAGAGCGCGAAGGAAGGAAAACCCTACCGATCCACTGCCGCCCACCGTGAAGATACTTCATTTTGGAAATACTTCACCACTGCCACGCCCGGCCCCTCCTTCCACAGCGCCATCATGAAATGTGGGTAGCATCGTTCATTGTGATTCATGAAACAGACAAGCCCTCCTTTGCGTCTGTAGGCCTTTGCGTCGTGCTCCAGAGCGAAACGCCTTTTCCCTGTAGGGCCCAGAATGCTCAGCCCCCAGAGCGGCCTGGCCCCTCAGCCGCAGCAGGGGCAGGCCTGGGGGTCTGTTGGAAATGCCCAGTCTCAGCTCCACCCCACACCTCCCTGCATAATTCGCAGCTGTTCAGCAGCAGGATTCCCAGGGGATTGGGCGCTAAGCAACAGTTGCATCTTTCTGCATTTTAGCATCGCTGAGGATAGCTGGAGAGGCCGGCTTGATTTCTGGGCCCCAACCCAGAGAGTCTGACTCTAGGTCTACACTGGGGCCCAAGAACTCACGTCTCCAACACATTCTTAGGTGATGCTGCCACTACGGGTCCGTGAACCGCATTTCAAGCGGCCCCATTCTGGAGGTTTCCCAGGTCGCAGCTTGAACTTGTGTGTGCCGCCACTTAGAGGACTCGCGGAGGAAGGAGTTTTCTCCCTCCGCCAACCAGGGCTTACTGAAATTCCCTCTCCCCCAGGCTCAAAGAGGCAGGGAAGGCAGGTCTTCCCAGCACCCAAAGTGATGGGGAACTCAGCTCAGAAAGGGAGGAAGGAATCTTTCCAGAGACCTTGGAACAGCTGCCAGTCAACACACCGAAGAAGGAGACTCCAGTCACAACAAGTCTCCCGAAACTCCTCTGCCATATTGTGTGCACAGAGCTTCTGACGTCTAGAGGGTCCTTCGGAGATCAGGAGTTATTTTAGCTGAACCCTAAGTGGAACCGCCTGCACTAACGGCAGGTTTCCGAGTCGACGTCTACGGAGCACCAGCTCTGAGCAAGGGCTGGTCGGCGCCACGCGGCCCGGGGAGGAGCCCGGCCTTCGGGGCCAGACCGCACGGATTCGGAGTGGAAAGGACTTTGCCTTTCCCGGCAGAGGCTCGTCTTTTAGACGGGACGTGAGTGATCCAAGGAGGGCGCAGCGTTTCGGTCCGAAGAGGAGAGAGCAGGCTGCTGTAACAAGCAGGCCTCATCGTCTTTCCCGTTCAGACCGTAAACGCTTAGTTCTTGCTCGCGCGGGCCTCCCATGCCAGGTCGTCGGAGGGCCGGGCCCCGCGCCATCGCTCGGGACCCGACTGAACGGAGGCTCCGCCGCCTTGCGCGTCCACGCTCTGAGGGTGAGGCGCCCAGCGTGGCGGGGGGAGGGGGGTCTTGGAGAGTCCACACCTGCTCTTCACCATCTCCTGTGGAAGCGGCACGTGCCCCTTCCGCTTCCCGGTGCTTCGGTCAGGACTAGCCCCGCGGCCCAACTCCAGGAGAGACTGGAAAGTTCCCCCGTGCCAGGGAGGAGGGGAGAACCGGCCAGTGAACCCCAGCAACTCCCAGCAGATGGAAAGTCAAGATTCCCAGCAGAGTAAGGGTAGCCCCGGGTCCAGAGTCCTCAGCTCCTGTCTCCCACTCCCCACCCCGTCAAGGCCCTTGTCTCTATCCCCAAACTTCACGTGAGCCAGCCTCCCTGGACGCGTCTCAGAGACAGAAGCGATCATCCGCTCAGCCAACACACGACTCGAAAACCTCTGTGTCAGGCGCTAGGCAGACATGGTGTCCGGCCCCTCAAGAGTTCACAGCCAAGTTAGGGAAACTGACACTAAACCAAAACTGCAAAAAAAAAAAAAATTATTATTATTATTATTATTATACAAGCTCAGTTGTGAGGAATGCTATGAAAGACAAGATCTGAGTAAAGGGACATGACCCGGTCAGGAAGCACAAGGTTCCAGACCAGGCCCAGAAAGAGGAAGAGGAGCCAAGCAGGGGGAGGTGGGGGGGGAGGGGAGGGGAGGGAAAGGGAGAGGAGGGAGGGCTCCGAGGGAGGAGGAGGTGGAGCTGAAACATTCTCAGAAGTGGGAGGGGGTAGGGAGAGGAGGCGGGACCAGGTCCTCCTGCGCGTTTGCTCTTTTGGATTCTGTCCTAAGTGCACTCACATGCTCTGAAAGGGTTTTCAGTGGGGAAGTGACACGGTTAGATTTATAGCTTAGTAATAATAATCACTAATATTTATTGAACAGCACAGCGCACACACACGTTATTTTATTTAATCCTCACAATTATCCCAGGTGATGGGTAATGTCTGTTATTATCACCCTGTTCCAGATGGGAAAACTGCAGCTAAGAAAGATGCAGCAACTTGCCCAAGGTGGCATTGCTGGAAGAGGTGGAGCCAGAGTTTACACCTCCAGAGCCACAGACTTGACCCCTTGCCACAGAACGCCCACGCCTCTGGGTGCCACAGCCAGAGGAAACCAGTTGGGGCTCTTCTGACCACCCCGACAGGAAGAGGCGGACGCTTAGACAGTGGACTGGGAAAAATAGAGGGAGTCCAGATACATGAGCTGTAATGCAAGAGGCTGCTGGTGGGCTGGCCGGTCATTACTGAAAACAAACACAGGAGGAACAGGTCTGCCAGAGCGCCTTACATGTCCCTGTAATTAGCACGATGCCTTGCCTGGCTTAGCACCGTGCAGTATCCAAACTCAGCCAGAAGAGGTCAAGTCCAGAGGTCAGCTAAGGAAGGGAGGGGCAGATGAGCACAGGTGTGCCAGGCCAGGCACCCCGCGAACAGGAGGATGAGGGGCAGAGATGCTTGGCACCGCTTCGGGGTAAAGGCCCTAAAATCCCAAGGCCGCAGGGGCCAGGCCGGCAGCACGAGGGGAGCGGGCTGGGTGTGAGACTGGGCACATCGCGTGAGGTGCGGGGTGGGGGGCGGGGGCGCCCTTCCCAGAGGCACTGCCCCGCCTGAGCTCCGGCTGACGGCCGCCGCCACAGGGCCTAGCGTGTGGTTGGACTGATTTAACCTGCCTCAGCGACCCGTCAGGCAGGTGCGCTGTGACTGCCCCCAGGTCTTCCAATGTGTTGAGAAGCCGAGGATCCAAGTTAGGGGACATTTTCTGAATTTTAAATGTTGGTCATCCCGTGCTAAAAATTGGAAAAAGAAAAGCAAAGAAAACATGCAGTCAAACAAAGCCCTGCAGCCTCGGGCGTGGCCTCTGGGTGATCCGTCTGTTTGGGAAATCGCGCCCCAGGCCAGGTGCCCGAGGTGCCAAAATGGACGGATCTCGACTCATCCAGGGACTGCAGATGGACCCTCTGCGTCTTGGGGAAGGAGCACACCCGCAGCTGGGGGCCAGCGGACACACGAAACACCTGCTCTGCGGGCCTGTGTGCAGGGTGGGGCTTCTAAGAGGCTTGTAAAATAAACAGTAGGGGCAGGAGAAGGAATTCTCCGGAAACTTTGCTTCTTTTGTAATGGCAAATGTGATTTTGAGGAATGTCTTATCGGCCTATAAATGGCACTTGTGTGGGGTTTTTGTTTGTTTGTTTGTTTGTTTTAGCAAGGCAACTTGATGGGTAAGAACCAAGCTTTAAGCAGGTATCATGGGGCCCAGTTTGCTTTGCTGCATTTTGTAGCCGTTCATTTCACCCCGCCAATCACTACCCGCCATTTTGCCAAGTTATCATTCTACTGTTTTTTTTTTTTTTTTAAGCATTGCTCGTTTTAGAAAGCTGTCTGTCAAAAACGCTTAAAATTAAAACAGTCTTTGCACTTGAAGGACTAAGTGCCATTTATCTTGAAAGTCATCTGGGTAAGAATTTCTCAGCAATGTTGGCTATGTGAACCATTGCTGTGTTTGCAAGAAAGCCAGTACAGGTGTTTCCGGTATGTGGCCTTTGGTGAGTGGCCATTTTTAAGTTTATTTCTTTATTCAACAAATATGTATTGAGCGCCTGCTCGATGCCAGGTGATATTCTAGACCTTGGGGACACACAGCATGAACTGGACGAGCGTGATCCCTGCCTGCACAGAGCTGACCGTCTAGCGGGGTTCGCCAGCCGCCAGGCAGGCCACAAAAGTCCAGAAGGAAAGAGGGCCAGCCCAGGGGCCGGGGAGGGCAGAGGAGAGGGGGCAGGCGGGCCTGAGGCACGGCTGGAGGGTGAGCACTTCACGCGCATGACCATTTTATCCCAGGGGAAATCGCATCTTAGAGGTTCGGTGAACTGGGGAGCCCGCATCCTCAGTCTTCAGGGTGTAGCCTCTCTGGCCTTGGGTGTGGACACACAGCTGGACTAATGTCTGGATCATTTGCAGCTCCCCGTGCGGGACCTGGACCAGCCCTGCTGGTTTCCACCTGGTCCGTTTGCTTAACTGCTGCCGAGGCCCCTCTGTGCACCGTGTTCACTCTTGTTCACAAAGTTAATCATTTTATCGGGTGGGCGGGGGGGAGTTGTTTCGTTTTGCTTTTTGACCACAACATTTGTAATGGCAAGACCCCCCCTAATGAAGACAATCAAACCATGAGTTTGAACACAACTATCGAATTAGGAATAATCTATTAATTTGCTGATGGATGGCAGGCATTAGCAATCCATGGTGTCATCAAGCTTCAGAACTACAGGGGATCTCAGACGAGCGCTGTGCTTTTCAGGAGGGACACTGAGACCCAGAGGGGTTGAGTACTTGGATCAGGTCAGCAGACAGAGCTGGGGCTTCAACCCTAGTGCACGTCGTTTCTGGTGCCCAGATGCCTCCAGTGAACTTGAAGCAGTCATGCCCTTGGCCCTGCTGGGGGAGTAACGGGTCAGTTATGGGTATGGCCCACTAGACCACAGCTTTCAGGGAGCTGGTCAGACGGGGGACCACGCTGGGAGTGACATCGGCTTTTCCGAAAGGTAACGGTAGGATCTGTGAGGCCTCAGGGAAAGATCATCAGAAACGATCAGGGTCGCAATCACAGAATCTGTATGGCTACAAATTAGGAGCCAGAATGGGAATTAAAGGAAGTGGAAAGCCCAGTTACGCTGGCAGGAAAACTGTCCCCGGGTAAAGATGAAGTCGAATATGGACAGACAGTTGGACACGAGCCTCTGCGTCCACGCAGTGTTTCATGCAGCGGCGGGGCTTATAAAGCCCGCTGTGATCTGCCATCTCTTTACCTCTCCGCTGACCTCTGGCCACGCCTCTCTCAGGTGCTGCAGCCTGTCTGGAGTTGCTGGAAGGTTCCACGCTTCGCTTGCTTCTGGGCCTGAATACCTGTGTCCTGTCTGCTTACAGCGCACCTCCCCCTCCCTTCCCTGCCCCCATCTTTGCTAACTAATTTTCAACCTTCAGATTTTACTAGACGTCTTTTCCTCCACGAGACGTCGCATAAAAAGAGCGCCTTCGTCTTGTTTTCTCTGTGCTGGTTCCGAGTGGCTCTAACCCAGGCATTGTCCTTGCTTCCCAGGTGACGGACCATGCCACCACCGCCCTGCTCCACTACCAGCTGCCCCAGATGCCCGACGTCGTGGTCCGATCCTTCATGGTAAGTGGCTTAAGGAGTCAAGCCTCCCCCTTGAGCCTTGGCTCCTTAAGTGAGAACAGGCAGCTCGGAAGGTAGCGGCACCGTCTTTAGCTCGCACGGGCCTCGCAGAGGGGAGATGGTCCAGTTTGGAAATGATACTTCCTTTCAGCTGGGAAGAGATCTAGGAGAAACCATGTCCCGCTTAATTAGCTGGTGTTTCCTGTCATTGCCGAACGCATGGTGGTTTCAGAAGTGACCTTCCAGCACAGTTTCCAACGTCGATTTAGTCAGTAGGTATTTATCGAGCTCCTGATGTGTGCCGGGCCCTGTGCTTGGCGCTGAGCAGGTACAGCGACACCGTTCCTCCAAGACCCCTACTCCTTAGACTTCCAGGTCAGAGCTCAGGATGGGGAGTGACCCGGAAACAGCCACCCCCCGGTGTGCTGGGGTCGGCTCCCGCCAGCTCTCGTTTCGTGTTCAGAATTTCTCGAGCTGGTTGTTCGGCCGTCGGTGACTTGACATTGAACCAGAATATTCACGTGCTGGAGCTCGGTCCTGCACGTCAGGACTCCCCTCGGCCCCCGGCTCGCAGCCCTGGCGCCAATTCATTGATCGATCACACGCCCGCCAGTCGGTCTCAGCGGGGCCAACAACTGGCCCCGCCGTATCCTGGCAGACGTGGCCAGCCGTTGCAGCGCCACGCTGACACGGCTTCGTGCTCTCGCGTTGCTAGGCTCCGTCTCTCACTGCCGCTAACGCTGCCGTCTTAACTCCGGCCACTCAGGCTGCACGTCAGAGAGCGCGCTCATAAAATGGGCCCATTAGCGAGGCCTGCTCGGCGCCGACGGCCAGGCGGAGCTCCGCTAGTCTGCTCCACCTCGTCACGTTTGCTGCCGCAGCTAAGCTGCTAGGAGCCTGTGGTTCATTTCTCAGAAAATACAGCCAGGCTCATCGATGGGCTCCCACGCTGCGGGGGCTGAAGCAGCAGACCTGGGGCTCAGCGGAGCCGTCGCACAGAGGTTCTCTCGTGTAGAGAGGACGATTTCAGCTGGCGATCTCTAGCGAGCGCTTCCTTTTTGGATGGATCGAAAGACTTGTTCTTTCACCTCACATGTTGTGATGCCCCAGTTCCCCTTTGGTAACTGACTTTGGGGCTTCACTAAATGACCCCCCGACATCCTCATGTTTATGGCCCAAACTTTGAAGCCTTTGGAAGGGGGACAGGGTGGGTGGGCCGCGGTCTGCCGCCAGGAAGGCAGCTGTGCTGAAGCAGGAGGGTTTGTATCCGTCCACGCAGCCGACCTCTCCAAAGAGCAGTTTCCTCTTGCCTGACTGAGGAGGCTGTTAAATGACAAGGTCCGCCCGCCCCCGTCACAGTGGGAGCCCGCCTCACTCGCTGGCCCGTCGCTGTGGGCTTGGGTTGGTGCGGCTGTGAGTCTCCCTTGGGTTTGAGAGTTGAGTTATGAGGCTCTCGTCCTTGCGTGCGATGCCCGAAGGACCTCTGCACTCTGAGCCCCTCCGCTGTGTACTTGCCGTTTGTTATTCGGTGGCACCGAGGTGTCCCTGCCCTCCCCCCAGGCGTGTCGGGCCACGCTGTGACAGCGAGTGGTGACCTCTGAAATCAGGGTTAGAAAGAAGGCGCGTCGACCTTAGTGGGGAATTCTGCACTCGCCCTCTCTCCGCACGCGTCTGGCCACCTCTGGCTGGGGAGCAAGGAGAGGATCGGTGCTGCTGTTCGGGACTCAGATGAGATGTGGTTATGCCCCCGCCGGGCCACGCACGAGGCTGCGCCGTAGTTCACGGCCGCCCCTCCGGGAGGGAGCGCTGCCTGCCTGAGAGTAGGGATTTCTATTTTAAAACTCCCTTAGGTGGGAGGGGCCCGGGGCACCAGAACTGAGAACCGGCAGTGCTGTCACCCTGTGGACTCTGCCCAGAGCCTCTGTAACGTCACAGGGCACGTCCTGGGGTCACGGCCAACCCGGGCTCTCCGTCCTGGCGCTCGCCGGGCTTGGCAGGAAGGACGGCATCGGAAGCACGCGGGTCCCATTTCTGTTATCCCTCTCCTCACTTCTCTTTTTAGACCTGGTTAAGAAGTTACATAAAGCTGTTCCAGGCCCCGTGCCAGCGCTGCGGGAAGTTTCTGCAAGATGGCCTTCCCCCGACGTGGAGGGATTTCCGAACCCTCGAAGCCTTCCACGACACCTGCCGGCAGTAACCCTGCCCCACAGCCCCGGGCCAGCCCGCAGACCCCCCATCCAGCACCTTCCCAGACAAGCCCTCAGTCATAGTGACGGCTCAGACGTGCCTTTGCGGCCGGATAGCAGTACCGCCGCCCGCTCGCTTCTGCAAAACAGCACGTCGTGCGCCAAGGCCGAGCTTCTCGAAGAGCAGACTCCGTCTCTGTTAATGGGGCTGCTGCACGCCTGAGCTGGCGCGCGGCAGGCGGAGGGCCCGTCTTAGGACTCACTCTGAGGGAGTTAGGCAGCGTGCTTCCCCGCGTACGTTCGCGGTGCTCGTCCATTGACCCGCCTGGATCCCCGTTCTGAGTCATTTTATGGTTGGAATGAGCCTCTGTGTCGTGCTGAGTTTCTTGGTTTGTTCCGTAACTTATTTTTATACGCAATAAACCTTTTGTACCCAGGACAAGGCTTTGTCTCCGGTTTCTTAAAGTTCCTTTTACGTTCAGGTCCGTGAACATGTGAGCAGATCTGGGCCCTTTGAAGGAAAAATAACTTAGTAATGTCTGCGTTGGAAATAATTCTTTTTGAGGATGCATTTCCCTGTTTCTTGCTTTCGGGAGAGACGGACGTGTTGGCAAACATTCCATTTCAAAGACGTTTCAGCGGCTTGAGAAATGGATTGTTCTTTCTGAAGGAAAAAGTGCACAGATGTTTCATTTTACTAAACCATTCACACACACATAAACCAAAGGCAAAGGACTCTGCCTGTGTTACCAGCCAGAACACGTGTGAGCGGGCGGGACGGGTGTGCCTGGCTTCTTTGTCCCGTTTTGTCCTAAATATTTACCGTGAACAGATTCCAGCCCAGGCTGCTGAGTTTATTCAGGGCCTCGCCCCTGACATTTAAAGCCATCACCTGTTTATGGGAAGAAGTGTTGACCTGCTGAAGGTCTTGAGAAGGACAGGGGAGTCCCCAGAGCTTTCCGCAGGCCCAGCCTAGGTGACAAGTAATGTCCGCTTTGCGGTGAACAGTGCCAGAGAGATGCTGCCTTCCGAGGTGTCCAGAAGAATGGGTGACTCCCCCCTGGGTTCTGGTAGCACCCAGGCCCTCCACACCTAGCCCTGCCAAGCTAAAAAGACCCAGAGGATAAAGGGGGTTTAGTGATGGCGGAAGCAATAGAACAGTGCCACTCCAAGTATGGCCCAGTAGCTGTGGCATCATGGGAGCTTATTAGGAGCACAGATCCTCGGGCCCCACCCCGGGCCGGCTGAATCAGTGACTCTGGGGGTTGGGTCTGGCAACCTCGTGGTTAACAAGCCCCGCAGGTGGCTGATGTGGGCCCGAGTCTGAGAACCACTGGTCTCTCTAGGAGATGGCGGTGCTTTCAGGGGCCAGTTTGGGGCAGTAGTGTGAACGGCGGCGTGGTGTAGCGCAGGAACGCTTCCACGCGGCGGGCGATTGTAGATTAAACACCAGGGTTTATCACATTTAAGATGCCATCACTTGTAAGATGCACCATTATTTCATGATCCCCTCAGAAAAGCATGCTGCCAATTAAACGAGGGCACACGCTTTAATGATAATCCTGTGTGACACATGAATCAGTCACACCAGCCTTTCATTGCCCTGAAATTCCTTTCATGTCTTCCAAGGGGGTTTGCTGTCTCTGCTGCCTCAAGTCCTACTGTCTTAACATGTGACGGGCGATCCCTTCCCAGGGCTCCCGGTAACAGAGCATGGCACAGCTGCCATGCCCGACGGGCGGGCATCTTCCTGTCTTTGGTCTTGTAAGAAAGACACTTGTTTGTTGCAAGAAAATCCCGAATTGAGGACGCTGGGTGCGTAATAGCATTTTGTCGCACAGCTGTACATCTTTTGGAAGGCATTTAAATGGCAAGTGGGCTGACCCCGCGCAGGACCCGTGGGTACTCGGAGCTCGTGTGAAGTGGCGACGGGGTGAGTTGGCGCGCGGCTGATGACAGGTGCATCCCGACCGCAGCCGGCTGGCGGTGCACGCCAGGGAGGTTCACGTATGAGGACACCAGCCCTCTGGCGACCCGTGCGATCATGGTAACAGTACACCACGTTGGAAGAGAGCTATTTGGATGTTTAAGTGTTTGCAGCAAATCTGAGAGCGTCCTCGTTGGTCCCAAAGATCCCTCCGCCCGCTGCCCAGCTCTGTTTCCAGCGGGGAGAGGGCAGACCTTGAGTTCAGAGCCGTGGGCAGGCAGTGGCTTCTACTTAGACCGAGGGACGTTATTCCTATCCTCGCTGCGTCATTTTCAGTGATACCCACTCTCTGTGGCCACTGATGCCTGTTCCCCATTCACAGGCATGGTAAGAAGCTTCCGTGTTAAACTAAGGCACTTAGGCGAAAAAGTGAGACCGTTAAGGGAAAATACTAAGTAACAGCACACACCAGAAGCTAACACAACATTGTAAATCAACTATACTTCAATCAAAAATAAAAATAAATGAATGATAGCGCAGGTAGAGTGTAGCAACAGCAGAAAGTGCGAAGGGTGGGCCTGGGCCTCCACCCTGGCCCCCCCACTCCCAGTTGTAGTTACTCAGACAAGTCGCTCGCCCTCTACGTGACCCCGTCCCCTCTCCCGCAGGACGCCCGGCTGATGGCCCAGTGCCGGCAAGGCAGGAGAGTTGGAGGGGGCGGGGGGGGCTTGTAGACGAAACGCGATTGGCCACGAGCAGATAATTACTGAGGCTGGACATTGGATAGATGGGCGATGCGTGCTACTCTTCTATCTCTTTTTTTTAACTTCCCCTCATTAAAAAGGGGGAAAAAATATAAGGGTCGGGCTAGTCAACCTTTAGGGCGATCTCCCCCCTTTGACCTTCTCCTTCTTCAGTGCCGAGTGGGGGAAGCTGAAGGGGAGGGGGCTGGGGTCTGGAAAGGTGAGAGGGGCCGGAGGGTGAGGGGCTTGTTCGCCAGGTCCCGTTCAAATCTAGAGAACGTGTTGGGGGCTTCCCCGGTGGCTCAGTGGTTGAGAATCCGCCTGCTGATGCAGGGGACGCGGGTTCGCGCCCCGGTCCAGGAGGATCCCACGTGCCGCGGAGCGGCTGGGCCCGTGAGCCATGGCCACTGAGCCTGCACATCCGGAGCCTGTGCTCCACAACGGGAGAGGCCACAACAGTGAGAGGCCTGCATACCGAAAAAAAAAAAAAAAAAAAAAAAAAGAAAGAAAATAGAGAACGTGTTGACCTGAAGTGGGCAAAAGTAGAGGCTGCAGGTGGGTTGGGATCAGTTCCACGATGTGGACTGGGGGGAAGCTGAGACCTAATGCTGCCGTGGGCATAGCCACGGGGTCTGGAACCATCTTACAGAGAAAGTGAGACCGTTAAGGAAAAATAATGGCGCCCCTTACAGAAAGGAGCGTGGCCCTCAACGGGTGTGCCAGCACCCCATTCCTGAGACTGTGCACGGGTGGGCTCCAGGCCAGAACCACGAGGTATTTTAGGTGACTTCATTACCACCCTGACAGCTCAGCATCTCCTCTGTGCCAGTCGCTTTCCATATGTGGTCTGCTTTACTCCCAGGTGGGTTCGTGCTCTTTTCCCTGTTGTGTGCTCGAGGCCTGGAGGGCCTGGGTATCCCGCTGCCTGTGTCGTCGAGCTCCACGGCTGCTCAGCAGCAAAGCTTCCTCCCCAGAAGCAAAGGGACTTAACCAGCCCCGGCTCCGCCGAGTGTGCTGTGTCAAGAATTGCCCGAGAAGCACTCGGCCCGAACTTGGAAACCTCCGTCTTACAGACGCTTCTCTGCCAGGATAAGCAGCGATGCATTTACCCCGTACTTTCTGTGGGCCAGGTTACTGTTAATCAGCAGGGCGCCCGTTAGGAGCCGACAGCAGGGGATGAGGAGGGCCGTAAAAGGTTGTCCAGCTTCTTTTTCCTGCACTAAATCGGGAATTGGCCTTTTGGTATCGAGTGATGTTTTTACACTTCACACCCCTGACGGAAAGCTGCAGGCACAAAATGATGATCTTTCAGTGTTAATGTGCAACAAACTCTCCATCGCATTTAGAGTGTCACAGTGTGGGCCTGATGCTAAATCGAGAGCCTTTTAAGGTCACCCGAGCTGGGAGGAGGAGAAGGGACGGCGACTTCAGCCGCCAGGATTCTCACAGGATCCCTAAGTCCCGCCGACTCGACGGGAGGCGTCTTGGGGCCGTCGGGCCTGTAGACGGAGGACAGAATCTGACGACCCACCTTGCTCGTCGGGGCCCCGCAGCGCCTGCATCCCCTCTGACGTGCCGAAGTCGAGCGGGGGGGCTTCCACTGTCCTGCCTTCGACGGGGAAGGGTGGGCCAGTTCCACTCCACCTGCTTCGTGGGGTGCAGCCGGCAGGGCTGGCCCACCGCAGACAGAGCTCATTCAAGGTCACCCCGTACGTGCGTCAGAGACGGGCCTGTGCGGGGCGTTCGTGGACAAACCTGCCCTCCAGTTGGTCTGCTCGGGGAATAATTAGGCTTCGCTTTCTAGGACGGGCAGGTGTTTCTCCCCACCTCTGCCATCCTTCCCCCGTTCTCGTCCCCACCCCCGCTCCTTGAATTCATGGAAGGAACCTCAAAACATCACTCCCAAGTTGGCATTTTAAACTGCTGGTTGGCCGCTCCCTGTTATTAGTACTCGGAGAGACAAACCTTCAAGTTCACAGGCCCCTCCCAGGTAAAGCATCGTCTTGGCAGCTTTTAGACGGTTAGTTACTCAAGAACAGCTTCAGCCTGTCTCTGTGCTCATCGAGTTTGAGGTTTCAGCTGCACGTTGGCTGTCCCTGGGGACGGTGGGCGCGGTGGCTTGGTGCTAACTGAACAGGTGGGTCCTGTCACCAGTGGGCTTCCTCTGCATCGTGGGTCCCCCAGCCTGATAGAGACAAAAGAGTGAAGCGTCCCTCTGGCCAAGAAGGTACAGGGAAGGTAGGGGACGAGGGGGGCGATGAGGGGAGGGTGGGGGACAGCAAGAGGCCATGAGCTGGAGAGCCAGCCTGGGCTGCCAGCAAGCTCCACCAGCCCGCCACCTGTGGGGTGGGTCTTTACTTCACGCGTTCTCACCCTGGTCTCATTCCTGGCCATCGTCTCGGTCGTAGGCTCGCTTTCTTAATTCCAGAAGGAATACACGTGTTCCTTTTCTGGAAAATTGGGTAATGTGGACAAGCAAAGAAGATAATACCCGTCATTCCCCCTAGCAAGAGACAGTGACCAGAGCACTTGGGTGTGTACCTTTCCAGACCTTCCTGTGGACGTGTTGGTGTGTGCACCCTTTGTGTAAAAAAGCAGGTCATACTGGGTACTGTTTTGAAACCTGCTTTTTGCCGCTTAGCAGAGGCTAAGTTACTCCAACACAGAGGCCCCAAAACAGTGGCTTAAAGAACGTAGACACGTTTACTTCTCTTCCACTTCGGCGCCTCAGCTTCAGATCCCAGGGCTGCTCTTCCCCACGTGGCCGCTCGGGGATCCTGTCCCTCCATCCTCTCACCCACGTGACCTAGGACATGGTCTGCGTGGTGGAAACTGAGTCACAGGCACCTTCTGAGTTTACAGAAAAAGGGAAAAACGCACGGGTGTTGTAAGAGCAGGCCCAGCACTGGCGTGGGTCACTTCCACTTGACCTTCACTAGCAAGAACTGAGTCACATGGCAGACCTGGCTGCAAGGGCTGCTGGGAGGGTGCAGTCTCTAACTGGGCACCTGTGGGTCCGGCGGAAAGCCTTGTTCTGGAAGAGAAGGGAGCAGCCTCCGCCACACGGCATGCCCTCCTGTGTCAGGAACACGAGCGGTGATGCTGCCCGGAGGGCTTTGTGTTCCTCGTTTCATCCGTCCTTGGGTTTTGTGTGGCAGTGGCCTTCCATGCTTTGATGCCCATAATGTAGGCAATGAATCTCTCCTGGATGTTTAGGTTTTTATCCCGAAATAACTATGGATTCACAGGAAGTTACCAAGGCAGGTATAGGGAGGTCCTGTGTTCCCTTCACCGGCCTCCCCCAGTGTCCACGTCTTGCACGACTGTAGCATCAATACAACGTTCAGACCACGAAGTTGACATTGGTACGATGCATAGAGCTTGCTTGGATTCCGCCGGCTACACATGCACTCGTTTATGTGTCCGTGTGATTGTGTGTCTGCGTGTAGCTCCACGCAGTTTTATCATGTGTGTAGCTTCGTGGAACCACCACCACCGTCAAGATATCTAACCATACCCTCCCTGCAAGACTCCCTCATGCGACCGTTTTCAAACGACACTCACCTCCTTCCCCCTCCCTAACCCCCGGCCACCCCGTAAGCTGCTCTCCGTCTCCAGAGTGATTTTATTTCATGGATGTTATGTACATGGAATCCTGCCGCCTGTATCCTTTTGAGGTTGTGGCTTTTTTCACTCAGCATGCCTTCCCCGAGGCCCAGCCAAGTTGCCGTGCGTATCAGTAAATCCACTCCTTTTAGCTGCTCAGTAATAGTCCAGTGGTTTCCACACCTTGTTTAACCATTTATCCACTGGAGGACGTTTGGTTGTTTCCAGTGTGTGGCCGTTATCAATAAAGCCGCTCTGGACACTCGTGTACAAATTTCTGCGTGAAAATCAGTTTTCATTTCTGTGGAATATATGTGCCCGTGAGTACAGCTGCTGGGTCATATATTAAGCCCGTTTTTGGTTTTAACAGGAAATGCCACACTATATCATACTACATTCACACCGGCGGTGCATATGAGTAATCCGGTCTCTCCGCGTCTTTACCAGCATTTGGTAGTGTCACTAGTTCTTACTTTGACCATTCTGAGAGGTGTGGAGTGAAACCTCACTGTGTTTTTTAGTTGCATTCCTCCAATGGCTAATGATGTTGACCAACTTTTCCTGTGCTTCTTTACCATCTGGACATTGTCTTAGGTGAACTGTCTCTGCATGTCTTTTGCCCATTTTCTAATTAGATTGTTTTTAAATGCTGAGTTTTGAGAGTTCTTTATATATTCTACATATGAATCCTTGGCAGGCATGTGATTTGCACATATTTTCTCCCAACTGTCACTTGTCTTTTCATCCTCTTAATGGGGTCTTTTGCAAAGCAGATATATTCAGTTTTGATGAGGTCCAATTTATCACATTTTTTGATCATGGGTTGTGCTTTTGGTGTTGAGTCTAACCTGCTGGGTTTCAGATTGTCGTTTTGCTGTAGTGAAGAACGTTGTTGCTCGCCCTCCCCTCCCCACCTTCCCCCCTCCCCTCCCCTCTCCCCCTCCCCCTTCCTCCCCGCCTCCCCTCCCCCACCCTTCTCTCTCTCTCTCTCTCTCTCTCTCTCTCTCTCTCTCTCTCTCTCTGAAGGTCCCCCCCACCCTTCCATCTCTCTCTGTCTCTGCCTCTGTCTCTGCCTCTCCCCCTCTCCCAGCAGGGACCTTAGCTGCCCTCTCGTCCAGCCTGTCTATTAGACAGTCACTCGGGGCGTCCAAGGCCCGCAGCCCTGTTCCTCACTCACCCAGCAGGTCAGTGACAGCATGAGGACCAGAAACGAGACTCCCTCGGTCAACGTGATTTCCACTTCCCCAAAACCCTTCTCAGGAAAACACTTGAACTGCAGTGTCAAAATGAAATCGATCCCGCTACAGCACAGCGTATTAAAAGAAAGCGTTGGCAGACTTGTTTCTACCGCTCGGCCTGGGCTCCGGAGAGCAGTGCCCTGATACAGCCCCCCTGCCAGCAGTGATCTGGTATCAGGGGTTCTCGCCCTCCCCGTCATGGGATGGCAGTCGGGCAGCGTCCTGCGGTCGGGTGGGCAGCTGGGGGCCGAGTCCCCAGCACTTCACCAGGCCTGGGGGAGGTTGCAAGGTGAATATGGGAGAGCTTCCTGGGGGTGGCGCCCACCCCCATCACAGCTGCCACCCTCCAGACTGCCGAGCCACCCAAACCGCACGCTGGTGGCTCTGTCGTGGGAAGGGGACGGAGGGGGCACTGAGCCGTGCCGGGTGCAGGAACTGTCTGCCTCAGCAGATCGCCCACCCCCTTCCCGCGATGCACCCAGCACCCATCCCTCCCAGGCAGGACCCCACACGCCCAAGGGCGCCCAGAGTTGGGGTGAGGGTGAGGGCCCCTCCCACACAGGCTCCTGGGCGCCCCCGCTCAGGACAGGGGTTGTCATCACCCCAGCCTCATGCTGTCACCTTCCTCTGGGAGGACACCGTCCTCGAACGTGGCGGGGCCAGGGGCACCGGGCTGGGGCGTGGAAAGAGCCTCCAACGTGGAATCCTTTTCGGGAAGCGCCACATGTTCCCCACCTCCCGGCCTCTGGGTTGTTCTCTGCCCAGACATCCTGCCTCCAGAAAGCCCCATGGTTTGCTGGTTTTTTTTATTTTTCTAGTTATTAATCATATGCTCACCCAACCGACTTCCTCTCCTTAAACACCCAGCCAGACAATTTCCTGGGCCCCTCGCGTCTAAGTGGGGCCGTGGAACAGGAGCAGGAGGGGGAGCCGAAGGAGACGCGCGTTTCCCCTGCTCTCGCTTCCTTTTCCGAGGCACCGTCAGCAGCGACCGCGACAGTAGTAGGCTTAGATGACGGAAGGGTTCTGAATCCCTGGGTCACTGCCTGGAGGCGAGGCGCCCCGGTGAGCCACCCAGCCAGGAGCTTCTGCGGTGGATCCTGTGTGACAGAAGTAAACTTTTAAAGCTTCTATCGTGTTACATCACTGAGATTTGGGGTGTCCTTTTCATAATAGCTGCTAGCGTCATTTACCCCAAACATCATACCGATACACTGGAAACAGTGCCACGGACAGTGAGTTCTTGTTAGACAGCAGAGGTTACTGTGTCTCGTGTTCCTACCTCAGCTTGAGTCCGAGTCATCTTTCTCTTCCGTTAGAGGAGGGCGCACAGAGTGCGGGCTCAGGCTGTTCTCTTGTTCTCCCAGGAGGAGCAACCTTATCGGACAGGCCTCCCCGGCCGTTCGCTACACGCGTGGGCATCCCGTGCCTTCCTGCCCCTTTCCTCTGCTGTTCCTCAGAGCGCCCACCGCGCTGGACATTAGTTGTTTGTTTATCTTGTCCACGCCCCCTACAAGAGGGTCCGCTCCCTGAAGAAGGAACCGTGTCTGTCTGGGGCACTGCCCTGTCCCCTTGCACACAGTAGGTGCTTAATAAATATCTGCCGAAAGTGGAAAGGAATAACAAAGCCAGGCTCAGGCGTCTGCCCTGCTCCTAAGTGGGTGACCGCGGGCCGTCACTTGATCCCGCTGAGTGTGGGTACTTCATCTGTGAACTGGGCCAGTGACTCTGGCCGTCTAGTGTGGAAGCCCTGTGAGTGATCACACCACCTATTTATTGTGCACCTACTGTGTGCAGGTGCTAGGCGCCAGGGATGCGGTTCACAGGGCAAACGAGAAAGGGCCCGACAGTGAGGACAGCTTTGTCAGTGACGTCCATTGCAGGCACCAGTGAGTTTGTTCTGGGGCAGCGGTCACCCAGGTGGGCCTGTTCCATCTTCTGCCGTGGCCTTGGTGACACCCACTCGTCTCTCTTTGCTCGCTCTGAAGAAAACATTCAGAGCAAGGAATCCAGAGGGTAGGCGGCAACCCCAAGGGAGGGCCTCCCCTCTGTGACGCAGCCTCAACTGTGCATCAAGATCATCTTTTAAAAGCACAAGAGATTTAAAATGCCATTTGGAAAGCGGAAGCACTCAGAAGAGAAGGTCAGGGTCTCGGGACACCGCCCCGTTTCCCCGATCCTATCTGCATTTCTGTGAAACGTGCTGCATCTCCCTGCCTTGATTAGAATTGAGTCCCTTTCTTGCCGTGGCCTTCTGATATTGGACTTTGCACTCGACGCCCCTAAAGCTAATACACACTGGCCTTTCATTTCCAAAGGGTAGTTGGCCGTATTAATGATCACCAAAAGGCCATGGTTAATTTGCTCTCCTACCTGTCTCTTTCCATTAGTTTGCAAACCAGCAAAGCTCAAGAAAACTTCTGAGCCTGAAAGAGTAGGGATCTAATTAGGAAGGAGGCAGGTAGTTCTAAACCTTTTTAGAACTTAGGGGCCTTAGCCGAAGGATAGTTATGAGCTCATACCAGCAAGAGACGCTGAATACTGTGTGAGCCAGTCCTAGCTGTGGGCCTGACAGCCTGTAAATGGGTGAACTGTGACACTGTTCAGCCTGTCTTCAGCCTCGGTGAGGGACCCCAGCCCCGGCCATCTGCTCAGGGCAGGGAGTGCCGTACCTGGACTGCAGGGGAAGGGCTGAAGGTGACAAGGGACAAGGGCGGCCCTACAGCTGCCTCCTTTCTCAGAATGTAAATACCCATGATGTGAGGCAAGTGGGATAAGATGAGGCTAGTTCAGTTGCCCACAGTGAAGGTGTTTCATTGCTGAACCTTGTACGTCGGCCTGAGCATTTCCAAGTTCAGCACCTCACTGCCTAGAGGCTGCGGGTTCTCAGGGGCCACAGACTGACGACTGAGTGCCCCAGGCAGCCGAGTACGGGTCAGGGGTGCCGTCCTACCACGAGCCGCCTTTGTGCATGGGGAGCACGTGACCACAAGAGTCCAGACGCCGTGGCGGTGTCACCCTTCTTGGGATAAAACAGGAGCTCGCCTTGCCTCTGGGGAACCACCCCCACCACCACCACCACCACCACCACCACCACCACCACCCCCACCCCACCCCGACGCCTCCCGTCAATCCACGTGCTTCAAGTAGATTGTCTCTCATCAGCCTGCCCTTGCCCACCCCCACTCCAGGGGAAGGAAGTCCTGGCCAATCTTAGTATCAGATTCACCCAGCACACACAGTCCTACTGTGATGGGTTCATGGGTGGTCACGTGCTCTAACCCCGCCAAAGACACACATTTATGTCTTGCTGGGGTGCTCAGAGAAAAGTACCACTGGTTTCCGTGGAACTTGAACAGAGAGGGTTGAGAAGCTGCTGGACCCAGGAGCTGGAGGGCCCCCTGCAGGAAGCTAGCTCACTCCTGCACAGCGTGGGCCGGGGTGGGGAAGGGGAAGACCCCTTTTCGGGCAATGTGCGAGGTCAGTGCTTAACGTAGGGCCAGCCGGCAAAGAAGAAGTATTCAATGGGCCCAGATCCATCGCATAGATCAGGCAGTGACGGGTGAATTTGCAGCTGAAAGGCAGTAAATCGGTAGCTGGCGCTGTAGGGCCCTGCTCTAGGCGTCTCTGAGGTACTGCACAAGCCTTTCCTGGTTTGCTCTTTGCCCAGAGGCCATTTTTTAATTTGAGATTTTTCTTCCCTCCCCCCACCTCCCCCCTCCATCTGGAGAGGCTAGGAATGAGAAACAGTTTTATTTTCAAACCTGGCAAGTTTATGGCTCCTTTATATTTCCTTTAAATTTAAAAACTGAGAAGTTTCCTTTTAGCCCATAAGAAGCAAGGCAGCTGCTTTAACAGGGAGCCTGGAAGTATCCGTAAGAGGATGATGGTTGAGTCCATCGGGCAGATTTCCTGGCTCGCACTTGATCACAGGGACAGCATTGCCGAACTCCCCGCCACTGCCTGACGAGGGTCCCCTTCTCTCCTCACTCCCCTTGCAGCCCTCACCAGTGGCCTCCTTAATCCCCTCCTCTAGGTAAGAGGTGTGTCAAGAATGTGTGAACTTGTTTAAAAACCAGAATGGGGGCCGCGCTTCTGTTTCCCGTTCCTGCTGTGGGAGGAGGAGCCGCCCTCTGGGACCAAGGAGGCTGCTGTGCAGAGCAAGTTAGAACAGATGCACCGTAGGGCTCCATGCCAGCCCCCTGCCAGGGGTCCCAGCCCTAGAGGTCGAGAGAGAAGTGAACGTCTGTTTCAGCCACGGTTACACGTGTCTTCCATCCCTCACAGCCTAATCCGGTCCTAACATGCCCACTTACTGGCTTCCTTGGCCTTGACTGTGTGGGAAACGTTCTGTTTGTTCATGGACATATTTGATCAGTGTCTGACTGTTACCCTGATAGATTGTAAGCACGTTAGTAGGTATATATTAGGAACCTAGGATTTTCTTTTTTCATGGCTCGTTTAGTGGTTAACTGTGTGGATCAAGAAGATTAACTCCGCAGATCTTTCTCATGCCATGGAGCCCAGGGTCCAGACTGAGGACCTTGCCGTGCCTTAAGTGGGCCTAAAGCGTCGGGGTGCTGAGGGCCAGCTAGAGAGCTGAATACGTGGATATGGTCAGGTAGGCTGTTGTCTTCTGTCTGGATAAAGTTTACCTTTTCTGTACTATATAGCGTGAATAGCATCGTGACTTAAATGTCAGAGTTTACATGACTAATTCTGTGTCCTTTTAACATCCTGTCGCATTTCCTTTTCCCCCTTCCGGCGGGGGGGGGCTTACACTCCGCCTTTGTCCATCTCCCCTTCTCTTGCATTGCACTCAAGGTCAATGTCTCGTTTTGACGCGAGACATCGTTCCGATGCGGGCCGAATGTATTCTGACTTCAGGACATGGCCAGAGTCTGCTGTTTGCCTTCCCCAGTAGCCACACTTCCATTCTTCCCTTCCTAATAAGGCTCCCAATTTGAGCCTGGGATAAAGACTTTATATCCCAGCTCCTTTACAGTTAAATGGCCATTGAGATGTGACTCAGACGATATCCAACTGCTGGAGGGGGTTCTTAAGTGGGGGGTGAGAGGAGGGAGGCCTCTTCTGCCCCTTCTTTCTTCCTAATGGTGGAAGTGTGGACATGATGGCTGGCCTCCGGCAGCCAAGCTGGACCATGAGGTAGAAGCCACGTGCTGAGGATGCCACAGCAGCAGGATAGAAGGAGCCTGGCTCTCTGGTAACTTTGACATCCATCCCCGCTCTTCTTTTATGTAGGAGAAGACTAGAATGCCTTGTTTAAGGCACCATTGTTCTGGATGTACTTTCACTTACCGCTGAGTTTGATCCTAATGGGCACGAGGACAACTGATGAAGTTGGGTTTTTGAAACAGTCCACAGTAGGAGCCTGTTTTCCTCTTTCCCTCTCACCTTACTGGGGAGCTAACTGGGAGTTCCAGTTGATTGCCGGTTTTTGTTCCCGAATGTGGTGTTCCTCACAGCTACACCCAAGGCCCTGCCGGTGATGAGAGCTCTCCTTCTCCGGTGGCACGTTGGCTGCCTTTCTCAAGATCGTTAACACCCCTATTGCCTCTTTGGAGACCCGCACGATTTCGGTTTCTGCTGGTGTTTAACACTGCCAAAGGTTGTTGAATCCATCTCTGGTTAAGAAAAGCCACTTCCTTGGCATGTTTCAGCCTCGTGAAGAGCGAGTGGCCGCACACCTGTGTTGTGAGTTGCAGCCGCCCCGGGGCGCCGCGTCTCTTCCCCTCCGATGTCATTTCTTGGCCAGTGTTGGACAGATAGAACAGGCTGGCTCTTTCATTCTCTCCTCCCAGGCCCCCGGCCCCTCATGCATTTTTCATGTCGACTCACCACTCCTGCAACCCCCTGGGCCCTGTGAACGGTATCGATCAGCTGATTAAGCCTTCAGGTAACAGCAGACAACTTTAATTTTCTAACTCCAGGTCCTCCCTTCTCTTCCTCGCCTTGCACCGTGTTCCTCGCTTACGTTTCGCCACCAGCAGAGGGTTTTTCCACATCCTGCCCACCACTAGCCTCTACCTGGCCCTGCCCTTGTTTTGTGGGTGTTCGGGATAATCAAGAAGATGAACTTAAAAGAAACCACGTCCTCGACTTAGATGCCGCTCGGGCCCCAGTTCCTTGCCAGACGGGCACCTCCACAGGGCTTCTTAAGGGTGCTGCCTGCATGGTAACGAGAACCACCGCAGAGCAAGGGACCGAGAGAGAGAGAGCGAGCAGGAACCCGCGGTGCTTCTTGTGACCCAGCCTCCCGTGCCATCTCCTCCGCTCGTTTCCTCTCTGTTAGAAGTGAGTCACTAAGTCAAGGGAAGCGGAATTAGGCTCCACCATCGGAGGACATGCCACACACTTTGTGGACATATTCAGATTATCACACTGTGCCCTCTGGACACAAGTGGACATGCAAACATACTCCCCGTGCAAAAAAGTCTCAGCCCGTCACAGCACTGGCTCCAAGTCCTTGTCTCGTCATCCAGGTAGGAGGGAGCTCCTCACGATAGACAGTTCCTTAAGTGCAGCTCCTGGAGTTCCCTTCCTTGCCACCTGGAGACCTGCGAGCCGAGAGCCAAGTGATCTGCCCTCACGGACCCGGGTCAGGCGTGGGAGAACACACCTCCCTCATCCCTAGCTCCTGGGGCAGCGCTGGGCACCAGGGGTGCCCTCGCTCCCTAGACAGTGAGTGAATGAAGCAATGAGCAGTCTGGAACCCCGATACAAAGAGGCATGGCTATCCCTGCCTGTCATCCAAGTCCCAGCCCAGAAGTCACCTCCAAATCTGTCACTCACTTTCTGTGCTTCACTGCCCGTGTCAATCTCCAGAATTGCTTTGCTCACTTCCCGCTGACTTTCTCTCCCCAGCTAGCGGGTGCGCCCCCACCCCAGGACCGGGGACCTGGGTCCTCTTGTTCACCCTGTGTCGCCTGCACCTAGAACAGTGCCTGGCAAATAGTAACACTCGGTAAATGTTTGTGGAGTGAAGGAAGGGAGCAGTCGATACTCAGGTGCTGGGGAGGGTGGCCTGAGACGTGGTCCCAGGTGCTGGAGAAATTAGAGCGGGGGTTGCACAACAGCAGATCACATGGCATCAGTGTCCGTTTTTCTGGGGGCTGATGATGGAATATATTCCTGTTCTTAGGAGACACAGTCTGATGTATTGAGGGGAGCAGGCTAGAATGTCTTCAGCTTACCTTTGAGTGGCTCAGAAAAATGCATATATGCAATACCCCATCCCACCTCGTGCAGAACCTCACAGCGGTGTCCTGTGCCCCCCTGGAGTGAAAGGCAGGGACTGAGTCCCTGTGTGTCCCAGCACCTCATCTGGAGACTTACGGACTGAATGAGGGAGCCCTGAGTTCACCTCTCACTCTAGCCTGAGTGTCCACCCTGTAAAGTCCCCCCTTTGTCCCTTTGCTCCTCTGGCGGGTGACTGGTGCCAGGTGTGGAGGGATTCAGACAGGGACAAAGAGTTTGTTCCTAAGCGTGGCCTTGAGTGATGTGGTCAGCGTGGACCCAAGCAGGTGCTGCCCAGCTCCCTGGAGAGGCCCAAGGGGCCCAGCATCTCCGCCTTGAGCTAGTTCTCCCCCAGGTGCGGCCGGAGCCGTCGCTGCCTTCCAGCTCCACAGATGGTTCTCTGAGCATCACCGAGCAAAATCTTTCACAACCAATTTCAAGGGGTTAATGGGAGGGCTGAGTGGAATTTACTTAAAACATCACCTCCACTTAAAATAGCTTTTTAAGGCATTTAGCGCGGCAAAGTCCTTTGATTTCCCCATCCACATCCTTTCTCGCTGTTATTAAATACCAAGATATTCTAGTCCAAGTTCCGACTCCCCCAAGCCCTGATTCATGCGGCTGTATGTGCCGAGGAGTATGAGACATTGTCACCTGCCACCCATGAACTTGGATGGGTGGTGACACAGACAAGGGTGCCAGCAAGTGGCTGGCATTTGGGCTTAGAACAGCTCGGTCTGCAGACGTGGCCAGCACCCCAAGTTAAAACATCAGAAGCCACACATGTGACCAATGACAGCACCCCCTGTTTAAACCACTTCTTGGCTTTTCTTTTTCTTACCTCGATTTACATGCATGTCTAAATTCTGGCTCCTGGGCCTTTAAGAGTCTCAGCCACTTTGAGGGCAGGTGCTCCCAGCCCCTCTCCCAGACAGGACGTTTTGCCTGCTCTTTGGACATTTCACTTTGTCTTGGCCACTGGTTTTTCATTTCCACCCAATTTTGAACTTATCTACTTGTCTTTCAACCTGATATTTGGATTGGGATAGGCATGATGCTGAGGCTGATGATGACGGTGGTGGTGATGATGCTGATGCTGAGGCTGAGGCTGACGCTGATGACGGTGATGGTGGTGATGATGCTGATGCTGAGGCTGAGGCTGACGCTGATGACGGTGATGGTGGTGATGATGCTGACGCTGATGCTGACGCTGATGACGGCGATGGTGGTGATGATGCTGAGGCTGAGGCTGATGCTGACGCTGATGACGGTGATGGTGGTGATGATGCTGAGGCTGAGGCTGATGCTGACGTTGATGACGGTGATGGTGGTGATGATGCTGAGGCTGAGGCTGATGCTGATGCTGATGACGGTGACGGTGGTGATGATGCTGAGGCTGAGGCTGATGCTGACGTTGATGACGGTGATGGTGGTGATGATGCTGAGGCTGAGGCTGACGCTGATGACGGTGATGGTGGTGATGATGCTGATGCTGAGGCTGAGGCTGACGCTGATGACGGTGATGGTGGTGATGATGCTGACGCTGATGCTGACGCTGATGACGGCGATGGTGGTGATGATGCTGAGGCTGAGGCTGATGCTGACGCTGATGACGGTGATGGTGGTGATGATGCTGAGGCTGAGGCTGATGCTGACGTTGATGACGGTGATGGTGGTGATGATGCTGAGGCTGAGGCTGATGCTGATGCTGATGACGGTGACGGTGGTGATGATGCTGAGGCTGAGGCTGATGCTGACGTTGATGACGGTGATGGTGGTGATGATGCTGAGGCTGACGCTGATGCTGACGCTGATGACGGTGACGGTGGTGATGATGCTGAGGCTGAGGCTGATGCTGATGCTGATGACGGTGATGGTGGTGATGATGCTGAGGCTGAGGCTGACGCTGATGACGGTGATGGTGGTGATGATGCTGATGCTGAGGCTGACGCTGATGACGGTGATGGTGGTGATGATGCTGAGGCTGAGGCTGATGCTGACGCTGATGACGGTGATGGTGGTGATGATGCTGAGGCTGAGGCTGATGCTGACGCTGATGACGGTGATGGTGGTGATGATGCTGATGCTGAGGCTGATGCTGACGCTGATGACGGCGATGGTGGTGATGATGCTGAGGCTGAGGCTGATGCTGACGCTGATGACGGTGATGGTGGTGATGATGCTGACGCTGATGCTGACGCTGATGACGGTGACGGTGGTGATGATGCTGAGGCTGAGGCTGATGCTGACGCTGATGACGGTGATGGTGGTGATGATGCTGACGCTGATGCTGACGCTGATGACGGTGACGGTGGTGATGATGCTGAGGCTGAGGCTGATGCTGACGCTGATGACGGTGATGGTGGTGATGATGCTGACGCTGATGCTGACGCTGATGACGGTGATGGTGGTGATGATGCTGAGGCTGAGGCTGACGCTGATGACGGTGATGGTGGTGATGATGCTGATGCTGAGGCTGACGCTGATGACGGTGATGGTGGTGATGATGCTGAGGCTGAGGCTGATGCTGACGCTGATGACGGTGATGGTGGTGATGATGCTGAGGCTGAGGCTGACGCTGATGACGGTGATGGTGGTGATGATGCTGATGCTGAGGCTGACGCTGATGACGGTGACGGTGGTGATGATGCTGAGGCTGAGGCTGATGCTGACGCTGATGACGGTGATGGTGGTGATGATGCTGAGGCTGAGGCTGATGCTGACGCTGATGACGGTGGTGGTGGTGATGTAACAGGACTAATAGGACACTCTGGGAGGCTCGCCGCGTGCCTGGCGCCGTGCAAAGCCCTACTGTGTCTTGGCTTCTGGAAGCAGGATCTGAGGTGGATGCAAGACGTTTATTCGCGATCAGCACCTGCGAAGGGGAGACAGCAGAAGCAGGACTGGGCGGAGGGAGTGGCTGAAGGGCGGCGCTGTGAGCGCCTGGCGCGGTGCAAAGCCCTGTGAGGACTCGGCCAGCCCGGCGGGGCTCGGGCGAGCACTGTCTTTGCAAGGGTCCCACGCTGCTCCCAAACAGCCAGGCCTATACACCTGCCTCTCTCGGTCACCGGATGCCGACTGTCCCCAAGAACACAGCCTGGGGCGGAGAGGCAGGTCTCTGCAGCCCAGGCCCCCCTGAAGGAGCTGAGAGCCGGGCCCTTCTGGTGACCACACTGCAGCAGCTGGCCAGCAGGTCCTTCCTGAAGATGACACGGGCAGCGCCTTTCCGTGTCTGCCACAGGCCCTTTGTCTGCGTGATCCAACTTTGCCATCAGAACAGACCCCTGAGGTGCTTTTGCAGGTGAGGCAGCAGGCTCAGAGTGGTTAAGTCACTTGCCCAAGGTCACACAGCTCGCATGCTGCCGGACATCTTCCTGGCTGCAGGGCCCAAGTTCCTAACCACCGTCGCACTGCCTCTCAGGTTGAATAGTAGGATTTTAAAGATGAAATTGAGGTGACTGGCCCTTCCTCATCCTAAGGAGCCCTGTCTGACCGCCTGGCTCCCTCCTGGGAAAGGGGTTATCGTGTTCTGGGTTTTCCCTTTCCACGGGTTGGCCAGCCGGTGATTCCACTTTTCTTCCTGTGCCACGTCTTCAGTCCACAGTGAAGCTGGGATCTTGGCTCCTTGCCGCTGGGTGACTTCTAGGACAGATGTCACATGGGTCTTTATCTTCTCTCTTGGTTCCAGACCTGGAGAAGGAGCGAAAGGCAGTCATTCGGGCTCTCCTTGGTACCAAGGTGCAGGGTTTTTGCTGTGACCACTGGGAAGCATGAGGCCAAAGCCATGAGAAGCAATCCTGAGATGAAACCCCCAGGGCAGCCGGGGCAGGCAGCACACTGACAGGCTCTTTTCCTGCCCCTCCAGATAACCCGCTGCTTACGTCAGCGTGTGTATTGTTCTAGTGATGGAAGGAGGCTGTGTCTGGGGAGAAGGATGTCACGTAAAACTTGGTCCGCCTTGACCCCTCCGGCCTGGGCTGTGGCGATCCCAGTGGTTGCCTGGGAGCCCGAGTTCACCCATCCTGCGCGGGGTTCCCAGCGTGAGTCCTAGAAGGACACCGGCTCCTCCTGTCACCTCCCACCCCCTCTGCCCCACCTCCCGCCCCACTAACAGCTGGGCGGGCCTGGGCCTGGTTCAACCCGTTGGAGGCTTCGGATTCTGGGAGAACGGAGCGAAGGTTCGGGGACAGTTGAGTGCCCATCCGGTGGCCTTGGTGCCAGCCCCGGTGCCAGCCCGGGTGCCGGCAGCAGCAGCCACCTGCCCAGCTGTGGTTCCGGCTGCCCCGCCAGCCTCGGTTCCTGCCGTTCTCCGCTTCTCCTATTGATTCTGGAAGCTTCCGACATCCCTCCATTCCCACGCTTTCCTGTATGAGATGCCAAAGTCCATTTAGGCTGTTGCAACCAGGAGCCCTGCTGTCTGAAAGCAAAAGCGATGCAGCATCTGCCAGCACCCCCGGAAGACACCGGGCGCACGCGCCTGGAATGCTCTAAACTCAGTGGCTCGCGGTAGTAAGTTCCCTCTTGAGAGAGGCAAGCAAGCACAGGCCGGAGGCCTCCTTGACAGGAATGGTACCTCGATTTTGTGCAGATTCAACAAACGTATGTTAGAGAAAAGTCAGCTGCTGCTGCTGTTACTGTTGCTCGTGGCTATGACAGTAATTCGGGATCCGTTTAAAGCAAAGCACTTGGATTCTTAGCCCAGCCCCGTGTTTGGTTTCCAGGCTGAAAATGGAACATCCTTCAGAGGGAAAGAAAAGGGTAGGTCTGTCCTTGGCAAGATCAGCCTCATTTTACGCAGTGAGCTGGGACAATGCTCCAGTGAGTTCGGGACTGGCTCCATCCCAAACAACCAGAGGACCCAGGCTTTTGAGATGTGTGGACGCGCTGTTTTCTTAAAGAAGAGAAAGTGGGGGGAATAGGAAGTGAAATTCCAGATCTCTTTTGGCCCCCAGATCATTAGTCGTAATAACAGCCAGAATTTTTCATGAATGTGTTTTTCAGTGTGAATGTGTTTCCCCTTTCAAGGCCAGTGTTCAAAACGGAACCGCCTCCTGTTCCTCGGCTGGCTAGTACAGGGCGGGGGATGGTGAGGGGGAGGGCAGTGATACGACCTCTGAGGTCACGGGTCGAGGGTGTGAAGGAAATGAGACACCCGGGCCTGACAGCTTCCAGTGAGTTGTCATCACCAGAAGCACCATCCATGGGGAACTGGAAGTGGGGGGCAGGCACCCCAAAGCTGTACGTGTCCTTCCTCCCCAAGCTCAGCTCCAGCCTGGGTCAGGGCAGGATCCCGGGCTCGGCTGCCCACCAGCTTCCCCTTCCCTCTCTAGGGGAGCCTTCCCCCTGCCCACAGTCTCACTGCCCACCAGCAGGTAAGGGACTTGCCCCAGGTCACAAGCTGTAATGTAGAGGAGGTAGGATTTCACCCCAGAGCTGTGTGTGCCAAAGCTTTGCCACTTCTGAGGCTTGGGCCCTTCCCTCCAGATGCATGCAGTCCGGGGGGAGTCACAAGGCCCTCAGGAAAGAACAGACAAAGCCTACGGGGAATTGACAAAAGGGTCCTGGGTATCAAGGAGGGCTTCCTGGAGGTGGTGGCGTTTGAAGTGAGCCTGGAAGGACAGGTGGATTTTGAGCAAGAGGCGCTGGGGTTGTGAGCATCTGTGGGAAACCTGCAGGCTGGTCCAGAAAACTGGGACAGGAGCTGCCATCCCTGAGAGCCTGGCTCACCCAGCACCCCCTACCAGAGGCCAAGTCCCACAGCTGGAATTCAAAAAGCCCTGCCTCCCCGCTACCCTAGGAGAGAGGTCGGGTAGCAGGGAAGCCCCGTGTCCAGTGCCCCGTAGAGTAGGGAGGCCATCGGAATCAGGGATCCATGGACCCCAGGGGTCTCTCCCAGCTCCAGGGCCCCATGACAGACAAGTTGACTTCATTGGCAGACCTGCACGAGATTGGGGGGGAAGGTCTATCGCTTCCATCAAAGGGGGCCAGGACCCAGAAGGTTCCACAACGCTGGGATGAGAGAAGGGCCCCAGACACTTTGGAGCATCTCCCACTAACGAGAAAACACAGCTATTGAGCAGAAAGTTTCACTCTCACACTTTGGAAAGCTGAAGGTCGGGAATTGCGAAATCCCTTCGTCACCAAGCACTTTCGCATGGTCTTCAGAAGCTCTGGGAGGGGACACCACCCCCCAGCAGCAGGGGCTCTTCAAGCCTGCGTGGGGCTCCTCCCCTCTTTCCAGAGGAGCCTCGGCCGCCATGGACGACAGACCCTCTCAGGCCTGACACAGCCTTTCTTCTCATAAAATTTCCGGCTGAAAACACCTTCGACTTTAAGGCCTGCCTCTCCCAGGGGAGCCCGAGTTTCTCTCCAGGCTCCGTCTGACAAGTCTGCCACAGCTGCGTGGATAGTTTGTATCGATTCTGCTCTGTGCAGGGAGAGGGGGAGGGGGGGGGCACCCTTCATCTGCCCCCAGGCCGGTGGGCCTGCGATGGGGAGGGTCAGTCCGGGAGGACTGGAAATCTTCGGTGACCAGAGGCTGCTCACACCTGCAAGGGGGACAGAACAAGCCGAGGGGGAGAAGAGGGCCGCCGGCCCAGGGGCTTGGGAAGAAGGGTGGTCCGGAGCCCCCAGGGGCCGGGTGGAGGACCCACAGCTCACCTCCCCCAGGGGACAAGAACTCTCAGTGTCAAAATGTGCACAGAGGACAAAATACCCAAGATGAGCTGAGGCTGCCCCACAAGGACTGAAGTATTAAGACTAGGAGCTCCCGGCGGTTTTTCCTTTAGCCTAAAGTCGCCTCCTCCTCGTCTTCCTGTCCAGCCGGACTTCAGCCTCCTGGGATGCATCGAATTACTGGTCCTGATTCCTCCCCTCCCTGCAGCAGTGTGTCCTCACCCCTTGCTGTGGCCTCCCAGTGGGCGAAGTGGATCTTCCTCCACCCCTTGACCCTGGGCGTGGCCTTGGGACTGACTTGGGCCCGCGAAGATAAGCAGATTCACCCCAAGCACCGGCTAGCTGTTGTGCTTGCTCAGAAGGGCTTGCCTCCTGCGTTCGGGTGACGCACCTGGCAAAGAGCTGCCCCGGGACGAACACGGATGGAGCAGAGCTGGATCTGCCCGGCAGCCAAGCCCAGCCAGATCCGCCAGGAGCAGAGCTGACCAACGGAGCCAGCCCAGGTCAGCCGGCCCGGAGCCGCTTCCTCTCCGTGTCACTCACCACCTAGCCATCAGCTCGGGCAGGACATCCTGTGCCTCACCTGGAACGTGGGCCTAATAATAGCATCTCCCAAATTAGTTAAGGGAACACCAGCACCCACACAAACCCCAAAATGTCAAAGATGTGACAGAAATTTACTTCTCATTCATAGTTCTAGTTATCTACCACTTTATTTAAAAAAAAATAAAACTGCTTTGAAAACTGTGGCTTACAACAGCAACCATTTTATTAAATCTCATGATCTCGGGGGCCAGGGATTCAGGCAAAGCTTGGCTGGGTGAGCTTGTGTTCCATGTGGCATTGACTGAGATCACTGGTGGCTGAGCTTGTCTGGAGGGTTCAAGGTGGCTTCACTTGCCAGCCATTTGGTGCCTTGACATAGACGCCAGAAGCCTGACCCCTACTGGTCCTCTCCCTCTCCCTGTGGTCTTGGGGCCTCCCCCTGTGGTCTCTCTAGCAGGGTAGACCCTCCTCACACAGCAGCTCAGCCCCGAGAGCCTGTGCTCCAAGAAACAGGATTGGGGCCCGAAATAAACATGGTATCATTTCCACTGTATTCTGTTGGTTGAAGCAGTACGCAGGCCCACTCGTTAAAGGGGACGGAATATAGACCCCTCCTTTCAATGGGAAGAGTTCACAGAATTTGTGACCATCTTTAATTTACTACATTCGTGAAAAGTGCAGTCAGCAGCCAGGAAGAGCTCTGTTCCAAACAGTGACTCAGGGACCCAGACCGGGAGGGTCTCTGCTCCAAACAGTGACTCAGAGACCCAGGCTTAAAGGCACTCTGTCATTTTCTACATGTAGCTTCCAAGGTTGCCCTGGTGTCAACGTCCAGCTGGCAGATGCTGGCAAAGAGGAAGCAGGGAGTTGACACAGGAGGATTTTATGAGCCAGCCCTGGAAGTGGCATCTGTCACTTCCACGCCTATTCCATGGCCTGAATTCAGCACATGGTTCCACCAAACTGCAAAGGAAGCTAGGAAATGTCGTCCAGCTATGTGCCTGGGAGGAAAGGGAGACAGGCTTGGCCAGCCCATTGGTCTCTCTCTCTCAAGGCTATATGAGGAGTAAATGGCCTAGTACATGGAAAGGGCGCCTGGCACACTGTCAGCAGCCCTGCGCGGCCCTCCTCCATGTCTCTGAATGCATCGCAATGTGTGCAGGGTTTGCACCGCTGGTCTGCATCACTCCGTGCTCTCCTTGGACAGCCCCCCAGCATCTTCAAAGGGAAACACCTCCGTGTGCGTGGGCAGCTGTAGGTGTCCACGCCGTGTATCTCATGGCTCCCCCGCCCTGGCCGCGCTGAGGGGACCAAGAGTGGCTAGGCCCTTACTGGTCACTGGCCCACAAGGGGACCTGGTCTAAGAAGCTTTGCCTAGATAGGCTGGACCAACCAGAGAGCTGAGCTGAGAAGAAGCAGGGAGAGAGGGTCATGAGGTGGAGCGAGAGGGCCTGGAAAGGGCCAGGAGCAGGCTGGGACGATGAATCAGAAACTGAGAGAAGCAAAGACCCAGAGCTACAGAGAAAAGCTCTAGAGAAGACAGTAAAGCAGCTGGCGGGTAGCAGGAGCTCTGATGAGATGCAGGATGGGAAGCAGAGGCCAGGAAACACACCTGAGACATGCTCAAAGCAGCTCAACGTGGGGACCTGGCTCCCGTCTCTGAGAAGCCGTCTTACATCCTGCCTGGGCATGAGCCCCAGAAGATCCCTTGGTCCTCACGAAAGAGAACAATGAACAGGGTGTGGTTGTGGCTGGAGGCGGTCATCTTCCTGGGTCAGGGGTCGGCAAAGTTTCAGTAAAGAGCCTGATCGTAAGTCTTTACAACTCTGCCCACCCCTGTTGAAGTTGCCATCATCGTGCAAAAGCAACCATGGACGATATGTGACGTGGCCGTGTGCCAATAAAACTTTATAGACACTGAAATCCTTTCATTACATTGTCACACGTCCAGAAATACTATTTTTCTTTTAATTGTTTCCTTACTGCTGTATTTAAAAATGTAAAGCCATTCTTAGCTCACAAGCTATACAAAAACAGGCTTTGGGCTGGATTCGGCCCACAGGCCATCGTTTGCCGACCCTGTTCTTGGTTCATAACGGCCGAGGATGCCATTCTGTTTGGTCACCAACACTTGAAATGCCTTCCCGGGTCTGCGGAGGCCTCCCCCTTTCCACTGTCGAAGCTGAACACGGCGGATGTGGCCCAGACTCAGGCCATCAGCGGCACCCACCCCGACCTTGACCAGAGGCGAGCGGTGAGGACCTTGCGGAATCAGCCCTGGCGACGGGTGATGGCGCCCCGGGGGCATCTCGTGCCCAGCGGCAGTGCGGCGTCTTCACTAACCCATCCTGTTGGCTTTGGTTCTTCCCTCCTGGCTTCAGGGGCTCTGAGCTGGGTCCTCGGCCTCTTCTGGAGAGTCTGTGAGCCCTGCACCCTCCTAATGAATCCATGTTGTGCTTAAATCACCTAGAAACTAGTTCTACTGCTTACAAATAAGAGCACTGTCAGTTGTTGGAATTTCTCTTCGTGATTTTCTCTAGTAAATTCCCAGGGCAATAAAATGTGCTATAAAGTTCTTTTTAAATAAAAATTTTAAAAGTTATTACATAAATAATACATGTTCATTATTTTTAAAGGCAAGAAATAGAAAATATCACAAAGAAGAAATAAAAATTCCTCATAAGCCCAACACTCAGAAAGAAGCACAGTTACTATGGTGATGCGAACCCTTCCAGATAGAGATACAGATATTTTTCTTAACAGATACCAGGTTACACTACTACACGCCATAGTGTAACTGGCTCTTTTACTCACGAGCATCTTGTGAGCGTCTTTAAACATTAATAAGCCTACGTTTCTGTCTTTTCAAATAACTACCTAGTGTTCCATCACATGCGTGACCCCCCAGTTCACTCCACCAATCCCCCATTAGTGGGCACGTAGGTTGTTTTCAGTTTTTCATTACTAGAGACAATGCTTGGATAAGGTAATGTGGGCTGAATTATGTTCTCTCCCTCCCCAAATTCATGGGTTGAAATCCTAACCCTCAATGCCTCAGCGTGTGGCTATTTGGAGACAGGGCCTTCAGAGAGGTAATTAGGTAAAATGAGGTCTCATGGATGGGCTCGAATTCAATGTAAGTGCTGTCCTTATAAAGAGGAGATTGGGACACAAACAACACAGACTGATGGAGGACCACGTGAGGACACAGCAAGGAAGTGGCCGTCTGCAAGCCAAGGATAGAGGCCTCAGAAGATACCAGTCCTGCCCACACCTTGATCTTGGACTTCTGGCCTCCAGAACTGTGAGAAAATGAATTTGTGTTATTAAAGCCAGCCAGTCTATGGTTCTTTGTTATGTCAGTCCTAGCACGAAAATATAGTAGCCTTTAAACCTTTGAGTACGTTTTAATTTTCTCTGAGGCTGGAATCAGAAAAACAGGATTACCAAATCAAAGGGTGGACACTTTTTAAAGACTTTTATTTTGAAATGATGATGACTCACAGGAAGTTGCAGAAATAGCAGAGAGAGTACTGTGTACCCTTCCCCCGAGATTCCCGCCCCGTGGTGACACCTTGCATAATTACACTACAATATCCAAACCAGGAAACGGGCATCAGTACAATGCTGTTAAATAGACTACAGGCTTTATTCAGTATAGTGGCAGGTCTTGTGTGTCTTTGCATAGATTGATGCCTCAGTATACTGATTTCCTCAGTATTTTATTTTTTATTGTATTGTAAATGTTATTTTCCATTTCATTTCTTGTTTGTTTGTTTGTTTCTGGAATAAGGAAAGTGACTATTCTGACATTGTTTCCAGAATCTTGCCAACTTCACTTATGAATTCTGGTAGTTTGTTGTAAATTCTGTTGGAATTTCAATGTATATGGTGATATCATCTATAACTAATGACAAGTGTGCGTTTTTTTCCTTCACTCATTTTTTTTTTCCTTTACCGCATTGTTTAGAATTGCCAGTACAATGTAGAATAAAAGTGATACTAATGGGAAACCTTGTTTCACTTCCAGTCTCAGGACTGGGGTTAGGGGAAGTGGAAGTTTCTGTCATCTACCATTAAGTATGCTGTTTGCTGTAGATTTTTAATATATATCATTTATCAAGTTAAGGACGTCCCCTTCTATTTCTAGTTTGCTAAGAGCTTTCTTTTCATGGGTGGTATCGAATTCCATCAAATAATTTTTTAGCATCAGTGAAGATGATCATGTATTTTTTTCCTTTATTATATTCTGATTGATTTTTGAATGTTAAGCCAACCTTGCATTCCTAAAATAAATTCCACTTGGTTTTGATATTGTTTTATTTGATACGGTAATATTTTGTTAAGCATTTTTGCATCTATTTTCTTGAAAATAATTGATCCATAATATTCCTTCATTGTCATGTCCTTGTCAGGATTTAGTATTAAGGTTATGCTAGCCTCATAAAATGACTTGGAAGTATCCCTTCTTTCTGTACTCTCTGGGAGATTTTGTGTAAAATTGGGGTCATTTCTTCCTTAAATGTGTAGTAGAATTCACCAGTGAAGCCATATGGAAATTTCTTTGTCAGAGAGTTTTAATTTTGGATTTAATTTCTTTACTAGATAGGTATTTTTCTTGTGATAGTTTTGATAAGTTGTGTTTTAAAAATATTTTGTCTATTTCATTCACTTTTCAAATTTAACTGCACAAAGCTGTTCCTGATATCTTCCCCCAATCAGTTTAAACATTAGATCTCCATATGATCACAGTAGCTTTCTGTGTGATTATCAATATTACTCCATAATACCCCTGTCATAGCACTCAGCAAATTATATCTGCATGTTCTGTGCATGTGTCTATCTTTGTCCCCTTCTTCCCCCGCACTGAGCCATGAGCTGCCCCCTTCCTAGAGCAGGGACCAGATGGAACTCCCTGACTAGACAGGACACATCACAGGCACTGCTGAAGTGGGGCCAGAGTGAATGATGGCACGTCAGCATTTCAGGGGCAGCCCCCCCACTGCTGCTGAAGCAATTGACTGCTACTGAATGAGTCTCAGACGTCTTTGAAATGAAGCTTTCAAATGTGGTTTGCATCGAGATATCTAAGGGCTCCCCAGGTCCACCGAGCCGGAGAAAGTCATTGATAGATTAGTTTGAATGAGGATTAATCAATAATTTATGCTGATGTTTTTCCTCCCGCAGCAGGGAGACCTGTTTTGATATGATTTGACAGGTCAGGCACACCTTGGTTTAATTAAACCTTATACAGAAAATTAAAAGGAAAAGAAAATGCCCAGCAACCCACCAACAATTGGTTACCCAAGATGGAGTCAATCTACAGTTGACGAAGGGGGCTGGAGGAGCAGATGGGGATGTGGACAAAAGTCCAGACTCAGCAGATGCTCCTGCGTGGCTGCCCTGATGGAGCAACGGCAAATGTCAATATGCTTATTGGCATCTTCTCATAATGTGGCCTTTAGGAGGCAAGCCGTTTGCACACGGTGATGGATGATTTTGCTGGCAGGAGTGAACGCCACGTCGAGAAACCAATATCACTTAGTCCTCCCTTGGAGGAGCCAGAATGCTGAAACCGGCAACCTCAGAGCAGCCATCAGAAGGAGCATGTAGAAACCGATGATGATTGTCTTCCCAACAAAAGGGAGACAGTCCTGAAACCTGGTGGAGAAGTATCATCAGGGTGAGCTTCTTGGTGGCACTTTCCGAGTTTTCTACCCCCCAAGCTCAGCAGGATCTCCTCGCTTTTTGTTACATTCTGTTAGAGAGATCTCAGTGGAATCTTTCAGTTTTCAACCATATCCCCCCTGTCCTCTGGACGTGGGTGTGAATCTTTGAGGAGGTAGGCCTAGGGTAAACTCAAGTAACTGTCCAATTCAGAATGGTATCTCCACCAGGGGACACTGAGGTTTGTTGCTCCATCAGGCTAGTCACCTGATATGCCCTCTCCCCAGAGGACAGCTTCTCACTCAGGGGTCCTCGGTCCCACCCAACATCTGCTAGACATGGCCAGACATGTCTCAGAGCCAGAAGTGGATAAGCCCCAGGTGGCAAATGAGTAGCACACAGACCTGCCTCCTCACTGCCTGGTCCATGGCAGACATTACCAATCCATCCCTGCATGTTCTCTTGATGGGGAGGAAGTGGGAAGCCTGAAGCCCAGCCCTTCCCGCCCATGCAAACTACAGGAAGTTCCAGGTAGACAGGGAAGGGCAGGAAGTGGAGAAATGCAGAGGAGAGGTAGGAGGGGAGCACGTGTGTCCCCGTACCCCCTCTCCAGACTTTGGTCTGGAGACCAAAGTTAAATGTTTAGTCTAGAAAGCAAGGGATACTTCCAAGTCCTATGAAGTGCTACATTGGTCCAGAGGAAAATTGGGAGCAGGGAGGTTTCTGTCCAAGTTCACATTTGAAACTCTGGGAAAAGATCACTTCCCAGGCTGCCCGCAGCCAACCTGGGAAACCCTGGCCCCTGCAGCTCCCCTATGGCCTGGATGGGTTGCAGCGACCCCACATGCCCGGAAGCAGCTGAGAGTCTGTGGGACCAGCTCGCAAAGCCGTGAGGACCCTGCCGCCGAGGCTGCGGGGGTTGATAAGAGGCCAGGGGTCCCTTGGAGCACACGGGGGAGACACAGAAGGGCTGGGAAGGCGGACCGGGCTAGCCAGAGAGCAAGCACCCCAGGGCCCAGGCAAGAGGGACCGCCGGGACATTACCTGAAGCCTCACCAGTAGTGCTCAGTCCTGAGGGCTCCTGGGCAGCCACCCCCTGCAGAGAGTGGCGAGGAGGGAGCTGCTGTGCCCCCGCAGAGCCCTGCCCTCAGCCGCCGCCCCATTTCCTGCACCACCAGCAGGCAGGTTGGGGTAGAGTAGGGCCGTGTGGGACTCGGGAAGTTCGTCTGCCCGA
Organism: Kogia breviceps; assembly: GCF_026419965.1. Classification (NCBI taxonomy): domain Eukaryota; kingdom Metazoa; phylum Chordata; class Mammalia; order Artiodactyla; family Physeteridae; genus Kogia; species Kogia breviceps. The sequence goes on from NC_081317.1 coordinate 4,595,283, forward strand.
AGCGACGGGCTGATGGTTTCATGAGGGTGGGTCTATCCGAGCGGAACTCCCAACTCCCACTCACAGAGTGAGCAGAGGAGAAGAGTCTCCATTTCCGCACAGCAGGCAGAGGAGGCCAAACAGGAGGTCCAGCCAGCAGTTCCCCCAGCTCCGGCTCCCAGGCAACTCGTGCAGCTGACCTTGCGCCTGTCCCTGGAGCTCAGACTCTGCGGTGGTCGGCAGGCTTCCAAGAGCCGCTCATCCTCTCCGGCACAGCCCTGCTCGCCTCTGCTGGCCCAGCATCTGTCCCACCTGATTTGGAGGCAGCGCGCCGAGGTGGCGTTGGGAGCCCCCGGCCCAGGCCAGACACACACATGCTGTCTTGGAAGGGCTGTCATTGGAGGCGCCCCCTTCCCCTGAACAAGGGATGGACACAGGACCCTCACCAAGCCAGCTGACCCCCGCTCCCTGGGATGCTGACCCCTGAGCTGAGTGATCCGAGGGCTGGACGCCGGCTGCAGCCTCTTCTCCCTCAGAGCCAAGAAGCGCCTGGCCTCGCTCCCGTTTCCCTCGCCCCCGAGCTGCCTCCCACCTGCCCTTTCCGCCACCGACTTCTTCACCTTTGCTTTGTATTTTTCAGTTTAATTTTTCTTATTGTAGCAAAATACACATCACATGAGATTTACCATTTTAACCATTTTTTAAATGGTTTTTTTAAATTTTTTAATTTAATTTTATTTATTTTTGGCTGCGTTGGGGCTTCGTTGCTGCCTGTGGGCTGTCTCTAGTTGCGGCGAGCGGGGGGCTACTATTCATTGCAGCGCATGGGCTTCTCATTGCGGTGGCTTCTCTTGTTGCAGAGCACGGGCTCTAGGCGCGCAGGCTTCAGTAGTTGTGGCACGTGGGCTTCAGTAGTTGTGGCATGTGGGCTTCAGTAGTTGTGGCTCGCGGGCTCTAGAGCGCAGGCTCAGTAGTTGTGGCGCAAGGGCTTAGTTGCTCCGCGGCATGTGGGATCTTCCCGGACCAGGGCTCGAACCCGTGTCCCCTGCATTGGCAGGAGGATTCTTAATCACTGCACCACCAGGGAAGCCCAGTTTTAACCATTTTTAAGTGCACAGTTCATTGGCATTAAGTACATTCACGGTCCTGTGGCCCCGTCACCACGATACATCCACAGAACTTTCCATCTTCCCAAACTGAAACTCTGCCCCCATGAAACGCTAATTCCCCCTCCCCCCAGCCCCTGCACCCACTGTTCTACTCCCTGCCTCTGAGGATTGGGCCACTCTCGATAGCCCACAACGGTGAAGTCATACAGTATTTATCCTTTTGCGTCTGGCTTATTTCCCTTCCGTAATGTCTTTAAGGTTCATCCACGTTGCAGCTTGTGTTGGGATTTCCTTCCTTTTTAAGACTGAGTAACGTTCTGTCGTGTGGATGGACCGCGTTTTGTTTATCTGTCATCCGTCAAGGGACACTTACGTTGCGTCCGCCTCTTGGCCGTTGTGAATAATGCTGCTGTGAACACGGGTGTACAAACATCTGTTCAAGCCCCTGTCTTTGATTCTTTTGAGAATACACCCAGGATGGAATGACTGGATCAAATGGCAGTTCTGTGTTTAATTTTGTGAGGACCCCTCCACAGCGGCTGCACCATTTTACGTTCCCACCAGCAGCGCACGAGGGTTCATAATCGTCCGCACCCTCACCATACCTGCTGTATTCTGGCTTTTTGACCGTTGCCGTCCTGGTGGGTGTGAGACGTTTACTGCTGCTTTCGATTCTGTGAGCCCCATTTCCTTTCACAAATCCTTCTGTATTCTTCCTGATTCTTCACTTTCCGTTGCGTAGACCCCAGTAACCCTGACGGATCCAAGAGGGGAGACTGTCACGTGTGTCCGAACCGCGGGGCCACGAGGAGCCCATCGGAGCCCATCGGAGCCACAGCCCCCTCTCAGCTGCCGTAGGACCTCCCGTGTGCAGGGCCCTGGGGGGAGCGGGGAGGAGCTACGTCCATGCTCAGAGGACACCCCTGCTGGACAGGAGCGCGGGGCTATTTGGAGGATGAGCTGCGTGCCTGGAAAGCACACCCCGCACTCCCTTCAATCTGAATTTCCAGGGCCGGGAACCCGAATGTACGCTGGCATTGAGAACCGTGGGCCACCGAGAGGCTGCGGTGGCTGCTGGCCCGGAGGGTGTGGCTGAGGGAGGACCGGCGAGGCTGGGGGATGGGCACGGGTCGAAGCAGCATCACAGACGTTGCCCCACGGGCGATGGTGCGCAGAGGGCCCGGGCCGCAGCCGGGCAGCCCAGAACGAGAGGGGGGGTCCCCAGGTCACCCAGACGCCACCGTGACCCGGCCGGCCGCTCCCTGGCCCGGGTCTCTGGGAAAGTCACTTCCTCTGAGTTTCACAGCCCTCGTCTGCTAAGTGGTAGTAAAACATGGCGTCCCAGCCAGGGCAGCTGGGACCTGGGCGCGCTGGGCCGCCGCGGGGAGCTAGGCCGGCAGCGGCTCCCAGGGGTTTCCTTTCGGGGTCCTGGGACTCCGGCCCAGGCGGGGCTTGGGGCCCAGCTGTGCCCTGAGAGGAGGCCGTCACGGCAGCCGTCTGGCCCAGGCGGCTCTGGCCCTGTTGCACCTTGTGTCTCCTGCTGAAGTGGGTTGAATGGTGCCCCGCGCCCCGCCCCCCCGACCAAAGGTGTGTCCACCCAGAACCTCAGCTCAACCTTACTGGGAATAAGAGTCTTTGCAGCTGTAATTAAGGTAAGGATCTTGAGATCGTCTTGAATTAGGGTGGGCCCTGAATCCAGTGACACGTGTCCTTATAGAAAGGAGAGACACAGATAGAGAAACAGCGTGTGGAGCTGGAGGCAGAGACCGCGGTGACGTGTCCACAAACCAGGGGAGGCTGGGGTGTTGCCGGAGCCCCCAGACGCCAGGAGAGGGGAAGCCACGGGTCCCCCCCGGAGCCTGCTGACACTTTGCGCGCGGCCTCCTGAACTGTGAGGAGGCGCGTTGCTGTCATCGTGAGCCACGCGGCCTGGTGGCATCTGTTACGGGTACATCGCCCTCCCGGGTCCATCTCCCGCTTCTCTGAGGGCCGGGGTGCCCAGTGGCCACGCACCCACCTCCACTCCCTCGCTTTGCCTCTGCCCTGCCCCCCGCTGATCCCGCTCTTGAGGCCTGGACGGAGCGACTCAGCACCTCCCGTCCAGGAGCCGGACCACCCGCCACTGGGCCGGGGCCGTGGGCTGGGAGTGGCCGTCTCGTCAGCTGCACAGGAGGCTCGTGGTGTGGCTGAAACCATCCCCACCCGAGGTGACCGTCTCACGACAAACCTGGCGCTGGCATCGGCTGTTCTCGAGGAGCATCTTGGAACGCGCTCGAGACACACGGGCCAGGGTTTTTTGTTGTTACCCCCTCCCCTGCCTTTAAAGACATTTGTCACATCTGCGCCTGGCAGAGAATCAGAGAGACGGGGCGCTGGGGAGGGGCGGGGAGCGGAGCGCCCAGGGCTCGGCCGGCACGGGCGGGGGGCACGGGCGGGGGGCTCTCGCGGCGGCCCCACGGCGGCCCGGAAAGCCGCATCGCTGCTCCTCCGCCCAGAGGGAGCTGGCGGCCAGCCGCCGGGGCCTTTGATTCCTCTCTGACGGGGTGTTGACAGATTGATCTGGCGCCCGTACATAATTCATGAGCCTTGAGCGAGCAGCTGTGAATCCTGAGCAGGCCTCTTCCACCGCGGAGCTGGGCTGGAGCGAAGGCTTTGGGGAGCGGGTATGGGTGGGGAGACGGGACCTGCCCCTGCCTGTCCCTCTGCCGGCCGCCCCCCCCCCACTGCTGTCACCCCCAGATGTTTCTCCAGGAGGAGGGGAAGAGCTAAAGCGAGGTTCCGGGGCTGGGAGAGGGCGGTCCTCGGAAAAGCGGTCCAGGGTCTCTGCCGTCTCAGAGGCAAGGGCCATGGGACACAGCCCGCTCCCTTCCAGAGGGCCTACGGAGTCGGGGCTGCAGGACCCCTCAGTCCCGCAGCCCCGCTAGCTGGTGACCTTGGACAGGTCACACGGGCTGCCTGAGCCCCGCCCTCTCCCTGCAGAATCCCAGGGACAATGTGGGGTGAGGCGCTTTCCCTCCAGGGGCAAGCACCTTGGGCCATGGCTGTGAGAGGTGATGGATTCTTCTAGCACATCCCATCTTTCCCCCTTGGCTCCCCGGGGGTGAGGGCACCACTTCCTGGGGTCTGGCCGCAGACGGGCTCTAACGACCCAGTTCACACTCGGATCAGGATGCAAACCAAACAGCAGTAGAGCCACAGCAGGTGAAGGAGGCCTTTGCAAACGCAGTGTCAAGGAACCTAGAGATGGGTTCCCAAGCCCAGTGAACCGTCAGACCACCTGGAATTTTTACCGTGCAGCGCCCGCGCCCCCGGGGGTTCCGAGTCGGAGGCCTGGGTGGCCAGGAACCCACGCAGTCCTCCCGGTCACGACCCCGGTGGCCACCCGGCCAGAAACGCGTTCCTCAGAAGAGGCCCCGGCATGTTCCACACAGTATTTTCCAATTGGAGTACGACTTGAGGTGTTTTTGCAAAAAAGGAGGTTGTCCTTATTTTTCCAATATTGCTGTTTGGTTGAGGACATTGATTTTTTTTTTTCCCCTCATAGTATTTATTGTTAATAGAATTTTTTTCCAAATTACAGAAGTAATATGTACATAAATGTTTGTTTTATTTTCTCCATGCTTTTCTGTATTTGAAATTTTTCACATTAAAAAAGCAATATATACCCCATGCCAAAAAAAAGTGGGAAATAGAAAAGCAGAAAGAGACCTATCTCCCACAATCCCTTCACCCGGAGGTGACGGCCATGAATGAGCGGGTCGGGCTGTGCCTTTCCAAGACTGTGACCGTGTGAACACAGAGACATCCTATTTTATTGTTTTTTGTTGTTGTTTTTTTTTTTTTTTTTTTTTTTTTACTGTGGTAAAATATACGTAGCACAAAATTTACCATTCTAACCATTTTTAAGTGTACAGTTCAGGGGCATTCAGTACATTCATATTGCTGTGCAGCCGTCACCACCATCCATCTCCACACCTTTTCATCTCCCCAGACTGAAACTCTGCCCCATTAAACACTAATTCCCAGTTTCCCCTCCCCCAGCCCCTGACAACCACCATTCTACTTCCTGTCTGTATGGATTCGATTTCTCTAGGGACCTCATACACGTGGAATCATAACGGTGTTTGTCCTTCTGTGTCTGGCTTGTTTCACGTAGCAAAATACCCTCCAGGTTCATCCAAGCTGTAGCATGAGTCAGGATTTCCTTACTTTTTAATGCTGAGACATCCTATTTATGAAATGAAATTATGTCGCGTGGTACAGACTGCTCTGTACCCACTTCTTTTTCGCACAGCGTCAGATTGCAAACATTCTCCCGTCAGAAAGTGAAATGTAACTTGCTTCCTCCTACTTCTTCTCCCACCAGTCACACCCTCCTGGAAGCAGCCCCGGTCCAGGGGCAGCAAGCTGTGATCCTCTGTGTCGGGGGTCCTCAAGACCACCCCCCTCCAGGACTGATGATTCAGTGACAGGCTGGCAGGACCCAGCACGTCGTTGTATCGCAGCTGTGACTTATTGCAGCAAAAGGACACAAGGCAAAATCAGCAAAGGGGAAGGCGGATGGGACGAAACCCAAAGGAAGCCAGGTGCGGGCCTCCAAGAGCCTTCTCCCGGTGGAGTCATGCAGGATGCTCTTGTAGTGTGTCCCCCAGGGAAGCTCCTTAGAGACGCAGCACCCAGGGTTTTTATTGGCAGCTGGTCACGTAGCCACCTTCAGCCCAGCACGTGCCAGAAATCCAGATTCCCCGGGACTTCCCTGGTGGTGCAGCAGTTAAGACTCCACGCTTCCAGTGCAGGGGGCCCGGGTTCGATCCCTGGTCGGGGAACTAGATCCCACATGTTGGTGCAAACCAACACTTCGGGCACAGTGAGCCACTCTTATACGTTAGGGAGTAGTGGGTGCTCTCCCAAAATCCAAGTTCCCAGATGCCAGTCCAAGGCCCACCTTGCATGCAGGCCTTTCAAAGGGTAGCTGTCTCAGGCCTGCTATGGCACAGCTACCTCTTTCCTGCACACACACCAAAGTCTAGGGTTTTTATAGTCCAAGATTTAGGGCTTCCCTGGTGGTGCAGTGGTTGAGGGCCTGCCTGCCGATGCGGGGGACGCGGGTTCGTGCCCCGGTCCGGGAAGATCCCACGTGCCGCAGAGCGGCTGGGCCTGTGAGCCGTGGCCGCTGAGCCTGCGCGTCCGGAGCCTGTGCTCCGCAACGGGAGAGGCCACAGCAGTGAGAGGCCCGCGTACCGCAAGGAAAAAAAAAAAAAGTCCAAGATTTAAAACAAAATTGAAGACCATCTGGCCATGATGGGCCCCTCTCCCACAGGCCAACTCAGCTGGGGCAGAACAGCTGTCTCTTTAGGGCAGGTGGGCAAGGTTTAGAATTGCCATTATTTTATTCTTGTGAATTAGCTGTACATTTGAAAGTCGGAAGAAGTCTAATGAAGACACCCAAGACCTTTACACTGAAACATACAAAATGTTATTGAGAGAGATTAATGAGGTTATAGAGGAATATACTATGTTCATGGACTGGAAAACTACAGTACTGTAAATCTGCTTTCCCCTGATTAATACCTAAACTCAATGCAATGCCAACCGAAATGCAAGTGGTTTCTTTTTGGTAGAAATTGACAAGCTGATATAAAATTTTATATGGAAAAGCAAAGAGCCAAGAACAAACAAGAAGATCTTGAAAACAGAGCAAGATGGCACCTATTATGAGGCCGTGGTAATTAGGACAGCATGGAATTGACACAAGGATAGACATTCTGACCAATGGAACAGAGAGAGATTCCAAAAACAGAAGCTTCCCCCGCCCACCCAACACAGTCAACAGGGGCACCCCTACAGTATAACGGTGAAAGGAAGTCACCTCAAAAACATACCTCACAAATTACAGAAAGCACACTCCACATGGATCACAGCTCTACGTGTGAAAGGCAAAGCAATAAAGCATTTAGAGGATACATCTTTGTGACCTCAGAATAGGCAAAGATGTCTTAAATATGGCAAAAAAAAAAAAAAGCACTAACCATAAATTTAAAAAATTAGTAGATTGGACTGTTGTAAGAATATCTACTCGGTCTGCCTGCCGATGCAGGGGACACGGGTTCGTGCCCCGGTCCGGGAAGATCCCACATGCAGCAGAGCAGCTGGGCCCGTGAGCCATGGCCGCTGAGCCAGCACATCCAGAGGCTGTGCTCCGCAGTGGGAGAGACCACAGCAGTGAGAGGCCAGCGTACCGCTAAAAAAAAAAAAGAATATCTACTCAACAGAAGAACCTACTAAGAGAAGGAAAAGGTAAATCCACAGAATAGAAGTTATTTGCAATAAAAGGACTTGTATTTAAAACATGCCTATAAACCAGTAAGAAAAAGACAAACATACCAGGAGAAAAAAAGGGCCAGAACCATGGCCCAGAAAAATGGTCAATAACCGTACAACAAGAGGCTCAACCTCACTGGCCATTGGGGAAATGCAAAGAGCAGCCGTGGTGTGATCCCACTACACATCCCCTGGAACAGCTAAAATGAAAAGATGGAGAATACCAAGAAGTTGGCAAGGATGTGGAACAACTGCAGCTGTCATGCATTGCCGGTAGAAGGTAGATTGGAGCAACACTTTGGAAAACTGTGTGGCAAATCTAATAAAGCTGAACATATGCATACCCAATGACCCAGCAGTTCTGCTCCAACCAGAAACGCATGAACACATTCAGGAAAGACATGCCTCAGACCATTCATAGCATGTTTATAATTACCCAGAGGCCCAACAACAGTAGCATGGGTAAAATGTCGTATTCTCACCCAAAGGAATACTACACAGCAGTGAGAATGAGTCATCTACCATGACAGGCAACAACACGGGTGAATCTCCCAGGCATGATTTTGAGTGATACGGGCCAGACACAAAGAGGACATGCTGTACGATTTCACTTACAAGAAATGCACACATAGATGGGAGGGGCCTTCTGGGGTGCTGGTTACACGGGCGTCCGGTGTGTGTAAATTCATACACTCGTGGGCACTCATTCACATACTCACTTACACTCTGGGCACTTTTCTATGTGTGTTATACTTAGAGGCAAACAAACAAAAACTGGGGGGGAGAAAGGTGGGGCATGCTCTGGGTTACCATACCCCACCAGGAGCCTTCTTCCTTATTTGCCATTGTGACCTCTGACCTGGGTGACCTCTGAGGTGCCTTCACCCCTTGTCCCTGGAGGCCTCCAGTAGAATGTATGTGTTCCCAGCTGCAGTCCAGACTCGTGCCAACGAGCCAGTGGATCAAAGTGTCATCATTTTTTGCTACGTTCTAAAGGTTCTGGCAGTCCGGGGAGCTCTAAAACCTCCTGGGTGAGACCCAGCCCTGCCTCAGGGTCCAGCTCCAAGACTAGGAGTCCAAGAGGGACCAAGGGAAGGAATTGGGAAGACCCCACCCATACGTCCCCTGGGAGAGAGGCTCCAGCTCCCTCCTGACCCGGGGCTGGCCCTATCGCCTTACACACCAAAGCCAGGGCAGCCCAGTCCCACCACAGATGCGTCTAGTAGCAGAGGCTTTAGAAGCCAGCGGCAATAATCCCAGCCCTGCCTCTTACTGACTGTGTGACCCCCGGCAAGTCACACACCCTCTCTGGACTTCCATCCCCTCATCTGTGACTAGTCACACCACCCATCAATGGGGCTGTTGCAGAAATTAACCGAATCACTTAGCACAGAGCCTGGCACGAGGTCGGCCCCCGGCACGTGGCCCCTGGCACGCCCCTGTGATTACCATCACCACTGCCTTTCTTACTCTCCTGTTCATTTCCACTTCCAGATTCCTCTGCTCTGAATGAGGACCGTGCGCTCCCGTTTCCTGAGCCCTGTAAGGTAGGACAATCAAAGGCGGAAAACCAGTTTCCGAGGCGAACTCTTTTTAGCCAATGTGGTCAGCACAGCTAAGCAGGTCCAGTGCCGAACTGGCACACTTGTTCCTTCCTTTCTCTGACACACGTAATATACCCTCGATGTCGCAAGGTCCTGCGCCGCCTCCCAACACCCACAGCGGGTCGGGGAAATGCACCTCTGCACGCTTCACGGAGGAAGATTTATTATTGCAGCATTGAGATGCAGAAGCAGCCCGAGGTTGTGGTTTGGCAGCCAAAGGCAGCTGGAGCTTGAATTTCATTTGGTTCTTATGAAAATGGTGCAGTAGATTCCGAATGGCCCTCCTCGTCTTCAGATCCCAGGGCAGTTCTTCTATGATAATACAGACCAGCTCCAAAAGCTGTTCTCTGGAAAGGTTTATTAAAACCCCCAGCATTCTCCCTGCTGTGGCTCAGGCTAAGACCCAAAGTGCAGAAAGCCTTGGGCACCAGGGCATCACCGCTAACGCCCAGTGGCTGCGCCAGCTCAGGTTCTCGAAGGCTGTCACAGTCCCCTAAGTCCCTCCGTGAAGCCCCCAGACTGTAGCTCTAGGACCGATGGGCCTGTAAGGCCCCCAGGGAAATCAAATTGACTTCTTGACTGCCAGGGTAGGAAGGCGTCCGTCAGCTCAGGGCTAGCAGGGTATGATCCAGCAGGGCAACGTGTGACAGGCAGGCCGCTGCTCCCCTGCCCACACCCTTGGCAGACATTGCTAATCAACCCCAGTGCCCTTTCCCACTGGGCCCAAACATGGCTTCTGAATCCTTCTTAGCCCAGGGCTCCAGGCAGCCAGATCGACTCATGGCAGGCAGCCAGTGAAATGTCTGCCATCCCAGGTCAAGAGGAAGATCCCCAGGCTCTAGATCTACCCGATTACCCGTGATACCTCGAGGTGGTCATTGAACTCACTGGCCTCTATTTTCTGGTCTCTAAAATGGGGATGAATTCAGGGGCGGGGCTGGTCATTCATCTGGCTTCGAACGCTCCCCATTGGCTGAGAGACAGTTCCTGCCGTGGCTGTGAGACCCTGGGCCACTTCCAGGCCTCTGTTTCGTAAGGTGGGGACAGTGTCAGGCCCCTCTCAGACGTGCATGCGTAGGAGGCGCTGCAAGTAAGAAGTGCTGAAAAAATGGGGGGCAGCATGGCTGTTTTCTTACTCAATGTACTAAAGGGCGATCTTGCATCATTCCTGCCACTAAATCAGCCTAAGAAAAAGAGTCAAAGTCTCTTCCTCCCTCCCCCTCCTTCCCTGCCCCCAGTGTGTCAGACACACGCAGAGGAAAGACTGGTCCATCTCAGGATGCTGACTGGGAACTTGGGAAGCTGCTTGGACACCGTCAGGCCATCAGAACTGGATGGTTCACTATGAAGGGTCCACTATTCCATGGGTGTGAAATGACCTGCGCCCCCTCCACCCCTCCATATGCCTCATGGCAACTGCTTAGAGTGTGGCCGGCCCAGAGGGGTAAAGGTGCTCAGTGGAGCTGAGGGCAATCCAGGAAGGCTTCCTGGGGGAGGAGAGGTGGGCCCCACCTGGGACAGGGTCATAGGAGTGTGACCCTTGGAGTGGCCACCATAGTGGCCACTTGGTCACCTAATTACTTCTTCTGCCAGGATGGTGTCAAACCCCAGAGGAAGATGGCATTGAGGGAGGGGAGGAAACCCTGGCCATTTCACGGGAAAAGCACTGCTCCCGGGCCATGACAGCGTGTGATGACCTCCCTCACTCCTGCTTAATGGCCAAGGAGGCCCCCCACCTTGTCTCTCTTTCCCCTCCCCGTCTCCATCTCCCTGCTTTCCCTCCTCATCTTGCCCATCTGCTTGTCTGCAGGAAGGGGAGATGGGGACAGAGTTGCCTGTCACCCAGCTGTGCCCTCGCCATCTCCCTCTCCACGCCTGGCCCTGGTCAGCCTTCCCCCTCCGCCTTCTGGGCGGAGACAGGCGGCTCCCCCGCCGCCCCCCCGTAAGAATGTTTGGAAGCTGCCTCTGGGTCGGTGCCAGGAGCTCTGCACAGACTGGCAGGTTGGCCAGGGTCTGTGCTCCTGCAGGCAGGTCCTGGAAAATTCCAACCGTCCCGTCCCATGGCCTCAAGATGCTGGCTGTCCAGAGCCCCCCCCTCCCCAGTGCTCTCACCGGCCGGGCCCTCAGGAACACCAGCAGTGCTGGGGGAAGGCAGCTTGGCTTACGGAGAAACATAGGTTCTGGGGCACAGTGACCTTGGCCGAGTCCACTCCCTCCAGAAGCCAGTCCAGCCGTGAAACACGGCTGCCCAGTCCAAGGGCAAAAAGCTAGATATTTTCTCAAAGCAGCCAGGTTGGTAGGAGCCTGGAAACGTCTGCCCCTCCCCGGGCCTCGAGCTGTATCCCCGTAGCCCTGCTGCTGCTGCTGGCAGACGAGGTTTTGGGGCTGATGAGTTTTTCGAACACTCTGCTAGCTCCTGGTATAGAAAGTAAGCACAGCAGCAGCGGCAACTAGGACGGGCAGGGCGTGCCGCATGCCGGGCCCCACCCTAAAGCCTTCACCTGTGGAGCCCATGTGGTCCTCAGAGCAGCCCTGGGGGATAGGAATCGGCACCGGTTACCACCCACATTTCACAGAGGAGGAAGCTCAGAGAGGTCAAGAGGCTTATCCAGGGTCACACAGCCAGGGAGTGGAGAAGCTGGGCTTTCACGCCTTATCTCTGGGGACACCAGCCCCTCCTCACTCTCCCTCCTCCCACCCCCTCATTCGTCCCATTCAGCCTGAAAATCTCTTGCCCCAAGAGCCAGTCCTGAAATGTCACCGTTACTGCCCAGTTCCCATGGCTAATGGCAAAGTCTTCCTCATCAACGCTGCCTCCTGCTGGGGAGAAGCCGCTCTGTGCCTGAACTCTGCTGTCGGAAGGGGATTGGGAGCCCCTCCTAAGACCAGAGAGAAGGACCCTGCTTCTAGGATGGAGGTGAGGGGGACAGGAGCACGGTGCAGGGAAGTTGTGGGCTGAGAGTCAGGAACCGAGACTATTAAGGACCTATTTCGTGCCAGGCAGTTTTGTGAATGTCTTCTCGTTGCGCACAGTAGGGATTTCCACCCCCAAGCCACAGATGAGGAAACCGAGCCTCCAGAGGTGAAGCGAGCCCCTCGAGATTGTGCTGCTGGCTTCCCTCCCAGCTGGGCATCTCCCGGGGTCTGAGCAGCTCTGGGGAAGGCCATGGGCTTTCGGGGCAGCGGGTCCGGGCGGGCGTAGGTAGCCGGCTTCCTCCAGGGCGCCCAGCCCCCCTTGTTCTTCCCAAAGGCTCCGCTGGCCCTGGACGCAGAGGGGCCGGTGGTGAGTGCCAGTAGCTCCTCTCAGAGTCATTGGGCTGGACTGGAGCCACTGCCACCGACTGTGCCTGCAGCCCAGAGCCTTCCAGGTCTCCACAGGGCCCTGCCTGCCCGGCCAGCTCGGGGCAGCTGCCGCTTTGCATGGCTCCGGGGCAGCCAGAGGAGGTCCCCTGCCCCCACCCCGGGGCAAGAGTAAACAGCATCCAGGCCTGCAGAGAGCGCGGGACCCGCAGAATCGCTGGCCCCACTGCCAGCCAAGCCCGCCCCGTGCCAGGCCCTGCACCCAGGGCGCCTTGTCCTTTATATTCTCACTGACTCCTCCCACCGCTGTGTTCAGGGAACAGGTGACACCACCTCTCAGAGAGAGAGGTCACCTGACTTACCTGAAGCCACCACTAAGTCAGTCAATGGCAGAATGGAAATTTGAACCCAGGGCCGGGTCTAGGAACACTCTCTAAACCACTGAACCCCCTTGTCAGGAATTCCGGCCACTCCAAGGAGCACGGGCTCCTGCTCTGGTGGCATCACTCCTCTGAGAAAGCCTGTGAGCCAAGCTTGTGCTGGCCTCTGGGGATAAAACAGTGACCAAGTAAGACAGCGTCCCCTCTCCCGGGAATCCTACAGCCAGGCGGGCACATGGCACGTGATTCAGAGTGTGGCATCAAGCTGGGAGTCCCACTCTGGGGGAAAGCGGTGAGGTTTGGTGAGAACCCAGGACGAAGGGCCCTGGGCTGGCCTGGGAGTCAGGGAAGGCAGGAAAGGAAGGCTCGATTTGACATCTGATCATGTTGGCATCAAAAGACAGAGGTCGGCAGCTGGGGGAGGGGAGGAGAGAGCCCTGGAGCAGAGGGAACAGTGTGTGCAAAGGCCCTGTGGTGAGGGGTCACAGACATGGAGGATTCAGGGAAGCACAGGCCAGGGCAGCTGGAGGGCAGGGCCGGGCTCTGATAGAACGTGGTGAGGGTCCTAAAACCAGCAGGGTTTGTTGGAGATTTGTTGAGCACGTTAACAAGTCGACTGTCCTGCGAGGTGCCTCCCCTGCAGAAATGGCCCCTAGTGTAGTGTCCTCCGCCCGCGTCCTTTGTTGACAGATGTCGTCTCTCTGCTACTGGGGGCCGCCTGCTCTCACAGGAGCCGAGGCCTTCTCTGCTCAGCTGCGGGCTGGGCACAGACTCCTTCGTGTCTGCCTGTTGCTGGAAGAGCTCTGTCTGAGCAAGACGTCTGGTTTTCGCAGCCCCTCTTCTGACCCCCACGAGGGATTCTGCTTACTCTCTGCTGGAGCCTGGCCTCTGGGTGGCGCCTGCCCTCATGAGCTCCCGTCTTTAGGCACACACCCTCTCACAGAGAAGTCAGGTGCCTGCCCAGCGGCAAACACCCCCCCCCCCCGCCCCCGCCGCCCCCTGCCACCGCTCCACACACACACCCTCCAGCAGCGTGTCCGGCCTTGGGGAATCCCGGGGCGCTGCCATCAGCGTGTGGCTGTCCTCCCAGGCTCCCACCAAGAGATTGAACGCCCATAGGTGACCAGTCCTGGTGACACCCTGGCCCACCCCCTGGGCGCTTCTCCATCACCCCACAATTAATGACAAGTTGTTAATTATTCATGACAAGCGTCAAGCACTGTGCTCAAGGGGCCCGTGGGAGACACGTCCAGGTGAGGAAAAGCTCACGCTACCGTGGACCAAGTGCTAAACCTGAAACGGGCCCAGAGAGCTGTGGGTCCTCCGTTCCAACCTCGAGCAACGCGGTGCAAAAGGCCTTCCTTGCATTTAGCTGACAGCTGTCTCCTTGTCGCTTTCCCCCTCCTGATACCAATTCAAGCGCCATCCAGGCTCCTTGACTGCAGGATTCTAGATTCATTCTGGAAGCAGGACCCAGAAGGGCAGTCAAGAGGCCTCTCCTCCACCGAGGGAAAACAGAACACTCACAAAACTATTTGTCAAGCAGATTCATGCTAAGCTGGTTTGGTTTTTTTAATTGGCCGGGGGCCTAGAATCCACTGGCAGCAAATAGAGCGGACAGATGGGAGCCTATATGAAGCTACTGATGCGTTCAACTTAGAAAGAGAAGAAAACCTTATTAGTCAAGGTTTCAAAGGCTGCGACTTCACAGGAAGCCTTCTCCGGCCCAGCCAGCTGGGCCTGCATCCCTGGCCGGTGCCGCCCGGCTTTGCCAGGCCCTGCTCGAGGCTCCCAGCGTCTCAGTCAGGTGCCAGCAGCCGAAAGCCGGCCCCATTCTTGTCCCCCAAGAGCTGCTGCTTCCTGAGCCCCTGAGCGTTTCTGTCTGCCCTCCCGCGGGCTGGACCAGGCAGGAAGCTCTCCACAGCTACCGCACTCTCCCATCCTTTTGCTCTGAGCTCACAGTGACCTGTTCTAGGTTGAAGTGTGCCCCCCACCCAAATGCATATTTTTTTGGGGGGGGGACACCCAAATCTCTCTTACTGCGGGGGGGAGCGGAGTGGTCTCTCACTGCACGGTTTGCTCTTTGGCACAAGGCGTCCTGAGTCCCGCGGCTTCGTCACAGCCAGAAGCTCGCGCGCGCTGGAGAAGGGCTCCGTGCGCAGGGCCTCAGAGGCTTCATGTGCCCTGAAGGCCAGCCCCACGCTGGCTGGGGCCTGTGGCTGTGCTGTCTGGCTGGTGAAGCCACACTCGCCCGGTGTCTTGCCATCTTCCGGAAGCTGGGTGTCCTGGCACAAGCCGCTGCGCCTCCGGCGGCCGCTTGAGGATGCCCTCGCCGACGCGTTTCAGCTCGAACCCGGTGCTCGATTCCTTGGCGTCCGTGAAGATGGCGGTCTTGTGGCGCTGGATGGCGCGGAACACACCCATCACGGCTGCTGCCTCTCCCCCTCGACGCGCCGGCGCGGCCGCGCCTCCGGATTCGCATGTTGATGTCCTAACCCCCGGTATCTCAGAGTGTGACCTTGTTTGGAGACAAGGTCTTTGTAGAGGTCATAGTTAAAGAGAGGTCCTTAGGGCGGGCTCTACTCCAAGATGATGTCCTTACAAAAGAGGGAGACGTGGACACAGACACACGCACCGAGAGAAGAGACTCAGGTAGAAGGCGGCCCTCCACAAGCCAAGGATGGAGGCCTGGGGCAGATCCTTTCCTTGGGGCCCTCGGGAGGAATCAGTCCTGCCGACACACTGATCTCAAGCTTCTGGCCTCCAGACAAATGTCAGTTGTTTAAGTCGCCCGCTTTGCAGTCCTGTGTCAGAGCAGCCCTGGCGAAGGAATACACGGCCTTACCCAAGAGGCCTCCCATCTCATGGGCTCCACCCCCCAGGATCCCAGCATGTGGCCTGGACGCAGACGTCTGCCCAGCCCGGGGATGCTCGCCAGACCTGCTCTCCTGTCACGCCCACCTGGCCCCCCGCCACGGCCACCCACTGGTCCGTATATCCCCTCGCTGTGGCCAGGCGGAAATCTCCCTTCCGAGGAGCTGGGGGCGTGGTCTGGGCTTGCCTTCATCATCACCTTCTGAGAGCCCTGGAAGAGGTGTCCGAACCCTCAGTGCCGAGCCAGGCACCCCGGGACAGAGCCTCGGAGCGCCCTGAGTCCCAGATGCCCCACCTCGCCCGACATCTGCGCACCTGCAGGGTTCCTGGTACCGGGCAGCCCTGTCGAAGACACTAGAATGGGTGAGACTGGGCTTCCCTGTGGCTACAGCACTCCCAGTAAAATCCTTCACGTCTGTTTTCAAGGCACGTGCTTTCAGGAGGTCAACAAGCAAAGCGTACTATACAGCGTTATATCCTCGCTCACCAGGGTGGAGACAACCAGGTCAGCCCTCCTTCTACGGCTCATCGTGAGCGCCCACTCCACGCCACGCATCAGCGCCCTCACGCAAGCCCTTCAAAGATCCTTGCAGGGTAGCTAAGATCATCCCACGCCACAGATGAGGAAAGGCGCTGCTCTGAGAGGTTGTGAGTTCGCAGAAGGGGACAGAGCTGCTAAGGGACCCATTTGGGGTTCAAACGTGACCCCAGAGTTTGTGCTGAGACCACCCTGGCACGCTCCCTCTCCAGGCTCGGCCCACATGCTCTGCACAGGGTGTCTGTCTTTCTGAGGACCAGGAGGCACAGTTCCACCAGGCTGTGGGCTCTGGGCTCACCCCCTACCCCCAACCTCTCTCAGAGCACCTGGCGTTTCCGAATTTTGCTTTATGGAAAAGTTTCGAGTCGCACAGCCACTGAGCAAATAGAAGAGTGGCTTCGTTTTACAGTGTGTGGAGCTGGTTTCCCGTACTCCTGACAGCTTCACATCATTCTCCTCCGGGAGTTGGGAGGGGGGGCCAGGCGGCCCTCATCCCGCTACGCAGTGTTTGTGCTGGACCACAGAGGTGGATAAACCCGGGACCCCGCCCTCAGCCCCCCCCCCGACCCCCGATGGCTGTTTGACAGCCATCACACAAAACTCTCAGGTCCCGCATGGGTGCATATCAAGGTCTGCGGGCGCCCCAGGGGAGGGCCTGGGCCTCCCAGCCGCCCACAGCCCAGCGGCTGCTGCTCTGCTGCACGACAATGAGGGCGACGGTCCTGGGAAGGAGGAAGGAGAGCTCAGCTTCACGGGGCTTCCAGTCCAGGCGGGCCGAGGGGCTGGGAGGGTGGGGGAGACGATGAAGAGTTTGGGGGGGCTCTTCGGACAAAGCTTTCTTAGGAAACACTGCACTTAATCTCCCCATTTAGAAGCGAGGAAAACTGAGGTCCACTGGTCGCGGTGGGAGATCCTGGGCCAAGCCACGTGACGGGCCTCCCCCTACACTCCCCCACTCCCGGCCCACCCGGGCACTGGGAAACCTCAGCTTCCCGCCCCCGCCCCGACCCCTGCCTGACTAACGGAGCCAGGTTCGTCAGGCTCGCTGATCCATTCAGGTCAGAGCCACCAGCCGGAGGCCAGGCAGAGAGGTCACTGCTAACTGTATGCTAATGACAGCAGGGACCAATCAATCTCCCCCTTAATCAGGCAATCAGTGCGCGTGGGCTGCAGGTGTGTCCGATCCAGGCCTGCAACTGAGGGAGAAGGGAAGCGGGAGGGAGGGGAGGGAGGGGAGGGAGGGGGCGAGGAGGCTGGGTAGCCGGGGAGCTCACTCCCAGCCCCGTCCGCCGCTAGTTGAAATCACTTCTCAGGAAATAACTGAAGGGGAAAGAGAAAGGGAATAAAAGATGGCATCTTTTTTTTTTTTTTTTTTTTAGCATCTGTATCGGAGTATAACTGCTTTACAATGGTGTGTTAGTTTCTGCTTTATAACAAAGTGGATCAGTTATACATATACACATGTCCCCATATCTCTTCCCTCTTGCGTCTCCCTCCCTCCCACCCTCCCTATCACCCTCCTCTAGGTGGTCACAAGGCACCAAGCTGATCTCCCTGTGCTATGCGGCAGCTTCCCACTAGCTAGCTACTTTACGTTAGGTAGTGTATATACGTCCCTGCCACTCTCTCACTTCGTCACATCTTACCCTTCCCCCTCCCCATATCCTCAAGTCCATGCTCTAGTAGGTCTGCGTCTCCATTCCCGTCTTACCCCTAGGTTCTTCATGACCTTTTTTTTTCTCTTAGATTCCATATATATGTGTTAGCGTACGGTATTTGTTGTTCTCCTTCTGACTTACTTCACTCTGTATGACAGACTCTAGGTCCACCCACCCCACTACAAACAACTCAATTTCGTTTCTCTTTATGGCTGAGTAATATTCCATTGTATATATGTGCCACATCTTCTTTATCCATTCATCTGTCAATGGGCATTTAGGTAGCTTCCATCTCCTGGCTTTTTTTTTTTTTTTTTTGCGGTATGCGGGCCTCTCACTGTTGTGGCCTCTCCCGTTGCGGAGCACAGGCTCCGGACGCACAGGCTCAGCGGCCATGGCTCACGGGCTTAGTTGCTCCGCGGCATGTGGGATCTTCCCGGACCAGGGCACGAACCCGTGTCTCCTGCATTGGCAGGCGGATTCTCAACCACTGCGCCACCAGGGAAGCCCCATCTCCTGGCTATTGTAAATAGAGCTGCAATGAACATTGTGGTACATGACTCTTTTTGAATTATGGTTTTCTCAGGGTATATGCCCAGTAGTGGGATTGCTGGGTCATATGGTAGTTTTATTTGTAGTTTTTTAAGGAACCTCCATACTGTTCTCCACAGTGGCTGTATCAATTTACATTCCCACCAGCAGTGCAAGAGTGTTCCCTTTTCTGCACACCCTCTCCAGCATTTATTGTTTCTAGATTTTTTGATGATGGCCATTCTGACCGGTGTGAGGTGATACCTCATTGTAGTTTTGATTTGCATTTCTCTAATGATTAGTGATGTTGAGCATTCTTTCATGTGTTTGTTGGCAATCTGTATATCCTCTTTGGAGAAATGTCTCAAAATGGTTTAAAGACCTAAATGTAAGGCCAGAAACTATCAAACTCTTAGAGGAAAACATAGGCAGAGCACTCTATGAAGTAAATCACAGCAAGATCCTTTCTGACCCACCTCCTAGAGAAATGGAAATAAAAACAAAAATAAACAAATGGGACCTAATGAAACTTAAAAGCTTTTGCACAGCAAAGGAAACCAGAAACAAGACCAAAAGACAACCCTCAGAATGGGAGAAAATATTTACAAATGAAGCAACTGACAAAGGATTAATCTCCAAAATCTACAAGCAGCTCATGCAGCTCAACATCCAAAAAACAAACAACCCAATCCAAAAATGGGCAGAAGACCTCAAAGATGGCATCTTTCTAATCAAGGCTTAGAGCTGCAGTCGCTAATGAAGTCAACGTTCTCGGGAACCCCAGGGCAAGTCAGGGTGGATAGAAGCCAAGACGCTTCCTCCTTCCCCTCCCCTGCGTGTCCCCTTAACCGGGGGAGGGGGGGCGCGTTTAAACCTTCGACTGGAGGACCAGGAGGTTCCCCGTGTCCTCCTGCTTTTTAGAGTCGGAAGGGTCACCCAAGGTCACGGCCAGCCCCCTCCCGCCCAGGACTCCTCCGTCAGGGTCCCTCTCAGCCTTGCTTTAGGAGGGACAGTTCTTAGGAGAGGTGCCAACAGGCTGTTTCCTGGCTCTTTCTCTGAACAGCCCTCCTCTGCGCCCGCTGGAGTTTTCAACATTTACCACTGATTACGTACCTACTGTGCGCCGGCTTTAGCTCTCACAGCCCCCTCATGTATGTAACCTAGTTGCTAAGATTATCCCATTTTACAGATGAGAAAACCAAGGCTCAGTCAGGATCAGGGAATCTGCCAACATTGCAGCCAAGGTGGGAGGGCGGGGACACAGCCCCTTGGCCTCCAAATTCTCTCCCCAGGAGCCCGGCAGCCACTCCAGCTCCAAGATCCTAGTTAGGGTCACAGCACCCCCCACCCCCCATGCTCTGAGGTGCCCTGATGCTGCCCCCGAGCTCTGCAGCTCCTCAGCCCCCCACCACCGGCCTCAGCTTTTCCCCTTTTACAGAGTAGCCTAGGATTCAGATCTCATTGTCTGTGGAGTTCCTTCACTTCCCAAGCGTGAAGGTACCGAGTTCTGGCAGTTGGCACTTAGGCTGTGTTTGCTCCTTACCGGCTGTGTGCTTATAGGCAAGTTGCTGGCTGTCTCTGGGCTCAGCAGGCAACGTGTGGCGTGACCCGGCTACCAGGCCCTGGCCCGCTGTGCCTCACTTCCCCATCTCGACAGACGAGTCGTCTGAGACCCAGAGAGGTTAACTCACTTGCCCAGGGTCACCCAGCAAACCCAGGCAGCACAGGCGCTGAGCACGTCTCTGTGCCCAGAAAACCTGAGAAACTTCCACTCCCACCTCTTCGCCGCCCCCAGAGCCGTCAGATGAAGGAGTAGATTGCAGAGCTGGCCGGAGAAGGAAAGGGGTAAATGACGCTGGTTAAGGAATTCGCCGCGGCCTGGGAGACGCATTCCCAGGGCGGCTCACTTCCAAAGTTCTGTCGTTAAGGGCTCTACGCAGGGAAACCGTGCAAAAACTGAGGTTCTGGGCCTCGCCCGTGGAGGGGAGAAGGCGGGCCTCATCTGCTTCTCCACCAGGCCTGCCCGGCCTCACCTCCCTTCCCGAGTGGCATATGCTCTCCCACCGTGCACAGACACACGCACGCAGCTATAGCCTTGGGAGGCCCCGGCCCCCAGCCTGAGACCCGCCCCCCCGCCCCCGGGGCAGCTTAACCGCGGAGGCAGGGGTCGCTCCTGGCCCCTCTACCCAGGAAAGACCTCGGCCTGGAGGAACGGCAGCTTGGCCGTCCGAGGTGACCTCCAGCTGCCACATTTGAATTAGAACTAATTTAACGAAATAAGTGTGGGCAGAGTTTACGTTCCTCTCACCTAACTGAAGCTGTCCATCGGCTCAGCTGCCCTTGTCACACCTCAGGAGGTCAGTAGCCACACATCATAACCGAGCCCGAGCCTGAGAGCCGCCGCCCGCCCGCCCCGGCCGGCCGTGCAGACACAGCACATCACAAGGTGCTACTGGACAGCCTGTCGCCCAGAGACGCGGGTTTCCCTCTTCCTGGGTCTGCCTCACTCTCCTCTCTCGTTGGACATTCCTGTGTTTGCTCCTCTGGTACGTGGTCCAGCGTGACCGTCGGCAGCATTCCTCACAGCCTCTCCGCTAACACGCCATCCTGGTCCCTCCTACAGGTCAGAATCCCAGGAGAGAGAGGGGGATGGCTCAGCCCCATCTGCAGATGAGCACGGCCTCCCCGGTGCAGGCAGCGGTGCCCAGGGTGTCAGGGCTGTGCCTGGGAACCCGGGGCTGTGGGCAGGGTATCCTCAGGAGGGATAGGGCTCCGGGGGCCAAAGCACTGAGAATACGAGCGAGCGAGAAGGGACGCCATATGTAAATGCCACTGGGGAGGGGGTGGGGACATGCCTCCCTGCCGAAGGTCCCATATTACCAGCAACTCTAGGAGAGAGGTCCTCCTGATCACGTTTTACAGATGAGAAAACTGAAGCTTGGGGAGGGAGAGTTAAGTAATGTATCCAGCATCACACAGCCGGTAATTGACAAACCCTCAAGGTCACGTTCCCTCAGATGGTCGTCCTGAGAACAAGGCTGCCTCTCCAAGACCAACGGGCTGGCACCAGTACGGGCTGCCCATGGGCCTCCCTGTCCCCACACTCAGGTCTTCTTACTATTTTATCTCCCGTGAAGAGACAAGGGTCCCCACCACTCTGTAAAAGTAACCTCACGCAGACCACAGTTCAAGGGCACCAGGCCTAAGTGACTGTGGTCCCGCAGGAGCCCTGGCCTGGAGACAAGCCTCCTTACCAGGGTGTGCAGGACACAGGGGGAGAGGACGGACTGGCAGCCGTGTTTCTGCTGCTTCCAGAATCGGAGCTCTGGGCAGTGCGTATTCACGACCCCCAACCTCAGTAGCTCAACACGGTGAAGGTTTCTTTCTTGTTTGTGGCACATTCCAGTGAAGCTTATTGCAGGAGGGGAGACGGTGCTCCATGAAGCCATCCAGAGACCCAGGCTTCTTCCACCTAGTGGCCCCACCGTCCCCCAGAGCAGGAGACAATAAGCTTTTTCTGTAGAGGGCTAGATAGCAAATATTCTAGGCTTTGCAGGCCATACAGAGGCAACTACTCAATTCTGCCATTGTGGTATGAAAGCAGACATAGACAACACAGGAAGGAATGAGCATGACCATGTTCCAATAAAACTTTATTTACAAAAACAGAGGGAGTGTCATAACTTTCCCACCACCGCCCTAGAGCCTTGCAGTCCCTCGTTGGGCCTCTGTATCTGATGAGGAGACCAAGAAAGAGAAAACTAGGGGGGGATCATACAGGAGGCTTTGGGGGCCAGGCCTGGAAGTGGCATACATTACTTCCACCCACAGAAATAAGTGCTTATTTTTGCATGCCACTGAGATTTAGGGGTTGTTTGTTACGCAGCATTATTGTAGCAATAAACGATACACTTTTTTTTTTTTTTTTTTTTTGGCTGCTTTGGGTCTTCGCTGTTGGGTCTTCATTGCTGCACACGGGCTTTCTCTAGTTGTGGCGAGTGGGGGCTTCTCTTCATTGCGGTGCGCGGGCTTTCTCATTGCGGTAGCTTCTCTTGTTTCGGAGCTCGGGCTCTAGGTGCGCGGGCTTCAGTAGTTGTGGCTCGCGGGCTCCAGAGCACAGGCTCAGTAGTTGTGGCTCATGGGCTTAGTTGCTCCACGGCATGTGGGATCTTCCCAGGCCAGGGCTTGAACCTGTATTCCCTGCATTGGTGGGCGGATTCTTAACCACTGCGCCACCAGGGAAGCCCTGACAATACACTCTTGTTCTCTCCATTTTGAAGATGGAAAAAAGAGGGTTATTTGCTCAAGGTCTGACGGCTGGTAAATGGCAAAGCCACTCCAGGAGAGCCAAAGCTTTTGTCTAAAGATTCGACATCTGCTTGATCCCCTCAACTATAATGGTGTCTAGCATGCAGTAGGCGCTAGTATTTGTGGAGTGATAGAATCCTGCTTTTGAGTGGTCGTGACTGAGAGGCCCTTCTCACTCTCAAGGACAGCATGGGGGCATTGACTCCCCTACAGCAGGGAGAGGAGGCAGCCACTGAGCCAGCAATCGAAACTCCCCCCGTCGACAGGAGCCTGAAATGAAGGCTGACACGAGGGACCCATTCCGTTCCCACTCACTCATGCACTTTGTTCTCTAGCAGACCCGGGGGAGACAGGGGCAGAATCAAAGGATGAGGAGAGAAAGGCTTTTTTAAAAGCCCTGGGCTTCAGACATGATGACAGCCCCTTTGGGAAAGATACAGAGAAGAGTGTGCAAGGGGCAGGGGAGGCTCAGAGCAGGAAGGAACTGCCCAGAGGGCCATGTTGGAGGATCATGGAGGGAGAGAAGCTTGACCGGGCCCCTTCACAGGCATCTTACTGGCCCTGTTCACCCCAACCTTGCAACTCCGAGAGCTGCCCAGATAGCCCCTGCGTTGTTCAGCATCAGCTCTGAGAGCTGCGGAAGCAGTATTTTCTCATTGGCTGGATATTTTATACACACACACACACACACACACACACAGACACCACACACACACAGACACCACACACACACACACACACACACCACACACGCAGACACACCACACACACACACCCATCCTGATGCACCGGCTTGGCCCCCTGGCTGGTTTGACGTTATATCCAACAGCCTGACAAGGCAAAGCAGCCACCAGATAAGGCGCATCTATGGTCCACTGTCTCCTGGAAACTCCGGCGCCCCAGTCCCAGATGCCCCTCTTGTCTCTCCAGGAGTCCATGCAGTTTTCAGAATGCTCCAAGGTCTTTCTGAAAGCAGAGAAGCTGGTGCCACCTATTGGCTGGGCCTCCGGCTCCTCTCCTGATTCCCTAAGATCTTCTGTCACGGGTTGGCAGCGCCAGCGTGTGTTGTATTTGTGACTGTCTGACTCACACTGCACGATGCATGGCACGCAATGCGGACTCCATAAATGTTTGTAGAAATTAGTGCAACTCTTAGAGGCAGGGGAGGATTGCAGTGCTCTGCTCCATCCCGGTAAAAAAACGTACTATCTCTGACTCTTCTCGCATTGATTCTCTGGGGGGTAGAGTTTCACCGTAAGTAGAGAGCAGAGCTGAGCTGGTTTCAGTGTGTGTTTCAGTTATGGGTCATTGCTGTGAATCTGATGGACTGGCGGTTAAGAGCTGGACTCTGAGGTCAGACAGAGCTTCTCTTGAACCCTGGCTCTGGTGCATCTATGGCTTCGGGCAAGTTACTCAACCCCTCTGAGCCTCCCATTATAATGACGATAGGAACTGGACCTGCTGCAGAGTTATTCTGAGTTTTCGGTGAGATAAAGCATGAAGAGTGCCGGCACGGCCTCTGCACGGCGTTCGCGCTCGTTCATGGCGGCTGATGGTCTGCTGACGGTGATGATGACCGGGATGTCCTCGCACAGTCCAGGCTCAGCTCTTCTGGGCAAGAATCGGGTCCTCCGAGAGCCCACGGCTGGGCGGTGAGAAAGAGAGAGCTCGTGGGGAACAGCGAGAGCAGCACTGCTTGCTAAACCTGGCTCTCAGTTCAGGGGGAGGTCAGAAGAGCAAGAGGGCAGAGTAGCTGAAATGGTCAAGGGCGGCTTCCTGGGGGAGGCCGCACTGAGGATGGGCCCGGAAGGATGTAAGGGGCGGGCAGATGAGACAGGCCTGGGCTGAAAGGACAGAGGGAGTGCGACGGCCTGCAAAGAGCTGGTGGGCAAGGGGAAGGGCTGTGAGCCCAGATCCTGGGCCTGGAGACGTGGGATGGGTTTGCTTTTCCCCATAAAGGTGTCGTCCGAGCACAGTGGGCGGGGGAGAAGTGCCCACGTTGCCCACAGTGGGGAGTTACTGCTTGGGGGTTGCGGTAACGTGAGAAGGAAAGTCCCACCCTCCAGGAGTCCGGCATTGGCTGTGTCTGGCCAGCAGCCTTTGTCTGGTGTCACCTCTCACTCTCTATCCTCCCTTCGCCGCCCCGCCACTTCTTGTGTCCCCTGGCTCGGAATTCCTGAAAGAAGGCGGAGAGGCTTCAGCTGAGCCCAGGCAGAGGCGAGGCTGCTGGGCCCCTGGTCCAAGATGGTGGTTCAGCACCGCGGAGAGTACCCAGGGGGCAGCCCCGCCTAGACGGTGGGCTCGAAATGCCAGTGATTTCCATGCCCCCGTAAAAGCCCCGTCTCCTCTGACTGCTGGTCACCGCTCTCCTACTGTGCCCACTCCCGGGGTGTGTGTGTGTGCGTGTGTGTGTGTGTGTGTGTGTATCATACTCACAAAGCCTAGTTCTCAGTCTTCCAAGAGGTCAACAAAAACATCTGCCCATGCATTCTGCAAGCATTTGCCGAGTGTCCTATGTGTGTCAAGCAAGGTACTGATGCAAGGCCCCGGCTTACCTGCCCGTGGCAGCGGGCCACAGAGGGCCCCTCTGGTATCAGCTAACGCGCATTTTCCCCAAAGTCTCTGGAAGCTCCGGGGTGCCTTTGCCAGAAAAGCAACTCTGAAGAAGCGAGTGCTGGGAAAGCTAGCAGGAGGACAGCCACAGCCCACCAGTGCCCCTACAAGTTGCCGGTTAATGCTGAAACAGCTGCTGTTGACCGTGGCCTGGCTCTGCAGCGACCACCGAGGCAGGTCGTGAAGCCTGCGGGTGCAGGGAAGCTGCGTGCCCTCCCTGTGAGGCGGTGCCACGATTGCTTGTGTTCGAGAAGCAGGCGCGGAGCAATGAGGCCCAGCTCCCCGCAGCCCAGCTGACCAGTGGTAGAGCAGGATCGGCCCTGGCTTCTGACTCCTCTCTCCTCCTCCTCCTCCCCTCCCTCTCTACAGGAGCAACTTAGATGGTCCTATTAGGTTGAAATGCCATTTTCCTGAGCCGACAAATGGCTGAATTTCAGAAATATCGTATGGCTCATCTTAATATCTTCTCCTTTGAGAACATGCCCCCCCCCCCCCCGCCAGGGATCTGCTTCCCTCCACAGGCTCCAGCCACTGGGTCTGGCCAGTAGTGACCTTCCAGTGACCCCCCCACTCTCGCAGTGGG
This sequence comes from Kogia breviceps, assembly GCF_026419965.1. Classification (NCBI taxonomy): domain Eukaryota; kingdom Metazoa; phylum Chordata; class Mammalia; order Artiodactyla; family Physeteridae; genus Kogia; species Kogia breviceps. The sequence goes on from NC_081317.1 coordinate 4,621,081, forward strand.
CAAGGTGGGGAGAGCTTCCCTCCAGGGGGCCTGTCTGCTCAGAGATGGGCTCTCTGAGCCAGCGGAACTGTGTGACCCTTGCAGCAGCTAATGAACGCAAGTCCCAGAGGAAAGCGGCTCTGTGAAAGAATCCTTGATCTGGGAGGCTGCCTGGCTCAAGCATGCGGCTTCATGAGAACGTTTCTGGAGGGGAACTGATCATGAAACGCACTGGGGTCACCAGTGGTGGAGAGGGGGGGTGAGGAAGGTGGCAGAGTTTGGGGTGGGGGGCTGTGCCATCTCAGCAGTCAACACTGGAAAGGATTCTGTCACCGTCAGTTGTCCCAACGCAGTCTGGAGGCTGGTCGAGGACACCAGAAAGCAGGAAAAGCCAGTCGAGGGAGAAATAACCCATCGTCCTCTGCAGCTGGAGAACAGAAGGGTTGCTGGCCTTCATTTATTCACTCATTCAACTTCGAGTCCATTAGACAGTATTTATGGAGGTCCTTCACGCGCTTGCTGGGTGCTGGCACGGTTACCCGGGCGGCAGGACAGGCATAGCCCGGCCTTCGAGACTGAACGCAAGAGCCACTGAGAACCCAGCTCGGAGATTGTGAACCTATTTACAACGCCCTAAGTTGCCCCACATCTCCCCTGACCTCTGTGGTGTTTCACCCTCATCATGTATGGAGCCCTTACCCTGTGCCACGCACCCTGTGGGGCTCTCAGTACATCCTGTCAATGCATTTGGGGAGGAGACACAATTATTCTGGTGTTACAGCTGGGAGAACAAGGCTCCGAGAGGCTAAAGAACTCACCCAGGTTCCCCGAGTTAGCAAGTGGCGATCTGGGTTTCAAACCCAGGCCGGTCTAGGTCCAGAGCCCACTCTCTTAGCCACGCTCACCTGCCACCTCGTGAAGGGAACAAAACTGTTTAATGCTGTGACCAGACTCTCCATTTCCCTTGGCCTCTGCATACCCACATCCTCACCTCTTCCAGCTCACAGCGCTGACGTAAGTTTCTCTTGGCCCTCCTTAACCCTTTGTGTCCTCTCACTGACTGTTCACCTGGACGATAATTAAGCAAAATGGAAAGATTTCAAGGAAAACGGAAGTTCTTTGAAGACACGGAGAGGTAACTCCTGATGTCTAAGCGTGTGGCAGTGACTCTGGCCTGTGGTACCCTCTCCTTGGCACCCCTATCTGAGAGCCTCTCGGGGCCCCCCGCCTGTGCCCTCCCATCCTGTCCTGAGGACTTGCCGACGGCCAGCCAATCTGCAGGGACCCTTCTAGCTCTTACTGTCTGTGGGACCTCCTGGGCACTCCTCACCCTGGGATCGGAAGATGCAGCACGAGGCAGGGGTGGCCCTGGCTGTGCCCTTTCTCACCTCCTTTCCGAGAGCCTGGCAGCCTCAGGGTTCATCCTGCACAGTCACAGTGTACCTGCCCTGGCTGGACACCGCAGAGGCAGCCGGAGGAGCCCGATCCAGTCTTGGTTCCCATAGACCTGAAAGTCCAACAGGAAAGACAGGCATCCAACAGATAATTACACCAATAACGGATTAGTTCCAATTGTGATGGATTTTCTACAGCCAGGGGATGAGTTGAATAGCGTCCTCCCAAAAAGCGCTGTCCACCTGGAACCTCAGAATGTGACCTTATTTGGAGTAAGGGTCTTTGCAGATGTAATCGGGTAAAAGGATCTTGGATTGAGATCACCCTGGATTAGGGTGGGCCCTAAAGCCAATGACAGTGTCCCTATAAGAGGCTGAAAAGAAGACCCAGACCCACAGAGGAAAGGGTGATGTCAAGATGGGGGCGGAGATTGGAGTCGATTCGGCCAAAAGCCAAGGAACGGCAGTGATTACCAGAAGCTGGGAGAGAGGCGTGGAACAGGTTAACCCAGAGCCTCCAGAGGGAACCAACCCTGTAGGGAGGCAGGGGCAGCCCCTTGAGGAGGTGGCGTTTGAGCAGAGACCCGAGGCTGTATGGGAGCAAACAGCAGAGGGCGTGCGAGGCAGAAGAAATTGCAGGTGCAAAGGCCCGGAGCCCGGAGGGAGGAGCTGAAGGAAGGACCCAGGAGGCCGGGGCCCTGGGGAGAGAGGAGGTCATGCCAGACGTGTCCGGAGAGGGGGCACAGACAGCCCCCGAGGAGCGCGGGCTTCCTGCCGAGAGAAGCAGGATGGTGCTTCAAGCTGGGAGCCCGACAGATCTCGGCCCCGTGGGATCCGAGCCTTGCGGGTCTCTGCCCTTTGCACACATGAGGTGCCGGATACATATTAGTTTGAGTGTTTCATCGTGTGTTTGAGTGTGTCTGCAGTGTGCATATACCACACCACCTCCCAGGACAGCAAGTCACACCTGCCCCCGAACCCTGGCTTCACCCTGTGGGCTGCAGCTTCATTCCACCCTTTCAAACACGTTTCCTGGAAGCCCCCTCCGGGTCCCTGCATCCATCCGGGGTCCTTTGTCCGTGTTAGACAAGCTCTGAGTTCCTGTCCCCCACCTCCAAATTCCTGTCCCCCAAGCTCATCATGTTAACAGAGGACTTCCTCTCCTTTGGTCATCCTCAGACTGAATTAAAATAGCGTCGCGGGCTTCCCTGGGGGCGCAGTGGTTGGGAGTCCGCCTGCCGATGCAGGGGACGCGGGTTCGTGCCCCGGTCCGGGAGGATCCCACGTGCCGCGGAGCGGCTGGACCCGTGAGCCACGGCCGCTGAGCCTGCGCGTCCGGAGCCCGTGCTCCGCGACGGGGGAGGCCCGCGTACCTCAAAAAAAAACCCCAAAAAACAAAAAAAAAGCGCCGCCACGGAGCCGAGTCAGATGTGCCCAAGGAATTTCGAGTCTCCGGTGACTACATTAGCTCCAGTGCGTTGAGAAACTGAGCGACAGTGCTTTCTTGTCCCGGCCCCTCCCTCCTGTAGATGGGGCCTCATTAGCTGGGAAAGATGAACCGCTTAATAGTTCCATTAACTTGGAGCTTCCAACGCGTTTCATCTCTGCCTTTCTTCCCGCTCTGCCCTGTCACCTGTGGTTCTCTGCCTCTCTGCTCATTAGCCAGAGGTGCCCCCGCATGACGACTCCCCCCTCACTCTCCCTGTCTCTCTTCCCCTTCCCCTCCTGATTTTGCCCATGCATTTCAAACCTGAACATTTGGACATCTTGAACCAGCACCTTCTCCTGTAGTGAATCTAAAATGCCCACTGGCCGGGGGGTTCAGAGTTTGGGATGTGGGGAGTGGGGCCTGGGTCAGAAAGGCCTCCGCTACCGTTTTGTCTCTGCCGCTTCCAGGCTGCATGACCCTGGGTAAGTAGCTTCACCCTCTCGGGGCCTCAGTTTTGTCATCTGTAAAGTGGGGGGTAGCAACAACCCCGTGTAGTTGTAAGAATGAGATGACGTGGCTTGTTTAGGACCACCGCTCAGTGCCCAGCACACAGCACCTCACAAGGTCTGTTGCGGCCGCTGCCCTCACAAGGGCGTACGTGGACGTGGGAGTAGAAGCGTGGACGTGGGAGTAGAAGCGTGGACGTGAAGGAGGGTGACGTTCTGACCGGCGCTTAAGCTGAGCCTAAGAGGACCCGGACGTTGCATTAGGTGAGAAGCATTTGTGTCCCGGGTCCACGGATCAGCCAAGGAGGGTCGGCGAGTCTGAGCGTGGCAGCTTGGGCATCCCTCCTCGGGGGCTCATTTACTGAGCTCCTGATTGGTGCAGGGAGCGGCCCCGCCAAGGCGCACAAGCCCAAGGGGCACCGCGCCCGCACGGCCCGAGCTGATGGGCACCCCCTGGGGTTGTGCGACCCGGCAGCCCTGCGCGGACCGTGCTGGCCGGGCACCGAGACCCCGGCGATGCGCAGAGCAGCTCCGACGCTCACGAGAGCCAAGGCTCTGCGGGAAGGAGACGGGAGACCCCTGACACGGAGCCCCAGCCGTGAGTCGGCGCTGCCCCGCCGTTTACCAGGTGTCGGGCCCCCAGCGTCCCCGCAGACGTGGCTGTTCTTCCTGCGTTTCAGTTGCGTGGTCCCGGCGGGTCAGGAAAGTAGCAAGCAAGCTTGCCCGCCCCTCACTTAGCCCATAGCTCTGCGAGGCCAATTAAAGCGCATGCTAATCACCTATAGCCAGGGAAGAGCAGACCTGGGTCAGTTGAAGCAAAAATATCCACATGCTTCATTGCGGGGAGGGGGGTTGTCACCCTAAACCCGGCTCTCACAGCCGTGCCTTCTGGGCAGGTTTCCTCTGCAGGAACTCGGGCAGCTGAGCCTTGCAGGCGGTCTCTATGGTGCTGCAGGATGCAAACACCCACCCTCCCATCCACCCACCCACCCACCCATCCATCCACACACCAACCCACCCACCCACACACCCAGCCATCCACCCACCCATCCATCCATCCACTCACCCATCCATCCATCCACACACCCACCCATCCATTCATCCACACACCCACCCACCCATCCACACACACACCCAGCCACCCAGCCACCCCCCCACACACACACCCATCCACCAATCCACGCAGCCATCCACCCACCCACCCATCCATCCATCCATCCATCCATCCACCCATCCATCCACAAACCCACCCACCTATCCACCCACCCACCCACCTATCCACCCACCCATCCACCCACCCACCCATCCACCCACCCATCCATCCATCCACCCACCCACCCATCCACCCACCCATCCATCCATCCATCCACCCATCCATCCATCCATCCACCCACCCATCCATCTATCCACCCACCCATCCATCCATCCACACACCCACCCACCCACCCACCTATTCATACACCCACCCACCCACCCATCCACCCATCCATCCATCCATCCACCCATCCATCCACCCACCCATCCATCCATGCACCCACCCACCCATCCACCCACCCATCCATCCACCCACCCACCCACCTATCAATCCATCCATTTATCCACCCATCCATACATCCATCCATCCACCCACCCACCCATCCACCCATCTATCCACCCCGTCTCGTCTTTGCTCCACTGTAATGGTGGGTCTGGCTGCTCAGCAGCCCCAGCCTTCAGGGCGCCGCTGGTGGACACTGGTGGTGCTGCATCCTTTTCACCCGTGTGTCACCCCGAGCCCAGCATCACTCCTGCCGCCTCTGGGGGCTCAGTAGGCATTTACTGAACAGACAGATGAGGAAATGATTGATGTGTCTTTATATTTACGGTTTAGCTACAGTCTGGATACACGTTTATGTCCATAACCTCCATTTCCTGTTTATATCGATCTCTATTAAATCCATATAGAGCCATAAACTCAATTTCCAGTGCATCTGTGTCACTGACTCTCTCTGTGAACCTAACTAAGCTCCTGGGACGGTATAGGCACCAGTCAACCCACCAGGTCCTCCGGGTCCCCAATGGGCTGACAGATCAGCAGCCTCTGCCAGCCCCTCCACCCAGGCTGGCCTGCTTCCAAAGACCCTCTGCCACTTCCCCCTTCTCGCCTTTCTTGTCCTCTGCCAGTGTGGGTGTCTGCCCCCTGCTCTAACGTATTGCATAGAGCTCAGGGATTCTGAGGTCAGGTTCTGAGCTGAAGAGTGCTCGGTTTGATTTCTGGCTCTGCTGTGTGACCTCGAGCAAGTCACTTATTCTCCAGGCCTCAATTTACTCATCTGCGAAATAGGGTAGTATCAGCACCAGCCTCGTAGGGATGTCAGGGGGACCAGGTGAGGTTTTGCTCGTAAAGGTCTGAGCTGGGTGCATGAGGGGAACTGGCCAGCCAGGCACACCCTGTGTGCCCCCCAGGGGGTGTGTGAGTTGAGAGGGGTCTCCAGATGCAGCGTGATGCCAGCCTTGCCCCACCCCTGCACCCGGGCAGCCTCCGGTGGCCTTCTCAGCACAAAGAGGGTTTTCAGCTCAGACCAAATAGCCCTGAGCTAATTTAAAAATAAGGCTCGCGTGATGGCTACAATTAATAATACTGTTGTATATTCGAAGGCTGCTACGAGAGTAGATCTTAAATGTTCTCACCACAAAAAAAGAGACGGCAATTATGAGAGGTGATGGAGGTGTTAGCTAACGCTATGGTGATAATCATTCTGCAGTGTGTAAGTGTATCAAATCCACACATTGTATATCTTAAACCTATACAATGTCATATGTCAATTATATCTCAATAAAACTGAGGAAAAACATTTTAGTACAAAAAATTAGAAGGACAAAGGTTTTTAATAAGTCTGTCATTTAAATTAAAAGAAAATTAACAAAATGATTTATATTTTTTTAAAAAATGGGGGGGACTTCCCTGGTGGCGCAGTGGTTAGGAATCCGCCTGCCAATGCAGGGGACACGGGTTCGAGCCCTGGTCCGGGAAGATCCCACGTGCTGTGGAGCAACTAAGCCCGCGAGCTGCAACTACTGAAGCCCGTGCGCCTAGAGCCCGTGCTCAGCAACAAAGACAAGCCACCGCAGTGAGAAGCCCGTGCACCGCAACGAAGACCCACCGCAGCCAAAGTAAAAAAATAAAAAAATAAAAAATAAATTGGGACTTCCCTGGCAGTCCAGTGGTTAAGACTCTGCGCTTCCACTGCAGGGGGCGTGGGATGGGTCCAGTCTCTGGTCGGTGAGCTAAGCTCCTGTGGGCCGTAAGGCTCAGCCAAAAAAAAAAAAAGAAGGCGGATTGGAGACCGCAGACCGCCCACCCCCACCCAACTACAAGAGAAAAAGCAGAAATGAAAATTTTGAAAAAATGGTGGCCAAATGCTGGTGTGAACCTCGGTTCTGGGCAGAAAGGGGAACGTGTCCTGAACGTGGCGAAGCTCATTTCTCTTTCCTGGTGGAGGCAGCAACCAAAGGCCATTTACCTGAGCAAGGACAGAGAGGCGGGGCCATGTAATCAGCCCACAGAGCTGGGACCTGGGTTGTTGCCCGGGCTCCACCCCTTCCTCAAAGCTGTGTGACCTCTAGTAAGTCACTGAACCTCTCTGAAGTGTTTGTCTGCTTCGGTCCCAGGTCCCTCCGCAGGGCTGGCCATAAGTGGGATGCTTGACACAGACTTGGTAGAGAATGAAGGACAGTCTGAGCTGGGGGGGAAACTGAGGCACGGAGGGGTTGCTTAGGGTGACTGCAGAGGAGCATGGAGATGCAGTGCCAGATGTCACCCCAGATGCTGAAGTCGAAGTCCCTGTGGGCGTGTGTCTTCCCTCTCCTGTGCACTCTCACAGCCCTGATCATCGCACAAGAAATATATGTCCAGGAGAAATTAGGAACTATAGGAAAATACAAAGAAAAACATCGCCCAAATCCCGCCACCCCAAGCCAGGTAGAGGTGAGACTGCAATGCACCTTCTCGGCCCTTCCACGCACGTGTTCACATATCCCCTGGCGGGCACGATTTTAGACACATGGACTCAAGCTCCCCCGGCTTCAGGCCCCGCCTTGTTCACACAACAGTAACTGTGCGCATCTTTTTACATCAATAAAAACGCACCTCTGGCGTCATTTTTACTGGCTGTGTGATACTCGGTTGTGTGGACAGATCCTAATTTAATCAGTAAATCTCCAGTTGGGGTAGAGGTCCCTCAGTGGTGTTTGTTTGTTTTCAGATATAAACACTGGAAGTAGGTGCCCCTGGCAGGTGGACATCCTTCCCTGAATCAGCCCAGGTGACAGATGCCTGCTGTTCCCAAGGCAGCCTCATCCCATTGTCAGGTGGCCCCAGGGCTGGGGAATCTTCCCTGAAGTGGACCCCAAACCTGTCTCCCAAGAACTGCCACAAGCTGGTGTCAATTCTGCATTGGGGTGACTCGGACTGTCCACCCCTTGGCCTCGGCCTCGGCCTCCTCCTCCCCTGAAGACAGCCAGCATTTCCCCAGCTCACCGCACACCCGCCCTTTTCTCTCACTCAGTTCCAGGGAAGGACGCCTTCCCCACAGGCCTTGGGAAGCCTCCCAGGTGGGTGTGAGGTTTGCGGGTTTAGAGAGCCCTGTCTTTAGAGCCAGGCAGAGCTGAATTCAAACCCAGCTCCACCACTTCCTGGCTCTGTGACCTGGGGAAGGCCCTCGACCTGCCTGAGCCTCACTTTCCTCATCTGCGAAATGGGTTTAATAACAGCGCTGACCTCATGGGGCTGTTGCAAGGATTTCACAGTGCCATCCTCATAAACCACTTGGCTCCGGGCCAGCTCCTGGTAAGGACTCAATAAACAGTGGATAACGATGCCCTAGACGGCGGTAGTTCCTGTCCGCGAGGATCCTGGGGGGGGCGGGCTCAGCCGGGCTGCGGGGTGTCCCCGAGACACGCAGCACTGCCCCCTGCCCTCTGGCTGTCAAAGGCCAGTGATGAGCTCATCTCTCATATAGGGGAGGATCCCAGCGCGGCTCAGGGGCTGCAGACGCTGAAAGCGATCAATACATTATTTAACAGCGAGAATGCAAATGAGGAGAAATTAATGAAGGCACTTCCTCCGCCCCCGCCCCCCCCAGCCCCCACTCTTCCTCGACTCTGCGATTGCTGACAAATTCTCTAGAAAATATCAAAACAGCCTCCGGCTGGAGCCTGCCACCGCGATGCACCACCGTTATCTATTATTGATGTAAACCCTGACAAGTTCTCTTTTTGAGGAAGGGGAGCTGGGGAGAGAGCTGCTAATCCGTGTTTAAAGGGAGAGTCTCTCGTTTCCCCCTCCCCAGGGCCACAGGAGCAGCTGCAAAGTGCAGCCTCCGCCATTTGCCCCCTCGTCCTAGCCAGGCAGCGAGGAGGAGAGGGTGGGCAACAGGTAGGGGGGGCTCTTGCCTCTCACCAACGTCCCCTTGGCTGTGCCTCAGTTTCCCTTTGTGTGCATTTGCCAAGGCCAGCAGTTAATGGCATGGCCTGGGGACAGGGGCGGGTGGGGGAGAGCTGCGGGGGTCCTGCGAGAAGCGGGACAGCTCTGACTCTCGCCTCTGGGCAGTGAAAGAGGGCCCCCCCCCCCCCGGGGCAGAGGACTGTCTGTGGCGCTCCAGCATCTCACTCTAAGGACCGAGGACCCTAAGGTCCATTCTGCAAAATGGAGTCCGTCCAAAGCTGGTGATTTTTTAATGTTTAATATTAGAAATAGCCTCAGTCATCCAGAAATCACTGGATGAACAACTCGAGTGGCCTGGAATATTGAAAAGAATCCAAAAGGGAAGCTGAAAAATCCTCCCAAGGGGCCATTTCAAGGTCGCAAAACCCAAGAATTCAAGTGCGTGCCCTTGACCCGCAAGTGAGTTCCTCGGGCCCCATCAGTCTCATTTCAGACTCGTTTCTAACAAGCATGGGATTTTCTTCTCGTTTCTTCTCACGGGTGTGAAATGGCGATACTTGCAAAGGCAGAAGGGGGCCATTGTGGAGATCAGACGCTATAAACAAGCACAACTCGACAAGGGGCAGCTAGACCAGAAGGAGGGGAGAGGGTGTGTAACAGGTGGAGGTCAGAGGCGAAGAGGCAGGACCAGCCGGGGCCACTTACGGGGGCCAGTGCCCTTGCGGGACCTCTGGTTTCACAAAGGAGTTGGATATTAAGCAAGTCTGACTTGCTTGAATTTAAAGCAGTTCGAAAAAGGGCTCCAGAGACCTCACTGCTGTCTTACAGCCTAGGGATCACGGGAGGCAAAGGTAGAGAATTTGACTCACAGACTCGGGTGCCTTTGTGGGAGCAGCCAGGTCATATAAGTGAATGGGGCAGGAGGGGTGCGGTCACGGGGAGCAGCAGTGACTGTCGCAAGCTGGGGACCACAGGCCTGGTCTCAAAAGGGCAGCTGGCCCTGAGCTCTGGTCACCCCCGCAGTGGAAGAACTGGGCCCATTTCTTCAAAAGAAGGTAGAAATAGAATTTTAAGATGCGATTCCCAATTTTCAAACCTGGACAACTCATTTTTATTTTCTCAGCAGTGAGCAGGCTAAACAAAGCCTGTCTGTCGGCCGAGCCCAGCCTGAGAGCCGGGCCCGCAATGTCGCATCTTCACAGACAAGGAAAGTGAGGCCTGGAGACGGGTGATGACATCTGTGGCCAGCTGCCCAGCCTGGCGCCCTTTAAACAGTTTGGGACCTTTTCCAAATTAAGCAAGAGGAGCTTGGGCCTGGAGCAGCTCATGCTAACATCAACGCGTCAGGCCTGTGCTGCGGCCCGTACACATTCTACCTTGTGAACCCTCCACAAGAGCCCCGTGGGGTGGGGGTCACTCTTCTCCTTTTACTGATGAGAAAAACAGGCCCAGAGGCGTCAAGCGGCTTCCTAAGGCCACATAGCTACGGGGTGGCACTTCACCGTAAAATGGAAATCAGGAACTTCCCTGGTGGTCCAGTGGTTAAGGCTCTGCACTCCCAATGCAGGGGGCCCAGGTTCGATCCCTCGTCAGGGAACTAGATCCCGCATGCTGCAAGTAAAAGATTCCTCGTGCTGCAACTAAAGATCCCACATGCCGCAACTAAAGATCCCTCACGCGGCAACAAAGATCCCGTGTGCTGCAGCTAAGAGCGGGTGCAGCCAAATGAATAAATAAATATTAAAATGGAAATCAAGGGTGTGGGGGGGCGCGTACAAAATTGCATAGTTGTTATATATAGTAGTTGCCCAGAGCTGCTCTGACAAATTACCACAGCCGTGGTGGCTTGAAACAACACATTTGCTGCCCTCCACTTCTGGAGGTCAGAAGTCCCCAAATCAAGGTGTCAGCAGGGCTGGTTCCTTCTGGAGACTCCAGAGAGACTCTGTCCCTTGCCTTTTTCAGCTTCTAGAGGCTTCCTTGGCTCCCGGCCCCTTCCTCCATGTTCAAAGTCAATCTCTGTCTCTGACCTCTGCTTGTGTCATCACATTTTCTTTCTCTGACTCTGACCCTCCCGCCTCCCTCTTATAAGCACCTTTGTGATCACATCGGGCCTACCCACATGATCCAGGATAATTCTTACCTTAATCCCATCTGCACTGTCCCTTTGCCGTGTTAGGTAACATACTCACAGGCTCCGGAGACCAGGATGTGGCCTTCTTGGGGGGAGCACTGTTCTGTCCCCCACAACTGTCTTCCCTGCAGAGTTAGAGGGGTGGGGAAAGAGACCAACGGTGGAGGGTTCCTTTAGAAAGCTCGGGCTTCAATTCGAGGGCAGGCAGATCCCCCGAGAGGATGCGGGAAGGCCGTGCAGGGGGCCAGTCGCCGGTGACCCCAGGAGCAGCTCAGGGAAAGCTGGGGCAGAGGTGCTGCCACCTCCTGCCAACCCCAGGTTGGAGCGATAGTTACCCAGTGTCAGGCGAGGCCTTGATCACCTTTTAGCCCCTGTCAGCCCTGAGGGGTCGCTCCCCGGGGAGAGGGGCTGGGGCCTGAATCCCACATTCTCTGTGCCAATACCCGCCCTGGGCTCGAGGCCTCATCTGAGCCTGGCTCCGTGGGCGTGGGGAGCTCGGAAACTCCCTGGCTGGGCGGGGAGCGCCGGGTCATTTCACCCAGGGACGCGGCTGTAATCGAGGCCGACGGGGCCCAGGCCCGTGCAGAGCCGCCCGTTTGGCAAGAGAGTTGGGTACCAAGCACGCAGTCATTTCATCGCAGATATGAAACGGTGGTTGGGGACGTGGAATATTTGAGAAGTGAGAGCCCTCGTGTGCATTTTCTGGAGAACTGGAGGTCCCTCCTTGGAGGAATAATACAGGCAGTTGGAGAAGGAAGAGGAGAAGGAGAAGAGGGGAAATCTCTCTGAAATGCACCCCTCCCCTTCCCCACCGCACAGCTCCCATCCCAGACAGTACAGCTGTCAGCACTGTGGTCTGGCCTTTAACCTCTGACTCACGCTTGTTCTGGGCTCTGAGGTGCTGACTCCCTTCTCTCGTTTCGGGTGTCTCCGGTTTTTTGCTTCTACATCCCTTTCCTGACTGCCAACCCCACTTCTCCCAGGGGAAGGGGCCTGGCTTTTGCAGCGTCACCTCCACCGCTCTGCTGCTAGTGGCCGGGGGCCCAGGTGTGGGCCGGCGTACACCGGGACCGAGCTTCTCCAGGAGCCCAGGGCCCTGGAACTCACGAAGGCCCCGTATGTCACTCGCAGCCCGAGAGCCAGGTCCCAGGTCTGCCTGGTGGTGGACAATGGCGCTGGGCAAGTCTCACCCCGTCCCCGAGCCCCAGGGTCCCCATCGGAAAAGTGGGGAATATGGATCAGCCAGTGCGCAGGGCCCCCTGCTGCTCGCCTTGTACAGCCCTTTCTTGTATCATAAAAGCGAGCTCGTGGGTGTCGGGCTGTCTTCCTGGACTGGACTTCAGGCTCTTGGGGCACAGGACGGCCGGCCCACAGGAACACTGGCGTGAGCTGCCGCAGGGAACTCGGCCTCCCCACGTCCGCTGATGCACGCGGCAGGGGGGCACCGCCCCCGTGGCTTTGGCCCAAGGCTGCAGGCACCCCGCGGGGATGCGCCATCCTGCCACACCATGGGGAACTGCAGACACTGTGTCCTTGCCTGTGGCAGGGAGAGAGCCGAGGCCAGCTTGGGACTCCCAGGGCTGGCGCCTTCCCTGAATTCCTAAAGGGCTCCCAAGCCGGCTGCACATTCTCACCCCCTCCTGCCCAGAGGAGAGTGGTCTGAGGGGGGCAGCCTTCAAAGCTGGCACTTGGGAATCTAACAGCTCTGGGCTCCAGTCCTGCTCTCTCTCTTGCTAACAAGCAACCTCGGGCAAGTGGCATAACCTCCTACAGCCTCCGTTTTCTCATCTGCGAAAAGAGAGATGAGGACCCCCTCTCCGGGCCCTTGTGGGGCTAAATGAGCTAGTAAGGTGCGGTAGAGTGTTTAGCGTGTAGTAAGTGCTCCATAAGTAAACGGTGCCTATTAAAATGGTGAAACTGATCAATCAGCCTACTGGTTTCAAGGCTAGGCTGCTACTGACTCACTCGGTGACCTTGAGGAAGGCCTTCCTCCTTGGGGAGTGGGAGGGGGCAGCGGTCCTAACAGCCTCTCCGTCCCTTTCAAGCTCACATTCGGTGACCTGTACCATCAGTTACGCCCCTGTCACTCCTCTCCAGCACTGGATTGTGGCCTTCGAAGGCCAGGACCGCCTTGCCCCTGGCTGCTCAGCAAACAGTCAGTGCCCAGTAAGGACTGGTGGGCCGAAGAGGCAGAGCCGCCGGGGGAAGCGAGCGATGGCGTAGCCGGGGTGATAGAGGCGGGCGAGGCCACCCACCGCGAAGGGGGCGCGGCAGGGGGCAGCCCCACAGCTCCTGAACAAAGGTCACCCTTCCCCCCGTCAGAGGTCATCCGTCTCGAAATAGCAGAGCCCAACTTTCAGATGAGCCAAAAAAGCTCCCTGGATTTAAGAGCTTATGGAGAGTTTAATTAAAGAACCTCGTTGTTACTTTTGAGAAAAAAAAAAACCCTGCCTGCATTGATCCTTTTTTTTTTTGAAAGGTGTTTTCTCCAGCGGAGCATCAGGGGAAGTGGAGGGTGAGAGGAGGAAGGGGCCGCCCTTGACCTGCGTGGGCAAGAGGCCCGGCTCCCTAGGCGCCCAGGCCCTGCCGTCTGGGAGGGGTTTTCCTCCTGGAAAGATGACTCTGGGTTCAAAGAGGGCTGGAAACCTCCCCGCCCTGCCCCCAGGGCCCAGCTGGCCCGGTTGCCATTCTGTCTGTCCTCTCTCCCCTGGAGAGGCTGGGTGTGGCCGCAGTGACACAGCAAACGGTCTGGGCCCTGGGCACGGAGCTCGGGGGCAGCGAGCTCTCTCCAGCGGGGAGTCTCCTGAGACCTCACAGACGGCCCCAGCTCCCCTCCGCTCGGCCGAGTCTGGCTCAGCGAGGCCCTGAGTTACTGTACTGCAGCCCCTGCCTGACCCCTCCTTTGGAGCCCCTTTCCCCGCGGCCACTGGGGCCCCCAAACCCTGGGGCTGGCCGTTAGACCTGTCCGTGTCTCAGGGGATGGAGTCATCTGTAAAATGGGGGCTTTCACAAACCGCGGCAAGAGGCAGCGAGGCACCGGGGTACCGCGGAGGGCTTCGCATGCAAAGAGCAGGAACCCTTGGGTTCCTTGGGGGATGTTGGGAGTCACCGCGCGTCTCCGGGAAATCGGGAGCAAGAGGCTGCCAGGCCTGCGGACAGGGCAGAGCCTGACACCTGGAAACCAAGCCGCCCGTCAACTGGCTCCTTTCTTTGCTGAGCCTCCCTCTGGAGGGGCTGCCCTGTGGCCTCTTGCGTTCTTCAAACCACAGGGAGGAAAATGGCCGCTCACCAACCCCAACTGGACCTAGTGCCCTTTCTTGGTCCCGCCTCCAAGCCCCTGGGAAAGCAAATTGGATTGGTCCTCCTAGGGTCACGTGCCCACCTGGCCCAATCAGCCACACACACAGGCTGATTGCTCAGCTGAGAACCCAACCCTGAGATGAGGGAAGAGGGGTTCCCGGAGTCCCTCATCCTCCAGCAGGAAGTCGCTCCCAAGGGGTCCCTGACAACTGGCCTGTGGCCGTGGTCTGGGAGTCTGGAAGAGCTGGGGTGGGGGTCGGCGGGGGGCGAGTCTAGTGCAGTTCATCACCTTGGACAAGACACCCCAGTTTCTTACTTGGCAAAAGAGAGTGTGATACCACCTGACCTGCTGCTGCCTTGCCTTCCTCACAGTGAGGCCAGCAAGGGGCCACTGAATGGCCAGAAGTAGACTCACATCATAAACTCCTTACCCAGGGCGTGGACAAGAGCAGACTGTCTATCCAAGGTAGAGACTGATGCAGGCGTTCATGTGGGAACGTGTTCTCAAATGTAAGTTCTCTGATTATTCAGGTGTGGTTAGGCCAACAGATCAGGTGACAGCTGCCATTGAAAAGACGGTTTGTTATACTCACAGATGGGAAGAGGAGGGACATGCCACAGCATGCAGGGCCACAGCAGGAAGCACCAGCGTTGCTCAGAAGGCAGAGGAGTGAGGGGAGAACACGGGCAAGGGTCTTTTTGTGGTTTCTATGGGAAGGAACGGGTGAGGCAGCATAAGCAGGCTTAGGATTGGATAGTTTGAATAATTTCAGTATATGCTATGGGGCATGTGGGGCTATGTTAGCTGGCACCCGGCCCTGGGGAGATTAGGGCAGGTGGACAGAGGCCCAGAATACGAGAGCCCCATAAAGGAGGTCGAAGGTGTGGACTCTGCGTTGGGTGGCTGCATATGCTCACAGGTGAGTCCTTTACTGTCTCTAGGAATTGGCTAATCCTGGAAGGGCCAGTCCCTCCAGGGTCATCAAGGCCCCAAGGTGTCAAAGCATCAAAAATACAGACAATAAAAAGGCACGATGAATACAAAAGTGTGGATGTCTGGGCAGAGAAACCCCAGGGTCCAAACTCCTGAGCAGTGACGGGCCCCTCCGAGGTGCCCATCTGCCCAGCTGAGGAAAGACTGAGGTGCCCTGAGGAAGGGTGCTGGCGTGGGATGAGTCAGCCCCGCTGTCCATCCGCAGGGCCCACGTTATCCTGCCTGACATGCTCTCATTCATCTCTCCACATCCAGCCCTGGTCTTCCTCACCAGAGTGGCCTGGTCCAGCAGCACCCAGTCCAGTGCTAGGTGGGGGCTGTCAGGGGTGGCTCTCTGGCTTGACTTCCTATAGCCTGGCTGGTGAAAGCAAGGGTTCAGGAGTCAGACTGGGGGTAGAGACTAGGATGGGGAACCTAACCTCTTCAGACCTCAGTTTCCCATCTGCAAAATGGGACTAATGACATCGAATCACTGAGTACTAGGGGTGTGCTGTGGGTGAAATGAGATGGTGCTTGCAAAACTCTTAGCACAGGGCATGGCACAGAGCAAGCCCTCGGTAAGACGTAGTTAGTAATAGGATTATTTTAAAGGCCCTTTATGGCCTGTCTGCGTCACCAGCCTCACCTCTCTTTGCTGCCCACTCACTCACCCCTCTGCTCACATGGACATCCTAGAGTTTATTCATGTAATATGCTATCATTTGCCTCCCAACCTTCGCACATGCTGTCCTCTTTGCCCAGAATGCTCTTCCCTCCTCTGCTCCCGACTCCTTCCCTAGCTCACTCCTGCTCTAGCTCAGATAGTCTCTTCTTGAGAATGTCTTCTCTGACCCCGATTCCTCACCGTGAGAGATACCCCTCTCACAGGAACCCAGAGCACTCTGTCCCCATCCCCTGACTCGGCACTGACCACACTGGATTGTAACCACATGCCCTCCTCCTAGACCAACTAGACTGAGAGCTCCCAAATTTGTATTAGTTTCCTGTGGCTGCCATAACAAATTACTCCAAACTGGGTAGCTTATGATAAGCCCACAGCTAACATCATTTTCAATAGTGAAAACCTGAAAGCATTTTCTCTAAGATCAAGAACAAGACAAGGATTCCCACTTTAGCCACTTTTATTCAACATAGTATTGGAAGTCCTAGCCACAGCAATCAGACAAGAAAAAGAAATAAAAGGAATGCATACTGGAAAGGAAGAAATCAAACTGTTACTGTTTCTAGATGATATGATACTATACATAGAAAGTCCTAAAGATGCCACCAAAAAACTGCTACAGCTTGTCAATGAATCTGGTAAATTTTCAGGATACAAAATTTATATATATAAGTCTGTTGCATTTCTATACACTAACTGCAAGGAATCAGAAAGAGAAATTAAGAAAACAGTCCCATGTACCATCGCATCAAAAGGGATAAAACACCTAGGAATAAACCTACCTAAGGAGGTAAAAGATCTGTACTCAGAAAACTATAAAACACTGATGAGAGAAATTGAAAATGGTACAAATATATGGGAAGATATACCATGTTCATGGATTGGAAGAATTAATATTGTTTAAATGACCATACCATCCAAGGCGATCTACAGATTCAGTGCGATCCTTATCAAAATATCAACAGCTTTTTCACAGAACTAGAGCTAATAATTCTAAAATTTGTATGAAAACCCAGCCAAAACAATTTGAGAAAGAATAACAGAGCTGTAGATATCATTCTCTCTGACTTCAGACTATACTACAAAGCTACAGTAATTAAAACCATATGGTACTGGCACAAAAACAGACACATAGATCAATGGAACAGAATAGAGAACCCAGAAGTAAATGCACGCACTTATAGTCAATTAATCTACAACAAAGGAGGCAAGAATATACAATGGAAAAAAGACAGTCTCTTCAATAAATGGTGCTGGGAAAACTGGACAGCTACATGTAAAAGAATGAAATTAGAATGATTCCTAATGCCATACACAAAAATAAACTCAAAATGGATTAAAGCCCTAAATGTAAGGCCAGACACTATAAAACTCTTAGAGGAAATCGTAGGCAGAACACTCTATGACATAAATCACAGCAAGATCCTTTCTGACCCACTTCCTAGAGTAATGGAAATAAAAACAAAAATAAACAAATGGGACCTAATGAAACTTAAAAGCTTTTGCACAGCAAAGGAAACCAATAAACAAGACAAAAAGACAACCCTCAGAATGGGAGAAAATATTTGCAAACAAATCAACCGACAAAGGATTTATCTCCAAAATATACAAGCAGCACATGCAGCTCAATATCAGAAAAACAAACAACCCAATCCAAAAATGGGCAGAATACCTAAATAGACATTTCTCCAAAGAAGACATACAGATGGCCAACAAACACATGAAAAGGTGCTCAACATCACTAATCATTAGAGAAATGCAAATCAAAACCTCAATGAGGTATCACCTCACACCGGTCAGAATGGCCATCATCAAAAACTCTGCAAACAATATGTGCTGGAGAGGGTGTGGAGAAAAGGGAACCCTCCTGCACTGTTGGTGGGAATGTAAATTGATACAGCCACTATGGAGAACAGTATGGAGGTTCCTTAAAAAACTAAAAATAGAATTACCATATGAACCAGCAATCCCACTACTGGGCATATACCCTGAGAAAACCATAATTCAAAAAGAGACATGGACCACAATGTTTATTGCAGCACTATTTATAATAACTAGGACATGGAAGCAACCTAAGTGTCCATTGACAGATGAATGGATAAAGAAGATGTGGCACATATATACAATGGAATATTACTCAGCCATAAAAAGGAATGAAATTGACTTACTTGTAATGATGTGGATGGACCTTGAATCTGTCATACAGAGTGAAGTAAGTCAGAAAGAGAAAAATAAATACCATATGCTAACACACATATGTGGAATCTAAAAAAACGGTACTGATGAACCTAGTGACACAGCAGGAATAAAGACACAGACGTAGAGAATGGACTTGAGGACACAGGGCAGGGAGGGGAAGCTGGGACGAAGTGAGAGAGTAGCATTGGCATATATACACTACCAAATGTAAAATGGATGGCTAGTGGGAAGCTGCTGCATAGCACAGGGAGATCAGCTCGATGCTTTGTGATGACCTAGAGGTGTGGGATAGGGAGGGTGGGAGGGAGGCTCAAGAGGGAGGGGATATGGGGATATATGTATACATATAACTGATTCACTTTGTAGTACAGCAGAAACTAACACAACATTGTAAAGCAATTATACTCCAATAAAGACATAAAATTTTTTTTTAATTTTAAAAATGAATGCAAGTAAGTGTACTGGAAAAACTGAACAGCTACATGTAAAAGAGTGAAATTAAAACTTTTTTTCACACCAGACACAAAAATAAATTCAAAATGGATTAAAGACCTAAATGCATGCTCTTTAAATTTACAATTATAAAACTATAAAACTCCTTGAGGAAAACATAGGCAAAACACTCTTTGACATAAATCATAGCAATATTTTTTTGGATCTGTCTCCTAAAGCAAAGGAAACAAAAGCAAAACTAAATAAATGGGACCTTATTAAACGTAAAAGCTTTTGCACAGCAAAGGAAATCATTGACAAAACAAAAAGACAACTTAACTGAATGGGAAAATATATTTGTAAATGATATGACTGATAAGAGGTTAATATCATATATAAACAGCTCATACAACTCAATATCAATTAAAAATGGGGCAGAAGAACTGAATAGACATTTTTTCCAAAGAAGACGTACCAAAGATGACCAACAGGCACATGAAAAGATGCTCAACATCACTAAACATCAGAGAAATGCAAATCAGAACCACAATGAGATATCACCTCACACCTGTCAGAATAGCTGTCATCAAAAAGACCACAAGTAACAAGTGTTGGCAAGGACGTAGAGAAAAGGGAGCCCTTGTACACTGCTGGTGGGAGTGTAAATTGGTGCAGCCCCTATGGAAAACAGTATGGAGTTTCCTCAAAACACTGAAAATAGAACTATCATGTGATCCAGCAATCCCACACTCCTGGGTATATATCCAAAGAAAATAAAAACACGAATTCAGAAAGATACATGCACCCCAATGTTCTCAGCATTATCTGCAATAGGAAAGACATGAAAGCAACCTAAGTGTCCATTAACAGGCAAATGGATAAAGATGTGGTATATGTATATGATGGAATATTACTCAGCCATAAAAAAGAATGAAATTTTGCCATTTACAACAACATGGATAGACCTGGAGGGTATTATGCTAAGTGAAATAAATCGGATAGAGAAAGACAAATACTGTATGTTATCACTTATATGTGGAATCTAAAAAGTAAAACAAACAAATGAATAGAAACAAAAAAGGGAAAAAAAGGACACGTGATGCATTTAGGGCCCACCTAGAGAGTCCAGGATGATCTCATTTCATGATCCTTAACTTAATCACATCTACAAAGACCCTTTCCCCCCCCCCAAAATAGCATTTGCTCTTTTGCCATATAAGGCAATATTCACAGGCCCTGGAGACTGGGAAGTGAATATATCTTTGGGGACCATTTTTTTCACCTGACCACAGGGCCCATGTCTAGTTCACAGCTGGACTGCCAGCGCTTATCTCAGTGCCTGGCACATCGTTGGCGCTCAGTAAACACCCATTGCTGGAACGAGTGGGGTCGATGGTAGGGTGGAAGAGGGCCATTTCCCCTTGGTCAGGCTGGACGGGGCAGGAATCATAGGCTCAAAGCTGGAAAGAGCATTTGATTCAACCTCTCCATTTTCCTCCTCTTTTGAAGCCCAGAGAAGTAGAGACAGGCCAAGGCTGCAGAGCTAATTTGTGCCTTAGACACTGGGGAGCACGTTTCCAATGCCAGGGTCCCCATCACTGGCACCAGCCTCACAGTTTCACCAGCCAAAAGTGACACAGGCCTCGTCCACCGGCCCCCAGGGGCGCTGCTGGCTCCTGCCTACAGAGGAGGGATGGGCAGGACTTTCCACCACCACTCATGCTGGCCCCCTGGCCGCCCTGCCTTCTGAACCCCATTTTTGTGGCTTGACTTTGGAATACGGACTGTGCTCCTTGCTGGCTTTCCTATTTGTTAGTCAGGCTATTGGTTGGACACATCCTCCTGGAAGCAGCCTGGGGTCACCTTCGCATCCCGCCCGCCCCCACCAGAGGGTCTCCTGGCCACAGAGAAAGACGGGGAAGAAAGGCAGGACCCTGGGGAGACCCCGATCGATGGGAGTCTTTCTTCTGGCACAGCAGTGCCTGGCTTCCAGGATGCCTGTGTGCAGCTGTGGCTCTGCTGGCTGGAAGAGAAAAGCTGGACCCTGCAGAGGAACTGAGCCATTGTGGAGAGCCTGGGCGGAGCTCACGGTGCCACAGAAGTTCAGCACAGGCCAAGCTGGTGGGGGGATCAGGCCTGGGCCAGGGATGGGTCTGAAGGCTGGGCGTGCGGCCTCCAAGGGGAGTACACTTGCTGCCCAGTGCCCTCTGGATAAAACCAGGCCCCTGGAACACCAGGCTGCTCTGGAGTCAGGCCTGGGCTAAGCCCTTGGGCAAGGTATTCCACCCCTGGGTCTCAGTTACCACACCTGTAAAATGGGGATAATAACAGCGCTTCCTTATAGGCTGCAGGAGGAAGGAATGAGATGAATACAACTGACTCATTGTAAGGGCCCAATTATCAGTCATTCCCATTACAATAACCCCCCCCCACCCGCCACAACCCAGCTTTCTTGCTACTCTCCCACTCCACACTCTAGCCAGACTGAACTGTGTTTTTGCTTTTGGAAGCTTCCATGCTCTCTCTCCTCCAGGCTTGTGTATGTGGAATACTCTGCCAGCTCCTCTTACCCAGCTTCTAGGTCTCAATCTCCCTGTCACCTCCTCCAGGAAGCCCCCTGTGTTAGGCACTCTTGCTGTGTGCCTGTGCCTTCTGCATATCCCAGCACTCCTCACCGTCATGGTGGTGTCTCTGTTTGATTCTCTGCCTCCTCCTCTAGGCTGTGAGCCCGCTGGGGCTGGAAGCATCTGAACTGTGTACCGCTGTGTCTCTAGCACCAGGTACCTGAACATAGTTACACGTTGCAAATGAACATGCTTAGCGCACCAGGGAGCTCCGTCTCCAGTGTCGGGGGTTGTTATGATCGAGTTGGGCTGACAGGTGATGAAGTAATGAGACTGAAAAGTCCCTGGTGTCTGGGAGGGGTGGAGGGAGTGATGCTACCTTATTTACTTGGAGTTTTCAGCGGAAGGGGAGATACGTCCTAGGAAATAGGGTCATTCCCCACGAGGCTCAAGAGACCGCCTTGCACATGGGAAAGATGTGGATTCCAATCCAGATCCCCCCTCTCCCACTTCCTCCTCCAAGGCTGACGGACTCCCCCCCCCTTTTTTTAACATCTTTATTGGAATATAATTGCTTTACAATGGTGTGTTAGTTTCTGCTTTACAACAAAGTGAATCAGTTATACATGTACATATGTTCCCATATCTCTTCCCTTTTGCATCTCCTTCCCTCCCATCCTCCGTATCCCACCCCTCTAGGTGGCCACAAAGCACCAAGCTGAGCTCCCTGTGCTATGCAGCTGCTTCCCACTAGCTATCCACCCTACGTTTGGTAGTGTATATATGTCCCTGCCACTCTCTCACTTTGTCACAGCTTACCCTTCCCCCTCCCCATATCCTCAAGTCCATGCTCTAGTAGGTCTGTGTCTTTATTCCCATCCTACCCCTAGTCTCTTCATGACATTTTTTTTTCTTAGATTCCATATATATGTGTTAGCGTACGGTATTTGTTTTTCTCCTTCTGACTTACTTCACTCTGTATGACAGACTCCAGGTCCATCCACCTCACTACAAATAACTCGATTTTGTTTCTTTTTATGGCTGAGTAATATTCCATTGTATATATGTGCCACATCTTCTCTATCCATTCATCTGTTGATGGACACTTAGGTTGCTTCCAACATCATTAAGCATTAGAGAAGTGCAAATCGAAACTACAGTAAGATATCATCTCACACCGGTCAGAATGGCCATCATCAAAAAAAATCTAGAAACAATAAATGCTGGAGAGGGTGTGGAGAAAAGGCAACACTCTTGCACTGTTGGTGGGAATGTAAATTGGAACAGCCACTATGGAGAACAGTATGGAGGTTCCTTAAAAAAACTAAAAATAGAACTACCATACAACCCAGCAATCCCACTACTGGGCATATACCCTGAGAAAACCATAATTCAAAAAGAGTCGTGTACCACAATGTTCACTGCAGCACTATTTACAATAGCCAGGACATGGAAGCAACCGAAGTGTCCATCGACAGATGAACGGACTCCCCTTTGATAAAAAGCACACACCACAGAGGACTTTTGAGAGAGTTAAATATGATGTTCGAGTACCTAGCGCAGAGTCTGGTGTGGAGCAGGTGATCAATTTTTTTAAAGCAACAAATGTTCATTTTTTAAAAGACACCATAAGTCAAAAACCCGTTTTACATCTCGTCCCTCTGACTTCTTTTTGCCGATCCCCAATACGCAGTGCTTAATTCCTTCCCTATGACATTATCTTCAAGATAGTGTTTTCAATATATAGTTTATTGGGGGTTTTTTTCCCCCTGAGACAGACATCTTCTAGTTTTGATCTAAAGAATACAATCAATGAAATTAATATTTAAATCTATAAAATTCTAACTTTAGTGACTGATCTCAGGGATTTGAATTAACAGGAAGATTTTTAGACCTTCCAGGCTCTGCACATTTCCTGTGATTCTCCTGGCCAAGGAGGGCAGGAAAACTAACCCCCTTCCACTGCCCCAACCTCATGGCCAGAAAGCTCAGCAAGGAAAGGGGCTGTTAGTGGTGACACTGGGAAGACAGCCATGAGCCAGGACAGCTGCGGCAAACAGGGAGTCCCGGTACCCCTCCTGACAGCCGTCATCACTCAGGAGTCACAGCCTCCTCCCCACAGAGCCCCACCAGCCTCAGAATCCTCTCCGATCCCAGGCTGCCTGTCTCAATCCACCTTCCAGACCGCTAGACGGGATCCCCCGTGCGGTCAGCAAGTACGTCCGTTTTGCTTGAAGTGTATCCCCAGAACGTGGTCTAGAATGGTGCCTGGGAGTGGCCGGTGCTCAGCAAATGCATGTGGAATAAATGAACGAGTCAGGGTTGGCACGCAGGATGAAGCCCGTTGCAGAGCCTGCAGCAAACAGCGGTGACTTCTGCTTTAAAAGCATCGTTACCTCCAATAAACTCTGTATTTCTTCACTTTGGGTCTTCCTGCACACGCCTTTGAATTCATTAACGGAAACCGTTGTTTGAAAAAATCCTTAGCAACCAAGAGGCCCTTCAGTAGACGACTGGACGGACGAATTGTGGTACATCCATACAGTGGAGTATTACGCGGAGCTGTCCCGCAAGGAGAGTTAAATGCATATCACTCAGTGAAAGAAGCCCATCTGAAAAGGCTACATATTATATGATTCCAAATATATGACATTCTGGAAAAGACAAAACTATGCAGACAGTAAAAAGATCAGTGTTTGCCAGGTGTTGTGCAGAGGAAGGAAGGAATAGGCAGACACAGGACTTTTAGGGCAGTGAAAATACTCTATATGCGTACACGTCATTATACCTCTGTCCAAACCCACAGACTGTACAACACCGGGAGTGAACCCTCATGTAAAGTAGGGACTCTGGGGGACACTGATGTGTCAACGTAGGTTCGGTGATTGTAACAAATGTACCATCTGGCGGGGATGTTGATGGTGGGGGGAGGTATACGGGAAATCTCTGTACTTTCTGCTCAGTTTTACTGTGAACCTAAAACAGCTCTAAAAATATGAAGTCTATTTTTAAAAAAATAATTCAGTTCTTACGCTTGTTTTCTAGCCAAAATTGGAATGACTGTAAGAACACTTACCACATCAGAACTAATTACTGAAGTCTCCTGGCATTTAGAGAAACCTCTGCTCCCCTGCCAGGATGTCCTGAGACTGGCCCCTCTCCCCCTTTTAAAGTGCTTCTTATCATTCAAAATATAGAACAATATGAATGCAGAATCATTCTCCAATGTGTGTCTCCAGCTCTGCCCTCTCCCAGGGGGGCTTCCCCCATCCTGGCTTCTTTCCAGCTCTCTGCAGCGGGTCCTCACCACCCCTCCTGCCACCCTGCGGGCCCCCCCCCCCGACTCTCGGCACATATCAGCCCCCAAGTGTGACACATTTGTTTACTTGTCTCTCTAAAGGCTCTCTGGAGGAGTAATTGACATACACATATTTGAAGTGTTCAATCTGATGCTTTCCATGCCTGTGAAGTCATCACTACCATAAACATAGTGACCCTACTTGTTATGGGCTGAATTGTGTCCTTCTGAAAATTCATAAGTCGGTGTCCTAACCCTCAGGGCCTCAGAATGTGACCATGTTTGGAGATGGCGTCTTTGTAGAGGAGATTACGTTAAAATGAGGGCACTAGGAAGGGTGCTAATCCAACATGACCGGTGTCCTTACAAGAAGAGGCGGTTAGGACACAGACGGGCAGAGAGGGAGGACCGCGCATGGACACGGTGGGGAGACGGATGTCTACGTGCCAAGGAGAGAGGCCTCGGAGGGAACCAACCCTGACAACACCTCCATCTCAGACTTCTAGCCCCGGAGACAGAAAATAGACTTCTGCTGCTTCAGCCACCTGGCCTGTGCTGCTTCATTACAGCAGCCCAGCAAACTCATACACCACCCCTCACCCCCCGAAAGTTCTCTCGTGCCCCTGCGTGGCCCCTCCCAGCCCCCAGCGTCCCCGCACAACCACTGACCTACTTTCTTTCACCGTCAGTTAGTCTGCATTTTCTAGAATTGTATATAATGAAATTCTCTAATAATACTCTTTTCTTTTTTTTTAATCTAACTTCTTTCATTCAGCATCATCGCGTGGTGTGTACCGGTAGTTCCTTCCATTTGTTTGCTGAGCACTGGTCCAGTGAATTGATACGCCGTAGCTTTTAAATTCGTGACAGCCCCAAACTGGGGGGAATCCAAATTAATCCAAATTAACAGATGAATGGACGTGTACTTGGTTTAATCTCTTTCTCCACTTGGAGTGCACACTCCATGATGTCAGGGACTTGGTTTATGGCTATACCCATAGCACCCAGGAGCCCGTGCTGGCACATAGTAGGCCCTCAATCGCTAGCAATTGCATTAATCATTTAAAGGCTCATTCCCGTGGAGAGGACACGCCCTCACCCCTACCCCCCGCAGCCGGGCTGACCTCTCTCCCTGGACGACAGCCCCACTGGCACACCGGCCTGAGCCGTCTCTGGGCTGCCTTGCTCCGTCTCCTGCCCGTGTCCTCAAGCCCCAGATGGCAGGTTCGTCTCATCCCCTGCCTGCCCACCGGCGCCCCCCACCCCCAGGGGGCCTGGTCCTGGGCCAGGCGCAGGGTGTAGCCCCCCGGGAAGCGTTTCTGTCAGCTCCTGCCCACGAGGAAGCCCCTTTCACTTGTGCTCTGTCCCTGTGGTCCAGCTGTTCAGTTAGCTCATCAGCTGATGTTCGCATTTATTCAACAAACAATCACCGGGCACCCGTTGTGAGCCCTGGGCTGGAGGCCGGGGCAGACAGACGCCGATGTCACAGTCCAGTCGGGGAAGCCAAGATTGAACAAATAATACGTAATCACCCTCTTAGAGCTGCTGTCCTGTGCCACGAAGGGCGAGGGTCCCGAGAGGGGGTGATGGTCATGGAGGAACTTAATTTCCTTTGGGGGTTCTCTGATGGGTGACGGTCAGGCCAGCGAGGGTCGAGGGGAGACTGGGGGCGTGGGGTCCACGTGGGCAGGGCTGGAGGGTACCAGAGGTTGGCCCATTGCCGTCGCTCAAGGAGGGTCCGTGTGGCCAGAGAACAGTGAGCAGATGTGAGGGGGTCCCCCAGGCAGGACGGGAGCTCAGGCATGGCCTTGAGGGTCGGGGCAAAGATGTGGCTTTTGTTCTGAACACCCCCTCTCTTAGCGTTCAGGCTGCATTTCATGCTGTGCCCAAAGCCAAGGCCGTGCCCCTCTCAAGCCACAGTTCTGTCTTGCATGTCCAGACCCTCAGTTTTCTTACAGCTCCTAACACTACGAGGTCCACGTGAGGCAAACGATGTGCACGTCTGGTTGCTCAGTGGCTGCTGTGATTGATCATCTCATTCTCATGCTGGGGAGACTGTTGTGAAGGACGCTGCGTCCTTCAGAGGACGGTGATGTCTGTAGAAAGGGTGAGACTCTCCTTCAGAGCTGGGCTGTGCGTTAGGCTGGAAGAGTTTATTTACAGGTAAAGTGGGCTTTCTCACCACGTTACTTTATTCCCCAGCAGAATAGGGGCCATTAAAATGCTCTCAGAAGTGCTAGGGTCAAAATGCACCCTCTTTCTCATATACCCTGAAAACTGCTTAAAATGCGGAATTTATTCAAGTAAAATGGATTCATCTCTGCATTCAAAAGAGAAGGTTGGAAGCATAGATCAGAAAATGATGATGAAAAAAAAATGTGCATATATATGTGAGCCTCTTTTTCCTTTGTTTCTTTTTCCTTTTTCCTCTTTCCGGCCTCACTTGTTAATAGCAAATTCTCTTCCACCAGTCCCTGGAACGCCACGTGGCCTTCTAGTAGCTGTTCTGTGAGAAATATCGCAGATTTGGGCTAGGAAAGGGCCAGATCGATTATGTTAAAGGGTGGTCTTGTGAAGAACCCCAGAGGGGAAGGTTAGGTTTCCAATCCAGAATGAGAAAACAGGAGGAATGTGGCTGGAGCCAGTGAGGTCATGAAAATAGAGCCAGAAACACGGTAGAATAGAGACTTCATCGAAAAAGCTGGGGCCTCCAAAACTGGATGTGCAGGTGGGGAGTGCCTGCAACGCGAGATCTGCACTCAGTAGGGAAAAGGTAAATTGAACTTACCAGCTAAAAATAGAAATAGGTTCAAGAAAGGTTTTCATAACATATTTAGAACTCAGAGGGACCTCAGGAATTATCTAGTCTAGTGGTTTTAAACATTTGGGGGGTTAATTTTAGCATCAGAACTCTTTTCCCAGAATAAAGTATACAAAGCCCGTAAGAGCTGCTCTGGCAGGAAGTGGGGAGGAGGGCTCGACACCACAGGACTCCAAACCTACCCCGGGTCCCTCTGACCCACAGGACCTTTGAGGCACCTCCAAGGGGCATTGATTGAAAAGCACTGATTCTGGGCTTCCCTGGTGGCGCAGTGGTTAAGAATCCTCCTGCCAATGCAGGGGACACAGGTTCGAGCCCTGGTCCGGGAGGATCCCACGTGCTGCAGAGCAACTAAGCCCGTGCGCCACAACTACTGAGCCTGTGCTCTAGAGCCCGTGCTCCGCAGCAAGAGAAGCCCCCGCAATGAGAAGCCCAGGCACCACAACAAAGACCACTTGCCGCAACTAGAGAAAGCCTGCACGCAGCTGCAAAGACCCAACGCAGCCAAAAATAATACATAAATTAACTAAGTAAATTTATTTTAAAAAAGAAAAGAAAAGCACTGATTCTCCTCTAGCTCCTCACACTGCGGGGAGAGGAGCAAGGTTGGGGGTTGGGGGAGAGCGGTGAGCCCTGGGAAGCCAGCTCTGGGTTTGCAGCTGCCCTTTTGCTGCCCGACATCACGATAACAGTAGTACAGGTGCCACCTGGGGAGGTGACAGCCACGTATGCACACGATGCCTCAGGCCTCACAAACAACCCAGTGACTCGGGTCAGGGGCTCTGCGGCCAGACTGCATGGGTGGAGTCGGGGAACCCCAGCCTGGCTCCTACGACTCGGTGGGTCGGTTTGACCCTCAGTTTCCCCCTCTGTGCAGTGGGGGGCTGTGGGGTAAAGGAGGGAGCTGAGTGCGTGTCCAGCAAGGCGCAGGGCACCTAGCATGGGCTTACGGGGGGCGGGAGGGTGTATAGATGTGGCTGCTGTCGTGGCTCCTCACCCCCCCTCCCCTCCCAGGTCCTCAGAGGGCAGAGGTGAGGATTCTAGGGGAGAATGCTTCAGAGCACCAGCCTCAAGTGCCGCACAGACTCCAGCTGAGAGTAAAAGCACCTGACAGATCATAGAAGTTACCGATAATTATTACTGGCACCAAGCCTCACGATAGACCCACAAAGTGAGCAAGACGTTATTATTGCCATTTTACAGGTGTGGAAACTGAGGCACAGAGGAGCTGAATGATCCTCCCACATCCCAAAGCTGGTGAGGGGCGGGAGCCAAGCGGGCCTTGGATCTCCTGCCCAGGGCCCAGCTCAGCACCCCAGGGTGGGAGGCGGGGAGAAAGGAGGGTCCCTGAGGAGTGAGAAGCAAGGTCGGCCACTGCCGCCCAGCTCCTCTCTGTGTGCCCGGCCGACGCGTGGAGCCGGGCCGCACGGTCCTTCTGCGGGGCTGTGTCGCCCCCTAGTGTTTCCACACAGGACTCTGGCCACAGCCAGGCCATCCAGAGGGACACTCGCCCTTGCCCTTCACACCCTAGAGCTGCAGAGACTTCTCGCGTTGCCCGGTCCTGTGCGGGCAGGACCACTCAGTGACCCCCATCCAGGACATAAGTCAGCCACCCCCGGAGCAGCCTGCAAGACCTCACCAGGCGCTGGGAAGAGTGTGTGACTACAAATTGGGCTGGATCAGGTGCCTTGGCTCGGGTGTGCGTGTGCGTGTGCATGTGCGTGTGCGTGGGGAGGGGGGCACGTGGAGGCAGTGTACATAAGTGAGAAGGAAAACGGAAAGACAGAACTCCAGTGCATATGGTGTCCACTCTAGTGCATTTAAGGTGTCACCTTAAATGGAGTTGAGGGAAATAGTGGGACTCCTTGCAGGTGTGTGTTTTGCGATTACCTACATCATCACGGCTCGTTCTAAGAGCCAAGAGACAGGCAGGAGTGTAAACTGACGCAACCACTTGGGGAAAATGTTTGGCAGTACCTACTGAAGCTAAGGATACATACACCCTGAGACCCAGCAAGGCCGTTCACTGGGTATGTACCTGGACTCAGGAAACACACACACTCTGTCCACCAAAAGACAGGTACAAGGTCCATGACTGCTTTAGTGGTAATGGCCCAAACCTGGAAACAACCCAAATATCCATCAGTGGTAAAACAGATGCACAAGTTGTGGTGTTGTGCACATTTCCTGTAATGGAATATTAGGCAGCAATGTAAAAGGGCTACATGCACAGCATACATGAATGTCACAGTCGTAATGTTAAGCCATGGAAAGACCCAAACTCCCCGTTTATATGAAATTCAAAACCAGGCTGAGTGAGTCTATGGTGGGAGAGGCCAAAGTAGTGGTTGCCTCCAGGAGGTTGGTGGGGGCCTGTGTGTGCACTTAAATGTTGTAGGTTTCATTCCGGATGATGCCTATACCGGTGTGCCCACATGTAAAAAATCATCACGCTGTACGCTTAAGATCATCCTGCTTTATTGTATGTGTGTTAAGCCTTTAAAAACTCTAGCAATAAAATGAAAGCCAAGAGACATGGCGGGAAGGGGGGATAAGCATGTGATAAGCACGCGTCAGCGCAGGGCAGTGGTGGGTAGGACTCTGAGGCCTGATGGGCCTGAGGACTGCTCTGGGGCCCTTCTGGAACAATCCATGTGAAGCAGGGACAAGTTCCCAGGGACGCTGGCTTTTGTTCACTGTTTTCAAAACCCCAAAGCATCCTGCTAGATGGCTTCTTTTCCTGAAACGTACTTAGTTGATTTCCTAGTTCAAAGCTATAGGATAGGGTTGTGGCTTTTTGCCCCTTTCTTTTTGCTTCTCTGTATTTTTACCTTTTTTCCCCCCTATAATGAAAGTGTTATAGCTTTTGCACTATGAAAAAAAAAATCCAATAAAAACTATTTTAATTAGAGGAAAAAAGCTGTGAGCACAGATTCGGGTTTGTGGGTTTTACACGAAGGCACATCTGGTAGCAGGGCCAGACTCTAAGAGCATTCAGGTCACGTGGGTTGGGAAAAGGGTGGGAGATTTTGAGCCTTTTGGCACAAATGCGAAAACATGGCATGCCTCCATGAATCACTGTGCTACGTCGTTTCTTGAGCGCTTGCTCAACTAAGTCACTTTTCCTCCCTTAGGTTTACAACAAGGTAGAGGGCTCAGAGTGCCTTTGGTGACAGTGGGCTTTGATTGCCATGGGTGGGGGTCAGGAGCGCTCTCTTCCAGTCCTGACCTCTCCCTTGACCAGTTGATATTCTGTGAATCACCTCCCTTCCTTGGACTTCCCTGTCTCCATCCTTCCTGTGAAGGCGTAGAGCGATAGTATCCCTCCCTGCCTTACAAGAATGGTCCCTATTATTATATCCATTTTACACTCAAGGACACAGATTTTAAAACATTTAAATAACTTGACAGAGACCTCCCAGTCCATAAGCGATGGCATAGGGAGTCACAGGTACTGAGGATTTCAAGAAGACTTCTCAGGTAAAGACTAAAGGAAGTGTTATATCAAAGCTAGCAATGGTGGATTTTTTTAAAATGTCTTTATTGGAATATAATTGCTTTATATTGTTGTGTTAGTTGCTGCTGTATAACAAAGTGAATCAGCTATATGTATACTTACATCTCCATATCCCCTCCCTCTTGTTTTCAAAATCTAGAGCATTGTCTTTTCATTTTAAAAAACAGTCTAAGTGATGAGTTGGTGCATTTGCCTCGTAGGAATTTGTAAATAAGGAAGGTGTGCCTCTGTTTTTCATTCTGACTCCCTGGGTTGTATGTAGTATAGAAATAAAGTTTATCCAGGATTTTTATTGGCTATGCCCTTTCTTAATTTAAAGTGTGGATTAGTGAGGAGAGAAAGGGGTTGTTAGAGTCAGAGGATGAATCCGTCAAGTGAAATTATAAATCGATACAGTCTTTCTAGAGGACAATATGGCAACATGTATCAATGTTTCACATATGCACATTTCCTGACCCAGAAATGTCACTTCTAGCAGAGATATATACACAAGGATGCTCCTAATAGCATGGCTTGTAATGGTAAAAATTAGGAACAATGTAACTCTAACAATATGGAATTGGTCCAATAAAATATGGCACATCCAGCCAGTGAGATACAGCACAGCTTTTAGAAACAGAGCTGCTTCTGTGCTTTGTGACCACCCAGAGGGGTGGGATAGGGAGGGACGGAGGGAGGGTGACACAAGAGGGAAGAGATATGGGAACATATGTATATGTATAACTGATTCACGTTGTTGTAAAGGAGAAACTAACACACCATTGTAAAACACTTATACTCCAATAAAGATGTTAAAAAAAAAAAAAGAAACAGAGGTGCAGAAACTGATCAGTGGGTGTTTCCTGGGGGCGGGGGGTGGGACACCTACTTTTCATTGTCTAAATACGTTTGTGATCTTTTTTTAACATCTTTATTAGAGTATAACTGCTTTACAATGGTGTGTTAGTTTCTGCTTTACAACAAAGTGAATCAGTTATACATATACATATGTTCCCATATCTCTTCCCTCTTGCGTCTCCCTCCCTCCCACCCTCCCTATCCCACCCTTCTAGGTGCTCACAAAGCACAGAGGTGAACTCCCTGTGCTATGCGGCAGCTTCCCACTAGCTATCTATTTTACATTTGGTAGCGTGTATATGTCCCTGCCACTCTCTCACTTTGTCACAGCTTACCCTTCCCCCTCCCCATATCCTCAAGTCCATGCTCTAGTAGGTCTGTGTTTTATTCCCGTCCTACTACTAATCTCTTCATGACATTTTTTTTCTTAGATTCTGTGATTTTTTTTAATGCTTTATTTTGAGATAACTAGATTCACACGTAGTTGTAAGAAATAATACAGAGAGATCCCAGGTATCCTTTATCAAATGGTTAACATCTTGCAAAACTCTTATATGATAGCTCAACCTCCATACTGACATCTACACAGCCAAGATACCGGACATACCATCACCACAACTCTCCTACCTGCTTTCCTTTTATAGTTACACCCGCTTCCCTCCTGCTCCCACCCCCTCCTTAACAGCTGGCAATCTCTAATCTGTTCTTCACCCTTATAATTATTTTATTCCGCAAACTTCTTATACATGGACTCATACAATATATAGCTTTGCGGGACTGGCTTTTTTAAATTCAACGTAGTTCTCTGGAGATCTGCCCAGCTGTTGTAGCAAGAGTTGATTCCTTTTTATTGCTGAGTTGTGTTCGATGGTGTACAGGTTTTTGTGTGAAGACAAGTTTTCATTTTTCTGGGATATATGCCCAGGGGTGTAACTGCTGGATATGACGCTTGCGTGTTTAGTTTTCTAAGAAACTGCCCAACTGTTTTCTAGAATTTGGTGTTCTCACTTTTTTGATTTTCACCATTCTGATGGGCATGCCATGATATCTCGTTGTGGTTTTAATTTTCATTTCCCTAATTGCCAGTGGTGTTGAACATCTTTTCATGTGCGTTCTTGTCATTTGGGGATCCTCTTCAGTGAAATGTGTTTTCATGTCTTTTGCCCATTTTCTAATTGGATTGTTCATTTTTTAAAATGTTTTTAAACTTTCAAAAAATTTTCTATTTATTTTTTGGCTGAGTTGGGTCTTCGCTGCTGCGTGTGGGCTTTCTCTAGTTGTGGCGAGCGGAGGATACTCTTCATTGCGGTGCTTCTTATTCCGTGGCTTCTCTTGTTGAGGAGCACGGGCTCTAGGTGCA
Organism: Kogia breviceps; assembly: GCF_026419965.1. NCBI lineage: Eukaryota > Metazoa > Chordata > Mammalia > Artiodactyla > Physeteridae > Kogia > Kogia breviceps. The sequence continues at coordinate 4,653,931 of NC_081317.1, forward strand.
TGGGCTTCAATAGTCGCAGCGTGTAGGCTCAGTAGTTGTGGCTCGTGGGCTCTAGAGCGCAGGCTCAGTAGTTGTGGCGCACGGGTTTAGTTGCTCCGCGACATGTGGGATCTTCCCAGACCAGGGATTGAACTCATGTCCCCTGCATTCACAGGCGGATTCTTAACTACTGTGCCACCAGGGAAGTCCTGTTCATTTTTTTTTTTTTTTTAATGTTGAGTTTAGAGAGTTGTGTATTCTGCATACTACTCCTTTATCAGATATGTAGTTTGCAAATATTTTCTCTCAGTGTATAGCTTGTCTTTTCATTCTCTTAAAAGGGCCTTTAGATCCAAATGGTTTTCCCTTTTTTTTCCTCTAAAAGTTGTATAGTTTTACATTTTACATCTAAGTCTGAGATTCATTTTGAGCTAATTTTTGTACAAAGTATGAGACTTAAGGTGATGTTCATATTTTTGCATATGGATGGCCACTTGCTCGAGGACTATTTGTTTAAAAGGTTCTATTTCCTCCACTGAATTCTTTTTTTGCACCTTTGTCAAAAATCAGTTGGGCAGGGACTTCCCTGGTGGCGCAGGGGTTACGAATCCGCCTGCCAAAGCAGGGGACACAGGTTCGAGCCCTGGTCCGGGAAGATCCCACATGCCGCGGAGCAACTAAGCCTGCGGGCCACAGCTACTGAGCCTGCGCGCCTAGAGCCCGTGCTCTGCAGCAAGAGAAGCCACCGCGATGAGAAAGAAGCCCACGCACCACAACGAAGAGTAGCCCCCACTTGCTGCAACTAGAGAAAGCCCGTGTGCAGCAGCAAAGAATCAATGCAGCCAAAAATAAATAAATAAATTTATAAAAAACAAAAATCAGTTGGGCATACTTGTGGGATCTATTTCTGGCTTCTCAATTCATGTGCATTTATCATCTATTAAAATCCATTTTAAAATTGCATTGATATATCCTTATTAATATGGGAAAGTGTAAGATAAAATCTTACAAAAGGGCAATTTAGTGTATTCTGATTTTTGTAAAGCTTTTTTAAAAGAGTGCTTTTATGCCTGTACATGGGGTCAACTCATTAGAAAGACCCTGAAATAATGTTTTCCAATCTGGGTTCCTGGGGTTACTCTCACGGGTTTTAAGAAAGCTGAATTCAGTGCCTTTACCTTGCTTATTAGCTGTGATGTTCCGTGAGTATAATGTAGCTCTTCCTAGGGACTTTTGACTATGGAATCCCTTTCTTTCCCTAAGAAGCTTTTCTCAGGGCTGTTGTTCAAAGGAACACACTTTCAGAAACAGGTCTGAAAGGTTCCCTGCCAAAATATTAATAGTGATTATCACAGAATTGTGGGATTTAGGGTGGCTTTTCCTTTTCCCTTTCTCCTTTCTAAATTGGGTTAGCTGAAAAAAAAATATTACAACACACGTGTTCATTTTATAAACCAGAAAGATAATAAAGATGTTTGGGGGTGGAGGGGGAGCAGCTAGGTGCCAGAGGACTAGAAGGGAAGGCAGATATGACCTGATTTGCAGAAGCAGGAAAGAAAGCCAGGCTGGCAAGAATCCCTGGGAGGATGGGAGAAGCAGAAAACACAGAGGGCACTGCCAGTTCACCTGCAGGAGGGAGAGAGAGGGAGATGGGGGCTCGAATCCACACAGATCACAGCAGTGCTGCGTGGTGATGGAGAATTTTGTCATACACACACACTCCCAGCATGCCCTGGGGGAGGCCTTGCAGGGGCCGCTGGGAAGGGCTGGTCCTGACGCCACCTGCACGGGCGGGGGCGGCATGAGTATGAAGGTATGTGTGATGCTGGGGGCTGTTACGTCTCTGAGGCTTCATAGCAGTCTTTTGGTTAAGTCAGCTTAAAATGAAACTCCTGGGCTTCCCTGGTGGCGCAGTGGTTGAGAATCCGCCTGCCGATGCAGGGGATACGGGTTCGTGCCCCGGTCAGGGAAGATCCCACGTGCCGCGGAGCGGCTGGGCCCGTGAGCCATGGCCGCTGAGCCTGCGCGTCCGGAGCCTGTGGCCCGCAATGGGAGAGGCCACAACAGTGAGAGGCCCGCGTACCACAAAAAAAAAAAAAAAAAGAAACTCCACAGACCACTGTTTTTTCAACTTCTCATTTATTTATTTATACCCTGCCTTGTTCTGGGGCCAAAAAAAAAAAAACAAGAATGGCTCAAAGGGTTCTTAAAGTAAGACTAAATAGTGTAAAATTAAAAGCAGATGGAAAGGGCTTCCCTGGTGGCGCAGTGGTTGCGAGTCCGCCTGCCGATGCAGGGGACGCGGGTTCGTGCCCCGGTCCGGGAGGATCCCACGTGCCGCGGAGCGGCTGGGCCCGTGAGCCGTGGCCGCTGCGCCTGCGCGTCCGCAGCCTGTGCTCCGCAACGGGAGGGGCCACAACAGTGAGAGGCCCGCGTACCGCAAAAAAAAAAAAAAAGCAGATGGAAGAAGACAGGAGAACAAGGATGGGTGCCGAGAGGAGCCAGCAAGCAGGCTTCTTCTTGGTCCTCTTCTCATTGGCCGGGTGAACAAGATGGCGCAGTGGAATTCCTCAGGGTGCAGGCAAGGGGACGACCAACCTGAGCTGGGGTATCAGGTCCCACCACGGGGCCAGGCCCTGCCCGAGATATGCTCTCAATACACATCTATCGAATGAATACGCACGTTTGACATCAAAAAGTCAAAACTGCCTCAGGTTTCCATCGGTGACTCTCCGGTTGTGGAACCACTGTTGGGACAGAGCTGAGATTTCCCAGGATTAAGATTTGTGTGGCCTGGAGACCAGGGTTCTCTCAAGAGAAGACCTTGAAGAGGGAACAAACAAGCCCTCAGAAGTGGACTTTTCCCTCATACCCATTAGGATGGCTATCATGAAAAGAGAAAAGAAGAAAACAAAACAGAAAATAACAAGTGTCGGCGAGGATGTGGAGAAACCGGAACCCTTGTGCGCTGCTGGTGGGAAAGCCAAATGGTCCCGCCATGTGGAAAACAGTATAGAGGTTCCTCAAAAAGTTAAAAGTAGAATTACCATATGACCCAGCCATTCTACTTCTGGGTACATACCCAAAAGAGTTGAAAGCAGAGACCCTGAGAGATATTTGTACACCTGTGTTCACAGCAGCATCATTTACAATAGCCAAAAGGTGGAAGCAACCCAAGTGTCCATTGATGGATAAATGGATAAACGAACAACAAAGGAACAAAATATATATATATATATAAATAATAATAATTATTATTATTCAACATCAAAAAGGGAGGGAATTCGTTAGATGCTACACATGCTACGAAATGGATGAACCAACCTTGAGGAGATTAAAAGCTAAGTGAAACAAGCCAGACACGAAAAGACAATACCGTATGATTCCACTTATATGAGATACCTAGAGTAGCCAAATTCATAGAGACAGATAGTAGAATGGTGTTTGCCAAGGGCTGGGGGTGGGGACGGAGGGTGGAATGGGAAGTTAGTGTTTAATAGGTACAGAGTTTCAGTTTGGCAAGATGAAAGAGTTCTGGAAATGGAATGTGGTGATGGTTGTGCAACAAGGTGAAGGTACTTAATGCCCCTGAACTGTACACTTTAACGTGGTTAAGATGGTAAATTTTATACTGTGTGTATCTTACCACAAAAACAGTTAAAGAAAAAAAGCAGGTGATTTCCCAAAGGAGGCTGTGAGCCGGGAACTATGGGTCTACCAGCTATCACATCTAGGGGGTGAGGGAGAGCAAGGGGTGCCAGAGAAGGCTAGGGACTTCCAAGAAGACAATTTTAGCAAGGCCCCTGCTCTCTTGGTTGGCTAGGGAGACTCAAGGTCTCCCTGATCAGCATAGCTCCTGGGACTTCCCTGGTGGCGCAGTGGATAAGACTGCGCTCCCAATGCAGGGGCCTCAGGTTCCATCCCTGGTCGGGGAACTAGATCCCACATGCATGCCACAACTAAGAGTTTCCATGCCACAACTAAGGAGCCCTGGAGCCTCAACTAACGAGCCCTGGAGCTGCAACGAATACCTGGCTCAACCAAATAAATACATAAATAAATATTTTTTTAAAAAAACAAACAAACATAGCTCCTGCCCAGAGAAACTACCTAAGGTCATAGTGTTTATTGATTTAGTCAACAGGTATCCGTGGGGCACCTACTATGTGCCAGGCATCGTGACACAAACCCTGTCCTTGTGTATCTTGCACTCTTTTAGGGGGAGATGCCCCCAAAGCAAACAAGAAAGTATAAAATCGAGATAGGAACCAAAAGTACACACCAGTCTGATTCCATTAGATAGCATTCTAGAAAATGTAAAAGAATCTAGAGTGACAGGAAGCAGATCGGTGGTTGCCTGGGGCTGGTGGTGGATGAAGGGGTCAAGTGCCAAGGGCACGAGGAAAGCTTTGGGAGTGATGGAAATGTTCTGTATCTTGACTGTTGATGGTGATTTCATGGGTGTGTACATCTGTCAAAACTCATCCCACTGTGCACTTTAAATGTATGCTGTTTACTGTGCATACATTCTATTTCGCTTGATAAAATATTGTTTTAGTTGAGTGATAAGCTACAAAGTAGTGAGTGGGTTTCTCAAAGGTCACATTTCAAGTGAGGCCTGAAGGAAGAGACGGGGCCGTCTCGACAAGGATGGAGGGAGGGGAGGAGGGGGGGAGGAGTGTCCTCGGTGAAGGGAACAGGATTGGCCAAGGTCCAGAGATGTCAGGAGAGCCCAGCACATCAGGAAAGCTCGAGTGGCTGAGGATGACCAGGGGTCCCGGTTGTGTTTGGTGGGCCTGGTGAAGGAGAGATGAGATTGAAGATGAGAGTGGATGGTTGTACTTTGTGCTGAGGGTGATGGGGCGTGGCTGAGGCTTTTTAATTTGGAGGTTGACACAATCAGGTTAGCATGGGGAAGATTTCTCTGGCCGCAGTGTAGAGAACGAATTGCCAGAAGGGCAAGAATGAAGGTTGGGGCCCACTAGGGCTCTGTTGGCATAACACAGGTGTGAGATGGAGGCCCTGATGAAGAGCAAGGAGAGTGGCGGTGGGGTTGGAGTGGAGAGGAAAGCCTCGGGGCATTTTTAATTGAGTAAATGGGGGTTGAAAGAAGGCAGAGGCAAGATGGACACCCAGGCTTCTGAATTGGGCAACCCATGGAAGGAGGTGGCATTGCCTGAATAGGAAACCCTGGAGGAGAAGCAGGTTTAGGGGCTGAAAGGCTGGGTCCAGGTATGGACATCTGAGTCTGAGCTGCCTACAAGACACCCTGGGCAGGTGTTCAGCAGGCCGTGGACACTCAGGAGAAAGTCTGAGCTGGAGACTCCAGGAGGCATACACATGGGGTTGGAAGCAGGGGCCAGGGCAGATTAACCTCCCAAAGATGCTCACAACATCATCTTCCATCCCAGGTGGTCCTTTTTAGTGACCTTGGCAACCTCCACCAAGCAGTGCAGTCCATTGTTCCACCTCCTTGAATCTGGGCGGATCCTGTGACTGCTTTGACCAATAGGACGTGGGGATGGAAGGTTTGACCAATGGGACATAGGGATGAAAAGTTTGACCAATAGGACATAGGGATGGAAGGCTTGACCAATAGAACACAGGGATGGAAGGCTTAACCAATAGAATGCAGGGATGGAAGTCTTGACCAATAGAACGCAGGGATGGAAGGCTTGACCAATAGAATGCAGGGATGGAAGGCATGCCCAGCCAGATCCAGGAGTGGCCCTTAACTGTCCTGGTAGCTTCTGCTTCCAGGCTCTCAGAGGCCAGCCACCATGTTCCAAGGGCATGTTTTCCAAGACCAATGTTCTGTAAGAAACCCAAGCCATGTGGAGACAAAGAGAGTGGTCGAGGAGCACTGAGGCCCAGCACGTTCCTGAAGAAGCCACTTTGTAAGTGAATCATCCAAACCCTGACCCTGACTGATGCCACTGAGATCAGATGCAGGCTGTCTAGGCGAACTCTTGCTTGTACCCAAGAGCTGCACAGATTTAAGTTGTTAAATCCGGAGATAGTTTGTTACTCAGCAAGGTAAATAATCCACCAAGACAATAGCAAAATGGTCCACTGAGCGAGTCTCCCCAGACTCTCAGCATTGTTCCTTAACACAGGGAGTCTGCCAGGCTCTGCCTGGGTCGCCCTTCCCTGCACTGCGGCCTGGAAACTCTCTCCAGGCATTAAGCTGGAACAATCTTAAGGCTCACTTCATTTGTATCCATCCTTCAGGGGTCACTGTCCTTCCTTCCTTCCTTCATCATTGAACCTTGATCAGTTTATGAGGTAGGTACTCATATCCCCATTTTACAGATACACGATATGAGACAGGCACCAGCATTACCCTCATTTCACAGATGAGTAAACTGAGGCTTAGAGAGGTTAAGTGACTTGTACAAGGTTGCTTAGCAAGGAGCAGGACCAGAACTTGGACCTGGTTCTTTCTTTCCTCCAGGATCTGAAACACCACACTCTACTACCTCTCCAGATGCATGCCATAACCAAATGTAACTATTCCAGGTCATTCTCCACTGCCCAGGTTGTTGTATTTCTATGCCCTTATCTAAAACAATAGGGAATAAGAACCTGCCCTGCAGAAATAATAACATGAATGAGCAAGATATACTGACCTTGATATTTATTGCAATTTTGTTTATAATTTTAAAAAATTGGGAACAACATGTGCCCATCAAGAAGAGGATGCTTAGGGACTTCCCTGGTGGTCCAGTGGTTAAGACTCCACACTTGCAATGCAAGGGGCGTGGGTTTGATCCCTGGTCAGGGAACTAAGATCCCACATGCCCTGCGGTGCTGCAAAAAAGAAGAGGATGCTTAAATACATTCTGATACATCCATACAATGGAGTGCTGCACAGCTGTTAAAAAGTATCAGGAAGACTTATATGTATTGGCATTAAAGATGTTGGGCTTCCCCGGTGGCGCAGTGGTTGAGAGTCCGCCTGCCGATGCAGGGGACGCGGGTTCGTGCCCGGGTCCGGGAAGATCCCACGTGCCGCGGAGCGGCTGGGCCCGTGAGCCGTGGCCGCTGAGCCTGCGCGTCCGGAGCCTGTGCTCCGCAACGGGAGAGGCCACAACGGTGAGAGGCCTGCGTACCACAAAAAAAAAAAAAAAAAAAAAAAAAAAAAAAAAAAAAAAAAAAAAAAAAAAAGATGTTCAGTCTCTCTCTATATATATATACACACATACATATATATGTAAAATGATAGTACGTTGCTTTTTAAAAAAAAATCTATCGATCGATCGATATCTCCAGTCCCATGCAGGTCCATGAGGAGGAGCATTTCTCTGCTCCAGGCAGCCATTCAGGGACCCAGACTCCTTCCATCTTCCATCCTTCGTCACAGCAGAAGGAAAAGAGAGAGAGTAGAGGATCAGGTGTGGGAGATTTTTATGGGCTGGGCATGGAAGTGACAATCATTACTTCAACCATATTCCATTGTCCACCCTTGAGCATATGGCCACTCCTCACCACAGGGGAGGCTGGGAGATGTCGTCTAGCTGTATGCCAGTAGGTGGGCTTGGTGAGCATCTAGCCAGCCTCGGTTGCACCAACTGATACGTACCTTTTAAACCGATTCATATATTTAAAAAGTATGTGCATGGATATATTTTTAATATGGAAAAGTCTGGAAGGATGTATTAAGCCATTCCCTCTCATGAGTGAAAGGGAGACTTTCACTTTATATGTCTGTATGTTATTTTTCAAAATGATGGCACGTATTTTCTGTGATTAACATTTAAAGATTTGTATGGGACTTCCCTGGTGGTCTAGTAAGACTTTGTGCCCCCAGTGGAGGGGGCCAGGGTTCGATCCTTGATCGGGGAACTAGATCCCACATGCATGCCGCAACTAAGAGTCTGCATGCAGCAACTAAAGATCCCACATGCCACAACTAAGACCAAGTGCAGCCTAAATAGATAAATAAAGATATTTTTAAAAAAACACACTTAAAGATTTGTAAAATGATATTGCATTGCTTTTCTTAAAAATGGCTTTGAGCTACAGTAATCAAGACAGCATGGTACTGGCACAAAAACAGAAATATAGATCAATGGAACAAGATAGAAAACCCAGAGATAAACCGACGCACAAATGGTCACCTTATCTTTGATAAAGGAGGCAAGAATATACAATGCAGAAAAGACAGCCTCTTCAGTAAGTGGTGCCGGGAAAACTGGACAGCTACATGTAAAAGAATGAAATTAGAACACTCCCTAACACCATACACAAAAATAAACTCAAAATGGATTAAAGACCTAAATGTAAGACCGGACACTATCAAACTCTTAGAGGAAAACATAGGCAGAGCACTCTATGACATAAATCACAGCAAGATCCTTTTTGACCCACCTCCTAGAGAAATGGAAATAAAAACAAAAATAAACAAATGGGACCTAATGAAACTTAAAAGCTTTTGCACAGCAAAGGAAACCAGAAACAATACCAAAAGACAACCCTCAGAATGGGAGAAAATATTTGCAAATGAAGGAACTGACAAAGGATTAATCTCCAAAATATACAGGCAGCTCATGCAGCTCAATATCAAAAAAACAAACAACCCAATCCAAAAATGGGCAGAATACCTAAATAGACATTTCTCCAAAGAAAATATACAGACTGCCAACAAATACATGAAAGGATGCTCAACATCACTAATCATTAGAGAAATGCAAATCAAAACTACAGTGAGGTATCACCTCACACCAGTCAGAATGGCCATCATCAAAAAATCTACAAACAGTAAATGCTGGAGAGGGTGTGGAGAAAAGGGAACCCTCCTACACTGTTGGTGGGAATGTAAACTGATACAGCCACTATGGAGAACAGTATGGAGCTTCCCCAAAAACTAAAAATAGAACTACCATACGACCCAGCAATCCCACTACTGGGCATATACCCTGAGAAAACCATAATTCAAAAAGAGTCATGTACCACAATGTTCATTGCAGCTCTATTTACAATAGCCAGGACATGAAAGCAACATAAGTGTCCATCGACAGATGAATGGATAAAGAAGATGTGGCACATATATACAATGGAATATTACTCAGCCATAAAAAGAAACAAAATCGAGTTATTTGTAGTGAGGTGGATGGACCTAGAGTCTGTCATACAGAGTGAAGTAAGTCAGAAAGAGAAAGACAAATGCCGTATGGTAACACATATATATGGAATCTAAGAAAACAAATGGTCATGAAGAACCTAGGGGTTAGACGGGAATAAAGACACAGACCTACTAGAGAATGGATATGGGGATGGGGAAGGGTAAGCTGTGACAAAGTGAGAGAGTGGCATGGACATATATACACTACCTGATGTAAAATAGATAGCTAGTGGGAAGCAGTGGCATAGCACAGGGAGATCAGCTCGGTGCTTTGTGACCACCTAGAGGGGTGGGATAGGGAGGGTGGGAGGGAGGGAGACGCAAGAGGGAAGAGATATGAGTGTATGTATATGTATAACTGATTCACTTTGTTATAAAGCAGAAACTAACACACCATCGTAAAGCAATTATACTCCAATAAAGATGTTTTTTAAAAAATGGCTTTGAGCCAACTGAGTTTAGAATTTTAAATGTTCACTAGGGGGCAGGAGAGATGTGTGTTTTGTGTGCTTCTGCTATTTGCTAATCGCCATTTACTACATTTCTTGCATAATTTCCTCCTTCAGCAGGCCATCTGTAACGTTTGCTGAACTGTTTAAGAAAATGACAGCATGGCTTCCCTGGTGGCTCAGTGGTTAAGAATCCGCCTGCCAATGCAGGGGACAAGGGTTCGAGCCCTGGTCCGGGAAGATCCCACATGCCGCGGAGCAACTAAGCCCGTGCGCCACAACTACTGAGCCTGCGCTCTAGGGCCCACGAGCCACGACTACTGAGCCTGCGTGCCACAACTACTGAAGCCCGTGCACGTAGACCCCATGCTCCACAACAAGAGAAGCCACCGCAAGGAGAAGCCCGTGCACCGCAGTGAAGAGTAGCCCCCACTCACCACAACTAGAGAAAGCCCGTGTGCAGCAATGAAGACCCAACGCAGCCAAAAATAGATTTTTTTTTTTTTTTAAAAAAGGAAAGAAAATGACAGCACCCAGGCCTCGCACACTGGCGGGCTTCAGCTACAACCATCCTATTTTAATCGGATCCTGAAGGCTGTGGTCACCTTATGTGTCAGGATTGAAAATGCGTGTGTTTCATACTAGCTTTCGCGCACCCAGTGCAAGAAGTCTGTTCACTTGCCCGAGAAAAGGCCAAAGTACCGTGAAGCCAATGTACTGCCTGCTCTGCTGGGATCGATCTGGGAGATGCCACCTTTAGATCATGGAGTGATGACCCAAGCATCTGTCCCCGCCTTTTTGAGGATGTCCGTATGTGGACACTTCCCCATCCTCCTGAGCACAGCAACCAGATCGGGCGTTAAAGCATTGGGGGGCCTGGGGGAGTGTGGGGGAACCCATGCCCACAGGAATGAATAATGAGCAAAATCTCAATGAAAACAAAATCACTAATGGCGTCTAAAGTCACTAAAACATTTGCCTCCTCTATTTGGACTTGCCTGATGCTCCGAATCGGGATGAATGCCCTCCACACCCAGACAAGGTGGTGGGCACCCCCCGCCGGAATGTTCATCACAGCCAGTCTCCTAGAAGAGTTTGTTGGGGGCTCAGAGTTCCACCCCCAATCCCCGTGGAGCTCCTGGAGACCAGGAACCAGGTCTTGTTTGTCTTTGTTTTTCTCGTGAGGCCAGTACGCTGAGGACATGCAATCTATGTGAATGGAATGGAACGGAACGGAAAAAGTACGGAGCGTCATGTAAAATACTGTGGAGGTACCTAAAGAGAAGTCTGGGTTAGGGAAGTTGTAGCACAGTGGTTAAGACATGAGCCTGGGGAGAATAAAGTTTAAAAAAAAAAAAAAAAGAGTGTGAAGCAGACTGACTACTTACTAGAAGTGTGTCTCTGTGTAACCCACTCAGCCAAAGGAGTGGAGAAGATGGACGTGGCTGCCCTCCTTCACCAGACCAGGAGGGTTAGACCCTAGCAGCTGTTTGGACTGTGTAACCCAACCCACCTGGCCAGCCCCGATTGGACCGGGGGTGAGCCTCTGACTGGAGCTGGGCCAATCAGATCATCTCTCTTGGAACTCAGGTTTAGGAATGAGCATCCTTCATGGGTCTGGTCTGTTAGCTGAGGTGGGAGAGGAAGGGACCTGGGGGTGGGTGGATAAGGGGCCGCGTGGGCAGTTCAGGTGCCGGTGAGGTATTGCACTTCCTGCCCTTCGGTTCTACCTGTGAGACACCCGCGTGCCTTCTAATAAATTCTTCCTTTTGCCGAGCCATTATTAAATTGGTATCTGTAACATGTGACCAAACAAATGCTCCCTGATCTAGATCCCACCCTCCCAGGATTACGGTGAGGGTTGAAGCAGTGACCAGCCGCAAGCAGCCCTCATACCATTGCTGCCATTATTAATGGACTCCACCTCCCCTTCTGATCTGCGATAATGATATAGTGAAGAGATTATCTCTGTCCTCAGGGAACTGACGACGTGGTTGGGGAGTTCAGGCAGGTACGTGTGAAGTGACTGTCAACAGTCCAATCTGAGATGAGCCCTGGAGCCACCAGTCTCCTTTGGCTGTTTTTACTTATTTATTTATCTATATATTTATTTATTTTTGGCTGCGTTGGGTCTTCGTTGCTGCGCGCGGGCTTTCTCTAGTTGCGGCGAGCGGGGGCTACTCTTGGTTGCGGTGCGCGGGCTTCTCATGGTCGTGCCTTCTCTCGTGGCGGAGCACGGGCTCTAGGCACGCGGGCTTCAGTAGTTATGGCACGTGGGCTCAGCGGTTGTGGCTCGCGGGCTCTAGAGCGCAGGCTCAGTTGTTGTGGCGCACGGGCTTAGTTGCTCCGTGGCACGTGGGAGCTTCCTGGGCCAGGGATCAAACCAGTGTCCCCTGCATTGGCAGGGGGATTCTTAACCACTGTGCCACCAGGGAAGCCCCCAAAACCCCGTCTTAAAAAGGCTCTCTTAGCAGGCTTCTGGCCACCTTGCTGTCCCTTCCACCGTGGATTCTGCAGAGCTGTGTAGTGGTCATCTGGTTCATCCTTCCCTGGACTGTTGGGAGAGGGGCCAGAAGCACCCTTGCAGGTACTGATTGAGTTCCTTCCCTGTGTTGCTGCCATGTACATAAGCCAGACATGGTCCTAGTACTAATAATGTTTTTCATTTTCCGTATCTTAGGATGTGGGGTTTTTTTTTACATTGAAATTTTATTTTTGTATTTACTTATTTATTTATTTTTAATTGAAGTATAGGTGATTTACAATGTTGTGTTAGTTTCAGATGTGCAGCAAAGTGATTCAGTTACACACACACACACACACACACACACACACACACACACACACACCCCTATATTGAGTATAGTTCCCCGGGCTATACAGTAGGTCCTTGTTGGTTATTTATTTTATATATAGAAGTGTATATACGTTAATCCAAAACTCCTAATTTATCGCCCCCCTCTCCCTGTCCCCTTTGGTAACCATAAGTTTGTTTTCCATGTCTGTCTCATGAAGTTTTGACATCTTAAAAGTCTTGCTGGCTTGGGAGGGTCTAGCCAATTCTTAGAGACAGGAGAGGGAGCACACCTTTCATATGCAAACCAACCCATCCCCGGTCACCTTATGAGAGGACATGCCTACCTTCATACGGCTCTCTAATTTCTTGTATCTGTTATGTAGCTCTCGCACACCACACCAATGCTTCCTCTGCCCTAAGTTACCCCAGGGCCAGGCAACTAGAGCGCACCCATTTGTCCAGAGCCCACTGGAATTATTCACACTAGTCAATCCTACGCTGTTTACCCTGCCCTGCCTTGCCTTTCCTGGAAAAAAAAAAACCCAGCAAAGACTCTGTCCTAAGCTTCCCTCTCACTCCTGCTCTGCCTCCTGGCCGCCCTGGCGCTCCCCATGTGGTCCTGCATGGTATGATGTGCCCCCTTCTCTCGGGAAATGTAAGCAGTCAACTCTCCTCTCAACGGCATTGGCCTCTCCTCATTGTCACTCAGTCACCTCCATAAATTAAAATCCCATGGGTACAAATGAGACAGTCCCTGCTTGTAGGAGCTCACAGTGTCCTGAAGGGGACAGACATTAAACAGATACAAGAAATTAAAGAACTATATGGAGGTGTGTGCTATCAAGGAGACATATAGGATTCTGCAAGGCTCTTCACCCTCCAAGATGCCGAGATGAATGTCCATGGATTTTGCCTCATCAGCATCTCTTCCCCAGATATTGCTTTGAGTGTCACCTGTCCCCACTCCCAGTTGCTGGTTCTGTGGCATCCACTCCTCAGCTTTCTTGCATTTGGTGCAATTCTCAGGCCTGGCCAATTTATGCACCCTACTCCTCCACCCCCCCGCCTGCAGTCATTGGCTCAGGGACAGGCATGTGACTCAAACTAGGCTAAGGAGAGTCAGCTGGTACCCAACTCAGCCACTGTACAGAGAGAGATCAGTTGGGAATAGAGCCAACCCAGAGGAGTAATGTCGTAGTTTCAGAGCCTAGAGGTAGCTGTTGGTCCTGGCTGTAACTCTGGTTTGCTAGTTATGATGTCCAATGAACTCCCTTTTTGCCCTAACCAAGCTGAACTGGGTTTCTGACAGTGAAATCAAGCATCCTGACCAGTACAGGGAACTGGCCCTAATGGGGAGGGGGGTGTGTGTCAGGGAAGGGTTTCCCGTAGAAGTGGCAGTTAAACTGAGAAGTGAAAGATGACTAGGAATTAGCCAGGTAGAGAGGAGGGAGAGAGCATTTTCTAGACAAAAAGAGCAGCATGAGAGAAGGCTGTAAGGTAGGAAGAACAAAGCTGTAGGAATTTGTTTGCTTTCATTACCTTGCATGTGTTCTATTATAGCTATAAACACCTTTGATGAATAACCTTTATTAAATAAGCTCCATGACCCTTATCAACAGTAATGTCCATTTATAAAGTACTTTTAAAAAAATTATTATTATTATTTACTTTACTTATTTATTTTGGCTGTGCTGGGTCTTAGCTGCGGCAGGCAGGCTCCTTAGTTGCGGCTCACCAGCTTCTTAAGTTGCGGCACGTGTGCTCCTTAGCTGCGACTCACTGGCTCCTTAGTTGTGCCATGCGTGTGGGATCTAGTTCCCTGACCAGGGATCGAACCTGCGTCCCCTGCATTGGAAGGTGGATTCTTAACCACTGTGCCACCAGGGAAGTCCCTATAAAGTACTTTATTGTTTGGAAATGTCTCGTCATTTGATATGTCATGATTTATTGAATATATTTGGTTCCACTCTCACGATCCCCTGACTGGGCCTACTATTCAGACTGATTTTCTGCTTTGCACCCAGACTTTTGGACCTAAAAGACTGACTCAGAAGCCTAGAAGGATTGGGGATGGCTTTGGGAGTGGGGGGGAGGTGGTCTGGGGCCAAGAGCCAGTTTTGCCTGACGATGCAGCTGCCACGAGAGCTGAGCAGTGCGGCTCTGGCTCAGAGCAGCCATTCATCAGCTCGAAAAGAGAGACAAATTTGTCAATCTTTGGCTTTGCCTTTGACCCCTAGAGAGCTGGAACTGAGGACTCTGGAAATTTGGCCGCCACCCAGGGCCAGCTCTCAGTTACAGAATCAGCGAGCCCTCCAGAGTGTGCCGGCAGATGCGAACAGGAATCTCTGCAACGTCAATTACCTTTCCTTCTCCCTCCACCTCTTCCAAACCCTGTTCCCATCACCAGATTATTTATCTGAGGGAAACAGGAGAGAAAACTGAGTTCGTTTTGTGTTACTTCTTTGTACTCCATCTTGGGCCAAGAATAGCGAGCAGGGGGCAGGATGTGAACATCCCTTGTGTTACTAAAATTTGTTGTTATTTGTACTTGCATTATATGATTTAACTTTGACTCCCTAAGTTACAAACTCTTTGGAGGGAAGAATCAATCATGCACATTTTTGTAGGACCCATAGCAGTTCACACAGTGCCTAGCCCTAAGTAGGATCTTTGATTCTTAAACCAATGACGTGGGCTTCCCTGGTGGCGCAGTGGTTGAGAGTCCGCCTGCCGATGCAGGGGACACGGGTTTGTGCCCCAGTCTGGGAAGATCCCACATGCCGCGGAGCGGCTGGGCCCGTGAGCCATGGCCGCTGAGCCTGTGCATCCCGAGCCTGTGCTCCGCAACGGGAGAAGCCACAACAGTGAGAGGCCCGCGTACCGCAAACAAACAAACAAACAAAAACCCAATGACGTTTTCTGAACTTGTCGCCGTGCTAGAAAAGGCCCACAGCTGAGACCCAGGCTGGAGGATAGCCTGGTCCCCATTTGGGGGTCAAATGAGTAGAGCAGGCAGGGGTCGCTGTGTCCTAATGGGTTGGGCCCAGACGTTGGCAGGGAGACTCTGGGCCTCTGGAGACACTGAATCTTCAGGGGAGTCTGGCCCAGACCTGGCCAGGTGGCTCCTGCCATCAGGGGCTGCTGAGTCTCAGGTAAGGGGACAGGTCAGGTCAGGCTGAACCCCTGGTTAGGTCAGTCCCCGGCCTGGAGCCTCTGGGAGGGCAGGGAGCACTGGCCAGGTGACTCAGCCAGCAGGGGCTGCCGAGACCCAGATGGAGGGAGGGAGGGAGGGGGGATTGGTCCCAGGCCTTGGCACGAACTATGGGCCATCAAGGGGCTCTGAATCCTGGGTGGCATCAGTCATAGGCCTGGCATGGAGGCTAGAGTTTGGGTGGGAGCTCTGTTGTTCCAAGTTGTGAGGGGGCATGCCAGGCCCTGGGCAGGGGAGGGCACTGAACTCTGGATTGGGGTGTCAATCCCAAGCCATGGTATGGAGACTACAGGCCAACAGCGGGGGGTGGGGTGGGGGGAGGTGGCTGAGTCTCGGGGGAGAGGGTCACGATAGGCTTTCAGCCAGCAGGGCAAGCTGAGTCCTGGTTGGGATCAGACTCAGGCTTTGAGCTGGAGATTCGGGTTCCGGCAGAGGAGGCTGAGTCTGGGGAGGTGTCCAACTCCAGGCCTTGGCGTCGAGGCTCCGCGCGGGCGGGGGACGCTAAGTCCCAGGTGCAAGCCGGCGGGGTGGGGGTTGGGGGGTGGGGGTGGTCCCTCGTCCTGGCTTGGAGACTCCGGGCCGGCAGGGGGCGCTGAACTCGCGGCGGCGCGGCAGCCGCCCGGCAGGTGGCGCTCTGGCCGCGGCCGAGGCCGGCGGGCGGCGGCGGCGGCGGCGGCGGCGCTGCGGCCGGCTCGCGGGCCCGGGGAAGCGGCGGCGGCGACGGCGGGAGCGGAGGAGGCGGAGCGGCGGCGGCTGGCGGCGGGAGCGGCGGCGGCCCCGGGCGGGCTGGGGCGCCGCTGGCCGAGCGCACAGGCCGCAGCCCGCGGAGCCCGCCATGCCGGCGCGGGTCTGAGGCGCCGCGAGCCAGGGCCGAGGCGAGCGGCGGCCGCGCCGGCCTGTGGCCCCGCAGCGGCCCGGCGCGGGCCCGATGAGCGGCGGCCTCGGCCTCCGGCGCAGCCCGGAAATGTCCGGCAAGATCGAGAAAGCAGGTGAGGCGCGCGGCCGGCGCGGGGCGGCCCGTGCCCGGGACGGGCGGGCGGCCGGGCTCCCGGGGGGCGCGGGCCCGTCGCCGCGCTGGGAGCAGAAGTGAAAGCGCCTCCGGGCCTGCCGGGGCGCGTCTCGGGCGGGCGGCGGGCCGGGCCGCGCGGCGCTCCCCGGGGCGCACGGCCGGCGGGGGCCGGGGTGCGGACACAGGGCCCCGCGGCCGGGCCGGTCGGTGCCCGCCGCTCGGCCCGCGGCGAGAACTTTGAGACAACGGCTGGGACCGGGGACGGGGCAGGGACCGCGGCCGCGTGCCCGAGTGGCCCGGCGGCGGGCGGTCGTCTTTCAGGCAGTGAACACAGCAGAGCCATAAAATGTGTCATTTCTGATGAGCCTCGAGTTTATATTTAACTAGAAGTATCCACTTCGGAGGCTTCAAAGGAAGTGGGCAGGATGTGTCTGGGCGTTTTCAGGGCGCGGGCGAGCTCTCCTTTGGTATCAAGCTGAGCCCTGGAAGCGGGGCTTGTGGGGGAGCCGGTTGGGTTGGGGGTGGGTTAGAAGTCTTGATGCCAACGCCATCCCTTTGTGTGCTCCTAGAAATCTCGGAGCCTCGCCTTCCGGTTAGCTGGGTTTTGCCCGGACGGGGAATAGAGTCTCCAAAGATTCTACTCGGGCCGTGCACCTGGGGCCCAGGGCTTAATTAGCGACACCTTGCAGGGCGCATCCTTGAGTCCCAGGTGAGGGAGTCGGGCGGTCCTGGACTCCCTAGCGGAGACATCATTGGTTGTCATAACCTGGTACCTTGTCATCACCTTGGTAGCCAAGCTGTGGAAGGTGGGGGCTTAGGGGGATGGATAGGGGGACGGTTACACTGATTTTGGAAGTTGCTGGTTTCCCAGGATGAACCAGGACACTTTTCGGAGAGGTGCCTCGGAAGTGGACCGAGCCGGCCGTGTAACTTGCAGGCTGTGGCTTGAGCACAGGACGGAAATTTTTGTCGCTTTCTTTGAGGGTTTTCTGTGTATCCGGCTCTGTGCTAACCACCTTAAACGTATGGCTTATTAAATCTTCGTAGATTCTCTGTGACAGAGAACGTGGTCCCGGTTTGACAGGCTTGGGGGCTCAATGGCTTCTCATAGGCCACCCGGCCAGAGGACAGCGGGCCAGGCCCTGATGTCCTGCTCTCTGAGTGGAAGCCTGGGTGCCCTCCTTGGGGGCAGGGCCCTTGGCTTCAGGTGCTGCTTCTTGGGTATTTCTGTCACTGTTTTTCAGGCCGAGGGCCGTGTCCAGTGACCAGGAGTTTCCTCCCAGCACACATGCCGTTCCAGAAATACCTCTGGTTAATATGTGCAGTGTTTCTCAGGATGCGTCGCATCTCCAAATGGTATTGATAGGAAACTTGGCTGGTTTATTTTCAAAATAGCATTAACAGGGTTTTGTCTAATTATAAGGATAATTGAAAAATTTGTAAATCACGAAAAGCCAAAAGAGCACAGTGAAAAGCACCTGCCACCCCACGGGCTGCTTTCCACAGCTCAGCCCTTTCAGATGAGCTGTCACGTGCATCCTCTACTCCCTGGAGAAAGGAGGCCTGAGGCCAGTTCTTTTCAGCCCAGGTTATCCCTGGGCACCTCCATCTGCTGGGGGCTGTAGTAGATGCAGAAGCCAGGGGTGCCTGCCTTCGGAGAAGCTTGTCTGTGGGTGGGAGAGCTGGCCCCAGCATCACCCCGGGGCTGCCAGGCCTGGGAACTGTGGGGCAGCAGGAGGCGGGGCCTGTGGGCACAGGTGAGGGGTGGCCTGTCCGCTGAGGGCATGGGGAAGGCTCTGGAGGAGGGTAAGGGTGCCCCACGTGGAGGTGGGGGAAGAGGCCAAGCAGGGGTTGTGGAAATCTCAGGAGGAAGGTGCATGTGGTGGGAGGTGGCTGAGCTGAAAGTGCTGAGGTTGTTGGCAAGACCAGAGATGGCGCCTCACGTGGAGCTAGCGAGGGGTCTGTCCTTCTAGTGTAAGGTCTTCTGCTGTGATTCACACGCAACCGTCAAGGAAGCCTGGGACGCTCTGGAATGAGGGGTACACCTGCTCGGTGGTTTCTGCTGGTCATTGTGGGTGGCTTTCAACTTTGCGTTTTGATGAGATTTCCCATTCGGTTTCTGTTGGAGTTTTCTAAATGGATCTACTGTGAAGTCACCCGCAAAGCGTTTCTTAAAGGAAGGGTCCTTAGGTGAAGTGGCGCCTCCTGTTAGCAGGTGAACAGTCTTTGGGAAATTATAGAGCCTGACACCCAGTCAGTGCTCGTTGTTAGGTTTTGCTATTTGCTGTTGACTTGAGCAGAAGAGTTGCTTACATGTGTTCATAATCTCTACTCTCTGATAATAGGACCAGTGCTTTCACTTCTCAGGGCTTAAGGGAGCCACGGTGTTTTGAGTGTAAAAGAAAACTTCGTGCGTCCCTTACAGCCCCGAGACTCTTGCCCGTTCTTCCCACCTGATACCTCTCGTGAGCCGCAGCCTCTTCAGCCTCTGGGGGAGATGTTTTTGAATCTGTCGTGCTGCTTTTCAACCTGTTTACTTACTGAGTAGTGCCTTCCTGGGATGGGGGTGTCATACATACTGCCCTCGTAGGAGGGCCTACCCTTCTGTAGGGACCAGATTGGCTGTCTTCGGTTATCTGCTCTGGGCCCAGTGGGGGATGAAGACAGTCTGGGTTCCAGAGGGTGGCACAGGATCGGCTGGCTAGCTGGTTAGGCTTGGTGGAGAAGGGTTGAATTTGGAAGGCCAGGAAGAATGCTGGAGTGGAGGGGGGAGGCTCCTTGGTGTTTTCCAGAGATAATGGGGAGGAGGGGAGTGAGTGGAGCCAGACAGATTAGGGGGCTCCCGGGTTGAGCTTTCAGGCAGGCCTGGTGAGGAGAAGAAGGCGCTTCCCTGGGAACTAAGAGGGACTTGTTCTGGAGGACCCACACTGGCGGGAGACGTGTGCAGTGCTGAGGCCGCTTTGGGGGGCCAGTGAACCTGCTTCTGGCGTGGACGCAGTTATTGTGGCTCTCAGTGTGCTCATGCGTACTCCCAGCAAATGCACTAGGTGGAGGGAGTTGAAGCCTTCATGCTTCTGGAGCTGAAACACCTCTCTTGCCTGGTGAACAGAGGTGACAGACTGGTGGCTGTGGGCTGGATTCAGGCAGTAGATGTGTTGTGTGTGATCCATACATGTTCTTGGAGGAAAAAAAAAAGAATCGATGGTCAGTATTTATCAATCAGGAAATGACTCACAAATCTCAGGTTTCTGGTTCTTTTGGAAAATGAGCAGCTCTAGTAACCCCGGGCGCTTGCTCCTACGAGGCCACTGTGGTGGGGACCTCCCACTCCTGCTGCCAGCCCCAGCGCTGATTCCTGCTTCCCACTTGGACTGTTGACGTTTGAGTTTGCATCCCTGTCCTTGCAGAAATCACTCATGTTTGTTTGCTTTTTATCTGGACTTTGAAGTCTTTGCCCCATTTCTTCATGGATTCATTCTTTGATCCCCTTGCTTGGCACTGATCGAGCTCCTGCTGTCCGGCGCTGTGCAGGGCTCTCCCCAGGGAGCCAGCGGTGAACTCGGCGGGCACCATGCCGCCACACAGGCCTCGCCGCTGGCAGTGTGGGGAGCACTGTGGGGGTTACAGGGGATCCCGTCAGACTCACGGCGGGAACTGCCTCTGTGAGGGGCTGAGATTTTCAGGTGAGCCGTTAGCTGGGTGCAGCAGAGGGGGTAGGCAAGAAGGTGACCTCAGTTTCACCAGTTGTACTCATCGGAGAGTCTCAGGTGCTCATTCCTCAGGTCATTTATCAAATAGTTTTTCTAGAACCTCCCAAAGGCCCAGAGTTTCTAGTGTTTGGGATACAAGAAAGATTTGTGCTTCCTGGGCCATACCATCCAACTGGGGCAGACGTCATGAAGATATAAATTACGCAGGTTTTTCTATTTGTTTGTTTGTTTGTTCGTTTGGGGTGGGCTGTCTTTCCCTGCTGTGTATTTTCAGCAGACCACTGGGAGTCTGTCTAGGAGTTTCATCAATTACTGAACCCTCTGGCCACTCTCCAGGCCCCCCTGTGGCCTCAGGCTACTCCGAGGGGCTGCTGAAGTGGCAGCAGGCTCAGCCAGTGCCCTGCGCAAGGACAAGGACTGGATAAATACGGTGTCTCAGACTCAGGTGCTGTGTATTTCAAATGTGTGAAGATGCTTTCATTATAAATTAAAATGAGAAAGTCACACTGTCTGCTGTCATAGTAACTTTTTGTCATTATGTATTTTCTCAGAACAGATAAAAAGTACAAGTGCAGTCTGTCACATGAGGCTGCACATTTTTGGCCTAGGAAAGAGTCCTTTTAGATCAGTGGTCACTGTATTTTGGTCGATTTTAAACTCCTCTCAAATTTTACACTTCCTTTTTTCCCCCACAATTATCAACCTTTGCGCTCAAAATGTATCCAGTCAATAAATACAGCACTCTTATGGCACCTGCTAGTCATTCATTCCCTCACTCCTGTGGCACTTACTGCGACCCTCCACCCTCCTCGTTGGCAAACGCTGTGCTGCCTTGCGGTGGCCCGGAGCCAGCAGGAGCCTGGCCCTCCTGGGCTCTCGGTGCAGGGGTGACATCAAGACGGTCTTGAATATTTGTGCAGTTTCTATAGTTTCTTCCCGGAGTGCATTGACAGATGACCTCATTTCAGTTGATCCCTACAACAAGTCCCGAGGCCTACAGCAGCGCCAGTTAGCCCCGTGTTACCCTGAGGGCAGTTCAGGCCCGGGGAAGGTTGGTGATTTGCCCAGGGTCACAACCCTGGTGCGGTGCAGGGCAGGGGGCGCCCACCTCTGCTCCGACTCTGCCAGCCGTTTTCCAGAGCACTGCTTAGAGCTTCCCATGTTGCTGGAGACACAGTAACTTTATCTTAATTATTGTTCATGTTTCTAAGTTTCTTTTCTGGTGTTACCAAAAAAAAAAAAAAATCTCTGTTAAATTCGGGTAGGCCAAATGCAGTCTTTAGGCTGCATATGATACTAATGTCACCGGCAGTACTATAAGGAGATAAAAAATAGCACAGATGCAGGCTAAATATGTCTTAAAAAATCAACCGCAGCAACCCCAGTGTTTCCTGGTCTCCTGAGCAGCTGTTGGCAGAGGTGGTTTGAATGGGATTCCTTGTAGCCAGCAGACCTGATAGGAGGCCTGTAAAGATGAGTCATGTATGAGTTTGCAGAAAAATCATCTCCCAAAGCAGCCCGGATTGGAGAATGCCTTGAGCACAGGGCTGGCTGGGGCTTACCTCAGTCCAGCTGAATGTGTTCCCGTTGCCATAATAAGATGACGCGCTGGAAGGAGTAGCGGCCTGGCAGGCCGCTCCGCTACCGCACCCACGCAGCCCCGCCTGGGCGCCCGGCTGCCGGGACAGGTGTTCCTCTGACTTGTCATCCACCTTGCCCCAGAGGCTGTTTTATGATTTAAAAAGAAACAAACAAACAAACAACAGTTTATGAATTGTTAAGGGATCTGTCGTCTTAGTTTGTGGTCATTTGTTTTAGACCATTTGACCATTTACGCAATTGTGACCTTGGGAGATTTGTTCCCTTTTCTGGGTCTCGTTTTCTCCATCAGTGCCATGAAGCAGGGAGTGGGAGAATCTAAAATTAGTGCTTCCTTGTTTTGTTTTAAAGTATCAGGCCTTTTATAACGTATAGGAAAGCTCTTAGCCAGCCGTCAATGCGGAGCACTTTGGACACAGCAAGTCGGTACCGCTCAGCTGTGGCCCCTGAGGCCCCTCCTTGGGCCCTCCGCCGGCACAGTGTGAAGACCCACTTCCTGGGTGCACGCAGCCTCCTCTTCCAAATCCGCCTTCCTTGAGGCTCTTCGTGCCTCCTCTTCCTCTAGCAGATAGTGAATTCCCTGCGAAGACCCCAGATAAACCCTTTCGATAGAACAATATTGTTTAGCTCATTCAGAAACCAAAGCCCCAGTTTCCTTTCCTCAAGTTAAAAATCAACAGATGCAGTCTTAAGTAGACCGTTAGCCCCTCGAGGGAGCGTGCCTGTCTCTTCCACCACGGGGTTGCCATCACTGTACCCACAACGTAGTAGGTGCTCAGAAACTATTTACTAGTGAATGTAATTAATGTTGTTAAAGAATGAACTTAGGTTTCTGATTCCAGGTCTCAAAATCAACTTTAAAGGGAGCTTCTTCTGGGTTTTGAATTGCCAACTGAGATGTTTCTTGGTAAGTTAGTAGGACCAATACTCTGATAAGGGTATGCAGTTAGTTGGGGTTCTGTGTTAACCATGTACATTGATCAGTGTTCTGGTGTGTTCTTCCGAAAATTGATGGGGGCCTGAGATGAAATTCCCAGAACACTCTGTGGGAGAGCTCTAGGGAGTGTTGGGAGGCAGAGGCGCATGCAGCCCGCATAGTCTGGAGCTGCCGTTTGTGGTGACTGTGCATGGTTCTGGGGGTGCACAGGGGCGAAGTACTCTTAGGCAGTGCTCATTCGCGTCGAGCAGTTGTGATTTTGCCTTTCATTTACAAACCACAGCACATGCCAGCTCTGCTCTGCCTGCCAGTGTGACCAGCGCCACGATGGGAGGCCCTGTCTGTACTTGTTACTTTTTTCATTTGGCCTCTGAGCGTTATTTCGGACCAGCTCCCTGCACTGTCAGCTCTCTGTTTGTGGGTGGTTGTGCAGTACACGCTGTCTTCGAGGGGCTGGAGAGGCAGGCTGTTGGTGTTCTTCTGGCGCCCCCTTTCTTCTGTATCAAGGGGTTTAAGCAGAGTCTCTCTTGCCACTTCTTCCTCTGCGAGTGGAGATGCAGTGGAGAGACTTACTTACCTAAATGGATTAGAAATCTGGCATCAGATGGTCACAATTCCTCTTTCTCCCCACTTTTTTTCCCAGGCTGTGGTTTGGAAGATAGACGATAGTTCTCTGAGCCTGTCCTGTCCTGCAGTCTGGACTGCGTCTTCTTAAATTCCTGTTACTATGTCATAACAGCTCAGACCCTCCGTTCCCATTGGCCCCTTAAAGATGCTCTCTCTCCTTTTGGTTTTCATTGGCTTGGGGGCTCCACACAGTCGTCCTACTGCAAAGTAAATTTCAGGATCAGGAAACTACCTCGCTTTTACAGCGTAGACGAAATGGAGCTGTCAGACCCAGGACGGTGTGCGGTGCCTCCTGGGCCGGGCACAGAGGGCGGAGTTCAGGCATTTGGTGTGGGCTTGACTGGCCGCACACTGTGCTGTTAAGGATGCGAGCAGCCCGTGGTCCCCCTGAGCATAAGTGCGGTGCTTGTAGTCTTTGGGAGAAGGAAGGCGTGGACATGGAATGAGAAGACAGGACAGCGGAAGTCCAGTGGAATGAGATGGCGCCGCATAGCCACTTCGTTGGCCCACAGCAAGCAAACAGAAAAACAAACACAACCTCTGGCTTGCAAACAATGGTTGTATTTATTTGCTGGGTCTGGATGATCACGTGTGCCCTCTCTCCTTCAAGTGACTGTGAATAAATAGATGGATGGTTGTGCATGGGTCGTGGATTTAGCTGCTCTCAACCTCTCCTTTCAATGATAAATACAAATAAGAGTAGTAGCTAACATTCATGAAGCACTTACCACGTGCTGGTACCAGGCTCTGTTCTGTGTATTTTACACACATGGTCTCCTTCAATCCTCACAATGGGAGAAAAGTACTGTTAACGTTCTCCTTCTACAGAGGACAAAACTCTGACACAGAGCTTTTCTTTTGTGCGTGGGATCCTGAGATCCAAAATAGCTGAGATTTGCCTATGGTCATAGCAGGTTGGGGCCAAGACAGGACTAAAGCCCATTTGACTATGTCCCATTTATCCATATTTTCATTGGCTGTGATGACATTGGACATTGTTCTTTCTCTTGGCTTTTGTGACTTGGCTCAAAATGAGCGTCCACATTTCCAGGGACTTCGCCATCACTGAGGTGGCTGCTACACTGAAAGGGCCACCTGATAATGTTGGAGGGGATGCTTGAGATGACATTGATCCCCTGGCTATCCTGCTCCAGCTCTCAGGGGGCCAGGAAGCCCTGCTTCTTGCTGGGTGACCTTGGGCAAATTGCTTAATCTTTCTGAGCCTCTGGTGCCTCTGTTGTAACCTGATGGGCGGGGGACAAACCCGTTTCCAAGCCCTTTCTAACGCTGATTCTTTGTGAGTCTGGTCTGCACTATAAAGGGCAGTGTGTGTTAGGGTGGTTTTGTTGGTTTTGACTGACACTAGTGCTGCATGCCATGTAACTATGCATCATCATGATAAAACTTACATGATCCTTTGTAGCTTTCAAAGCACTAGTATGGGCATCAGTTTTTTTGCTCTTGTTTTTGGTTTTGTCTGTTTGTTTTGTTATTAAAATGTATTAGAGTAACACAGCATTTTTCCCAGATGAGAAGGGTGACTGCTTACGATCGTTGAGTACTTCCTATGTCCTTGGGAGTTTTACCTTTTTCTTTTTTAGTTTTTTTAAATTAATTTATTTGGCTGCAGCAGGATCTAGTTCCTGGACCAGGGATCGAACCTGGGCCCCCTGCATTGGGAGTGGGAGTCTTCTTCTTTTTTAAAGATTGAGTTTATTATTTATTTACTTAATTTATTTTTGTTTGCACCGGGTCTTAGTTGCAGCACACGGGCTTCTCTCTAGTTGTGGAGTGCGGGTTTTCTCTTCTCTAGTTGTGGCGCGCAGGCTCCAGGGTGCGTGGGCTCTGTAGTCTGTGGCATGCGGGCTCTAGTTGAGGCGGGCGAGCTCAGTAGTTGTGTCGCGCATGGGCTTAGTTGCCCTGCGGCATGTGGGATCTTAGTTCCCTGACCAGGGATCGAACCCGCATCCCTTGCCCTGTAAGGCAGATTTTTTTTTTTTTTTTACCACTAGACCACCAGGGAAGTCTCTCAGAGTTTTACCTTCTGATACTTGTATGATTTAATTAGGTCTATTGTTATAAAGAGAGAAATGGCAAGTATTGTGCCATTTGACAGCTGAAGAAAGGGAGGCAGGTGGCAAGCTGAGTGAGAGGTAGAACTGGTTGGGGAACTTGGGTTTCCTTCATCCCTTCTCTTCCCTGCCTTCACGTGTGCTCCCCTGGTCCCACTGAGAGTCTGGATCTGGGGTCAGCTGCTCTTCTACCACAGAGCCACAGGGAGGCTGGCTGGAAGGCACTGTCATTGTCTTCGGTTGGAACCTGCTCTGGGATTCCCCTGGGGCTTTCCAGCCTCTCTGCAGGACTGTTAAGGTGGCTTCACATCTGCCTACAGATTTATGAAGCAGCTCCTGCTTTTTCCATTATAGAGGTGGCTTAAAAAGTGCATTTGCTGAAAATATTGCAAGGGAATCTACTTTGGATGAAACCAGTGGGAAGTAGCCCGTAGTCGACGTAGCTCTGTCCACCCACCTACACACTCACCCATCCATCCACCCAGCACCTCTTCATCCATACAGCATTGGCTGAATGCTCACCAAGTGTCCAACAGCCCTCCAAGGCAATGGGGGTACTCAGAAGTTTGGAGGCATCTGTGCCCTTAGGGAGTTGAGAATCTGGCCCACCGCGTGTGCTGTGTGCAGGAGATTTTTGATCTAGGCTTTCATACTTTTCTTACCACTCATCCGTGTTAGAGGCAGCATGAGCCTGGGCTGCAGGTCAGGAGACCTGCTTCATGGCCCCTGGGTCTGCAGCAGTGGCCTGGACCAGTGTCCCTCTGAGCCCTCCGTCTCCCCATCTGTGAAATGAGAGGGTGGTCTCAGGGAGCAGGGATGCGGAGCTTCGACTGAGTCCTAAAGCTGTAGTTTTGGATCCCAGCTCTCCCCTGCAACAGTGGAATCCTGGGCAAGTTGCTTTGCGTGTCTGAGCCTCAGTTCCTTATCTGTAAAATGGAAAAAAAATTATAACAGTGCCTACCTTATGGTGTTGAGAGAGGATTAAACGAGATGATGTACCATAAAGCATGTTAGCAGAGTCTTGACACAATAAACATTAGCTTTTGTTCCTACCTCATGTCCCCTTCTGCTCTGAAATTACCATTTCCTTTAAAATGGTCATATGGTAAGTGAAGTTCAGACCTTAGCACTCACAGAAGAAGGGGAGGTCTCTGGCTGTTGAGGTATTTCCTTGTAGGGTGTCTGTCTGTCTGTCTGTCCGTCTCTCTCTCTCAAGTTGAATTCCAGGGAATAGGTTTTCAGGACTAAGTAATAAACCTCCAAAGAAATAATTTATGGGAAGAGTTGATGGCATTTCATTTCAGCTACACACGTGGCCCCAGCACATGCAGTAGATGGAGGAAAAGTCCTGGTTATATCCTTTTGTAAGTCTGTCTGAAAGGAATGGGCCTGTGCTCGTGGGCAGAGGCTTATCTCAGAGCCAGAGCAGGGCCGAGCGGGTCACCAGTGGGTAGGCTTTTGCTCCATCCCTAGGGACACCACCTCAGTTTCTCCTTGTAGGGGTGGCTCTCAGGATTAACTAAACCATCTTTATTCAACACTGAGCATGAAATTGTCACAAGATGTTGCTTTTGTTTTGTGACAGCTAAAACACCTCAGGCCATTCAAGGGTCTTGTGTACAGGTAACTTACAAATTGCATTCAACGTGGCAAGTGGGGTGGTTTCATACCCTATATTCCCCTTCCTTGATTAATTTTCACAGTTAAGATGAATGCAGAAATTCTAGTGTATTGTTCTGACTCTTCTTTAACCTTTGCTCTCTTGGGCCTTTCTGATAAGTGAAAGTAAATGTGTGTAGTCTGCTTGCAGTTTTGTCAGTTCAACTAGCTCAAAGCACACAACTATTTGCAGAGACCAAAGCCCAGTCAACCCTTTTCACTCACTCAGTCACTTTGGTCCTGGACCTCTCATTTAATTACCATAACCACACCAATTTGTGCTTCTGCCTCAGCTTGTTAAGAGTACCTTGCAAATACTAATTCTCTGAGGTCATCAGAAAACCAAAGGTGCAGATCAAAAGCATGCTTTCCTGCATGAGCTATCCTTGTTTTATTCTGTTTATGGGGAGCTGGTCCCAGGTTGGTAGTGAAATGCATCTGCTACTGGGGAAGTTGTGTAGATGAAAATCATCTCGGGGAACATATGAAGTCACTGTCACCAGGAATGCTTGGAACTGTGGCATTTTTTGGATGATGGAGAGAGAGCCAGCCTTAGTGTCTGGAGCCTTCCCTTCTGGCCTGGCACTGTCGCAGATGTGCTGTGTCCTCTGGGGCAGGCCACAGCCCGTCCCTGGACCTTGAACAGGAACAGTGGTTCTTGAGGGGTTTTTGTTTGTTTGTTTGTTTGGTTTTTGTTGTTGTTGTTGTTGTTGCGGTACGCGGGCCTCTCACTGTTGTGGCCTCTCCCGCTGCGGAGCACAGGCCCTGGACACGCAGGCTCAGTGGCCATGGCTCACGGGCCCAGCCGCTCCGCTGCACGTGGGATCCTCCCGGACCGGGGCACGAACCTGTGTCCCCTGCATTGGCAGGCGGACTCTCAACCACTGCGCCACCAGGGAAGCCCTCTTGAGCTTTTTAAGATCCTACGTGCTGCTAAGGATCTGATAGAAGCCCTGTGGACCCCATCCCCAGAGAGAAAGATTATGTGTGGATGTGGTTCTGCCAACACTAAGTTCCTCCTACTGTATGATAGATAATAATTTACACACACCCCAGGTCTTGGAAAGATCGAATGGAATCTTGGGTATCTGAATAATCAGGACTTAGTTTCTCCTAGTTCAGTCAGACCTGGGCTCAAGTGACAGTCAATATTTATACATTTCTGAAGTTTTGTAAGGATTCCATGAGATGATGCTTGTAAGCTGCTTAGTGTAATGCCTATGTGGTTAAAAGGAGAACCCTTTCCCCTTCTGCATGAGAATGTCTTAAAATTTTACATGTGGTAAAATTGACCCTTTTTTGGGTGTACAGTTCTCTGAGTTTTAACTCATGTGTAGATTTGTGTAACCACTACCACAATCAGGATTGAGAACAATTCCATCACCCCGGGGTGGGCGGGGGACTTTTTGCTGTCCCTTTGTTGTCAAACCCTTCTTCCGCCTCCGGCTCCTGGCAACCATTGATCTGTTTTCCATCCCTGTAGTTTTGTCTTTTCCAGAATATGATATAGCATGTAACTTTTGGGAATTGGCTTCTTTTACTCAGCATACTGACTTTGAGATTCATGAAGTTACTGTTTTTATGAGTAGTTTATTGCTTTTTATAGCTGAGTAGTATTGCATTGTATGGATATAATCATTGTTTATCTGCATAGAATTTGACTTTGGTTAACTAGTTCTGTTTCCTAGAAATAAAGATGGCATTTGACCAACAAAAAAATGAAACAACTCAATTAAAAAACTTGAGTAGACATCTCCAAAGATACGCAAATGCAAAAAACACATGAAAAGATGCTCAACATCACTAACCATTAGTGATGTTCACATCAAAACCACAGTGAGATACCACCTCACACCATTAGGATGTCTGCTTTCAAAAAATCAGACAATAACAAGTGTTGACAAGGATGTGTAGAAATCGGAACCCTTGTGCATTGTTGGTGAGAATGTAAAATGGAGCAGCCATTATGGAAAACAGTGGCAGTTCCTCAAAAAATTAAAAATAGAATCACCATATGATTCAGCAGTTCTCCTTCTGAGTATATACCCAAAAGAAATGAAAGAAGGGACTCAAAAAGATATTTGTATACGCAGTTTCATAGCAGCATTAGTCACACAATAGCCAAAAGGTACCCAATCATCAGATGATGGATAAACAACAGTGTGGTATGCACACACAATGAAACATTATCCAGCCTTAAAAGGAAGGACGTTCTGACACACGTTTCAACATGGATGAACCTTGAGGACGTTATGCTAAATGGAAGAAGTCAGACACAAAAGGACAAATATCGTATGCTTCCACTTGTGTGAGATACCTAAGAGTAATCGAATCATAGAGACAGAAAGTGGAATGGTGGTTGCCAAGGGCTGGGAGAATGGGGAATTATTGTTTAACATTTAATTAATGTTTAAATTCAGTTTTACAGGACAAAAAGAGTCCTGTAACCTCAGCAGTCCCCAGCCTGTTTGGCACCAGGGACAGGTTTTGTGGAAGCCAGTTTTCCCACCGGGTTGGGGGGCGGGGATGGTTCTGGCGGTCACGTGAGTGACGGGGAGCGGCAGGTGAAGGTTTGCTCGCCTGCTGCTCACCTCCTGCCCTGCTGTGACTGGGGAGTAGCACAACAGCATGAATGTACTTATTACCACTGAACTGCGGTAACACTTAAAAATGGTTAAGGTGGTACATTTTACGTATATTTTACCACAGTTTGTTAAAAAATGCTGTGGATACCAATTATTTTTCAGTATTTATTTGTGTAATAGTTATTTAATCTTAAATGTCTTATAATAAGTTATAATAAAACATTTAAAAAGTGATGGCATAGCCAAGTATATTACTAGGGAGCAGTGCTTATGGTAAAGATGACCTCTGGTTTAATTAATTACATCTGGGCTGGGAAGACCTCTAGGTGAACGATAAACGCTTGGTGGGACACAGCACCCCGGGCTCCCTGAGTGCGGCGGCTCTCGTAACTGGGTGTGCTGCTTTTTTTTTTTTTGGCCGCGTTGGGTCTTCCTTGCTGCACACAGGCTTTCTCTAGTTGCAGTGGGCAGGGGCTACTCTTCATTGCAGCACATGGGCTTCTCATCTCGGTGGCGGTGGCTTCTCTTGTTGTGGAGCACGGGCTCTAGGCACGCGGGCTCAGTAGTTGTGGCTCGTGGGCTCTAGGCGCGCAGGCTTCGGTAGTTGTGGCATGCGGGCTCGGTAGTTGTGGCTCGTGGGCTCTAGGCGCATGGGCTTCAGTAGTTGCGGCGCACGGGCTTAATTGCTCCACGGCATGTGGGAACTTCCCGGACCAGGGCTCGAACCCATGTCCCCTGCATTGGCAGGAGGACTCTTAGCCACTGTGCCACCAGGGAAGTCCCTGGGCGTGCTTCTTGAGGGAGCCTGTGAGATTGTGAGACATGGGCTCCTGTGGGGCGGGAAGCTTTTAAGCCAGGGTGGATCCCCTCCCCACCAGATGTGGCACTTCTCAGCTGTGCTGGGCTCCTCGAGGACCCTGACAGAGGGAATTTATCCAGTGATGCCCTGCCCTTTGGCAACGTTTGGTTCCCATCCTTTATTCGTCTGAGTAGAACGTTTCCAGGAGTGGAAGAGCAGTCCAGGGACCTCAATGTCTAGTTGAGCCCCAGAGCCTGGGGGTGCTGTAGCCTGGCACACAGTGAGTGCTCAGTGCATGTCAGCTCTTAGTAAAGACCCTCACAAGCCTCTCAGTGGCTTCCGTCTGAGGCTGCCTGGGTACCATTGTCAGCACTTACTCTGGGTTGACAGCACAGATGGCGTTCACTGTAGCACTGTTCGGCAGGATTCCAGGCTACTGGCCACGTTCATGAGAAGGTATCACTGACTTGGGGGAGGGGAAGAGCGAGGACGATCTACGGAAGCAAGAGCAAGGCTTTCTCTGGGAGTTTTAAGGCCAGGAAACTCTGTTCGATGGAATGGTGCCTCCATTTGGGAGTTGTCACCTCGAGATTGTCACAATAAGGTCTCTGGTCCCATGAGTATCGTTAACACATCTCTGTGAATCTGCGATGATAGGCAGTCGCTGTGTTTTTTGATACTATGGCACCAACACATGTAAGACAGTTTAGCGATATAATAACACTTCTCAGGAGACAAAGAAAAATAAAATACATTAGCAGGGTTGATTATAAAATAACATATCCTGATTTCAAAAGTTAAACTGTGAAGAAGTATACATTTTAGAATCAAGGAAATAAAACAGGAAGCATTGCTTCATTCTTTCAGCTGCTTTCCTTGAGCAGCTGCTGTCTTTAGTTGGTGAAGGTAGATGCTGGGGACACAGTGATAAATGAGCCAGGCTGCTCTCATGGAGCTCACTGTGACTGTCCAGGTCTCCCCTCTAGGCGAGGTCTAGCCTTTGATTGAAGAGTCAGACTCTATGGAGTTTTGCTTATAAATGTAGCTCTCATCTAGCCTCACAGTTAGGTGTCTGGACACCAGAGGAAAATTACTTTGAGGATCACGGGGCTCATGCAGACATGGCAGATGGGGTAATGGTCACACATCCCGGCTTACA
The DNA here is from genome assembly GCF_026419965.1 of Kogia breviceps. Lineage (NCBI taxonomy): Eukaryota > Metazoa > Chordata > Mammalia > Artiodactyla > Physeteridae > Kogia > Kogia breviceps. Next base: position 4,685,647 of record NC_081317.1, read on the forward strand.
CCTGCTGTCCTGGCATAATTATTAATAGCACCGTCCCTGTCACTCTCCAAAGTGTCCTGATTTGGATGGGAGAACACTGAGGGAGGAATCATTTACAACTACTGAGTTCCACACATTTGTGTTGGAGAGGGTCTTGCTTTTGCAGTGAGAGAACTGTTTCAGAAATATGGCCTATTCCAAGGCGGGATCAGTCCCATAGAGTCCACGGGAGGGTCAGCTGAATTCGGTTTTCGTCCCCTTCTCCCCGTGGGCATCTGCCACTTCGTATGTTCCAATCACTCAACTCGTGGAAGCATCAAAATCTGGGACAATTTGGTTTATAAAAACAATAAACATGTACATAAAACAACCAGAGCATGTTTTCCTTGTGAGAAAAATTAGATTAACCAGATCTTAAATTCATATTCTTTGGAATGGATGGAAAGGATCTTAGTGTTCATGTCAAGAGAATTGGAAAACTAATTATTTAATAATTACATAATTATATAGTAATTATAAAAAGATGTAGTATATAACATAATAATATATATTATTATGTATAATATAATATATATAAACATATGATTATATAATAATTATATAGGAACAGTAATCTGGGTTAAGTTAGAGATTTTCTTTTCCCTGTTGCTATAGAAAGGAGGGTAGGGATTGAATTTTTGTAAGAAGTTTTATTTTTATTCAAGTGATATAGTTGATGTTTAAAAAAAACAGCCAGAAGGGTAGGAAGCTTTGTGTTTATAACAGATTGGCAGCTTGCAGCCTGTTATATTAGCAGGTATTGATGACAGGATCATCTGGGTCAGGGGGTCCCTGTCCTGAGGACCTGCTGGGTGTCCCAGAATGCGGCCCGCCTTCTCCAGTAGGTCTCAGATTTTAGCACCTGGATGCTGCTGTGCTCCAACCCCCGGTTTCTACTTCAGTAGGTCTGGAGTTGGGCTGAGAATTAGCATTTCTAACAAGTTCCCAGATGATGTCGATGCTCCTGGTGGGGTAGGTGTCTGGGGGTGGGGGCGCCCTTTGGAATCACTGCTTAAAGTTAAGTATGGAGAGGAATGGAAAAGCTCCTAGGGATTCGACCTGAAAAGTTGCTCTTGGAGTGGGGGGAGGGATATAAAAAACAGCTTACATGCATTGATGCCAGGAGCTGTGCTGAATATATTTAATGCCTTCAACAGCACTGCAGGGAGGTGATAGTGGCTTCATTTTACAGATGAGAAAAATGAGGTTTATATGACTTACCCAGTTGGCATGTGGAAGAGCTGGGCTGAACCATTGCCCGGTACTGAAACAAACCTTTTTTAAATGGATAAGTGGCAGACACCACAGATTGAAGAAGATTCTAATAATACAAGCACAGGTGAACAGCAAGAGACTGACGATGTTCACAGTTCTTCTACTTCCAGTACCTGCTTTTGTCAGCAGCTTTGTGAGGTAAAAAACAGCAATCTAATTAGCTCTGACAAGAAGATGACCAGGGGCTTCCCTGGTGGCGCAGTGGTCAAGAGTCCTCCTGCCGATGCAGGGGACGCGGGTTCGTGCCCCGGTCCGGGAGGATCCCACAGGTCGCGGAGCGGCTGGGCCCGTCAGCCATGGCTGCCGAGGCTGCGCGTCTGGAGCCTGTGCTCCGCAACGGGAGAGGCCACAGCAGTGAGAGGCCTGCGTACCGCAAAAAAAAAAAAAAAAAAAGAAAAGAAAAAGAAGAAGATGGCCAGGAGATTGGCAGCTGTGAAGAAAACTCTGATGAATGCAACACTAAATGTATATTTTTCCTTGGGATATTAGCTAATTCATTGGTTTGATATATTAGTTGTCATGATTAGCAAGACAATTTAAAACTAAGTATCTAGGACTGGAGAACCAAACTCTAAAATTTAAATTATGTTTAAAGTCAGTACTTTAAAAACATGGTGGTACATGTTTACAAGCTGCTTCTGAATTGTCTTAATGTGTAAGTGTTCTGGTAGCTCATAGACACGTCCATCTCAGCCCTCCTTTCCTGTATCCTCTGCTCTCCCAGACTCTCAATTTTGGAACATCCTAGGGCTGAGTCCTCCAGTCTCTTCCTACGCAATCTAGTCCCATGTCTAAATGCCATCTAAATACTGGTCATTCCCAAGTGTATGTGTCCAGACCCCATCTCTTCCCTGAACTGCAGACTGCCCACTTAACATCACCACTCGGATGTCTTGTAAGCATCAGACTTGATGTGCCTAAACCAGGGCTCTTGGCTCACCGCCTTACCTCCTGCCCAACTGGCTCCTCCCTGGGTGCCCATGACGGTGAATAATGCCATTTTTGACCTAGTTGTTCAGGCTCAGAAATCTTGGAGTCCTCCCCGACTCCTCGCTCGTAGCCCGTCTCTGGTCCATCAGCACATCCTCTTGGGCTTACTTCAAATATATCCTGCCTCCGATCCCTCTCGCCAGCTCCTGTGCCGACTTGGGCTCCAGGCCACCGCCGTCTCTCCCTGTCCTGCCGTGGTGCCCTCCTAACTGGCCTCTTGGTTCCCCCGTCGCCTCACAGCTGTCTGGTCCTCCTTCCTTCATCAACAGCCAGAGCGTAAATTAGATCGAATCAGGCCAGATCAGGATTGTCCTGTGGCTTCCCTTTACACTGTGAATAAAGTCCAGAGTCCTTACCACGGCCTGCGTGTGGCATCCTGTAGTCTGGTGCCTGGCTCGCTCTTACCACTGTCCCTTGCTGCTCTGTCCCAGCCGCTCGGGAGTTGGAGCTTTTCCTTCGAGTGTCCTTGGAAGACACCAAGCACGCTCCTGCCTCTGGAGCTGCACTTGCTCTTCCCTCTGCCTGCCCATCCCCCCAGGCACGGGGGTCATTGGCTGCCGAGAGCTGCGGGCAGAAGCCGCTTGCTGGTTATGTGACCTTGGGAAAGTCCCTCACGCCTCTTCCTCTTAAAAATCTTCCTCATGGAGAAAATGGAGCCAGGGGTGAGGTCCTTAGGAGTTCACGCACAGGAAGCACTTAGGTCCTGAGTCTCGGGAGACGTGAGCTGCCCTTCTGGGTGCGTTTGCTCCCTAACTCCTTTCCGCTCTCTGCTCATGTGTCACCCCCGAGCGGCCTCCTCTAGCCACGGGGGTCCAAAGTAGTGCTCCCATCACATTTTTCCCCACTGTCCCCTAACCCTGCCTTTGCTTTTTTTTTTTTTTAACATAGTGCTTATTTGCTTCTTTTTTATGATCTTTCTCTCTCATTAGGAGGTAAGCTCCTTGTCAGCTGCGGTTTCACCAGTGCTCAAAAGGCACACAGGTGAAGCTCACAGATTCTTGTTGAATGAGTGGATAAAAGCACACGTTGGGTGTGGGCTCAGCTTCGTAGTGGAGAAGGTTGTGCATCTTTGAAAGCCTGGCAAGCGTTAACTAGAGGGCACTGCTGTGACTCCCACGCCGGCCCCGCCCCAAGTAGAGGCCCTTAGTCAAGGTGGAGGACCGCCTCTGCAAGTAGGATGCTGTAAAGGGCAGGCGGCCACAGACCCTGGGGGCTTAGTGGGCTAGCGGAAGTGGTGGGAGCCTTTCCCCAGTGAGGGCGTTGCCTCTTCTGACCCTGTCACGTTTTAGGCAAAGCAGAGAATGTGCGTCCTCCTTGATGGTTGCCCCTTGAGAGCCTGCTGGGTGTTGACTCTTAGGTGTCATCCGCTTTGCTGGGGAGGAAGGAGGTGGGATTCAGCGCAGGCAGGAGCAGGTTCACACAGGGTACGGAGTCTTTAGCCAAAGTAAAGGCCCCTGAGCGGGGGTGTGGGAGATGGAGGTGGGAAAGGTAGTTCAGGGGCTGGACTCCCAAAGGCCTCAAATGGCCGTCTGGGCACTTGACTTACTCCTTTGGGTATTCCAGGAAGCATCAAGAGCTTAAGAAATGTTCTCCACACATATTTAGACTTTTCCCCGAGTATTCCAAATAGTATGAAACAAGTGGCAGAGGAGAAAATTACTATTTTTGTTCACTTAAAAAAAAATAGTTCCTGTCTCTCAATTTCAGGTGAAATTAATAAAGTTGAGGGTGTCGGCTTTCTCCCTTTCATGTCCTGCAGGCCTTTCCTGGCCCAGTCCCGACTTTATGTATGTATGTATGTATGTATGGCTGCGTTGGGTCTTCGTTGCTGTGCGCAGGCTTTCTCTAGTTGCTGTGAGCAGGGGCTGCTCTTTGTTGCGGTGTGCGGGCTTCTCATTGCGTTGGCTTCTCTTGTTGCAGAGCACGGGCTCTAGGTGCATGGGCTTCAATAGTTGCGGCTCGTGGGCTCCAGAGCGCAGGCTCAGTAGTTGTGGCACACGGGCTTAGTTGCTCGGTGGCATGTGGAATCTCCCGGACCAGAGCTCGAACCTGTGTCCCCTGCATCGGCAGGTGGATTCTTAACCACTGCGCCACCAGGGAAGTCCCCAGTCCTGACTTTAGAAAGAACAACAAATAAGCAGCTTCTTTAAAAGTCTGCATGCTGATTTAGCAGTGAGGACTCTGCCTTAATTGCCCTTCCTTTAGTGAACCAGCATCATCTGCCAGGGTCGCTGAAAAACCCAGAAGCTTTCTCATGGGGCTGCCCTGCAATTGGAGGTTCTGCCCCCTGTATTTTGCAGGTTAGGTCACACCCCAAGAAAGATGGACTGGCAGACTTTACAGGTCATTCTGTAGAGTGTCGGTTCTGGGCCTGCCTGGACAGAAACAAAAGTAGCCTTGTGTGGGATACAGTATCAATATTCAGTGAGGATTAGCACTTTGTTGTTGTTGACACACCCCTGCCAGAAGTAAGGCAGCTGGCTAGCTGTGGAAAAACACCAGACTGGGATCCAGTGATTAGGGTTCTCTGGCTGTCTGTGAAACCGTGGGGAAATGTCTTTCCCTCAAAATGAGGAACCTCAATTTCCTTGTTTTGGAATGAGAGGGTTGGACTAGCTCTGTGGATCTTAACCTTTTGGAACTCTTTGAGACTTTAATGAAAGCCATGGACTTCTCTTCCCAGAAAAATGAACACACGTGATTTGGTCAGCACTTTAGGCACCCCCTGAAGCCCATGAGATGAAACCCTGGACCTCTAAGGCTCTGCTGCGTCTGACCCCCATCCACCTCCCCCCATTCGCATACCTCCAGCTGCACAGGGCCTTTGCACATGCTGCTCCTGCCCAGAATGCTTTTCACCCATTTGCTTGGTCAGCTCCTGCTCATCCTTTGAGTCTCACCCTTCCCTGACCTCCCAGATTAGATTAGGTTGCCCTGCTAGACCTACGTTCCCCTCCCGGAACTTCTCAGCACTGATTACAGTGGTAACTAAGTGATTCTTTGCTTATGTTGTCTGATTCTCCCTAAACTCCACGTCGGCATTTGTCAGATGAATCTGAATCCACTCAGGCCATGACATTCAGAGACTGATCTGTGAGTGTGCAAGTGTGTCGTAAGAGAACCCCGGTCTGTGTTTCCTGTGATGCACTACTCGAGATGTGCCTTTGCCTTCAGTGATTTCCGCAGCGCTGGGCAGGAATGTCACTTCAAAGCAGGGACTAGGGCACCCAGAAGACTGGCTCCCAGACTTTTCGCCTCAGTGCTCTGCTGGCCTGACCTCCAGGCTGGTCATTGCCCTTTGTTTATACTCTGGACTGAGCTGGAACTCCCACTTTGGAACATTCCCACAGTGCTTGGTGCTTCCTTGTATTGTTGTATTTTTCTCTGGAGGGGAAGTGACCAACATCAGACTTTCCTCCCAGCAGACAAATTCCATGCACAAAGCTTCATGTCAGCTACTGGGCACCGGCTCCAGAGCCCAGCTTCCATCTCCCGCCCGCACACCTGGGGGCGGGGGTGGGGAGGAGGTGGTGAAGGTGCACATTACAGCGATCACTGGCCTTTCCCTTCTGAGCAGTGAGCAGCGCCTTGTAGGACTCCCTGACGCAGGTTTCTTCTGAATCCAGTTGCATCTTGCACTGAGGACAGGACTCTGTAAAAATGTTTCAAACTTCAGTAACCACAGTGTTACCTCCCTGGTTTATGTCGCTTGCATTCCATAATCAAAAAAGTATTCTGATGATACAAGTGTTTGGAAGTGAAATTTTATTTTATTTGCGCTAAGGGAATGAGTTATTTACCAGAATGTTGCAGCGGATCTTACTGGGATATTTAAAAAAACAAAAAAATCTCTGTGACGGTAAATAATTTTTCTTTAATGTATTGTCTCTAAAGCTAGATGTTCATAGATAATGAAATTTAAAAGAAAAAAAACAGCAATGGTAACTATTCTTTAAGTGTGCCAAGCACCTTTAAAACATCAGATTTAAGCTTGAATAGACTGCCTTATGAAGTAGGCAGCATATTAGTTTAGTAAGTATTTTACAGAGGTGAAAAACTCAGGTCCAGGGAGGTGAAGTTCCTATCTCAAAGTCGCCCTGATGGGAAGTGCCCACATAAAGATTCAAACCGGGTCAGCTCTTCGCCAGAGCCAGCACTTTCCACTCCTCCCCTACCTCGTACCCCTGGTCAGGAGGAAGAGGTAGCAGGTTTCCCGGCCAAGAATTAAAATTCTTGGGCTGGATCTGGCTCTCTCACTAAGTGTGAAGCCTTGACCCCCGCCCTGCCCTGCCCCAAGCTCTTAGGAGGAGATGATTTTGTCAGTCTGTCAGGCCCTACCCTTCTGTGAGTCCATGATTTGGGGCTTGCGGTAGTAATACCTCAGGAGTAACTTGGTAACACGTGGTCTGATTGAAAGCAGTCCATACACCCACAGCACCCTCGGAGGATTTGCATAAGATGTGGAGACACGCGATGCTGGCCGTGCAGTGAGCTTTCCACTTCTGGTGGCCTTCCACTTTTGATTCGTCTCATCTGCTTGAGTTCCATGTTGTCTCCCTGAGGTGTGGACCGGATGGGTCACTTGCCCATCTTGGGTGGTGAGCATATTCACCCTTGGGGATGACGCTGGAAGACACTTTTTCTGAGATGAGAATTAGGGAGGAATTCTTAAGAATAGGCGATGCGATTTATCTTCCCCAACCCCCAGCCCCCATCCAGTTCACACAGAACCATTTTGGGAGGCCGTGGTTACCAGAGAAGCAGTTGAACCACAGGGTCCTCACTTCAGAGCTGCTCTCAAGGAAATTTCTAGTTTGTTTGGAAGGTTCATCAGAAAATTAGCTGTTAGAATGTGGCAGCCCCTAGCTGAGAAATGGCAGCGTCGGCCTCGAGCCCAGGTTTCCCTGGTGACCTGTTGTCCTGTGTGCACACGGGCACATGGGGAACTGACCCAAACCCAGTTACTGACTTCAAAGGCTTTACAGACTAGTGGGGATAAAAAAGATACGGGTGAAACTCCAGGTTGGGGACTTTGCCTGAGCTGAGGGGTGGGGAAGGTGGATGAAACAGCGCTCTGGCGGGCCCACAACCCTGGCGCTTGCAGGAAGGAGAGTTCATTTATGGATTAGAAACTTTGGTTGGGCTTCCCTGGTGGCAAAGTGATTAAGAATCCGCCTGCTAATGCAGGAGACACGGGTTCGAGCCCTGGTCCGGGAAGATCCCACATGCCATGGAGCAACTAAGCCCGTGCGCCACAACTACTGAGCCTGTGCTCTAGAGCCCGTGAGCCACAACTACTGAAGCCCGTGTGCCTAGACCCTGTGCTCTGCAACAAAAGAAGCCACCGCAATGAGAATCCCGCACACCACAACGAAGAGTAGCCCCCCTCGCCACAACTAGAGAAAGCCCACACGCAGCGACGAAGACCCAAAGCAGCAAAAAATAAAATAAAAATAAAAAATAAGTAAGTTTATTTTTAAAAAAAAGAAAGAAAGAAACTCCACTTAACACATTGTAGGGTGTGTTTGCAGGGGGGCGGGGAGCCTTCATTTGTTCATCCATTTGTTTATTCCTTCATCTGTCTGCCCATTTGTTCAGTAGTTATTAAGCACGTACTGTGCATGGGTATTGTGCTGGTGCTGGGCGGCATCGTGTGCACAGCATTTGACAAGTTAAAACTTTCGTTAGGTGAAAAGAGACATTAAGATGCAGGTTCAAAAGTAGAGCCTTTTTGATCTATTATGCTTTTGTAGATATTTTGAACTAAATGTCTTCTGGAAGAAATGAGGTCAGATATAATATCTGGCATTGCAAACTTGCCTAAGGAAAATTGTTACGGTTTTTGGAAGGAAACTGAAGTCTCTTCAGAGTGTACCGAAAGGGGTGGGGTGTTTGTTGATGGAGTTGGGGTGGGTGCTGAACTTGAATTGGATCTTTTACCAGTTCTTAGGTTTCAGCAGCCCCCTCTGGCGTGGTTGGGGTGCGGGCCTTTGCTCTTTTCCGGTTTGTGGTTGCAGTTTGATTGGAAGGTGAGTTCAGCGTACAGTGTCAGGGAAGCGGGGTTGGCCGTGGCCTTCACTGAAGCATTTGCTGTCTTTCCTGCCTGTCATTGGAGGAGTGAGACGGACCTGTGCTATTTGCTTTAAGAAGTTCGGAATCTCAGGCTGTGATTTTGTAAAAATGATTTCTGTATTGGTAGATCAAAATAGGAAACCTTAAGATCTTGTAAAGATTTGGGCTTGGCTTCATTCATTTTGCATACATTGGCAGGATTATTTCTGTTTCCTTCAGAACGGGCAGTGCTGGTGCAGCAGGCTGGCCGTGGCCCTGGCAGTGGTAACAGAGCACACTGGCCAGTTGGAGCACTAGTGCATTTAGTGCCTCTCAAGCTCCATTTCTTTGGTTCTGTGGGTCTTTTTTGGATTATTGTCTTTAAATTTTACTCTGGCTCCCACCTTGTACCCTCCAACCCCAATAGAACGAAATTCACTGTGATTATGTGCCTTTGGCTAAATTGCCTGAAGCCAGATATCGGCCGTCTGAGCTAATACAGTTTCACAGTCAAAGAGTATAGCAGTGTTGGTGATAACGATTTACCAAGGCATTCCTAAGTGTCCCTTTTATTTGATCCTCATTATGTTGCCGGAGGGGGGACCCCTTCCAGGGCCCGAGAGTGGGCTCTTGTCTAACACTCGGAAATGAACTGTCTGAGGAGACGCACGTGCTGACAAAGCAAGAGACCATTGGAAAGGGGCGGCCGGGCGGAGAGCGGCAGGGTAAGGGAGCCCAGGAAGACTGCTCTGCCACGTGGCTCGCAGGCTTGGGGTTTATGGCGACGGGGTGAGTTTCCGGGTTGTCCCTGACCAATCATTCTGACTGAGGGTCCTTTCTGGTGGCGCGCGCAACCTCTCAGCCAAGATGGATTCCAGCGAGGAGGATTCTGGGAGGTTGGTAGGACGTGTGGACTGGTGTCTCCTCTCTCCTTTTGACCTTTGCCCTATTCTTCTGGTTGGTGGTAGCTTGTTAGTTCCCTGATCCTTACCAGGATCTCCTGTGGTAAAATAACTTAACGCACATTGTTACTGTCTTTGCCCGGGCCAGGGCCGGGTGGATCAGTCGGTGTTTCCCCTAACCATTACATCCGGGGAGGTGGGACTACTGGCATTATGCCCAATTAACAGATGAGAAAACTGAGACGGCTGTGCTCTGTTGGCAGAGGCAGAATTTGAACCCAGGTGGTTGGTCCTGCAGCCAGTCTCACCCACTGCATGTGCTCCAGGGATTCTTTAAGAGCTTTTCTACCCTCAAACTCTGGTATCTAAATCAATGAAATCTTTCCACGTACCTTGCCATTTTCTTTGTTTTTACCAAAAAGCATATGATTTCATGCCCTTCTTTCTTCCAGGAAACCTGATGTTCAGAATTTAGGTGGTGCTGCATTTTCTCCAGAAAAATTAATTCCAAAATAGAGTGTAAGATTGGAGCTTGAGTTACAGACTCCTAGCTGCTTGTCCTCTGAGGTCTTTTCTTCTTTGGAAACTAAAGTGCAGCTTGCATTTTGATGTTCGTTTGTTTTTCCCTTGGAAACACAGGATTAATGAAGTCAGCTTGTTTTCTCTCTGATGGAACTTGTCACCTGACGCACACTGGTCTGAGGGCCAGAACCTTAAAAAGAAGGTGTGATGTTAGGGTCTCTCTGAAAATGTTTCTTGTGGCACACCCCCAAATTGGTCTATTTTTAACTTTCAGCTTTTTGATCATCTCATTTCCCACTCCTCCCCCAAAGAAAAGCGGTGTCCAGAGTGTTTGGAAATTAGTCTGAGGCTGCTGTGCCAATGAGTAACAGTGTCAGAGGAGGGCGGGGGAAGAGCTTCCTAGTATAGACGGTACGAGACCCACCGCCAGGGCGATAACAAGCCTTTTATTCTGATTTCCTTCCTGGGAGTGAAGGGAGTTTGAAAGGCAGAGGCAAGGACCTCCCAGAGTAGAGTTCAGGTTTTTCTTTTGAGGGTTTGCCAGGGCTCACTGCTGGGTGATTGGGATGTCTGAGAGATGAATCCCCTTCCAGCTAGCGACTTGGTCCGTATTCGCTGTTCCACAAAGACACCTGGGCTTGGAAGGGCCCTGTGATCCTCTGGCTTTAGAATGGGCAATGCTATTGAAAAACAGAAGCCCCTGAAACGAAGCCATCTGTGCCCCTGGAAACAAGGTAAGAAGGCCCTGCGCTTCATCTCCAGGAAGAAGGAAGGAGGCAGCCTTCTGTTGGGAAACTTTGGTTTAAAACCGGAGCTGAAACTGCTTGGGGAAATACCTTTCATCAGAAAATGCTTTCAGTTCAGCATATTTTAAAGAAAATTAACAGGCAGTTCTCCTAAGGAATAAAACGATTTGCATCTCAATGTGATGGCCTGGCTTGGCTGAGAACTTAGTTCAGTTTGAGATTTTTATTTAGTACAGCACACGTCCGTTGGTTGAAATTTTTCAGCTTTAAAAAATATCCCAAGTAAAAATTTTGATATCCAGGAGTTTGAATCTTTTGTGACAGTTTGGTTTAGAGAATGTTATTAATAGCTTTTAAATATATAGCGCCTTTCTTCCAAAGAGTTCAAAGTACCTTCTATTAAAAAAAAAGTCTCATATTTATCCATCCTAGATGTCCGTGACACGGGACAGCAACACCTGTTAAAACCTACTCGGTGTCTCTCAGGCTTGTGTTAGCGTCAGCTTTGAGGAGGAGGAAGCCAGAGGGGCCACACAGCAGTGTGCTGTGCTGTGCCTGGAACTGGAGCGCCCTTTAGCAGCCCCAGGGCCTTCGGGTCTTCCAGTGCACTCGGCTGCCCTTTTCACTGTTATTAACCTAGCAGACCAGCAGTTCGCAGACCTGGCAGGTATCAAAATACCAAAGATGGTGCCCACAGGACTTCATCAGGTATTGGCTCTTTTATCTCCACTTGCCAAAAAGAGTGGAGATAGCACCTGACCTGTAGCGAGACAGTTTGAGCGCAAGCGTATGTACGGGTGTGTGTTTATGAACAGAAAAAATAAACTGGAAGGAAATACATGGAAATGTTAATAATCGTTGTCTTTTGTGGTTAGATTATATATAATTTTTTTTTTCTTCTTAATAGGGAAAAGTAGGTCGGATGCTAATTTACTGTTCGGTTCCAGCCCCTCTGACTTTCCATCAGTCATTCATTCTTTGTCCAACAAGTTACTTTGAAAAAGGTATTCCTTACTGGTTCTTGATCAAATCCTGGTGTGAACAAACAGTAATAAAAGACATTTGGGGGACAGTTCAGGAAATTTGAGTACGAACTACGTGGTAGATGATATTTGGGAACTGTTGCTTATGTTGTTACGTGTGATGATGGTAATGAGTCATGTAGGAGAATGTCCTTTTTGGGGTTGTCATGCTGAAGTATTCAGGGCTAAAGGGTTATGCTGGCTATAATTTTACTCTAAAATGGTTCAGGTGACTGAATGAACACATACATACAGGTAAGAAAAACAGGATCATTTTAGCAACCGTTAGAATCCAGGTAATGCATATATGAGGTTTGTTATATTTTCTTTAATGTACTTTACTCATTTGGGGGAGAAAAACATTTTTTAAAAAAAGCAGTTGGGGCTTCCCTGGTGGCGCAGTGGTTGAGAGTCCGCCTGCCGATGCAGGGGACACAGGTTCGTGCCCCGGTCCGGGAGGATCCCACGTGCCGCGGAGCGGCTGGGCCCGTGAGCCATGGCCGCTGAGCCTGCGCGTCCGGAGCCTGTGCTCCGCAACGGGAGAGGCCACAACAGTGAGAGGCCCGCATACCGCAAAAAAAAAAAAAAAAAAAAAAAGCAGTTGCTGCTTACATCATAGTACCTTGTCCTTCAGAAGAATGAATCTTAGCAGACATGGGTGTTTACTGGTGCGTCAGGATGTAACACTCAGTGCCACGTGGCCTGGTATCTCCAACCACCAAGAAGAAAATTGGCATTGATCCAATAACTCAATCCACTTTTATAACAGGAATTTAATATTTTACTTACTTTTAAGTTGTCTCTGGTTTTCCTTAGAAAAATGTGTGAGTTACAACTTAATACTTCCATAGGAAGCAGCTGGGCTTACAGACAAAAATTAAAGCTTTTGTGTTTTGTTGTGTTGTTTAGTTGTGTTCAGAAATTTAAACGAGAGGCGTTGATAGTAGGGATTGCAGGATCCACAGTGAATTGGGGGTAAAAAGAAGAGCAGTTAATTGCCCCTGATTTCTGGGTCTTCACAGAGTGCGTTTACCAGGGCCGTGTCTCTGCCAGCTTAGGGATTTGTGGGTTTGAGCGGGGTAGACCCTGGACCCACAGTTCGTCCTCCAGTCCAAGGATCCACAATAACAGTGGTGTGGAGTTTATTTATTCTTCACAGTTTGTCTGTTTGTCTTTGTCTTTAAAGGTTGTTTATATTTTGGAACAATGGTTAGGAATTATTTGGTGCAGGGGTCCCCAGCCCCTGGGCCACGGAGCAGTGTCGGCCTGTCAGGACCCGGGCCCCACCGCAGGAGGTGAGCGGTAGGCGGCTGAGGCTGCCCATCGCTCACCTTACTGCCTCCCCCTCCCCCTCCACCCCCACCCCCCCGCCCGAATCTGTGGAAAGATTGTCTTCCGCGAAACTGGTCCCCGGTGCCAAAAAGGTTGGGGACCGCTGATTTAATGGAGCCCAGCCACCACCCTGAGCCTGATCTGAGTGCATTTTTCGAAGTCCAAGCTCAGTGGATGACTGATGGCACCAGGCTCTAGAGCAAGCAGCATGGTATCCTCGTCTGCTTTAGGGACAAGTGAAACTGGGGCACGTCCTTGTGTGCATTTGCTGCAGGCAGCTGGAACTGCCCAGCCTGCCCCTGACTTCTGTCCGGCCTGTGTGTTGACCTGCGATGGCAGATTTTAACCAGAGCCAGACAGTCGTGATTAGGAAGGTCAAATGCAGAATAAATTCTGAAGGGACATTTAAAGGAAATCATTATCTGCCTTTTGGATCATTTATGTTTCTGTTTCCGTGTTGTAGACCTGGAAAGTTAAAAAACTGAGGTGACAGAGTACTAGTTTGAGAAACATGAATCTCACTTCTGCTTGCTGTCACCCCAAAGAGCATTTTGTATACCTAGTAATGTCTCTCTGATGGTTTTACACAGTGTGGGACGCGCACCCTTTGAAGGGGCCAACATTATACTCTCTGACTCTTATAGTTCTAGTTTTTCTTATAGCTCTCAGAACCCAAAACATAAGAAAGAAATGGTACTGCCTTTATTGGTTTTTACAATAATGAATGCTTGCAGTGGTTGATAAATTTAAGTCATTTGCATTACCATAGTGAGTTCTAGCAGGCCCTGTCCAAAAAAATAGGATGGGAGGTAGGATAAGGCGGTGGCTTCCTGTGATCCTGAGTGGTCCATCCATCCAGAGCTCTGCTGCCCCTGACTTTCTGTCTGACCTTGAACAAGTGAATTTTGTAATCCCAAATCGTTTCCCCACTGTCCTTACCTCCAGTGGCCTTCAAATGACTGCATTCCAGCCCTCACCACAGGGATGGGCCGGTGGAGGGCCGGTGGAGGGCCGGTGGAGGGGGGGGCGTCTGTTTACTACAGTACCTGACCAGAAACCTGAGGGCTGTCTCTTGGGATCATTGTTCTGTCTTCCGTACTAGCACAGCGTATGACACTTGGTGCCCTCCGTGAGTGCACTCGGTAACCAAAACTGAGTGCTGCCTGGCCTCCAGTGCTACCATGGGTATACATGAGGTACGAAAGGTGTGGCGTGGTTCCTGGTGCATGGTAGGTGCTCAGTAAATGGTATCTACCAGTGTTCGGGGGGGGGGGGGGGGGGGGGTGGAAACATTCCTTCTTTGCCTTTCTCTGCCCAAAGTAGAGGCGTTGGGGGATGAAAACGGGTACACCCTCCTCTGTCCCACAGCAATTCTGAATTTACAAAGACTAAGTAAATTTATTGATGATTGTTCACACTGCAAAAGATTGCTTCACAAAAGGCACTTAAATCACAGTCGGCATTTCGTTATTGATTAATTGACCCAGGCACCTGGGGAAACCTTCAATTTAGAGCTAATTTGAACTGCTCTGAAATATACCTACTATCCCGTGCAGTGCTCTCAGAAGAATTCTTTGTTTCTTCCGGTCTTTTTTTTTTTTTTTTTCATGAATAACTTGAAGGGTTGCTCACAGTGGTCATTTTGGCTTTGGGGAATATAACAGGGGCAGAAGTTTCCTTGGGAATTAAAAATTGCAGCCGTAGTTGCAAATAGAATTGTTATCTCCTTCAGAAGTCCCAGCAGCTCAGGGCCATACCGGCCTCCTAAATGGAAACGTTAATGATTTGCATGTTTGTGCGCAGTTGGGTGTGAGCAAATGAAATTAACACCCTCAGTGAAGGAGCTGAGGCTGAAGTGTCTTTCCCAGGCCTGGGCTGACTGTGGGCTTAGCGAGGCTGGGAAGGAGATTGCCTGGCTGGGCCGGGGGTGGGGACTCAAAGATTTGCATAAATTCCACATGCTCTCTGGTTCCTGTGCTGTGGGGGCAGATTTATAATTGTTTGGATTCCAGTCATCAAGGGCGCTGAGACTTGCCTCTACAAGCTTGTACCTAGCTAGGTAGTCAAGAAGCATCTGGGGCCGCTGGATGCCTGTGTGCCAGATCATTAATACTGATGGCTTTTCTGGCCAGAGCTGGAGCCGGCCTACCTACCCCGGTGCATTGTGTGGTCTTATTCCATTGCTTTGGGGCTGCAGTGCTCCAGAATGTGCAAGGGCTGGGTGCTGCCCTCCAGTCACCTGAATCAGGGCCTTCTAGCTGAGTGAGGCGAGCCACACGATTTCACGTTTCCAAGCCTGTTTTCTAGTCTCCACGTGAGATTAATAACAATGCCTACCGCGACAGACTGTGGCGCGAAATTAAGTAATTCACGTGAAGGGGTTATAGCCCTTAGCGCACACAAGCACTTAATGAATCATAGTCATTCTTGTTATCGCATGTTGCATAATAGAAAGAAAGAACCCGCTTTTACCAGGTCCGCGGGCATGGATCGTGGGCCTGGATCTGTCCCAATCCCAGCTAGCAGTGTGAGTTTGGCTAACTCTACCCATTGCCCTCCCTCAGTTGAAGGGATCACATGCCAGATGATCTCAGAGGTGCCTTGTGGGCTGTGAATCAGTGGCCGTCAGCACTCATCACTGCTGTTCATCTCTGCAAGCTCCCCTGGTGTTCAGTACCTGCAGACAGCATCACTTCTGCTGAACAGCATGGCCACAGGGACGTTTTTATGGCGTTGAATTTCTTTGAAAATAGTTACTGCAGGACCAGACATAGCTATTCCTAGTTAACTAGAATATTGAACTAAGCAGGACAGTCAGGATGGGAAAATATCCTGAATAATGCTGAAATGTTTTTTCATAATTACATAGTGGTTAAGAGCCTGTACACTGGAGCCCAGATGCCACGGTTGACTCCTTGCTTCCCCACTTCTAGCTGGCTGATGGTTGGCAAGTTACTTAACTTCTGGACCTCAGTTTTCTCACTTGTAGCTAGTACCTACCTCATGGGGAGGTGTGAGGGTCAAGGGGTTTATACATGTAAAGTGCTTAGACCAGTACCTGGCACGTAGTATATGTCCAGTAAGTGTTTATTAGTGTTGTTATTTTTAGGCTAAGTACAGAGAAATTTCATTTTATTTTAGTCGAAAAGATGTTATGTTATTAAAGAAGAAATTGGAAAAAAATTGACAAACTGCAAAGAAGAAAATGCATATTGAGAGACTAGATCTAAAGAGCCTAAAACCTAGTGAGTGGGCAGAAGAATTAGCTGTTGCTGTTAATCTTGTCCAGAGCTGCTGCACATGCATGCGTATTTTTCATATGTGGTCTTCAGAGCTGCTGTAACGACTGTGACATTCTGTCATGTTGCTGTCCCATAACTTATTAAATCATTCACCTGCTGCTGGATATTGAAATTATTTCCCCTTTTTGCTGTTACAGGTAGGGTAACAATAAGTAGCTGTATTCATATATATTTGTGATTTGCTGGATGATTTCCTTAGGATAAGTTCCCAAGGTAAAGTTCCCAGTCCAGGAACCTGCCATGGACTATTGCCATATTGTTTTCCAAAAGGGATGTATCTGTTAACATTTTCTTTCTTTCTTTCTTTTTTTTTTTTTTTTGTACGCGGCCCTCCCACTGCCTTGGTCCTTCCTGCCGTGGAGCGCAGGCTCTGGTCGCGCAGACTCAGTGACCACGGCTCACGGGCCCAGCCGCTCTGCGGCACGTGGGATCCTCCCGGACCGGGGCACGAACCCGCGTCCCCTGCATCGGCAGGCGGACTCTCAACCGCTGCGCCACCAGGGAAGCCCAGTATTTTCTTGAGTGATGCCTGAGTTTATCAGTTATCCACAAGCACATCAGTGCTGAGCATTATCATTTGAAATTGTTTTTAAACAAACTGTATTTACTAGTGCCATCGTGATGAGTTACCTAAAGGCATGGGGCTCAGAGAAGGGAATGGGAAGTTCAAAAACCAATATTAGGGCTGAGAATCTATTTTTGTTTCAAAATTCTATTTTCCCATGGTCTTTTGCATCAGACTTGGCTCAGTCTTTTTCAAGTGCTGAGTTTCACATTAAAAAAGGCATGAGAAGACTTGATTTAAGGATACTCATTTACTATCACAACTTTTTGTCTTCTGTCTCCCAGGAAGCAATGATTATTACATACTTAAATTTCCTCACATGAAAGGGACAGAGTGAGCCCAGAAGTGTTATTAACATTTTTAGTGTAATGCTTACTGTTCAGCGGCGTGACTAATGACCCAGCTCTTCCCCTTTACCGTTTCTGTTGAGGGATGATTCGTTACCATTTTCCCCAGATGCTTGTACATCATGGGGCACCAACCCAGTTGTTATTAAAATAGATATACTGCTATTAAACAGCTTGCTTCAAACCTTTGCTGCAAGAGCGGCTCTAGTCAACAAGTGCAGAGCGTCAGGATGTTGATGTAATGAACGAGGATGGTGTCCATGCCTGTCCATTGTGGGGTTCCAAGCCGCGGTTGGCTGTGACCATGCATAGGCTTCAGGGTAGGAGAAGAAGTTTTCAAAGGAAAGGTTATTTAGCATGCTTTTGGCATTAGTCTTGAGCTGGAAGAGAGTGGTGAAAATCTAAAATGATTACCTAATTTTACCAATGGAGAACTGAGGCTTAGAAAGAAGTGAAGCGACTTGTCTGAAGTCTCACAGCTAGTTTGTGGCTTAGTATCCCCTGTGTTATTATAGTAATATAACAATGATATATAATAATGTGTGTAACAATGATATAAAACAATACAGCATATTGTATATCTAATGATTATATATTTTATATTTATATACTTACATGTTCTAGAATATAACATGTTCAGTATGTTGTGTTACAGTACATTATATATTGTGTCTACCGTACATAAGTATGCAATGGGATACAATAACGGATGTAATAAGAATACAATAATAATAATATGTTGGGTATAATATTAAAAGAATGCTGATAGCTTCCTGTACGCCAGGCGTGGTACTAAAAGATCTGTATACATCATGGGCTTCCATTAATCATTTTTTTTGTTAAGTGAAAGATCAAATGTAGGAAATGGAAACCATAAGTGTGAAGGAATTTTTCTCATGAGAAAGGTAGGGTGGTGTTTTGGGTGTGGTAAGAAAAGGGAAGGAAACTTCGCTTTGTCATCGGATATTTCCAAATTTAGAACAATATCCCTAGCCATTGGTTTTAGGATATGCTTTACCCTGGGAACATGCGTAAAATACATTTCCGTATTTGGCTGTTTCTTTTCCAGCTGTATAGAGGGTGTCACCGATATGGAAGATAATAGCAGTGGCCACTGGCCACTTTATATCTAATTACCTTTTGGCAGTTGCTTACAGGGCACTTGGTTTTGGAAGTCACTTCATGCTGAAATACCCAGATGACTGTTTCTGGGGATTTTGTGGTCTGCAGCTGAGAAATTAGCCCCAGGATGGCACACCTGTGTCAGGGGCGGGTACACTTCTTAAAGAGCCAGATAGTGAATATCGTAGGCTTTGCAGGGCCAGGAGGCACAACCAAGACTATTATGTAGGTACTTATATTACCAGCTAAAATGAAACCATTAAAAAATGGGAAAACCATTCTTCACTTGCAGGCTATAAACAAGGAATCTGCACAAACACCCAGGAGGCTGGCGGGATTTAGGCCGCGGGCACAAGTTTGCCAGCCTCTGACCTATGGGGTCTTTTTTGTTTGGTGCTCTCTGCCATCGTTACTTGGGAACTCAGAAGCAGGTCACTCATCAGTTACCAAAAATACTCACATTTTCAAGCCAGAAAAAGGACTGAAATACCACCCTCCAGGTGACTCATTTTAAAAATTGGGGTTACTTAAACTGAGCCTTCTGGTTTGTAGTCTGTCACACACCATTCAGGTCTTTATCTGTACAAGTGCTTCTCATCACTACAGTGATAAGAAAGGAGATCATGGAAGGTTTGAAGAACCCGATGCTTTGCATGTAGAGGCCTTAAATAGCCTTCCTTTACCATTGAAGGGGCACTATCCTGAAAACATCCCAAGTTTCTATACTTTCATTCATTCATTGATGGATTTTCATTCATTCAACAACATTCATTGAATGGGTCCTATGTCAGGCACTATTCTAGGCACAGGGGGTACCTAATGAAAAATTAAGACGTCATTGCCCTCTGAAGTGTATAGTTTAATATAAACAGTAAAATATATAGTCTGTTCGATGACAGGCATCATAGAAAGAGGGCAGGGGAGGGGATAGGAAGTCCAGGACTAGGAGAGGGAGTGTTAGTTTTACAGAGGTGGGAAAAGGGAGAGGGCTCAGCTGTGAGGAATGGGGGCGGAAGTGCTGAGCCTTCCGGACAGGCTCCCTCCAGGAGAAAGGGGAGCCGGTGCAGGGGGCCTGAGCCGACAGGAGGACGTGGGGTCAGCATGGCTGGAGCAGAGGGAGAGGCTGGTAACACATGAGGCCAGGGAGAAGCAGATCACGTAGGGCCTTGTAGGTGATGGTAAGGAATTCGAAGGGGGAGCCGGTGGGATTTGCTAAGGGGTAAAGTATTGGGTGTGAGAGCTGAAAAGGTGTTTGGGCCTGAGCATTTTGTCTGTTAAAAACAGAAGAGCGCCAGAGGAGCAGACGGGGGCAAGGGGGAGATCGGGAGTTGTGTTTGGCACAGGTTGAGTTTTAGATGCCTGTTAGAGATCTAAAAGGAGGTGGCCGTTAGGCCGGTGAGTGTCAGAATCTGGATTTCAGAGAAAATCTAGGCCTTTTTGAGTTTTTGACTTTTGAGACTGGATGAGATTGCCAAGGAAGTGAGTTAGAGAAGAGAAGAGGCCAAGGACTGACCCCAGGGCACTGCAGCATCGGGAGGTGGAGGTGACGAGAAAGGCCCTCTGGTGAGGTAGGAGGAAACTCGGAGACTGTGGCGCCCCAGGAGCCAGGTGCAGAAAGTGTTAGAGCAGAGGGCCAGTGGTGACAGGTGGTGCTGATCTGAGCCAAATCACGTAAGGACTGAGACTTGACCACGGGATTTAGTAACATGGTGTTCACTGGGGACCGCGGCGAGACGTTTCAGTGCAGCGTTGGAGGAGAAAGAGGATGTGAAAGCGCGGGGGCAGAGGGGAATTAGACGCAGTGAGCATGGGCGGTTCTTTGAGGAGTTTTGCTGCAAGACAGAGCAGAGACAAGGTGGTAGTTACTGAGGGTAGTGGGGTCAGGGGGGAGCTTTTTTTAAAGGGAGAAGTCATGGCAAGATTGAATGCAGATGTGAATGATCCAGTAGAGAAGGAAGAACTGAGGACTGGCGAAGAGAAGCTCTAACAGCTTCGTATCGTGAGTACTGCTGTAGCAGTCGGTCAGTGCTGACACATCACGCCAGTATTTGGTGACCTAACAATGGTTAATTTAGTTCACGCTTCTGCAAGTGGCAGTTTAGGCTGGAGTCCTGGTCTCAGCTGGGGTCCCTCCTGTGTCTGCCGTCAGCTGCCAGGAAGGCTCATCTCTGCCTCTGGCAGGCAGCCGGGATCACTCACCTGGCAGCTGTCGGCTTCCTAGAGAGCGAGGCGCACATGGCCTCCCGAGGCCCAGGGTCGGAACTGGCACAGTGTTGCCTCCGCTTCATTTCGTTGGTAAAAGCATGTCCCAACCCAGATTCAAGACGGGAGAGAGACCCCATCTCTTGATGGAAGGCCCCTGAAGTCAAGGGTCGGGGTGATTATACTGTGGCCATTTTTGCAGACAGGCAGCCACAGTTTGTCTGTGAGCCGAGTATATTGCGTTTGAGCCTCACAGGAGTTTTGTGTGGTAGGTAGTGTTTTATCTTCATTTCACAGACGGGGAAACGGGGTCAGTGAGGGTCTGGTATCTTGCTCAGTGTTACACAGCTAGTTGGTGGCAGAGCTGGGACCCAAACCTGGTCTCTCTGATGTCAGAACCCCTTGCACTCTGTTCTGCATTCCTGATAGTGTGGGTCACAGCAGACCAGAGTGTTGCCTCCTCTCTCTTCTCGTTAGGCAAGGGAATAATATTTTTGAAGATGACTGTTATCTCATCATTAGAATGGACTGAGGGAGGCGATTATCTTGTGATTTGCATGTTTACTGTGGGGATTGGACAGCTGTATTTATTAGAATCCCAGTGAGGTCACAGTTGTGTATGTAATTAGGGCCTTTATTGACACAAATTCATGTCTCCACTGTCAGCTGGACCCTCAGTGCCCTCTGACAGTCTTTGTGCGTGTCCTTGGTCAGGTGACTGTCCTGTTCCTTGTAGCAGCCTGTGCATATAGTCACCACTGTCTGCAAGACCCGATTCAAACCCCCTTTGCCTCCAGGCCTTCTGACGTTCTGTGTCTGCCTTTATCCCTGCCTCTCTCTCTGTCCCTGACACAGACGCCCTGCCTCTGCTCAGGTCCTCCTCCCTCCAGAACCTGCTGTAATCAACATCGGTCTCCTCTAGCAGCTGGACTTCAAGCTTTCCAAGAGCAGAGTCCCAAAGGTGGAAAAATTAGCCTTAGCATCAGGGAACTTTGGCCCTTCCACTGGTTGTGTAGCCTCGGGCAGTCGTTTCCCCTGACGTTCACGAATCTGAGTGGACAAGCTGAGCCGTCTTCAAGACCACTCAGGGAGAGTGAGGTCTGCTTATGTTCACATAGGAAGCCCTTGGCCTAGAGCTCCATTCTCTGCAGTGGCTACCAGCGTGTCCCAAGTCCCTGGTGTATCTGACAGCCCTTCTGTTTGCCGCAGCAGCAGCATTCTCTTTGCCCTGCCATCGTTCCAGCGTCAAAACTTCGCTGGCCCCGGGGCTCGAGCAGCTGCCCTCCACTTAGCTCATTAGGGAAGCAGCTGGAGAGATGGCTGGTCTGGGTGCTGATTCCACAGTCTCAGAAAAGATATTTGGTTGGAAAGCAAAGACCATGGTGAAAATATTTTTTAAAGCTCTCTTTGGATAAAGGGAGCACATAAATGAGTAATTAGGCTAAACCTAGCATTTCAGGTCTCTGTAACCTCGCTTAATGGGAGCCCAGGAGCTGCGCTCTTCTGTGAAGTCCTTGGGTTGGGATCCCAGCAGGCTGGGCGGGAGGGAGAGCTTCCCTGGAGGAGAAGACTGGGGCCAGTGAGGAGGGCTCCGTGTGTTGGCCGTGTCCTCAGCAGGCTGCAGCTGAGGCCTGAAGATTCAGGATGAAGTTGGTCTTTATACTTACATGCTTTGCTGTAAGAGTAGAAATCGTCCTGCTGCTTATTTATCATGTAACCTTGGGGAGATTACATAATTTCTGTCAGCTTTCACTTGCTCAACTGTAAAAATGGAGGCAGCTAATAACCCCTACCTCGTAGGGCGTGAGGATGCGCGGATGAGGGCGTGTCGGGCGGGGAGTAGCTGTGATTGTAACGACTGTGTGAAGTTCACCTGTGCTCTTAGGTTATAAATCACTGACTAAAAAGATTCTTCATACTGTCATAGTTACTCTATACTTTCAAGATGTGTCCTTATAGGATTTCTTATTTCTTTAGTCATTTGTTCACTGAGTTTATATTTATCAACCTTCGACTTATGGGCAAGGTATGGTTGATTGTTTTCTTTCTGCTCAGGTTATGATGAGCTGTTCATTTCTTAGTGGCTGACATTATAGTGACTTTCAGAGCTGCAATTTGCGGAGTACCTACTTCAGTAGAGTTGCTTACCTAGGAGTTAGCTTCTAAAGTCAGGGCATGAGGGAAACATTGCCTATAGTCAAAATAACCCTTGAAAACCCCTTAAGTCATCTATAATAAACAGTCTACATTGGGGGGGGCGGTCATCAAACTTTCTGTAACGAGCCATATAGTAAATAATTTGGGCTTTGCAGGCCGTGGATGATTCTTCTTCATTTTCTCTTTTACAGCCCTTTAAAATGTAAAAAACCATCTTAGCTCTGGGCCCTTTAAAAACAGGCCTTGGTCTGCATGAGTAACCTGTGGTTAGCAGCCTCCAAGACGGCCCCAGAGGCCCACCCAAGCCGGTAGTCACAAGCCCAGGTGCAGCCCCTCCCCTTTTGTATCAGGGTTGGTCGCATGACCAGTAGAAGAATGTGGCAGAAGCGATGGATGAGTTGTCACGTCTGACTGGGTGGGTTCTGCCTTCCTGCTTCTCTCTCGGATCTGCTGCTCTGGGGACACCAGCTGCCCTGTCGTGAGGAGAGGCTCACAAGGTGAGGACCTGAGGCCTGCTGCTGTCAGCACAGGGTGTGAGCTTGGAAATGGCTCCTCCAGCCCTGGTCAAGCCTCAGATGATGCCGCCCTGGCCACACCTGAGACCCTGAGCCAGAGCCACCTGGCTCATTTAAATCATTGTCTTTAGGTAATTGTAAAATCCTCAGCGGCGCAAGGGGGAGCAGTGAGAAATTCTAAAAGATGCCTGCTTGCCTGCAGAGTTTAATCCATTCACTTTTAATAGTAAGTGTTTTTTACCAATTACCAAGTTACCTGAGGGTATGATGAAGCCCCTCTGGTGAGCCAGACGTTGAAATGCACCACTTAATCCCCACAGCAGCTCTTGCTAAGGTCAGTGCTGGGAGCTCAGCGTCTACGCTGATCTGACCCCTTCTAGGCTTTCTCTGACATTCATGATGGCACTCTGCTATAATACAGCAGTGCTCTTGTGATCTCTGGAGAGCTTGTGCTCCCACAACGGGTAGCTCCAGATGGCTTTGCTCTTTCTCAGTTTTGCCCAGAGGACCTTCTGTACTTAATGGCTCTTCCACAGGCAGCTGGCCATTGACCTAGGTCATGTGGCCTGCCTTAGAAAGATGGGCTGGGCCAATTGGTTCTGGCTCAGGAATTTGAACCAGGACTCAGAGAGACAATCTAATCACTGGTGGGCACTGGAGCTGAAGAGTCTTAAAGAGCTGCAGAGTTAAATGGGGCGGACCAGGGTGGCCTCTTTGGGAAGAGGCGAGATTTGCCTCAAGACTTGGAGGAAGGGAGTTGGCCCAGCAGGTATCTGAGGGACAGGCATTCCAGGAGGGTGGAATGTCAGGTAGGTGTGTTCGAGGAATGGTGAGGAGGCTGGGATGACTGGAACAGAGAGAGAAGATCCTGTCAGGCCTTGAGGATCATTATAAGGACTTTGACTTTTATCATGAGAGAAATGGGCAGGTGTTGCAGAGTTTTGACTTAAGTTTTCCTAGGATCACTCTATTGTGTGTATAGGGTAATAAAGGGGCACCAGAGCACAGGTCAGGAGCGCTGCTAGAAGCTGCTGTAGTGATCCAGGGAGGTGCAGTGCAACTGATACAAAGTGGTTGGATCTGAAGGATTTTGAAGACTAGGGCCAACAGGGTTTCCCGACTGCTTGGATAAGGATCGTAGGAGAAAAAGAGGAGTCAAGGGTGACCTCAAGGTTTCTGGCCTGAGCATCTAACTTTAAGAATGGAGCTGCCATCCACTCAGGTGGAGAAGGCTATGGCAGTGATCAGGGTTCAGTTAGACGTGCCTTCTAGATCTCCAAATGGAAGTACTGAGTGGACAGTTAAATATATGCCTTGAAAGGAGAAAGATCTGGATTAGAGGTATAAACTTGGGAGTCTTGGTATAAAGATTGTGTTTAAAGTCGCAAGAGTGGATGAGCTCCCTAAGGGAGTGAGCCTGGATGAGGCCTGGAGCCGGCACAGAGGCACCGAAGCAGGGAGAGATGGAGGACGCTGGTTCTGAGCCGCCTTCTTGGTTCTCACCCTTCCCGACGGTTGGATGTTGAGCTTCCCTTGGATTCCCAGGAGTCTCCTTCCACTCATACTTACCTTAAGCCTTCCTTTTTACTTGAACATGATTCATGAGGCTTCTGTCCCTTGCTACCAAAGAGCCATGGCTGAAATGGTGGTATCAGCCCCCTTTACAGGAAGGAAACAGATTCAGAAGTGAAACTTACTCAAGGTTTTACCCAGTGGCCTAACTGGGCTTGGTGTCTAAGTCCCTCTGGCTCCAGTAAGTGCAAAGTGTGTGGGATCCCATTGTCCTTCCCTGGCTGTGGATGGCTGTTGGGCTGTGGGCAGTGATTAGTGTAATTTGAATGGTTTAAATTGTCTCGTGCAAATTCGGAGGCAGGGCAAGTCCACCCCCAGCCCCCCTGCTGAGACTGTCATTGGCTTGAGTTTTAAATCTCAGGGGTCCCAATGCAGTGAAAGGAACCGAAGCGTGGGTGGGGAGTTAATTGATTAATTTATTTCTTCATTTTCTATCAACAAATATTTGAGCACCTGCTGTGTGAGATACTGTTAGGCACAAATCTTTCCAAACATGAATTTTTCATCTGAACCACAGAACACAGAATTATTTGAGTGACTCTTTTCTCAGGTATTCCAGGATGGTACACAGCTAGAGTCATTCTAGATGGATAGGAGAATTCAGTTCATCCAACATGCCTTAGGGTCTTAGACTTCATTCTCTCCTCTCAGTTGAGAAAGGCAGAAACCAAAATAGTCCTCAGGTAGATACTAATTACAGACTGACAAATACTATGAAAGAGCAGAGCTGAAGTTGGAAGGGTTAAGTCAGAGTTAACCAGCTGAAATGAGGTGAGCCTTTGGGCGGGGGGTGAGCAGGGACACACCGCTGTCTGATGAGGAAACACCGTGTAAAGGCCCCGAGGACAAGGTCTGGGGGTGGTGAGAGGACCACTCAGTGGCGGAGGACATGTACCTATCCAGTCAAAGCCTTGAGTTTAAGAGCACTGGCAAGCTGAAAAGACACTTGGTGTTTTAAGTGGTGTGTGTGTGTATTTGCACAAGAGATTGAGAGCGATGAGATTTGTGCTTTGAAGATTACCCTGACTTCAGTGGGAGAATGTACTGGAAAGGGCAAGAATGGACTCGGAGGCCGAGTTTGTCATCCCTGCAGGTGACGGCTGCATGGATGAGGGTGGTGGCAGTGGGACAGACTCGCTGATAATTTGGAAGGTGAGATGGACAGGACTTGGCAGTGGAAGGGATTTGGGGATAACAGGGTTGAAGCAGGTCAAAGATGACAGCCGGGTTTTGGGCTTATGTTCACGAGTGGTCACCATCCACTGAAATAAGAAGTACAGGAGGAAACCCATTGCTGTTTATTTGGTTTACATATAAACAGTGAATTGTGGTTCTTTTAGGGCTTTTTCTGTTTTTATTAACCACGGGAGTTAAAACCATTGGTTGCAGGTGTTTGCAAACTCAGAATAATTGAGTTCTCCCTGAAATTCCTTAATTTTATTTTATTATTTTTTGGCTGTGTTGGGTCTTCGTTGCTGTGTGCGGGCTTTCTCTAGTTGCAGTGAGCGAGGCTGCTCTTCGTTGCCGTGCGCGGGCTTCTCATTGTGGTGGCTTCTCTTGTTGCGGAACACAGGCTCTAGGTGCTCAGGCTTAAGTAGTTGTGGCTCACGGGCTCAGTAGTTGTGGTGCGCGGGCTTAGTTGCTCCGCCGCATGTGGGATCTTCCCAGACGGGGTCTCAAACCCATGTCCCCTGAATTGACAGGTGGATTCTTAACCCCTGAGCCACCAGGGAAGTCCCTTGAAGTTCTTAACTTATGGGATTTGCGAGCTTTTAAAGGGAGTGACTTAGAGGGACGGTGTCCCAAGTCCATCTTGAAAGGTTTTCCTTTTACCTGGCATGGCACCTCTAGCGCCATGTCCTCAAGGTAACTCTGCCCAGGGAGATAACCGCACACTTCCTGACCTTCAAAAGGGAGAAAAGGCCTGGCTGTGGCTCATCTTTATTTCTTTTCGTGGGCAGTTGGGCTCTTAATGAGAATGTTTCCCATTAGGAGGTCCCAGGAAACCTCCATGCACGAGGGATTCCCATGATTATTGGGAGAAGTGCCGTGTTGGGCGTGCTCTTGTGGGTAGCTAACACTCGTATGAGCAGCCAGAAGGGTGTTGTCATCCAGGGCTTGGGACCTGTGATGATGGAGTATCACGATGGACACGTTAATTTTCTATTTATATGAAAACTCACTTTTTTAAGGCTTGGAGGTGGAGAGTCCTGGGCTGGATGGCACGGAGGGAGAGAAGACAGGGTCTCCTACTTGGCACTAAGTATTTGCCAACTACATTTCAGCTTGTTATCCTTGGCACCAACCCAGGGGCTGGGCAAGCTCTGAGTTCTAAATAGGAAGGCGATTGTGCAAACGGCTCAAGTCCTTCTGTGCCTCCTTTCCTTCTTCCAATTAAGAAAAATCTGAGGACTGCCTCACTCTTGAGACAGTAAAAAAAAATAAATAAATAAATTCTAAAGGGAACATACTCAGTTGAGAACAGGCTTGTGGGGAGGGGTGAATAGAATTCCCTCTGTAAGTTACTCAATTGGCCACTCAAAAATAATTGGTTATTAATTGAATCCTTTGTTCGGGCTTGCCTTCTCAAATTTTCCAGTATTGGTAAGAAGCCAGCGGCTAGCAATTTGCTTTAACATAACTGATACTGTTGGTAATTTTATATTTGTATGATTTTGAACCTCAGCAGTTGAAATGTTCAGTTTATTTTATATCTTCCGTTTCACCCCCATTCATACTCCATTCACACCCCATTCATAGTTCGACTAAATAATTATAGTACGACTGTGTAATTACATTCAAGTGCTGTGAATGAAAAGTATCTGGGGCTGAGGAGGCATGTAATGGGCCCTAATCTTTTACTTCATTCAGCGTTTGTTAATGAGGACTTCGCACGTGTCCAGCACTGTGCAGGGCCCTGGGGATACAGTCACGAGCAGGCGAGACACAGCCATGCCTCTCACGGCCTAGTGAAAGAGAGGGGCCGTCAATGTACCCTGCGGTACAAAGCAGTGAGCTTCATGCAGGGCCTCTAGCTGAGTCACCTGGTCTAGGAGGTCAAGGAAGGTCAGTGAGAAACAACAATTATTTAAACAGGAGCCGAGCTATTGTATGTAGGTAGTCTGGGTGGTGACTTTACTTGGATTGCAGGGCTCATTTGACAGCTCTGTGTGTCGATGCTCAGTTATATAGTAGAGTCGCATTTGATACAGAGGAGTTGGGTTTGAATAAAAGTACATAAAACAACAGTTACGTATAGCCAAATTACCCTTGAGAATCCCTGTTGGAGACCAACAAAGTGAGCTGTCCTTTCGGCATTTGATACAGAACGCTGTTTCTTTAGACCAGGGGTGTGCAAACCACCACCCCTGGGGCCAGATCCACTTGGCTGCCTGTCTTTGTAAATAGTTTTATTGGAACACAGCCACACCCATTCATTTACACATCATCTGTGCTGCTTACCCATTAAAATGGCAGAGTCAAGTAGTTTGACAGACTGTAGGCCCCACAAAACCAAAAACATTTACTCTGCTGCCCTTTAAAGAAAAACTTTGCTGACCTCTGCTTAGAGCAAATGTAGGAATTGGTTTTATATTTGGGCACCACATGGTAAAAAGAAAATTGTTATCTTTAAATACCAGAATCCTGTTGGTGAGGTGAGATGTTCACACCACAGAAGGCATGAAGGAACTGAGGAAACAGTCATTTCACCTTTCCTATCTTACTTTCACCTGGGGTCATGTACTCATTAACAGAAATGGAGAGTGATTTGCCTAAAATATGTATCCTTCTCCTTTTCCCTTCCTCCCTCCCTCTTTCTGTTTTTCACGTGTACATAATTGAATTCATCTGAGGTTAATGGAGTCCATCATATCCTCTTTGTGCTTCAGTTGTGCAGGCTGAGGAGAAAAGAACAGATAGACTTAATATGTAGATGGTGCGTTTCTATGACCTGAAAAGCTAAATGATGTCAAAGCTAAAATGATGTCATCATGATTTCACTGGAGAAAAGTGGTAAGAATGAGTCATCATTTTGACATAGTTAAGCATCTTGAACCCAAAACACTATCCTGCAGCTTTCCACACTGTGTCTACATTGTAACTGGTGATGCAGTCTCAAGAAACCATTGTCAGGGGGCTTCCCTGGTGGTGCAGTGGTTGAGAGTCCGTCTGCCAAGGCAGGGGACATGGGTTCGTGCCCCGGTCCGGGAAGATCCCACATGCCGCAGAGCGCCTGGGCCCGTGAGCCATGGCCGCTGAGCCTGCGCGTCCAGAACCTGTGCTCCGCTACAGGAGAGGCCACAACAGTGAGAGGCCCACGTGACGCAAAAAAAAAAAAAGAAACCATTGTCCATGGGTTTAAGCAATATTGTTAACTGTTTTGAATTGTAAATTTAATTTGTTTTTATAATTGTATGGGAGCTATAAGCATGTGGCAGGCAAACTTTCAGGTGGCCCTTGTGATTGTTACCTCCTGGTGTTCACATCTTTGTCTAATCCCGAAGTGTGGACAGACCTGTGACTCACTTCTAACCGCGAAAATATGGCAGAGGTGATGGGATGTCTTCCTGATTATGTTTTGTTATAGCAGACAGTCTTTCTAGCAGACCCACTAGAGGCATCCTCCCTTGCAAGCTTTAGAGAAGTCAGAGGCGATGTGTGTCAAGGAGCTGAGGGTGGCCTCCAGCCTACAATCAGTAAGAAGCTGGGGCCCTTAATCTGTTGGCTGCAAGGAAATTAAGTCTGCTAGCTGGGCAGCCTGAGGGAGCTTGGACACAGAGCCTTCCCGGGTCAGGCCTCCGGATGAGGCCTCAGCCTGCCGACACCTTGACCACAGCCTTGGCAGAGGGGGTGCGTCTGAGCTGTAGCTGGGCCCTGACCAGCAGAGACCTCATAACAATAACATGCGCATGTTTTTCATTACACTGTGCTGGAGAACTACGACAAAACATAAGCAGTTTAGAGCAGCTTTTACTGGTTCATACTTAACATTGTAAGAATCCAGGCTAACCCTGGGAAAAGCAGTAGGTTATTTCCTCCTCAGAGCTTGTCCTTAAACTATTGAGCCGCTTGACAAAATTGCAATATGAATGGTGGCTTAGATAACAGTATTTTATCAGTGTTAAATTTTATGAAGCTGATCACTGCACTGCAGTGATGTAGAGTGTCCCTATTCTTAGGAACTACTCAAGGAAGTATTTTGGGGAACCCACTTACTCTCATATGGTTCAGAAAAAATTTGCATGTGTGTCAAATAGATAAATGTGTTTGTGTAGTATTTCTCCCCTGCTTTTTAAATGTGAAGTCAGAGAAGGTCTAGAAGGTCTTCCCTCTTAGGGTAGAGCATTTTACCTTTTGATTTTGATTTTGCATTTCCTGTATGTAATACCTCCTGAAGCAAAATGGACTGCCAAGAATGTCACTTGGTGTTTGTTATTGTTTTGCCTAAGCAAAAGAGGCTAGCAGTTGTAGGACCCCTATCTGATGTGGTTACTTGTGTAAAAACGCTTAATTCTCAGGTAAATACATATTCTGTCATTTATTACTCACAGTAGCCGTTTGTAGTGGGTGCTGTTGTTTGTCTCCATTTTGCTAACGAGGATGTTAAATTACTGTCCGAGCTAGTTAGTGGTGGAGCCAGGGCTTGACTGCAGCCCTCTCCCTGCCTGGTTACCAAAGAACGTCAGCCCAGGCGTGCCGTGCCGTGCCTGCTCTCTCCCTTCTAAACTGGCCCGGCAGGAGGTGGGCCACTCACGCGATGCTGCGTCTGCAGCAGTTCATCGCCAACAGCACGTCTGATCTCAGCCTTGGTGAGCTTTCGTTCTTTAGTCTCTCTCTTTCTTTTATTTATTTCTTTTATTTATTTCTTTTTGACTGTGTTGGGTCTTCGTTGCTGTGCGCGGGCTTTCTCTAGTTGCGGTGAGCGGGGGCTACTCTTCATTGACGTGTGCGGGCTTCTCATTGCGGTGGCTTCTCTTGTTGCGGAGCACGGGCTCTAGGCACGTGGGCTTCAGTAGTTGTAGTGCACGGGCTTAGCTGCTCCGCGGCACGCGGGATCCTCCCGGACCGGGGCACGAACGCGTGTCCCCTGCATCGGCGGGCGGATTCTTAACCACTGCGCCGCCAGGGAAATCCTGGTCCCTTTCTCGTTTCACCCGGCAAATCCAGAAGCGGCTCCTGTGGTCATTTCTACGACCCTGACAAGGTCTTTCCGGCAAGGAGCTAACGAGAGATGCCCTGCTCGTGATGTTGCCGTGGTCATGGTGGAGGAGATGGACACCTCACACTGGCTGGCCCAGTGTTCTTCGGCCAGGGGACACATGGAGGATGGGCCTGTCCTCGTGCGTGCCCTCCCCAGAGTCAGTCTCAGCTTCCAAGGTGTTGGCACCTGGAGACTTCATAATCCATCCTTCACACAGCTGCCTGGGTGCCCCCTTCTGGTCAGTGATGAGGTTTGGGCCTGACTTCTTCCCTTGAGTTTCAGTGGGGCCCCTGTCCCACACTTGGGGGCCATGTTGGTGACAGCCCTTAACCTTAGTGCCGCTTCTCCAGTCTGAAGGATTCCTGACTTCTTGATCTGTCTTATGCTGCTGTCCTCTTTGTCATTCTACTGCCCTTCTAGACCTTATCCATTTTACTCACAAAAAGCTGGGGGAAACGGTAAAAGCAAACCTCCAGCCTCCCTGTGTAATCTTGGCTGCCTGTCTGAATGCAGGGCGCTTTGAAGAAAGATTCTCTGAGGAGGAAGTGGGCTGCTGGTTCCCCTCCCCCCGTGGGGGCTGGCTCGCAGGTGCACCATTTGATTGGTTTTTCTCTTGCACACACAGTCCCCCACTAGTGCCAGGAGTGCGTGATAGTCCTGTGGGCGCCGACGTGGGCCAGGTCATCAGTGCTGTAACCGCACCGAGTTCAGGCCTCCGACTGCCATCTCATTTCTGCCAAAAATAGGTGGGGAAAGACCATATTTCCGTTAAGTTCTTTAAGGGTTATTTCTGTATTAAGCCGGAGCTCCTGGAAACAACACACCAGGCTATATTAGTAGCTTACATTCCTAAGAAATGTGTTCCCTGATAAAGTTACTGGGTTATTGATTTTTTAATAGATAGCAGATATTAACTGGTTATATGAAGAACATTGTAGATCTTCTAGAATGTTGTATCCGGAAAAGTTTCCCTCTTCTGTTGAGTTCATATATTTTCTTTGGATGGTCCAAAATTAACCTATCTTTTTGCCCCTTTACCTTTGCTACTAGGAAATTTAAGAACTGAATGATCATGGCTCAGTCACAGTAAATGTGTTCCTAGCTTCTGTTCTCTTTTAAACTGTCTTATTAGTTATGTGTTTAGTGTTGCTTAAATAAATAACCTATGTAGGGGAAGAGTTGCTTTGTTCCTGCTTCTGAGTAGAAGCAGCTGTGAGGGTGTTACGTTAATTATTAGGTGCGTGTTTTAACTAATGTAGACAAGAGCTTGTTGACCTGTGCTCTGGGTGAGACCTCTGATTTCTGCTTCTGCTTTGGGGGTCAAACGCTTGAGGAGAGTTCCATTCTGAGCTGGAGTATTTCTGTGGGCTTGGTGCAGACCAAGGCTCTCCTCTGCAGCCAGTGTTGAAAACAAGGTCTGCAGCGGCCGGGCTGCTTGTTGGCCTTGTGGCCCCGCTTCATTCACCCTCCCTGGTCACTTGGACTGGGGGGGGGGGGGGGAGGAAAAGCTCTTGGCTCAAGCTTTTAGCAGGACCCTTAGGCCCTAAGGGAGGAAGCTAATTTTAGTTGTTTTTAATGTTATGGTAGTTGGGTTGCCTCTTACCTCTTAGAGTAGAGCATTTTAGCTTTTGTTTTTGCTTTTGCATTTCCTGTGTATACCTCCTGAAGCAAAATAGACTGCTAAAAATGCCACTTGGTGTTTATTTTGTGCCTATAATAACAGTCAAGACTTGTAAACACTGTGAGTCACTAAAATAGTTTTAGGAGGAAAGAAATGTTATCTGTGTTACTCTTTTCTATATAGAGATTTTCCAGTAGATTTTTCTATGCTTATTTTAATTGCATAATCTAGTCCTTTCATCAGTAGCCATACAGTAACATTTTATTCACTGGCACCTTTCATCTCTGCTTGTATGCAAAACACCTTATTTTTAAAAGGGAAGTAAGTTTTGGAGGAAGATGGTGGTTAAAGGGGAAAGTTGCTGGAAAACGGGGTTGTGCTGCTAACAACCAGGAACAAGCCACGTGCTCATCCGTTGTCATCACAGGTGCTCACCCTCCTGCTTTCCACAAGCGCACTTGGCCTTGTTCACCAGGTGTCCCCTAGCACACGGTGGAGGCTTCGTTAAGTATTTGTTGAGTAAATGAAGTCAGTAGCACGGCAGGTAGGGAGAGGGTAAAGAATAGTGGACTTATAAAACAATGAAGAAAGAAGGGAAATCAGCTAGGCCAGTGGTTCTCAAACTCGGTGTGTAACAGGGTCGCTTGCAAGGAAGGCTGGTTAAAGCAGAGCGCTGGGCCCCAGCCCCAGAGTCTCCCACCCAGTTAGGCGTGGCGCTGGGCCCAAGAGATTGCACTTCAGACCAGCCCCTCCTGGGCGAGGCTGCCGCTGCGGGTGGTTCAGGGCCCTGCTCTGAGAGGGCAGTGATCTGTGCTTATTGCCCTTGTTTTCCAGATGAGACGACAGGCTTGGAGAAGTTGCGCCGGGCCTAACTGACGTTAGTGGCAGAACTGACACTAAATGCCGGACCTTTCCTCCCGCTTTCTGGGAAGAGGAATGTACAGCAAGTCCCCTGTGTACGAACAAGACCCGTTCCGAGAGCGCGTTCATAAATCCAGTTTGTTCGTAGGTCCAGCAAAGTTAGCCTAGGTACCCAACTAACACAGTCGGCCGTATAATACTGTGATAGGTTTATAATACTTGTCGCACAAATGATACGTAACAAACAAACACAAAAAATAAAGAAAACATTTTTAATCTTACAGTTCCTTGAAAAGTCCAGTAATCCAGTACAACAGCTGGCATCCAGGGGCTGGCATGGAGTGAACAGGCAGGAAGAGCTACAGATGGGAGCAGGGAGAGGAGGGGGGGGAGGGCAGCGTACTGCCGTACTCTATACAGTCCCGTACAGTAGGTGCACAAAAGCACAGCCACGTGTAGAGTTTGCACGCACGTGACAGTGTATATGCCAGACACGTGAACTGACTTACATGATTGGACATGCGAACGCACAGTCGCATCTTTGAAAGTTCGCAACTTGAAGGTTCGTATGTAGGGGACTTACTGTATTCTGATGTCTCTAAATTGGCAAACTGCTATGGTGACCACATTCCCCAGTTTCTTTCTTGGGAAGAAAGACACCTTGGGACAGAATAAGAGGATAAGAGGTGTTGTTCCATATATTGGTTAGTTACTCCTGCAAAAGTGCCCTGTTTGACCGGATGGTATCCGCCACCCAGTAAGGAGTGGTTTGTTTGGGGGCTGAGTAGTGGCCTCGCATTGTTGCCAGTTCCTCCCTCATGTCTCTTGACTGTCTGGGAGATGTTAGCACCGCCCGCCCTCGTGTTTGGACAGCTGTGGATGGGACGCTGCCTTGAGGGAACGTCCTGCACAGGTGATTTCCACGCTGTGCCGTTGGTACTGAAGTTGGAGTGGAGGAGCACCCTTTTTTCTCTTTTTGGTAATTTATTTTTTTTTGAAGTATAGTTGATTTACAAAGTTGTGTTAATTTCTGCTGTACAGCAAACTGATTCAGTTATACATATTTCTCTTTTTAAAAGATTTTATTTATTTATTTATTTATGGCTGCGTCGGGTCTTAGTTGCGGCACGCGGGATCTTTCGTTGTGGTGCATGGTGTTGTGGCGTGCGGGTTTTCTCTTCTCTGGTTGTGGCATGCAGGCTCCAGGGCACACGGGCTCTGTAGTTGTGGTGCGGGGGTTCCAGAGCACGTAGGCTCTGTAGTTTGCAGCCCACAGGCTCTCTTGTTGAGGCGTGCAAGCTCAGTAGTTGTGGCACACGGGTTTACTTGCCCCACGGCATGCGGGATCTTACTTCCCTAACCAGGGATCGAACCCGCGTCCCCTGCATTGCAAGGCGGATTCTTTACCGCTGGACCACCAGGGAAGTCCCCCATATTTCTTTTTATGTACATTCTTTTTCATCTTCTTTTCCATTATGGTTTATCACAGGGTGTTGAATATAGTTCTCTGTGCTATACGGTAGGACCTTGTTGTCTATCCATTCTCTGTATAATAGTTTGCATCTGTTAATCCCAAACTCCCAATCCATCCCTCCCTCACCCCCTCCTCCTTGGCAACCACAAGTCTGTTCTCTATTCTGGAAGTCTGTTTCTGTTTCATAGCTAAGTTCATTTCTGTCATATTTTAGATTCCACAAATACGTGGACAAATATGGTATTTGTCTTTCTCTGTCTGATTTACTTCAGTTAGTGTGATCATCTCTAGGACCATCCGTGTTGCTGCAAATGGCATTATTTCATTCCTTTTATGGTTGAGTGATACTCCATTGTATATGTGTACCACACTTTCTTTATCCATTCCTCTGTTGATGGGCATTTAGGTTGTTTCCATGTCTTGGCTGTTGTGAATAATGCTGCTGTGAACATCAGGATGCACATATCTTTTCAAATTAATAGTTTTTTCCAGATACATGCCCAGGAATGGGATTGCTGCATCACATGGCTGCTCTATTTTTAGTTTCTTGAGGAACCTCCAGACTGTTCTCCATAGTGGCTGCACCAATTCACATTCCCACTGACAGTGTAGGAGGGTTCCCTTTTCTGGAGGAGCACTCTTGATGGACCTCTGAGTTCCATGGCTCTTTGACTCTCAGCCCTTCTCTCTTTGCTCTGGCTGGGATGGTGAGGATCCCCGATGGGCAGCCAGGCTTGGAGCAAAAGCTGTTCAGTGTAGGCAGAAAAAGGTTATTGTAGGCGTTTCCTGTGCACACTTTTTCATTTTCCATCACCCTGGTGCCACCTTCCCAGCACCTTCCCACTTGAAAAGACACAGTCACTGACAATGCTTAAAGAAGACACTTGCATGCGTGATTGAGTCAGCTTGCAGCAAGATGAGCCGAGTCTGAGTTCAGGCTATTTCCCCAGTTGCTGAGTGACTTTGAGCCTAGTTATTTTCTCTGAGCCTTAGTTTCTTCATCATAAAATGGATTTTACGTTAATTTCTGGCATGGTAAGTGCTCAATAAATTAGGGGCTGTTTTAAGGAGATTGTGATGTGGAACAGGTTGCCTTATAGGCAGCACATGGCTAACACTTGCCTTAAATTCCTGTTTACTCTTCCTGTGGCCTCTGCTGGCCTAAGGACAAGACAGGTGTGCCTGCACACTTGGATCTTGCCTCATGGCAATTTGCGTTAAGACAGGGTTGGGGGAATTCACTTTGTCTAAACGGCAAGACCACCAGTACGTTGGTAATGAATCTCCTTTTTGAGAGGAAGATGGCTTCAGAGTGGTTGGCTTTTCACCCTGTTGGGGACCATATTTAGATTTCTGTAGCAAGTGAAGAAAGCACATGCTGTACCCTGTGCTGCGTCACCCGCTGTAAAACGCACTTCCCAGCACCCTCCGGAGCTTCAGGCTCCCTGATCCAGCAGGGCCCATCTCCCCGGCCTCGGCTGCCATACTGACCTTCTATCAGGTCTCCTGATTCACCTTGACCCTGCTGACCCTGGCCTTCTAAACCTGCCCTTCCCTCTGCCAGGAACACTTTTCCCCAGTCCACTCCTCTAGCCCCACCCGAAAGAAAATGAAAATCTGGCCAACCGCTGTGAATCTTGCAGGCTTCAGTTTAAGCCGGCTTCCTGGCAGGGCTGCGCGTGGTTGCCCGCCGTGAAAGAGGGCTTTAAAGCGCGCCTTTTAGTGGCTGCCTTTCCTTCCCTGTCTTCTGCCCCACTCCCCTGCCAGCACCTCCCACATAAGCGACTTGCACCTGAGCCCTGTCTCAGCCTGCCTCTGGGGAAACCCAGGCCAAGGTTCAGGCATTCACCACCCTCCCCCCATTTGGTTCGTGGGCTTTGGCCGCCCTTTGTAGCAGTTGTCATCCTTGCAATGGTGTGTTTCAGGTCTTCCTTCCCTGTTCCCTTTAAGTATTGGTGCCATGTGTGTCTGACTCACTGCTGCATCCTGGGCACTGAGTACTTAGGGGTTTGAAAAGTGCTATGTTAACCTCACGCAGTCATCCATCTCCACAGGGTTCCTTCTCCTCTGAGGAGGAGTGAGGGGAATGTGACAGAGGATCTTCCTTGGCAGGCAGCCAGCTTGGATTGGACTTGGCTTACAGGGCACTCTCTTCAGCTTGGGGCCTTATCGAACAGGTGGGGCAACGTCAGGGGACATTTACATTTACCAGACCGATGCCGGATGCCTACATTTACCAGACCGATGCCGGATGCCGTCAGTTTACACCTCTCCAAACTCCTGCCACGCCCCAGCCAGCAGAGTTACGTAAGTGCCATGGGCCACGCGGGCCACGCGTAGCTATAGCCCTGGAAGAGGGAAGTCACGCAGGAGAAAAGTTTTGTCCTGAACCAAGCGTGGAGCTCTAGATTTCTTCGTGCCTGGGGAGAGGCCCAGAGCGGGACCTCTCATGCTTTGGGGAATTGGCCCAGGACCAGTTGTATAGCACAGAGGTGTGAGCTGAGTTTTATGAGGTTGACTTCTTTAAGTAAGAGATCAGAATTTTAAAGCCAAACTGCTCCATGAGACTGGATAGAAGAGGCTGCCTGTTTCAGCATTTCAGAACTGGCTTCTCCGTGGTTGGTTTTGGTTCATCGCCTCAGAAATGAATGTTGAAGATAAAGTGGGGGAACCCCGTACAGACGGACTTTAACCAAGCTTCAGGACACACAGTTGTGTGCTAATACTTTTGTTTTGATGAAAAATTTGAAAACACTACTCTCACCTCTCTTGCCTTCTGAGATGGCCCACACTCTGTAGAGTGTGTTTCTCTCTAAATAAATCCACTTCTTACCTATCACTTTGTCTCTTACTGAATTCTTTCTGCCATGAGACATCAAGAACCTGAGCCTCGGGGCTTCCCTGGTGGCGCAGTGGTTAAAAATCTGTCTGCCAGTGCAGGGGACATGGATTTGAACCCTGGACCGGGAAGATCCCACGTGCCGTGGAGCAACTAAGCCTGTCCGCCACAGCTACTGAGCCTGCGCTCTAGAGCCCGAGAGCCACAACTACTGAGCCCGCACGCCTAGAGCCTGTGTACCGCAACAAGAGAAGACACTGCAATAATGAGCCTGCACACTGCAACAAAGAGTAGCCCCTGCTCGCCGCAACTGGAGAAAGCCGGTGCACAGCAATGAAGACGCAATGCAGCCAAAAACAAACAAACAAATAAATAAATAAAATTGAAAATAAAAACACTACTCTCAACCTCTACCACAAAGAATACAAAAATATTATTACAAAGAAACTAAATCTATTTTGATCCCTGCTCTGTGGTGATGTTTCAGTTTGTAAAGAAAATTCAAACCAAAAATGTTTGAAAAGGTAGCCTTAAAAAAATGTGCCAAGCTTTCTGCAGAACGTAGACCCATTTACAGATTCAGTCCACTGATTTTCATGCATTTTTCAAACCTATCCATGAGCTTTTTAGAAGCTGCATATTTTATTATTAAGGTGCCCTTAGTTCTGAGGACACAGTGGCTGGCGGACACCAGTTGCAGAAGGAAAACTACCTTTTAGCAGATTTAAGTCATGATGAGTACATGATGGGCCCACGCTTCCTGGAAGAAATGAAGTGACATGTTTTTCTCTATGGCTGCTTGGTGGCTCTTGGAAACTTTGGTTGAATACCACCAGGCTTTCTTCTGCCATACCCTTTCCTCCAAGGAAGGGGTCTTTGTAGACCCCACACAGACTGGGTGACAGGAACATACTGCTAGCTGTCACATCTGGGGGGACCTGTGCTTGGGGAGTCTGGGTCCTGGGGAAATTACTTTCCTTCCCGGTTGATTTTGTTCTCCTCTTTAGGAAATATAAGACTTCCCATCTCGAATGTGCAATGTGGTTTTCATCTTAGAATGTGCTTGAATTTTAAAGATACTTAAAGGACTTTAAAGATACTTCATTTTCCATGGCGGAAACAGTTCCTTCATGGTTGGGGTCAGTGTGGTGGCCTGTCACCCTCCCAGCCCTAACTGGTCGTTCGGACACCTCAGCCCTTCCCCTTTCAGCTTCTGTCTATTTTGTCCAGGTTTGCTTTCTTCTGACTGCAAATGTGAATGTGTTGTATAGGTGTCTTGTTTATGTTTTTTTAGACCAAAACCTTGTCATTACCCACCTCTCTACCCTCTTGAGAAT
The DNA here is from genome assembly GCF_026419965.1 of Kogia breviceps. NCBI lineage: Eukaryota > Metazoa > Chordata > Mammalia > Artiodactyla > Physeteridae > Kogia > Kogia breviceps. The sequence goes on from NC_081317.1 coordinate 4,724,621, forward strand.
CACTGTCTTAGAGCAATTACTTGAGGCCAAAAATCACAGATTTTTCTAGCACAAACTAGATGGCAAATATAAGTAAGCACGGCATTAAGCCGAAGGAAGAGCAATGACTGATCACTTCGGTCCACCAGTTCTGGGTGAGATACGTCGTCCCAAGAACTCTGCACGTGGTAGGTCCTGTTTTATTTATCGGTTTACCTGTGCTCTGAGCCTTGTAGCTAGAGATTCTTGCTTGGGGTGGCTGATTGGAATTTGTCAGCTGAGACTGGTGGTCACCCCTTTCCCCCAGGCCCCCGCCCTGGCTGTGCTAATGCAGGTCTGTTCCAGGTACAGTGTTTACAAATCCGTCTCCCCATCAAGAGGGGCTTATCCTGAGGAATGTTCTCATCTGAGACAAGACCCTCCCCTCTGTCAGAGCCAAAGGGTCCGCCTGCCTATCACTTCATGTGTGCACTTGGCTCTGCTGGGCTTGCAGTCAGCCCCTCCCCCTCTTTGGCCCAAGATTTGGAGTTTCTTATCAGTTTGACTGCTTTCCCCCAGATCTTTGTCTTCCAGAACAGTGCTTCTCAAACTTGAGTGTGCTGCAGAGTTACCTGGAGGACTAGTTAAAGCCCCAGTTCCGGGGTCCCTTCCCCATAGAACTCAGTTCATTAGGTCCAGGTTGGGTGGAGAGCCAGCTCCAGGTCATGGAGATGCTGCTGTCGGCCACACAGTTCCTCCCCCTACTCTTTAACTCGCCATCAGGGGAGGGATTAAAACACTGTTTGGTCGTAAAATCAACTCAGTGGATTAAAAAGTGAAAAGGAATTTAAAACTTGCAGATTTTTGATATACTTCGTGTACTTGATTGGAAAATAAAATACATTTCTTACTGTGGTCAGAAAAGGTTTGAAAGCTGCTGATAAGCCTCCGCCTTAGAAATGACCCACCTATTGGCACTACACCTGTGCATGATTCTTAGTTCCAGACCCAGGTCAGGAAGCTCAACCAGTGTCCTGGTGACTTCGGGTACAGACTAGATTTGCAGTCTTGATTGCCCCTCCAGGACCCCTGACCTGTAGCTCCTCTTTGTCCTAGTGAGAGGGTCTCTCTAGCCTGTGCTCCCCAGGGAGAGGGGTCTTCAGCGTGTCAGGTTGGTCGTAAGTGAAAGAAGTTTCGTGAAATATTTAGCCTTACTATCTGCAGTGCCCTCTGATATTTTGTATTCTGTTTCATGTTTTGATCCAGGAAATTGATTTGGGGACCTACTAGTGGGTTGTGACTTGCAGTAAACGTTAGCAGGAGGAGTAGACCACACATCTGCGCTCCCCCGCCCCCGTGTAGCCAAGGCCCAATCAGCTTCGTCTCTCAAGGATGCCTTTTCACCCAAGTCAACCCTCATCCCTTTGCATTTTTCACAGCTGGATTCTGCAGTGTCTGCTTGGCTTACAACTCCAGGGCTTCCTTCATGAATGTTTTGTGGCTATGTCAGGAAGTAAACCCTTTAATTCTTCAGCAGCTCTCTAGCTCTGCTGTGTGTTGGAGCCCAGGGTGTACGGCTTTACTTCCTTGTTAGCTGATAAACCACTTGAGGGCAGGGCCTACATTCCTGTTCAACCACGGACCCTCTATGGTCCCTAATGCCTAGCATCTGGCTGGTGGAAGGAGCCACGTTGTGCCCCATGGCCAGGGCCTGAACTCGGTTTTTAATAATGTTCCAGTGGAAAAGTGAATTCTGGCCGCAGACAGCTGACCTTGAGAAGACATGTCTCTGCCTTCCCCTTGCCATGTGGCCTGTGCGTGTTCTTCCTCCTTGGCTTGCCGAGGTGGAGGCCTTCAGACAATCGGCAGGAAGCTTCCTCCTGTGCAAAGATTTGGTCCTTTAAAAAGAACTTCAATTCTAGGACACTTAAAGGATACGACTACTGAGGGGGAGAACAGGGGAAAATGAGATGTCTTCTCAAAAAATGCACACTGTTTCCTGCTCTGAGGATTCTAGAATGAGGCAATTGGATTTTTACTAAAGGCACTCACTGGGGTGGGGTAGGTTTTTGGAGAGTTCTGAGCAAGAGAGAGGATTTGGAGAGAGCTAGAGGAATGTTGTTTGGCTGAGTCCAAGATCCAGGAAGGGGGCTGGCCGCCACTGAAGAACTGTCTTTTAAAAATACATATTGTGAGGCCATTTGTTATTTATCACAAACTGTAAAGGTATAAATTCCTTGAGAACCGAGAGGCCTTTTTGACTTCAGAAAATCCCCTTCCAAAGCTTTCTAGCCAAATGTTGGCAACTCCAGCAGCCACTAAAATATGTATTCTTCAGCGACCTGTTGTTTAAAAATAGTGTCTCGGTTCCATCCGTAATCCCACACCTCCCAAATTGAAAGAGTCAGCGTGTAACTTTGGCCTCTCTCTCCCTTAGGCTAAGAGACTGTGCCTGAGATTTCATCACTGAGGGTATTTTTAGCCCAGGTGCTAGCACGGCCAGGAGGTGGCCACATCTTTGATGTGATGCTGTGAGTGAGCCATCTTGGTCCTGGACTTTTCCAGAAGGGTGTGATTCACTTTTACAAGTAGTACTGGCCTGAAAGTCTTTTCTTCTACTCTTGTGGTGACTTGCTTCCCTGGTGATCAAAGTCGTGAACACATCTAATAAACGGCATATTTGCTAGGCTCCGGCTTAAAAAAGAGGAAGAGGAGCCCACGCTGAGATGTGCCATCTGAGTTGGAAGCCGGGGTGGGGGCAGGGCAGTGGTGCTCGTAGGCGAGCACAGGGCCCTGCACCCATGGGCGCTGGGTTGTTATGAGTGGGACGCATGAGCCCTCCTTCCTCTGAACCTGTACTCTGCTTCATTTGAGCCATCTTTAGGGTACTTCACTCACTTCTCTCTCTACTAAGTTTGGAGACGGTGCCTGGTGTGTGAAGCGGCACCGGGTTCAGATCCAGTCTGTCCCTTGTTCCTCAGCCTCAGTTTCCCTGCCCTGGAGGGTCACTGTGCGGATTAACTGAGACACACCCACCGAGCGCCTGGGTGGTGCCGGGCTCCCCCCAACCCCGCAAGCAGTGCTCCCAGCGACTGCCGTGTTGCTCTTGTCAGCCTCACATGGTGTATGTGGTACCTTGTACACGGGGGGCCCATACATCTGACTGCAGACAAATTGGATTGGATTTCAGGCTGTAAGCTAATGAAATTCTGGCTCTGACTAAACCAGCCTGACGTCAGATTTTCGAGGCCGCTCAGAGCCTCTGGTGGGCGGTTAGACCATCTGTGGCTGAAGTAATTCATGAGCAGAGAGTAGGTGGGTGTCCCCAGCACTGGAGCGGCTGTCTCACGTTCTGTCTTCTTTGCATTTTTACTTACTATGCTAAAGTCGTCCCATGAGGAAGAGAAATGACTGGAAGCTGGTTAATACTTCTCAGCCATTACTGAGGAGGGAGCCCTGGACCGGCTTTGTTCAGGAGGCCTGGGTCCTAGGCTGGCGGGAAATCAGTTCCCAGGGCCTCGGCTTCCTCTGTCAGTAGACTCAGATCCTTTCAAGTTCCCACATGTCATGGAAGCTGAGAGCCCACCGCTTACTTGGCGCCTGGTGGGGAGTGGGGCCTCTGAAGCAGGGCAACCGGGGCCACCTTGGTCCTTACCCCGGAGAGATTGGGATTGATCAAAGCTTGAGTCTGAATGTATAGAGCAGAGTGGGGTTTGTTTTTTACCCCATGCACGTCTGAACCGACATGATAAGACGTTCTTGTGAGAACAGAGCCCTGGCCACAGATGTATTTGAGGCACAGGAGCAGAGGGGCAGGGTCTGTCAAGAAACGCTCGTCAAGGAGCAGCCGAGTAGCCTTTGCTCATTTTGTTCCGGAGAAAAATGCTCTGCCTCTGATTGGGTGAGAGCAAAGGCTGCCTCTCCTGCATATCTGCCCCCTCCCACCCTCATGCCTGGGAAGCCAGAAGTGCGTCTTTGGAGAAGTGGTCATTTTCAGATCCCTCTGTGTCCTTGAGAGTTTTTTGCAGCCTTTTCCAAAACCAGCTCCTGTTTGCCGACTCTGATGTTTTTCATTGGTCCCCGTGTGAAGCGTCCAAAGCCTGTAGTCTCAGCCCCTTTTCCTGCCCTGTGAAGCAGGCTGGGTTTTCACGCGAAGCCTGTGGGTTCCAGCGCACTTCCACCGGCTCCAGGAGCCGTCCTCCTCCTGAGCGGGCTGTGAGCGGCTGGAAGGGTCCTGCCTTTGCTCCGCATGCCTGCGACCCAGGAGTCCTTGCTGCATCACGACTGAGGATTTTCCTGGGTCTCCCCCACAAGATTAGGGGCTCCTTGGAGGGGGGAGCTGTGTCCTGCTCCTTCTTCTGACACCAGCACTTTGCAAATGCTTGGCATATAAATACGTACGCAACGAATGAGTGAGTGAATGAATGAGGGCGCCGGTCGTGCCTGCCCTGCGTTACCTGCTGCACCTTGTTTCTCTGAGGTGATAGGGAAGGGAGGGGAGTTTACAGGTGACCCTTGTCCCTTCGCTTTCTTTGATCTTTGCCCAGTGGGAAGTTCCAGCAGTGTCCCAAACTGCTGGGGATTGTGACTCCCAGCTCCTTCTCCTGTTGCCTGGGAAATAAATGAGTGAACATGTGCTCACTGACAAATGCAAATGTTGTTTTTCCTCTGGAAGCCCAGAGGGTGGCCTGGCAAATCATGAGTTCTCGGGGGGCCCGTAGCTGGGCCCAGAGCAGCTGAGGTGGATGGAGCCGCCGTCTGCTGCGGCCGTGGTGCTGCGGTGCCCCGTGCTGGGCCTGGCGCCTCAAAACACGACTTCCTGCCCCCGACTCGGGCTGCTGGGCGGGCGACACCGTGCTGCACAGTAGGCTCAGCTGCCCTTGAGAAACGGTGTTTGAATTCTGAACTGGCACCAGTCCTAACATACAAGTTCCTCTGAGGGACAGAGGCTGCTCCAGACAGCTCCACCTAAAGGACAAAGGTTAGGGTGGGCCTGCTTCCTGTTGTAGCCGGGATCCTCACGATGTGATGCGCTTTGGCCCTGCCTGCTTTCTGCCCAGCGTGTTGGTGTGTTTACTCGGAATAAACTGATCGCTCTCTCTCCTCTCTTGTCTCTAGAAATAACACTCTGGAGAAATGACTAATTTACATCTCTGGAAGTCTGTGAAGCCTGTGGCCTTAAGAATCTCTGGGTCAATTCCAAACAGTCATAGAAAAAAATCCTTCCTTGGGAGTAGGCCACCCTGGGGACAGGCTGACCTTGAGTGGTTCACAGCACGTGTTAGGGCTACAGTTGCCTTGTCTGTGATGAGTGTGTGCGTGTTCTGGGGGTGGGAGGTGGGGGATGAGGCCCCCTGTGACTTGGTTTCCTCCTTTGCTAAAGGGTGCTAAGAACCCTTCCTGTCCACTGTTGATGTGAGCATGGCCCTGGGCGGGGCCTGGCTTCCAGTAGGGCGTTTAAACACACAAGCTGCTGATTTAGCCACTTGATTGGGCCCCAGGAGGGAAGCAGCTCGCAATCCCAGAGGGTCCCCTTTCATCTCATGGGATATCTGTTCGTTATTTGACAAATTTTTTGTAATAGGAGTAAGTGTTGGGAAAACTCTTTGTTCAGTGCCCTCTCTGACAGGTAGGGGGTGGGAGGCTCCCCAGGAGGTCATCTCCAGGCTTTGTTCACATCAGAAGTTTACCTGGCGGAGGCTGCGGCTTCTATTTAAATCCTACAGGATACTTTAGTTACTGGATTCTCCTCTTTTTGTACTTTTTTTCTTTTTTTTTTTTCAAGTTGCTGGAAGTTGAGAGGCAGTTGAGCCTCAGACAAGTAAAACTGTAACAGCCCAGACAACATCACCAAGAGTCCAGCTCCTCTCATCTCTGCTCTACCTTTTTTTTTTTTTTACTACAACTTTTTTTAAATTAAAGTAAAACACACATGTAGAAAAATGCGCAAATCACAAGAGCACTGGCTCAATGAATTATCTCCTCTATTTAAAAATTCTACAGTGTTAAAAATTAATAATTTCCCATTCAAAATGGTGGCAGTTATCTCAGAACATTTGGGTAACAGCAGATAACATTTATTTGATGTATACGAAGTGCCAGTACTGTGCTAAGTGACTTTACATGGAGTACTTTATTACATCCTTATAACAGCACCATGAGGTGAGGTAAGGATCATTATTCCCATTTTATAAATGAGAAAAGTGAGGCCCCAGTGGGCAACTTACTCAGAGTCACACACATTGAGAGCGTTTCACTTATATCAGAGCTGCAGGTGGGGTGGGAATGAGGCCATGGGTGGAGGTCAGTGTCACTCCTTTTGCCCCTAAATCATAGCAGAGGACATGATGTCACTGCCAGCATGAATGTCCTTGGTTCCTGCTGCTGAAGAAAATCGGTTTGCATTGTTGGGAAGCGATGATTGTCAGAAATTCCTTCTGTTCAAAGTCTACCTCCTTTGCCCTACACCTCCCGCCTTGCACAGCGAATTTCCTCTCTCTCTGTCCCTGTCCCACGTGGTGGCTAGAATGAGATCCTGCAGTACCTCCACGTAGGCAGTGGTTGGTTAGTGGAGGGCCTCAGAGCCTGGAACTCACGTGCTGCCCTGGAGCCCAGCGTGGGGGTGCGGGGTCCCCCTGTGGTGGGCCCTTCTGCAGCTGCACACCATCTGCCTTTCCGGGGGAGGCGAAGCACCCTTAAAGACCTCAGCAGCACAGTGCAGAAGCACTGTAATCTAACCAGCCCAAGGCGCTTTCTTTCAAGAGACCAGTGGACCAGCCTTCTTCACAGGGATGGGGAGGGCCAGCCACTCCCAGGGCCTCGAGCTGCAGCAGTGCTGGAAATGTGTCTGGTCCAGCTGGAGACTGGATTCTGAAGACTTAGCCTGAAAGAAAAAGAAGAGTAAAATGTCTCGTTGATGGTTTTTGTTTTGTTTTTGTTTATGTTTTGCGGTACACGGGCCTCTCACTGTTGTTGCCTCTCCTGCTGAGGAGCACAGACTCCGGACGCGCAGGCTCAGCGGCCAGGGCTCACGGGCCCAGCCGCTCCGCGGCACGTGGGATCCTCCCGGACCGGGGCACGAACCTGCGTCCCCTGCATCGGCAGGCGGACTCTGAACCACTGCGCCACCAGGGAAGCCCGTCGTTGATGGTTTTTATTTAATTGCATATTGAAATTATAATATTATGGATACTGTAGGTTAATTTAAAATCATATGTGGCTCTTGTTGTATTTCTGTTAGATAGTACTGGCCCAGGGAGTCCGTTGTCCTCTGGAGACCTAGATGGGGAGAGGGAAAGGTATGGTTTCTCTCTTGTCTTCTCTCTGGAAGTGGCTTGAACAACATTCTCTTAACCCAGATGACCCAAACTGAACCACCACAGCAGAGAAAGTTCTTGATTGAGTTGTCTCTGACTCACATGTTGGCATTCCTCAGAGAATTGTATTAAAAATCAATATAAACCGTCCCATCTACATCACTAATCAGATATCACTCTCTGGTATTGGTTGAATGTAGTAGTTGTTAGTTGTTGCAGAATTCATTCATTGATTCTTTTGTCTTTGTGTTCACTAACAATCATTTATTTATTTTCACTGTGTGCCAGTTTTGGGGCTAAGTGCCAGATTCCAAAATGAGTGAGATTTAATCCTGGGCCTCCAGGAAGCGTGTGCTCAGCTCTCGTCCTGCCTTGCCCTCTGCAGCAATGGAGAGAGGGTGCCCGTACCTCTTCATCCTCACCAATGCTTAGTGTTTCCTCTTTTTTCTTTTTATCCATTCTGGTGTGTGTGTAGTAGTATTGCTTCATGGTTTTAATTTATTGTTTCCTAATGACAGATGGAACTGAGCACCTTGTCGTCTGTTTATTGGCCATTTGGATTTCATCTTTTGTGAAGTGTCTGTTCAATTCTGAATCTGCTTTTAATCCTTACCAGTTATGCAAGTAAAGCAAAACTGGTAGCTCTGTCACAGTTGAGCCCAGATCCACAGTGAAGCCTGGGTTCTTCTGTAGGTGGCAGGGGCCCCCAGGCCTGGTCTCTCTCCTGCACCTCACCTCTTCTGCTTGCACCCCGAGTCTCACTCTTTGGCACAGTCCCTGCTGGCCTGCCTCCAGCTCCAGGCAGCTGCGTGGTCTCTAAGCAGGTTTTCAGTGCTCATGCCCTTTGGCCTAACAGTTCCGTTTCTAGGAGCCTGTCTCAGACGGGAGCTCAGAGCGCTAAGCCGGAGGAGGTTCTTCCGTGTGCTGTTGTTTGAAGGGCAAGGGCTGGGAGCTGGAACCGTCAGTCAGGAGACTGGTGGGCTGTGTGTGGCCGGCCTTTCAGCAGAACGCTATTCGCCCGTTAACTGTGCTCACGCGGGAAAAGGTCCACAGCATATCGCTCCGTTGAAAACAAGTTAGGGAGACATTTCAGCTCCGCCATACGTGGAGTTATGAGGGATTTTCACTTTCTATATTATATATTTTTACAGTGCTTGGATTTTTATAATGAGGTTGTTTTACTTTTGTTACTGAAAAAGAAAAAAGGATATGCTTAATATTTCCATCAGCACCCACAGCAGCATCATAGCTGTCAGTCGACTTCCTGAACCAATGGGTAACATGAACAGATTTTCATGTCAGAAGAGCCTTTGATGTTGCAGAACTAGAGAAATTATTTTCCCTGTTTTCCCTAACACGAATAGTTCTATATTAAGGAAGAAAGAGGATCTTTTAATATGGAAATTGTTGGAAAAAATGAAACATCAGGTTACTTTGCGCTCTACTAGGCTGGGATTATTTTTAGCCTTTGCCATACTGAGTGTTGGCAGAGGCTTGGCGGTGTTATCCCGTAACGGTAATGGGTGCCGTGTACTGAGCATTTGCTGTATATCGGGTCCTTTGCTAAATGCTTCACACGCAGGATCACACTTAACCCTCGCAACAGCCACCCAGGCAGGTCGGTCCTGTGGTTATGCTTGCTCCACAGGCGAGGCACCTTCAGCTCAGAGAGGCCACGCGCAAGTGAGAACACCAACTGCCTGCTTCCGGAGCCCGCGGGCCGCCTGCCGTGCCCACGACCCGCTCACTCTCGCTCTGTCTTTGTCTTTACGTTGCAGTCTGTACGATTCTAGATAAGCAAACACACCTTTAAAAATCTGAAGTCCTTATGTTTAAAATAGTTCTTCCTAATGTCCTCACGTCACTTCTCCACTCCAGTTGTCCTTTTAACACATTTGGGACGTGGTGTGGATGAAGGAAGCGGAAGTGTGCAACCAGAGCTCGTGCGCGGATGAGCGGGAGTCCTTCCAGTGCCCGGCTCTGCGCCCTGCGCGCTGTCGGTACGGAGGATGAGCAGCCACCGTGTCGCCCAGGGAACTGCCTCCAAGTGTTACCCACCCCGACCCTGACTTTGTGGTCCCTTGTATGGTTGATATGTAGAGTCTCCCCACATCCAAGGCGCAATTAAGCCCTGACAGAAAGCACTGCTAAGTTGGGATCCCAGCTGCTGCTACAGATGACGTCTGAAAGGCCAGTTGATGTGTACATTTGTCAGCACCAAGCAGAGGTCGTTGTTAAGCCTGGCCTAGGGGCAAATTGAAAGTTTAAGAATGAAATATTGAACACCTGGCAGACTACTTGGAAGAAACTGGTTTGGCTTTGGCGTGTTTTTGGTTTTGCTTCAGACATGATTTTGTGAGCAGGCTCCGTGCCTCTCCCCCAGCCCGTTCTCTCTCCCTCTGGGTAGAGAAGGGCGTCCATCTGACCGCCTGTCTGCAGCCTGTGACGGCTGCCCAGCGGAGTGCTGCTCTTGGTAACATCGAGGCCATCTCTGCAGAAACTGACTGTGAGGCCACGTACGCTTTCCTCCTCTGGCAGGAATGAGTAGCAGATCGGTCATTGGGAGTTCCAGACCCTCCTTGGTATAAATGCCATACTAAGTGGTGGTTGAGGGTTTTTCTTAAGTTCTGTCCATGAGCTTTGAAGTTTTGAACTTTGAACAACTTTTGAAGTTGTTCTGGCAGATTTGATAGAACACAGTAAGATACACGAGTTGAAAGCATTTCCACGGGAAGGAGAGCTTTTGTTTCCTTTGTTGAGGTATATGTGGCCCTATCGAAAAGTATGCGCGTCTCGCAAGGCCAGGTGTTGGGAGAGCGGCTGGGACAGCCTTGCCCTTGGGGCTGTGGAGTGGCACAGCCCCTTCAGAGAGTCATCTGGCAGCATCCATGGAATGAGATGTGGTGTGTACTCTGTAGCCCAGCGGTCCTAGTCACAGAAAGCTCTTCCCTGTGCTCCAGAAGGCAGGTATGAGAAGGTCCATCACCGTGTTGTTTATAAAAGCAAAAACGCTGAAAATGACCCAGTATTCACTGGCAGGGAGGGGGTAAGTAAAACTGCTTTATGTGGGACTTCACAGCACTGAAAACAAGAGCACTTGTATACACTTCACCTGGCCAAACGTCAGACCTACCACTAAGTGAAAAAGCAAGAACATAGGAATATTTACAATGAAATACCATTTAAGTTAACTTCACAAACCTATACATTAAACTATACTTATAAACTATGACAAAATATAAGGGATGAGGGACTTCCCTGATGGCGCAGTGGTTAAGAATCCGCCTGCCAATGCGGGGGACACGGGTTCAAGCCCTAGTCCGGGAAGATCCCACATGCCGCGGAGCAACTAAGCCCATGCTCCACAACTACTGAGCCTGCACTCTAGAGCCCGTGAGCCACAACTGCTGAGCCCGTGTGCCACAACTACTGAACCCGCGCTCTGGAGCCCATGAGCCATAACTACTGAGCCCATGTGCCACAACTACTGGACCCATGCTCTAGAGCCTGTGAGCCACAACTACTGAGCCTGCTCTAGAGCCCATGAGCCACAACTGCTGAGCCTGCGCTCTACAGCGCACATGCCACAACTACTGAGCCCGCGCTCTAGAGCCTGTGCACCACAACTACTGAGCCCATGTGCCACAACTACTGAGCCTGTGCTCTAGAGCCCACGAGCCATAACTATTGAAGCCTGCGCACCTAGAACCCGTGAGCCACAACTACTGAGCCCGTACTCTATAGCCCACGTGCCACAACTATGGAGCCTACGCCCTAGAGCCCGTGAACCACAACTAATGAACCTGCACTGTAGAGCCCGTGAGCCACAACTACTGAGCCCGCACTCTACAGCCCATGAGCCACAACTACTGAGCCCACATGCCACAACTGCTGAGCCTGCGCTCTAGATCCCGAATGTCACAACTACCCGTGCTCTAGAGCCCACGAGCCATAACTACTGAAGCCTGTGCACCTAGAGCCTGTGCTCCGCAACAAGAGAAGCCACTGCATTGAGAAGCCCGTGCACTGCAACGAAGAGTAGCCCCTGCTCGCTGTAACTAGAGAATGCCCCTGTGCATCAATGAAGACCCAACGTAGCCAAAAATCAATCAATAAATTAAATAATAATTTTTTTAAAAAAATAAGGGATGGATAAGCACAAAAATCAAAATCACAGTTACCCATCGTCCGGAAGAAAGATATGATTATGATGGAGCATGTGGTGGCAGCAGTGAGATTGCTAATGTTCTGCTTCTAGAGCCGTGCTGTCCAGTACGGCAGCCACCAGTCTCGTGTGGCTGTGTAATTACATTTCAGTAAAAACTCAGTTTCTCGGTCACACTAGGCACATTTCAGGTGCTTAATAGCCTCCAGTGACTGTCGTGTTGGATGGTGCGGATATTCCGTCATTGCTCACGGTTCTCTTTAGTAGTCTGGGTTGGTGGATGCATGGATTTGATGAATTCTCTGTAAGCTGTACATGTGTATGTATGAAATCTTTCATTTTGTTTTAATTTCAGTACTAGAAAATATCTAAACACATACATTTACAACTTCCCAAGTGAAAAGTTAGAGAGTGATCATTAAAGTTAACTGAAACTCTGCAGTAGTCTGAGAGCATCTCTTTAGCATTGCCCTCTACCCAAGATGATTGATACACATGAGGAATGTGAGAAGAGGGGCAGGAAGTGTGGGCGTGGGGGGGGGTACTGTTGGCAAGATTACCCCAACATAGCTGCCACCTTTGCCTCCTTCCACTCTGCTGTCACTGGTCATCGTAGTGCTTTATCAGCACTGAAATGAATAGTTTGAGTGACCTTGCAAGTCTCCTGAAAGCTGGGTTGGAATCTGTGTTGCTCAACCGTTGTTTCACGGGAAAGGTGACCAGCAGCCTCCAAGTTGAAATCCGCCCTCGTTGGTGCTGACCTTGATTTCCAGGCTTCAGGAGGCCGGTTGTCACTACAAAGAACCTGCTTCCTCCACTTGACTTGTCACGTCTTCGGCTGCTTTGAGGCTGTTAAATACTACAAGGAGAGAGATTTATCGGTAGATGTAACACTTTCTTTAAACGCTGATGTGGGTTCCCAGCTGTGCCCCAAGACAGACCGGCGTCTCATGCTGTGCTTGGCAAAGCAGAGGTTGAGAGACTGTGTTGTGATGTACTTCCTGGGCTCTGTTTGCTCTCAGGTGGAGGTGTCCTTACTTGACCCCTGGGTCATGATCAGGGCTTTGGGGGAGCCCCCATACCTTGTTTGCCTACCCTAGTTCCACCCTGGTCACGATGGCAGAGATGTGAATCTGGCCAGTCCCTCAGCCCCCTGCCTACCCATATAGCAACTCGGGGCAGCGGACCAGAGGAGGCGGAAGTTGGCTCGCCCAGCCCATGTCTCTGAACAGTTTTGACCACCAAAGAAACCGTGCATCCTGCCTTTACTTCCCCATTTGTGTCTGCGTTTCTTGCCCCGCTTTCAGTCTTGCTTGCCAGGGTGGAAGTCACACCCTAACATCTGACTTGGGGAACCTGTCTGGTGAGGGATGTGCTGAGACTTTCGGGATGCTGAGGCCAGCATCCAGAGGAGGAGGATGGGGGCAGCAATAAGGGCAATATGGAGGGAGGCACCAGAGAGGGACACAGATGAATTTCTGGTCAGGACTGAAGGAAGAGGAGAGGGCCATGTGTAAGGCCCTCAGTTCCTCGGGATCGTGGGTCAGATGTTCAGTGCTGCAGAGTATCCTGATTCAGGTCTGTAAGCGGTTGGGAAATAAGAATTCAAAGTTTGGTCAGACTTGCTACCCATCCAAATCATAGTTAGGTTAATTAGCTCCCTGCATTGAGCAGGTACTGTGTGCCCAGCGCATGGCTGAGTACCTCACCACGTTGTCCACGAGCAGCATCTCATTTAACCTACATCACATCAGCCGTTTCTAGAACAATGTTATCAGCCCCATTTTCCAGACAAAAAAAGCTTAAGACTTGGAGAGGTGCCGCTGAAGTCTGTTAACTCAAACAGACTGACTGCAAAGCTCACCCTCTTAACCAGCACATGAATTATTAGACTGGTCACATCACTTCGAAGTACAAAGAAGGAAGTAGAAACTGTACATGGGGCCCACCCTGCTTGGGTGGGGAAGGGGAAGAGGGGAGCTGGAGCAATCCCACCATCCCAGTTTACCTGCTTTGAATCCCAGGGGTGATGCAGCGTTTGAGGCCTGGTGCTGAGAGCCCCTCCGACCCTGTGTTGAGCCGTTCCACGTGAGGAGAGAGGTGCATGAGCTTCCTGTGGATTTGTGTCCACATTGGGGCTCTAAGAAGGGCTTTCTGCAGTTCTGGCCAGCAAACAGACAGCTGTGAAGCTGTGTTTGGTTTGACTCCACTTGTGAACGAAGGTCAGGCCCTGGCTTTTTCTCTTTGGTCCAGAGTGCAGTGGGTTCCTAGATAATTGCAAAGGGCAGATCGTTTATCTGATCCTGCCTGCCACCTGGAAGGTCTTTGACAAAAGAATTGAACTTTGGCCCTATTAAGTCATATGCAACACTAGTAGACACAGTGACATGCCAATAATACAAGGTGCTGTGTCATTCCTTTGGAAGGTTTTTTGTTTTTTTAGTACTTAATTGCTGGGAAAATTGAAAGGGAGTGTATTTTTTATTTTAAAAATACAGATAGGGCTTCCCTGGTGGCGCAGTGGTTGAGAATCCGCCTGCCGATGCAGGGGTCACGGGTTCGTGCCCTGGTCCGGGAAGATCCCACATGCCGCGGAGCAACTAAGCCCGTGAGCCATGGCCGCGGAGCCTGCGCGTCCGGAGCCTGTGCTCCGCAACGGGAGAGGCCACAGCAGTGAGAGGCCCGCATACAGCAAAAAAAAAAAAAAAAAAAAAAAAAAAAAAAAATACAGATAGGGGACTTCCCTGGTGGTGCAGTAGTTAAGAATCTGCCTGCCAATGCAGGGAACATGGGTTTGAGCCCTGGTCTGGGAAGGTCCGCATATCGTGGAGCAGCTAAGCCCGTGAGCCACAACTGCTGAGCCCACACTCCACAACTACTGAGCCCACACACTGCAACTCCTGAAGCCCGCGTGCTACAACTGCTGAAGCCCACATGCCTAGAGCCCATGCTCCACAACAAGAGAAGCCACTGCAATGAGAAGCCCGCGCACCACGACGAAGAGTAGGCCCCGCTCACCACAACTAGAGAAAGCCTGTGCGCAGCAACGAAGACGCAACGCAGCCAAAAAAAAAATACAGATACTTCTTTTTCCGTTGCATAGGATCACGTTCTCCCCAATTTTCAACCAATTTCCAGTATTTCCTGTGAATTGCTGACATTACCTAAAGAAGCAGTCCTTTTTGTGGGGTTTTTTTTTTTTTTTTTTTTTTGGCTGCGTTGCGTCTTTGTTGCTGCGCGCGGGCTCTCTCTAGTTGCAGCGAGCAGAGGCTACTTTTCGTTGTGGTGCGCAGGCTTCTCATTGTGGTGGCTTCTCTTGTTGTGGAGCGTGGGCTCTAGGTGCGCGGGCTTCAGTAGTTGTGGCACACAGGCTTAGTTGCTCCACAGCATGTGGGATCTTCCCGGACCAGGGCTCAAACCTGTGTCCCCTGAAGTGGCAGGTGGATTCTTAACCACTGCACCACCAGGGAAGCCCTCGTGGGGTATTTTTTTGTTGGTTGATTTGTTCATTTGTTGAATTAATGTTTCCTGAGCATCTTCTGTGAGCCGGGTACCATGTTAGCACGGGAGATGCAGGCTTGAACAAGGCAGGTACAGCCTTCGGCGAGTTTGCATTCTTGTGAGGAGATAAACACATAAGTAAATAATTTAATAAGATGGTTTCAAACAGTGGAAAGTGCTCTGGTAAATGGCGGGTGGTAAATGAAAGAAGGCTGCTCATTGGTTTAGTTTTTTTTAACAGCTTCATTGAGATGTAATTCACATAACATGACTCCTTTAAAGTGTAAAATTCAAGGTTTTTTTTAATAGTGATTCACTGGGTTGTATAATTATCACCAGATTCTAATTTTAGAACACTTTTATCCCCCACCAAAAGAAACCTCTTACTCACTAGCAGCCCCTCTCCTGTCCCTCTCTGCTCTCTTCAGCCTTAGGCAACCATTAATCTACTTTCTGTCTCTATAGATTTGCCTGTTCTGGACATTTCAGATGTATGGAGTCATACACTGTGTGGTCTTTGTGTCTGGCCTCTTTCACTTAGCATAATGTTTTCAAGATTCATCCATGGTATAGCATATCAGTACTTCACTTAAGTGTAATTTTATGCCTGAGTATTTTATTCTTTTTGATGATTGTGGATGGAAGCTTTTTAGACATTCGTTTTGAATATTCCTTGCTAATGTATAGAAATATTGATTTTTGTATATGATCTTGCATGTGATTTTGTATATCATCTTGTATCCTGTGAGCCCACTAAATTTGTTTATTAGTACTGGTAGTTTCTCAGTGGATTGCTTGGGATTTTTCATGTACAAGATTATGTCATCTACAAATAGAGATAGTTTTATATCTTCCTTTCCAATCTGGATGGCTTTTATTGGAGTAAGAGAGTACAAAATTGAATGACAGTAGTAAGAATGGACACCCTCATCTTGTTCCTGATCTTGGCAAGAAACCACTTGGTCTTTCACTGTGTCCCCGAGGGTTTCAGACACCTTAGTTCAGGTTCGGTCTCCACTGCCAGCTCTGAGGCCTTACCCATGTCACTTGTTGCAGTTCTCTAAACCGGAAAATGAGAGGGTTGATTCAAAAGGGCCTTCCTGTCCAGTTCTTACATCCAGCGCTTCTGTGATTCTACTTTGGTTTTCTTTCATCTTAGCCAGTTCCCTTGGACATTGGTTAGATCATCAGACAGACTCTATAAGGACACTTGGAAATATTTGCACGTTCGTTTTCCGAACCCATTTTGACTGTTTTCAACCTAGACTAGATGGAAATTGCAAAAATTGAAACATGCAAGCAGAAATGTTTAATGGATCCATATTTCCTTTTCTTTGTAACCCTGAACAGCTAGGGGGAAAGATTTGCTTGAGGACGATGTTCATTTCCACAAAAGGTCAAAGAACCACAGCTTCTTCCCACTGTACCTCTAAAAATCATTGCCTTCTTTGTTTTCAGACTCTCAGCGTTCTCATCTCTCCTCCTTCACCATGAAGCTGATGGACAAATTCCACTCACCCAAAATCAAGAGAACGCCATCAAAGAAGGGAAAACCAGCTGAGGTGTCTGTGAAGATTCCAGAGAAGCCTGTGAACAAAGTAAGCTGACTTTCTAGGTGTTTCTCCTGGCCTTCACCTGCTTTGAGCAATGAGTTTGTGCTGTTTTTTAAGTTTATTCCCTGAGGATTGAGCTTTCAGTGCAGAACACCTATTGCATAGCATTCCCTGGTTCCAGGCGGAGCCCTCATTGTCCCTGTGAAATATGAACCTTCAGGATGCTGAGTGTTTCTCCTGTTAATCAGAGTCAAGCTTGGTTGGCTAGAACAGTGCTCTTCCAGCTGTGTCATACTCTGGGCATTTAAAACAGCTCAGTTCATCATGTTCACACTCCAGGATGCTGCCTCTGTGCCCCAGAGAGGCCCACGTTGCCCACACATTCTCTCTCTCTCTCTCTCTCTCTCTCTCTCTCTCACAAACACGCACACACACACGCGCACACACACACACACACACACACACACACACACACACACACACACACGGAAATTTGTGATGTCCAGAACATCCATCATTCAGCTTTAGGGCCCATGCTCTGAAACTTGCTAAACCCTTGAAACCCAGCCAAAGATGTCCTCAGACACCAGTACCCTCCGCAGGGCCAGTCAAGCCAGATGTGTTGGAACAGCTGTTGGTTTTCATCAACCCCTCCCTTCAGCCTAAAACGGCCATTTCAAGCTCTGTAGGAATCCAGGTTTCCTCTCTTCCAGGAGGCAACAGACAGATTTCTACCAGAGGGCTACCCTATCCCCTTGGATCTGGAGCAGCAGGCAGTAGAATTTATGTCCACCAGTGCTGTGGCTTCCAGGTCTCAAAGGCAGAAGGTCAGTGTGATGTTAAGAACAATTGGGTTTGCCTTGCCTTCTACTGCAGAATCCTGGCCCATGGTTTTGGGGATGGAAAAATAAAATCTATTGCAACATCATTGTGTTCAGCTGGGTGGCAACTATGGGCTTAATTGTTCAGGAAACAGTCCAAGGAGCCTTGGATAAATGTAAGAGTTTATCCAAGCCCCATGGCCTTTGGAGAGAGCTCAGTACTCCATGGCAAAAGCTCCGGGATTTTTGGGATTGGTTTGGGTGTGCTGCTTGGGTCCAACGGGTTCGGGGGAAGCGGGTGAGTCTCATCTCTTAAGACCAGCTGTTCTTTCCTTGAGTTGCTGAGATGATCTGTATAGTTGAGAAAAGGAAGGGCATCTAGAGTGTAAGGTACTCTGTTAACTATCTCCCGAGACTCGTGAGTTTGATGATACTGTACGGAACCAACGCCCTCAGAGCCAGGGACACCTTTTGTGCCGCTAACATGTACCAAGCCTTTTTTTAGCCTCATGCTATGTGCTTTACACTCGTTCTCTCACTTAATTCTCATTATAACCCTGGCAGGTGGAAACTTATCTTGCAGAAAAGGAAGCTGGGACTATGGAGATATTAAACGTTTGGGCAAAGTCACACAAAGAGTGGTGACGCTGAGATTTGAACACAGGCCATCTGACATCAAGTTGAAACTCTCTCGATGCTTCAGTTACTCTTTATGAAAGTCAATTTATTTTTTAATATCTAACAAATCTAATGTTAGCTCCCACACGTAACTGAACATAAAAACAAAATGAAACTCAGCAGTGTAAAATAAAGACAAGCCTCATAGATAAGTAGATTCTGAACCCTTCAGTGACTGTCCACAGTGTACTTTGTAGAACTGTTGTCACAGCTGTCAATACCACTAGCAAACACTACCCTGTTATATAAACACATAACTCTTGAATTTTGCAGTGCATCTACTTTTGTTTTTATGTTGACCAGCAGAATATCTTAGAAGTCTAGTTAAGAGTGGAGAAAATAAAGGTTTTAAGTCCAAAGTCTTTGTTGAATAATCGTTTTTCCTGTCCCATCTGTTAAGAAAAAAGGGCTAGAGAGCAAGAATGAAATATATGGTGTTTGCCAGATTGATCTAAATTCCAGATTGAAGAAGAGTAATCAAGTGGAAGATTTGGTCTGTACCACAATGATTTTTTATTGCAATCTGTTTAGCAACCCCTTGGAAGTGGGTTTTATATTAAACGCCGGGAAGAGTGTCACTTGTCATCTGACACTAGTCCAGGCAGCCCGGAGTAAAATGATTTACTAACCACTGTGTTTTGCTAGTGAACTCTGATAAGAAACTGTTTCAGCCGCTCACTTCTTGGAATTTTCCCCCTTTCTTCATCACTCCAAGAGACGTCATAGGGGAAATTTGATGCTCAAGTACCCTTTTCTTAGTGGGGGTTTCTACAAACTCCAGGGGACATTTGGCAATGTCTAGAGACATTTTTGGTTGTCACAACTAGGAGATTGAAGCAGGTGCTACTGGCATCTGTTGGCTGGAGGCCAGGGATCGTACAATACATAGGACAGCAACCCTGCCTGCCCCCCACCCGAACAAAGGATTTTCTGTCCTGAAGTGTCAGTGCCATGGCTGAGAAACAGTGTTCTCTGGGAAAAGGAGCTATAGATGTGATCTTCACCCAAGGAAGAGTGTCACCCTGGTTTCTGGTCATTGCCCTTTAAGAAGGGTTGAATTACTGTGCTCTGTCCCAGCTCACCTGCATGAGCAACGTGAGTATAAACCCATGGTGGAGGCCCACAGTCAGAACAGGAGGTGTTGGGGAATCTGCCAGGGTGTGTGAACTTAGCCGACTCTGTCACTTGCCATCATCCTTAATTATTACTTACTAGCGGTCTTACGACTTAGTATTTCCATGTATATTCTCATTTTTCCCAGGTTATTACACGGGAAATTGCAACTCAGGTAGAGACAGAGATTGATTGGGATCCGCCTACAACGTACCGCAGGTCTCTCTTTGCCTGGGCCCTATCCTGGGCGATTGCACGCGCCGTCGTACTTACTCCTCACCTTGACCATGTGCACAGGCTTTCACTCTTCCCAGTATACAGAGAGTGTGGGCTCTGGCCCACGTTTTCTTAATCAAAATCTCTTTCTCCCTTAATTTTATGAATTGCTTCCATATGCATTCTCACCCAGCCCCCCCCACGAACCTCTTTAGATCACCCAGGGCAGGCATTATTCTCCCCATTTTGCAGACGAGGAGCCTGAAGCCCAGCAGTGCCTTTGGATCGAGGCCCTTCCCCAGCACCGCTGGCCTCATGTAGTTTCCAGGTGTGTTTGCACCGGTGGTGGCATCTAACCCCTGACGCAGGAGCCGGTGTGTGCAGGTGGATGCAGCTGCCTCTCTGAGGCCTCGGCCTCAGGTTCCCTGTTCCTGGGGGTATTCGGTCTGGGTGTCTCATTGTAAACCCTTCCGACTGCTGGCTGTGTTTTGCGAGAAGCCATGGTTTAACAGCTGATGGGCTAGGGGGATGCACGGCGTTCAGAGGCCATTAATTCTGGGAGTGGAATTCGCTGGAGAGTTAATGGATGAAACCTGACTCTGCTAGGTTGTCGGCTCCTTTATTAGGAGCCCAGGGCAGCCTGGCTCTTCAGTGGCTCATTTGATCTCTCTGCAAATGACAGGAGAGTTCTCTTTTTTTCTGTGAAGTGCCTTGCCACTTTTGGACAGCTCCCACCTCCAGATTAGCCCCTTTCTCCCTAGCAAACCTCGTGACACATCTTCTTAAAACGTTTCCTGCTTCCTCCCCACGTTTTGTCACCGCTGGCTCCTTGCACGTCCTGATGTGCTGAGATGGCAGTGTTGTAGCCAGGGTCCGCTTGCTCAGCTGGCCCACGTGGTTTTAGTCACATTTGATGTCTGCAGGGCACCATGAGTTCCTTCATACTGAGGTTCCTCTCAGCCCCGTGTAGGCCATGGAGAAGCAGAGCGCTCTGGGCCACGAGGTGGAGAAGCAGGTGCCTGGCTCTTGGAAACAGAAAATAAACAAACGTGTCAGGTAGTGAGAAGAGAAAAATAAGTGATGGCAAAGAGGCCACAGCGATGGGGATGGGGAAGGGGTGTTTTTTTCCTCCCTTGGAGAAATGTATCGTGGTCTACAGAATACCTTCTGGGAAGTACCTGCATTGAGAGAAATGAAATCGGGTTTTTGAAAGTTATCTGACGAAAGGAGCTAATTACTTCTTGATTCCATTTATATGCTTTTCCTTTGATATTCCCATGAAATCCACTATTGAAATTTTTTATTTAAAATGACGTTCCTCATTATTTTAAAAGAGCTGGTGTTCAGAATCATAATCACTTTTTATTGTGTATCACTTTTTAATGTATTTATACAGTTTAAAATCTACTTTTTCTAGAAATTATCTTCTTGTTCTCGGTGGTTTTTATTTGAATATTCTCTGGACCTCAAAGAGCCCACAGGTGGCAGTTTTCCTCATACGTACCACTCTTAATTTGCCCTGGACATGTCATCGATTCTACTTGAGTAGATTATCCATTTTTGGATTTATCCATTTTATAGATTATTCTTGATCTCCCTTTCCCTGCCAGCCAGCTGGGACCTGGGTTGTTGACATTAGGGTCAGTATAAGGAGAGGTTGGAGAAAGAAACCAAAGGGGTGTGTTTACCCACTGTCTGTGCATTCAAGGTACCCCACAGTCAAGGAGAAAAGATTTGGGTGTGGGAATGTGAGTGCTGGGAAGTAGAGGGCTCTGTGTTTTCTTTTCCTCCCAGGCGGGTTTTCCTCAGGGGCAGAGGGGCCCTGCGTGCTGTTAGCGCACGCGCTGCAGGAGTAGTGATTGAATCGTCGCCGTCTGTGCAGCGTCCTCACCTTTTCACCCCAGCGCATCCCACCCCTTCTAACCCTGGGGTTTCCAGGTCCTTTGGGAGAGCCATATCATTTCATTGATAGTGGCTGCGTCTTTGGTCAAATGTGGGAATCTAGTGAGGAGTCCTGGGAGAGTGGGTTTTGAGCACTAATGCCTCTGACCAGTCTTACACAGCCCCTAGGACCTTGAAAGGCCTGGGGTTTCTTGATTTGATTTACTGGATAGATATATACACGTTGGGATTTAACTGTTGGTTCTGTAAGCGTCCTGCAGCCATCAGCAAATTAGTCCTCACTACACTTACTGAGATCAGTGGTGATACCTCACTGTGGTTGAGGCGGAGACCCCAGGGCAAATCTGTCTCTGTCCAGGAAGGGAATTAGGAATATCTAAACAACCTTTCTCCGTCAGCCCCTTCTTCTTCCTTCAAGTCTAGCCTCTGTATCCTGATTGCAATCCTTAGAAAAACAATTTGGCTTGCTTTCTGCAGCAAGAAGCCTTTTCCATTGGTGTCAATCTCAAACTAGTTTGCAGGAAATTTTATTTTATTTATTTATTTTAAAATTGCTCCCTTTAATCTCTCTCCTCCCTCCTTATGCTTAACATTTCCTTTCAGAACCTGAGCTGGCTGGAAGAGAAAGAGAAGGAAGTTGTCAGTGCCTTGCGCTACTTTAAGACCATTGTGGACAAAATGGCTATTGATAAGAAGGTACTAGAGATGCTTCCAGGGTCTGCCAGCAAGGTGCTGGAGGCCATCTTACCCCTGGTGCAGAGCGACCCTCGAATTCAACACAGGTGAGTTGCTCTGGGCTGTGTCAGAGCAATGCGGGCCTAGTGGCGCCTTGGTTCGGGGGCATTTCACACTCAGTGTTTCTAGGACCAGTGAGGAGTGCCCGGAGGAAAAGGAGCCCTCCCTCCCACGCCCTGCCCCCACCCCTACACCATGGCTATCACTTGGTATTCTTCCAAGGTTGAGGTCATTGTTACTCTTGAGGCCTCAACACTGAGGAAGATCGCAACCATTGCTAGGGATGTAGCCACAGTGTAAGTCTGTGGTTATTTTTTTGTACTAGCTAGCTCATTGGCAATAATCACATTGATTTGGACACATTTTTCCCAGTACCCTATGTTAACCATAGTTTATTATGACATTAAATCCTGCCAATATCTAACCTATTGGAGACCTTGGCTGCTTAGATTATTAAGCCAAAAGAGGTAGAGAAGAATCCCATTAGAGCATGGATTAGTGAAACATTTAATTGTATCAAGCCAGGTCCTCCCGAACAGCACCTGGATTCATTGGAAGCCAGGTATGGAAGTGTAGTCAGCTTTTGTGGGGTAATGCTTTCATTGCTAGAGCTCGTTTTCCTCTGAAAGGTTAGTGAGCGGCTTGCGCCTTTGTTTGTTGTTAAATACAGAAGGGAAAGCAGTATTAAATGTAATCTTCAGTGAGAGCCTATCAGGAGCTTCTTCTTGAGAGGCTGTGTCATATGCCTGCTGGCTTTGTTTTTTTTCCCTGGTACCTGTTCAGGATAAACATCTTTCTGTTACAGTTCCTCAAGATGGTTTAGTGTCCTTGTAGCCCCATGAGGCTAAGCTTTTGTGAACTGCTTTCAGAACTTGACAGTGAAGTGCATAGTTTTCTTCTTCTGGGAGATAAAACAGTATCTTTATTTCCAAGAAGCTCTCTGCCCTGGAGCATCTGCTGACCCCTGTAGATGGTGGTCTTTGGGCTGGAAGCTCACTGAAGCCACTTGGCGGGGAAGGATAAGGCGTTGGTAGGGCTTTGCTCTGCTGTCTTCACTTTCCAGGCCAGGCTGCTGTCATGTACAAGAAGCCTCTGAGGAAGCGAGTCCCTTTGGTGCCTTGCCTTGTTCAGTCGCTCCATACGGAGGACTCTGTGAGACCAAGCACCGCGCTTTTCCAGTAGGTAGCCCAGTGCCCAGCTCGTAGACAGGCCCAGTACTGTTCTCCTTGGAGGGAACGTGCTTACCAGTATGCTGGGTTTCAGACGCACAGGTAGCTTTCATGAAAGTCTCTCCTACACTTCTTCTCATGGGATGGGCCTACTGTGGGAGAGTTAAGATCTGAAAACATCAACTCCCCCACTGTATGACAGTGCTGATTTGATGGTACCGAGTGGAAGCTCTGTTGGACTTTAAAGCAGGGAGAGTTACAAGAGAGTTGCACTGCCAGGGGGAGGATTTGCTGCAGCTGGACCTGAAGGAAGGGCAGGATCTGGATGGGCAGTGGGGGCAGGAGGAGGAGAAGAGCAGAGGAGCTGCGGCCGGCAGGCACAGTGTGCCCGGCAGGGACGAGAGCAGCAGTCCTGCGAGCAGAGTGTCATCACACCAGGGCGCCGGCGGGTGGCGCTGTGGGAAATGAGGGCGGATCCCCTCACGTGCCAGGCCTCTCTGGGAGAGTCCGGGACAGTCACCTTCACCGAGCCCTGTAACAGCGTTGGCAGGGCGCTGCTGCTAGGACTGTTGCTTCCTGCAGTGTCAGCCAGCAACTCTGCTTGGGAAGTTACTTTCTAGACATGCAGGCTCTAGAAGAATTGACCAGGTCTGGGGCCTTTTTTTGTCCATGGGGAGGTGTTGTAATTACTTTACAGTTGATAAAAATTACTTACTGTCTATAACAGTTTCCTCGAAGGGAAAAGAGAAATGCCTGGGTGTGGCCATAAAGAAGAATGATTTCTTTTTTTTTCTTTGTAGTCCTTTGGCTAATAACATTTAAGAGATTTTCTTCCTCCTGAAATTCTTCCAAAGCCTGTTGATGATACTTTTATTGATCTCCCTGAGATGATCTAAAATGCTCCTCAAATGTTTCTTTTAGCTTCCTTCCATCGTCTCATCCTCCTGTGCATTTGTTAGCTGGGAGGGTGTTTTCCTGCCTCTTCTCTGTGGGTTGGGCCCTAGCAGGTAGGCTTTTCGCCACGCTCCCCTAGTTTCCGAGGGCAGTGGTGATGGGCCTGTGAACAAGCATCTGGCTGTTCGGTGTGGGCAGCGAATGGAGGCTTTTCCTGACGGTGGAACATTCAGAGATGTTTGAGAGCAGGATCCCTGCTTGCCCTCAGTGCAGACAGCTTTGCTCTATTTCAGAAACAGACCAAAGACTGGTCCACTGGACATTTTTATGGTACAAGACCCTCCCTTTTTTAATGTCCTTCCCGTGACATTAAGACACAGGAATATTCTTTTTTTTTTTTTTTTTTTTTTTTTTTTTTTTTTTTTTTTTTTTGCGGTACGTAGACCCCTCACTGTTGTGGCCTCTCCCGTTGCGGAGCACAGGCTCCGGACGCGCAGGCTCAGCGGCCATGGCTCACGGGCCCAGCCGCTCCGCGGCACGTGGGATCCTCCCGGACCAGGGCACGAACCCGCGTCCCCTGCATCGGCAGGCGGACTCTCCACCACTGCGCCACCAGGGAAGCCCAGGAATATTCTTCTTGCAAGCTCACAATGTGAAGGGTGGACACAATTACAAACATTTTTAGGTGCTTTCAGGGAAATGTTAACATCCAGTGCAGGTAGGAATTAAGTATCACGTAAAAGTGACCCCTCCCCCCTCTTTCATTTAATTATCACGGGTGGGAGGCCACAGTCTTTGTTTCAAGAGGCCTAGCCTGGCCTTGCCAGGGAGGGGGAGCAGAGCTGCTAGAAGCACACCCCCCTTCAGGACGGCGCCATCTATGGTCCGGCCCCACGGCAGGTCTGCAAGTTTTGTTTTATTCTCTCAGTCGACTGCCTTCCGAAGAGAATAGGTCTGACACCAAACACTTTTCATTTGTATCATCCTCTAAAGCAGCCAAACCCTGGCTTTCTTGTGGCTCCTTTTGTAAAGTTTTCTTTGTAATGGGACTTGAGCTTCTTTCATTCTTTCTGACTTTCTTTCCTCCGGCTGGAACATGCACGGAGCCCGGAGCCGGAGCCGGGTGAATGGCTAAGTGGAGACTTCAGACCTCCTGGAAATTCTCTTCCTTCTTACCTGATTCTGAAGAGCTTCTCATTAGAGCATTGTTTGGCTCAGGCTTTTTTTTTTTTTTTTTAACGTCGTGGTTTTTAGAACCTGTTTTAATCATATCTTACAATATTATATATTTTTCTCAAAATTATATCTTTGGGGAAAAAGTATATCTTTGGCTCCTAAATGTCTGCCTCATTTTTTTTTCTTTTTTTTAGTGGAGGAGGTAGCATCCCACAAATTTTCTACATTTTTGCTCTACCTCTGTTGTAATACATAATGTTTAAAATGGAAAAATAATCCCTTCCATAAATCCTAGGGAAAATGATCTTTAGTTGTTTAAAAATATATAAAACGTCTTCACTGTGGCTCCACTCTGCAATCGCTGGGGCTCCGGATGTGCCCGGGCTTCTGTTTTGACTTGTTGGCGTCACAGTGAAGTTGGTACCTCCTCCCCCACCTACCATCACCACAGGTCACCTCGCCTCTGACTTGTCCTCCTTAAAATACTCCTCATTAGTGCATTCCTCTGACATCTCAGCCGTGGCTTATTGCAGGGGATGGCGAAGCTGAGCCCATGTTAGAAGGAATTCTAGTAAACTTCAGATCTCTTTGAGCTCATGTTTAAAGACTGTTCCTTGGGACTTCCCTGGCAGTCCAGTGGTTAAGGCTCCGCACTTCCACGGCAGGGGGTGCAGATTCGATCCCTGGTCAGGGAACTAAGATCTAAAAAAATTTTTTTTAATAAAAATAAAGGCTGTTCCTTTGAAGGATCCTGCCTGCTAAAATTCCACAAACCTGTTGGCTCCTTGTGACACAATATTACATGAATTTTTATCTAATTCAGAGCAAGAAGTATACAACAGTCTGACCTACTAGAAGGAGAGGAAGATGAGACAGGCACTCCTTGAGAGATGTTATCAGAATCTCGTGGAGGATGTGAAGTTTGAAAAAGCATATTAACTATCATGGTGGAATTTTTATACTTTATATATGAGAAATGAAAAAAAAATTTATAACAGACTGGAAGATAAAGCTCCACAAAATCTTCGTTGGATGTAAGGAAATAGATTCAGGGAGGAAAAGTTTATTAAAAGGAGGTGCAGATCTTATAGAAAGAAGGATTGAGAAACCCTAGTCACTGAGAAACTAGTTCTCTGCTAAACAGATGACGTAAAGTGATGGTCACGCTTTAGATTTTTAATATTGTTTTAAAAATCTTCTACCTCTAGCTCAGCCCTCTCCTCCTGCTATAGCCGAGTGTACCAAAGTCTCGCCAACCTCATTCGTTGGTCTGACCAAGTGATGCTCGAAGGTGTGAACTCAGAAGATAAAGAGATGGTGACAACTGTCAAGGGGGTCATCAAAGCCGTGCTGGACGGAGTGAAGGTACGAGCAGGCTCCAGACGGTCCTCGTCAGGGGCTTGGAGCACCCTCCCTGCTGGGCATTTGTCACATGAGAACTTGTTCCTAAACTTTGTACATTAGAGGGAATGTCTTCCAGTGTTTCTGCTGCTGGATGCTGCTCTGTCCCACAGCTGTTTCTCTGGTACAAATGACTCTTACAGGAATATAACCTTTGGAGTACTCATCCTGATAGTCAGAAAAGCTGCCAGAAGCAGTCAGCCTTTACAGGGCCTTGTATTAAATCTACAGGCAGTCTTTATACCACAGCTCTGGCTGTGCACGCTTGCCGGCTAGATGAAGTCCAGTGGAAGTTGTTTCTGCACTGCCTCTTAGCAAAACTCCCAGCATGTCAACTGCTACTGCTTTTCATGTTCTGAGAACTTCTGGGATTCTTAGTAGAAAAGCAGGATTGACGTGAGTAAGAAATGAAACTAACTGTACTTGAAATCCATGATGTGGTCTGCGAATTTACTACCCAAGGAAGTCAGAAATGGCATAATAGGAAATTATGAATCATTGTTAACGGTGGGAAGTGAAGTCCTTGGAGGTTCTGGAATTGAGGTCCAAGGGACAAACGCTAATTGAGAAAATAAGTCCCAGTGGATGAGGAGCAAGGCAGAACGTGGGGCGTGAACCAGGTGAGATCCTGTGGGTTGGGAGGAGGGCTGTGCGCGGTGGGAATGTGAGGCCGTATAATGTAGTGGAGAGAGGGCTGGACTAGAGTAGAGCCCAGCTAGATCTGAATCCCAGTTCACCACTTACTAGTCTGTGAACTTGGGCAGTTTACTCAAGTGCTCTGTACCTTATTTAACTCGTCTACAAAATACATGCAGTTGTGGTACCCTGTGTCATGGACTTGTAGGAAGGATTAAATTAGTTAATACGTATAAAGCTTTTAGAACTATGCTGGGCATACTAAACACTCAGATCTTAGCTGCTGTTTATTGTTAATTATGTGGTGCTAGATGTATGCTTTGCAAACAGGTCTCTTGGCTTGAAAAACTGTGTTCTCTTCCTTTCTAGACCCTCCAGTACAAAACTGTAGCCAAGGTACTTACCCTAGGTCCAAACAATTCCTTCCCCACTCAACCATGCCATTAGACTCCTGAATGCTGCCTCCTTGGATTGACATTCCCCAGAAGCTCTGGAGAGTAGAATGAGGACCCCCAACGGGTAAAAATTACAGATGGGAGGCTAAGAAAGCATTGCTGGACATTATACACTGCTCCGGAATGAACCGTGTTGGCTGGTGCGGTCTGGGTGGCTCCCCACCTCCAGCACTGTGTAAGCAGGGCCGCTGTGTCTGCTGGGCTTTACGGAGCTCATTTAGAGGGAGGCGTGACTAGCTGGCCTCAGTGCCCTCTGACAGCTCCCAGTTCTCTTCCCTCCCCTCAGTTATTGGGTCCTGCACGATCGGTTCTGGCTGGTGAGACTTCAGGATGTAGCCCAGGGTGGCTGCTGTGTGGGACCTGAGGTTGCTTTCCAGACCTGGCGCCCAGTCACACATTCTCCCATTCCAGCCTCCCGGTCGCTCTCTGAGGTCAGCAGGGCAAGTGAGATGTGACGTGGGTCACGCTTCACCATCGGGTTGTGTGTGCTTCGGGCTCGCCTCGCCTTGCTCTTCCTGTCCAGGCTTCTGGAAATGCTGTCATTGACCAGTGTTATTTTTCGGGTGACATTGTTAAGGTTTCCTTCTACCAAATTGATTATAATTAGATGTTTCGAAACCAGACAGAACGTCCAAAATAGAAGAGAGAGAGTTAAGCGTAAAGCTTTGTAACATTCCCGAGTGGATTTCCTTTATGGAATCATTCAAGTGCCACTGTATCGGTTGAAAAATTGTCTAAAAGAAAAGTTTCTCAAATTTTTCAAATTGACCAGGATAAGAGAGGGGGAGGGAGAGAGAAAGCGAGAGACACCTATTGATTATGAACCTGTCAGCGTCTGATGTTTTCCATAATTGTTTTTAAAATATTTTAACCAGACCAGAGATTCTCTAGGTGAGGAGCTCTGTACATTAAATTTTGTTTCATTTATTCAAGAAGCGTTTATTGAGAAACTCCTGTGTGCTGGGCAGTGTGATAGAATTGGGAATATAGTGCTAAACAACACTGGCGCCGTCCCCGACCTGATGGAGCTTAGAATCTAAAGGCGGAAAAGGACAGCACTCAGAAACTTGTAATTGTATAATTATAACCAGGACTGGCGCTATAAAGGAAGAATGGCATGTGGTCTTACTTGGGTGTAGGGGGGACCTTCAGTTTGCAGGGTGATCAGAGACACTTCCCCAGGGAGAGACGGGCAGGCTAAAGCCTAAAGGATGAGCAGGAGCCTGTGTCGCCGGAAGTTTTTCACAGTTGGAGTCACTCGAGGCCACAGGGACGATTTAGACACTGTAATGCTGGCGTCTGCTGTTAAGGGCTCAACTGTAATCACAGCTGACGCGTATTACCCACTTAACGCTTACAACGACCTCCAAGGTGGGTGTGATCCCCTCCTTCACAGGTGTGGAAACAGTCTCGGGCAGACCAGTTGTCGGTGGCAAGGGCATGATTCACACCCAGGCCTGCTGGACCCCAGACCCTGTGTTCCCACCATCGCCCTCGGCCGCCTCCCACAAGGAGGGAGATTCGTGGCTCGGCCCAAGGGATTCAGTGTGTCTCCCCTCCTGGCCAGCCGGCCCCCAGCCTCTCTCACGGTCCCCGTCAGGCTTGGGACACCTTGTAAGCTCCTGTCCTCACGGTGTGAGGGAGCTTCGGTGGGCTGGGAGGGACAGGACCGTGCAGAGGTGCACTACCCCCTTGGAGGGAAAGTGTCGGCTCCTGTAAACTGCCTCAGCCATCTTGCAAGTCACTCATTCGCTTGTTAAAGGGAATTTCGCTTTTGAGGTTGAAACAGTGCTGTGAAGCGGGATTACTTTGTTCCTGTCCCTGAATGTGCAGTACCGTCTCTCATTTAAACCCCCATGGAAATGCCACTTGTTTGTAGCTCTGTAACCTCGGGCAACTTAACTCAGGTCAAAGGATGGACCTCTCTTATTATCTAATCTGACCCAGGCAGGTGCTTTACCAGTGGGAGCCTGAGACTCGGATGGTCATGACTCTCTGGAAGGAATTCAAAGGCCCTCACTCTCCCTTTGCTGTAGGAACCACCTCCAGCCTAGGTCTCGGCTGTTGGAGGACTGAGCTTCTCAAGGTCAAACAGATACACGAGTTTGTCCTTTCAAAACCAAGACCCCAACTCTTCCGAATTTCACCTTTTCAGCTTTTCTTCTTATCTCAGATGTACCGCTTCTTACCCATCTCTCTGGACTCCGCTTTACCATCTCTGGAAGAAAAAAAACCACTGACCTGGGGGGAAACTTTGGAATACTTGCAGTTCTGTCATTTAACCATCACCACCCAAAAACTGGGCTTGTATACCAGATTCACCTTGAATAGCAGGAATATTTTGAAAGAGATTTTTTTCCTGACTGTGTCAGTTAGGGTTAGACTTGACTGCAGAAAAATCCAGACCAATACTGGCTTCAAAAGATAGAACTTTATTTCTCCCTCACGTGTAAGAAGGCTACAGATAGTCAGGCAGTCCAAGGCTAGTGTGGCATTTTCACAAAATGGCCAGGGATGTGGTCTCCTGTCCTGCTTTCCCGCCGTCTTCACACATGGTCCAAAATGGCTGTCACAGTCTCCATGAATTATGACTAGCCAGGAAGAAGAGAGAGTAGGAAGTTGTGGCTTCTCCATTTAGGGGTGCTTCCTCAAAAGCCTCACACAACTTTCACTTAACATCTTATTGGCCAGAACTTGGTCATATGCCCAAGGAAAATTCTGTTAATAAGGAAGAGCAGATACCGTGGGGCAACCAGCGATCTCTACCACACTGACATTTCAGATGAGCCACCTCTTTTATTCCTTGATCGGCCTATTTAAACATTTTTATTTATGACGAATTTCAGACGTTTGCAAAAAAGAGAACAGTATAATGAAGCCCAATCACAGAACTTCTACAGTTGGCCAGTCTTGTTTCTTCCAGACCTCTTCCTA
The DNA here is from genome assembly GCF_026419965.1 of Kogia breviceps. Classification (NCBI taxonomy): domain Eukaryota; kingdom Metazoa; phylum Chordata; class Mammalia; order Artiodactyla; family Physeteridae; genus Kogia; species Kogia breviceps. Next base: position 4,755,244 of record NC_081317.1, read on the forward strand.
CTCCCCTGGATTATTTGGAAGCAGATTCCAGGCATCATGTCCATTCATCTGTAAATACCTTAGTGCATATCTCTAGAACACGGCAAACTTTTTCTGTAAAGGGCCAGATAGTAAATATTTTAGGCTTCTGGGGTTACACATAGTCTCTGCTGCATATTGGTCTGTTGCATATTCTTTGTTTGTTTTAATTTAATTTTTTCAAACAAAGCATTCTTACCTTGAGGGCCTTACAGAAGCAAGCCCTGGGCTGGATTTGGCCTGCAGGGTATAGTTTGCTGTTTTCAAACAGTTTGGTTTTCAATTTCAGATCCAGATAAAGTCCAAACACTATAACTCATTAATATTTGTCTAAAGTTCTCCCTTCTCGTATTTTTCTCCTTGCAACTTGTTTGTTTTTTTTTTTAAGGAAGGGTTGTTTCTCTGAGAAGTCTTCCACACTCTGGTTTTGCTGATTACATCTATGCAGTGTTATTTAACATGTTCCTCTGTCCCTTGAATTTCCTGCAAAACTAGGCTGAATCAGGTTCATGTTTTTGTATCTAGAAGAATGTTTCCTAGGTGCTGCCCTGCACTTCCCTCTAGAGGCATCTTTCCTTTTTTGATATTAATAGCCATTGATGGTTATTGCCTAGACCGGTAAATTCCTTGGAGTCGCAAAATTATGACATTATAATTCTTCCTGCCATCCCTTCCTCATTCCTTAGCCGGAATACACTAAAAGAGACCTCCCCTTGTCAATCAAGCTGATCCTGTGTTATAATTCTCAGAGGAAAGGCACGATCAGTGCTTAATTCCTTCCTTCCTTTACCAGTTATCAAAATGAGTGTTTCTTAGCATCATCTAACATGACCATTGGATTGAGGTTTGGGGTTTTTTTTAATGTATTTATTTGTATTTATTTATTTTGGGCTGTGTTGGGTCTTCGTTGCTGCGCACAGACTTTTTCTAGTTGCGTCGAGCGGGGGCTGCTCTTCGTTGGGGTGCGCGGGCTTCTCATTGCGGTGGCTTCTCGTTGCAGAGCACGGGCTCTAGGCACGCAGGCTTTAGTAGCTGTGGCACGTGGCTCAGCAGTTGTGGCATGCGGGCTCTAGAGCGCAGGCTCAGTACTTGTGGCGCACAGACTTAGCTGTTCCACGGCATGTGGGATCTTCCTGGACCAGAGCTCGAACCCATGTCCCCTGCATTGGCAGGCAGATTCTTAACCACTGAGCCACCGGGGAGGCCCTGGATTGAGTTTTTTAATATAGCATTCTGAACTCAGGGATGTAAATAAACATAGTTTATATGTCCATTCCATTGCAGTTATTATCCTTAGTGATGCTCAAGTCCTATCTTTGAACAGTGACAGCTTCTTCAGATTGTTTCCTGAGTTCATTTTGACGTGACCCCAGAAGTCTTTGATCGTTTTCTCACTTTGGGATATGAAAAGGTGTTCCAGGTTCATCTTGTACTTACTTGTGTGTGTATGTGGTAATGGCTTTATTGAGGTATAACGCCCATACCATACAGTTCACCCAGTTTAAAACAATTTAGTGATTTTTTAGTATATTCACAGAGTTGTGCAGCCATCACCACAATCAACTTTACATTTTCATTGCCTCAGAAAGTAACCCCATACCCTTTGTACTCTCCCCATACCCTGCCCTCATTTCTCTCCATTCCCCCAGCCTTAGGCAGCCACTAATCTAACTTTCTGTCTCTATAAATTTGCCCCTTTCTTTTCTTTCTTTTTTTTTTTTTGACCATGTCACACAACACGTGGGATCTTAGTTCCCTGACCAGGGATCGAACCCGCATCCGCTGCAGGAGTGCAGAGTCTTAACCACTGGACTGCCAGGGAAGTCCCTAAATTTGCCTCTTCTAGACACTTCATATAAATGGAATCATATACTGTGGGTCCTTTTGTGACTGGCTCCTGTCACTTAGCATAATGTGTTCGAAGTTCATCCATGTTTTAGCATGTATCAGTACTTCATTTCTTTTTACTGCCAAATAATATTCCATTACATGGACATACCACATGTTATTTATTCATGGACATTTGGACATCTCAGTTTCCCCATTTTGACAGTTTTGAGTAATGCTGCTGCAAACACTCGGGAACAAGTTTTTGTGTGGATGTATGTTTTCATTTTTGTTGGGTATACGCCTAGGACTACAATTGCTGGGTCATATAATATCTCTGTGTTTGATCTCGTAACAAACTACCAGACTATCTTCTAAAGCAACTGCACCATTTTACATCCCTACCAGCAGTACACGAGGGTTCCAATTTCTCTACATCCTCACCAGCACTTGTTATCACTGGCTTTTTCTGATGTAGCCATCCTAGTGGGTATGAAGTAGTATCTCACTGTGGTTTTTGATTTTCGTTTCCCTGATGGTTAATGATGCTGAACATCTTTTCATGTGCTTATTGGCTATTTGTATATCTTATTTAGAGAAGTGCTTATTCAAGTCTTTTGCTTATTTTTAAATTGTGGGTTTTATTATTATTATTATTGAGTTACAATTACCTTGTACATTTCTTACCACCGACCTGGAATCAGCCATTCCTTTAAGGAGCTCTGGTTCCCTGTATTGGGGAGTGATGTTTAGAGACCTCACTCCAGGGTTCTTCATTGTTACTCACTGATCACATGTTTAGTTTCCTTAAGAGAAAATACATCTTGAGTTTATACTGTTTTGTTTTGTTTTGTTTTGCGGTACGCGGGCCTCTCACTGTTGTGGCCTCTCTGTTGCAGAGCATAGCCTCCGGATATGCAGGCTCAGCGGCCACGGCTCACAGGCCCAGCCAATCCGCAGCATGTGGGATCTTCCCGGACCGGGGCACGAACCCGTGTCCCCTGCGTCGGCAGGTGGACTCTCAACCACTGCGCCACCAGGGAAGCCCTATACTGGTTTTTACTTAACCTCATCAAGCTTATATCTTAATTTTCTTCCTCCCACACTGAAAATCCCTGTTTTAAAAAATATCGACATTTGTTTTTGACTCCTTTGTTTTTCCACAGTACAAACACAACAGTCTCAGAATAACACTAACCACCTCCATCAGTATGATTATTAGAAAGTATTAAAGGTGTTTCAAAGTTATTTTTGACCTTCAGGTTATCCATCATTTTGCAGTCATTTGAAATAGTTCTTCTTGGTGTGTCTACATGGTCCATCTTATGTGGCGTGTATTTGAGTAATTCCTGTGTGCAGTGGTCTGAGTATTCCACTGCTTTACAAAGGAGGAGAAGGAGAGGGAAGAAGAAAGGGGGAAGAGACGGCAGATTATGTGTAGTAGGAATGTTGTGGATATACTTTCATAAGTCAGAGAAATCATCATGCTTCTGTTTCAGCTTCATATGCTCAGGGTTTAGGGGTACTTTTGTTGTTAACGTTTTCTCAAAATAATAGGGTCGCTTAAACTAAGATAAGCCCTCCCCAGCCTACTTTCTGAGCAGTTCACCAAGTATTTTTTCTAGTAAATCTGCTAACCTGAAGCACTGCACCGAACGTTTACTGCTTTTTCATTCTCAAGGGTGTTGGGAGTAGAAGGACATCCTGTCCAGCTAGGAGTTGTAGCAGCAGCATCTCCTTTCTGGGCCCACACGTGTTCTACTTCGTTACAAATGTCAAGAGAAGGTCTTTCAATAATCTGTAAGCTTGTTTAGGGCCTTTTTTGGGGTGAACCCTGAAAACTTTTATTGTTTGAGTTGTAGTGTTTGGCCCCAACTCATTATTTTGAAGACACGAGTGCCCAGTTTTAAAATTATGCCCCTCCCCCCATGCCAACCAGGCCTGGCACTGCTTCTGGGCTGGTCTCTTCAGCATCTTTCAAGGTGGAATTGGAGATCTCCTCTGGCTGCCTTGTTTTTAGGCTGCTGTGAGCCTCCAGAAGCTGACTTGAGGAGTTACCCGCCAGGCCAGTGCACTCTGGCACCTTGTCTCCTTAGTGCTCTGTCTCCTCCTGAGCACACGTGAGAAGGAAGGCACTTCCTCTGCTCTGTCGCTGCCTCACCCCCACGTAGGATGTGGGCAGGGAGAGGGTGCCCTGTTGTCACCATAGAGATCGTACTGGGGCTGGACAGCCCTGTGACTGCATTATGCCACTTCAGTTACAGGGAACTCCCCACTGGCCTGTACCCAGTGTCTTTGGTGAAGAACTTGTCTTAGGGCCACTCCCTGGTAGAGGGGCTGTGTCATGGCCATAAGCACAGGGCCCCAGGGGGATAGGGAATAGACAGTGCCAGGTCGGGTGCGGCCTGAGCAGGAGCGCAGGCCCAGGCTGCAGGGTGCACGTGACCCCGGAGGGCCTGGGCCTCTCCTCGTGCAGCCGCGTCCCCTCTGCCGGGCAGGGGCCGAGGAGACAGAAGCAGATAGGACCGTTCGTTACCTGAGCGCCGAGCTGTGCTTTGACTGGATGAAGGTCGTCTGAGATGGAAGTGTGTCTGTGTTCACTCTCAATATGAATAAAATGAGCGTGGAAATAAAGTATTGTGTATTTAGAAAGGTACTCTTCCAGGTACCTTTCGGGCTCTTGGAAACTGCTTTTCGGTGAACTGGCAGTTGTCTGGGTTACAGCTGCCGGCTCTGGACACAGTCCCATGCGCCATCTCTCTCAGTCTTTCCTGACCTGTGCCTCAGGAGGATTGGAAAGTCTGACATCCTCTCAGGAATGTGGCTTCAGTAGGGGAGTTGGGCTCCGGCCGGGTCACAGACGGTCGGCTCTGAAGGAGATGAGGGGGTTGGCGCGGTCGCCGGGCACGTGCACGTTCTGAGGGCGCCCTTCTGCCTGTGAGAGGGAAGCCAGGCTGAGAGTGAAGGCCTTCTGGCCGGTGCGTTTGTGTTTGGGCTGGAAGGTCATGGCAGATGTGGAAAGCTGCCCCTCCCGTGATGCTCGGGTTGGGCCTGGGGGGAAGGAGGCTGAGTGCTGAGATCGGACTTTGTCTTGGGACTCGGGTGCGCACTTGCACACGTGTGCCTGTCCTCACGTGGTTCTTCTGCCACCGTCCTTTAGCTGAGTTCACACAGCTGCCTCTCCAGAAAGATGGCGTTCTAATTGTAATTGCTCAGGAATCAATGAAGAATTAGTGGAGTTTTGTCCTGCCTCAGCAGACGCAAGCGTACAGGCGCCTCCCTTTCCCTTTGCCCTGCTTGGAAAGAGAGAGAGCTGAGTGTGGCACTTTGACTCCCTCTGATGCCGTGATGCTCTTCTGCGTGGCCTGGTGATGGGCTGCTTGGATGAACGGCCTTCCCCACCCTCCGCCAGGCGATGGGGTGCAGGGGGCCTGCCTCCACGCCACTTGCTCTCTCTTCTAATTACGTCGTCTCTTGTCTCTCCACCTTGTCTGTAATCACCAGCTAGTTAGGTCCTCCTTAAATATTTGTGAGATTATGTTTAACTCCTAGGTGGTGATAACAGGAAAATGCCAACCTTCTCCTTTCTTCTTCCAGTACTTGATTCTTGGCGATCTCAACCCTCCACGTTTCTCCAGGAATAGCCATCGAAACTATTACAGAGTGGGGTGACACTGATTCTGATTATGTGGAGTATGCCTTATTTTTCTTTTTAATTAGTATTTCAGAGGTAATACATGTGCATTGTAGCAAAGTAAGGAAAAGCAGAGAAGCAAAAACAAGAAAATAAGGGGTGTTTCATAGCCATATTTTTTCCTATACGTGTGTTCTTGGTTTTGTTTTGTTTCCAAAACATACTATGTATACACCAGTGTACCATCTGGGCCGTTTTTCCACTTACCACCGTATTGTCTTTCCGCGCTATCATATATTCTTGTTGTGAGTTTTTTTAATGGTAGTATAATGGTCCATTGTTTAAGTCGATCTTAATTTATGGAATCAGTACCTAGTATTGAATAGTTAATTATGGACTATTGAGTAGTCTGATTTTACCTGTGACACGTAATGCTGTGGTGACCGTTCTTTGTGGCTTCATTTTTGAACACATCCGTGTCATTTTCCTTGGGCTAAATTATTATCAAATGTATGCAAATATTTAAAGCTTTTTATGTATACTGACAAGTCATCTTTTAGGAAGGCTCTCCAAAGCATTACCTCCACCCATCATGTTAACTCTTTGCCTTACCGCACTTGTCGGGATTCCTGTGTGGGGTGTTTTGAGTTGGGAGAGGCTTTGCAGTCTGATTTGGGGGCTCACTGCTGTATTACCCACCTTCTTCCATTGCTGCCTCCTCTGTAACTTTAGAAATAGACGTTCATGCTAAAAGCCTGAACTTCTCATGTGACACAGGTAGGTCCTACCCAGGTGTGCCTCAACAGGACAGCGAATGAAGAAGGTGTGGGTTTATCCGTACACTGGAACACAAGCCAGCAACATCAAGGAACACGCTGCTCGTGCACACGGAGACGTGGGCGTGAACACTGAGCAAAGAGGAGCTACGAATAGAGATAGAGAGTGGATTAGGGTTGTGGGTCCGGGAGGGCTGGGGAGACGTGAGGAGGGACCACTGAAAGGTCCAGAGTTTGTCTTGGAAGCAGTGATGAGCCCTAAAATGGATTGTGGTGACGACTGCACACACTGTGAACAGACCAAAAACCATTGCATTGCACACTTTAAATGGCTGAATTTTGAACAGCGTAAAGCTGTTCAGAAAAAGAAGATGGACACCAAAGAGTACATACTGTATGGTTCCACTTATTTCAAGCTCTAGGCAGAAGTGATCCAAGAGGCAGAAGTGATCCAAGAAACAGAAGTGGAAAAGTGGTTGCAGTGGGGCAGACGGACTGGAGAGGGTGGTGGGAACGTTCTGTATTGTTGAGAGATTCGTCGTGGTGTGTGCAGTCACCACAGCTCACCGGACTGGGGGAAGATGCGTTCTGGCTGAAAGAACCAGTTCGGCCCTAATCACCTCTTTTTTTTTTTTTCCCCTATTGAAAAAAATATTTTCTGAAGTCATTTTTCTACTGGGTAATATGCCCTAAACTTTCCGTCCATCGACAAAGATTCCCACCAGTCATTTCAGGATACCAGCTGCTGCCACGCCCATGGCCAGCTCGCTCCGGGAGCCCACCTTCCCCAAGACCAGAGGTTTGATTGTTAGTAGGCAGCGTCCTGCACATCGTATAATGGCTTCAGAGAACTAAAGGGTAGTTGTTCTTCCTCCACAAACCGACTGGCAGTTGTTCTGCCAGGAGTTTGATCTGTGTGATGAACTTAGTCATTCTGAGACAGTGGGGCTTGTCATTTCCTCCTTCCAAAAGGAAGTGCCTTTATGCATGTGAAACTTTCAGTGTGCTGTTGAGGTATATTTGGAGGGTAGGGGACGTTTTGGGAAGTCATGCAGATTACCTAAGTCAAATCATAATCGCACTTACGGTGAGCGGGGAATCTGCGGGCAGTGGAGGACAGACAGCTGACCCACCTGGTTGGGAGCGTTCACGGTGAGGAACCTGCCTCGTGTCTCACTGCTTTTCTCTTGTGTGGGGTGTAGGAGCTGGTCAGACTTACCATCGAGAAGCAGGGGCATCCGTCTCCAACAAGCCCAGTGAAACCCAGTTCCCCAGCCTGCAAACCCGACGGGTGAGTGCTGACCAGATCCTCCAGTATCTGGGGTCACAGTTGATCTACACTTGAGAAAGAAGGGGAGCCAGGTCTGGAGCCCACATCAGGCAGGCCCTGTGAGGCCCACATTCCCTTCTCAGTGAATTTTGGGTAAGAGCCTGCATTACTTTTTAAAGTGTGTGTAGCTCACACCCATTCTGAAGAATTGCCTGGTCTCCAGGTTAATAGTCAGCGTGACCTTTTCTAAGGATAGTGTGTGATGTCAAAACCCACCTACACTATTCTTGACCAGCTTCCTCCCATAATTAGAAAGAACTTTGAAGGGTTGGGTTTTAGGGCTTTGACTTGAGAGCATTTAACTTTATCAAGAAAGGAAACTGATGGTAATGTGGACAGTTATAAGGCCTTGCAATAATTTCTACTACAAGCCCCTAGTAAAAATATAAAACCTACACTTGGAGCATCTTAGAAGATCATCTAGGCCAGAGATGATTCTTCCAGGTGAGGAAACTGAGGTGCAGAGGCAGGGGGACTTGGCCAAGCTTCTGCTGTTTGTGGGTGATCGAACCAGACTTGAAACCCCATCTCTGCCTTGGAGCCTAGGGCACAGTGTCAGCTCTGTGTCCAGGGCACCTCCGTCCCTGTCCCCCCATGACTTCCCTGCCCTGGTCACACCCTCACGCTCTCAGGACCTTCTCTGTGGCCTTCTGTAACCCCGAGTTCTCTTCAACTCTCCAGCCAGTCTGAGCTCCCCCTGACAGATCGAGAGATGGAGATTCTAAACAAGACGACCGGCCTGTCGCAGTCAGCCGAGGGGCTCCCAGATTCCACGGATGAAGAGGTCGCGCCCCCCAAACCCCCCTTGCCTGGCATTCGTGTGGTTGATAATAGGTAATTTTCTGTTTTTCTAGCACCCTCCTCTATTTATGTCATAATTTCATGAATGGATGGGTAGGATGAGCCAAAAAGAAGATGGTGCCATTAGGGTCAGAACCTACTCTTCAGGCACCTTGGCGGTTTGACCTTCCTCCAGAGGGGCGTCTCTGGAGGACGCGAGCCTGGCCCAGTACCCTCCCTTGCCCCGCACCTTGGGAACTCCCAACCGCTTGCCTTTTAGCCTTAGCCAAGCAAAAACTGGCACCATTTGTTACAAAAAGAAAAGCAAGGACTTTGGATACTAGTGTTTTGGCCTTGATGGGATGGGAGTTGAAAGTGTGAAAAGCAGGTGTGAAGTGTCTGATAATGAAAGAACCCACCTCCCATACCCCAGTATCTGTTTAAAGCATTTTGTGGGGTGTCTGGTTTGATAGGGTTCCTTGCTCTGTTTCAGTCCTCCACCAGCATTGCCGCCGAAGAAGAGACAGTCGGCTCCGTCCCCCACCCGAGTGGCCGTCGTGGCCCCCATGAGTCGAGCCACCAGTGGCTCCAGTTTGCCTGTTGGAATTAATAGGCAGGTAATTAGCTCCATCTAGAAAGGCAGAGGAAGGCTTCAGGTTTGGGGATTTGATTCCTGAAGCTGAGAGAAACCCCGTGGTCTTCAGTCCCTGGCGTTGGTCACAGGAGGAGCTCTCCCCACTGGGGTGGAAGTTCCCTCACGGGGTGGGGAGGCTGAGACCGGCCCCAGGGCCTCCCTCGCACGGAGCTCTGAGCACATGCAGAGGCCCTCTTTCTCAGAAGGCGCGGAAGTGGTGTTTACGGCCTACAGCAAAGACGGGCCTTTCCGGCGGGTTGCTGAGCTTGCCGGTCGGGTAAACGTACCGGCTCCCTCCCCCGTCTCTGCCACCATCTCCCAGGAGTGACGCGGTTTGTTTGTTTTCGTTTTTTGCCGGGAGGATTTTGACGTGGACTGTTACGCACAGAGACGACTGTCGGGCGGCAGCCACTCATACGGCGGCGAGTCGCCGCGCCTGTCCCCCTGCAGCAGCATGGGCAAGCTCAGCAAGTCGGACGAGCAGCTGTCCTCTCTGGACAGGGACAGCGGGCAGTGCTCCCGGAACACAAGCTGTGAAACGCTAGGTGAGCGGCCGGCGTCCCGGTCACCGTTGCTGGCTCATCGTGTCTCGGTGGCTTTTTGGGCTCAGACAGAGATGCCAGTCACTGGCTCTGTTGACCTTGGCCGAGTCACTCAAAGTCGGAGCCTCAGTTTCCTCATCTGCAAAATGAGGACACCAGTGTCTGTGTCTGAAGGGGGTTGAAAGCTTAAATGGAGTGGCAGTGGGGAACCCATGGGAGACGCTGAAATGGTAGCTGTTACTTCGGTTCGTCTGTCAGTGTGTCATTTGACTCCCTTTGCCAGAACCAGAGCCGTCTGTGCTCAGAGCCCCTGACAACGTTTGACGGAGGGCGCGGGCGCGGGCGCGGGCGCAGCACGTGCTGACCTCGGGCGGTGGGGCCCGATGCGGGTCTGGCATGCAGTTTGGCAGGAAGCTCGCAGAGCACTGAACTGTTCATGTCCCGCGAACTAGATACTTCACTTCTGAGAGTTTATCTTAAGATCATAATCAGAGATTTATGGCAAGATTTCTGTCCAGAGACATTAACCTCAGCATTATTAAGAGTAATGATGATAAACTGGAAAGAATCTACTACTCAGTGGTAGGAAATCAGGAGACTTACGATACACCCATTTGGTGGAATAATACATAGCTGTATTAAAAACCAATTATGATATAGTGATCAGCGGACAGAATCCAAGACCACTTATATAGTGTTTTCTCAGAGTTTAAAAAAAAAAAAAGAATCCAAGGGAAAAAAGAGTTTTAAGGAAACACACCCAATGGTAAGCAGAGATTATAGTTAGATTATGGGATTGTGGGTGATTTTTATTTTCTCAATAGGGTTTTTTGGCCATCTTTTCTACAGTGGTCATGCATTTTTCTTTTTTTAAGTAAGAAACTTTTAAAAATCCAGGAAAGTACAAAGAATTGGATAGCAAACAGTCAAATTCCCATCTGGTTTTACTTTTATAAGCAGGAGAAAAATGAAGAATATAAAGTAAAGTGAGAGTCTTTGTGGATGAGACGGGAGATGTGTTACGGTCACTCTCTAATGAGCAGCACCGGGTCAAGGAAGAAGGGTGGGGTCTTTTCTTTCTGTGGGGGCTGGCGGCTCACAGTATGTTTCTCCTGTTGTGAATGCAGATCATTACGACCCTGACTACGAATTCCTCCAGCAAGACCTCTCTAACGCAGACCAGATACCTCAGCAAGTGGCCTGTAACCTCAGCCCGTTGCCGGAGTCCTTGGGGGAGTCTGGGTCTCCGTTTCTTGGCCATCCTTTCCAGTTGCCTCTGGGCAGCTGTCCCCAGCCAGAGGGGCCCTCGGCCCCAGGGCAGCAGATGGACGTGCCGCCTGCTCTTCCCGAGAAGAAGCGCAGGAGTGCGGCCTCCCAGACGGCGGACGGCTCTGGCTGCAGGGCGTCCTACGAGCGGCACCCCTCGCAGTACGACAACATCTCCGAGGAGGACCTGCAGAACCCGGCCTCGGCCCAGTCCGTCCCCTTCACGCCCTTTGCTGCTCTTCTTCCCTATCAGCAAGGAGGTTCCTCAGCCTCGGTCGAATTTGTGGGTGATTTCACTGTTCCTGAATCAACAGGTGACCCAGAAAAACCTCCTCCTCTACCGGAGAAGAAAAACAAACACAGTAAGCTTTTGTTGAGCTATTGTCGGGAAGCACCTTTTGTAACCGAAAACGGTGTCTCATTGAAACATTAGATCAGAATCAAACCAGTGGCCTCCTAATTTCATAAAAGGTAGAACCACAGGTATGTGGACACTTACAGGAGCCTTGTGTTGTCAGTCCTGGGGGTCATTTTTAAAGCCTGAGAAGCTGACCTCTCCTTTTGGTCTCGACAGAACCTCAGGTCTGGTCTCCACAGAGTATTTGGCCTCTTGTAGGTGGCAGTCAGTTGACCTTCTGGCCCGAACACGTGGTGACAAAGAGAAACAAATATCATGGCATTACATCTGGGTAAAGCAGAGCAGACATTTGAGTTAAAATAGCCCTGATCGCACCCACAGGGGTTTTCTAAGGCTCCCCGAAATGCAGGGGGCTGTTAAGAGAGAACCCTGGTACCGCTCTGTCTTCTGTTTGCAGACACCGAAATGTCACATAACGACTTGGAATCTGAGATTGCCTGGTTGGAGTTGCTGAGGACACTTCTTGGACCAGATAATCTGATATATGATGTTATTAGGGCCCAGGGGTAGAGCTGAAATGTTGGATTTTTGTATTTCGAATACTTTCCAAGGTCCTAAGTGGAGTTCTGCAGGGATTTGCTTTTCTGCTGGCTCCCCGACTGCTCTGTGTTGCCTGTCTCTCTGCCCCGCCCACTCCCCACGTCACCCGCACGGCTCTGCCTCATCTTCCTTGGGCAGACTGGCTGTCAGTGTTTCAATATGTGTGTGGCCACAGCAGCCCACAGCCCCAGGATTCCCTGGCCTCAGTGGAAACGTCCAGCAGGTGACTTCTGTGACCTGGAAGTTGAGTATCCATTCCAAATGCCCAAGTGAGAGCGTCTGATTGGCGGTGCCGAGAGCGGCCCGTTCTCAGAAGGGGAGACCTGGTCTTAGTTACCGTACTGGGTGTCGCCCAGCTTGTATAATGGCCTCGGTGGCTTGGTCCCCCAGCTGGAGGGAGAGCTGGCTCTGTAGGGCTAATGATGTCCTTCCCATCTGTCATGTAAGTTCACTCACTAGAAACCAGGCCGCTAGTGGAGGGAGCTGCAAACAGCAGCGCCAGGAACATCTCTTTTGTGCTTCTGTATGCACGCACAGGTGTCTAAAGAGCTGTGGGCCTCTCCCCTCCACCCACCTGGCCTTGACTTGAACAGCATGCACTTGAGCGATCGCACCCTTTCCTGTCCTTTCCTAGGAATCTTCTGGACCCAGACCAAGAGCAGGCTTGTATCTGTGCAAACCACAGCAGATTTGTGGTGCCGCCTGGCTGGGGAGCCAGGAGCCTTGCCCTCTGAGCTCTTAGACCAGGTGTGGGCAGCCGGCTTCAGGCAGAGGAGAAAAGGGAAGGGGGAGGCATCCATTGTTGCCTTTTGAATAGCCTCAAGTCTCCTGTGGCTGAAAATATTTCCTATTAATTTAGGCATCCATTTCTAGGCTCTGTGTCATCCGTCAATGTCTGTAGCTCTTGTGCCTGCAAACCTTCAAAATCTACTGAGCACCTCCGGTGTGGCGCCCTGGCCTGAAGCTTGACATACTCTGACCTACTCTGTCGCGTTCGTCCTGGCTGGCCGGGTGTCATTAGCCCCCCGTTTTTTGTGTGTGCGGTACGCGGGCCTCTCACCGCTGTGGCCTCTCCCGTTGCGGAGCACAGGCTCCGGACACGCGGGCTCAGCGGCCATGGCTCACGGGCCCAGCCGCTCCGCGGCATGTGGGATCCTCCCGGACCGGGGCCCAAACCCGCGTCCTGCATCGGCAGGCGGACTCTCAACCACTGCGCCACCAGGGAAGCCCAGCCCCCTTTTTATTGCAGAAGAAACTGGAGCTCAGAGGAACTGAGCCTCTGCCCAAGATCAGATCAGCAAGGAAGTGGGTGGCAGATGTGGGCTTCTGAGCAGTGTTTTCCTAGCTCAGCTCACTGCCTCCCAGGCTGAGGGGGAAGCCCTCCCCCCACTTCCCTGAGCCCTGTGCCAGCTTACAGTAGTAACCCCTGCACAGCCGGTGGTGTCCTCAGTGCCCTGTGAAAGGACCCCTGACTTGAGGCTCCCTGAGGCTTAGTCCTAGCCTCAACTCTGCTCTTCACTTCCCGAGGGGACCCTTGAAGAGTTCCAATCTGCAACCCCATAGAAAGCTCCTCACAGGGTTGCTTTGAAGGAAAGGAGGAGATAATCATCATCTTTATACTTGGCTAACGCTGGACAGAGTTTGTGTGCACGCAGCCTCGGTGTCCGAGAGCATCCCCGTCCTTTGGGTTGCTCTGAGGGTCCCCGGCCCTGTGAGCCCCTTGTGCCAGACAAGCTTCCTCATCACTGTCTGCCCATAGCCCCAGGTGCCCGCTGGGCCTTCCCAGTGATGCCAGTGGCTGTAGACTCTGGGCCCTTGTGCTGGGCTGCCTTTGCAATGGACTGGTCCTCCTTGTTTCTAGAAGGTGGCGACCATCGCTGCTGCTTTTCTGTGCTTGGTTAGCAGTTCTCTACAAGGACTTCAACATCAAGGAGTTCATGGAGCTCCTGAAAAGATCGCAGCCTTACTGCAGCTTTCCATTTTGGTCAGACGGAGGTGGTTGCATTCAGGCTCCTTAGGGAGAAATTCGTGGGCATTTGGGGTCGTCTTCATGGTTTGCATTTTCCCCTGGAACCCAGTGGTGTTGCTTGTGCGGTGTTAAAGAAAAGGTGATTGGGGTTCCAGGGGGACTGCAAGCTGCACTTCTCTTTGAGAAGCACTGATTTTATGGAGGAAACCACCTTTTACAGCCAAGCTCCACTCTGTGCTTTTTGGAGCTGAGATGTTCTTACTGATTCCTTTAAATAAAGAAAGTAACTTTGAACCCCTCTTTCAGTGAAGGGTGCTAGAAAGACGTATTTGGAGAAAGGCATTTCCTGTCTACCTTGACCCCCAGCGAGGTGCAGAGAAGAAAAAGACCATCTCCCTGCCTTCATGGCTGCCTTCCCCAGCAACGTGTGTCTGTCCTTTCATTTCTGACTGGTTTAGGTCTCCAGTTAAGCCCAACTTTCTGGTTATTTGAAAATACAGAGTTCAGCCCTGCAAACTTGTCCTTGCCATGGTTTCTCAGTATCTGAACTTTGGCTTCACCTAGCAGGCGCTCGCATCCCTTCACCTCCCTCTTAGTTCATGCACGGTAACTCTGTAAATAAGTTAGTACTTATTTCTGACACAGGTATTGAGGGGCGCAACGGTGCCTTTCCCCCCAAACACGCGTCTGTATAGAGGATGCCGTACCACCCAGGAGCTTCCTCTGCTACCTAGAGAAGGGGAAGGGCAGAGCAGTTCGGGCCTGCCTTGACCTCGACTCTGCGACAGGGAGTGTAAAGGGCGAGATCCCATCCACACAGGTAGATTGGGGTTGGAGAAATTCTGCTCCCGTCCAGCCCTCACAGCTACAGACGCCAGATGACGGCTCTGTCAGGTCCAGACTGTCACTTCTCCCAGAACCCTCTGGAGTCTTCAGAAAGGCCTGGCTCAGAAGATGGGGCTTGGGTCACTAACCACCAAAAGTCAGAAATAAAGTTACGCTGATGCCCTCACGTGAGGGCTGAGGGCGTCACACCTGCCGCGGAGCCACTGTCTGCGGCCGAGGGCTCCGTCGGTGGGGCCACACTGCCAGTGAGGGAGCCTGCCCGCCGTACGGGCCCCGCGGGTGCACGCAGCTCCGCCGTGCGGCTGCGGCTCCGCGACAAATGGCCGCGGTGGCAAGGGCTAGGGCTGCTTTTTTTTTTTTTTTAAACATTTTTATTGGAGTATAATTGCTTTACGATGGTGTGTTAGTTTCTGCTTTATAACAAAGTGAATCAGCTATACATGTATCCCCGTATCCCCTCCTCCTTGCATCTCCCTCCCGCCCTCCCTATCCCACCCCTCTAGGTGGTCACAAAGCACCGGGGCTAGGGCTTCTTAAAGGGCTTTTAGAGAGGAGAGGATCCTTATGTTTCAATGTGAGCACTTCTTTTCTCACTGTTTGTCCCTCTGTACAGAGGATGTTCCATACAACCTCTGGGCTTGGAGGGGGAGAACTAAGCTTAGTGACTGTTATTTCTCGCCTACCCAGCGGGTGCTCTGCAAGACCCGCCCCCGGGGCTGCAGCCTGGTTCAGCAAGTCACTGAGCAGGGACAGATGCTGGGGGGACATGCGTTCTCTTCATTCATTCATTCTGTAAATTATGTGTGGACGCCTACTGTGTGTTAGGCACCAGTGATACAGCAGCGGACAGGACAGACGAGGTCCCTGCCCTCCTGCAGCTTCAGCTCTTGAGTGAGAGGCAGTAAGTCCTGTTGCACCTGCTTTGGAGATTCTTCCTGAACCAAACCACTCTCATCCCCCCGACGCCCACCGCGGCCTTTCACCTGAGCAAGCACAGCTGCCCGGAACCGTCTTCCCAAGACGAAGCAGCTCCGGGCACACCCGGGGGCGGGGGGACCCTTCTGTGGGGTTCCCGCCAACTCAGCCTCAAGCCCACTTCCTTGCCCTGTTCACACAGCCGCATGCAAACCTCCTGGGTCATCCGTCTCCCCTCACCAGCTGTGCTCTGCCCAGCGGACCCTCGTCCTGGCTGTGGGCCTCTGCCTGGCCGGGAAGACTCTTCCACCCGTCCTCACCCTTAATCTAGAGAAGCACCCCCATCGCCACCCCATTTCCCTGTCCTCCATGGGACACGCATACCCCACTTCGGCCTGTTTTCTGTCTTCCTGGGGAGGGTGTGAGCGCCACGCAGGCGAAGGATTCGCTTTGCTGGCCCCTGTGTAGTCCCAGCACCTGGGTCAGTGCCTGACACATAGTAGGTGCTCAGAAAAATCAGACGAATGGAAAAAGCCCAGCTAGCTCGTGACACGCAGTGGGAAGGCCTCCGAAGGAAGGGAACGTGGGGCCGAGGAGGGGCTGCTGGGGCAGGGCTGGGGGTGAGAGGCCTCCACGGAAGTCAGGGAACCTGAGCCTGAGGCCCAAAGTAGGGAGAGAGTCGGGCCTGGCAGCGTAGCAGCAGGGTTGCGGGAAGAGCAGCCGGAACAGCGCTGCGGAAAGCCCCGAGCGTGGTCCGGGAACTGAGAGAGCCAGGGGAACGGGCAGTGTGCACTGGGGCGCCTGCTGTGTGCTGAGCCCCGCGCACAGGCCACGGCCATGGCTCTGGAGAGGCTGGAAAGCCCCGCGGGCTTCTCAGCAAGGAGTGGAGTGCCCCCCTACACCTTTCTAAAAACAGACTCTTCCCTAGAGCGGTTCTAGGTTCCCAGGGACGCTGAGCGGAAAGTACAGGGAGTTCCCGTAGATCCTCGCCCTCCCTCCCCGCACACACGGCTCCCCCCGACCGTGACCCTGCGTGACACGCCACGGTCGCCGAGGCGGGGTTCACATCGCCTTGACACGGGTGTCCGCGTGGTAGTGTTGTACGGAGTGGGCTCTCCGGGCCTCGCCCTGGCCGCAGTGGGGGGGGCAGGGTGGGGGATCTGTACCCGGCGGCCCCCAGCCCGGTGCCCCTCTGTGTCCGCAGTGCTGGCCTACATGCAGCTGCTCGAGGACTACTCGGAGCCGCAGCCCTCCATGTTCTACCAGACGCCGCAGAAGGAGCACATCTACCAGCAGAAGAACAAGCTCCTCATGGAGGTGTACGGCTTCAGCGACTCCTTCAGCACCGGCGAGGCCCCGCAGGAGCTCGCGCCCCCCCCCGCCCTGCCCCCCAAGCAGCGGCAGCTGGTAAGCGGCCCCTCCCGGCTGTCCCTTGCTGCTCCACCCCCAAGCGACCCGGCTCTCATCCAGACAGGTCTCTAGGAACTGGGATGGTCCTGGGGCAGGTTTCGGGCGCCTCTCCTTCCGGCCCGGGGCTCTGGGCCGTGCTGTCGTGCCCTCGCTGCGGCCTGGCTCCTGCTGCACCATCTCCCCGCCCTGGGGGTGGCGCCTTTCTTTTCCAGAGCAGCCCCTGCAGCTGGGCCTGGCTTGTACTCAGAATGTTGGCTTTCTCTGTTGACGGCCCTTTTTCTCTCTTCTTTGGCTCCAATATAGACCTCCCAGAAAGGAGGGACTCAATCAGAGCACAGGGCCCGGTCTGTGTAGGGCCATCTGTGGACTTGATTTACATAATGGGCCTCACTGCGCAGTGACTTAACCCCCGCCCTGGCCGGGCATGGCCCAGTGAGAACCAGCTCTACTGAAGCAGGATGGCTTTGCACAGAGCCGCTTTGTGTTTCAGGCATGGCGCACCGTCCCTCCTTCAAAAACCCCTCCTGTGTAAGGACTCTGTGTAGGTAGCACAGAGGCAGGCTGTCCAGCCGTGGGCAGGCTGTGAGGCTCTGGGACCAGACGAGGGGCACGGCGGGTGCACCTCTCAGCCCTTTTCTCTTTGCCACCAGTTTACTAACCGAGTGGGCTCTGGTCAGGGTGTGGAATCCAAATGTGCCATCCAGCCATGTTCTCCAGGAGAGGGGACCCGACTTTATCAGAGCTGCGTGTGCTGTCTTGCTCTTACGCTGGTCAGTCTGGTAGTGATGGAACCGGCGAGGGGCCCAGCGCGGCTGGCCAGGCCGCCTTTTATCCATTGCGAGAGGACGTGAGGTGCTGCCCCGACTTTTCGGGGAGGCAGCTGCCGACCGGCGACAAAGGCCCCTGGGTGACTCCTCGAAACTGTCTGGGCCTCGGCAGTGCTGTGATTGGGCCTCGAGCACGCCCGGCCCCAGGCGTCCCCGAGCCTTCCTACACTCAGCGGGCTCTGGGGCTGGCCCCGCAGAACCCCCCCGCAGCCAGCCTCTTGGGGGACAGCCTGGTCTAGTCGAGGAAGGGCCAGGCTCGGGCTGGGAGTCGTGGGTCGCAGTTCAGCCACCAGCAGCTGTGCTCAGGCCTCAGCTTTTCCCCCGTCCCGCTCACCCCACAGACACCTGAACGTGCCCGAATATGAACAAAAACTGAAAATTGATTCTAGGTTTTCAAGAAGAAATTGTCACCACAGAAATATAAATGCCTGCCCCCCAGACCTCCGACCTAAAATGTTTGGTTGGGCAGCTGGGCCAGTTAGGTTGAAATGTGAAGTTTTCTCATCGCCTCCTGCCGGAGTGCGTGCGTGCCTGTCGGCCGGCCTTGGGCATCTCCTCCATGCCGTGTAGCCCGTCGGCGTCGGAGCGCTGGGGAGAGATCCCTAAGGAGCGCACGCGAGTCCCAGCCCACGCGAGAGAGCTGTCAGACAGCCTCGCCTGTGGCAGGGCGGCGGCGAGGGCCGCTCTGGGGAGACACCTGCCGGGGGCCCGGGAGGTGGGCCGACACCCTGTTGAACACCGCCCTGTGTGAGCGCCGGGGCTTTCGTGTGGTGTCACTCCATCCTCCCCATGGGCCCTGGCACGCCCATTTTAAGTAAACTGAGGCTGAGAGAGCTGGAGAGACTGACTCAAAGCCCGCTGCCAGAAGTGGGAGGTTTGGGAGCCACGCCCAGCTCTGACTGAAGCCCGGGCTTCTCAGCAAGGAGTGAGCTGCCGTGCCCCGTGCCGGCTGCGTGGCATATCCCTTCTCCAGTGCAGACGCAAGAAGTGTGACCCCATTTTTCCAGAAGGAAGTGAGAGTGCTGGTTGCACCTGCTGGCCCGCGTGCACCGAGGGAGGCTGGTTCTAAGTGCTTCCATGCACACTGCCCCGCACCGTGTTCCCCACATCCTACGGATGTCAACCTGGGGCACAGAGAGCTTTGAGTAGTGCCCGGGGCCAAGCAGGTCACGAATGGCGGGGCTCAGGTTAAACCCAGGCAGCCTGGCTGCATGTGCTCTGCATTCTGCCGGAGCACAGCCACCCCACAGAGGGGGGTCTGGGGCCCCAAGTAAGCGGAAGAGCAGGGACTCACCGAGGTCTGCATGGCTCCTCCCACCTTAGTGCCACTTCCAGCCGACCCAGAATTGAAGAGGGCGCCCGCTCACCCAGGTTGCCTTTGGCAGGCATCCTTAACCCCTGAGCTGGGCCGGGAAGCCATCCCTCTCCAGAATGTCCCAGCAGAGTCGGGTGGCAGCCTGTTTCGCCTTTATGTGTACATGCCTGACTGTTCTCTGCTTTTCTCCCTCCTTCCCTGTCTTCTCTCTCCTTCCTCTGTCCAGCAGGCCTCCTATGCTGCTTCTTCCTTCTCCTCTGTCTCCTACTGTGTCCAGCAAACTAAAGTGGCCTTCATTCCCGAGGACGGCAGTGCCACTCAGGGCATCAGTGTGTCCGTCTCTAACTCCTTTCTCAGCCGGCACGGCAACTTACCTGTGCCCTCGGTGAGTCGCTCCCTGCTGCTCGCTACTGGGAAACCGGTGAGCGAGATCTTTCCCTTGTCGCTCCTGCCTCCGACGTGTGTGCTGCTGCCCACCGCTGGCTCTGTCTCTCCTCGGGCCCCTGCACTAGGTGGGAAAGGGTGCACGTGGTTGGCTGGCTGTGGCCCGAAGGACCGTGCGAGCGGGTGGGGTGGGGAACGTTAGCGGCCACGCTTGGAACGTCATCACCCAGCCATAAACTGGCAGGGATGTTTTGGCCTTTTTATTCCATTCTCACACTGGGCCTTGGGTCAGCCCTGTAGTGTTCTGTGTTTAAAAAGGAATAGTCCTCATGTAGGAAGCAAAGCCCTGGAGAGCAGGTTATACCCGGCACGATGGAGTTTGAGTTTGAGAGCTGTATCAGTTAGCTTTTGCTGACTCTTGCTACGTAACATGCCACCCCAAAACCTTGTGGCTTAAAACAACAGGAACTGTTTGTCATTGCCTAGGACACAGCTTAGTAGTGTGTCTGTGCTGACCCAATTAATCTGTTCCAGTGAAACTCTGGGTGTCAGGGGAAAGCACTTGGCAAGGGGGCACATTTGGGCTCCACCTAAAATCGGTTTATCCTCCCCAGGCCTCAGTTTCTGTCCTTTGGGGTTGTACTTTTCCTTACCTCTTATAATAGTTCGTGATTGGGAGGATTAAGTAAAATCATAGGAAACTTCCAGGCGCATAGTAAGCTTAGAAAGTTTATTACTATTGCTCTTTCTCTTAGAGGTCTGGATTCTGGTCTTGGCTCTGCTCTCATTCTGTACAGGAGAGCTTGGGCAAGTGGCTTAACCTGCTTGTACTTCCCTTTCCCTCTATGAATGACGAGGTTGACCTGGTGACTTTTGGAGACCTCTCCAAGCTTGGGTTCCCAGTGTGGTCTTGTCTGGTTTCCGTATTTGGGAGCCATCCAGCGCCCAGTTTAAGCTGGGCCTGCCCGTTGTGAGGCCCTTGGGACACAGTCCTCCCTTCGGTGCTAGGGCCTAGCTTTTCAGAGCCCGCACCAACCATACGTGCTGTAGAAAGGCTAAACACCACCCGCCCCCGCCCGCCACCCCCCCAGCCCTGCCCTGCCCTGCCCTGGTGCACAGACGCCCTCTGTTTCCTCAGCATGCATCTCTGGCAAGCTCCTTTCACAAATCTTGCAAAACTTGGCCTGTAGACAATCCCAGCTCTTGACAGTTTTTCCCCCTCTGTGAACAGAAAGTGAGTGTGAGTTTTCCTAAGAGTGTCTACAATATCCCTTTTGAGTAGTTTGGGGTAGAAGACTGTCAATGCATTGGACGGTTTACTACAGAATTAAAGAAAATTTGAGGGCATTTTAATTAAGTTTGGGCACGAGTACGTCATGGTTTTCACCCCCGGCGCGCAGGGGAGTCTTACGGCATCTTGCAGAGGACGTGTTGTGTTCTCAGGGGCAGCTCCACCAAGGAGCCTGAGCGGAGTGAGCTAAGAAAGGTGCTTTACTTTACTTAAAGGAAAGTCCCTCCGGGCCTCAGGAGCTGTTAGTAATGGCCTGAATGTATGCAACGCTTGACATTTGAAATGCTGAAACCCCGGAGAAGTGATTTAGTGTAATACCAGCGTATGCTTCGTGTATTCTCTGCTGCGTTCTAAGATGAGCCCCAGACAGAGGGCCTTGACGTGCTCTCAGAGCAGCCCTTTATTCCCGAATGGCCCTGGGCCTGTGTCGTCAGTCCAGCATGGAATTCCCAAGGGCTGCCTCATACGAATACAGCAGAGGCCAAATCTGAAGACACCTCACACAGTTCCTGGTCCAGTGACCTGTTACTGCTGCCGTGTAACAGGCAGATTGAAAACCTTGCCAAGGGCGTTGTAGAGCAGTACACCTGCACTGATCAGTGTGAAATGAAGTAGGTGCTGGAAAAGCATTCTTGTTCACTCTTCCCAGGATCCCAGGATAAGTGTAATTCAATAAGCACGGAGCCTCTCCTAGTGCGGGTCGGGCAGCAAGAAGGATCCAGAGCGAGTAGGGTGGCCCCATCATCCTTGAGACGCCCTTGCAATTGAGTAGGCAGAGTAAGTTGAGCATAAAAGAGACTCCGGCCCGGGCAGCGCGGGAGTACCCGCGTGAGAGCCGCCGATGGTCCGTGGGGCCAGGACGGTGTCAGGCAGCGCTTCGTGGGGAAGGGGCGCTTGAGCTGTGGTGGGAAGGACAGTTGGGATTTCAGGGAGATAAAGGTCAGGGAAGACTAGTCAGAGTTGTTCCACACCGAGGGCCCTGCCTGAAGGTGAGGCCGGGAAGGCCTGGCATACGTTCTGGAAGGTTGTCTCAGGTATAAGCACGCAGGACTGAGGTCCTGGGTGAGTGGGCTGGAGGGTAGTGACGTCAGCCAGCCCTTGCACGTGTCCTGCCCCTCAGCCCAGACCGGCTGCTCCCCGAGCTGCTTCCTTCCGGGGGCGGCCCTCTGGGGCTCAGGCCCGGTCTTGAGCTCTTTCCCCACTTGTCCGCCAGACGTGTTCCTGCTCCCGTTCCTGCCTGGCGCCCACGCTCCTCTTCGCGGTCTCTGGCTGGGTCTGCTTAGCCCTCAGTCCACGGGCCCCCTGTCCTTCCCGCCATGCGCCGTGATCCTAGGAGACGCACAGCCGGACTGGTGTGTGGTGTCCAGGGTATTAAGACCACTTTGATAGGAGAAGGTGTTCAGGGAAACGATGAGTGACCTTGAGGCCAGAATGATGTGGAGAGCTAGGTGCAGCCTCCCCTGGGCTGGGAGGCTGACGCCCTCGTTCCTGTTCTGATTCTGCTGGGCCTTGCAATGGGCCTGCCCCCTTGGTGACACTGGTAAGGGTTTGAGTGACAGGCCCTCCTAGAAACAGCTCTCAGACGTGGTGCTGGCGTCTGCTCCTGTCCCTGGATTCTCGTCCATCACTTGTACCCCCTGGGCTGGCCCGCCCCGTTCTCACTGCGGCCCAGCCCGTGCTGGCTGCCCACCTTCTACCTCCACCCCCTTCTCGTCCCTCCAGCACCAGCCCTCCCCGCCCCGCCGAAGTCCCACGCGCCGTTTCCTCACCATCTCCCTCCTCTAGCTTGCGTTTTCTGTCATTCTGAGCCCTAGTGGTGCCAATCTTGAAAGTTTGGGGTTGGGTCCATATTCACCTTACCCTTGACCATGGTGTTACTGAGGGTCTCTCAGTAACCGTTGGGGTTGCCAGTGCCCTCCAGGTATTGCAACGGCGATGTTAGAAAAATCACTTTCCGCCGTCTCCTGAACTATTTTCTGGTACATTCTTTCTTTGCCAGCTGATATTTACTATCACCGAGAGATCTATCTGGATGCTAGGAATCTGTTGAAATGCTTTCTTTACCATCTTGGCTTGCAAAATGATTCTGGAGAAGTAAAACTACTAGAAGACCCAGGTTTTAAGAAGAACTTCAGAAATACCCATAATAACTGTTTTAAAAAATCTTTCGGGTAACGAAGTCAAGGGTGTGTCATGTTGAGGACTTCAGTGTAAAGGGGGGAGACGTGTGGAGCCGCTGACAAGGACTCTCCGAGGGCTGGGCGCAGGCTCTCTTGCCACAGCACGCGTGCCCTTCAGGACCCACCCGGGGGAGACTCGCTCTGTCCGGCCCCCTCCCCGACCTCCCGTCCCAGGCATCCCGGAGACCGGGGCACTCTGACAGGTCTGGAGGCCAGACGGGGAAGGGGGAGGAGGCGGGAAAGGAGAGACGACGGAGCCGGGTGAGAAAGGGATTGTGGGCCAGAGTCACGAGGGGGCCGGCCGCTCAGCGCAGCACAGCACAGCACAGCGTGTGCCCTCCTGCTGGGAAAAATGTGTTCCTGCCTCCCGTGCCTGCCTCTTGTTTCTTCCTGATGCCACTTTCTCCTTACGGCTTCCTGCCCTGCTTAGAGAGAACTCACTCTGAGAGAAGAGGGCGCGTCCGTGGGCAGCACTGGGGCCCAGGGACGGGCAGGTGTGTCTCCGAGCTGACCTGTCATGGGGGGCGTTGTTCCGTCGGCCTGCCCGGCTCTGCGGGCTTTCCTGGAGAGCAGCCCCGGCGCCATCAGCATCGGGCAAGCCAGGGCCGTGCTGCTGCCCGCCAGGAAGTCTCTGCTGGCCCCTCTGCGGCCTGCTGCGGCCCAGGCAACCCAGGTGCCACTCAGGTGCCCGGAAACCGTGGACTCTCAGGCTCTGCCCCATTCTTGGGGGCCTCACCACAGAGCGTAGTGGGCAGGTGCCGGCGTCTCACCGCTAGACTCTGGACCCCCTGGGATTAGGGATCCACCCCCCCACACACACGCCTGCCGTGCCCTCGGCCCCCCATCCTGGTGATTTCTGTGCGTGTTCCCCCCCATCTGAGTTGCCCAGGCGAGAACTGAGCTCATCGTGTCCCCCCAGCCCCACGTATGCACCTCGTTTTCATGGGACACGTGCACGCCCAGTCACCAAGCCCTGTGGCCCGACCCGTCGCCCACCCCACGCTGGTCCTTCTCTCCACCCCATCGCCGCCCCCGGTGTGGCCACCGTGGCCTCCTTTCCAGCCTTGCCGCCACAGCCGGCCGCTTTCCTTCCCCGCAAAGCAGCACAGGCAGACCGAAGTGTCGCCCCTTCCCTGCAGGGCCAGGCCGCCCACCTGTCCAAGGCCCCGCCTTCCCTCCGCTTTCTCCTGCCCCAGCTCCTCATCGCTGCCTGCCCCCCTCCCACCCCACCCCTGGGCTTCTCTCCTCTGCCCTGGCCCTTTCCCGCTTCCTCCAATCCCTTCCCCACCAGGCTTTCTCCTAACTTGCTGCATGGACCTGAGCATAGCACCCCAGCTCCGCTTCCTCCTCTGTCACTGGGGGCGTGAAGTCCCGAGGATTAAAGGGAAAACGTGCATAAAGAGCGTAATGTAGTGCAAGATGCACACCAAAAGGGAGGAATTATCACAGTGTTGTGCATTGGGTGGCTTCTCTTTCTTCTGCAATGCTCGGGCTCTTTTTCTCTGCGAGTAGGGACTGGGCTTTCTATGTTCTTGCACCTTGTACCTGGGTCAGGGCCCAGCAGCAAGGCGCAGGTGCTCTGTGACGCTGATGTGACTGGGAGCGGTGACAGGGAGGCGCCCAGCTCTCCCCCACCCGACCATGCCGGCCGTCTTTCCGTGCTTCCGAGTATTTCATCAGAACAGCCTGAGCGGACTCATCCATCACGGGAGAGCCTCTCCATTCCCATGAGTCAGAGGCACTGATCCCAGGCTGTGGCCGAGAACCCTCTTTCTTCCTCTTTTTCCTTCTCTGCCGACCCAGGAGGCGCTGGCTGCTGGCTCTCTGGCCGGAGAGGTTCACAGGCACTTCTTTTCTGCTGGGCCCTTGAAATATGATTTGGCTTCTTCGGGAAGTTCACCCTGTGCTTTTCCACCCTTCCTCAACGACCCGGGGTGCTTGTATGGCCGTCGCTTCCCTAAAGTGTGACGCCCGAGTTCACTGCCCCTCCGAGCCTAGACACGGCCTTGAGGCAGGAGGCACAGGCAACCAAGTACCTGCGGGGTTTCTGCTGCCCGCAGGGGAGCGGTAGAAGCCCAGCTCTGTGCCAAGCCCCCCCCCCCCCCGGAGGAGGTGGTCACCGCGTGAGTCCAGGAGTGAGCCTGGCGCACCTGCCGTGGACAGCAAGGGCCAAGCGAGGAGGCGGGACTGGTCGTAGCCCAGAAGCAGGACCGGGGCTTGGGGATCCTTGCCCCAGGGGCTCTTGGCAGCAGCCACTCCACCCAGCTGTTTCTGCCCCCCCTTCTGAAGACTCCCCGACTCTCTGTTGGTGCACACGGCATTGTGGATGCCCAGCGCCCGCAGGCTGCTTCACACACAGGAACTTCCCTGCAGCCCCTCACTGCACGTGTACGTCTGACCCAGTCCGTGACAGTCGACTGGTCAGGTACCAAAAGGAGCCCCTGGTCCTCGTGAAGGTCCTGTGTGACGTGAATGAACCCTAAGGGTGCTGTACCTACATTGATAGTTGCCTTTACATTCATGTTTTCAAGCTGCTTGTCGACTTGTCAAGGGCCTTTCCTACCTGCTCTGTGATGGAATGTTTACCCCTGTTCTGGAGATGGAGACACCAGAATAGAGGAACTGAACCATTTGATCAGAGTTTTAAGTCAGTGCTAAGGTTAGAATCCAGATCCCCATCCTGTGAAATACAGTGTCAAGCTGACATTTATGAATTGCTTAATGGCCAGTAAGCATTGAGCCCCGATGAGGCTCCGTTGAAAGAAAAGCCCATGCACGGCTGGGCGTTGAGAGGCGTGCTTTTGTCCTTTGTGTTCTGACGCAGAGTGTAGCTACAGGCGCTAAATAGTGCTAAAGATAAGTATAAATTAGAGCCCTTGTCGTGCTGTTTAAATCCAAACTGAGTAAAAAATAGTTGAGTCAGATTTCTAGAACTAAGATCAGATCATTTTTGAATCTATACTAAATTTTCTTACGAAGAGTTGATGTTATTAAGGTTAATATTTAATGAATATACAGAGCATCCTAAAACGTATTGGAGGTTCTTACAAGAATATAATTAGCCGCGAAACCATGGGCCATAAACGTAGTGTTTTCAAGGAAGATCTTGTGATTCAGCTTGCAAAAATATGGAACATGAGAAGAAACATAGTAAATTTCTACTTACATCTGTCCCAAAATTCTCCTGAGCAAAACATTTTTGTTCTCTTACATCCTTTGTTATAAAATTACAGATTAGAATTTTGAAATGAGTTTTAAAAATGGACTCCACCAAGAAATTTGTTCAAAAAGAGAGAAGGTATTTTTTGAATCCAGCATGATGCTGACGTTGCCTTTCTTGGGTGAGCTGAGCGCTGTCTCATTGTTCACACGATGGGACCAACAACAGTGTCTGTCCTCACCTTGAGCAGAGAAATCGCAAGTGCAGAAGCTTGCGGCATTGGCCTCAGAATCTGCCTCTTGGCTTCGGAAACTCATCTTTGGACATTATCTAACATGTAGTTGTTATAAATTAACAGAAGCGCATCAAAGAAGGAAGTTCCCTCTGGACCTAGGATAGACCTGAAGGATGGCTTTCGTAAACACGTAATTAACTGGGTCCAGGTAGGAGAGAGGAGATGAGCCGTCTTCCAGCCAGTCTGCCACATGGAGTGACAAGGACCGTTATCAAGAATCCTTGGGCTTCCCTGGTGGCGCAGTGGTTGAGAGTCCACCTGCCGATGCAGGGGACGCGGGTTCGTGCCCTGGTCTGGGAGGATCCCACATGCCGCGGAGCGGCTGGGCCCGTGAGCCACGGCCGCTGAGCCTGCGTGTCCGGAGCTGTGCTTCGCAACGGGAGAGGCTGCGACAGTGAGAGGCCCGCGTACCGCAAAAAAAAAAAGAATCCTTCCTTGTGACCTAGGAGTGATCACGTCCCATCTAAGAACCAAATCTGATGTGGTTCTTTCCAGGAGATTCCTCCCCAGGAAATCATGGACATGTGTGTTTTGCAGTGGTTAAAAGCTTTACTTCCTTCCAAGAGAAATAACTGACACCCATATCGTGTCAACACTCGCAGACCCTGCGAGTTGTTGAAAGAAGCATCCTCAGAGCCCAGGGCTGGCCCGGGGCTGTGGTTCCCACTGGGTCTCCATAGGGGGAGGAAGCCCAAACCACCCTAGAAAAGCACCTTCCCTTGAATATGTTTTCTCACAAATGATGGATAAAAATTTAAGCCCCCAAACAAGCTGTCCAGTAGCTTATCTGTTTTGCTAAGTAGCGTCCACAAACACTGAAAGCATAAGCCTTGCTTGAGCCAAGAGAATACAGTAATGACTGATCTCTGGAATTCTCTATACTTCCAAACACTTGCCTGCAACAATACATCCATTCACTCCGATGAGCACGTTTTCCCCATGATCAGTAGAGCTGAACGTTCTCCAAAGCTTGGAGCCCAAGTCACCGTGGAGTAGCTGTACCAGTCAAGGTCCTCTGGCCTGTGGCTCCAGCTCTCAGCTGCTGGCTCGCTGGCTGCCCCCTCTGGCTCCCCCAGCTTTCTGCTAATCAACGGAATTAAATGGAACGTCTGTCATATTGAGGAATCAGAATTTTTCATGTGAAGATCTGCTCTCCTGTTTTCTTGCCAACACAACACAGGGCCTGTCCCTAGTCGTTTTTCATGCCAGGACGTGATGGAAAGGAAGTGGCACTGAAAACCGGTGCCTGGCCAGCTTCGGGTGGCTTTGCTTTTTATCATGTGACTGACCACACATCACATCAGCCTCCCTCATCCTTCACACCCAGAAGACGCTCTCGGTGGTTCTTTCAGGTATATGTTTTCAAAAGAGCGGGGTCCTGGCTCCTGTGTCTCTCGTGAGGGCATATCTTTTCGCGGCATTCCCAGGTGGTATATCAAGCTGTGGCTCACTGCCTTTTGCAGGCTGGTCATCCCTCAGGAGGTCTCCGAGTGGCCGGCAGGATTCTGCAGAGCTGCCGGACCGCGGGCTTAGGGCCTGTCACGTGCCCAGGGCACTCCCTGAGTGAGAGATAGCCGCCCCAGCACCGTTTCTGCTGAGCCGAGCCACGTGTTACTAGGTACGTGGCTTCCCCTTCCAGCCTGTTTCTCCATCCCTGTAATAAGGATCCTAACAGCACTTCGTGCAGAGTAAACGAGGTGATTCAGGTAAAACCTTTAGCACCTCACCTGACCAGCAGGAAGCATTCTGTAGGAAGAGCTGTCGTCGTCGTCGTCATCATCGTCACGAGATGGTTCTTGCTGGCGCTTTGATTGTGTGATCAGGGCTGCTGTGGGGGCCAGGTGCCCCCCGCCCCGACTCTCCTCCCCAGCAACTTGCTCCAGCACTCCTAGATCATCTGCAGAGATCTGCCGTCTGCAGACAGGCAGCCCCTCATGTCATAAACTCCTCCTCAGCCCCAACAGTCTTACTCTGGCTATAAATAAAAATTCCTGCCGCGGAGCACAGCAGCAAAGCCGGGCACCAGCCAGATCCTAAAATAAACTCCAGGCTGTGGTGAAGGGGTGTTTCTACTCAGCGGCCAGCCCTGCTTTCTCCCTGCCCGTGTGCATAAATATGATCTTAAAGGGCCTGGAAACGTTTCTCTGGGGAGTCAGTGGAGACCGGGCCTGTTGACCGTGGTACGGGAATGAGTGTGCAGGGCCGCCGGAGGGACCGCGTCTCCCCGCCCACTGGAAGGTGATTTTCCGGCTTGGCTCCTGTCCCAGCAGGACTGCATAGCTTGAATACCAGAGCTGCTGCAGCCTTGTTGCGGGCGGGGTGGCCTGGACGCTTTGTCCAAGAGACGGGCATCTTCCTTCCCTTTTCCTCGGTGGCTGCCCCCTCCCCTGCAGTCCGCACCCTTGGTGGCCTCCCCAGCCTCCCGCTTCGGACCCGGACCCGCACCTCCACAGCGAGGGAAGCTTGTCCACTACTGTCCACACCCGCAGTCGGTGCTCTGCTGAGTCAGGCGATAGATATTCTAGGCACTTTAGTTAATGACATTAGAATCTATTCCTAAGTGTTCCTTCATTCAGTAAATATGTATTGAATTAATTATTTAAATGCCTTGGCTCTGTTTTTAGAGGAGTTCCTGAGGGTATTTTGGAGGGCAGGAGAGGCTAGCCGACATTGATTGCTTGTCACACAGTGGGACTTAGGGGGCGTCTCAGTAAATTCACAGAGACCTTGTAAGAGAAGAACTGTTGTTTTCATCCCCATTTCAAAAAGGAAGAGACTGAGGCTCTAGAACTTATTTCACCTGCCCAAGGTCACACAGGTAGAGCGAGAGCCCAGGACCCAAGCCCAGGTCTGTGTGACTTGAGAATGTGCCCTCTAGGCAATTGTTCTGCCTCCCAGAAAAGGCACCGCCATGCGTGTGCGGGTAAGTGGGTGCTTGGTTACTGCCGGGCCCACTTCAGTGCTCGACACATTTACACGGGGCGTGGACAAGAGGGGGCGTCAGCGAGGACGTGTCAGGACTCCAGAGTTGGCATTTGCCTTACTTCGTTCAGGCTGCTGTAACAAAATACCAGAGACTGGATGGCTTATAGTAACAAGTTTATCTCTCACAGTTCTGGAGGCTGGAAGTCCAAGACCAGGGTGCCGGCATGGTTAGGTGAAGGCCCTCTCCCTGCTCACAGATTTTTCGTTGTCCTCACGTGGCAGAAGGGTGAGGCATCCCTGGAGCCTCTCTTCTGTGGCACGGATCCCATCATCCCTGGGGGTTAGGGTTTCAACATAAGAATTTGGGGGACGCAGGCATCCCGACCATAGCAGCATTGACCCTGAATCGTAAACTAGATCGAGTCATGGCCAAGGGAGAGGTGTCTGTTAGCCTATCTTAGAGCAGCACCTGCGTGCTGGAGTGAGAGTCCGACAGGCCTGGGGACCGGGCTCCTGCGTGAGACCTCAGCCACTGCCCGAAACAGGCTGGCCTCCTAGGACCGGGCCATCCCCTCCGTCCATCCCTCGGCTGATGCATTTCGCTCAAGGTCTTCTGTGCACCTTTCCGGCCAGTGAGAGAGCCTCACTGTGAGGGGAGCATCCTCCAGAGGTGAAACGGAGAGTCCCCAAAGCCAAACCCCTCACGCCTCTGCCATGCCCAGCAAGGCCAGGCCTGGATGGCTGCCCTGAGAGGTCAGGTGAAACATGGCACCTGCCGGAGGAAGGCACTGTGGACGCTCCGGCCCCCCAGCCCTAGGGGGTGAGCAGCCGAGCCAGGGGTCGAGCAGCCGAGCCAGGGGTCCACCACCCCCAGCTTCTCTCAAAAGAAGGGATGTGGACGAATCGGAACCAGTAGGAATCTAAGCCTTCAGTGTGGGTGCAGCACTTCCACTAATTCACCAGCCTGTGTCAAAGGGTCGGCCTTGAGTGTGTGAGTTAGATGGGGAATAAGATGTGTAAAGGTGTGTTGGTTCCCAGGCAGTAGTATCCTGGGTCTGTTATAGACCAGCAGCCAGTGGGGCTCATGGGGTGAGAGGGCCTTGGCCTCACCAAGGAGCGGGGAGGAGCTCTAGACTGACCCGCACAGCCTAGGAGGGCAGGGCGGGCAGCAGGGAGACAGACGGAGGCTGTGCCTGTCCCTTGAGTGGCAGCAGCTCTCTGTCCAGTTAACCTGTAAGCATGTAGCTTCATAAAAACGCTTAAGGGTATGAGTGGCTTTGACCTCTGGTTAGTTTAAAACTTCATTTTTTGTTCCTCCTCCTCCTTGTCCATGGGTTTCAGAAATCCTCTGCCAAAACGCAAAGGACATTTGAGTGAGCAGTGCGCATGTTTGTGCTGGGTGGGCTGTTGTCAAGTTCCAGTACCTGGTGGGAAGTGAGCCTGGCAGGGGCTTCAGATTCAGGGCCTGCCTCACACTCCTGCCCGTTTGGCAGGTGTCGGCAAACCCTTTGCAGGACATGATGACACCATGGGATTCTTGTCCCAAAGCTCCTCCATCCCTCCTGCCGCAGCAGAGCCCAGGCCCGAGTGCACTCACTGGCTCTAAGGAGCTGTGGGCATCTGCTGTGGCG
The DNA here is from genome assembly GCF_026419965.1 of Kogia breviceps. Taxonomy (NCBI): domain Eukaryota; kingdom Metazoa; phylum Chordata; class Mammalia; order Artiodactyla; family Physeteridae; genus Kogia; species Kogia breviceps. The sequence goes on from NC_081317.1 coordinate 4,786,157, forward strand.
CCCCAGCCTGACCTCAGGCTTTTCTCTCACGATGAGAATCTTGAAGAGCGTAGCCGGGCTGTCCTAAGGTGGCGTCAGAAGCATTGCACTTTATTTGTTAAAAAAAGAAAGAAAAAAGTTTAGGCAGAAAGGGAAATGAATTCAGAAGTTTTTAGCATTTTGGTAGCACAGTTCTTTCAACCATTTTTTAAGGCTTATACCCTTCCCTTCCAAAAGGATTTGAAGTGATTACAACATCTAAAAGGCTGCAGTGTTTGACTTCCGAGGAATAAAACCAGAGAGATTCAACCAAAAAACTCAAAATAAGTAAACATGACCAGGTGTCTGACTGCATGCACTGAATTCAGCCACCTGGCTCCTGGAAGAACAAGAGGCATAGATGGGGTTGCGTGGGTTTCATTTTCTGACAAAGAGGACGGGACTCCCATACGGGGGGGGGGGGGTTGCTCTCCTTTGGGGGTACCCGCGTCCTGCCCCTGAGGACAGGGTAGACGCTGCCCCTTAGACGCGGAAGACAGCACTGGTCGGTCTTCAGGCCCTTCTCAAGGGACCCGTGCCAGGGTGGGGGGACCTCAGGCCAGAGGAGCGCGGGGGTGGTTTGGCCTGAGTGGTGGTCCTGGTTAGAATGACTGTGAACGGCCTGTCATGGCTCAGCTGAGTTAATCTAATTACTTTTTCTTTTGTCTGTTTTCTTCTTCCCATCCTCTCGTGTTCGTGTCTGTGTTCCACTCTGACTCCGTAGTATAAATCTGTGTTTAGGTCCTACTCCCAGGATTTCGTGCCTCACAGCCAAGCTTCCGTCCAGCCTTTCCTCCCGTCTACCTCCTCTTCCTCTCCACATTTCCCACCTGTCCACCAGTCTCAGAGCTCTGACTTAGCGGTGCCAACCGTAGCCAGTCCACCTCCCAGCACCCTGGACGGGCCTCTTTCATCTTCTCAGGAGAGCAGCTTTCATGGGAACACTGTCTGCCTTCCTTCCGAAACCTCTTTCACTGACTCGCCCCAGACGCCTTCGGTGAGAACTCAACACACACACGCCTCCCCGTGGGGCTGCGCCTTCAGAGAAAGCCTCCGCCCTCACGAGCGGTCAAGTCTGTTGCTGGCGTGGGCCCAGTCGCGGCGTGGCTGGACTGAGGGGTGCACAGGTCACCGGGTGAAATCGTAGCCCATCTGTTTCCAGAACAGAAAATGAACCTTCTCTGCAAAGTTCCCATCAAACTAGGGATCTGATTTTCCACAGATGGGTTAGTGACCATTTAGAGACAACAGGTTGTCATAAGCATAAGATAGCAAGTGCTACTGGTTTTCTGTGTGAGTGGTTGTTTCTAGAGAAAGGTGCAGAGATCTCTGACAGCTCAGAAGGCAGTTGCGTGTTTAGTTGCCGAGGTGCTGAGGGTGGAGGGCCTCTTTGCTGTGCTGAGAGATGGGCCACAGCGCTTCACCCGGCCACGGGGAAGTGCTGCCGTGCACACGGGTGGGGACACGGACAGGTAGAGGGGCAGAGCAAGTGCGGGCACGTGCAGCCGGTGCGTCGGCGTGGAGCTGTCTTGATGGGTTGCCCCTCTCCCCCCATGTCTGGTCCCAGCACGGCAGAGTGGGGAGGAGGACGCCTCCCCCGGGACAGCTTAAGTGGCCCTTGACACCTTGGGGGACGCTCCAGCAGGAAACGTGGGTCCCCTCTGACAGGCAGGAGGTGGCAGAAGCAGCTTTGTTCCCCAACCCTGGGAAGGCGTCCCCGGAGAACGGGGGGCACGCCGCCGCCGCTGTCCTCTCCTCCTGGTGAAAGGAGCGTCCCGGTCAGGGCCAGCCCCGTGGCGGGGGGCCATCACACGTGTGTTTCGTCTCGTCCTGTCTCCCCCAGAGCGAACGCGCCAGTGAGGGTGAATCCATCAGTCTGTATGCCTCTGGCCAGAGCAGCGAGGAGTAAGTAACCGCGGGCCGCCTTGTGCCTGCAGCCTAGCCTGGCAGGGGTCGGGCCCTGCTTCTGTCTGGCTGAGCCTCCCGGGCACCAGCAGCCCAGCCAGGGGCCGGCTCGGCTCCGCGAGGAGAGGACAGGGCTTCCGGAGCCTCCTTTGCTTTCGCTTCAGCGGTGTGCTGCTCTCCAGTCTGGCCGGTGGGCCGTCTGGAGATCACGGGAGCAGCCTGGCCTTGGCCCTGGCCACGTGTCCAGTTGCTCTCAGAGATTTCTTTCTACCCTGCCTTGCGGTGTTGGGGCCTGTCTTCTGTCCCTCCCCCAGAGGCAGGGACTCCTCTCTCCCACACTGAGCCTTCCAAGCCGACATCCCCCTCCCACCCAGCAAGCTCCACGCCTACAGTCCCTGCTTCCAAGGAGCATGCTGAGTCCGCCAGGCCTCCCTCCCATCGTGGTGGCCCTTGTTTTACTGCCCTCCCAGCGCCAGACAGTCAAGGTACAGCAGTTCTGTTAAGCAGTCAGCTTTCCAGGTTTTGCTGCAGCAAAACATGACCTCCTGCAAAACCTTCGAAACTAATTCTCCCCACCATCCCGAGAAGAGGGCCGGGTCCCTGGAGGGGAGGTGCCACGAGGACTCCGTCCTCCTCAGGGGTCAGCTTGAGGGGCCCAGTCCATAAAAAGCGTGGTCACTCCCGTTAGGATGGCCCCCTAAGGGGGCCCCCATAGCGCCTAGATATCCGCATGAGGCCAGCCCCACTTCAGGTATTAGCACGTTGTAGAATACCACAATTTTCACTCCAGTGGGTTCAGCCCCGTCCTTGGGAGGTAAGCTGTTTCTCGCCTGGTGTTCCCACCTCACCTGTCCCCTCTGGTGACCTCCCCCACCATCATCCAGTTCAGCCTCTGCACACGGAGTCCATTCCAGGCTGGCCTTCCAGAGCTCTCCCCTCCACCTGTGACCCCGTGGGGTGCTGCAGTGCCCTCCACGAGGACGCTCCGCATCTTCATACCCCCCCACACCCCACCCCGTTCTCTGCTGTGGCCTCAGTGGCAGACCAGGGATGCCGGGGGGCCGTGTCGTCATCGAGTGGGTGGGCCCAGGTTCCTAGGAAGAAACGAGGCTGCCGGAGGAGGGAGGGGTCGCCTCTGTGCACTCGAGCAGCGAGGCCCTTGGGTAGCATAGCTGTGGTGCTGAGGGCGTGCTGTGACTGGGAAGCTGGCGGAGGCCTGCTGCACACCTGCAGGGCGTAGCGGACAGGGCCACAGCCTTCCAGCTCGGGGGTCTGGGGCCGGGCCCTTCACTTCCCACGGCCTCTGTTTCTTTGTGTGACCGGGTATGGTGATGTCGGCCAGCAGGTAGGGTATTGGTCAGGGCCAGGTGAGGAAAGGCATGCGCAGCGCCTGGCGGAGCTTGGCTGAGCGGTAGCTCCTGTGACGGTCCTTTCTTCCGGCAGGTGGTCGGGATGGCTTCCTCTAGGTCGGCAGCTGACAGAGGTTATAAGTAGTGGCGCTTTTCACTCTCCCCAGAGGCAAGATGCTAGTCTGAAGAGGGCCCGTGCTTCCTGTGTAATGGACCGCGGTCACGGTTGACGTGTTTACATCTCAAGTTCCGTAGGAACTTGCACGCAAAAGCCACTTGCAGGCAGGAATGCTGGGAAGCAGAGCAGCCCAGCGGGGGCACCTGTCACACACCCAGCACTGCCTTCTCTTTTCAGGAATCACCAGCTTCGAAGGACGGACATCCCAGAGATGCCTCGTCGGCCGGCAGTGCACCTGGGAAGGAAAACAGGGACGGCGGGGACAGGTAGGAAGTTACCCACGTGGAGCCGGGTGCCCTGAAAGCATCACGTCTGCCCGCCCAGTGAGAGCTGCCCCAGCTGCCCCTGCGGCAAGCACGCCAGGCTGGCTGGGGCTTTATGTTGACACTTCCGCTGCGCCAGATGCGTTTTTTACAAAGTGAAGGTTTGTAGCAACCCTGCATCAAGCAAGTCTGTAGCCGTCACCTTTCCAACAGCATTTGCTCACTTCATGTATCTGGTAATTCTCCCGGGATTTCAGATTTTTTCATTATTATTATATTTGTTATGACGATCGGTGATCTTTGAGGTTACGATTGTTAATTGTTTGGGGGCACCACAAACCATGCCCACATAAGATGGCAAGCAATTGATAAACATCGTGTGCGTTCTGACTGCTCTACCGAATGGCCGTTCCCCCATCTCTCTCCCTCTCGGGCCTCCCTGTTCCCTGAGACACAGTATTGAAGTTAGGCTAGTTAATAACCACACAATGACCCCAGCGTTCAAGCGAAAGGAAGAGTCACACATCTCTCTCACATTTTTTTTTTTTTTTTTGTCTGCGTTGGGCCTTCGTTACTGCGCGCAGGCTTTCTCTAGTTGTGGCGAGCGGGGACTACTCTTTGTTGCAGTGGGTGGGTTTCTCATTGCCGTGGCATCTCGTGGCGGAGCGTGGGCTCAAGGCACATAGGCTTCAGTAGTTGCAGCACGCGGGCTCTAGAGCGCAGGCTCAGTAGTTGTGGCGCACAGGCTTAGCTGCTCCGCGGCATGTGGGATCTTCCCGGACCAGGGCTCGAACCCGTGTCCCCTGCATTGGCAGGCGGGTTCTCAACCACTGCGCCACCAGGGAAGTCCCTCTCACTTTAAATCAAAAGCAGGAAATGAAGCTTAGTGAGGAGGGCATGTTGAAAGCCAGGATAGGCCTAAAGCTAGGCCTCTTGCACCAACCAAACAAGTTGGTTTGCCAAGTTGTGAATGCAAAGGAAAAGTTCTTGAAGAAAATTAAAAGTACTGCTCCAGTGATCGCACAAATGATAAGAAAGCAAAACAGCCTTATTGCTGGTATGGAGAGAGTTCAGGTGGTCTGGATAGAAGATCAGGCCAGCCCAACGTTCTCTTAAGCCAAAGCCTCATCCAGAGCAAGGTCCTAACTCTCTTCAATTCTGTGAAGGTTGAGAGAGGCGAGAAAGCTGCAGAAGAAAATTCTGAAGCTGACAGACGTTGGCTGAAGAGGTTTAAGGAAAGAAGCCGTCTCGTAACGTCAAAGTGCCAGGTGAAGCAGCAGGTGCTGACGGAGAAGCTGCAGTAAGTTATCCAGAAGATCTAGCTGAGATCATTCATGAAGGTGCTACACTACGCAACAGATTTTCTATGTAGACAAAACAGCCTCTATAGGCAAAAGACGCCATCCAGGACTTCCATAGCCAGAGAGGAGAAGTCAGTGCCTGGCTTCAAAGGACAGGCTGACTCACCCATTCGGGGCTAGTGCAGCTGGTGACTTTAAGCTGAAGTCAGTGTTCGTCTACCATTCCCAGAATCCAAGGGCCCATACAAATTATGCTAAATCTACTCTGCCTGTGCTCTGTAAATGGAACAACAAGGCCTGGATGACAGCACATCTGTTTACAACATGGTTCACTGAGTATTTTAAGCCCACTGTTGAGACTTACTGCTCAGAAAAAAAATTCCTTTAAAAATAGTACTGCTCATGGATGATGAACCTGGTCAGCCAAGATCTCTGATGGAGATGATATGCGATGAGATCAGTGTTGTTTCCTTGCCTGCTAACACAACATCCGTTCTGCAGCCCCTGAATCAAGGAGTAATTTCAACTCTCAAGTCTTATTACTTAAAAAATACATTTTGGAAGGCTATCACTACCATAAGCTGTGATTCCTCTCATGGATCTGGCAAAGTAAATTGAATCCCTTCCGGAAAGGACTCACCATTCTATATGCCATTAAGAACATTCATGATTCATGGGAAGAGATCCAAATATCAGCGTTAACGAGAGTTTGGAAGAAGTTGATTCCAGCCTTCCTGGATGACTTTGAGGAGTTCAAGACTTTAGTGGAAAAAGTCACTGCAGATGTGGTGGAAACAGCAGGAGAACTAGAATGAGAAGTGGAGCCCGAAGATGTGACTGAACTGCTGCAAGCTCATGATAACACTGTAACAGAGGGCTTCCCTGGTGGCACAGCGGTTGGGAGTCCGCCTGCCGATACAGGGGACGCGGGTTCGTGCCCCGGTCCGGGAGGATCCCACGTGCAGCGGAGCAGCTGGGCCCGTGAGCCGTGGCCGCTGAGCCTGCGCGTCCGAAGCCTGTGCTCCGCAACGGGAGAGGCCACAACAGTGAGAGGCCCGCGTACCGCAAAAACAAACAAAAACTGTAACAGAGGAGGAGTTGCTTCTTATGGATGAGCAAAGGAAGTGATGTCTTGAGATGGAACCTACTCCCAGTGAAGAGGTGGTGAAGATTATCGAAATGACAACAAAGGATTTAGAATATTAGCGGCAGGGTTTGAGAGGACTGACTCCAATTTTGGAAGAATTTCCACTGTGAGTAAAATGCTAGCAAACAGCATGCGCCTGCTCCAGAGAACAGTGTGTGTGAGAGGAGAGCCAGTTGGTGCTGCAGACTCCACTGCGGTCTTGTCTTAAGAGATCGCTGCAGCCCCAGCCTGATTAGTCAGCAGCCGCCAGCATCGAGGCAGGCCCTCCACCCTCAGAAAGATTACAGCTCACCAGTGGCTCCGATGGGGGTTAGCATATTTTTAGCAATAAAGTGGGGGGTTTTTTTTGGGGGGGGGTTGTGGTTTTTTTTGTTGCGGTGCGTGGGCCTCTCACCATCGCGGCCTCTCCCGTTGCGGAGCACAGGCTCTGGACGCGCAGGCTCAGCGGCCATGGCTCACGGGCCCAGCCGCTCCGCGGCACGTGGGATCTTCCCGGACCGGGGCACGAACCCGCGTCCCCTGCATCGGCAGGCGGACCCTCAACCACTGCGCCGCCAGGGAAGCCCTAAAGTATTTTTTAATTAAGGGGTATGTACACTTTTAAAATTTGTATTGATTGATTGATTTTTAAGGTTTAATGTAATTTTTATTTTGGGGGGCTGCATTGGGTCTCCATTGCTGCGTGCGGGCTTTCTCTGGTTACGGCGAGCGCGGGCTGCTCTTGGTTGCGGTGCGCGGGCTTCTCATTGTGGAGCCTTCTCTTGTTGTGGAGCACGGGCTCTAGGTACACGGGCTTCAGTAGGTGAGGCTTGCAGGCTCTAGAGCTCAGGCTCAGAAGTTGTGTCTCACGGGCTCTAGAGCGCAGGCTCGGTAGTTGTGGCACACGGGCTTAGTTGCTCCGCGGCATGTGGGATCTTCCCGGACCAGGGCTCGAACCCGTGTCCCCTGCATTGGCAGGCAGATTCTTATCCACTGTGCCACCAGGGATGTCCCTACTGTTTTTTTAGACATAATGTTATTGCACACTTAACAGACTACAGTATAGTATAAATATGCCTTTTATATGCACTGGGAAACGAGAAAAATTCATGTGAATCACTTTATTGTGTTACTTGCTTTATTGCAGTGGCTGGGAACCGAGTCCACAGTATCTGAGATATGTGTGTACACTCTTCCCTTTATTCTGATTCTCAAAATTACGCTCAGGGTAGAGAACATGGAAAGTATAGAAATGTACAAGAAAATAAGAAAAATCACTGATAACTACAGCCCTCAGAAGCCTTCCTCTGGCACACAGGCTGCCACTGCTCCTCGAGCATCTCCACGCATCCTCTTCACCTTACAAATTACCCACAACTGTGTTTTCTTTCTCAAGCCCTAGGCCAACCTTCCTTCTGCCTCTTCCAAGTTCAAATGTAGTAAAGGAGTGTAAAAGATTCCCTCCCAGCAAACTTTTTATTGTGAGTTTCTAGAGATAGTGTGTAAATTGTATGTAGTGTGTATTTGAAAGTAAGTCACAGACATGACACTCAGCCCCTAAATACTTCAGCATGCCTCCTAAAAAAATTTAGATGCCCACCTGATTACAATATGATTATCACACCTAAGAAGAGTAATAAATTCTTTACATTATCTGATATGCAAATGATCTTCCATTTCCCTAGTTCTCCCTAATACGTCTTATAAGGCTTATTTTTTGGAACCAGGGTCAATCAGGAGTCATCTCTGCATTTAGTCATATGTCTCTTTAATCTTTGGTAACATTTTCAACATTAGCATGCGTCCAACCTGCCCAGGTTTAGAAATATGTAGTAAATTTCTCCAGTCCACACGTAGAAAGGATAACGTGAAGGACCTGTGAATCAGCCCTGCCACCTGCGACTTCATGTTGACTTCCCCTTCTTTGTGAAATGCTCCACAAATTCAAGCTTTTCCTCCCTCTTTAGGCTAAGGTTCGGCTACTTCTGGAGTCTTGGGTACAGAGCTAAGCAATACCCACTTGCTATTGTCAGGCCTAAACATAAATGGTTAAAGATGTGGTAAAAACAGCAAGAGGCAGGAAAAGAAATAGAAAGCATTCTCTAGGGGCCTATTGACAAGGGCTGCCTGCCGCCCTACTCTGGCCGCCCTCAGTACCGTCCACACGGAGTCCATGATTCAGTGGCCCAGGCTCAGGCCTCCCCAGGTGTTAAGGGGTGAGGGGTTTTCTAGTCTTACATGCAGTGGCAGAGGTGTCTGTGCCAGACAACAGCAGCTCACGGGCTCTAGCTCCACTGGGCCCAGGGGCGCCATCTTTCAGAGCTCAGCTGGCCCCTGCACAAGAAGCAGGATGAGCGCGTCGACCAGCCAGACGGCGGCCACGGGGCGCTGTCCTCTCCCGCGGAGGCCAGGCCACAGACTGGGCGCTGGCGCACAGCTGAGGGTTCGTCCCAGGCCTGCGCCTGGTCTTGCTCTGTCCCATCCACGTTGTCTTACCAAAGGCCCAGGGGCTTTTGTTTTGTTTTGTTTTGACTTGGGTTTTTTCGCCCGTACCATGCGGCTTGTGGGATCTTATTAGTTCGCCAGCCAGGGATTGAACCCAGGCCCTCAGCAGTGAGAGCACGGAGTCTAGTCACTGGGCCACCAGGAAGTTCCCCAAAGGCCCAGGTTTTAACGTCTCAGATACTTAGGGTTAAAAGTGAAGCCTGCGACCACGAGGCCAGTCAGTGGCTCAGAGGCTCCATCGTGAGAATGACGGGAATATGGGAGAAAACGCTGGGGGAAGGCACGGCGCCCGCAGACCCCTCAGCCACCTGCCTCCTGCCCCCCCTGCAGGCTCCCCGTGTGCTTTGTCTTCTGGAAGTTCCCTCCTCCTCCCCCTTCACCCGAGCTACTCGGCGCCTCAGTCGCAGCTTGCCTGTCCCGTCTTCAAGCCCTCCCTGCCCTTGGCTCGGGCTGGACCCCTGCTCAAGCTGCTGCCCACCGGCACCCGCGGGCAAGGGCCTGCTTCCTGCTCCTCTTCAGTCCGCTAGAGAGGTGGCCCTGGGGAAAGGCCTGGGGACGGCACGGAGATCGTGCTGCCTCGTTCCCCCGTCACGCTGGCCCTCTGCCATTCTCTCCTTGAGTAGCATCAGTCCGTGCGGTCTGTGGGCCTTGACACGGGTGACTGAGACCATTACTTTTTCAAATCGCTCAGTGGAACGTTCTTGCTCTGCGTGCTTAATCGCTTCCACTTACTGACGGATTGTCCGGAGAGAGCAGGGACTGTCCCCAGGTCACACAGCTTATCAGGAGCAGAGCTAGAAACCCAGTCTGCCTCCCGTTCTCTTGTCCATCCCCCAGGCCCCGTGTGGAGGGGTGGGAAGCGGGTCTGGGCTTCTCGCTGGAGCTGCAGTCCGGGGAGGACTCGTTCAGGGGAGCGGCTGTACCACACAGGCCCCGCGCACGCGGCCACGCTACCCAGGCCCCCGGGAGCCGTGGAGATCGGGGTCTGTTGACACAATACAAACCATTTCTCTCTCCAGGGCCCCAAAGTCACCAGATGCCCCAGAGGCTCATTCGGAGGAGGAAGTAGACGAGCTGTCTCTCATTGACCACAGTGAGATTATGGCACGGCTGACGCTCAAGCAGGAGGTGGGCTCCTCGCAGGCCTTCGTGTGCAGGGTCTGGCCCAGAAGGAGGGCGGGAGGCTCTGAGAGGGGAACCTGGAGGAGCCCCAAACAGAAGGGGCCCAGCCGAGTGCTGACCCCCCCCCAGGCGGCCCTCCTGCGCGGCAGGCTCTGGCATCCCGTTCGTTCCGGCCCCGTGCCTGGGCCACCGTGGGTGCTCTAAGACCCTGGGCACGTGGGTGACTTCCAGGAGGCAGTGTGCTGTCCCCTTCTCTGACACTTCTGGAGAGGGATCTTGGGCAAGTGACATGTCCTCTCTAAGCCCCAAATGACAGGACTCTGGAGGGTGTTGTGAGAACGAAATCCATGAGGGTGCGCAGCACGGAGCCCGTGTGCGGTAAGCCCTCGCTAGTGCAAGATACTTTTATGTTGTTAATGACAGAATGACCCCAGTGTAGTGTCAGCGCGGGAAGCACAGGTAATTAAGAAATTTCAGGCCTGGCCACTGAGGCTGCCTCCGTCCCATGTCTTGTCAGGAGAGCCTCATGGGTAAACACGGTGCCCAAACCCGGCACAGTAAGAGGAGCTAACCTGAGAGGGCCTCCCGTCTCCCTGCTGCCGAGCGATTCTGGGGACACAGAGGAATGGCTCCCAGTGGTAGCCTTGACCCCCGCCGAGGAGGTGGCTGTGTTCTCCACACACACGTGGCTAGGCTGCAGCAGAGAGGAACCAGGAAGGCACGGCTGGCTCCTCTGCAGAGAGAATGATGTTTCGTGACTCTTGCCAGAAATTTCTTCTGAAAAATCAGGTCCTGGGCGGAGCTGCCCTGTCTTAGCTGGAAATCCAAGACACTTCCAGCGTAAAAACCTTGAAGCTTTGGAGAGGCAGGTGCATCTCCAAGAGCTAGAGACGCAAGGAAGTTCACGGGGCGTGGTCTCCTTCGGAATTACAGCGTATGGGGCTGGTGGCTGCAGGCCAGGTTTATGGGTTAAAGCCTCAGTTTGCTCATGTGAAAATAAGACTTTTCCCTTAACTGGCAGGCCACGGTCAGTGTAAGCAACATCGGATATAATTGAGCATCTTTGTGACACTTTTCACTCCTCTAAGAAGGGCTCCCTGGAAGAACGTGTGATGTGACAAGTGAGGAAGCGGGTTTAGACTTAGGGCAGCTTGCCGCAGTTTTGGGAACACGCGCATACCTGGAAGTGGTCTGCCGCCTCCCCCATCATCCTGGGAAGGGCCGGTGCTGGTCCTGCCTGCCTCCCCATCGGCTCCCTCCGTCCCCTCTTCCGCCCTGAGCCGTGGGTTGGTGAACAGGGAAAGACTGACTGGAGCCATGCCCCCCTGAGCCAGTGGTGTCCTCAGAGCGCTGTGCCACGCGGTGGGCGGGCTGGGTGGGCGCACCTGGCCTCTCCTGCCCGGCCACGCTGCTCCGGAGTGAGGGAGGGCAGGGCAGAGCGGACCTGGCGTCTCTGCAACACCAGGTCTCTGTCATCTCGTCCCTGCGTGTGACTCCCTAAACGGACTTCCTTACGGCTGCATTCTGCTCCACGCCCTCCTTTGCGGTGGTTTTGCAGGGCGACGACGGACCAGACGTCCGGGGAGGATCTGGTGACATCCTACTGGTCCACGCTACTGAGACGGACAGGAAAGGTACGGCAGCGCCGGCCGCGGCGGCCTCTGTGCCAGAGCTCCCTGGAGGGGGCTGGTCCCGCTGAACCGAGGCATTGCTCGGCTCCACTGCCCTGCCCTCTCCTCTCCTCCAGCCCTGAGCGGGTCAGAACAGCAGTCCTGGCGCTGCTGGGTCACCGTAGGGAGTGCCCACATGGGGGACAGGGGACCCGCATTCAGAGCCAGACCCTCCGCTTCCCAGCCCCCTCAGAGTGTGTCCTCTGGTGGTGCAGGGTAGTGAAGACCCCAGGGTCATCAAGGGCCAAGTTTCAGGTGCAGAGCCCGGCACCTGGTCGGTGCGCCACAGACGGTACCTCGAGTAGCGACCCGTTCAACGATGGAGCTCAAATTGGGTTGATGTGTGGGTAGCTTTTTACTCTTTTCCTGATACTTTGCCCATTATATTATTCCAGACCGCTGGATTGGGTTTCCTTTATTCCTCCTCTGGGAGCTTCCTGGGGCAGAGGTTCTGTCAGGAGCATCCAGTCTTCCAGCAGCATTACCTGCACGGGATGGGGTTCCCCACTCTCAGTGCAGAGACACCCCTTCACGTCCTGATCCTTCGAGAGGGCTGGAAAAGCAGGGCCTGTTTTCTGTTGGGTGGACTCTGCTAGCAGAGGAGCTGTCTTTCCAAGTTGTCTTCTGGAAGGAGGAGGAAAAGGAGGGGCGGTAAGGCCGGTGCCCGTGACCTTGGTCAGGCGGGAGGGGCCTGCAAGTGCACACGCCCCACAGCTGGGCCCGGCCTCTCCACACACACACTTCCTTTTTACGTTTTTTAAATTATTAAAAAGATGATGGAACAGCAATGGTAAAGTAAGGTGTGTAGGAATTAAAACACCCCAGTCATGAAACCCTAACCCACCAATTTCATTTCTGTAAACAACCTGGTCCCTATGTTTTTACAGCAGATTTCTCAAAGTATGTTACACAGATGATTCTGGGAATTTTTTAATTATGAAAGTAGTCCAAAAATAATTGTTTGCATCGCTGAAAATTTGAAAAATAGAGAAAAAGAAGAAATGGCTCCCGCAAACTCACCACAGCAACGCTTTTGCCCTCCGGGTTTCTTCTGACCCAGGCAGAGTACGGTCCTGGAGACCGAGTTTGAATCCTGGCCGTGCGTTCTCAGCCTGGGCCGCTGCTGGGCACGTCCCTTCTCGGCCTCAGCTGACTCAGCTTTGTGAAGAGGTTCAAAGTGCCCAGTGGGTGTGAAGACTGAGTGAGTTGGCACATAGGAGGTGCTCAGGGAGTATCTGTTTACATCCCCCAGGAACAGCCCGTGCTCTGTCTTCTTCAGTAAACCCTCCTCCACGCCAGACAGGTCAGAGCTCCATCCTCAGCCTGGCATGAGAAGCAGCTCTCAGTTTTGTCCAGTAGTGAAAGGCTGAAGTGGGAGCTGGCCCCAGTCCTCAGCCCTGAGCAGTAAACTGCTGACCTGCCAGGTGCAGCCGGCTGTGGCCAAGGCCAGAGGGAGGCCTGCAGGCAAGGGCAATCCAAGGACCTTCCAGTCGGTGCCGACCGTGCCTGGGAGAGGAGGCTCTGCTGCCCGCTGGGCCTTCCGCTCGGTTTTATCAATGGAAAGATTTTGAGGCCCCAGTCATTTGTCCCTGGGATGGGCGGTTGAGGCAGAGGCCCTGGGCCATGCAGCAAGCTCCTTGGGCAGGTGGCTTCCTGCAGACTGGAGACCACACCAGTGGCTGGGAGACCCCATGGCTCAGGGGGTGCAGCCTTGGACCCCTTCTTCCAGTGGGCTTGCCCTCCCCTGGGCCCATCTCTGCTTCCTTGCCCCTCTTTGAACAGAAGCCCTAATTTGACAGTGAGCTAGGTGGGCTTGGGGTCCGGGAAGGAGCCTGAGCCCAGCACCGCTGGCCCCCTGCTGCACCTCCAGTCCATGAGCTTCCCTCATGGCACCGCTCTGCCAGCCGGATCACCCGACGCCCCAGAGGCAGGCACAGGTGTTTCTTTCGCTCTCGTTGTCCAGGGGGTGAGCACAGGCGCAGGGGACAGGAGCCAGGGCTCTGCACGGCTGGGCTGCCCGGCGGAGGAGTGGGGTCCTTGAGGCTCCTCCACCCAGTCAGTGAGTTGTGGGAGGAATGAGAGAAGACAGGGAAGGGAAGGTGGTCTGTGTCCAGAAAAGAACATTTAAATTCTGTGTGTGCATGTGCTCAGCTTCACGGTGAGGACCACAGACTTTGGAGCCGAATCAGGACTCGAACCTCAGCTCCAGCACAGAATAACTCTGACGTTCACAAGCCTGACCAGGTCATTTGTCTCCAGGAGGGACCTGCATTTAAAACATGCTCCCCATTTTTCCTTAGTGTCTGAGACTGCATGGTTGGGAGTGTGCGTCGTAGCCATAAAGTAACAGGGGTCTGTTGTGAATGTGGAAAGGTTGGGAATCCCTGGCTAGAACCAGCCCCTCCAAAGGGAAGGAGAGGCGTTGGGTGGGAGCTGCCAGCCCTGATCCCACTTGACTTCCAGGCTGGGCTCCTGCCAGTGGGCCTTGCCCTCCCCAGACACCAGAGCCTGCACACCTGAGCGTCCAGCAGCGTGCCAGGCTCAGCCCCTTCAGCCTTGTCTTAGGTCTCTCACTATGTGGAAATTCCAAAGATTTTTGTCCCTGGCCCCTGCCACCCAAAGTGTTACCTATGATTTAGCTTCAGAGTCCTGCTGATGAGTTTGAATTGTATTCTCTATGCCCATGATGATTAAGACTCTTCGAATCATCGTCTTCAGGCAAACCAGAAGCTCTCGGTGTGTAATCGGAGGTGGCATGTACTTGCAGCAGGTGTGCCGCCTGCCTGTGCCCTGCGTCAGTGGCAGGCCTCACTAATCACCTGCTCCTCCCTCCAGATCTGGTGTTGTACTGCGAGGCCTTCTTGACCACCTACAGGACCTTCATCACCCCTGAGGAGCTCATCAAGAAGCTGCAGTACAGATATCCTTGCCTGTGCCTCAGCCCTGGCGCCACACCTCTCACTGCACAGAGCCTCCTGGAGCCGGGAGAGGGGCCTTCGGGCCCACGCAGCCCTCGCGCAGGGAGCTGCGGGCAGGAGTGACGGAGGTGCTCGGCCCAGCTCCGCCACGGCCCAGCTTTGGGACCTCAGGCAAGGCTTCTTTGAGCCTCATTCCTCGTCTGTAAAAGGGCCGAGTGACGTTATATGACGTGCCTGGAACACAGGGTGCTGCCTAATGGCAGTTGTGATCACTGGGCGATCTGAGAAAGAAAGAACTGGCACACACTGAAGAGAGGGTGGGAGTGTGCGGGCCCCTGCAGAGACCCTGGTCACTGGCACCTGTGGCTTTGTGGAGCTGAGCCCCAGGGCATTAGGGGTGCTGGGTACGAAGTGCGCAGGGTGTGAGGGAATCAGGACTCCAGAGAACCACCTCGGGGGCAGGCACGGCCACTCCCCCAGACGGCAGACCCGGCAGTGGACGGAAACGCCGCGTCCGCAGGACAGTCGCCTCCCGCCCCTCGACCACATCTACCCCCTAGGCTAACGCTTTCAGATACAACTCCCCACGGTAGTGGCCAAGGAAGATCCGAGGCCTGGAGAGACACACTTTTACTGCCTCTTTCTCGGGTCCAAACCTGCCCGTCCTGCCAAAGCTAAGGAGCTACTACTGTTCCAGCGCAGGGTCCCTGCCCCTCAGCGTCCCCCCGCGTCACAGCCCGTGACTGCCACCTGCTGGGCAGCCGCCGTCCCTTGGGGCAGAGGTCCGCAGCCCCCCAGCTCTCCCACCCTCCTGTGTGTGCCGCGCCTCCTCTGCCTCCAGCCCTCCTCTCTCCCCGGCCCCCCCTCGGGGCCCTGGCCCCTCAGAACTGGACGGCCCCCACGTGCAGAGACTTCGTTCCGTCCCGCCCCCCGCCTTCAGTGGCTCACAGGCCCGGGTCAGCGGACGACAGTAACGCCCGCTCGTGGAGCACGTCCTGGTGTCGGCGCTGACGCCGAGCGGTTGCGTGGGGAACCTCGCTCCGCTGCACCGTTTCGTACACACGTCACTACCGTCTGTTACGTGGCACCGTGACATTATTTCCTACTGTGGAATTAAGGAAACCGAAGTTCAGAGAGGTTCAGTGACCCATACGGCAGCTTGGAGGGCGAGTGCCCCCGCCGGCCTCTCTGACGCGGCATCTCGGCATCTGCCCTGCTTGGCGCTTCAGGCGTGTTAACAGACGTG
Organism: Kogia breviceps; assembly: GCF_026419965.1. Lineage (NCBI taxonomy): Eukaryota > Metazoa > Chordata > Mammalia > Artiodactyla > Physeteridae > Kogia > Kogia breviceps. Next base: position 4,801,758 of record NC_081317.1, read on the forward strand.
TTGCAGCATCGAGAGCCTGGGCGCCGCTGGCTGGTGGGTCCCGTGTGCTGCCAGCCCTTGGCGCTGTCCCTGGTGCACGGCTCCTTCCTGAGAGCAGGCGGTTTGGAGCCATAGAAGTGCCTGGAGACTGGTGAACGTGAGGGCAGCAAGAAGTTGTGACCCTGCAGGTGGAACCCACGGCCTCAGGGAGGAAGTCGCCAGGTGTTCGAAGGGCAGATGTGCGGGCAGCCCCTGAAGCTGTGGAAGGGTGATGGGGACTCGTGACAGGAGCGGAGGGCGACTCCTCTGAGGGGCCGTGCACCTTCCCCAGGGGTCCGGGGATTTTAGGGCAAGTGCTTTCCGACCACCTTTCTCTGCCTGAGCTCAGCGATGCAGCCTTCAGCGTTTCAGCGGTCACAGGAACCTTGGGTTGGTCCCAGCAGAAAGGCGGGCCTGGGAGTGCAGGGAGACTGTTCTGCAGGCAGGAGGAGGTGGGGGTCGAGAACAGCCCTCAGGGTCAGAAAGGTGTGGGCTGAACCTCACTTCGCAGCTCTGCCACCCGGCACAGGTCCTCTGCCCTTCCCGTGCCCTCGTTCCCAGGGTTCGCTCAGGGAAGGGGGGCTGGGGGAGGGCGGCCCTCCCGCTCACTTCCCCGTCCCCTACCTGTGAAGGCGGTTGTTTCTTTAACCTGCGCCCACGTACGAGAAGTTCTCTCCTTTTGCCGACACGTTCAAGAAGCGCGTCAGCAAGAACACGTTCTTCGTGCTGGTACGGGTGGTGGACGAGCTCTGGTGAGTCCTTCCTCCCGGGGGATGGCGGGCGGCCGGGGGGCCCAGCAGGCCGCGGGCATCTCGGGGTCCCCGCCGGGGCACAGGCTTCCCCGAAGAGATCTGGGCCTCCCGTCACATTTCACCTGTGTCTCCTGGGCTCTGTACCCACAGAGCCCTGCCCGAGGCCCTGGACAGGGCTCACTCCTGCCTGCTTTAACATGACCCCTGGGGAGAATGGCTTGTCCCCTCAGACCCACCCTGGCCTGGCCCAGCCCTGATTTCCTCGTGGGGGCCATCCCTCTGGCACGTGGCTTAGACCTTGGCTGCCCCCCTCATCTTTCCACGGTCCCCTGGCTGAATGGCATTTGCCATTTCCAGTCATTTAACAAACACAAAGCACAAGGTCCCTTTCCTGGGTCTAGAGAGCCCTCGGTAAGGAAGCCATCCAGGCCCCGCCCTCAAGGTGTTTACCTTCTGCTGGGATGTGGCCTTAGTGATTACAGGGTGGGGCTGTGAAACACCGCATGCGGAGAATACTGTGCCAGGGGCAGCCTAGGGCTGTGGAGCCCAGACCTCATCGTGATTCATCACCCCTGTGGGATCAGGAGCTCCCCTGGGGCAGGATTTGTCTCCAGAGCCCGGGCCGCAGCATGGTCCTTGGTGCTTATCCGGTGCCAGCGACCATTTGCTGAGAGAATGGCAGTTACTTGTTACCGATGGGACCACTCCCGGCACTCTGTAGGATGCAGACAGCCGTCCCAAGACCCTCTCTGGCTCTCTTCCCACGAGAGGTTTCCCAGCCCTGCTGGTGGGTGTCTCGGGTGTCTCGAGGGGGTTCTGGACCCCGTGGCAGTAGCCCTCTTCTTACGCTTGCATCCCTGCCTCTCACCGCATGGCCCTTGGCCCTTTAGCCTAGTGGAGCTGACGGAAGAGATCTTGAAGCTGCTGATGGAGCTGGTCTTTCGCCTGGTGTGCAACGGGGAGCTCAGTCTGGCCCGTGTGCTCCGGAAGAACATCCTGGACAAGGTGGATCAGAAGAAGCTGCTCAGGTGTGCCAACTCCGACCAGCCCCTGGCGGCCAGGGGCGTAGCAGCCAGGTACGCCCCCCGCCGTCCGTCCTGGGCTTCTCCGGGCCCTGCCTCCGGTGAGAGCCATACCAGCGGCCGTCTCTGCATTCCATTTCCTTTAGTGCCCCCCCTCCCTGCCCCCGGCCTCACAACCTCACCTCCCAGTTCTGCCCGGGCCCTGTGATGAGGTGCCTCAGGGACAGCCCAGGGGTTCCCCCGGGGCCGGGCCTCTTCTCCGGGGTTACGTTGTATGACTGATCACCTTTTTAGTAGGAAGTGGGACAGCAGGGCGTGTAGGGGCTGACCAGGACGGGACAGGAATGCCTTTCAGGCTGTGGTCAGCCCTTAATTGTCTTCCCGGCGCTAACGTGGCAACTTAATTCTTGCCGCCCCCTGTGTCATCCTGACCGTTCCTGAGAACCTGTGTAGAGGTTCCACTGGCCCTGTCCTGAGGCCGTGGAGGTTTGACTTATCACCTCTTTCTTGGTTTCTCAGCTCCATTCACATGGCACCGTCTCTGTTCCCACTGGGCCTTGAAGTGGGGTCGGGCTGTGTGTTCGCAGGCAGCTGAGCTCGCGGGCTCGCGAGTGGAGTGGAGCCACCGAACCTGCCAGGCGGAGGCAGGGAGGAAGGCAGGCCCCGTGGTCCCAGGGAGACGAGTGCAGTCTGGTCCTGACCTGCCCCCAACCCGCTGCGTGGCCTCCATGCTTCTGTGAAGCAAGTCGTGTTCCCTCAGCTCTGAGGCCTGAAGTGCAGCCCCCACCCAGCCCCCGCCGTCCCATCCAGTGACCACTCATCTCGTGCCTCTGTCTTGCAGGCCCGGGACCTTGCATGACTTTCACAGCCATGAGATAGCTGAGCAGCTGACACTGCTAGATGCCGAGCTCTTTTATAAGATAGAGGTATGGCCACGTGTGGGGCTGGGGGAGGGCTGTGCCCTGGTGAGTTGCTGCTGCTTGTCCCAGAGCGAGAAGCCACCGCGTCACAGCAGAGCCAGAGGGCCCAGGTTCTATCCTGTCTACCTGCTTTTTCAGATTCCTGAGGTTTTGCTTTGGGCAAAAGAGCAGAACGAGGAGAAGAGCCCCAACTTGACCCAGTTCACGGAGCACTTCAACAACATGTCCTACTGGTAAGACGGGGCCTCGGTGCAAAGCACTTCTGGGTGGTGCCTGTGTGTCCTTCACAGAGAGCGCCCATGGCAAGGAGGAAGAGGTGCCCTTTCGTTCCTGCCAGCCCCTTCTGGGGCCCTGTGGGCATTCGTTGTGAACCAGAGACAGGACAAGGGCAGGGACAGGACAGGGTGTGTCTTGCCCGTTGGACGGGGCCACCTGGGGGGTGGGTTGAGGAGGACTCAGCCAGTATCTATTAGTGATGTCTGCCATCGATGGCAGCAGGGGAGCGGGTGTTAAGCTTGCCATCCTGCACTGGCCGTTGCCAGTCTCCCCACTGCCAGGTGGCCACACTGACTCTGCCTGAAAGAGAAGTAGAGCAAAGGAATGGCTGCATTAATACTTTTATTTAGCCTTCAGTTCTTAAAGCAAAGTGAAGCCCGAAAGTGCATTTATGTTGTAACATACAGCAGAACTGTTGACTCTTGAAGACGCGACTCAAGGGTGTCCGCGGCCTCTCGGCCTCAGTAGAGGATGGTTGGGTGTAGCGGCCAGGCAGTCTCATACTGACCCCCGGGCGAACACACAAGGTGTCCCCACCACCAGGGAAACGTCTGTTTTTTAAGTGCTCTAAGGACTGCTCTTTGGAGGAGAATTGGGTCCTCTCCCACTTGCCCTGCTTCTCTCTGCACCACAGGAAGCGTTTCACTCGTCAGCAGCACATGCTCAGCGTAGCAGCCCAGCAGAGGACGAGGTGGTTTCCAGGGCAGACAAGCCGTGCAGCCCTGAGCATGGCCTCCAGCCCCGCCCCTTGCTGGGCGCGGGGGCTCCAGGCACACCCCCTGGGGCCTGCCTAGGAGGAGATGCGGGTGGAGCCCCTTCAGAGCCCCGGTGCTCAAGGTGGACTCGGTGCCGGTGCCGTTTAATGGGTCAGAAGAGGGGCACGTCCTCTGGGTGACGGGCGGTGGCCCCTGTGAAAGCACAGGGGGTCGAGGCCACCGTGAGGTCGTCGTGCAAGGCTGGCCTTTGGCTTTGCTTGCGGCTAAGTTTCTGAGAGGTGCCCTCCCTCTCAGAATGGCCAGCAAGGTGGCCTCTTAGCCCACACGCCCACTCGTCTCCGAGCTAATCCTGAGGCCACCCAGCGTCTCCAGCCTCCGGGGTGCTCAACGGTCAGCGCTCACCAGGAGGGCGTCCACCTGCACAGAGGGCCCAGCCACTGGATCTCTCTGTGGCCTCTTACCTATCCCTGGGGTGCCAGGAGCTCCTTCAGAGCAGAGACGGCGGGGGTACACCTGGTGCCTCGTGAGCCCGGGGCACTCCGTAGGCACGGGCTCCCGGCCAGCTGGTTCCAGTGCCCCCGTCCCATTGCCACCAGAGGCCTGAGGAGAGACGGGTCCGCTCAACTGTCTCTTTCTCCCCTTGGTCTGTGCAGGGTCCGGTCAATCATCATGTTACAGGAAAAGGCCCAAGACAGGGAACGTCTGCTCTTGAAGTTCATCAAGATCATGAAGGTAACTGTGGGCACCCTCCCCAGAGCCGGCCACGGGAGCCCCTGCCCGCCCGCCCGCCCGCCCACCCGCCCATCCCTGCGCCCACCCTCTCTCTGCAGCACTTACGGAAGCTGAACAACTTCAACTCCTACCTGGCCATCCTCTCGGCGCTGGACTCGGCCCCCATTCGCAGGCTCGAGTGGCAGAAACAGACCTCAGAGGTGGGCAGCCGGGCGGCGGCCGGGAGGGCGGCTGTGGGACGCGGGGCCCAGCTGTGGTGGGACGCGCCCTGCCCCGCCCCGTTTCCTGTCTCTAATCTCCAGTCACTGGGCCCTGCAGGGCTTGGCGTTAGCGCGTGCCAGGGGTGTCGTGTCACGTCACGTCACGTCCTGCTGCCTGTACCGCAGAGCCGTGCCTGGGTCCCAGCTTCAGCTTCCGCTTCCTGCCCTCGGCCTGCGCTTCTAGAGGGGCTCCCGTGGGTGCGGGCCGCACTAGGCATTGGGATGTACTGTGAACAGGCTCGACCTGTTATTAGGTGGAGCTCTTCAGGGCAGGTACTACAGGGAGAAGGACGGGGACGGGGTGCTGAGCAGGCATGTGAACGAGGAGTCTGGGCCAGCCTGGGGGTTAGGGAGGCCCCTAGGGAGGTGTCGATCACACCGTGACCCTAATCGCTTCCTGGGAAGGAAGGGGAATTCCCATCAGAGGGGACAGAGGAGGAGGCCACAGGCCAGCGTGGCCACAGCACTGGGGAGAATGGCTCTGCATCACAGGGGTGTTGGGGCACTTGGCAAGGAACTGGACCTTTATCTTTGTGTGGGTGCTGTTCCTGGAAGAGAGACAAAGCCCACAGGGCTGAGTGTCACCTGGGGGTCATCTCATGGGGCAACATAAAGGGACAGTTAAGAGACAGTGGTGTATGGAGAAATGGGACATTCACACCAGCTGCTCCAGGTACACATAACGGGCCCTGAAGAAGCAGGGAAAGCTTCCTGGAGGAGGTGACACATCAAGGCGAGAGGCACATAACAGGCGAAGGGGCAGGACAGGCAAAAACCCCACCCACGCTGCGTGCAGGAGCAGCGAGCTCACCCGCCATCCCTGGTGGACTCTGCCTTGAGTGCGGTGAGGCGCGAAGGCAGGCTCAGGGCTGGGAGTGACATGGTCCAATGTGTGCTTTTGAGGTTCAGGTGGGCCGCAGCGCTGAGCACAGCCAAGCGGGAGCCCAGCTTGAGGTCCAGCACACGGGGCGCTGGCTGCTCAGAGACGCGGTTCTTTGTCGGCACCGCGGCCCCATGGGCCACTTACCCACAGAAGGCCTGGCCTGCCTGCGGCTGGGGCAGGGCGGGGTCTGGCTCTGGGTTGGTGCGGGGAGGGGCCGGGGCTCGGTGCCCCTGCGTTGGCGCCGCGCTCACGGTCTGCGCGTCCCTCCTGCCAGGGCCTGGCGGAGTACTGCACGCTGATTGACAGCTCATCCTCCTTCCGCGCCTACCGGGCCGCCCTCTCGGAGGTGGAGCCACCGTGCATCCCATACCTGTGAGTACAGCCCCCCAACTGGGTTTGCCCCTCGTGTGCTCTGGGGAAGGTAACAGTGGGTCCCCATAGAGAAGCCCTCACTTAAAGGTTTCCAACCCAGACGTTCGTGCTTCTATTTGAACTTTAAAAATAAGCTGTAAATGAAAGAGGGGTCCAGTGAAAATGGTCCGGTCTTCCCACTTCCCAGTCCTACTCCTCCTCCTCTCTCCGCTCATCTGCCAGTGGGCTCGTTTAGGCGCGTGCGTGGACGGCCGCGTGCTGTCGTCCAGCTGTCCTCAGGCTTAGCCGCGCATCACAACCACCAGAGGGCCCTCCGGCCACCCCAGGAACCCTGAGCGTACTTGGCGTGAGGCAGCTCGGGGAGCGTTTCCCCAGGTGTGGGCCTCGGACTAAATAGGTATCTCGCCGAAAAGAATCCCATGTCACGTAAGCTTGGGAAATAGCAGGAAAAAGTGGAAGCTAACCAGTTTTCTTCGTGCGGGACTCACTGGACCCCTTGTTATGCTAGTGGACGGTGGGGAGCTCCAAGAGGGACAGGAGACTCAGCGCCGTCCCGGGCTGGGTGTGCGGCGCACGGCCCTGGCCTCCACGCTCCCAAGTGTACTTCTTGCAGCCGACGGCCCTGCCGTGCTTCCTAGCCTTCCTGCCCTGGCCGAGCACGACACCCCTCCCCAGCCGGGCTGCTCGGGCGGGCGTGGCTGTGCCCCTCGGCCTGGGCTCTCCCTGTGCACGAACCGCCCCCACGCGCCACGGGGCTTCGCGCCCTGTTCGATGACAGCGTGCGACCCCCACCCCGCCACTCAAGTTCAGGGCAGTGGCATTCTTCCCTGTTCATCTGTTACTTGTACCGCTCTGCTGGGCTGGGACGGCTGGTGAAGAGGCTCCGTAGCAGGTGGGCCTGCGCCCGCTTTCCGGAGACCAGAAGCTGAGTCAGGAACTCGTGCCGCCCCTCCCCACAGACGCACTTGTGGGCTTGGCAGCTGCTCGGGCTCCGGCCCACCCATCAACCGACTGCCTGCCAGGTCACCCTCCAGAGTCTAGCCTGCTTCTCTGTCCTCCCAGGGGGCTCATCCTGCAGGACCTCACCTTCGTTCACCTGGGAAACCCAGACTATATCGACGGGAAGGTGAATTTTTCCAAACGGTGGCAGCAGTTCAACATCCTGGACAGCATGCGGTGCTTCCAGCAGGCGTGAGTGCTGCAGCCCCGAGGGACCGGGCGGGCAGGGCGCACGGAGCAGAGACCCATGGGGATCCAACAGCTGCTCCTTCCAGTGTGGCACAGGGCCTGCACCTAGAGCTGGCCGCCAGCTCGTCCTCTGCGATCCCTGGCCCTCCTGACTCCAGGGCCGTGGGGGGGGGTCTCCCTGGGGCCTCGTGCAGAGGGGAGCCTGGGTGCAGGGTGCTGCTCCGGGAGCCCCTGCACAGAGCAGAGCAGAGCTCTGGGGTGCAGCTCACGCTCGGAGTGCCAGCATCACACGTGGGCGCCTCTGCCCCGTGAGTCTGCTGGGGCGGCACACGCGGCACCTCCAAGGGCTCTTGGGGCTGTGGGGCCCACACTGGCTCTCACTGGCCCCCCTCCTCCCTCCACCAGGCATTATGACATCCGGAGGAACGACGATATCATAAACTTCTTCAATGACTTCAGTGACCACCTGGCCGAGGAGGCACTGTGGGAACTCTCTCTGAAAATCAAACCCAGGAACATAACACGGAGGAAAACAGACCGCGAAGAGAAGACCTAGGAGCAGGTGCCGCGAGCGAGGACAACGCGAGAGGCTCAGAGGGCCGCTCCGAGGCTGGAAGGGACTTTGGACCTGTTACGTGGCGGTGGCACGTGTCCTGGCCTCAGAGCCACCAGGCCCATGCAGGCCGCTGCTGTGCCGGGCAGGCGTCCGGAGCCGCAGCAGCTTCCTGCCCCTCCTCCGCAGGAGCAGACCCCCGGGCCGGGGGAGCCAGCGGGCGGTCTCACTGCTGAGTTGTGAACTGGGGGTTTGGGTTTGGTTTCTGCTTTTGCTCTGTCTTCCGCTCTCCCTCTCTCCCCCTCCCCCCAAGTCTGGGAGCAGCACAGGGACTTCAGCAGCAGCCCAGGAACGGTGGGAGTCTTCTGAATCGCCTGACAGATGAGTAGAGGCCCCAGGACCCTCGGGGCGGGGGCTGCTCTCCCCGTAACCTTCAGTGGGGTGGGCAGAGAGTAGAGGAGACCCGGGGAAGACTTCTGTCACTTGCCATATCCTACTTTTTAAGTGGAGGATGGTGTGAGCTTCTCACCTGGCCCAGAAGGGTACGGCAGGGGGCCTTTCAGCAGCCCCCGGGGCTGGGGCTCCCGTCGCGGTACCGGCCGGCCCGCCCGCCCTCGCTGGGTCACGAGCAGCAGCCGCGGCTGTCGTGTTTTCGCCCCTTCGCTTCCTCCGTCCCGTCCCACCGCCCCCCCCCCATCCTCTGGCGCCGTGGGAGCTGGGAAGCAGCGGCTGGAAAGGAAGGACTTGACCATCCAGGAAACACACTGTATCTGAGTTGGGGCCAGTAGCTCTTGGTGAGTTAATCCGGGGAGAGGGGAGGGCATCTCCGTTGGGGGGAGGGCCGGCAGCCCCCTCCTCTGTCGCTTGCCGTGTGCCTTAAACTCCATCTCCTCTCCGTCCCGCCCTGCGGGCTCCCCTCCTCCCTTGTGCTGAGCCTGGTGGGCCCAAAGGGGCTCCCCTTTGCTCATCAGACCTTCTGCCAGCCTGAGCGGCTCTCCCATGGGAAGGACAGGGTGTCCCCGAGAGGCCAGGCGCCCCCTGGGGTTGACGGCCGCAGCTCACCTGCCACACGGCAGCGAGATGCAGCGTCTCCGGGAGCAGCTGCTCTTTCCATCCTCCTCCTTCACTCCCGCTGCTGAGGTTGACAATCTGAGGTGAGGTCTGCGGGGGCTCTCCACCCCCACCGGCCTCTGTGCCAGCCAGACGTGGGCCTGCGGGCAGGCTGCCATCAGAACCCGCACGGCTGCCCCCAGGCCGCCCGCCTCCTGCGGGGGTCGTTTTACAGAATCGAGGGCTCACTTCTCCTGGGTTCGGGACTCGGGCAGGCGAACCGCAGGCTCAACCCGGGCTTAGCCCAGTTTAAACAGAACAAAAGAAAAGTAGAAAGCAACCTCTGCTAACTGTTCAAAGAGTCCTTCATGGGTCTTTGAACAGCTTTTATCAAGAAGCTGTTTGTCCTGCGCACCGAGGGGAGGAATCTGTGAAATGTCGGTTACGACCCCTCAGGCAGCGATGCTGCGGCGGGCGGAACGCGTCACTTTATTATTTAAAGAGTGTGTGTATAGAGTCGCTGGTTATGAACAATATTGTGTGTGGGGTTGGGTTTTAGTTTGTTCCCGCTTTTGTAAGTCCTCTCATTTCAGTCTTTCCCTCCTTCCCAGGCCCTGCTCTGCCGCGGTGGGCAGCCGCCGTGCGCTCAGGGGCAACGGGCCGTGTGGGCTGCGGTTCCCTGGGGCCTCCCTCCACGGGCGGGCAACTGCCGAGGCCGCGCTTCAGGCCCGGTGTCCCAGCCGCCAGCTGGCCGGGGCTCAGGGGCTTCACCGCCCCTCAATTCAAAACAGACCCTGCACCCACACCTCCCCCTCCTTGCCGGGAGCCCTGGCTCTGAGCTGAGGCACGGGGCAGGCAGTGCAGGTGGACAAGGGGCCGGTGTGGCCAGGTGACCTTGCATGAGGACAGCGGGTGCAATGTGTGTTTTAACTTATTGGCTGACAGGCTTCCCCACCTTGACCTCATTGAGACACATTCTGGCTCTGGGAGTTGCCAGCCTGGCTGTGGTTTGTCTGTCTCAGGGGCCGGATCAGGTGTACGAATCAGTCTTTATGACAAAGACACCCTCGGGAGGATTCGTTCCCTGCAGAGGCAGTTCTCACCTGCAGGTGTGGGTGGATCAGGGCGAGGGCAGGCACGCGCCAGGGCTGAGTTAAACCCCGATTCTGAGCAGTGCCTCCCTCCCACGGCCCCGCCCTCCCCAGTGTTACATTGTAATATATCCCCGACTAACCTGGCTGATGGTGGCATCTTCCTGCAGACATTTCAAACCTGTAACTTTTATATGAAAGGAAAATAAACACAGATGAAAGCTGTGGCCACCTGTGTACCACATGCCGCGTGTGTCGAAGTGACAACTGAGCTGTCTCCTTTCTGTGACCTCCTCGTGGGCTGGGCGCCTGGCAGGTGCAGGGGGAGTTGGGGAGGTCTTTTGTCCCCATCTCTGTGGTCCCTTCTCTGTTCCCCAGTTTCTCCATCTGGAAGTGGGGGTAATGACAGCTCTACCTTATACAGTCTGTGAAGGCTCAGCAAGTTATACCTGGAACAGTATCTGGTGAGCTGTCACCACTATTGTTACTTAGCATATATCGAATATCAAGCACTTTGGAGGCAGCTTTACCTCACTGAATCCTCTTAATTTAAAAATGATACAAGTGAAATACTACAACCATAATAAGTACTGCAAAGAAGAGGTACTTAACATTAAAGAAATTAAGTTGGATTTGAAATCCACTCACAAACATCAGGTCCAGACAGGCTTAACAGGTAATTTATGCTAAACAAACAGGTAGCTTCAGTCTTACGCGAATGCCCCTGAGAACAGAAGAAGGGAAACACTTCTCAACTTGTTTTATGAGTGGAATACAACCTTGACACCAAATCCAGACAAGGACAAGAAAGAAAATTACTGATGGCAAAATTACTGATGCAAAAATTATCATCTTAGCAACCCCAAACCAGTGATGACGTAAAACTCAAGACTCCCCACTGGGCACATCCTCAAATGCGGATGGAGTGATGATAGTACTTGATCCCTTTTCTTAGACCCTTATTTGGGCATTCCCATCTGGTACACCTTTCCTTCCTGGGGAACTGAGGTGTGCCACCTCCATGTGCACTTTCTCCACCATGGCATACTTAGATTCCAGGTGTTGAGGTGGCAGAGCCCTAACTGGAGGGAGCCCAGTCAGGGACCACTCCCACTGTTCCACACTGGGCTTTACACGAATGAAAAATGAATTTGCACTTACTACTAATAAGCTGCTGAGATTTCGGGGCTTGTAAGTTTTCACAACGTGGCCTAGCCTCTCGTGAATAAACTACATTAACAGATTAAAGGAAGAACACCATATAATCACCACAGTAGTCAGAAAGACCACTGTTAAAAAATTAAAACACCCATTCATAGTTTTTAACAGTCTTAGGTAAGTACAAATCAAAAACTTCCTTAATCTAATAAATGTTACTTTCTAAAATCCTATGAAAATGTTACACTTAATGATGAAATATTTAAAGAAGTTCCTTTAAAATAGAACAAGGTAAGAATCCCACTGTCACCTTGTCTTTCATTGTTGTACTGGAGATACTAGCCAATGCAACAAGAAAAGAATATTAACTTAAGAGATTAGTAAGAAAATCACAGTAGTTAACAACGAACTACTAGAAAACATAATTCTTAAAATATCCAGTTTATACTAACATCACAATTCTTAAGGTACTAGGAATAAACCCAATAAGAGATGTATAAGAACTTATAGGAAAAAGGGTAATCTAGCAAGAGACTATAACATTTGTAAATATTTACACACCCAAATAGGAGCAACCTAAATATACGAAGCAAATAGTAACAGACTTAAAGGGAGAATAAACAGCAATACAGTAATAGTAGGGGACTTTAATACCCCACTTACATCAATGGATAGATCATCCAGACAGAGAATCACTAAGCAAACACTGGCCTTAAACACATTAGACCAGATGGACTTAAAGATACATACAGAGCATTCCATCCAAAAGCAACAGAATACATTCTTCTAAGAGCACATGGAACATGCTCCAGCATAAGTAACATGTTAGGCCACAAGTTGTTGTAAATGTACAAAGATTGAAATCATATCAAGCATCTTTGCCAGTCACAATGGTATGAAACTATAGAAATTACAAGAAAATGGGAAAATCCAAAAATATACAGAGATTAAACAATATACTACTGAGCAACTAATAGGTCAAAGAAGAAAATAAAAAATACATTAAGACAAATGAAAATGGAAATACAACATATCAAAACTTACGGGATGCAGCAAGAGCAGCTCTAAAAGGGAAATTCATCATAATAAACACCTAAATCAAGAAACAAAAAGCTCAAATAAACACTCTAAATTTCAAGGAACTAGAACAAATGAAACCCAAAGTTAGTATAAGGAAGAAAATAAAACATTAGAATGGAAATAAAATACAGACTAAAAAGACAATAGAAAAGATCAGTGAAAGAGCTGGTTCTTTGAAAAGATAGCTAAAGGTTTGTCCATTTTGTTTAAACTCACCAAGAAAAAGTACTCAAAATCAGAAATGAAAGAGGAGCTATTACAACTGATACCACAGAAATACAAAGGCTCCTAAGAGACTTCTGTGAACAATTATATGTCAACAAATTTGATGACCTAGAAGACACAAATAAAAACCTAGAAGACACAGGTAAATACCTAGACACATACAACCTACCAACACTGAATCATGAAATAAATCTGAACGACCGATTACTAGTAAGGAGATTGAATCAGTAATCAAAAACCTCTCAACAAACAAAAGTCTGGGACCAGATGGCCTCACTAGTGAATTCTACCAAACATTCAAAGAAGAAGTAATATCAGTTCTTCTCAAACTCTTCCAAAAACTAGAAGAGGAGGGAATACTTCCAAACTCTTAAAAAAAAAAAAAAAAAAGCCAGCATTACCCTGTCACCAAAAACAGATGAGAATGCCACAAGAAAACTACAGGCCAATATCCCTGAGGAACAAAGATGCAAAAATCTTCAACAAAAAATATTAGCAGACAAAATTCAACAATATACTAAAAGGATCATACATCATTAGCAAGTTGGATCTACTCCAGAGATGAAAGGATGGGTCAACATCTGCAAATCAATGTGATACACCACATTAACAAAATGAAGGATAAATACCAAAGACCATCTCAATAGATATTGTAAAAGCATTTGATAAAATTCAACATCATTTATGATAAAAATCTCTCAACAAAATGGGTATAGAGGGAACATACCTCAACATTATAAAAGTCATATATGACAAACCCACAGCTAACACCATAGTGGTGAAAAGCTGAAAGCTTTTCCTTAAAGATCAGAACAAGACAGACACGGGAAAAATAAATAAATTTAAAAATAAAGAAATTCCCTGGCAGTCCAGTGGTTAGGACTCAGTGCTTTCACTGCTGTGGTGGGGGTTTAATCCTTGGTCAGGGAACTAATGAGATCCCGCAAGCCACACAGTGCAACCAAAAATATATATATATCAGGACAAGACAAGGATGCCCACTGTCACAACTTTTATTCAACATAAGTATTAGAAATCCTAGCCAGAGCCAGTTAGGCAAGAAAAAGAAACAAAAGGCATTCACATTGAAAAGGAAGATACAAAACTATTTGCAGATGACATGATATTATATATAGACAACACTGGACTCCATCAAAAACTGTTAGAACTAATAAATTCAGTAAAGTTGCAGAATGCAAAATCGATGTACAAAAATGTTATGTATCTATACACTAATAGTGAATTATAAGAAATTAAAGGACTTCCCTGGTGGCACAGTGGTTAAGAATCCACCTGCCAATGCAGGGGACATGGGTTCAATCCCTGGTCCCAGAAGATCCCACATGCCATGGAGCAACTAAGCCCGTGCACCGCAACTACTCTAGAGCCCGTGAGCCACAACTACTGAGCCCGTGTGCCACAACTACTGAAGCCCGTGTGCCTAGAGCCTGTGCTCTGCAACGAGAAGCCACCGCAATGAGAAGCCCAAGCACCACAACAAAGAGTAGCCCCCACTTGCCGCAGGTAGAGAAAGCCCACACACAGCAACAAAGACCCAACGCAGCCAAAAAAAATTAATGAATTTTAAAACCATCTCATTTATAATATACACTTTACAATTGCATCAAAAAGAAGAGAATACCTAGGAATAAATTTAACCAAGGAGGTGAATGACCTGTACACTAAAAATTTTAAGACATTAGTGAAAGAAATTGAAGAAGACAAATAAATAGAAAGATATTTTGTACTCATGGATTGGTAGAACTAATATTGTTAAAATGTCCATATTACCCCAAGCAATCTACAGATTCAATGCAATTCCTATCAAAATTCCAATGGCATTTTTCACAGAAATAGGAGAAACAATCCTAAGATTTGTGTGGAACCACAAAAGACCTTGAATAGCCAAAGCAATCTTGAAAGAGAAGAACAAAGCTGGAGCCATCATGGTCCCTGTATCAAACTATATTACAAAGCTATAGTAATCAAAACAGTATGGTATTGGCATAAAAACAGACATAGATCAACGGAACAGAAGAGAGAGCCCAGAAGAATATCAACACATATATCGTCAATTTATGGCAAAGGAGCCAAGAATACACAATGCGGAAAGGACAGTCTCTTCAATAAATGGTGTTGGGAAAACCACTATCTTACACCATACCCAAAAATTAACTCAAAATGGATTAAAGACTTGAATGTAAGACCTGAAACCAGAAAACTCCCAAAGGAAAACACAGGCAGTAAGCTCTTTGACATCAGTCTTGATAACGATTTTTTAGATTTGAAGCCAAAAGCAAAACAATACAAGTTGGGACTACAACAAAGTAAAGTTTCTGCACACAAAAGAAACCATCAACAAAATGAACTGACAACCTATCAAACGGGAGAAAATATCTGCAAATCATATACCTAATAAGGGGTTGATATCCAAAATACATGAAAAAACTCATACAACTCAATAGCAAAAAAAAAATACTTTTTGAAAATGGGCAGGAGATCTGAACATTTTTCTAATGAAGACATACAGATGGCCAACAGATACATGAAAAGATGCTTAACATCACTCATCATCAGGGAAATGCAAATCAAAACCACAATGAGATATCACCCCACACCTGTTAGAATGGCTCTCATCAAAATGAAAAGAAATAAAAAGTATTGATGAGGAGGTGGGAAAAAGGGAATCCTTGCGCACTGTTGGTGGGAATGTAAATTGGTGCGGCTACTATGGAAAACAGTATGGAGATTCCTGAAAAAATTAAAAATAGAACTACTGTATGAACCATCAATTCTACTTCTAGGTATTTGTCTGAAGGAAACAAAAACACAAACTTAAAAAGCTATATATGTAAGTGGTGCTGGGAAAACTGGATGCTACGTGTAAAAGAATGAAATTAGAGCACTCCCTAACACCATACACAAAAATAAACTCAGAATGGATTAAAGACCTAAATGTAAGCCCAGACACTATAATAAAACTCTTAGAGGAAGACATAGGCAGAACACTCTTTGACATAAATCACAGCAACATCTTTTTTGACCCATCTCCTAGAGAAATGAAAATTTAAACAAATGGGACCTAGTTAAACTTAAAAGCTTTTGCACAGCAAAGGAAACCATAAACAAGACGAAAAGACAACCCTCAGAATGGGAGAAAATATTTGCAAATGAAGCAACTGACAAAGGGTTAATCTCCAAAATTTACAAGCAGCTCATACAGCTCAATATCAAAAAAACCAACCAAATCAAAAAAATGGGCAGAAGACCTAAATAGACATTTCTCCAAAGAAGACATACAGATTGCCAACAAACATATGAAAAGATGCTCAACATCACTAATGATTAGAGAAATGCAAATCAAAACTACCATGAGGTATCACCTGGCACCAGTCAGAATGGCCATCATCAAAAAATCTACAAACAGTAAATGCCAGAGAAAAGGGAAGCCTCGTACACTGCTGGTGGGAATGTAAATTGATACAGCCACTATGGAAAACAGTCTGGAGGTTCCTTAAAAAACTAAAGAACTACCATATGACCCAGCAATCCCACTACTGGGCATATACACCCAGAGAAAACCATAATTCAAAAAACATGCACCCCAATGTTCATAGCAGCACTATTTACAATAGCCAGGACATGGAAGCAACCTAAATGTTCATTGACAGAGGAATGATAAAGAAGGTGTTATACATATATACAATGGAATATTACTCAGCCATAAAAAGGAATGAAATTGGGTCATTTGTAGAGACGTGGATGGACCTAGAGAGTGTCATACAGAGTGAAGTCAGAAAGAGAAAAGCAAATATCGTATAATAACACATTTATGTGGAATCTAGAAAAATGGTATAGATGATCTTATCGGCAAAGCAGAAACAGAGACACATGTCAAGAACAAATGTATGGATACCAAGGGGGAAAGAGGTGGGGTTGG
The DNA here is from genome assembly GCF_026419965.1 of Kogia breviceps. Lineage (NCBI taxonomy): Eukaryota > Metazoa > Chordata > Mammalia > Artiodactyla > Physeteridae > Kogia > Kogia breviceps. The sequence continues at coordinate 4,817,994 of NC_081317.1, forward strand.
AGGAATTGGGAGACTGGGATTGACACACACATTATTGATACTATGCATGAAATAGACAGCTAATGGGAACATACTGTATAGCACAGGGAACTCTACCTAATACACTGTGGTGACCTAAATGGGAGGTAAGTCCAAAAGGGAGGGGATATCTGTATGTGTATGGCTGATTCACTTTGTTGTGCAGTGGAGGCTAATACAACATGGTAAAGCAACCAGACTCCAATAAAAATTACTTTAAAAAATTAAACTAGGGGCTTCCCTGGTGGCGCAGTGGTTGAGAATCCGCCTGCCGATGCAGGGGATGCAGGTTCGTGCCCCAGTTCGAGAGGATCCCACGTGCCGCGGAGCGGCTGGGCCTGTGAGCCATGGCTGCTGAGCCTGCGCGTCCGGAGCCTGTGCTCTGTAATGGGAGAGGCCACAACAGTGAGAGACCCGTGTACCGCAAAAAAAAAAAAAAAAAGTAAATTTTAACAAGCTATGTGTGTGTGTAGGAGGGGTTATGAAAGCAGATACATTTTTATCTTTCTATAACAACAAACAAAGCTATATGCACCCCAATGTTCATGGCAGCATTATTTACTAGAGCTAAGCCATGGAAGCAACCTAAGAGTCCACCAACGGATGAATGGATAAAGAAGTGGCATATATATATATACACAATAGAATATTATTCAGCCAGAAAAAATGAAATTTTGCCGTTTGCAACAGCAAAGATGATCCTGAGGGCATTATGCTAAGTGAAATAAGCCAAAGAAAGAAAAATACCATATGGTCTCACTTATATGTGGAATCCAGAGAAAAAAAAAAAAAAAAAAACGACCTAGTTCACAGGTGTAGAGAACAGACTGGTGGTTGCCTGAGGTAGGAGAGGTGGGTGAAATGGGTGAAGGGCGTCAGAAGGTATAGATTCTCAGTTACGCGATAAGCCGTGGGGGCGTCACGTACAGCCTCATCACTGCGGTTGGTAACGCCGCGCTGCACATCTGAGAGTCGCTCGTAGGGTAGATATTCTTCTTGTCATCACAAGAAAAACACGTTTATAACTGTGATGATGGATGTTAACCGGGTTTTATTGTGATCATTTCACAATATATATAAACATCAATCGTTGCGTTGTACACCTGAAACTAATCCTATAGGTCAATCATGCCTCTATGAAATTATATTTTTTTTAATGAAAAATAAGTTTTCATTTAAAAATAATAAAGACCTTAATAGTTGAGAGATACACATATTCATGGGTAGGAAGATTAAGTTTCTTAAAGATGTCAGTTATCCCCCATATTAATGTATATATTTCAAAACGATTCCAAAGAAAATCCCAACAGGATTTTATATGGTTCTTGACAAGTTTATTCTAAAAACGCTTAAGAAGGAATTTTCCACTTCTGGGAATAGCACACTCAGTAATTCAGACCAGCCATCCTGCTAGGAAAGCCGTACTTTTAAATCCCTGCCTGAATTCATCAGAGAGCTGTAGCAGGTGAAGGAAGAATCACTGGGCCAGGATTCACGAGGGGACAGAAATCCAGGGAGGAAGGCTGATATTTGGGGTCACATTCCTGCCAATCCCAGAAGAGGTGTCTGAGAGGCTCGGCGGCACTTCTGAGAAAAGGGAGATTTAAAAAAAAAGTCCAGAATGCATATTTTGAGACCCCAAAGGAGATGCATTCCAGCTGTGTGACTGCGAGTATACCGGCCCTCACAGCCCTGTACCAACACAGCTTCAGTCTGGATTCCTAGCACCCAGGCACCTGCCAGGAACAAATGCAAAGCCTCACTGGAGGAGGCTGACATCATCTTAGGCCTCAAGATATTTAATTTTCATATACAACAAAAAATAACCAGGAACACAAGCAGACAAAGAAGCATGAACAGAAGAAGACCAGAAACAAAGGACAGAATCAGACCTGCAGGGGCTGGGATTTTGGAGTTACCAGAGGTAGTTGTGAAAGCACAACACATACCCTGTCTAGGTGTAAGACACAACTGAGAATCTCAGCAAGTAATTGGAAAACAGAGGGAAAGTGGAAATTCTAGAGCCAAAAAATGCATTAACTGATATAAGGAACTCAGTGAATGTGTTTAACAAAACTGGGACTTCCCTGGCGGTCCAGTGGTAAAGAATCCGCCTTGCAACGCAAGGGACGCGGGTTCGATCCCTGGTCGGGGAACTAAGATCCCACGTGCCGCGGGACAACTAAGCCCACGCGCCACAACTACTGAGCTCGCGCACCTCAACTAGAGCCCGCGTGCCACCAACTCCAGAGCCCACGCGGCCTGGAGCCTGCGCGCCACAGCCGGAGAAGGAAAACACGTGCGCCACAACTAGAGAGACGCCCGTGCTCCACAACGAAGAGCCTGCGTGCCAACGAAGATCCCGCATGCCTCAACTAAGACCCGACGCAGCCAAAAATAAATGATAAATCTTTAGAAAAACAGAATTAGTGAACTGGAGATAGATTAGGGGCTAGGTGTGGAATGAAGTGTGAAGAGAGAAAAGTATGGACAAAACACAGGCAGGAAGAGGCGGGATGAGAAGTCTAACTGGAGTGCCAACAGAAAAGGAAAAAACAAAGTAGAAGCAATGTTCATAGCAGTATTATTCACGATAGCCAAAAAGTGGAAATAATGCAAATGTCCACCAACTGGTCAAAGGGTGAACAAAACCTACTTCCATACCATGGAACACCATTTAGCACTGAAAAGGAATGAACTGACACACACCACGGATGAACCTCAAAAACACGGGTATGAAGAGGATGCCAGAAGCAAGAAAGACGGTATACTTCCTGCTTCTGTTTAAATGAAATGTACGGAAAAAGCAAACCTGGAGACGGAGAGCAGACCGGTGGTTGCCCGCGAGTGGAAACAGACTGCAGATGGCATGAGGGACCCTCTGGGGTGATGGAATTGTTTAAAAACTGGTTCACGGCGATGGTTACACAACTTTGTACTAAATTTAATGTTATACTCAAAATGACATGCAGATCACACCTCAATAAAGCTGTTTTTAAAGAATTTTCCAAAACCGATGGCGCCAGTCATCAGTTTCTCATTCCTCACGTCCACGTCTCCCCTTTATCTGCTGCTCTGCAGCGAGCAGTTCCCGTGTGCAGGGAGCACAGGCTTTTGTCCCTGGAGGGGTCCTGCAGCAGGCGCCGGCTCCAGGTGTGGAGACCGCTTTCTTCTTCTCGCTCTGACCGCAGGGCTCCTAGAGGCCCGTGTCGGGAGGCACCGGGTGCTTTCTGCCCCAGCCACGCCCTCTACCCACACCTGCTGTCTCTCGGCAAGCCTGCAGCCCAGCCTGGCCTGCTCATCCTCTCACTGCGGCCCCCAGGCCTTGTGCCACCCTGTATGCATGCCCACCTGCCAGCCTTGGCTCAGCCAGCTCTGAACCAGCTCTGGCCTGGGTGACCCAGTCTGTTTCCCAGCACCCCCCGTGGACTGTAACCACCCCTTCTCCAACGAGCTCTGAACCCTGGCATAGGGACTTGGGCCCTCCTGCGTTTTGCTTTCCTCGGGCATTCACCTTCACCCTTGGGTAACTTTAGCACTCCCTCTACACCTTCGTAGTCACTCTTCTCTCACAGTTAATAATTCTTTATGTTAATCTTTCTCTGTTCAAATTATTCCATGGTTTATGCCTTCTGATTGGTCCTTGACTGAAAAACATCAAGCCCTAAATTCAAGAAGCCTTACGAATCCCAAGCAGGATAATTAAAAAGAAATACAGTGGTCCCGCAGTATCCACAGGGGATCGGTTCCAAGACCCGCTTTGATACCAAAATCCACCGAAGTTCAGGTCCCAGAGTCAGCCCTCTGTACCCACGGGGTCAGCACCGAGTCAACCTCAAATCTTAAACAGTATGTGACCCCGCAGCTGGTTGGGCCCACAGATAGGGAGGGCTGACTGTACACATCTAAGCACAGCACCGTTAACCTTCTGAAAGACAAAGACAGGAAGAACATCTTTAAGAGGATACAGAAGGAAAAAAAAAAGGACACAGTACCTTCAAAGGTAACAGTGAATGAGACTCCCCAAGTAGAAGCACCTGGGGAGAGAAGTCGCTGGAATAGCTTCAGTACTGAGAGAAAAGCACCGACCACACTTCCACACTCACTCTAAATCTCTCTCATGAATGAAGGTAAAAATCACGATGTTGTCAAGCAAACAGAAACAGAATTCATCACAAGCAGACCTACACCCAGACAAGACTGAACAGTGTTTTCAGGCCAAAGGGAAATAATCCCAAATGGAAAATCAGATATGCAGGAGAGAAGGAAAAAGCCACAAAAAACAGTCAACATGTGGGTAAACCTAAATGAGCATGAACTGTATGAACAATAATCGTGTCTCATGGAGGTTTAAAATATGGAGAATTAAAATACAAACCAACGGTGTGTGATTCAGGAAGAAGACACGTGGAGTTAGAGTATTCTCGAATTAGTTCTTGAATTGTCTAGAACGGAGAAAAAGTACTAGGCCATGGGCTTCCCTGGAGGCGCAGTGGTTGAGAGTCCGCCTGCCGATGCAGGGGACGCGGGTTCGTGCCCCGGTCCGGGAGGATCCCACGTGCCGCGGAGCGGCTGGGCCCGTGAGCCGTGGCCGCTGAGCCTGCGCATCCGCAGCCTGTGCTCCGCGACGGGAGAGGCCACAACAGTGAGAGGCCCGCGTATCGCAAAAAAAAAAAAAAAAAAGTACTAGGCTTTCAGAAGTCAAGAATGCAAGTGTGTAGTCTCTAGGGCACCACTATAGAGTGAAAGAATGCATAACTGCCAAGCCAATAGAGAAAAGATATAAGGTACACTCATCAAAAAGATTTAACAATTTCTAAATATGTATGCATCTAATTACATAGCCTCAAAATATCTAAAGCAAGGGCCGACATGGAGAAATGGACAAATCTGAGATGCTAATGGGAAGTTTTAACACATGCCCCTGAGGAACACTGTAAGCAATGACTAATCTTACACGGCACTTCCAAAAAGAAAATGAGAATCCCTTCCCAACCCTCGTAATGGGACCAACATAACCCTGCTACCAAAACCATAAACAAAAACGAAAATTACAGATCAATTTCACTTATGAACACAGATGCCTAAGACCCTAAACAAAATATCCACAATCTTTGATATAGAAAAAGGATAACACATCATGATCAAGATGGGTTTGTTCCACGAATGAAAAGTTACTTTAACATTTGAAAATCGACATTAAGTCACCATATTAACAGAATTAGATAATTTTCTCAGTGGATATGTAAAAGTAATTTAATAAAATTCAATATCCATGCATGATTTTTTAAAACTCTTAGCAGGGCTTCCCTGGTGGCACAGTGGTTAAGAATCCGCCTGCCAATGCAGAGGACACAGGTTCGAGCCCTGGTCCAGGAAGATCCCACATGCCGTGGAGCAACTAAGCCCAAGGGCCACAACTACTGAGCCTGTGCTCTAGAGCTCGCGTGCCACAACTACTGAATCCCACACACCTAGAGCCCGTGCTCCGCAACAAGAGAAGCCACTGCAATGAGAAGCCTGTGCACCTCAACGAAGAGCAGCCCCGCTCACCACAATCAGAGAAAGGCCACGCACGGCAACAAAGACCCAACGCAGCCAAAATTAAAATTAAAAAATTTATGTTTTAAAAAAACTCTTAGCAAAATAGAAATAGAAGAATACTTCCTTAATCTGAAAAAGGATATCTATCTTTTACAAAAAAACAGAATGTTGAAGCTTTCCTTTTGAAACAAGGAGAAAGGTAAGGTTGCCCACGGTCAGCACTGCTATTCAGCACTGTACCTGGGGGGCCCCGGCCAGTGCAGGAAGGAAAACACACGAAAGACTAAAAGCTGGAAAGGAAGATAAGAAGCTCATTATATATAGATGGTAATACTGTGTAAATAGAAAATTCAACAGGCTCTCCAGAGAAGTTACCAGAATAAGTGAATTTAGAAAGCATGCTGGGTTCAAAGTCAATCATCTAGAATCAACTGCATTTTTGTACGCTAGCAAGTAACAAAAAAAAAAAAAATTAAAGTGATCATATTTATAATAGCATGAAAAATCAAATACCTAGGGATACTAACAAAATGTGCAAACTTTCTGCACACACAAAAAAATCGAGGGAACTGTTTAAACGACCTACTAAACAAATAAGGAGATTCACCATGTTTGTTGGAAAACAGCAGTTAAGATGTCTGTTGTCCCCAAATTAATCTATAGATTTAAAGCAGAGTCAAAATCCCAGTTTTTTAGGAGGTGAAAATTGACATATTAATTCTAAAATTTATTATAAATACAAATGATTTTAAATGACCAAGAATCTTAAAGATGGCGGAAGGACCTGACCCACTCAATGTCCAGACTTACTATCAAGTCCCAGGTATGAGGTATGAGAGTGGTAACAAGAATAGACAAATGGATCTCTAGGATCTAGTCCAGGTGGGTAGCAGACCTAAATGTGAAAAAAAATCCGAAAAGCTTCTAGATCTTGAAGACTACGTAAGAGAACATCTTCATGACCTAGGAGTAGGGAAATTTTTCTGAAGCCTTAAAAAAGCATTATCCATAAAGGAAAAGATAAATTTGAATATATTACAACTGAGAACTTCTTTTCTATCGGATGCACCATTAAGAGAATGAAAAGCAAAGCTACAAACTAGGAGAGGATATTTGCAATCCCTGAATCTAACATAGGACTCATATCTAGAAAACACTAAAGAACTCCTCTGAACTGATAAAAGACATAAAAACGGGCACAAGACTTAAACAAGTACATTATAAAACGAGAGATCCAAACAGCTGATGAGCATATGATAAAAAGCCCAATAGCATTCCTCAGAAAAATGCAAACTAAAGCCACAATGAAATACCACTGCAGTTTTAACGACCAGAAGCACTCAAATGTAAAAGACTGACAAACGCCAGGGATTGATGAGTTTGTGGAACAACTGAACTCCCGTCGCCTGCTGGTGGGAACGCGAAATGACGCAAACCACTTTGGAAGGGCGGCATCTGATCGAAGCTTTATCTTACACACAACTTCCTCAGGAGAGCCGTTCTTTACCACTCTCCAAGGCCAAACACCCCTAGGCCACAGCGGGGTGGTTCTAAGACACACACGTGTGAGCACCTCTGAAATCAGGGTGCACCCTAAGGTAAGCAGAGCTCTCACTCCAGATTTGCCCCAGTCACCTCTCCTTCGCGGCCCTTCAGCCACAACACGGACAAATGTCTGTCGAAATGGACTGCCTTCTTCACTCCTGTGAATCCTGAAACTGGAATTACTGGGTCAAAAGACATGCACATGTTTTCCAGTTATTTTTTAATTACACAGCACATGAGTACACACCCATATTTTAAAATCCAGCACAAACCCTCCTGTAGCCCCAGTCCCTCCCCAAAGGCAGCCACTCGCGGCAGTTCGCAACGTATCCTTCTACACTGTTCTTTGCACTCACGTGCATATTAAGATATGGTACACATATGCCTAGAAGCTACCATCAGCCTACTTTCCACAAAGATGGTAGCAATACACATCTACCAGTAATAAATGAGAGGGTCAGGCCTTTGCCACCTCTAGAACCGATCTTTCTAATTTTTCCCCGATCTGGTAAGTAAAAATCATCTCATGGCTTAAGTCTGTACTTGCCTTATACACAGAACTCAAATCCATCTCTCCCTCGTATCTGGAATATTCTAGATTTTAGGAGGGCTCCCCTTCCACACTGCCTGACACCCTGAAGTTACACAGATAGTCTCCTAAGCGTTCATCTACGATTGGTAGAGCTTTATTTCACACTACTTAGCTCTTTAATCCATCTGGAATTTATTTTTACATACAATAGGAGGAGAATAATTATTTTTCCAACCAGAGCGTCAACTCTGCTTACTGTCGGCCCTCCCTGACTCACTCAATTAAAATGCCATTTTGGTCAGATGTTAATGTCCCATATATACTTGGAATGTTTTCTGGACTTTGTTTTTCACTGATCCATCTCTGTGGCAAAGCCATACTGCGCCTTGCTTATTGTAGCTTTATCGTAAGTTTCAAAATCTGGTGAAGAAAGTCCTCCCTCATGAAACTTTGAAAAATTATTAGCAGTTTTTGCACATTTTCCTTCCATATTAATTTTTAAAAAACATCTTTTTCAGTCTTAAAAGCTTGGCTTTCTTGTTGGAAGTTCATTAAACCTGTTTATTTAAGAAGGCTAGATATTTTTATGATACTACATCTTCCTATCCAGATATTTTGTTCTTTGCTCTTTTGAGAGGAGTTTGGGCCTTTTTGAGAGCTAGCTGTCCTGGACTCCTTGTACTTTACAATACATGCACTTTCCTTCCAAAAAACTAAACTAAAATAAAATTATTCTCTTCATTTGGATCTGGATCTTTCCTGTTAAGTTTATTCCTAGGTTTTACTGTTTTTATCACTATTGTGAGTGGAATTTTAAAGTTTTTCCACTTTTACCTGAATATTGCTGTTGACTATTGTATACTTTGTATCCAATCACTTCTCTGAGTTGTCTTATTTTGATTTTTTCATTGACTCTTGGATATTCTAGCTAGAGTATCATTTTGTCTCTTCTAGTTTTCACACTACACATGTAGCTGTTTTTTACATTAGCTAGAACCTCAAAACAATGTTGAACAGAGACTCTAGGGGGCACCCATGGCTTGGTCCTGGTTACAGTGGTTTCAGTAATTTCCCACTTAACACAGGATACGCTGTTGGTTCATCTACCAGCTTCAGCAGCACCTGGGAGCTCATTAGAAATGCAGGCTCTCAGGCCCTACTTACTGAATCAGGATCTGCATTTTAATAGGATTTCCCAGGTGTTTCGTAATGTACTTTCAGGTTCAAGGCACACTGGTCCAGATGATTTCTTTCCACCCTGGTTTTAGCTAAGAGTTTAGCGACAGGAGGAGCTATGGCAGTTGGGGTCTACCAAATGCTTCGTGGCATCTACAGACCCCTAAAAAACAGCTTCCTCCTTTTTCGCGGCAATCATGCATTTTAGGGTTTGATAAGCTAATTCTGGGCCAGCCCGTGTCCCAGCCCGTGAGGCCACCTCTCAGGCTCCGAGCATCGCCACTCCCCACCACCTACCTCCGCATCCTCATCTCGCCAGCCCCTGGAGCGTTTCGGGAGCCGGGATGGGCTGTCGTCCTGCTTCAGCCCCCAGAAAGCACCTGATTTAACTTGAGCTGTCACTCTTTTACGGCTCGGCCAGGGGGCCCCCTTCCTCCTCTCTAGATGCAGATGGATTTCCTTGCTCTCTCATCACCTTTGGCCCACGAAAGACCCTCCAGAAATTCCCGCCGTCGGTACCCAGCGGCTCCACGGCCGCGTGCCCAAGTCAGACACCGCGCTGCAGAGGCTGGGAAAACCCCAGCATCTCAGAGGGGCCGGCGTGGGAGCCCCAGGGCCCAGCTGTGGACAGATGCGTCCTGCTCACCCTAAAGTGACCCAGGGCGAGCAACAGCCCCGACGCAGCAACGAGACGCTCTGCCCGGGGTGTTGCTGTTTGTCTACTGACCGGATGTCGTGGCCTTGGTTTCTGGACGCGGGGTCATCAGGAGAGAGCCTGACCCCCCGGACGGGGCTGGGATGCAGCACGACCGGCCAGGAGCGACCCAGGAGAGAGGAGGCCGCTCCTCTCAACTCCCCAACAGGGAGAAAGAAAGCCCAGCAGCTCTGCCCTGGGATCCCAGGGCTGGGCTGGGCTGGGCTGGGCTGGGCAGTGGGGAGGCCAGAGGTGGCAACGTGCTTCCAGATGTGGCTCTGAGGACAGTGAGGGTACTGGCCCCTCGGCTGGTCTCTCAGGGGTCAAGTGAAGGCCAGGGGCATGGGGGCACTGCCAGCACAGTTCCAGGAAGACCTCAGGCCCCTGTACTACAGCTGGGCCTGGGCCCTGGGGCCACCTCGGGCTAGGACACTGCCTGAGGCCACCTGCAAGGGCAGAGGCCCAGCCATGAGTGTGCTGAAGGCTGCAAAGCCCATCTTCTTCTGAGCCTACCCAGGTGCCCTCTAGGTGACAGATGGCCACCGGCAGGGATCCAAGTCCGCAGAAAGAGTCTGGCCAGGTCAGGAGTCCCTGGGTGTCCTGACGTCCCCGAAGGAGCCAGCAGCCCTCAGGGCAGGTAGAGTGCTACCAGCACGTAGATGACCCAGCTGGTGGACACGAAGACCCCAAAGAACAGGCTGAAGAGCACAAGCGAGCGGGCCTTGCGCGAGGCCTCCTCAGCCTGGGCCAGGTCCCCCCTGCCCAGGGCCGCACGAGTCTGCAACGAGATGGGGGGGGGTGAGCGGACACAGAGCCCCCACTGCCTCCCGAGGCACCGCCGGGCCCGGCCCCAGTGCGCAGACGGGACGGCTGACCCCGTGAGGCGTCGGGGGCCTTCCCTGGGCCACGGCTCGTGGAGGAGGAGCGATGGAGGTGGCGGCTGCCGGCTCCTGGGCTCTGGCCACGGGCCTGACCCAGAGCCCCGACCCCCGTCCCATCGCCCACAGTCCTCACAACCACCCTGAGTTTGGTGTCATCGCTGTCCCCGCTTTGAAGAGGAGGAAACGAAGGCTCAGAGGGGTTCAGTGAGCCACCCCAGGGCCCCACAGCCGGTGGTGGAGCCAGAGCTGACAGGCAGGCGGTAGCCTCCGGAGTCCCACCTCTGAGCTGTCCCGAGAGCTCCTTCCCACCCACAGTCCTGTCTGGCTTATGACGCGGGAGCTTGACCGTGGAGGGAGGTCAGGGCTGTCACCGGGTCAGCCTTGAGCAAGAGCCCCTGGGCCTTCCTACTCCGTCTATTAAATGTCCTCACATTGGCATCATGGTAAGTCGCCAAGGTCTAACCTCTTGCCTGGCAATGGTCAGAAACCACGAGGAGGGAGGGACGGAGGAAGAGGAAAGAGTGTTATCGAGATGGCGGGTGGGTGGGTGGATGGACGGATGGACAGGGATAGGTAGCTGGACGAGAAGACAGATGGGTGCATCAATGGGTGAACAGAGGGGCGGACGGATGGATGAAGAGATGGAGGCTAGAGAGATGGTGGACGGATGAGTGGGTAGTGGGTGAACGGACAGACGGGTGGCTAGACGGATGGAGGTGGATGGATAGAAGCGAGTGGAGGGATGGATGGCCGTCTCCCCCCTAATAAACACCAGCCCCCACTGGACGGGCAGTTTCCTGGGCCGCAATCATCCACACCTTCAGCGTGAATTGTTTCAGCTGAACTTTCCAGGGCAGATCTTGAGCGGTAGGGAACAGAGACAGCAGAGGAGAGGGCGAGGACCGCACAGACAGCTGGGCACTGCTTTCCCAATCCCGCCACCCTTCTCGGGGGAAACACCAGGGGCCCGGTTGCTGAGGAAGGGGCTGCGTGGACCACACCTGGGCCCCAGTGGCCGCAGGCTGGGAGGGCTGTACCGAGGACCGCCCCACGCCCACCTACCTCGTGGGAGTAGACGACGGCAATGAGCCCGGTGAGCAGGCAGCAGAAGAGGGTCACCAGCACGGACTGCATCATGTAGTCCTTGGGCAGGGGCCTGTGTTCCACCGCGGCTGGGGCTGGCACACCGGCCACAGGGCTGTTGTACTGTGAGGGCAGAGGCCACGGCGTGGTTAGGGAGCACGCAGCCTGCGACAGCCGTGGACCCGTCACTCCACCCACTGCCAAGCCCCACCCAGTGAGGCTGCGGGTCGCCCAGGGGTCAAGCCCCCCCTTCTGCCTGCTCCCTGGGCACCCCCAGCCTGTCACTCAGCCCCCAGGAGTCTCAGGGCTCTGCCCTCTACAAAGTGCTCAGTCCAGGGTCCAGCCACCAGTGTCTCCATGTCCCCACTGGGTCCTCACCAGGGGGGACCTCGAAGCTCTCCTCCACAGGCAGCCAGTGTTTTTTTTGTTTTGTTTTTTCCTAAAAATCTATCAAGTCATCTCCCGCCAAAGGCCCTGGGGACCCTCACGGTGGATCCCACCTTCCTATCCTCCCCTCCCCACTAAACTGAACCAACCACCGTCATTGCCAGAACACACTGGCCTTGGCCCCCTGCGTGCCTGTGCTGTGCCCTCCTTCTCTCCTCTGCCTCAACTCTCCTATTCATCCCGTTGAACCCAGCTCAAATGCCCCCACTGCTGGGAAGCCTCCCGCTCCCGCCCAATCCCCAAGCTGAAGGGGCCCTTTTCTATTGCGCCCCTGGGCACAGAAGCGTCCCCTGCCAGGTGCTTGTGGTGACCTCTCACCTCCGATGCGCCAAACTCTCCAGCCCAGGGAGGGGCGAGGGGGAGGGGCGAGGGGGAGGGGCGAGGGGGGAGGGGGGAGGGGCGAGGGGGGAGTGAACGGGGAGGGGGGCGGCGCCCGCGGCCTGACTCACCACCGGGAAGGGCGCGAAGAGCGGCTGCGCGGTGGGCGCAGGGAAGAGCGGCGCCGGCGGGGGGTACAGGGCGGAGGCGGAGGGCGCGGGCGGGAAGAGCACTGGCTGCGGGAAGGGCGGCGGGTAGAGCAGGTGCGCGGCCTTGGGGTCGGGCGGCGCGTAGGGCGGGGGCTCGCCCACGAAGCCGATGTTGGGGACCCCACCGGCCGCCGTCTTGGGCGCCTGCCGGGCCTCGCCTGCGGCCTCGGCCTGGTCCTGGGAGGGGGGCGTCGCGGAGGCCTCGGCCGCGGGTTCGGCGGAGGTGCCCTCCGGCGCCGGGGCGCTGCCTCCGTCCACGGCCGCTTCCTCGCTGGGCCCTCCGTCCTCCTCCAGGAGCTGCGGGCGGCGAGGGAGCTGCGGGAGCTCGGGGTGCGCGGTGCTCCCGGCGTCCTCGGGGCTGCCGCCCCCTTTCGCGTCCGCTCCTAGTAAGAAATGGCAGGGGTGGTGATCCCCCAGGAGGCTGCCGGGTCAGGTGGGAGTCCTCCTCCCAAACCGCAGAACACAGCGCCTCCAAGGAGAAAGTCACAATGACCGTGCAGATTCTGACCCCTGGTGAACCCCGCACTCAGGCTTCTCTCCAAGCCGGGCCCTTGAGTCTTTACCCAAAGTGCAGCAATAGGACAAGAAAACCAAGGCTCAGAGAGGTGAGGTGCCTTCCTGGTGATCACACAGCCGGTATATGTGGCCGGCTGAGATGGAAGGCAGGTCTTGCCCACACCTGCCAGCCCCTGGTCCAGAATGCCCCTGCTGGGAGGTGGCCCTGTCCCCACAGTCCTGCTGCCGCAGCCGACTGAACCAGAGAAGAAGCTTCAGCCCAGGGCAGCCCCCTTATAGTCTGTGCTGAGACACCGTCCAGTGGGGGCTGGTCTGAAGAGATTAGCTGAGCCAATCAGGTTCTCGGCTCTGGAGTTGTCGGACCCCAGCCAAGCGAGTGACTTAAAAGAGCCAGGAGGTCACTAAGGGCCAAGTGCCTACTGAGGCAGATAAGGAACTTAAACAGGAATGGGGTGGGGAAGGGGCAGGGAGAGGCCAGGAGCAGTGGGAGGAGAGCAGACACCCCAGCAGCTTGAAGGGCGCTCAGAGGCCCTCAGCTGCCCAGCTGCCTTCCCTCCCTGGTCCTGGCCTCCAACGTCCATACCATAAACTCTGGAGGCACCCCAGCTGGTCCCAGCAAGTCCTGAAGGTCCCCCTGCACCTCCTAAGAGCAGTTCTGACCAGCTGAGCACCTCGAGGCCTCAGGTAGGTCCTGGAGGAACAGCCTGGAAAGGTCCTGGGGCAGACCCCCTGGACCTGGGTGGGCATTCAAGGACCCACAGCAGGGACAGGCAGCCCGTGGCGTGGCTTTGGAGGTTCATTTTCTAAGTGTCTTAAAGGGTTATAGAAGGCAGAGAATTAAGTAAACCAGACATGACAGTGACAGTGCTGGTGAGTGTGGAGGAGCCTTGCTGCAATCCCCCTCCCATCCTTCCCCCCCACCTCCACCTCCCATACAGCTGGTGGGTGGAGTCGGAGGCTAGGGATCCTAAGGGGAGGGATTCCCCAATGGCAAGGAGTACTGAGCCCCTGAGAGCTCCCCACCCACTTCCTCCAGCAGCCAGGGTCTCACTCAGGGCATCTCCTACACACCCATCTGGTGTTCATGCCTCCACACCTCTACCCCTGCTGTTCCCTCTATTTCTCTACCCCTTGAATCTGGACTCAGCCATGTGACTTGCTTTGGCCAATGGATCATTAATAAACATCTTGCACACAGAGGCTTTAAAAACCTACATCTCTCCACATTACCAGGGGCTGGTGAGGGATGAGGAGTTCGTGTTTAATGGGGACAGAGTTTCAGTTTACAATGATGAAAACATTCTGGAGGTGGAGGGTGGTGATTTGTTGCACAACAGCATGAATGTACTCAATGCTCCTGAACTGTATACACTTATAAATGGTTAAAATGGTAAATGTTACATATATTTTACCAGTTTTTTAAAGCCTCTCTCTCCTGCTGATCACTACTAAAAACGCTAGACAAAATACAGAAGAAACTACCCAAAGACGCTGAAAAGTGAACAAGATCAAGCAGATTGTGGAGTGCAGTCAGAACACAGAAGTGACCATAAAGGGGGTGAATTTCCCATTTTTTTCCTCTCATTTCCCTTAAAGCTCAAAGCTCCAGTCACAGAGCCACGTGATAGAGCACCAGAATGAGCAGCTAAAACTCCACTGGAAACTCTGTCATTCTAGCCAGAGGAACCAGGAAAGGGCCCCTGCAGAATGGAAATAGTGGGGAAATCCTAGAGAGGAAGTAGCTTCAGAGGGGGATCCCCTAGTTTTGTATGTGAACTGGGGTGACCAACGTATATCAGCTTGCCCAGGACTTACCCGGGTTTACTACTGAAAATCTCACATCCAGGCAAACCCCTTAGTCCCAGGCAAACTGGAATGGTTAGTCATCTTAGAATGGATCCACCAAGTCTTAGACTCACCCCCAAGCTGCATGTGTAGGGGACAGACCTAGACCAGCATAAGAAAGACTTTAAAAACTGGACCACTAAAAAAGCCAGAAAACGATTAACAAAATGGAATAAGTGCATACCTATCAATTACTTTAAATGTAAATGGACTAAATTCTCCAAAAAACATAGAGTGGCTGAATGGATAAAAAGACAAGATCCATCTATATGCCGTCTACAGGAGATTCACTTCATATGTAAGCACACACACAGACTGAAAAATGAAGGAATAGAAAAACATATTCAATGCAAAAGGAAACCAAAAAGCCTGGGGTAGCTCTACTTATATAACAAAAAGAGACTATAAAACAAAGACTGTAATAAGAGACAAAGAAGAGCATTACAAAATGATAAAGGGGTCAAATCCAACAAGAAGATATAACATTAGTAAATATTTATGCAACCAACATAGGAGCACCTAAACATAAAAGCAAATAATAACAGACCTAAAGAAAGAAATTGACAGCAATACAATAGTGGACTTTAATACCCACCTTACATCAATGGAAAAATCATCCAAACAAAAAAGAAAAAATCAATAAGGAAAGAGCGACCTTAAAGGACATGTTAGATCAGATAAACTCAACAGATATATACAGAATATTGGATTCAAAAGTAACAATACACATTCTCATCAAGTGCACATGGAACATTCTCCAGGATAAATAATGGTAGGCCACAAAGTAAGCTTTATAAATTTAAGAAGATTGAAATCATATCAAGCATCTTTGCCAACCACAGTTGTATGAAACCAGAAATCAATTACAAAAAGAAAACTGGAAAATTCACAAATACGGAGGTTAAACAACATGCTACTGAACAACCAATGCATCAAAGAAGAAATCAAAAGGGAAATTTTAAAAATCACCTTCAGGGACTTCCCTGGTGGCGCAGTGGTTAGGAGTCCATCTGCAAGTGTAGGGGACGTGGGTTCAATGCCTGGTCTGGGAGGATCCCACATGCCACAGAGCAGCTGGGCCCACGCGCCACAACTACTGAGCCCACACGCCACAACTGCTGAAGCCTGAGTGCTTAGAGCCCATGGTCTGCAACAAGAGAAGCCACAAGAGAGAGCCCAGGCACAGCAACGAAGAGTAGCCCCCACTCGCCGCAACTAGAGAAGGCCTGCGCACAGCAACGAAGACCCAGTGCAGCCAAAAAATAAATAAATAAATAAATACCTTCAGACAAATGAAAATGGATAGAACATACCAAAACTTATGCAATGCATCAAAAGCAGTTCTGGGAGGAAAGTTCATAACAATAAATGCCTATACAACATCAGAAATCTCAAAAAAAAACCACTCTATACCTCAAGGAACTAGAAAAAATGAAGCCCAAAGCTAGCAGAAGTTAGGAAATAACAAAGATCAGAGTGGAGATAAATAAAATAGAGATTAAAAAGACAATAGAAAATATTAAAGAAATGAAGAGCTGGTTGTTTGAAAAGATAAACAAAATGGACAAATCTTTAGCTAGACTAAGAAAAAAAGAGAAGATTCAAATAAATAACACAAAAAATGAAAGAGGACACGATACCAATACCACAGAAATAGAAAGGCTCATAAGATACTACGACGAAAAATTACATGACAACAAATTTGCCAACCTAGAAGACATAAATTCCTAGACACATATAATCTGCCAATACTGAATCATAAGAAAGAATATCTGAACAGACTGATTACTAGGAGACTGAATCAGTAATCAAAAACCTCCCAGCAAACAGAAATCCAGGACCAGATGGCTACCAAACATTCAAAGAATTAATACCAATCCTCAAACTCTACCAAAAATGTAGACGAGGCAGAAACACTTCCAAACACATTTTATGAAACCAGCATTTCCTTGATATCAAAACCAGAAAAGGATACAAGAAAATTACAGACCAATATCCCTGATAAACATAGACGTAAAAATCCTCAACAAAAAATATTAGCAAACAAAACTCAACAATACATTAAAAGAGTCATACATCATTATCAAATAGAATTTATTACAGAGACGCAAGGATGATTCAACATCTGCAAAAAAAATCAATGTGGTATACCACATAAACAAAATGAACATACATCATATGATCATCTCAATAGATGTTGATAAAGCATTTGACAATTCAATATCTATATATGATAAAAACACTCAACAAAGTGGGTATAGAGGAAATGTACCTCAACATAATAATAAAGGTCACATACAATAAGCTCACAGCCAATATCATATCAATGGTAAAAAAAAAAAAAAACTGAAAAGCTTTTGCTTTAAGATCAGGAACAGTACAAGGGTGCTCACTCTCACCACTTTTATTCAACAGAGTATTGGACGTCCTAGCCACAGGAATCAGACAAGAAAAAGAAATAGAAGGAATCAAAATTGGAAAAGAAGTAAAACTGTCACTATTTTAGATGACATGATATTATATATAGAAAACCCTAAAAACTCCACCAAAAAACCTTTAGAATTAATAAATGAATTCAGTAAAGTTGCAGACTATGAATTCAATATACACAACTCTGTTGCATTTCTATACACTAATAGCAAATTACAAGAGAAATTAAGAAAATAATCCCATTATCAAATAGAATAAAATACCTATCAAATAGAATACTTGGGAATAAATTTAACCAAGCAGATGAAAGATCTGTACACTGAAAACAATAAGCCCTCAGTGAAAGAAATTGAAGAAGACAAATAAAAGATAGTCTGTGCTCATGGATTGGAAGAATTAATGTTGTTAAAATATCCATACTACCCAAAGCAATCTATAGGTTCAATGCAACTCCTATCAAAATTCCTACAGCATTTCTCACAGAAATAGGAGAAACAATCCTAAAATTTGTATGGAACCACAAAAGACTTCAAATAGCCAAAACAATCTTGAGAAAGAAGAACAAAGCTGGAGGCATCATGCTCCCCAATTTCAAACTATATTACAAAGCTACACTAATCAAAATAGTGTGGTATTGGCATAAAAACAGACACACAGATGAATTTCAAAGAAGAAAAAGCTCAGAAGTAAACCAACATATATATCATGAATTAATTTATGACAAAGGAGCCAAGAATACACAATGGGGAAAGGACAGTCTCTTCAATAAATGGTGTTGGGAAAACTGGACAGCCATATGCAAAAGAATGAAACTGGACCACTATCTTACACCATACCCCCAAATTAACTCAAAATGGTTTAAAGACTTGAGTGTAAGACCTAAAACCATAAAACTCCCAAAAGAAAACATAGGCAGTAAGCTTCTTGACATCAGTCTTGACAATGATTTTTTTTTTATATTTGAAGCCAAAAGCAAAGGCAACAAAAGCAAAAACACACAAGTTGGGATTACATCAAACTAAAAAGTTTCTGCACAGCAAAGGAAACCATCAACAAAATGAATTGGCAACCTACTGAATGGGAGAAAATATTTGCAAATCATGTATTTGACAACAGGGTGATATCCAAAGTATATAAAAAATTCATAAAACTCAATGGCAAAAAATAAACCCACAATTAAAAATTGGGCAGAGGGGTCTTCCCTGGTGGTCCAGCAGTTAAGACTCCACGCTCCCAATGCAGGGGGCCCAGGTTCGATACACGGTCAGGGAACTAGAGCCCACAAGCATGCTGCAACTAAGAGCCTGCATGCTGCAACTAAGATCCCGTGTGCCACAACTAAGACCTGGCGCAGCCAAATAAATAAATAAATTTTTTTAAAAAAACTGGACAGGGCTTCCCTGGTGGCGCAATGGTTGAGAGTCCGCCTGCCGATGCAGGGGACGTGGGTTTGTGCCCCGGTCTGGGAGGATCCCGCATGCCGCGGAGCGGCTGGGCCCGTGAGCCATGACCGCTGAGCCTGCACGTCTGGAGCCTGTGCTCTGCAACAGGAGAGGCCACAGCAGTGAGAGGCCCGCGTACTGCAAAAAAATTAATAAATAAAATAAATAAATAAATAAAAATAAAAACTGGACAGAGGATCTGAGCAGACATTTTTCCAAAAGACATAAGGGGGACCAACAGGTACATGAAGAGATGCTCAATCAGGGAAATGCAAATCAAAACCACAGTGAGATATCACCCCACTCCTGTTACAATGGCTATCATCAAAAAGAAATAACAAGTGTTGGTGAGGAGGTGGAAAAAATGGAACTCTTGTACACTGCTGGTGGGAACATAAACTGGTGCCACCACTATGGAAAACAGTATGGAGATTCCTGAGAAAACTAAAAATAGAACTACTATATGACCCAGCATTTCCACTTCTGGGTATTTATCTGAAGGAAATGAAAACACTAACTCAAAAAGCTATACGCACTCACACGTTCATTGCAGCATTATTTTCAATAGCTAAGACGTGGAAACAACCTGAGTGTCCACCGATGCATGAACAGATAAAGAAAATGGTATATATCTAGACACACACACAATAGAATATTATTCAGCAGAATGAAACCTTGCTATTTGCAACAACAGGGATGGACCTTGAGAGCATTACACTAAGTGAAATACGTCAGACAGAGAAGGACAAATACTGCATGATCTCACTTACATGTGAAATCTGAAAAAAAAAAAAAAAAAAACAACCTGAGTTCATGGATATAGAGAACAGATTGGTGGTTGCCTGAAATGGGGATGGAGGTGGGCAAAATGAGTGAAGGGCGTCAAAAGGTACAAACTCAGTTATAACATAAGTCCTGAGGATGTAGTGTACAGCATGGTGACTATAGTTACTAATACCGTATTGGTTGGGGCTTCGCTGGTGACGCGGTGGATAAGAATTCGCCTGCCAATGCAGGGGACACAGGTTCGATCCCTGGTCCAGGAAGATCCCACATGCCACAGAGCAACTAAACCCATGTGCCACAACTACTGAGCCTACACTCTAGAGCCCGCGAGCCACAACTACAGAGCCTGTGTGCCACAACTACTGAAGCCCACGTGCCTAGAGCCCCTGCTCCACAACAAAGAGAGGCCACAGCAATGTCTCAGCCCACACACTGCAACGAAGAGTAGCCCCCACTCGCCGCAACTAGAGAAAAGCCTGCACGCAGCATCAAAGTCCTAACACAGCCAGAAAACAAAACAAAAAACCTTAAAAGAAAAACACTGTATTGCATATTTGAAAGTAGCTAGAAGAGTGGTTCTTGAAAGTTCTCATCACAAGAAAACAATTTTTCTAACTATTATGGTGATAGATGTTAACTGGACTTATTGTGGTGATCATTACACAATATATACAAATATCAAATCATCACATTGTACACCTGATATTAATGTAATGTTATGGCAATTGTACCTCAATAAAAAAACAAAAAACTGGACCAAGATTGGAAATGCTACTCATAGAAGGTGAAACAACTAGTGATCTGAAACTACCCAGGTTGACTGCCTACTAAAACAAAACATATCAAGACTTTCCAGGGAATTATAACAGGACTGAGAATCTACACAACATAATATTCACAATGTACAGGACACAATCCCAAAATCATTCACCATACAAAGAACTAGGAAAACGTGACCAGTCCTCAAGGGAAAAGACAATCAACATACGTCCACCTGGAGATGACCTAGACGTTGGAATTATCAGAAAAAGCGGCTGTTATAACTAGGCTCCATGAGGAAAGATAAACACACTAGAGAAAAGCTCTCAATAAAGAATTAGAAAGTTTGATGGGAAAAAAAGGAAGCAACTGGAAATTTTCAACTAAAACACATAATACCTGAATTTTTTTAAAATTCACTGATTGGTCTCAATATCAAAATGGAGGTGACAGGGAAAATAAAAGTCAGTGAACTTGAAGAAGCTCCAATCCAACAAACAGAATAAGGGGGGAAAAAAAAAAGAATAGTGCCTCAAGGACCTGTGTGGTAACACAAGAAGGTCTTCACTCCATGTTCCAGTCAAGTCCCAGGACAGATTTTAGGAAAAATATATTTGAACTAATAATGGCAGCTAACTTCCTAAATGTGGTGAAAGACAAATTCATAAAACTCAGAAAATCCAGAACAGGCACTCTGTGGGAGCAAACCACCCAGATACATCATCATAAAACCTCTCAAAACCAAAGATAACAACAAAGCCTTGAAAACAGGCAGAGAAAAATGACACGTAATATACAGGGGGACAACAATTTGAATTTCCACAGATGGTCAAGAGACGACCGAGGTCAGAAGACAGTGGATCAACCCAGAAATCGATATCTAAAGGAAATGTCCTTCAGGGACTTCCCTGGTGGTCCAGTGGTTAAGACTCAGTGCTTCCAGAGCAGGGGCGGGCGGGTTTGATCCCTGGTTGGGGAATTAAGGTACCACATGCCGCGAGGCCAAAAGAAATAAAATAAAACAAAACAGAAAGGAAATGTCCTTCAGGAATAAAGGCATGTATTCATTTTCTATTGCTGTATAACAAATTATCATAAATATAGTGGTTTACAACACCCATCCACCTCACATCCATTATAACGACTACAATCAAAAAACAAAAAATAAAACCCAGAGGCTATGACATGGAGAAATCAGAGCCCTTGTGCACTGTTAGTGGGAATGTAAAACGGTGCAGCCATATGGCAGTTCCACAAAAAATAAAAAATAGAATTTCCATGGAATTATCTGGCAGTCCAGTGGTTAGGACTCAGCCCTTTCACTGCCGTGGCCTGAGTTCAATCCCTGGTCGGGAAACTAAGATCCCACAAGCCTCACAGTGCGGCTAAATAAATAATGTTTTAAATTAATTAATTAATTAAAATAGAATTTCCACGTGATCCAATAATTCCACTTCTGGGTATATACCCAGAAGAACTGAAAGCAGGAGCTTTAAGAGATATTTATACACCCATGTTCATAGCAGCACCATTCACAAAAACTAAAAGGTGGGAGCAACGCAAGTGTCTACCAACAGATGAATGGATAAGCAAAGTGTGGTCTGTCCATACAATGGAATATTATTCAGCCTTTAAAAGGAAGGAAATTATGACAACAAGGAGGAAACTTAAGGACATTACTCTAAGTGAAATAAGCCAGAGACAAAAAGTCAAATATCGTATGATTCCACTGTCTGAGGTCCTTAGAGTAGTCAAACTGAGAGACAGAAAGGGGAACGGTTGGGCTTCCCTGGTGGCGCAGTGGTTGAGAGTCCGCCTGCCAATGCAGGGGACACGGGTTCGTGCCCCGGTCCGGGAAGATCCCACATGCCGCGGAGCAGCTGGGCCCGTGAGCCGTGGCCACTGAGCCTGTGCTCCGCAACAGTGAGAGGCCCACGTACCACCAAAAAAAAAAAAAAAAAAAGAAAGGGGAACGGTGGTTACCAGGAACTGGGATAGCGGCGGGAATGGAGATGTTATTTAATGGGTAGAGAGTTTCAGCTTGGAAAGATGAAAGAAGTTATGGAGATGGACGGTGGTGATGGTTACACAACAATGTAAATGCATTTAGTACCACTGAACCGTACACTTAAAAATTAAGATGATAAATGTTTTGTGTGTGTGTGTTGTGTGTGTGTGTGGTACGCAGGCCTCTCACTGTTGTGGCCTCTCCTGTCGCGGATCACAGGCTGCGGACGCGCAGGCTCAGTGGCCATGGCTCACGGGCCCAGCCGCTCCGCGGCACGTGGGATCCTCCCGGACCGGGGCACAAACCCGCGTCCCCTGCATCGGCAGGCGGACTCTCAACCACTGCGCCACCAGGGAAGCCCAAGATGATAAATCTTATGTGTATTTTACAACAATCTTTTTAATGGGGAAATTTTTTTAATGGGGAAATGCTCATGTACTAACTCACAGTTCTGTAGGTCAGAAGTCCAGGCTGACTCAACTCAGGGTCTTACCAGGCCAGCGTCAAGGTGTCAGTTGGAACGGGCTCGTGCCTGGGGCTCTAAGGAAGAATCTATACGCACGTTCACTCAGGTTGCTGGCAAATCCCAGTCCTGTGGGTCTGAGGTTCGCTGCTCCCAGAGGCCACTTGCTCACTGTCCTTCCCGTGGGACTATTTCGAGCTTTAAAGCCGGGGATGCACATGAGATCCCTCTCATGCTTCAAAATTCCCTGTCTTCCCTTCTCCTACCAGGTAGAGAGAGATTTCTGCTTTTAAAGGGCTCACCTGATTAGGTCAGGCCCACCCAGGAAAAAACTCTGTATTTTAAAATCAACTGACTTGAGACTTTAATAACATCTGTAAAATCCCTTCACAGCAGTACCTATACTAGTGTTTGATTGAATAACTGGGGAAGGGAAACCTGGGTGTCACCTTTAGAGCTCTGCCTACCACAAGTAAAATAAAGTCGTTCTCAGATGAAAGGAAACTAAGAGAATTCCTTGCCAGAGACCTTCTGTTAACAGAAAGGCTAAAAGAAGTTTTTTGGGCTGAAAAGAAATAATACCAGAGGTAAACTTGAAACTTCAGAAATAAAGGAAGAACCACAGATGTATAATTATTGTGATGAATATAAAAGATAATTTTTTCCTCTTAAATCCTCTAATATATGACAGTTGAGGGCCAAAATTGTAACATTTTATGATGAGTTTGCAATGTGTACAGATGTATTATACATGAAAACTATAACACTTATTAAGCTTATAAATGGATGAGGGTAAAGAGACCTCTAAGGTTACAAGGTTCTACATTTTACTGGAAGTGATACAATGCTAACTCTAAGTAGACTATGAAGAGTTAAGTAGGTATTTTAACCCCTAGAGCAACCACTAAAAAAATAACATGAAGCTATACAGCCAAAACACCAAGAAATAAAATGGAATACTAAAAAATATTTAAGTAATACTCAAAAAAGGTAGGGAGTGGGGCATAGCACGGGAGGGGAAGAGGTAGAAACCAGAGGAACAAAACAGAGGCAAAGAGAAAACAGTAATAAAATTATATACTTAAATGCAACCATATCAATAATTACTTTAAATGTTGATGGTCTAAACTTTCCAGTTAAAATGCAGAGGTTGACATAATGAATAAAAACCAAGACTTACAAGCAACCTACAATAGATAAACTTTAAATATAAAGCCACAGAGAGCTGAAAGTAAATGGGTGGAAAAAGATATGCCAAATAAACAGTAAGCAAAAAAGGCTGGAGTGGCTCTTTTAGTATCAGATAAAATAGGCAAAGCCTAGGTGCCTAGAGCCCGTGCCCCACAGCAAGAGAAGGCACCGCAATGAGAAGCCCGCGCACCGCAACTTAGAGCAGCCCCCGCTCGCCGCAGCTAGAGAAAGCCCGCGCGCAGCAACGAAGACCCAACGCAGCCAAAAAAGAAAAAAAAAGTCAAGTTAAAGAAGATGTGATATATATATGTATGTGTATATATATGTATGTATGTGTAATACACACACACACACACACAAAATGGAATACTGCTCAGCAAAAAAGACAGAATGAAATAATGCCGTGTGCTGCAACATGTATGGGCCTGGAGATCATCATAGTAAGTGAAGTAAGTCAGAGAAAGACAAATACCAGATGATATCTCTTATACGCAGAATCTAAAATACGATACAAAGGAACTTATTTACAAAACAGACACAGACACAGACATAGAAAACAAACACGGTTACCAAAGGGGAAAGGGGAGAGGGAGGGATAAATAAGGAGTATGGGATTAGCAGATACACACTGTACTACTGTATGTAAGAGAGATCAACAAGGTCCTACTGTACAGCACAGGGAACTATACTCAATATCTTGTAATAACCTATAATTGTAACTAACACAACATTGTAATTTAACTATACTTCAATTTTTTTTAATGGCTTAAAAAATTTAAAAACAGTCCAATGGTTAGGACTCCGTGCTTTCACTGCCGAGGGCGCGCGTTGGATCCCTCGTTGGGGAACTAAGATCCCACAAGCCGCACAGCCAAAAAGTACAAATTTCCAGTTATAAGATAAAATTATAATTATAAAACTATTTCCAGTTATAAGATGAGTACCAGGGATGTAATGTACAACACGATAAATTAGCACTGCTGAATGTTATGTATGAAAGTTGTTAAGGGGATCCTGGGAGTTCTCATCACAAGGAAACAAATATCTGGGGAGTTCCCTGCCAAGGACACGGATTTGATCCCTGGCTGGGAAACTAAGATCCCGCAACCTGCACAGCACAGAAAAAAAATAAAGGTTTAAAAAAATAAACAAAAAACTCTTTAAAGGATGAAAGAGCATTTCAGGTAGGAAGGATTTGGGGCTGACCACGTAATTCTCGATTCCAAGCAGGTGAACAAATATGTTATGTATGATGGTGTGAGGAATGGAGAAATTAGCGGGGAAGACTTGTTTTTCCTTAAAATTCTTCTTAAAATGGACATGTGAGAATAGAGTAAATGTTCTCAGTGATTGTAACTATTTGAAGATTTCCAGAAGGTATAATTCTAACCTTTCAAATATGACATAGATTATCGAAGTTCAATAAGAATTAGCATAAAATATTAGCATTATCGTAATACTAAGAGGATGAAACACAGGACAGAGTATAATAAATTCATGTAATCCTTTTGAAATAACTGTAAAGAAGTTAAGGAAAGTTTTCTGTCTAAACAAAGTTTTCTAGCTGTTGTAAAGCACTAAATTCACTTTAAAAATATTAACCATACATGCTTATTAAAATAAATGCTTGGCTTTTAAAAAAAATAAATAAAAAGGACATTCTTTAAAAAACAAAACAAAATTGGAGGACTTTACCTGATTTCAAGACTTCCTATAAATCTACAATAAACGAGGCAGTTCATATTAATGAAATGATAGACACACACATCAGTGTAGCACAAAACAGACACATATCTATTTGGTCAGTTGATTTTTGCCAAATGGGGAAAGGAAAGTTTTTTTTAATAATTGGTGTAAGAGCAACTGGCTATCTTTTTTGCCTCTCCCGTTGCAGAGCACAGGCTCCGGACGCGCAGGCTCAGCGGCCATGGCACACAGGCCCAGCCGCTCCGCGGCACGTGGGATCTTCCCGGACCGGGGCACGAACCCATGTCCCCTGCATCGGCAGGCGGACTCCCAACCACTGCGCCACCAGGGAAGCCCCAACTGTCTTTGTGGGAAAAAAGTGAATATTGACTCTTTCCTCACAACATACACAGAAATTAACTAAAATACATCATAAACCCAAATGTAACACCTAAAACTATAAAACTTCTGGAAAAAATATAGGAGAATATCTTTGTGACCTTAGACTAGATAAATAAATACTACGTATGACACCAAAAGCATGATCCATAAGAGAAAAAAATGCATATATTGGACTTCAAAATAAAAAACTTTCTTCAAAGGACATCACTAAGAAATACAAAGTCACATCACAGAGTGGGAGAAAATATAACACAGATACCAGACAAAGGAGTTGTATCAACACTGTATAAAGAACTCGTAAACTCAATAAGTCAAATATCCCAATAAGTGGACAAAATATGTGTCTACTTCACCAAAGTAGACACTTAAATGGTCAATAAGCACATAAAAAGATGCTACATGTTTTTAGTCATCAGAAATGCCATCAAAATTAGAAATACCAATTAAAACGAGATATCACTACACATCCATTCGAACGGCTAAAATTAAAAACAAAACCAACCAACCTAACCTTAGCAAGCTTTGGTAAGTACGTAAAAGAATGGAAGCAGGAAACAAACACTGCAAGTAGGAAAATAAAATAGTTAAACCACTTTGGGAAACAGTTTGAAAATTTCTTAAGAAGTTAAACATACATACATCATAAGATTCAGCTATTCCACTCCTAGGTGTTTACTCAAGGGAAATAAAAATATATAACCACACAAACGTGTATAGAAACTCTGTTTGCAGTAGACCCAAACTGGAAACAACCCAAAAAGTCCACAACCAGATGAATGGATAAAGCAATTGTGCTGTATCCATACACTGGAATACGTCTGCAGAAGCAGCTCCATGATCCCTGCCTCCTGACATGTAATTCTCTCCCCTTGAGTGTCCCGGACTGCATGACTTTTTTACCGCGTGACTTTTCTTTTTTTGGCCATGTTGCTCGGCTTGTGGGATCTCAGTTCCCCGACCAGGGATCGAACCTGCAACCCTGGCCGAGAGAGCACAGAGTCCTAACACTGGACCCCCAGGGAATTCCCTGCATGACTTCTAATGAAGAGATTATGGCAGTAGATATGGGGTCACTTCTGAGATTAGGTGCTTTTATTTTTAATATTTTATTTATTTATTCGTTTATTTATTTATTTTGGCTTCACCGGGTCTCAGTTGCTGCATGTGGGATCTAGTTCCCCAACCAGGGATCGAACCCAGGCCCCCTGCGTTGGGAGTGTGGAGGCTTACCCACTGCACCACCAGGGAAGTCCCAAGATTGGTTTTAAAAAGGTCATGGCTTCTTGTCAATTGCTCTCTCTTTGTCTCTGGCAACTCCAGGAGGAAGTGATCCATGGTGGGAAGGGCCCACGTGATGCAACAGGCCACTGAGGCCCTAAGCCAACAACCGCGTGAGTGCCTTTGCAGGCAGCCCCTTCAGCCTCTGCTGAGTCTTGAGGTGACTGCATCCCTCCTGATGACTTGGCTACAACTTCAGGAGAAACTCAAGCCACAGGCACCCAGCCCAGCCACACCAGGCTGTGCAGTAATAAATGGGGGCTGTTTAAAACCTGAGTGTTGAGGGTACAGATCTTCCTGAACTCACGATGGGGTTACCTCCTGAGAAACCCATCAAAAGTTGAAAATATCGGGCTTTCCTCGTGGCGCAGTGGTTAAGAATCCGCCTGCCAATGCAGAGGACACGGGTTCGAGCCCCGGTCCGGGAGGATCCCACATGCTGTGGAGCAACTAAGCCCGTGCGCCACAACTACTGAGCCTGCGCTCTAGAGGCCGCGAGCCACAACTACTGAGCCCTCGTGCCACAACTAATGAAGCCCAGACGCCTAGAGCCCGTGCTCCGCAACAAGAGAAGCCACCGCAATGAGAAGCCCGCGCACCACAACGGAGAGTAGCCCCCGCTCGCCACAACTAGAGAAAGCCTGCACGCAGCAATGAAGACCCAACGCAGCCAAAAAAAATAAATAATAATTTTTTTTTAAGTTGAAAATATCGTAAGTCAAAAATAGCATTTAGTACACCTGACCTCTGGAACATCGTAGCTTTGCCCAGCCTACCTTAAACTATAGTTGGGCAAAATCATCTAACACCAAGCCTATTTGATACTAGAGTGTTGAGTACCTCATGTCATTTGTTGAGCACTGTACTGCAAATGAAAAACAGAATGACCGAATGGGTACAGAATGTATCAGTTGTTTACCCTCGTGATCTCGTGGCTGACCGTGAACAGAGGCCCTGCCACTCCCAGCATCAAGCCACTGCACGTCACCAGTGCAGGAAAAATCAAAACTCAAAACAGAAAATAGGGTTTCTACCGAATGCACTTCACCTTCGCACCACTGTCAAGTCGAAAAATCAGAAGTTGAACCATCGTAAGTTGGGGACCATCTATAATTTTTTTAAGTCACAAGTACTCAGCAGTGAAAAGGAATGAACTGTGGATATGCACAGCAGCCCACATGGATGGATCACTAAATCTAGACTGAGGAAAAGCAGCCAGTCCAAAAGAGTCCAGGCTATATGATCTCACGTATATAAAGTCCTAGAACACGCCTTCTTAGATGGACAGGAAGCCATTCCATAGTTACAGGGAGGGATTACCAAGAGCACCAGGAAACTTTTGGGGGCGATGAGTCTTATTTTGATGTAGTGATGGCTTGAAAGACGCGTAATACGTCAAAACTGATCAAAGTGTACACTTTAAATTGTACCCCAAATAAAGTTAAAACATTCTTTAAAAGAAAAAATATTTTAAGACACTTGCACACTGGGGCTAGCTCCCTCCCACTTCTAGGAATCCTTCTGTCACTGCAGTGAGGGAGGGAGCCCTCTGGATCGGCTTACCAATCCCCAGACCACCCAGCCCCACTGAGCTCGCCCCGACCTGCAAAATCATGAGAAATAATAAATGTCTGTTGTTTTAGGCCACTCCGTTTGCGGTTGCTTTGCTCCGCAACAAAAGCCAACTGATAACTGACACAGAAGGTTTCCTTTGGGAGTGTTAGGAGTGAGTGGAGGAGGCAAAGGTGGAATAAAGGGAGACACAGCAGTGGCCAGAGCGCTATGGACAAGCGGACGGACCTGGGCGGTACGGAGGCGGTGCACCAGGCCTGGCAGCATCAGGGTGGAGGAGGGGAAGGGAGCCGACAAGAGCAACAGGGCAGATCAGATCTCTCCTCTCCCCGCTCAGTGCCCAGGGCAGAGCTGGCCTGGGGGATATGGGATGAGGTTCTTTTTTTTTTTTTTTGGCCATGCCACGCAGCACGCAGGATCTTAGTTCCCCGACCGGGGATCGAACCCGGGGCTCCAGCGGTGAAGGGACCAAGTCCTAACCACTGGACCACCAGGGAAGTCCCTGGGCTGAGGTTCTGGGTCCTGATCAGGAGCTGGAGTTCAGGGGCCAGACTGCCCGGGCTCCTTCCTTTCCCTGTGCCCTCTCAGTCTCCTCGTCCTTACAATGGGGACGCCACCACGTCTCGGGGTTACTGCGGGGGTGAAATGAGTGTATGCGTGGACAGTGCTTGGGTGCTCCAATAACCCTGGCTACCGTGTCTGAGGTTAGGAAGCGGCTGGGAGATGGGAAACTGGAAGGGCGTTCCGGCCAGTTTGGGGAATCGGTAAGAAGTGGGGGAAATCAAAGCCAACGAGGAATGAGATCACACGTAACGTCAGCAAGGTTTGTGACTTCTGAGTCTGATCCAGAGAGCTGGGCTCTTCCAAGAGGACCTCCGTGGGGGGCTTCAGGGTTGCTGATCTATTGGCGGGTGGGTGTGGCCTAAATATCCCTGTGGGAGACACCAGGGCAGCTCCCAACCTCACCGACCCAGCCAAGGGCTGGAGTTTTCAAATAAGGCAACAAGAACAAAAGGAACATTGTGGGGAAAATGAGAAGTTGTGTTCTCCGTCTACGCTAGAGGGCCTTCCTCTAAGCCCCGGGGCCACCGGCTGACCTACTTATGAAGCTCTCAGCCAAAATCCACCACCCTTGGTACACAAAGCCCCCAAACCACCCTCTGAATATGCAGCTAGGCTGACGCACCCAGCCGCCAGCCATTCAGTCCCACAAGTTTCCACTGGGCGACTCCTGTGGACTCGTGTTCTAGGCTCAGAAATACAATTCTGGACGGACCGAGAGATGATCATACTTAGTGAAGTCAGTCAGACAGAGAAAGACAAATATCATATGATATCACTTATAGGTGGAATCTAAAAAACTGATACAAATGAACTTATTTACAAGACAGTAACAGACTCATAGACATAGAAAACAAATTTATGGTTACCAAAGGGGAATGGGATGGAGGATAAATTAGGAGCTCGGGATTAACAGCTACAAACTACTATATATAAAATAGATAAACAACAAGGACCTACTGTAGAGCACAGGGAACTATATTCAATATCTTATAATAACCTATAATGGAAAAGAATCTGAAAAAGAATATTGTACACCTGAAACTAACACAAGACTGGAAATCAACTATACTTCAAATCAACTATACTTAAAAAAGAAAAAAAAAAAAGAATTCTCTACACAAACCCCACAAAAATACCATGATTTCAGCAGGGTCAGGTGCCTGTGGGGGTTGCTAAGTGGATGAAGCTTTGCCACTAAGATGTCCAAGTGAATAGCAGTGACAGTGATCAGAACTGCAGCTACCATTTTTAAGCATTTATCGGGTGCCAGGCCCTGAGGAACAGACATGACATCTGCATTAACCCTGAGCCAGCTTTGCCACCCCGTGAACGCTGGCTCTGCGACCTTAGAGACAAACTCTCCAGGTCTCCCTTTCCTCATCTGTAAATGAGGATAATAATAGTAACGATCATTTTAAAATAATAACAGAGACCTCCCTGGTGGCGCGGTGGTTAAGAATCCGCCTGCTAATGCAGGGGACACGGGTTCGAGCCCTGGTCCGGGAAGATCCCACGTGCCGCGGAGCAACTAAGCCCGTGCGCCACAACTACTGAGCCTGCGCCCTAGAGCCCGCGAGCCACAACTACTGAGCCTGCGCCCTAGAGCCCGCGAGCCACAACTACTGAAGCCCGCGCGCCTAGAGCCCGTGCTCCGCAGCAAGAGAAGCCAGCGCAGTGAGAAGTCCGTGCCCCGCAACGAAGAGGAGCCCCCGCTCTAGCGAAAGCCCGCGCGCAGCAACGAAGACCCAAGGCAGCCAAAAATAAATTAATTAATTAAAATAAGATAATAAAAATAGTAACAGTGGACACATGCTCAGGCTCTGTTCTGAGAGCTTCCTTACAGTAGCTCAGGTCAGCCTCAGGTGTGTCTTATTATCCCGTTTCACAGGTGAGAGAACTGAGGCTCCCAGCAGGTAACCTGAGCCTAGGAGGCGCTCCCTCGGAGGCTGGCACGGGAGTGCCCCGGGGAGACGCCGAGCCCCTGCCCCAGTTATCATAACAAAACCCGCAGCTACCCGGGCCGCCTGGGTGAATACCCGGCCCGATGACGCGGAGATAGGGCTGCAGAATAAATAAATTTGCTGGCGGGGCTGCCCGGCCGTGGCCTCGGGTTCTCGGGTTCTCGACACCCGAGCCTCGGCGGGACATTCCAGACGGAAAGGGGGGCCGGGAGCTTGGTGGGAGGTGCTCGAGGGCCCGGGGTGCTGGCGGCAGATGAAGTCAGGCGGGGCCGGTCCCCACTCGCAGCAGCCACCCCTCGGGAGCCCCTTACAGAAGAAATCTAGGTGCGCCCCGCCCCAGGTTCGTGGGGGCGGGGGGTCAGGCGGACTCCGCCCCGCCTGCCGCCCCGGGTCCCGCCGCCCCGCCACCACCACCACCCCCTGCCCGGCCAGCCCGGGACTCCCGCGGGCAAGGCCGGGGTCTCGGTTCACCGCCCCCCG
Organism: Kogia breviceps; assembly: GCF_026419965.1. Classification (NCBI taxonomy): domain Eukaryota; kingdom Metazoa; phylum Chordata; class Mammalia; order Artiodactyla; family Physeteridae; genus Kogia; species Kogia breviceps. The sequence goes on from NC_081317.1 coordinate 4,849,824, forward strand.
CCCCGCCCGGGGCTGGCTGCGCCGCGGGCCGCCGGAGTTGCCGGGCTGAGCCTCCCCGCGCCCCGCACCCCGTCTGCCCAGCTACCGAGCACGCCCCCCGCCCCCGCCCCGCCTCTCTCGGTCCCCGATTCAGTCTGCGGGGTCTCCTGCCAGCTCTTCCCGGCTCTCTCCCCCTCCCTGGTCCTGTCTCTGCCCCCCTTGCCAGGGTGGCCCCCTTCCCCGCCCCAAGGACTGCATGCAGCCTAGCCCGTTCACCACCTTTGTCCGGTGAACAGTCATTAGAGGAAGGACGGCGCGTGGGGGAGGGAGGGGAACGTGCCCCCCACATCGCCACTGCCGGGCACCCGCTGCCCGCCCGAGGGCTGCCCCTCCCCGGCGGAGGGGGCTGCGGCCAAGGTGCCCGAGCTCCCCGCAGCGGCCTCCGGGCCCCTCAGTTCCGGGTGGGAGGGAGAGGCGTCCCAGGGCGCGCCAGCCTCGGGGCCCGGGACCGAGGGACGGGGTCGCCCTCGCCTTGCCCGGGAGACGGGACCCCCGGGAGCGCGCACCGGGCCCGCCGCCCTTACCTGCGTCCATGGCGAGACCAGCTGGGCTGCACGCCTCCCGCGCCCGGCGCCTCCCGCCGCCGCCGTCGGGCCCGGCTCCGCTTTCGCGGGCGGCTCGGGTTTCCTGGTTCCAGCAGCGCGGCCGGTTAATCATTGACTCTGCCTGGATTGCCCGCGGCTGTGTCAACAGGCGGCTCCACGCGCGCCCCGGCGCTGAGGCCCGAACCTGCGGGCGCCCGCCAGCCTGGCCGCCTCGGCAGGACCCGCGCCCGGCGGCCCCCCGGGGAGGAAGCCGAGCTGGAGGCGGGTGGGAGGAGGGGAGCAGCCCAGGCCCAACTGGGAAAGGGCAGGGGGAGACTGGGGCAAGCCGGAGAGCACGGCTGGATGCATTTGTGGCCAGAAGAGGCCTTGGGGATCCGAGTTGCCGGATCCTCCCTTTTGCCCAGCAAGAGAAGCCAGAAATACAGATTGTCATATGAAATCTCCTGGGTTTTAAAACAATGTGTGTGAGACTTCTATTCCCTGAAACTTACCAGACTGGAGAACTCAAAGCAGGTCTCACTCCAAACACCGAGAAATGCCAGACTACATAGGCAAGCCAGACGGCAATTTAAATTCATGGCTGAGTTCCCAAGATAGTAAGGGAGGTCCCCAGGGACCAAGGAAGAGCGGACACCGACACAGCCTGGAGGGGATGGAGGCGGGTGCCGTCTGTGCATTGTGGTGGGTTAGTGGTCTCTGAAGCTGTTCTAGCCTTAAGTTTTACTCCCAGATGTGGACAGGAGATGAAACCTTGGGTCTGTGAAGCAGGGAACTGGGATGGAGAGCGATGAACTCAAAATAAAATCTGCTCACGGAGGAGACAAGGAAGCTGCTCTGACCCAGACTGGGTTCTGGATGAGGAAACAAAGTCTCCCTGGGAATTGTCACCATAGGCCTGTTCCTCACCTGCGTCTGGGGTTCAAGTTCAGCCCGTTGTTGTGGTCCAGAAACCCCGACTTTAAAAATTGACATTAAAAAAAAAAAAAAAGTGGCTCCAGGAAAGAGCGCTGGGATTTCTCCCAAGCAAAACTGCTCTGGTGGGACAACCCCCGTCCAAGACGACAAGATTCCCACAGAAAAAGCGCCCCTAAACATAAGTGCACAACCCCCAAAGGCAAAACGCACAGGCAAACAACCTACCATGAGAGACAGTCTCCAGACAAGAAAGCAGGACATGATTCTGGGGCAATCAGGATGCAACTGGGAAAGCAGAAACCACCTGGAGTATTTAAAAGAAACGGGACCTTAATGCAGGGAGCTGGCTTTGGTGATGATGGAAGAGGCAAAAGCTAACCCGGAGAGAGTGAAACAACCCAAAGCTTAGCCTGAGGAGGAGGAGAAGGTTACACACCGCGGGCAGCAGCGTGGAAGGGGGCCCCCCTGGGTGGGTGCAGGCAACAAGGGGGTGCCTTGTTTGAAGACAGTAATAAAACTGGCTAAAAGCTGCTCTGCTTTTAATCACCACGGGACAGTAATTCTAAACAACGTCAGTAACAAAATACTCCTACCTGAAAAGAATATTTTGTTGGTCTCAGTTCTAAAACAATTGCTGCGGTGCTCATTTCCTGTGCTCACACAAAGCCAGCAGTCAGGATTTCATCCTTATGGCAGAACATTGGAAGAATTCTCTCCTGGGATTATGACCAGCCCCAGAGAAAAGACCAACAGACGTACAGAAATATCAGGGTTTCCTCAATGAATGTACCCAGCCAAACAAACCTCACCCACGCACTCAGAACTTCTAACCATCTTTGGAGTCCCCTGCTCTAAAATATCAACAGGGACAGGGGTCATCCACCTTAGATGGGAAGAAAAAAATCTCATTGAAAGAGACAGAAATAAACAAATTGGAAAAGTAACCAGGAGGAAACGGAGGTGATGCAGGTATTTTGAAGCTCTGGTGTTGTTTATCCCTTCCAAGAATCCATAAATTCAATCACACGAGAGAAAACCTCAGACAAGCCACAGCTGGGGGGGGCTCAAGATGCTTTGCATCTTGATGTCTTTACTTTTCATGGTTAGAATTTTCATTTGGTTCTTTTAAAATCTGCATGTTTTTCATAATGTCTTTTCTGTGGTGATTGATGCACTCTATTCCATGTGCTTTCTCTTCAAATGGTTTTTAAAACTTTTTCTTGGAAAATTTCAAGCTCAGAGACAAGTTGCAAGAATGGGACAAATGAGCCAACAATGCCTTTTCCAGCGCATTTTTTTGCCAGGACAGAATCCAGTCCAGGATTATGTGTTGCATTTAGTTGCCATGTTTTCAAACACTTTTATAGACCTGGTTCCTTTTGAAATCACTGTAGTTTCTTAGATGCAATTCAGCCCATTTGCCACACCTGCTGACTGCTGCACGGGACGGGGGTTTCCTCGTGGCCTTCAGCAGCAGCATGATTTCACGGTCAGCAGGAGTTAACTTCCAAAGGCACCCTGTGTGTACCGCACGTGTGCCCTGGGGTATGAGGCAGGTGGCTTCTAAGGAAGTCACTGGCTGTGGACCATCTTTTATTTCTCCACTTGGGGTTTCTGCACCGTGTAGGTGGCCCACGTGCTGTCAGGCCCAGCGTTCCACTTTCTGGGAGAGGACTCTACTCGGAGCCATTGGGGTAGCAGTTTGCTTCAGTTTCACAAAAGCACAGACCCTCTCAGGCTCCCGTGGAATGCAGAGGGCCAGTTCCAGAACCCTGCTGCTGTGCGTGGGGCTGTGGCTTTGACTCCCGCCCCTCAAGGCACAATCTGCTCCCGGCTCCTTTATGGGCACACGGCGGCAACGAGGACCTTCTTCTCTCGAGGGCCCGCATACCGTGTTTACCTTTCTCATCTTGGAACGGGACGATGATGCATTCCTCCGTGTCTGCAGCGTGTATCTGTGCAAACACGCTAGCTCAGCCATCTTGACTGGAGGTCCATTTGCAGCTGCAAGCCTTGGGCGAGCCATGCCATCTCTCTGCTCCTCACTTTCCCCATCAGGAAAATGGATTTGTTAAAGTAAAAAGCAAACGCAGACCAACCTTGAAAGTTGCCTGAGCAGACGAAACCAGTTTTGTAACCGAGCAGGACACTACGGGGCCTTCCCAAAGAAGACACGCCCCCCACCCCCCACCCCACATGTCCTCCACCTGCGTCTTGGCTGTAGAAAAATGTTAGCTTCCTAGGCCTTCCCCAAGTTCCAAAGAGCAAATTTAATCAGAGAAGTGAGAAAATGCAGAAAGGAAAACAGTCAAGCAAAACAAAATAATAGCTTAGCCATTAAACAAAGTCAAGGACCTTTAGTTCCTCCTCAAGGGCTACAGTTACTATTCTGAGCCCTGTCCTGCGAGCTGTTTTGCAGATGCTGAAACCCCCACCAGGTGGAAGAAGTTAGTGCTCGGAGACCCCAGACCGGTTGGAACCAGAAGGCTGATGAGGTTGACTCCTGATGACCTCACCACCAACCCATCAGAAGAATGTCCACCAGCTGATCACACACCCCACAGCCCCCCTCCCTCACCCTGTCTTTAAAAACCTTCCCTGAAAGCTATTGGAGAGTTTGGGCCTTTTAAGCACTAGCTGCCCTGGACTCCTTGCTTGGCACCTGCAGTAAACGCTTTATTTTCCTTCACCGCAACCCAGTGTCAGTAGATTGGCTTTGCTGTGCGCAGGCAAACAGACCCCGGTTTGGTTCGGTGACAGTTTACCTGTACACATAAAGTTTAATTTTGCTTATTTTGCAAGAGTAACTTGGCTGGGGTCACTCCTTCCTTCTGCCTCTGGAAATCATAAGCACAGATGAAACTGTTTCCCCTGATTGGTATGAGGTAACCAATTCCCTATCATTTAAGAAATTCCTAATATTATAACCAATCATGGTGAAGAATAAACAGTCACTGCCTCCTCACTATACGAGCTGCTTTATAACAACGTACCCGTACCCTGAGGCTTAGTCCATGTTTTGAGAGCTCTCTGTTCAAGAACTGTCTTTTGCACAATCGACTTTTACTAATTGCCACTTTGGTTATTCGTGGGTTTACTCCTGCTATTTCTGCCCTTTTGACGGATTGTGTGAGGCTTTACTGCTATTCAAGATATGTACCAAACCTTGTTTGACTTTGCACTATCTAGCCATGGTCATGTCAGACCAGAAAAGCAAACACCAGAATACAAAACCACGGTTTTCCCTGGGTGAGGGGTTATGGCTGATGTTAGTTTTATCTGTGTGTGTGTTTGTGCGTAAGCATTTTCTGCAATGAGCATGGGTAGCACCAGTGATTGGGAAAATGGCAACAAATACTCTTAAAACGAGGGCACCTGGTCAACTCTTTCAGTGCGGAGCACAAGCTTGTGTTCAACAAAAGCTTAAAGACCTGAGGAGAATGAACTGACATTTTTGCAGGCGGTGGGGCTGGCTAAGGGGATTGGGGGAGGAGGGCCATGTTGGAAAGCTGTGTTTCCTGTGCTCCTGTGAACTTGACCTGGTGGGGGGATGGTACAGATGGGAGCAGAGAATCCCGGCGTTCTGCCTCACCTGGTTCTGATAAAGTCAAACCTATGAGTCTCAACCCCATTGCTCATTCAGCAACAACAGGTGCTTCCTGTGCCTGGCAGAGAGATTTGGCGACACAAGCCAGCCAGTGCCCTGCCCTCATAGGGTTCGGCTGGAGGGACAAAACATCAAGCCCATGATTGCAGGATCTGCTACATAATTGCAGCTGTGTTCCATGCTTTCCGGGGCTGCAGAGAACACTGACAGGGGCTAGCCTGGTCCAGCTGGGGAGGGGCTGGAGCATCCTTGGGGAAGGGATGGTGGGAAGAGTCAGCCAGGCACAGGGTGGAGTGGAGGGTCCAGGAGGGTGTCTGGGCCCGGGGCCTGGTGGGAGTGTGTAGGGTTAGATGAGGGGTGGTTGGGCATTGGCTGGTGTGCGTGGGAAAGATGGGCTCCCTTTACTAAGGGAGCCACTCCCTAAGGAGTGGCTGGCCTTCGGGGGAAAAGCCCCCAGATGCCACAGCATCAAGAATACAAAAAATAACGGGAATTCCCTGGTGGTCCAGTGGTCAGGACTCTGAGCTTTCCCTGCCGAGGGCCTAGGTTCAATCCCTGGTCGGGGAACTGAGATCCCGTAAGCCGCGTGGCACGGCCCACCCCCAAGAAAAGGTGTCAGCATTAAAAAAGAGAAGAATACAGAAAATAAGAAAATATAGTTAATATAATTGGCCCCGTGAGGCCTGGATGCCAAATAGACAAATACACAAGTGAAGAAAACACACAACAGGCACCCAGCGCCCACTCTGTGCCAGGCCTTACGCCAGGCCCTGTGTGTGCCTTCTGGCATGGAAGCCTCACCGTGGTATTTCCCTGTTGAGAGTTTAGCTAAGCTATCCCATGGTACTGCTGCCCTGGCATCCAGTTTGTATGGCTAAGCGGCCTGCAGAAGCCTCGCACTGACAGCACGTCCCTTCACACACACGCGTGCCCTAGACAGCGGCCAACGTATGCTCCTGTGATCAACAGTCTCCCCTGCCTGTATGCCTTATGTGCCCCTGAGATAAGACCCCCGTGGACCTTACCAAAACCCCACTCTTTCGGCTTGAATTAACCAATCCAGCCCTAGCCTGGGAACCCCAAAGCACTCCACCCACAGACCCTGATAAAGGAATATGCTCCAGGGCCTGCCTCTCTGTCTGCACTCTGCCTTGACCTCCTGTGTGGCCCCTTGAGGCATGCCCTGTACCTCCTCCAAGACCTGTGAGTAATAAACTTCTCTACTTCAGTTTCTCTTGTGGTCTGTTGTTGACCCTCGGCCTGCCATCAGATTCCTCAAGCTCCACTCGCACATGTTAATTTCACGAAGTCATAACACTTCCCCCATGACATTTGGGAAGTAAGGAAACACCACGTTCCCGTCACTGCCCGAGGTCACGCGTTAGACGCAAGGTCTGAACCCAGCTCTAAACCCAGAGCCAAGTGCCTAAACTTGCCTCCACCGTGGTGAATGTGTGAGTGGCCCTCCCTGTTTGGAGCTTCTGTGTAAGTTCCTCTCAGGTAGGGGGGTGGCTTTCTCATGCCCATCCAGCCGCTCCTTCCTCAGCTTCCCTCTGTCCAGGTCCACAGGGCTCAGGAGGCCCAAGTTCCCTTGTACCCTCTCCCCCCAATCAGAAGAACCAGCCTGTAACCCTTCCTGAGGTGGGTTAAGGCCTCTGAAGTTACATAAACAGGGACTTCGCCTGATGTCTGCACGTTTGTCTCTCCTGCATCACATTTCAGCGTCATCAAATATTCATGGAGTGCTCACAACGCACTAGGAGCTAGACCTGCAAAGAGAGACTTGATGCCCTGGGGAAACATGCGGTTGGAACAGGTCGGTGTTTGCCTTCTCTGTGCCAGGTACTGGGGGTACAGGTGGAATCCAGCAGACAGGACCGCTGTCTTCTTGGCTCACAGCCTGTCTAGTGCTGAGTCTAAAAAGTCATTCCATGACCCGCCCACCGCGTACTGGGAAGGTTGAGGAGGCCAGGAACTTGCGCTGGAGGCAGCACTGAAGGCTCTAGCGGGGGAGTGGGTGGGTGACACGATCAGGGCAGTGTCAGGACACTCGGGTGGCCAGCGTGGAGGCTGGGTTGGAGTGGGGGTGAGCCGAGGCGGCGCTAAGGTTGCGCCCAGGCAAGAGGCGTCGGACCAAAGAGGTGGAGGCAGGGGCGGAGCACGAGGGGCAGTTGCATAGGTGACGGCGCCCTCTCGGGGTGACCGCACGCGAGGGGGTTGAACCCGTCCCAACTTCCGACCCGGGTCACAGGGCTCAGGAGTCTGACTTGCTGGTGCGGGCGCCGGCCCACGTCCCCACCACGGCCCTGCAGTCCCGGGGGATCATTCCGACGGCCCCAGGCAGCGGAGGTGTGTCTGGAGGGAACCTTCCCGGAGGCCGCCCGGTGTCTGGAGACTCCTGCAGCCAGCTGCGATATTGAGTTGCTTCTGTCCTTTGCAGCAAAAAAAAAACAACAAAAAAACCGGGCGTCGCCGCGACCGATCCTGCTGCCTCCGCAGCCTCCCGGATCATCGGCCCAGCCCACGCATGCGCGGCGCCCACCGACGCCAGGGACTACAACTCTCGCGGTGCCCCGCGCGCGCCGGCAGCCCCGCTCCCACCGCGCCGCGCGCCTCCCGGAAGTGGGGCTCCGGGATGGGGCGTCTCCGACCTTTGCGCGGGGGCGGGCCGGCAGGTTTGGGAGAGGCTGCGTGAGCTAGGAAGCCGATGCGGGCTAGCGGCGCTGGAGATGGCTTCGGCTGGAGGCGGCCACTGCGAGGGAGCCGCGCACGAGGCCGACCGTCCTCACCAGCGGCCCTTCTTGATCGGGGTGAGCGGCGGTACCGCGAGCGGCAAGGTAAGGGGCTGGGCGGCGCGGCGGGGCCTGAGTGTCACGCCGGCCCCCTTGGACTCTGGCCTCCGTCCAGAGAGAGACCCCAGACCCTGGCTGCCGAGGTGCCCCCTCCCGGGCATGGGCTGCGGCCACGGCTGGCCGAGCTTAGGCCGGGGCGCAGGCGGGGAGCGGGGCGTTGGACCTCGGGGCCCCCCCGCAAGCCTCCCGCTCGCCTGGCCTCTCGTGGTCTCCAGGTCCGCGCTGCCCCTGCCAGTGCCCCGAGGCCTTCCCGCTAAGCGCAGCCCCACCCGTCACTGGCCGACCTGGCAGCCCGTCGGAGCTCGTGGGTCAGGGTGAGTGTCTCCAGGCGGGGATCCTGTTTGTGTGTTCCCAGTCAACTGTGTGCGAGAAGATCATGGAGCTGCTGGGACAGAATGAAGTAGACCACCGGCAGCGGAAGTTGGTCATCCTGAGTCAAGACAGGTTCTATAAGGTCCTGACCACGGAACAGAAGGCCAAGGCCTTGAAGGGACAGTACAATTTCGACCATCCAGGTAGAGACCCTGAGGGTGGGGAGGGAGTGGAGGAGGAGGGCAGACCACGGAGACTGGGTCCAGGGTTGGACTTGGATAGCGAGAGACCTAAGTGGTTCCATGAAATCACCCAGATTGGAGAGCGTCTTTCCCGCGCTCTCTGGGCCCTGGGTGGCCCTGCCGGAGCTCCAGGCTCCCCTGGAGCCAGTCAGGGAGTCTGCGCCTCAGAAGGGCCTTCAGGACCACCGCTCTGCCACAGCTGTGGTCACGGAGAAAGCCATGCATCTTCCCACGTTAAGGGTCCTCTGCACAGACCGCGTCCACTGTGGCCTTTCATTCCGCCACCTGCCCTGGGGCAGAGTCCTCGAGAGGCCAGCAGGGGGTAAACAAGAACCAGTGGCCTTGAAGCTCCGTTTCCTGGTCTGGTTGGGGGCCGGGGGAACAGGTGGAGATGGGGTGGATGAGGGGGAACAGCCAGGCTGCCCCTCCCTGCTGCTACTAGAAGATTCCACCCAGTGGCTGGCTCCCATCTTCATTCCTTTCCAGGGGACACACGGGGAGAAGGTCCGAGAAGCGTCAGTCTGTGTTATTTCCCAGAAGTAGAGAGAAGCAGACGCCTAGCTCACCTACCTCCCAGGGCTGGCCGATCCCTGGGTGGTGGCACTGCCCGAGGGCAGCGGGGACAGGTCCATCCTGTGGTTTGCAGAGGGCCCTGCAAATGTAAACTGTAGGGGGCAGCTCCCAGTCCAGCTGTTCCTTAGGGTCACTGGTAGCACCAGCACCCAGCTGTGCTGACCCCAAGGCAGAGCGAGTTCCCTGCGGTCCCCAGCACCAGGACACGGGCTTGTCTTGCCTTTTGTTCCGTCTCTGCAGATGCTTTTGATAATGATTTGATGCACAGGACTCTGAAAAACATTGTGGAGGGCAAAACAGTCGAGGTCCCAATCTATGATTTTGTGACCCACTCAAGGTGAGCAGGTGGTTCCTGGGAGGAGAGGGCTGTGCGCTGGGGGCTGGTGAGGACAGCCCCCCGCCACCAGGATCTGTGCCCAGCATGGAGTCCACACCCGAGGACTGAAGCTGATGGCAGGGCCCCTTCGTGGTCTCACCCTGCAGGTTAGCGGAGACCACGGTGGTCTACCCCGCAGATGTGGTCCTGTTCGAGGGCATCCTGGTCTTCTACAGCCAGGAGATCCGGGACATGTTCCATCTGCGACTCTTTGTGGACACTGACTCTGATGTCAGGCTGTCGCGAAGAGGTAAGGCGGACGCGGGCCTCTCTGCCCCTGGCCGGCCCGGCCACGGGTCCCGGGGGTCTGAAGGTCCCCACCCTGCCCCTGTCGCCACAGTTCTCCGGGACGTGCACCGCGGCCGGGACCTGGAGCAGATCCTGACGCAGTACACCACCTTCGTCAAGCCGGCCTTTGAGGAATTCTGCCTGCCGGTACGGCCTTCCGCTTGCTTGGGGACCTCCTTTTCTCCCTTTTCAGAAGGACCCCCGGTGCCCCGTTCTGTGAGAGCCAAGCCATGGATGGACGTGGTCTGCTGTATAAATGGAGAAGTTAGCTTCTTGTACCCACGTTCCCGAGGAGAAGCCGTTCTCAGCTGTGAACGTGTCCTCTGTTTCTCCCATCACCCCTTCCCCACTGCCTCCTCCTCCCCGCCCACCCCCTCCCCCCAGGTTTCACCCCCGGCACCGCCTCCCTCCTGGCCTGTCTGCATTATTTCCAGGGTGCTGCTTCTCCCCTGACCCACACTGTGCATTTCCTTCCCCCCTTAGAACGGTGGGCTCCACAGGGGCAGGGATTTTGGTCTGTTGGCTGCCGAAGTGGCGTCTGGCACACAGTAGGTGCTCAGAAACTTCGTCCATGCCGTGTGGTTTCTCTGGGCTGCCTTTGGCTGGCACTGGGTCCGGCTGGCCTGTAGAGGAGGAATTCACCGCTGTGGCCTCTGTCTTTTCCTCCGTCTCACAGTCTTTACTGTCACTAGGTGGGACTTGAGTAAGGATTTAAAGGGGACTTGAACAATAGTTTGCTTCTTAAAGGGAAAAATGAGGCACAAAGGAATTAGAACCAGGGTTCCTGCTTTAGATAAACAGGACGAAGGAGTTCTGTTTCTGCTGTTTCAAGAAAACATTTTTTATTTTACATTCTTGTTCTCTGAAGTTTTCTGGAAAGTGATCAGAAAAGTAAACTGACTGTTCTGCAGTCTAATTTACAGAAAGACATTTGGCAAAGAGGTCGTTTATGGTAAAACTCCAGACTCCAAATGTGACCGGGTGCCCCTGGGTGGAAGCAGGACCGCTCTGGGCCGGAGCCTCCGTCTCGCCCTTCCCTTTACCTGTAGCCACACAGCGAGTTGACTAAGCTGGCCGTGTCCCCCGCGTCCCCGAAGGGAAGACCGTTCTCAGCTCTTCGCTGGGCTCCACCCCTCCTGCCCCCCGCAGCCTGCTGTCCACAGCCCCATGGGAGGCAGCCCTGGCGCCCTCGCACTCCCGTCTCCCGGGGGTCTCCACTGCCTGCAGACACAGCTGCCCCCGGGCTTGGTCCCGCCCGCCCCCGGGGCTAATCTGTGTGGCAGGCCTCCTTGGCCCAAATCCACGCGCTGGCAACACTCAGCTGTCTGCAGGTCTGTCTCTGGGCCCAGACCGTCTCCTCCCTTGCCTCCCTCCGCTGCTGCAGATTCGGCCCCCTCGGCAGCAGCTGGGTGGGGGTCCCTCCTCGGTGGTGCCCCAGGGTGCCCAACAGGGAGTGAGTTCCTCGGCGTGGGAGCAGATGAGGGGCGGGGAAGGGAGGGGGGCAGGTCCTCGTGTGCAGCGCAGCCCCGCTGTCACGGGGTCCAGAACCCTGTGTGTAGTGGGAGGGCACCCCGTTTCACTCGGCCCAGAGAAGCAGGCGGTCAGCACAGAGAACCGGCCCCTACAGCAGTGCTCGTGGGAGACAAGCATCTCAGAGACGCCGGGAGGCAAGCGCTCGCTCTTCCTCCGCTGCCTCAGCGCACCTTCCCTCACTTCTGGGGTCAACGTCTCTCACCTGGTTGACAGATACCCCGAATCCCTGCCCCCCCATCTGCCATGATGGGCCCAAGGGTTGCTTCCCTGCATCTGGCCCCAAGCAAGCGGAAACCGTCTGGGCGACACATCCTTACGAGACTCTCCTTTTCTTGCCTTGCAGACTAAGAAGTACGCTGATGTGATAATCCCTCGAGGGGTTGACAATATGGGTAAGGACCAGGCCTGCCAGCTGCCCCCACTCCTTCCAGGACCATGAAGCAGGCACTGCCCATCCTGTCGTGGTTACTGAGACACCCCCAGCACGTGAGGCCTGTCTATGTACATCTGTGGCACAGGTTTCAAATGTACTTGGAAAAGCAGTTAACACATTGTACACCTTAAAATGACACCATGCATTATGTCAATTATATCTCAGGGGAGCTGGTGGGGGAGAAAAATACATGGAAAACTGGCAGGGAGTCTTAGCAGAAGGTACCTTAACCAGGGTTAGTTAACAGAAACCCTCGCCAACCGAGCCAGGTAGCTTTTACTGTGCTCTTGTCTGTCTGCTGAGACTCAGCGCCACCCAGACGCCTCAGGGAGGAAAACGGTGTGCTTCGCCAGTAACGCCAGGTCGGCGCTGGGCGGGCAGCCGCCCCCCCCCCCTCGCCGCCGGCGTGTCGCGGTGGAGAGTGGGGGCAGCTGACCCCGCTCTGTCTGTCTCTGCTGCAGTGGCCATCAACCTTATCGTGCAGCACATCCAAGACATCCTCAACGGCGACATCTGCAAGTGGCATCGCGGAGGGTCCAACGGGCGCAGCTACAAGAGGACGTTTCCGGAGCCGGGAGAGCGCCCCGGCGTGCTGGCCTCTGGCAAACGGTCGCACCTGGAGTCCAGCAGCAGGCCCCACTGAGGAGTGGGGTGCTCAGCTCCCGGCAGGTCCAGAGATGCCCCCCCCGCCCCTCAACACACACCCGTGGCCGGGGTGGTGCTGGAGCCCAGGCGTCCCTCGCTAATTCAGGAAACCTGGACTAGTTATTCGGACTGGGTCTGACAGGATGTCTGCAGGCAGCCCTGACCTTTCCACCGGCTTCCTCACATCACAGAGGCTTAAAGGTCTCTTTAGTTACTGAGAAACGCCACAGAATGTGTGGTGAGCAAGTCACATATTTGGGGGAACCTTGACGAAATAGCCCGGACGCTGCGATTCTGACGGTGAAGCCACAGCGAGAGAGACTAGCACGGTCTGGTTCACACGCGCGCAGCGGACAAGCGTGAAGAGCTAACACTCTTCCTCGTTGTGTGTTGCGCAACCACATGTTCTCTGTCTGTCTCTGTCTGTCTCCCGACGCCATGCTCGCTGTGACCCGCTGACCCAATTTCATGACCCGCCAGCAGGGTCGCGCTCCTGGTACACACGGACCTGGTACCCGAGGGGCCACAGAGAGGCCTCCTTCCTTCCGGCCTGTGCTCTGAAGGCAGAGCCAGGAGGGAGCCCTGGGGAGCAAGCTTTTCCTTAACCAGCACCAAACACACAGGTGGGGGGGCCCCCGCTGGCCCAGCCTGAGTCTGCCTGCGTGGGGGTCTGCCTTCTGGCGAGCACGGTGTCCTCATGCGGTCCTGCTCAGGCCTCCTGAGCCCAGGCTGCCGTCTGGAAAGGTCTTTCCTGGTGTCGCCCTCGGCCAGGTCAAGGGCACGTCACCTCCAGTCAAGGCGTGTGTGGGCCAGAGAGGCGTGAGCAGATGCCGCGGCCCAAAGGTGACGGGCCCCCTGCGCTCACGCAGCGTCCGCGCCTCACACACGGTCACGGCCTTGTCCTCGTCTGTCCTCCCTCCCACGTGGCTGTTTCTGTAAAAGCCACCAGCTGTCGAGTTCTAACTGCAGTTACACAGAGACATCAGTTGAGCTTAGCTGAGCACGGTGGCTGGTTTGTGATGCCTGTGAAAGTTTTGTCAAACTTACTGTGCCCTTTCGGAGAGAGACCCAATAAATAATACCAAATATGAATGTCAGTTTGTCCCTTTTTAATTACATTAAGAAAAGGCAAATTCAGGACAAGGAAATGTATGGATGACACAAACCTGGACGGCTGAAGAGGCTAGTCGCTCACGCACCTCTCAGCCGGCTCTCTGGGGCAGCGGTTCAAGAGTCAGCAATGGTGAGGAGGAACGGCCAGCCTTCCACTGCCTCCTCAGGCCGGCGTTCCTGTAGCTCGTGTGCCACTGAACCACGCGGGTGATTCCCCACGGCCTCTCTGGGTCATCGGGCCGGCCAGCCAAAGCCCACCACCAGCCTCTGACAGCAAGACCGGGGCCTCGTCTGGTTCGACCCGAACCGGCCCCTCCCTGCCTTCATCTAGGCCAACACAAGCCCCGTGCCAGCCGCTCCACACTCGGCTAGTTCACGGGGCTCTTAGGAGTCAGCAGACATGGAGCGCACGTTTTCATACAGACTTTGCTCAAAACGAGGTGCTCGTCAGAGGACTGTTTCAACAACGAAACCAGAACAGAATCCCTGCCAAGCCTGAGTCTCCACCAAGCTCAGAGCCACTCTGCGTTGTCAGAAGTAAACATGCTCATGAAAGACGGTTCTACTTTGTCCCGACCCAGCCCTGCTGTCCATCACTGTGTCCGTGTCCTGCTAGTATTTCCGGATCAGGATATCCCAGCTGTCTTTCCAGCGAAGGGCCTTGAGTTCGCTGGGTGAGAGTGACCTGTCCCCGTAGGTTAGCGGGCGCAGCGTGTTGGACACATGACAGGCAGAGGCAAACCACGCCACGACCAGCGCGCCGAAGAGGCTCCTCTGGAGCTGGGACCTGCCGGCCCAGGGCAGAGCACGGGCGTGGGGAGGCCGGCCCCTCCCCACCACGATGTCCTCTGGGCAGCCGTCGCCCACGTGGTCACCTACCCCGGCCGTCCTTCCTCCGGCCACCCCCTGCCTGAGCGTCAGCCCTCACCCCGTCCTGCCCGATGCGCTAAGCCCCACCCTTCTCCCTCGCTCTGCTTCCTGAATTCCACAGCTTCTGCTCCATCTAAGGTCAGATGCCGCGGCATTGCCCCCGAACCCCCCGTGAGCACAGTGCAGCCCTCCTGACGTACTCCCAGGCTCCTGGGGACCAGAGAGAGGGCCCCCCCGGCCTGCCCTGGCCTCCAGAACTCGCTCCGGTTTACAAAGCTTCCTGGTTTATCTCTGCCATGCACCACGCAATCCGGCCACTAACCACTGGCTGCTCCGGGACTCGTCCCATGTTTCCTTTTCCTTTTCTTTGCTCCTGGTGTTCTCCAGGCCCAAAGGGCCTTCCCCATCTCACATGCACATCAGCCACCTTCCTCTCCCACAAGCCTCCGTGAGCTTCCTCCTCTGAACCCCTGTAGAGCCTTGCTCGTGCCTCTTTTGTGATCCTACCCCCATCTGCATCACACTGGAATCGCCATTCAAGACTCCCCTGGACCCGGCCCCCCAGGGGGCGTGGCTGCTAAGGCCCCGTACCTGCACAGGTGGTCGCTGACGTGCTCCAAGACCACAGGGAGCAGGAGGATCTGGAAGGCGAGCGCGGGCAGGTAGTGGTAGAGGAACAGCGTCTTCTCCATCATGAAGAAGGGCACGTAGTTCACGGCCCAGCCCCCGGCACACAGAGCCCCGGCCAGCATCCAGCGTAGCCAGCAATCTGCGGGAAAAGATCATCTCGAGCCAGCGTTGCCGACGGCTCCAGCTGGGAAGCTCCCGGCGGTCCAGCAGGCTGGCCTCCTCATCCGCAAGGTACACGCAAGCTCCAGCTCCTGATTTCTCTGTGCCCCCTCCACCAGCCTTCCCACATTTCCGGAGGAAGGACAGACTGTGTCCCAAGAACCTCCTGTAACTTCCTGCTGGTACTACCGTCCGCTTCCTGGAGGCCAGGCCCAGCTTCTTCCCGACTCCCCGCTGGCCTTGGCTCACCCAGAGACTCCGAGCTGGGTCTCAATCCTCAGGGAGCGGTGGAGGGGCCGGACCCGTGCACCCGCCCAGGAGAGCGGGAGTCGGTGGAAAGCCTGACCAGCTCGGAACCGAGCCCAGAAGAGGTGCCTTTGGGGCCCTGCCCTGCCCTGCGTGTTTGCTCCTTTCCTGTTTCAGGATGCTTTGAAGGGGGTCTCTGTCCTTGCAAACCACCACCCTTGACTAAGTGCCCGCTGGAGCCTCTGTCCCATCAGCCACTTCCAGGGTGTCCTGGGGTCAGGAAGCAAATCCTGCCCGACACCTGCACGTCCCCGGAGAAGCCTTGAAGGCGATGCGGGGACTGGACTGCAACACTCTGTCTCTGGGGAAGAGACAGAAGTTCCCTTGAGGCAGAAACAAAGAGGTGGCCTCAAGGCCCTGCTTGCTGGTGCGGCCGGGCTGACACCGAAGCACAAGGAACTCCCGTCAGACCTGGAAGGAGGGGGCGTGAGACACACGTGGGCAGCTACACGGACCCTCAGGGAGGTCGCAGACTCTTCTTCGGCGTCTGAACAGGTACCAGATGAAGAGCAGAGCGTACACCAGGGTGGCAAGGCTGGCCGAGGCCCAGATCACGACGTTTCCGAGCAGATGGATCTGTGCCTGCGGGCGCACAGAGAAACCCTGTCACCTCAGCCAAGACGCCACAGCCCAGAGCAGACACGAGCACCCACCACACCCTCTGCCCTCGCTGCCGGGACGGACGTGCGAAGGTTCTCAGCTCTCTAAGCTGAAACTGAGAACCGGGAGTAGACGGGATTCTGTTCTGACAACAGAGCTGCTCCCAGGGGGGCTGATGCAGAGCTGCAGGGCGCTGAGGACCCGCTTATCTCAGACCCCGCTTCTCAGCGAGCCGTAGCCCCCCACTTCCGGGGAGGGAGGAAAAAGGCGAGCATCTTGAGCACATACCCCCACCCCCCCAGCGGGTAATTACTGGGCACCTGCTACGTGCTGCGTTTGCTCTCCCAGGTGAAGAGAGATGATGTACAGGGAATCAGAGCACTGACTGGCCCAGACGCCACGTGCCATTGGGAAATCAAGCAGGGCTATTTTAAAAACCACGTCCGCCAGAGAAGGGGAGCCATACGCTCCCACAGCAGCCACCAAGCCTGGTTTCCCTCGACCTGTGGACAAGCTAGGACCCGACTCCTTGGCATCTCAGGGGAGCTCTGGCCTCGAGCTGCCAAAGCTCTAAAAACAAGCCCCAGGCTTTTGTTAGGGAAGCGCAGGAAGGCTGAGACTTGGTCGGATGCAACAGCTGCTCTTAACATCACAGAACTCTCAGGTGCGGGACAGCTCTGCCGCACGGACGCTCCGCTTACACTGGTCCTGGGGTGCAGCCAGTAGGCGATGTTGGTGTCTAGCGTGACCCAGTCCAGCGGCGTGGAGCTGTATTTGTGTTCGGAATCGTCGCTTCTCACCGTCAGCATCCGCCACTGAGGAAAGCAGAGGCCGCTGGGAGTCACACGGACAGCCAGCCGCCTCCACCGCTCAGGGATCTGCCAAGGGGCAGAGTAAACTGCTGCCCCTCTCACGCGGGCGTCCGACCTCAAGTTCATTTAGGTCATGCCACAGAGGCAGCGCAACGGGCTGATGAGCCCAGGAGGCGCCTACCCCTGGGCTCCAGTCGCCTCGTCTGTTCAAGGGATGGGACTGGGCACTAAGGGTGCTTTTAGATTTGAGACCCTGAGTTCTCTGGGGCTGCACCGTGTTGACCGTGGCCCGTTCTGCCCTGACCTGTGTGTAATGCCACTCTGCTGCACAGTCTCCTTGGCTCCTGACTGTTCCTGCCGGCAAAGCCACAAGGCAGGACAGCCAGGAGGCAGGGGACCAACAGTGCCAGGCATGTCACTTCGAGTGGACAGAGGGAAATGCTCCCTCCCTGCCGAGTCAGCTCCCAGTTTAAAGGCTGACACTGGGCAGGTGGGAGTTCTGCAGACTGCAGCGCCTTCCCTGGCGAGGAGCCAGCACCCAGTGAGCAAGGTGGCCCACCCTTCCGCCCGCCTGTCACCTGCAGCTCTGAGAACCTGGCCATGAAGCTGAGGTTCCTGCTGGCGTCTGTCTGAGTAGGCGAGCGCAGCTCCAGCTCCCTCTCTTCCTGCTCCTGGCCTGGCAGACACACCGGGACCCAGAAGATACGAGCAGAACCAGGTCAGGGGGCTCCCAGTGGCGGCTGCCAGCTGCTTTTCAAACAGCCCGCCAGGACTCACTCAGTGCACCGCTCCACGTGGTTTTCCCCGCCGTACACGGTCCACCCGCCCGCCCAGCCTCTTTCGAGTCAGAAGGCTCGGCTTGCCCTGCCTTCCAGGGGCACCCGCCCCCGCCCCGAGTCCCATCACCGCTTCCGCTACAGGGGGAGGGAGAGGGTCTGCAGTGGAGCAAGGAGCGCATGCGGTCCCCGCCAACGGGGGCCGGGGCTCACTCCTGCCATAGCGGTGCTCCTCCACGTTCCACACGGTGCTCCCGTGGTAGCCCCGGGACAGCTTCTCCCCGACCACCTCCAGCTGCCGAAAGCCCCAGTCCGGGAGGGGCACCCCGCTCAGCTGGCGAAGCGAAGTGGGGAAGGTGTGAGGGAGGGCCCGGCTCAGCCTGGTCCGGGGGACCCCACCCCGGTCACTTGGCCAGCAGCTGACAAGGGTGGCCGGCTCTCCTCTGGGGAGCGTCACGATAGGGTTCGGTTCTGAGCAGTTACAGAGGGCCCTCACCACTCCCGCAACACTTCATTCCGTCCCACCTGGCAGGACCGTGTGAGGCGGTGTCACTGACCTTGAGGATGGCTGAGGTGTTCACGTGCACGAACCGGACCTCTGACAAGATGGTCTTCCAGACATCTGTGTCCGACTCTCTGTTCACGATGTCCTGTAAAAGCAGGTCTGATCCGTTATTTCACTCTTTTTCAAATTTCCTTAAATGTAAAAATGAAGACCAGTCACCACAGTGAGACTGACTTGGTCTGATACGAGGGGACAGTCCCCCAAGGGGAGCTGACGGCCGATCCCGGACGGTGCCATCAACTTTACTGCTGACGCCTGTGCAAGGTGCTGGAGGGGGGTGGTCAGGGGGAGGGGGACACTGCCCTCCTCCAGAGACTGCACGGGGCAGCCTTTTCAGTGGGGACTTAAAGACAGATGCTCACCCTTGAGCTTCCGCAACGCCTGATGGTGCACAAAGATGGCGCAAAGGAAGGTCAGAGACTGTCCCTGAAAAGATGCCCTTAGAGGGTACTCCTGATGCTGGGTAATAGAAAACGAACGTCTGAAAGGCCTGGTGCTGCCGTATTTAACTTACTGGAGCGACGACCCCGGGAGGTCATGCAGCTACTGACACGAAAGAACCCAAGGGGCTACGTGCAGACAGGACGAGGAGGCCGGGCCGGGCCTCACCCTCCGGTCAGCCGTCCTCCCTCCCTGTTCCCGGAGCTTCAGTTCCTGGAAACGGGGGCGTGTGGGGCTCAGAGCTCCACCAGAGGGGCTGAGGAGCAGGAAAGGATCTGCAATGGGCCTTAGCAGCAAGGGGAGTGGGCGGGGCCTTCAGGAGAATCTTGGTGGTGAGGAGCTGGTGCAACGACTCACATCAGAGGAGCACTGGCGGAGGGGACAGAGGCAGCCGCACAGACAGCTGCGGGCAGCACAGAGCGCCAGGCCCTGCCGTGCACAGAGACAGAGGCGGCCTCCCCGGCCCCTGGCTTCGCTGAGGGCCAGCAGCGCCTGGCCTCACACCATCGAGAACCCGGCGGCGGGGGGCCGGTGCTACAGGCGTGCAGCCCATGGCGGCTGAAGGGGAGCCCGGCTCCCCCGGAGGTTAGCCCAGTGCAGCCACTGCACCGCCGCTGCACTTCTCACACGCGTCCCTGACTTCAGACGGTCCGACAGCCCAGTGACAGAACCTTTCCTCCTGCCACTTTGCCCAGAGCACTGCCTGACCACAGGCCCAGGGCCCAGGGGGGCAGTGCCAGGAATCAACCCCCGGATGGCCCTGCCTGTCACCAGGGAAACCCTTCTTAATCCCGGGTGAGGGTTGACAAAAGAGGCTCCCAGTGTGCTCAGGGTGCTGGTTTGGAGGCCAAACAGTGGGAGGGACCTTCTGCCAGCCGTGCCACGTGAGCCCCATACGGAGAGCCCACCCATCCATCGTACCATAGGCTCCTTCCTCTGATAGAAGAAAACTACCCAGTTCCCCCTTTCCGTAGAACAGGCAGTCACTTGTCCTCAGGGGCGGCTTGGAACGGGCTGTGCTGCCAGCGCGCACGGGCGCTGGGGTTACACTCACCAGCCTCCAGAGGTTCTGGGCGGGCATGGAGACGTTGTAGTCGATGTAGCAGGACACCTCCTGGGAGTGAGGGCTCAGGGGGGCCGCGACGTCGTGCCTGGAAAACCAAACAGCGCTGCCGAGGGGCTTCCCGAGCTCCTCTGAAAGGCGCTCACTGCTTTTACGGGAAAAAAAACGCTTTTCAGGAAACAAAGCCAGCTCAGCCTCCAAGCACCACGGTTGCCACTCCGAGGATGCAGCACCTAGGAGCTGGGCGATACATCAAACACGAGAGGGCAGAGACTCTGCAGTCATGACATCTCTGGGGGAATGTGGCAGACACCCACCTAAACCGTGGGGCCTGTCATCCCCCTTTCAGAGGACGAGCGGAGTCCGGGAGCTCACCTGGCCAGCCGACAGCAACCTGAGGTCAGGTCACGGAAATGGCTGCGGCGCCATGACTACTGTCGGAGGACAACACGCCCAGAAACCCCAGCTCCCTCCGCCCACGCACTAGGAAACCACGCTTCACCAGACTCTGCGCGGGGCCCTGCAGAGGAGCTGGGGACGCTGAAGCGAGCAGGAAGTCAGTCACGAGCGCAGGCCCTGTGAGTGCTACGAATGACACCCAACCAGGGCAGGCACAGCACACAGCAACGCTTTTGCTGCGGGGACATCTCAGCTGACACCCGAATAAAGTGAGCGAGTGGGCCACAGGGTGGGGGGGGTGTGCGGGGGGATCTGAGTTGAAGAACATTCCAGGCAGACAGAGCAAGTGAAGGCCCCAGGGGGGCTGCACGTGGCCATTTTGGGGATAGTGCGGGGCTAGGGTGACTGGAGTCACGGGGCCAGGTCCCGGGGGGCCTGCAGCCAGGGGAGGGGTGGGGTGTGATTCTGAGTGTGACAGAAGAACAGTGTGACACTGGGAGTCACCGGAGGGATCTCCGCAGAGACGTGAGGTCACTGAGTAGAGTGTGTGTTTTTCAGAGGGAGCCGTGGCTGCCGTGTGCAGAAGGGGGCAGGCAGGGGGGTTCCCAGCATCGCAGGACAAAGGGAACAGGGCCTGGGCGGGGCTGGGAGTGCAGAGAGAAGGAAGCGACCTTCGACCTTCGTGGATTTCCCAACACGGCAACTACAGGAGTGGGGGAAGAGGATGAGGACTGAGCAACCGGCTCCTTCCCCGGGAAGCAGAAGGGGAGGCAGAGAGCCCAGCCATCCCGCCGGGGCTGGGGCGCGAGTGTGGGGTCACCGAGACCCACGAGATGACCGAGAGGCCGGATGGAAGGAGAGCAGAGGCGGCCCGGGCCCGTCAATATGCGGAGGCTGCCCAGAGGTCAAGCCAGGGAGGGTTCCTGCCTCCATCCCCCAGCTGAGATCCTTCCTGAACTCACTTCTCCTTTCCGCGGGTCCCCCATCTGCGAGGACGCCCACACTTCATTCCAGGCAGGACTCTCCTCGTCACCCCGCCCCCCCCGCAGGACGGGTGAGAGGCTGCCGTCCCACTCAGATCACTAAGGCTCTCCCCCTACCCTGCGACCACCACTAGGGGTCCCCTTGCCCCCACCCTCCACCCCCCAGCCCCCACCCCCGACAGCGAGGGCAGAGCCAGGCCAGAGCCAGGCCAGAGGCGGTCGCGCACAGCAGCGGTCACGCTCTGCTCTGAACGGAGGGGGGGACTCACGTGTTGAGGAGGCGGGTGGTCATGCCGTGCACCAGCTGCACGATGTCGCCGTGCCGCACGGGCCTCGGGGGGTTGTTCACCACCAGCTGGTGCCTGGAAGAAAGTGCAGCTGCGCTCACGGGGCGGCAGGGGCCCCAGTCCTCCCTCGCGCCACGTGGAATCGCACAGCTGCCCGGTCACCATGTTCCTTGTACAAGGTGAACGTGTTTGAAAACACAGAGCGTACGTTTTATTTAACGCTCTTCTGAGACCTCAGGTCACTTTCCAAGCTTCCTGGCGTGGCCCCACTAGTGGCCACCTTCACACTGACCGCAGCTGCGCCGCACCTGTTGCGAACGCCCGCACCTGCCCCGAAATCACAAGTTCTAACAGACAGACCGTGGCTCCACGTTCGCTCAATGAAAGTGGACCAAGGGCCTAGCAGACCCTGCCCCGCGGCTGGGAGCTGAGCGTCTGGCAGAGCCAGACGGACGTGGCCACCACCCTCAAGTTACTGCACTGAGTGGGAACCAGGGAGCAAACATGTGGGCAGCCGGACAGCGGACACGCAGAAGCCAACGGGATGCTGACAGCGGGGAAGGCGGGGAGCCTGGGAGGCGGCCAGGCAGCGTCCCAGAGGTGCTGAGTAAGAGGGCCCTGG
Organism: Kogia breviceps; assembly: GCF_026419965.1. Classification (NCBI taxonomy): domain Eukaryota; kingdom Metazoa; phylum Chordata; class Mammalia; order Artiodactyla; family Physeteridae; genus Kogia; species Kogia breviceps. Next base: position 4,871,810 of record NC_081317.1, read on the forward strand.
TGGGACCCTTCCAGGCTGCGGGGACAGCGGTGCAGAGCCCGCGGCAGGAGCCTGCCTTCCTGCAGAAATGCGGGGCAGGTGAGCGCTGCGAGGGGAGCGGGGCTGGAGCCGGAGGGCACGGCCCTGCAGACCCGTCGGGGACAGGATCCCTTCTAAGGGCCGTGGAGCTCGGAGCTCAGGGAGGGGTTTGAGCAGGAGCCTGACCCGACACCTGGGGGGCTGTGGGGTATCAGGGAGGCAGGCGTGGAAACAGACCGATGGGGGAGACGGACACCCTGACGGCAGAACCAACAGCACTGGCTGGAAGCGGAGGCGGGGATGACGGCAGGGAGACGGGTGTCTGCAGGGTGGCGGGGAGTGGGGGCAGACCACGGGCTGGGGGAGAGTCGGGACACGCCTGGGAACACCCGGAGGAGATGCTGGGCCCCTAAGTCCTGGACCGCGGGCTGTCCCGCACAGAGCCGGTCCCGAGGCTTCGCGGACGGAGCACAGACAGAGAGGAGGCCGGGACCGAAGCGAGGGCTCCCCGGACCTCTACTCACCGCCCAGGGTCCTTTACAATCCACCAGTTGTTGACATCCTTGAAGGGGTAGCAGGTCACCTGCTGCTGGTGGGAGCTGCCGCGGCCATTCTCGTATCTGCGAGAAGAGGGTGCATCTGCGGGTGGGGCACCAAGGGGCCCGCGGCCTCCCCCTCGCCCCCACCAAGGTCCCTACAGACGCCACCCAGCAAGCTGTCCAGATCCATTCACGTCCCAGCGGGGCTGAAGATGTGAGCCCAGGCGGCGCCAGTGCCTCTAGTGGTTTTACACGCGGAAATAACAAGTCTCGTGGATAATCAGGATCTGAGAGCTCAGTTTCTTTTTTGTCTCGCAAACGTATTCACATAAAGCGAGAGTTGGTAACAGCAAAAATGTGAAAAAAACAAAACACATTATAACCTTCGAATTAAAAACGTCACTTTCCTTACATCATGGGGTAGGTGCTCTGGTGGGAATGAAGCCAGCAGGGCACGGGTTGGCCAAAGACGTTCTTCAGAGTGACCTGGGAACCGTAGGCCACCTCCAGGGGCTGGCCTTGTGTGATCCGCGCCAGCCCCCCCTGAGACAGGAGCAAAGGGGTGGCCGGTGAGAGGGAGAGAGAAAGCGAGAGCGTGACACCTCCGCCAGCCCCTCCGCCAGCCCCTCCGCCAGCCGGGGTGTATTCCCGGTGGGGGCAGCTATCACTGTATCTCACAATTAGCTACAACTGCATGTGACATAATCCTGACATGTTACGCTGTATGACCGCCGACCGGAGGCTGCCCTGAGCCAGGCGCTCACCTAGCCCCTCCCCGCTCGTCCCCGTGGCTTGCAGGATCTCGGCTCTCCCACTAGGGGTTGAACCCGGGCCCCAGCAGTGAAAGCACCGAGTCCTAACCACTGGACCACCTGGGAATTCCCCCCATTCGTCCTTATTTACTTCTTACAGGCAGCACCCCATGATAAGAGCAATTATGTCCGTCTAACTCTGAGATTTGGGTGAGTGAAGACATTTGCCCAAACACTCAGAACTGGCTGTCGGCAGAGCCAGCCCTTAAGAGCCGGTCTGTCCGATTTCAGAATCTACATTGCTGACACCACAACTGGAGCATTTTATTATTTTTGCAAAGTTACTTGAGCGAATGCCAGAGTCGCGTTTGTCCTATGCAGCCTGGCACCTGCCCAGCAGGTCACACTGCAGAGAGGGGAGCCCTCGTTCCCTCCTACACCGTCAGCATGTTCAGAATTCGTGTAGTAGTAGTGAAGCGATGCTTCACTTCTCGATTTGGTTTTTCCTCTAAGGCCCACGTGGTGGTGTTTCGTAAGAAAACTCTGAGTCTAGCGTGGCCTTCTTTCTAGGACGGCTGGGGCGTCACGTTTACCTCCAGGCTGGCCTGGAAAGCACTGGACATGATTTGGTCGTGGGGCCCGGAGCGGCAGAGCAGCAGCAGGTGGACGTAGAAGAAGAGCAGGTACACGAGGACCGGGGTGAGCAACAGGGCCACCGCTCGGGCGAGCAGGTGACAGAGCACACGGGCCTGCCGGATGGGGAGGGGGCGTCACCCTGCTGTGGTGAAGGCGGGCCCAGGCCTGTCCCCCCTCCGAGGCCTGCCATCAGGCGCTGCCTGCCCCCCGGCCCCCGGGGCCAGCCCCGCCCTGCCCAGGACGCCAGCACCTACGTTTGACAGCGCCTGGTCTCCTATCAGGTGCCAGGCGTGGACAGCAGCAACCCCGAGCACCAGTACGTACGTGAACACACCCACATACTTGATGCTGAAGGGACACGACGGAGAGGAAGTTAAGACGAGACACGCACGGAGGGCACGGCTGCTGCCCCAGACCCGCGGAGCAAACTCACCCGACTGCACAGGAGCAGGCCACACCCGTCAGCATCAACCAAAACCACCAGCTCGGAGAGAAGGGCCTGGAGCAAAGCACAGAAGCCAAGCTGGGAGGTCAGAATGTCTCCCAAAGGCCAGAGAAGGCGCCCTCCTCAGAGATCTCGGGGTCAGCTGGCTGCACCAAGCTCCAGGGGCAAGGAAATGACTCCTCATCTCCCCAGAGAGCAGCCAGTCCTGAGAGAATTTTCCTTTTTGGCCAGAACATTTTTCCAGTTAGTTTGAGTTATAGAAAGATGAGGATTATTTGTAAAGTCAGCCAAGAGCCAGTCGAGGTGCCTGGGGCAGCTCCCCTGCGTGGAAAGGTATCAGACCTGCTCAGGTCGACCAACCCCCAGGACTCCTCTTTCTTAGTAACTAGGAAGAGCACGTCCCACTTTCCATACCTATGTTTCTGGGAGTTGAAGAACTTCAGGTAAGACAGCACGGCCAACAGATTGAAAAATATCAACACTGATTCCAAAAGCATCAGCCTTGATTGAGTGATCAGAGCGTTCTCTGTCGGGGAAACGACACGGGCATCAGGTGTTGGGCAGCGAGGGCAAACGTCCACAAGAAAGGGCCCTTGTCAAACGGCCCAGAGCATGAGGGTGGCAAGTTCGGGCTTGGGGTGGCTGGAAGGTGACACGGCCCCAGAACCACGAAGGCCAATTCTGAGGTGTGAATCGAGCCTCCCGAGACCTGGGGGACTCTGGGGAAGTCACTGCCCTTCCTGAGCCTTCGTTTTCCTCGTCTGAGAAAAGAAATACAGATTCTGCAGGCCGCCTGGGCATTCTAACACTCTGTGGGCACAGGGGCCCAGTTAGGGTCATCACTCAGCAGACATGAATTCTATTTATTTTCATCTGACTTGATGTCATTTGTTCATAGACATGGGCCAAGAGATCCCTTCTGAGGAATACCCACTAATTCCTAGTCCATCTCCACTGGTCAAGGCCTGGGAGGTGGGAGTACGGGGGAGCTTCTCATTCAAGGACAGACTTGGTTGCAGTGGGAGGTGCTCACGGCGGGCACGCGTAGGAGTATCGTCTGGGCAGCCCCACTACACACGGCTGCGCCTCCCTGACGTCACAGTCTGCGCCCACAGCTCCACAATCCTCCCGCCTAGGAGTGGGGTGACTCCCAGAGTGCAATCTGGACACACTGGATGTGCGTCCTTCCGTCCTGCGAGCAGCAGACACTGCGTGGGGCACGGCTACTAAACCCTGAGCCCTCCGGGGCCGCGCAGACACGAACAAGGGCCGGCGCTGGGATCTTCCCTGCGCCCCACCAGGCCTTACCGATCAGAATCAGCAGAGCGGCGCCCACGGCGGCACAGTGAGAGAAGCCGAGCTCCCACACGATCTGGTAGGCCATGGGCACCGACAGGGCCCCTGCAAGGGCCGGCAGCAGGCGCAGGGACCACACGGGCACGTTGGTGCTGTATTCTGGAAGAGCAACCACAGCGGGGCTGAGAGCACTGTGCACACACCACCTCCCTACACCGCAGCGTCTTTCACACAGACTGCCACGCTCACGCACTGCCACGCTCACGCACTGCCACGCTCACGCACTGCCACGCTCACAGACTACCACACAAGTCTGCAAGGCCGGGGGCCCCCTCAGGGACAGAGTGTGCAGGCCACGGGCAGAGGCCTTGAAAGGAGCTCCGTGTGGTCAAGGGCCAGTTCTCAGTAAGTACGAGAGGGATGCTGAGGACTCTGAAATGAGTTACTCCTTATTTATAAGTTTACCCCATCTATTTCCAAAAACACTGTGGCGACACATAACATTTATACGTACAAAAGATAATGGCAATCAGATACCACATATGGCGAGCATGCTATGTGTACCAAAAACCAGGGATAAAAGACTTAACTGTAACTAAACACTAAGGAATTTACCGGACTTTTTGAAGATCTTTCACCTGTACCCAAACATTTATCATACCTTGGATTCAGATGAATAAACCATAGCGGTTAATCCCTATGAAAGCTACGATCTCTCCAATCTAATATATGCAAGTTAATAAGGGAAACGAAAATGATATTTTACCTGCTCCAATTCTGTTCCACAAAAAGTTACCATCAAATCCTCCTAAATAACCTAAAACAGAAGATTAATCAGTAACTATCCTGTTCAGTAAATATTTCTGAAGCACCAAACTGCGGCAGTCAATAGGGGAACAATAATAAAGAAAGCATAAGACACCGCTTCTGCCCTGAAGAAATTTCACCTGTAAGTGTTAAAGGACCACCTCTCTTACTAATGAATCCTACCTCCCAAGGCCAGCAGCATGTGGCCAAACGGTGGTCCACTGCCATCCAAAAAGAAGATCCGCTTCATGTAAAAAGAGATGTACTGCCCATAGTATACTTCATCAAAACTGCAAAGCAAACCCACGTTATAGTCAACTGGAAACCTTAACCGTACACAAAAGGCATGACAATAAATGTACACCTGTGTCTCCGAGACCAGCAAAGGTCAGACTTTTGCCCCAACTACACGGTGTCCCCGAACATGAAGACACGTGTGCAGCATCACACATCCGTAAGGACAGGCAGGGAAACGCCCCACGAAAGTTGGGCATTCAGGAGGCTTTCCTGACACAGGTTCTCTTTCTCTCCCTGTGTTTGGGTTTAGGGTGTACTGTGAGCCAGTCTCCAAAAGGCCTCCTGAACGCAAAGCTCATCTGCCTGTCCACCAGCGCGCCTGCAGCTAAGAGTCAGAATCAGACCTGGTGACCCGACAAAACAGGTGTAGAAGGGAGGCACGCAGGCGCCAGCCGCAACAAACCTCTTTCAATCAGGGACTTTCGCTGACATTAAGGAACTGCCGGCAACTTGTTAGGTGTGATGATGTTACTGTGGTCATGTGATTTTTAAGACTCCTGATCTTTTAGATAGATACTGACTTGTTTATAAATGAACCAGTGTTTATGACATGCTTCCAAAAAATCCACTGCATGGAAGGGGTTGGCTATGACCTGGTAACTGGTAAAGCTAGGTGATGAATATACCAGTCTCTGTACGGTTGTAGCTGTTTGACATTTGCCCTAATAAAAAGTTAAGTGAAAAGGAACACATGTATTAATCAGATAATGAACAGCCCTTTAATAATAAGAGCAATCATTTCCCATTACGACAAAGAACACACCCTAGTATCCGTGAGGACTCACTTCCAAATTCCTCAACCTTCCGCCCTCCACTCTCCAGACTGTCAAAGGTCACCCAAGGCTACTGCACCCACTACTGACCTACGGGGCAAGACCAAACAGGTGGCCCCTGCAGGGGCTGTCCTGGGGACAAGCTGGTCTCTCCTCTAACTGCCAAAGACACCCATCACGAGGAAGCCTGGAATTTTACTCTCCCATTTACACTGTTCAAAAAGGAACTTCCCGTCACCAATGCACTGAACAAATTACAGTTCCTTCCAATGCACCCCAAATGGAGTTGCTCGGCTTACACCACGGCCCTTGGATAGGCAAGCTGCCACAGTCGGCTCAGCAACCCCACCGCGGTCAGAGCCACGACATTCAAGTTGATGTCAGCTGTCACCACCACAGGGCGCTGCAAAAATCCCAACATCCTGTAGAAGAGCGGGCCGGGGAGGATGCCCTGGAAAAGCAGGGGAGAGTCGTCATCAGAACACAGGTGGCCCCCTGAAGGCTCGAAAGAGGCTGTGACAGGACCCTGCTTTCACGAGCGGTCGACCCAGGTGGGAATCTGAGGACTGAATATTCACTCATTCCACCAACACCTGCTGGGCACTTCCGGCCAATGAGACGGCCTCCTGGCCCCTCCCCACCTGGGCAGTGTGGCCAGCTTACAGCGCGGTGACCTCCACCCGCTGAGGCTCAGAGCCTCCTCATCTGGGCCAAGATCCTCCCTCCCCTCCCCTCCCGCCGCGAGCCAGCACCATCCCCTGGGCGCCCCCTTTCTCACCCCGAGGGCGCATCTGCACTGGGCACCCCGTTTCCTCCCCGAGGCTCCACTTTTCTTAAGGCTGCATCTGCCTTGGGCACCGCCTTTCTCGCATCAAAGCTGCATCTGGCCTTCGGCAGTCCCCTTCTATCCTCAAGGCTACATCTACCCTGGAGGCTCGCTTCTCTCCCTGCAGCTACATCTGCCCTGAGCACCCCCTTCTCCCCAGAGACCCTGTCTGCCCTGGGAGGCCCCCACTCCCCTTCCCGGCACTCCCCTTTCTCTCCCGCGGGCCGCTACCTTTCCCGAAGGTTTCGCCTGCTCCTCGGCACCGCCCTTCTTTCCCCGGGCACACCTGCCCCGGCCCCACCCCCGGGCCAGGCAAGACCGGCCGCCCCCGGCCCCAGTTCCCCACAGACCGCGCACGGGCGTTCCGCACTGACTCTCCCGCTTCCGCCTGGGCTCTAGTCCCCGGCGTCCCAAACGTACTCGCGTTTCTTCCAGTCCCCTCAGAGCCGCTGCCTGCGCCGGGCCACGCCTCGGACGCCTGAGGGCCGGGGGCTGGGGCGCCGACCGTTGGGGACGAGGCCGCTCGGCACTCTTCGTCGCCCACTAGCCCGCTCGACGCTCGACTCGCCGCGCCTGCGGGGCCCGCCGGGGGTGCAGCGCGCTTGCGCACTGGGCGAGCCCAGACCCGACTCGAAGGGTGTGCAGGGGACTGTCTGCAGCCTGTGATTCACAGCTGGGCAATCCAGGGTTCCTGGGCACACTAGACACACGGCTGTCTTTTTAAGACGACACAGTGGGACCGTATGGGCATTTCGCTCAGTGTGGCGCGGACGCGCGCGCAGGTGGAGGCGGTGCGCAAGGTCCACCCCACCCCCACCCCCGGCCCGGCGGTGCCCCCCCACCCTCCGGCCTGCGCGGCCCGGCCGAGCCTGCTCTGCAGCTGGACACGGCCCCAGGTCAAGGGAGTGACCCGAACGATTAACCGGCACGAAGGCAACTCTGCTGCCCAGCCCCACCCCTTCTTCCTCCCCTCGTCTATATGGGAGTTAATACTCCTGGACAGAAGGGTACTGCAGGTTTAATAACTGGAATTACGGTGCTTTCCTGTTTTCCCATGTCCGTCACCCAGCATTAGCGCAGTGCAGGTGACTCGGACTTACCCGGGTTATGGAGAGGGAGGGAGCGCGGGCTCACCCGCGCCTGCTGCCGGAGGGCGTCCTGGGCCCGGGCTCTCAGCCTGTGGTCTCTCATACGAAAGCAGGGGCCGTCTGGTCTTGAGGATCCAGAGCCTCCATCCTGCGGGCCCTCGGGCTCCTTCGCGGTCAGGCCTCTGGAGGTCTGTGGACCGCCGGTCCCCAGGAGCAGGGAATCCAGGGGGTGGGGGTGGCCCTGAGAGCTGCAAGCCGCGCCCTACCCGGGTCCCCTGCTTCCACAGTGGAGAAGCTCAGACGGACTCAGCCGGCGGGGTTTCCTTTTGGAAAGTGTTAAATTTACTCGGGCATAATTTGTAAGTTTCCTGCATTCTTACCTGGGACCAGGCACTGGGCTGGATGCTGCCCATGACCTCTGTGCGTCCACACTACCCCACGACGTAGCTACTGTTTACAACCCACGTTTTACAGTTATGGAAATTGTGACTCTGAATGAAGTGTCCTTCCCAAGGTCACACAGCACACAGTGGATTGCAGAACCGAGACCACCGCTTGAACCCAAATCCAAGCTCTCCATCCTTCACTGCCCATGCCTGGCTTGCTCTTCTTTCCAAGCCCAAGTGCAGCAAAAGAAAAGGGACGTTAGAAGTGGCAACAAAACACGACAAATCAAACGCTTACCTTCTCTAACCCACCCACTTCTCATGGGGAGTTGGGGGGGCGTGGGGTGAGGGAGGGCAGGGGGCAGGCAGTGCTAACGCCCACCCACTGGGACGATGCACCTTGACCTCGGGTTTCACCCCCCTCCTCGCCCTCACACTGCCCTAGGGCACTTCAGCCCAGTCACTCCTATCTTGCATGTAAAAGGAAAGCTCTTCCATCTCTTAAGTCTCTAGTCAAATGACAGTCGAGGGACACACAACCTGACAAAGCATGTTCAGTTTCAGTGGGTTTTGGTTTTTTTTTAACTTTTTTTTTTTTTATTTAAATAAGGAGAATTCTTTCGTATGGAAAGAGCTAGTACAATCACATATTTGAAAGGAGAAACAACAGGTACTGAACCGGAGGGAAGGGTGAAGGGTGAGTGTGCCACCATGGCCTGGTGAATCCACGGTTCCATTTCCCATCCAAGGTAAAAGCTCCCCCAAACAACGTAGAAACAAGCTGCACATTACACCTTTAGCCATCGTCTGCCCTTTCAAATATCTGGTCTACATGAAAAGACACAGAGAGGAAAGGCCAAAATAAGGACAAACGGAAACAACACAACCCTCTCAGGAACAACAACAACAAAAAAACCGAACCCTTTTTACTATGCAAGGCATGAGGTCAAAAGCTTGGGAGTACAGTAACCCCTTTACACAATGGAAGAAAGTCATCCACAGAGAGCCTTAACAGACAGTTCCACTCCGAGGCTTTGTAGCATGCTGAAGACGGGGCCCCGGGGACACTGTACCATCTTGGAGACCACCTAACTGGGACGGAGAAATGGTGAACAGCAGGTTGTAATATCACTAGCCAAACATGCGCTGGTGGTCCCGGTAGAGGGCACGGCTGGGGGACACAGCGTCTGACCCCAACACTGAGCCATTCCTGTCCGGGTGATCTGTTTGTCTTAGGTCCAGTTCACTTTTCAAACAGCAAGAGCCGCCTTTCCGGAAGTCTGCATTTCCCAGTCATCACAGAACAGTCCAAAGTACAAACAAGTAACCCTAGCGTCCTTGGTTGCCGAAGGCCATTTCCAACAGACCTTCTAACCCAGGCTAGCTCTGCAGGAAGGGAAATGGGACAAATGCAGATGTGAGAGGCAACATGCGGCCACTTGGCGGAGGGGAACCACACAGCAGGGACGCGGCTTCAGCAGCTGGCCACACACCGCCTCGGCAGGCCAGTTCTGGGCGTGGCCACGCCCTCGTGTGCACACCCTTGGCCTCCTCGGCCCTTGACCATCAGTCACCAACCTCATCAACCATCCAGAAGGCAGGTCCAGAAGACAGGAGGGCGAGGGCAGAACTGGGGAGAACTGATGCCCGTTATTTAGTGACAAGATGCCCCAATATCCCCCTGGAAGTGGCCGGAATGACCATGGCTTTGGAACTGGACCGGTTTTTCTGAATGTGCAATAGTCGTACTTTAGTTTTCCTCGTGAAGGAACCCAGAGCCAAAAGTGTATGAATTCCAAGTTTGAAAACAATAATAATGTTGATTAAAACGGGGAAGCAAAGAGAACCAGACCAAATAGAGATGCCAAAGAAGTCTTCAGTGGGTGGACAAGGCCACAAGGATACATGAACCCATACTCTCGGATTTTACCCCACTGAGTAATTGATGCTGGACGTGCTGCAGGGTCACTGGTTGCTGAGCAACGGGCTGCACCATCAGTGGGCCAGGGCAAAGCAGCCAGCATGGGAAGGGAGAGTAATTTTAGCAGGCAGAGGCGCAGCGAGAAGACCCTGACACCCCACCCCCACCCCCAGCAGCAGAAAAGGTTAAGTGCTAGTCTCCACCTGTTCCTGCCAAAGGCCCCAGGCATTCTGCCAGAGGCCTCTGCACGGACATGCACTCTGAGGATGGGGATTTGAAGGCAAAATATGACCCTCAGTCCTATTACCTTGAGGTTGGCTCTAAAACCACATGAAAAGAGGAGAGATATTGCACCTTAAGACAACTCTGCACTAAAAACTGCATTTCTCATCAGACCAAGGAAGGGATGGGGGAGTGTTGGTTGGGCCCAAGGCCTGCCCTCTGCCTCCAGAGTCCAACTTAAAATCTGTATCTCAGCAGGGAAAAGAGACCGCAGCTTGGGCACACGAAGGTGGTAAACGCACTGAACTTCACATGCAATTTCCTGGCCTTTCCTGCACAGAATAATTCAGACATTATATATAAATAGAGCAGTGAAACATTTACTTCTTTTTTCACCTAGACCTACAACATCAATACATATAAATAAATTCTAGTGTTTTCTGTTTTTATTGGGGGGTGGGGGTGGGGAAATACAGGGGTAGAGAAAAGGGCTGGAGAACAGGTGACCCTTTCGTTTTTATTTTGTTCTCAAACAGGAAGTACCGTCACTCTGATGGCAGGTTCACCTGAAGGATACATCTTGAGAGTTTGTAACAGCATCCAGGACTGTCCTGTTCAATTTCAAAATGAGAAAGCCTTTTTTTTCCTTTTGACAAACAATGTGCACTGGAATTAGGTGTGAGGGGTCTGGCCGTGTTTCTAAATGTGAGTGTGTGGCCTCTGCAGGGGCGGCAGGAGTGCAGGAGCGGAGAGGAGCTCGGTCAGGGCGGCTGGGTGCGGGGACAGCAGCTAGGCACTCGCAGGGGAAGGGAGACAAGAGCAGGTGAGCCAGTGGGCAGCCCTTCAAGAAGGGCCTTCAGAGTAAAGATTCAGGGGATGAAGGAGAAAAAAAAAAAACAAGCTAGTGAGAAGTAAGGCCTGAGGGTGGAGGCAAGGAGGGGAGTGCTGAACGCTATCGATCAGGCAGTGAAGCATCTTTCAAGGAAACTGGCCTCCCCGGATGACGCCGGGAGGGGCCCTGCACCCTCTGCCAGGAGGCTGTTGTTCCCCCACTTCCTTAAAGCAGTGAAGAGCAACAAGTGACTTCGGCGGTTCCTAAGGCGCTTCCTTCCCCGTGTTCCACACTGGACAGAGCTTAGAACCACTGCCCGAGAGACTGTCACGCACCTTGGCGACACCGCGGGCGGACTCTGTGGGGCACGCCCCCATCGCCGACTGCCCCTTCTCCGAGCCAGGTCTTCCCCGGACCCGCCAGCAACGGCAGGCACGTGGCGGGTTAGTTACTCCCAAGAGCGTGAGCAAAACTTCAAATTTCCCCTCGCCTTTCCTTGGAATGACAGAATTCGGGATGACTTCCTTCTAATTCTTATCTTAAACACGAAAGCCTATAGCATAGAATGCCTCCCACAAAGACTTTGATAAAGGCAGCTCTGCAGACTTACTAGGCTGCCCAGGCTGTTCTAGGAATCACCTTCAGCCCTGCAAGCCATCCTCCCCTTGGACGCTGCTCTGTCCTTGGAGAGACCCACTGCCCAGCTCAGGCCTCTCTGTCCCCACAGCCTGGGTCTGCTGCTGGGAGTGGAGGAAAGGAAGCCCTGCCAGCGGCCTCCCAGAGCTCACGCCTCTGCCGCAGACCCAACCAGACCCCCGTCCAAGCGCTCACTGCCCCGCGGCCGAACTGCACGGTCTCTAGTGACAACCGTCCGCGCGCGTCCGTCACCACAGAGGACGTGCGTGGCTTCCAGCGACGAGCTGTGGGAGAGGTGGAGGGACAGGAGGACCCAGAGAGACAGAGGCAGCTCAGGAAGGACGAGGGGAGCTCGGAGGAGAGGGAGCGCAGGGGAAAACACCAGGCCCCGCAGGTGCTGGAACCCCAGAAGCAGGCACTGATGGGGGCTGGTGCTGTCAGTTCGCACCGTCCAGGCCAAACCGGAAAATGCCAGGCCTTCTATCTCCATGATTCACCTCAGGTGCCCAGCGGTCAGTGTCCCCACCAGTTTTGAAGAGTTCAAGACAGAAATTCTGTGTAATTCTTACGCTAAAAACGTCGTCAGCTTCACTGGGCTGCCCGTTAAGTCCCTGTGGTCATCAGGCCAGGGGCTGGAAGCGACTGGAACGCCAACCCACCTCCCCTCCCTCCCACCACCGCTTCCCAGGCTCAGGAGCGGTGTCTTAAGTCACCGCTTCTTTTTGCAAGTAACCTCAAAGGTTAACCAACCGAGAGAGAGCGAGCAGGAGAGGGCACGTTCCTAAGAGTCATCTCTTAAGGTATCGCAGTGATGTATCAAATGAAACAGGAGAGAGGTTAAAAGGAAACTACCGGAACAGAAGAGGGGTCAGGGAGAAGATGGCAAAGAACATATAAAAGTCCAGCTCTTACAGACGAAGCTTGTGTTTTTCTTTTCCTTTCTCTTTTGTAAAAACCTTTAGCTGCTTTTTAGAACAAAAAGCCTCAACTGAAACGGCCCTGCTGCCAGACCACTGTGCCCGGGGACGGAAGGCGGGGAGGGAAGGAAGCTCGGCGGAGGGCGGGTGGAGGGCGCCGTGGCCACCAGGAGCAGGATGAGGAGGGGAGGGCGGGGTTCATCTGCACGGCATGACGGCTCGGTCACTCCACGGTCGTGGCGGAAAGGAGGCGGGAATGGAGTCATTTGCTTTTTTGTTTGTTTCGTATTAAAGCCAAGCAGGTCAATGCCACAGATCCACGGGTGCAAGCTGGTTGGACAACGGAGCTTTCAGGAGTGGAGGAGAGCAGGGAGATCTCGCAGTCCGGGCCGGGTCGGTGGACGGTGGATCCATCTGGGAGACTCCCGAGCGTCCGGTGGCAGCGGGGTCGAGGGGCGGCAGTCCTTCCGGGCAGGCCAGGCCCAGAATCTTCAGGCCTTGCTCTCCTCCACCTTCACTGCCCGGGGCTTGATCGCTCCAGTTCGCTTCATCTGGGGAGAGGCTGAGGGGGCCTCCTGCAGCTTCACGGCTCCCAGGCTGGGCTTTTCATCCACTCGTTGTTTTGCCTTTGGACAGACGGATGGGGAACAAAGGACGTTACCCTTATGCAGACACACCTGCCAGGATCCGCGGTCCCACCACCCGCTTCCCGCTCCTGAGTCAGAGGAAAGCCACCCTAAGAAGCCCATCCGTCGGTCGAAGGACCAAACTCATTAGTGACTGTCCTGGGAAGGACGCTGGCACGAGGCTGCCCTGGTCCCTCCCACGGGCGCCGAGTGCAGTGATTCGGAGCGGCGGGAGGACCCCGGGTTCTCCAGGAAGCATTCTGCACTGCCCAGGGGCCTCTGCACGCGGCACACCCAAGGCCGCTTGGAGGGACCTTCTCACATCAGTGCACCCCACGCCCCTCAGAGCTCCCGACTGTGCTGAGGGGGCGCGGGGCCTCTCGCCCAACTTGGTCTCCCAGATCTTCCACCCTCCCCGACTCCCACGGTGTGGAAACCTTTCCCCAAGCCCCTAGTTTGACCTCCAGAGTCGCAGTCAGGGTCCCGTTACTCTGCAGCTCTGCACAGTGAGGTGTGTCGCAGAGTGAACAGCCTGCCTTCGGCCCCTCATACAGTGGGGGGAGCTCTGAAGAAAGCTCTAGAAGCTCAGCCCAAGCAACTCCAAGAGCGACCCTCGGGGAACCAAGTTAGGAGACGTGAAGTGAACAATCAAGCTTCCACCTCCACCATCCAGGAGTGCTGTTTTACTAACATCCCCCGCCTGACGTGTCTGAGCTCTGCAGCCTGGTCACATTTTAGAGGAGTGAAGAGAATCACACTGAAGGCAAAGACGCCGAGAGATCCGTCTCATTATAAAACGGGGAAACGTCATTCCGTCTGGATCCCACCCGGCCAAGACGAGGACAAGACACAGCACTTACGAGGCCAGCACGCACAGGCACACACGCCAGGCACGCACGCACACCCCTGGCTTCTAGAGCTGACCCACGGGCCTAAGCGGGTCCCAGAACCTTCACAGCCCAACGGCTGTGGAGGGAGAGTCCACCTTCCAGCATTACCTCCTCAGAGGAACCCGCACCCTCCCTTCTCTGCGGACAAGGAAGGACCCAGACGCCCGTCAAGAGGAGAAGTGCCTTCTCCAGGGGGGGGGACTCGGGCTCCCCGGCTCCCACGCCACGCTCTAAGCGCCAGGGCACGTCTCTCTTTCTAAGAGGAGCACGCAAACGGCTGGACAGTCCCTCCTCTTTTGGCACTTGGAGACGGGCCTAAGCGTCCGGGGCTGGAGGGGCTGGAAAGCCATCTTCTACCTGTTGAACGTAGTGTCCCTGCACAGAGCCCATGTTAACTGCTGATCCAGAGGGCTTCCCACTGGGGCTAGCAGAGCTAGGCCTGAAAAAACCAAAGGAGGGGGTGAGAACACATGTGTCACCACGGAAACGGAGTCAAGCCTCCAACAGAGGAAACAGACCCAGACAGCCAGAGCGCAGGGGGCAAGGGTGTCACCACTGGGCCCTGGCACCTCCAACCCAGCTCACGGGGACACACCTGAGGGGCAGAGGCCAGGTCCCCACCACGGGCAGACACTGACCGGTCAAGATGACAGACGGACACCAACCGTCTCTCAGGTTTGGAGGGTCTAGACCGACGTGATGCTCCAGACAAAAGGTCTATTAACCTGACACGTGAGGGAATTCCCTGGCGGTCCAGTGGTTACAACTTGGTGCTTTTACTGCCGTGGACCCAGGTTCAATCCCTGGTAGGGGAACTAAGATCCCGCAAGCCGTGTGGCACAGCAAAAAAAAAAAAAAAAAAAAAAAAAAAATTAAAAAAGAAACAAAAATGAACTTAAACTCCAACAGGAGTTTAGACTTAAAAAAAAAAAAAAAAAGGGAATTTCCTAGCGGTCCAGAGGTTAGGTCTTGGCACTTCCACTGCAGGGGCCTAGGTTCAATCCCTGGTTCGGGAACTAAGATCCTGCAAGCCACACAGCGCAGCCAAAAAAAACCCCGAACAAACAAACCAACCAACCTGATACGTGCGTTATGCTGAGTATCTTTCCAGTCTTCGCTTGTGGGGTGGAGGGTAGGGGTGGCAGAGAGAGAAACCAAAAGTGACAAAAGTGTAGAACATCTTTCTAATGTGTTCCACTGACCAGACAACTAGCTCCCAGGGATGTTAATCAGGTGCTATGTGGAAACAAGATTCTGGGGTCAAAAATCGGTAAGTAGTTATGTGTGCAAAGTTCTGTAGGACGTTCACCTGAGGGCCAGGGGGCTGCTCAGGCCCGCTGAGGTGCACCCCGACTCCCCAACAAGCCCTCTTGGGCATGCACGCACCCCAAGTATCTGACCAGGGAACGCTTTTCTAACAGGGCCTGCCTCAGAAGCCCTGTTGCCAGAAAAGTTAGGCGACACTGCACTGTAAAAATATACCAATTTCCCCAACCCCACTAAGACACCAACTATACACAGGCTACTAATTAAGGCTTGTATTTTGTAACTATTCTCCGAAGAATAAAGCTGCTGCTGCCATTCCTACAGTGAACGGACACAGGCGACTCTTGTTATGTGAGCGTCCCTTTCTGGATTTGCCTCTGAGGAAGGCTCTGCAGCCAGATGAGGCTAAAACCTGCCTGGGGCAGCAGGGGAACGACAGCCTCTCTTTATGCTTGAAGCTTCCTTTTTCCTTGCAAATCACACTCATTGTTTGGCGCTGCTGTCCGTGTATATTGTTCTTACAGGTCTGTTATTTTGGCCTATGTGAAAAATATGGTTGGAAAGCAAAACAAAAGTGAAGTCAAGACAAGAAGAGTGCAGCTAAGAACAGGAAAGATGATGACACGGGGGAAAATTCACAGAAAGCCCTCTCTCGGGAAATGCGGCTGGAGGACGGACCGACATGACCACGGAAGAGGACGCGGCCTCAACACTCTGAGCGTGTGATGGGGCAGCGCGGGCGGGCGGGCGGCCATGCGGGCGACCTTGCCCTCGGCCACGCCGGCAGCCTCGCGCAGGGCGCCGCGGGCCACGCACACCTGTTTCTCTCGTGTGCGGACAGGAGGAATCTCCAGGAATCTCCCCCACGTAACAAGAGTCGACTGTGCCAGCCCCCGGGCCGGGCGCCACGTGCTGCCGCCCCAGCCGCGCGCTTCTCCGCGCTTCTCCCCCACGCAGCGGCGCGGGTGAGGGCGCCGTCAGAAGCAGACGTTCCCCGACTGTCTAACACGCTAAGTGCTGCTGACCCTTGAGCATCACGGGTTGGAACTGCATGGGTCCACTTACACGTGGGTTTTTGTCAGTAAGCACGTACTACACGATCTGCAGTTGGTCGAGTCCTCGGATGTGGAACTGTGGACACGAAGGGCTAAATGTAAAGTTATACTCGAATTTTCAACTGCATGGAGGGTCAGCGCCCCTAACCCCTGCGTTGTTCAAGGGTCAACTGTAACTCAACATCATGACTGATACAAAGCCAACCTCCCCCCCCCACAACCCGAATCCAGCCAAGGGACCCGGGACAGTTACTGGAGGCGGAGACAGATCCCGAGAAGGCAAAGAAGGTGCAGCTCTCGCCCTACGAGCCCAGCAGCAGCAAGCCCTGGTGGGGTCACAAGGCCACTCAAGGAACATGCGGCCCCAGGAAAGGAAACCCCGCCCCGCCCCGCCTCCAGGGTATCTGCTCTCTCTGCTAGTGCATCTTTTTAAAGAAATCTGGTGAGAAAGCTGTTAGTAGCCAGGGTCTGTCCTGACGCTATTATAACATTAGCCTTTCTTTTCCCTGCCTTTCCAGAAAGTTCTCCCATACCAGAACATTTTATGATGATGATTAAAAGCAAAACCACGCCCCAGAGTTCCTGAGTCTCCTGTGTCCCAGCACTGGAACTTCACGGTGACACACAGGCTGACAAAGGCGACCCAGCCTCAGTGCCCTCGCGCTGCTCTCCCTGGGCCTGCGATTGATTCCACAGCGAGGGCTCGGCTGTGAGCATCCGACCCCCAGGGCGTCTCTTTACCTGTAGGTCTGCGGTGATGGCATGGAGCCTCCTGAAGAAACATTCTGTTTACTGTCGGCAAAGTGGAAGCCCTTCATCTCCATCTGAGAGGACTGAAGCAAGGGGCTGTCACTGGAGCGCCCTGGGGACAGCTGCCCCCGCCACCAAGCACCCTGGGCAGAGGCAGTGGGGGCCACGAGGGCTTCAGGACAGAGAGGCATCTCGTCAAGGAGCGTGCACGCCTGGCCTTCCAGTGCAGGCTGGAGGCAGGAACGACCACACGTGTTTGTTCCCTTTGCGCGGGCGGGGAGGGCAGACCGCGCCACCCCTGAGCACGGACTGCGGTGAACGTGCCCTCTGCCCCGGGAGCTGGCAAGGACTTCGGCCCCCCCCAGACCTCAGCCGCAGGCACCCTCCCTCCCTGCCCTGCTCACCCAGGCCTGTTCACGTCGCTAGTAGCACGTGACCAGGGCTTCCCGCCACGGGACTGAGAGGGCTCGGCAACGAGTGGGCCAGCAGTGGTCGGGCGAGGCCCGGAGCCTGCGTCCCAGGCCACCAGCACTCTCCCCTGCAAGAGGGGTTCCTGACTGGCCAGAAAGGGTCCCCGAGACGGGGGCCCCACCCCACCCCACCCCAGGGCCACAGCAAGACGGAGTCATCCTCACCTCTCTGCTGGTGTTAAGGACCGAAGGCTGGGACCCGGGTGGGAGCATTCTTCGGGGGGCCCCGACAGAGAGGCTCTGCCCCTGTGGCAGCTGGATGGACTGCGGCAGGAGCAGGGGCTGCTGCCCAGAGCCGTACCGAGGCAGAGGCAGCTGGGAGCCAGGCAGCGGCATCGTCAGCTGCTGGACGACAGGGACAGTCAGGGGGAGGAAGCCACAAACCGCCGTGTACACACGCATCCGAGAGCAACCGCGCGGCACACTTCACGTTCTCGTTGCAGATAAAAGGAAGCAAGGCCTTCACACAGTAGGACAGATTCTGGATAGAACACAGCAGAGATCACCCTAGACTTCATACTCTCAGTGGTAGGGAACAAGCCTCAGGTGGTGAGAAAATAACTCGGACGGCTAGAAAATAAGCAGGACAGCTACGGGTGTCAAGTGCAGAAGGCGGGCGGCAAACACCGTGTGCGTGTTGGGGGGCAGGGGGCAAGGTCAGGAAGGTGTAGAAGCCTTCTCAGGAAGCAGTGTCCAAGCGAGTCCCAAAAGATGGGAGCTGGACAGGAGGGGTATCCTTGTGCCCCTTTTTGCAGCACAAAAAGGCCAGACGACTTCATGCTCTGCCTCCAAAGATGACAGAAAACAACTGGGGTCTGGGGTTTAGGGCTCCTGCAGTCTCGGAGCCTTCTGAAGCCTGTTATCCTGAAGCCCAGAACGAGGTGCGAGAAGGGAAGGAGGTGGGCCAGGAGACCCTCGGGACGGGGCGGGTGGGCCCCCTGTGGTCTCTCGGTCACCTTCCTCTTCATCTCCCTGCTACTGAGTCCACAGCGGAGGGTCAGAAGGACCTACTGGAATTGCATCACTGAGACGTGGGGCAGCCAGACCTCAAGGCCCGGGCCCCTCCTTGTGCACAGCTGGGTGCGGGAAGAAGGTTAAGGACGGCAGGCACAGCGCTTCTGGAGCGCTGGCTCGGGGTACGGTGTGTGAGCTGACGTGAGTCTTATTAAAGAGGCGCCCTGGGCTTCCCTGGTGGCGCAGTGGTTGAGAATCCGCCTGCCGATGCAGGGGACGCGGGTTCGTGCCCCGGTCAGGGAAGATCCCACATGCCGCGGAGCGGCTGTGGCCCTTGAGCCATGGCCGCTGCGCCTGTGCGTCGGGTGGGCCCCGTGAGCCATGGCCGCCGAGCCTGTGCGTCCGGAGCCTGCGCTCCGCAGCGGAAGAGGCCACAACAGTGAGAGGCCCGCGTACCGCACACACAAAAAAAGAGGCGCCCTGGCTGCTGTACTGAGAACAAACTGGCAGCCGAGAGCAGGAGCTGGGCAGGGGGTGGGTGGAGGAGAAGAAAAAAGGGCCAGACTCTGAATACTTTTCAAAGGCAGGGCTGACGGGAGGAGAGGAATCAGCAGGTGCGTGGCAGAAGCAGGGATCCAGGGATGCCCCATGCCGGACAGGAGCAGAGACGGTGGGCAGCCCACCGGGTCTGAGTTCAGGTCCAGGAGACAGAAATTCGGGAGAACTGGGAAGCGTTAGATTTGGGTGAGGCTTAGAGCCACAGGTCTAGAAAGAGGCCCGAAGACGGAGCCCAGAAGGCACAGCAACTTACTGCCTGGGGAGGCAAGGGGGAAACAGCAAAGGAGACCGGGAGGAGGCCTCAGGGAGGTGGAAGAAAAACCAGGAGCAGTGTCCTCGGAACCCAGAGAGCGGGATTCGGGGGAAGGAGTGACCACTGGGTCAAATGCTACTGATGGGTCAGCAGGAAGAGGATGAAGAACCGTCAGGTTCAGTAACGTGGAATCTACCAGTGTCCCTAAAGAAGCGTTTTGTTTCTTAAAAAAACAAGGAAAGACCGGGCCGCCTGGGGGTGTGGTGGAAGGGACCCTCACAGCCGGAGGGCAGCAGCCCCTCTAAGTGCTGATGGCGGGAAGAGGACGCTAGCTGGAGCAGCTCCCAGGTGGGTGGAGAGGATGGGCTGCCCGCTCTCACCCCAGGGCCCCTCGCAGGCTCGGAGACGTGGCGCTGGGAGCTTGCAGGTGTTCTCTTTTCCTTGTTACGACTCATTTCTTTGGCGACTCAGGATGCAAAATCACGGTGGGGGAGAAGGCAATTAGAAGGGTGGGAAGGTGCCCAAACGTTGGCTTTCCAGAGGGCGGCCGTATTTAACCCGAATCCAGTCTGACGGGGTCGGTTTCCCTCCAGTCTCAGGAAGCTGGGCAGAGGCGGGCCAGGGTTTAACCCAGGTGAGCACAGGGAGGGAGAGCACAGGTGGGGCAGAGCTGCATGCAAATGACAAGGAGCGGGGGACTCCCCTGGCGGTCCAGTGGTTAGGACTCCACGCTTCCAATGCAGGGGGCACGGGTTCGATCCCTGGTCGGGGAACTAAGATCCTGCGTGCCACGGCACGGTCAAAAAACAAAAAGGACAAGGAGGGTGTCTGGGGCTCTGCTGAAGGGGGCGGGGGGCAGGGATGGGGGAGGGAGAATTAAAAGGTGGTTGGACGTGGGTCACTAGAGGGAGGGAGGGAGGGAGAAAAGTCAGAGGTGGTGACCAGGTAGGCCCCTTAAGCCCAGGACGACTGGAGAGGTACAGCTAGTGGCAGTGACCAGTCCAGACTGGAGGCAAGCAGGCACTGGCGGTGAGGCTGTGGAACCGGGGGCAGAGACCCGGGGGTGAGGGGTCACCTACAGAGACACCAAAACCCCTGAGAACTACAACGGGAGACGTGCTGGAGGCGGAGCCACGGGCCAAAGGAGGGGAGTGACCCGCAGAACCGTCTAATGCGCCCCCGAGTCGGGGGGGAGGAGGATGTGGAACCAGACACGGGTCCAGCAACGTGGCGTTCGCAGCACACAGGGGCCAGTGGGGGCAGAGCCTACGCGGTGGGCTCCAAAGCCAGCGTGTGAGGAGCCGGCGGGGAGAGTGGCCTCGAAGCACGCGTGCACGCAGAGGAGACGCGCAGCCGCCCCCAAGGCCGCCGCAGGAGAGGGCAGAGGCCGCGGGAGAAGCAGCGCCCTCGCTCTCGGGGAAAGCCACGTCCCGGGACTGCTCCACAGGAGGTGGGGCAGCTGGCCCTGGTCTGGCAGCGGCTACAAGCAGCACGTACGTCAGCGGCACCACGAGGCAGATGCAAGGGAAAGCGATCGGGAGGAAGAGAGACCTAGTGTTCTGAGGTGAGGTGGGCGGGAGTGAATTCCTGACCTGCGGGAGCTGGGAGTCCAACATCTGGGAGGCGCCGAGCCCAGCGGCCGGGCCGAGCTGGCCCTCGTAGACCAGGGCTTGGTTTCCACTCATGGGCTGGTAGGGGGAGCCAGACTGGGGCTTCACCATCTCCAAGGGCTGCATGCCTGGGAACGCCGAGTAGGGGGGCTTCAAGGCTGTGCCTCCAGAGAGGATCATGGTGCTGGGCGGTGACAGGCTGGGGTGCATGTACACCTGAGATCTGCAAAAGCCAGAGAGGCGGTCGGGGCGGGCGCGCGACGGCACCAGCTGACCCCACACGTGGGCACGGCTCAGGATCCCCCCAGTGCTTTTGCTCCAACACGGGCTGCCGGCTCAGCCCCCAGGGCTTCTGACTCAGAAGGTCTGGGATGGGCCCTGAGGACCTGCACTTAAACAAGCTCCTAGACGGTGCTGCTGGTCTAGGGACCACGGTCTGAGCATCGCTGGATTAAACAGACAGCACAGAACAGGAGACACCGAAAGAGTGGGCCAGAGGCAGCAAGGTGCGAGGTGGGAGGGCAGGGAGGGGCCGGAGGACACAGAGAGAAAAGACAAGGCCGGGCCACACCTCTCCCACAGCACCCTCACACCCGCCCCAAAGCGGGGGAGTGCAGAGCAGCAGCCAGCAAAGGGGAAAGGCCCACAGGCTGGGAAGGTGGAAACCCCTGTTGCGAGCTGCCAGCCCCCCAAGCCCTGGCATCTCACCTGAAGGGCTGTAAGGAGCTGAAGATCTCCTGAGACTGGGAGACGGGGAGCCCGCCCCTCAGTCCGAGCTGGGCTTGAGCTTGCAGAGACGTGTGAAGGGAAATTGGGATCTGCTGGGCAGCGGCAGCCTGTGGACGGGGAGCCAAGGCCATCACCGACGTGGCCCTCCAGGCTGGCGATCACCCCCGCCTCCCACCCCCGCCCGCCCTTCTCCATGGGCAGCCAACACCGCCCACAATGCAAACTCGTGTCCTGCCTGTGCTTACTTCACTCTTGGGAGAAAGCAGAAAACTGGCGGCAATCCCAAACCAGGGCACATCCCTATACTGGATTTTGCACAGTGGTGGGAACACTAGCTACACGTTATCAACAGAGGTGGGTTTCAGAAACACAACGGTGGATGGAAAATGTGCGTGAAGAAGAACACGTGCCGTACGATCCAGTTCCACGAAGAGCAGGATCTTGCAAAAACCAAACAACGCTTAATACTTAAGAATATGTCATGAATAGAGATCAGGACAGGCCAAGTCCTCTGTCCCCAAAACAGCACTTCATCCTGGTCTGTGCGGGCACACGGGTCGGTGGGGCTGCAGGACGATTAGGAAGGCCCAGCAGCAGCTTCAGGAGGAAGACTTCCAAAAAGCATCCCCTCGCGGCACAGAAAGTATGCCAATTCTGCATAAAAACAAACACCTGCTCGCTTCTACAACTACCTCTTTCTAACGCATCCATGCCTGGGAGTCTAGGCCTTTCTTCTCTTCATCAGAAGGATACCTGATCACCAAAGAGAATTCCGTTTCAGTGAATTCCCCAGCTAGGGCACCAGAGAGCTTCAAGAAGGGAAAACTAAGCAGAGTCTGGAGCGCTCAGCTCCACTCCTCCTCCCTGTCTCTCGTGTACGCATCCAATAAATACTGACTGGCTGCCATACGTGCCAGGCACTGAGCATTAACGTGAGGGGTACAAAAAATGAGACACACCACGAACAAATAAGTGAAGAAGGTAATTACGCCGTGTGCTGCACCCCTTCCCGCCCCCCCCGCCGCCCCCCGCGGGACCACCTGGCTCGCGATCCTCACCTGTTGGTAACTCTGCTGCTGAGGTATCGTCTGAGGAACCAGCCGGGGTTGACTTGCAAACACATGGCCATCCAGGTAGAGAGGTGGCAGGTGGTTGCCTGGAAACAGAATCCGAGGGGGTGAAACAGGACCAAGGCTCACTGTTCCAGAAGGTGCTGGGAATCAGTGGGAGGAGGGGGTGTGTGCCCAGCCGACCCTGTGCTCCTGCACGGCCCAGGGCCCCGGAAGAGGGGCTGGCTGCAGCCTGCCTTTCCCACCTCACCCATTCACCCACTGCCCTGCACACGCGGGCCAGGGGCGTTCGTCATAAAGGAAGGCTGCCGTGGTCTCTCAGTCACCTTCCTCTTCATCTCCCTGCTATTGAGTCCACAGTGGAGGATCAGAAGGATCTATTGGAATCGCATCACTGAGACGTGGGGCAGCCAGGCCTCAAAATCCCCACAGGCTCCCCTGGGGCACCAACATAGTGACGAGGACGGCGACAGGACGAAACTGGGCTCGGCTGATACAAAGCACTTCCCAGACGCGAGCTCGTCTCACTGGCGTGGCGACCCCACCCAGGGCCGCCATCACCCTGTGTCATGTCACGGAGGAGGGGGCGCAGCTCAGAGAGCTGCTCGTGCGGCACCGTAGGACCCAAAGCCAAGTCTCTGATCAGTCCCCTCTCCGGGAGGTGGAAGAGCCTCACCAAAGTCGCACGGTCCTGCTTCCCAGTCTAGGAAGCAGGTGACCTGAGCACGTGGGAAGCTACGACCCCCAGCCTAGAACGCGCCCCCCTCTACACACGCCTGAAGTCAAGGCAGGGGTGGTACTCGGGGCTGCGAATCCAGCTTCTCTCTCGAGTGAATGGAGAAGACTCCCTGAGCTGGCTTGCGGGGGAGATACCTGGAAGAGACGCAGAAGGTGCGACCGAGGCCACGGGCATGGGGGGCATGGAGACCCCACCGAAGGAGCTGTAGCTGACCCCGCTGGAGGCTCCCCCGGAGGACGGGGGCTGCAGGCCCGAGCCAGTGCCTCCTGGAGAGCTCTGCTCCGGCAAACCGGGCGAGTTTTCCCAAGCCTTGCGCGCAGACTCCATCTTCAGAAGCAAGGAGGCGGGGGAGACGAAAATTACCGTCTGGGAGGCAGTGGCGGCACAAGTTAAGCCCGGGGGGGGGGGGGGGGCCCGCTCCCACCCCTTCACAAGCCAAGGCACCGGCTTGCTGGGGGCCAGCATTACCTTCAGAGTGAGGTCGGCGGTGGGGAAGGACATCTGGGAGAGGCCAACAGCCCTCTGGGTGTGGTGGCCGCGCCGGAGGATGGGAATACTCTGTGTCAGCCCAGCCTGAAGGGGAAGGAGACCGCGGAGCGCTGACAGGCCCAGAGGAAGCGAGACGACGTGTCCAAACACGCCTTCCGTTTTGGCCGTGTGCACTCGAGACCCCTCCAGATAGCTGCCGCCACGGATCCTCTCGAAAGAAGGCCGTGGAGAGCCACCCTCACCCCCGCCCACCGAGCCCACCATCAGGGCCGCCGTGTTTCGGCAACATAAACACGGCTGGCTGCCGGCACGCAGACACCACTACGTGGCATGGAGATACCAGGTCCTGTCTCAACCCCCTCCCCCAAAACTGTGAAATAGAGGTCCCGGTAACACATGTTCAGAAACGCAACCGCTCGGCCCTCCTCCTGCGGTGCCACCCCAGTGCCCACAGCGCGATACAGGGATTCTGGGAAAGCGCAGAGTAAAGAGACCTGTTTAGCGCAGCATTCTCACACGTGTGCGACCACAGAACCTGGGAAGTTTTAAATCACAAAGTACCAAATAAACCAGACCGCAGGAGTTCCACGATCCTATTTTAAGTTCACAAAACCAGAGTGTGGAACGAGTTGCTCAAGGACGTGTAACAGCTAGAGACAGCATCAGGACTCAAGCCACGTCCGCCCGACCCCAGAGCCATGGCTGGTTCGCCCCCTCTGGTTCCGGAACACCTCACGAGGCTCTTTTTGCCCAGGGCCTGCTGGCATGGGGACGACAGAGCTGGAGGTGGAAGCGCAGACTTACGTTGCTGGCCAACGCGTCCTGAAGTTTGACCACTGGACTCCCCGCGGGACCGGAGGCAGCGGCGGGCTGCAAGCTGAAATCAGAGTCCTGGAGACAAGGGAACGAAGCCCACGGAAATCAGCAGGGCTCACCTTCTGTCAGACCCACGCTAGTTTGATCCACGGCCTCGGCAACTCAGAAACCCACTAAGCAGCATTCAGCACAGGAGCAAGAAGGCCAGACGTTTCCCGACGGCCCCCGAGAAAGGAGGCCACCCCCTTCTCTCTGCCCGGCTCCCTGCTCGGCCTGAGAACCTGCCTAGTGTCAGCAGGCAGACCGAGAAAGCAGCTCACAGCACCCCTTCACCTGCCAAGCCACCCGCCACGCTCCCCTGGAGCAATGCCCAGGGCCCATGTCCCCGCTCCTTCTAGGAGCCCGCCCTAAGCTCCCCACTTCCTCCCCAAGCAGCAAAGGTGCGGGGGTGGGGGGGGTGGGGCCACAGGTAGAAGAGAACCAATCACAGCCTCACCTTTGGATTGACTCCAAATTCGATGGGGGGCACCGGCAGCACAGAGTCCACGTGAATCTCCACCCCGTTAACAGGGGGGACCACAGCCCCTTGCAGCCGCTCAGCCCCCTCGGAGCCCTTTCTGTTTTTCAGAGACCGCTCATTGCCAATGGGTCCTGGTCTGTGCTCCTTGCTCTGTCCCGAGCCTTGCTCGGAATCCTTGATGGAAAAGCAGAGAGGCTGAGACGCACAGCCTGGAACGCCCCTGATCTCCAGCTTCCAAGGGACCGGGAGTCGGGGAAGAAGACAGAAGGTACCAGCCCTTCCGCCCAGCCCGGCCGGAGAGCCAGACCCCCAGGTTACCTTCGGCTCCGACTGCTTCCGCGTCTGCTCCTTGTGGCCGTCGGCCTTGGGCTCCAGGCCGGGCCCGCTCACCTCCTCGGGTTTCAGAGTGCCGTACGGGGAGCTGCGCTGCGAGGAGGTCGCCGAGGACTCCCGCGACTCGGCGCTCAGGTCAACGCCACTGTCTCCCTGACTGCTCTTAAAGCCCTGCTGTGCAGGACACAGAAGGGTCAGAGCCCATCCCCTCTCCACCTGCCTGCAGAGTGAGACTGGGCGGCTCGACACGTCTCCCGGCCCAAGCCCGTAGTCACAGGCACGCGTGGGCCCTGGACGGAGACCACCAACCCGCTGCGCTTGTGACCACCGCCAGGATGCCGAGGAGGGGCCCTCACGCCGCCTACCCAGGGCGGGCGCTCCCTGGCCATCCCCGTTCTTCCTCCCTCCCACACAGGCCCCCCCCACAGATCCGAAAGCAAGACTGGAGACCAGTGACGGACGAGCCAGGCTCACTGCCCGGCCAGGGAGAGCACGGGCGGGCCTCTGGGACGGCAGCGGACATGAGCGCACGCCTGGCGCCCGGCGGCCACTCACCTCGGCAGAGCCGGGCTCGGTGCCGACAAAGGCAGTGGCGGCTTTGGCCCAGGAGTCGCTGGTCGAGGCCTGAATGGGGAGGGCTGCTAGGGAGGAAGACAGAGAGTCAGGACGTCGAAGAGGAACAGCCAAGCCAGAAAAACAAGCACAGGCGCAGCTCACACAAACCCAAGTCTCTGAACCGCCCCCGCTCCCAACCGCAATCGACCCATTAGCGAAAGAGGAGCTGGTCTGATACCTTCACCCGACTTTCCAACATCCCCAGGCTCTCCATAAACGTGCTTCCTGTGATTTCACTGACAATGTGCTCTACTAAACACACCAGCAACTTTTCACTAACACCGATTAGAATGCTCTATCACTACCTCTGCTGAGGTGAAGCTTTTTGCACGTAAACCATTTATTTCTACAAGCTGGCACCTCTACAAGTCTCTGAAAAATCGAAGCTGATGTTCCTCAGCTTTTGTTAGCTCACAGACCACCCTGAGAACCCAACTGAAGCCATGGACCTTGCGTGTGCACAGGAAATCTCACATGCTCTTTTTAAGATCCGGGGCCCTCTGAAGTCACCCACAGACCCCTGCCTGGTCCGAGCAGCCGGTGAGATGCTGCAGGATCCTGGAGGGAGAAGCGCGGCTCCGCGGTTCGCCCACTCCGCTTGACCAACATGGCGGGCAAGTATTTTTGGACATTTCTACCGTGACACCCACCACTCTCACACCCAAACTGAGTGATCAAAATTTTATTAAAAATTATCGTACTTTCAATCAGTTGACTATTTCCCAATGTTATTTTGTTATTTTGTTATTTTCCAACCTTGCTTGGAACCAAGGTTTTAACCAGAAACATGAAGATTGGCCATGAGGTAAAACTGAAAGAATCAGGTCCAGAACCTAGGCTCTTTGTTTGTCACATGGCTCTGGGGTTGTCACTTCACTCTGGAAGCCTCGGCTGCTTGGAATAAAAGAGCTGGAAATGGATGACTTCTCCAAGCTCCCCCTGTATACCCTGCAGGGCCCTGCCGAAAGCCGGCGTTCAAGAAGAATCTGCTCAATTAAAATGGTTTTGTATTTTAAAATGAAAAATTACCAGAAAAATAGCCCCGGGTAAGAAATGTTTTCAGGGAAACAAATTTTCTAAAAGGTAAGGGCCACCCTAGTCTGGTTCAAGCCTAAGACAGCATTTGGGGGAGGAGCGGACAGAAAGTTCCTTCTGCTAAGAGCACACAGCACAGCCGGGAAGGCTTCCGGACCCCTGTTCTCCTGAGCAGTCGCCTGCTGCTCTTCCTCAAGGGGGGAAGAAAGGACACCCGCTGGGGGCAGAGTCAAGCCAACTCCCCGAGTGACCTCAGCTGGGCGGGGGTGGGGGCCATCCTTTCCCATCTCTGGGTGCGGAATGCTTTCCTCTCCACCAAATTCCAGGCAGGGAAGACCTGACGTCTGTTCGGAGGCTGCAGCAGCACGTGGTGCTACGATGGCACCCGACGCCCTGACTCAGCAGAGGGAGCCAGCAAACAGGCAACGCGCCGCCTGTGCTCACGGCCCCAAAGCGGGGTGCTCTCCAGTAAGAGGCCCCGAGCCCGTGAGGCGGCCGTGGGCCGAGCAGCGGAGCCCGACCCCGAGCTCTCACCCTGGCTGCTGCTCTCCCAGATCTCGGTGCCCAGGCTACTGCCAGGCACAGCTCCATCACCCTGCTCCAGGCACAGGGGGTTCTGCTTTTTCGCAAACCGAGGAGGAATACGAGAGGAAAGACTTCGGCCTTTGACAGGTACCTAAGGAGAAAAAAAGGCAGGGATGCAGCCCGGCCTGGACCTCAGACATGAAGGATAACACGCTCTCCCCAGGAAGACTATGCCAGGCACCAGAACCACCCCGCCCGGAAACTGCTCCAGTGACTCGTCAGCCAGGACCTCAGGCACGTGGGAACTGCAGTGCCGACCAAAACGCCCCCGGAAGCCACCAGTGGGCCGTGACCTGGGACGGCGGGGCGAGTGAGCAGTGCCCGGCCCCGACTCCGTCTCGAGTACAGAGTTGCCGACCCTCGTGACTGCCAGGGTGACGAGTCTCGTCCCACTCAGGCCGGAGCACAGTGGAAGGAGGGTGGACTTCACGGCTGACGGAGGCCCGCGTCTTGCTCGGCCCCGTCTCGGCGGGTGTCACCCCGGACCAGCCCCCCTCTCGGAGAGCAGGGATAACACCGTCTGCTGCCGTGGAGCCGCAGGCATAGCGGGCCCTGGGAGGCAGTGCGTGTGTAATAAACATGCCTTTTTCCTCTCCTGTCCTGGGCCTAACTCAGGAGCCCCGTCCGTCCCGGCCCCGCCCACGCCTCGCGCCCCGACCTGCACGGCTGGCTCCTTCCTTCTCCTCTCTTCCTCCAGCACGCGGCGCTGCTTCTTGGTCAGGACTTCGATGAAGCCTTCCCCCGCCACAGAGCCCACCTCACCCTCCTCTCCAGGGCTGGATCCGCAGTTTTCAACGCCGGCATCTGAACCAAGATCCACAAGGAAAGACAGTGAGTGGTTCCATTTACCGGGAGCCAAGAATAACCCAATGCTACAGGCACCTTATATCTAAGGACCGGCTCAGCTCAGAGGCCAGGCTCTTAGCTGGCTTGGGCCTCAGCATATTCACCAGGGTCTAGGAAAGCCAGCTATGATTTCTACACCCTTCTCCTGTCCCCTCTAACACAGTGCTACCTCAGATCAAAGAGGCTACGGTTAAGAAAACAGTCTTCGGAGACACGCACACTTCAGTCCCAGCTCTGCTCCTAACCCGCTGTGTGACCTTGCACAAACCACTCAGCTTCTCTGGGCCTCGGCTTCCCCATCTTTAAAACTGGGACACCGCAGGGCTGTTATGGGGGTCCAGCAAGCTTGTGAGCGACATGAAGGCAGGAATCCTTTCTGTTTTGCTCTTAACCCAGAAGCTAACGTATTCAGTGAAAGGGCAAACTCAGCAACCCACAGAGGTGGCCACGGCTCCCCATTTTGCCCGGATTCTTCTTCCCCTGAAGATGTGAGGTGACACTCACTTCCATAGTTCAGGTCAAATGGTTTCATGGTCTCTCCCTGTTCGCCTGCCCTCTGGGCAGCCAGCTGGGCCTCCTTCTCTGCCTTCTCACAGGAGGCTTCGGCGATGTCGGAGGTGGCATGGGCCGCCCGCTCCAGTGTGTAATGGCCGCTCCCACTGCTGCAGCCAAGACCTCCAGGCAAGGTGTCATCCGGGGACCTATAAAGGAAGGAGGATCTCGTTAGCTCAGAAGTGACCAGAGGCTGGGGAAGGAGAGAGAAGGAAAAACTGCACATGCACGCACAGCACGCACACAAGCACAGCGCCCTGATCTTTGTCACTTCCTCTCAGCGTCCCCCCCGTTCGGCAGAAGCCGCTTGCTGGCGGCAGCGCGCTCTGCAAGCCCGTGTGGAGGCTGCCCCAGCAGCACTGCTACGGCAGAGCCCACGGGAAAACTGCTCTCTCCCCAACGCCTTCCCAGGGCTGATACTTCTGTCCTTTCCCACTGTGTGCCGAACCCAGTAGGGCTACAGAAAGGAAAGGGAGAAGGGGGAATGCTTAGAAAGGGGCTGCAGAACTTTCTGCTCCTCTCGTAAGACTGACCAGAGAGGAGCCCAGGCCTCGCCCTACTGCCAGCCCAGCTACAGGGCAGAAATCAGAAGCAAAACCAAGCCTTGGCATCTGGGGCGTAGAAAGCTAGTCTAGGTGGACATCTAAAAGAACCCACATTCTTCTGTGGTTCCTTCTTCGGGGGGTACAGATTAATTACAGGCCAGGCTTCGGTGCCCTGAACTCTCAGGGGGCTGGGAGGTGGGAAGCGGTCTTCCTCAGCACGCTGGGGCGTGGCCTGTGCACGATGAGGAAAGCAGGCTGCGCAGCGCCTGCCCGTGCCCTGATTCCGGGCCAGGCTTGGGCACTGAGACGACACTGAGCACCGATCATCACCCCCCACCGAAGCCTCTAACTCTAAACGCGAGGTGCTCACCAGGCCTCGGGCAGCGCACTCCCTTTGCTTACCGCCTGGCTGTCACCAGGCCGAGGTGGCAGTCCCCAAAGCGGCGCTGCTTCTCTTCACTGTCGAGAAGCAAAGCCACTCAGGGAAGAGCGAGCTCTGCGGGGGCCAGGGGGCCAGCAATGCCCCACATGTTCCTGGAGGACGCTGCCTGGCAGCAGCCTGGAGCCACGGAGTCTGGTGGACTGACCGGTACTCACGAGGCGCCATGAACAGGCCCCTCTGTGGCGGTGGCCCCTCGGCTGGGCTCCGAGGAGACACACGGGGGCTGAGCTCGTGAGACAGGGACTGGGGTCGGCACCAAAGGGGGACCAGTGGGGCGGGGACTCTAGTCTTAGTTCTGAAGCCACAGCAGCAGCAGCAGCAGCAGCAGCAGCACGCCACAAGAGAAGCAGACAGCAGTGCAAGGGCCGGTGATGGAGACGCTCACGTACAACGGCCTTGGTGGGCGGGCGCCCTCCTGGAGCACAACGAGGGGGAAGGAGTCGGGGCCCCGACACACGGCGGGACACGCATGCATGAAGTGCCGCTGGGACAAGCGGCTAACAGGACGACAGCAACAAAAAAGAACCCGGGACTCTGTTTCCGGTTTACCTTTTGGCTTTCAAAGGCGTCCCACTCTGATGGCTCTCATAACGGGGAGAAGCTTCACCGCCACCTGGCCTAACAGACTTCTCCCCAGACCCCCCCGGCTCCAGCTTCCGGCTCTGTCTGTCAACGAGGGGCCTCTGGCCGGAGAAGCTCCGCTTGGCCAGCTCCTTCTTCTCGCCCGCGCTCGCCCCGGGCAGCCCGTCGGCCTGGGGCTCGGGCCCGGGCCCGTCCCGCCTCTCCCGCCTCTCGCTGAAGTCGCTGCTCTCGGAGGCCGTCTCCCACTCCTCGTTGGCGTGGTCCGAGGAGTGCTGGCAGGCGAGCTCGGGGGACTTGCGGCCCGCGGTGCCACTCCTGTCCCCGGGACAGGGTCTGGGCCGGCCGGGCCACTGGCCCGTCGGCAGGGGCTGCTCATCCTCCGGCCCCCACAGGCCCAGGGCTTCCCGCTCCTGCCGAAGGCGCCGGAAGCGGGGGGGCTTGTCCTGGCGCGGGGGCCGCCTTCTCCGGAAGGGCCGGTTCTCGGCATTTTCGGAATCTGCCGCGTGGTCATCTTGGAAGAAGGCCCTCTTGTCCTCCACACGGCCGTCCTCGAAGCCCCGGGTGCCCAAGGCGTCGGGGTGTCTGTAGGTGTCCGGGATGTAGTCTCTGTCTGGGGGCCGCCGGGCCCCGCATGTGTCGGGGGGGCCGGACTCCTGCCAGGGGGCGCCCAGACCCCGGCTCGGCCAGGGGGCCGCCTCCTTGGCCGCGAAGGTTCTCCGGCCATAGGCGCAGTTGCTCAGCCGCGGGGGGAGGGCACGCCCGAAGGCCCGCGGGCCTCGGTTCTTGGCCTCTGGCCCGCCGTGGTCCTCGGGGTACATCCTGCCGGACCTCCACGACTCCCTGAAGTCGCCCTTCCTCCCGGCGGCCTCCTCCCTCTCCGGGAGTGCGCCCTCGTCCCCGTTCTCAGCGCCCCGCTGCCGCCGCCGCTTGGGAAGTTCCTCGTACTCAGAGCCCTCGCTGTGGGTCTCGCTGGCGATCCTCCGCCGGGGCTTGGCCCGGGGGAAGTCGTCTGCCAGCCCGAACTCTCGCGGTCCCCGGCCGCGGCCGCTCCTCTGGCTGCCACCGTAGAGGCCCCGCGCCCCAAGGACGCCCCCGCCACAGAGGCCGCCGCCCGCGGGCCGCCCGCGGAAAGTGAACTCTCGGAACCCGCGGCCGCGGCCCCGGGCCTGCCCCCGGCCCCCGAAGGCCTGCTCCTCATCGATAAAGATCCAGTTATTCCTCTTGGTAGGGGGTGTGTGGCTGGCCTCCCGGGCCCCGTCGGGCTGGTCATCCTCCTCCGGCCGGCTGGCCTCGCGGCCCAAGGCAGCACGGGCCTCGCCCTGGTCCTCCGAGGCGGCCGGGGCCACGAGGGCCAGCGCGGGGTCGTTCTCTTGGTCCTGGTCCTCGGCCGCCTCGCAAACGGGCCCCGTCTCCCGAGCCGGGCGGGCACTCCCCTCTCCAAGCTCCGGCTTCATCTTGTCGAGCTCCTTCTCCTTGTCTTCCACCTTGAGGGCCTTCAGGACGGGCTTCTTGATAGGGCCAGACCTCCGGGTCCTGCTGGTCTGCTCCGGGTGCTGGCTGCCGGCGCCCCGGGCTTCTGGTGTCCACTCGGGCTCCAGGGCCGGCTGTTTGCCGGGGCTCCCTTCCTTCTCCCAGGAGGAGACACTGAAGGACAGCTCCTCCTGGGGCGCCTCTTTCTCGACCCTGGTGTCTGGGTCGGCGGCCTTCGCCTGGCGGCTCACGTCCCAATCGCTATACTCTGGTTTTTTCTCAGCCGGGGCAAAGTCAGGCTCCAGTGTGGAACACCTGAGATTTGGGGTGTGACTCCCAGGTGCGCCTGCTTCCTGAACATTTTCTTGGGGTGGAAACAAAAGCTCCTGGCCTATCCTTTGAGAAGAGACACAGCTGTCAAAGTCTGCTGGGGCCTTCTTGTCAAAAGCACTCAAGTACTCCTCCCCTCTCTCCTCAAGGAGATCGCGCCGGGCACTTACGCCCCCTGACCTTCCAGGTGAGGCAGAATAAGAGCTTTCATTCCTGAAAAGGAACCAGAAAAATCAGTCAATGTGATTGGAGCCTGGTTCCTGGGTTCCATGCTGAACACAGTTTAGTTTTAAAAAGAAAAAAATTTTTAAAAAAAAGAAAAAGAAAAAAACATAGGCACCAACATTCGCTCTATCTTTAAACAGGTCTCAGAGATGCTGGGCCATGGGCTGATGGTGGCCCCTGGAGTCCAGAGAGTGGAGAAGTCAGTGGCCGGTGGACTCAACGAGCAGCCGGGGATCCTCTGGTTCACACAAGCTGGAGCCGGGGTGTCCGCGGAGAGGCTGGGGCGCTGGGCCAGCACAGCCAGCTCGCCTTTACTTTCACAGGAAGGAGCCACGCACGACACACGCACTCAACCCCGCCTGCCCTGTGAGGCCCCCCACCCTCGGCCCTGCCCAAGGTTCCGCGGGATTTGCCTCTGACGCCAGGATCTCTCCCAGGCCCTCAGTTGCCATCAGCGCCTCTCACACAAAAGCATCCGGCCATCATTATCTCACTCTCCTTCCCCAGGGGGCACCATCTCCTGGGACAGGGCCTCTTCCCAGAGCCCTATCTCGGTGAGGACCTGGAGACCCCTCCTTCAGTTGCAGGTCAGTAGGACCAAGTTTCACCTCACCTGACATGCATGTCCATGGCCAAAGTGTCACTGGATTTAGGGTGGGGGAGCGAGTAGCCCTTGCTCTGCAACGCCATGTAACCCTCGGGGCTCCACACGGGGGCTGCATCGATGGCGGTCACTTTCCTTTCCGGCAGTGGGGGCACACAGCTCTGATCCTCAGAGCGACAGCCAGCTCCACTGAGAGAATCCTGGGCCATCATGGGCTTCATCAATCCTGAAGAAGGCAAAGAACCAATCAGTCACCTCGTTTAGCAAGCCATGGGTCAACCACAGGCCCAAAGGAGACAAGCTGCCCCAACTCTCACATGGACACAGCACCCCACCTGCTTAACATCACTGAGGTCCCATCTTTCTGATCACAGAACCTCTGAAGGCACACACGCATGCAATCTGAAAGGCCTGTTCAAAGACCTGTGAGGTCCAATCCTAGTTCCTGGATGAAGAACCCCTGCGTTGAAGGCTATAAAAAACTGGCAAATGGAAACTGGAACCATCAAACGGGAGAGCTCATGGGTGTCAGCGGAACGCTAGGGGCCAGTCAGTCAGCAACGCAAAGATCCCTGAAGGTCTTCTGCACAGACACAAGGAAGACGCGCTACACTCCAGGGAGCCTACATGCAACAAGGAGCCAGCATCCCCCTGCTTCCAATCCCCTGCAAGAAGATTCAGAAAAGCATTGGGGCTTTAGCTCCTTTTACTTCTACCCCTAAGTTCTACAGTAACACTCCACATTTTGTACGCGGAAGGGCAGTGGGGGACACACAAATGACACTAAACCGTCAGCCGGCCCGAGGAGACTGGGACATGCTGACGTCTCAGTCCTACCAGGTATCAACCAGTCAGGGAAATGGCACCCCCGCCCTCCCCGGGCCCCTCTGTCCACGTCTATCAAACAAGGGGGCTGGGCTGCTGCAGACGACATTAAAGGTCTCTCACTGGGCCGGATTCTGTGGAGGGAAGAAGATCGGATCCTTCAAACACTTCACAAAGCGAATTATCGGCCCCCAGTGTTCTTCCGCCCACCTTTTGAGATAATCTGACCAGGAAAATGGTTCTGCATTAGACCAACGGCTTTAAGCTTTCTTTTAGCTGTGGAGTGCTCTGTTCCTAAGCTGTCAATGTATGACTCCAGAACAAAGTTAGTATGAGTCAGGTGGTGGGGGGGACCCTCTCTGGAATCCTAGAATTACACACCATTTATTAAGTACTGATTACAAGGTGTGCGGAACTGCCCCACACCGTACACGGACCTATTTTTCGCAATGTGGCAGCTCATATTACCTGAAAAAAACCTCCTGTCACAAAAATGCTGGACAAAACACATCAAACATTTCACTCGCACAGCTCTGTTCCCCCAAAACCGGGAAACCCCCAGGGAGCTGAAACCACAGCCACGGCCAGAGCCACGAGCTGGTGCTCCCTAGAGGGGAGCCAGGGACAAATTTATCAGATTTAGTAACCTACAGGCATGCTCCTAAATGTGCACCCCCCCACCCCCGGACAGGAGACGGGGCTCTTCCACACAAGGCAGAGAGCTGCAGCTGAGATGCTGCTTAAACAAGGACCCTCAAAGGGCTATGCCCTCAATTAAAAGGTGGATCAGAAAAATATAGGCTCTTTAGTACAGGGAGATGACTGAATTTGTGTCTTGGCCTGGGCTAGGGTAGGGAAAACAGTCCTCCGTGAGCAGTTCATAGCCACATGCCAGCTTTCATGCAGGTTTGGGGGCAGGAGGGTGAAGTTCAGATGTATACCCCTAGAATGTTCCAGAAACTTCCTGAGTTAAAATAAAGGGTAGTTCTAGGCTGGCAGAAGAAAACATAAAACCACACTGGAGGGATATACCCTCAAACCAAGCTATACTAGATCCCCACGATAAATAAAGCTCTGCTGAAAATGAACTTACAATCCAAAATTACCAGAACATTGTGTGGAAAAGAATCCGCTATGAGTCCATGGTAAGCCCACGGGATTATATACCTTCCTCAAGAACTTCAGGTAACAAACTAAAATGTGAAGCACTAGAAAATTATGTTTTAAATGATTACATGCATAAAGGAAGGAATTAAAAACTTACGAAAAATATAAGACACAAGAAAAAAAAATAGATTTGTGGAAAAAATTCTGGTAATAAAAATACAGTCACTGAAATTTAAAACTCACTGGACAGAAAAAAAAAAAAAAAGCAGATCAGACACAGTTAGAGAGAAAAGAGAATTGGAAAATAGTTGAAGGATTTTCCCAGAAGGCACCACAGAGGCTAGCTCTCTTATATATTTAAGAGACTTAGAAGGCAGAATGAGAAGGCACAAAATAATCTAAGTGGGCAAGCTAGGAAGAAAGGATATAAAGAATGAGGAAAAAGCAACATCTGACATAATAATTAGAAGAGAATTTTCCAGAAGTGATGAAAGACATACATCCTTAGATTCGAGCACTGTGAGTTCTAAGCAGAATAAGGTAAGGATAG
Organism: Kogia breviceps; assembly: GCF_026419965.1. NCBI lineage: Eukaryota > Metazoa > Chordata > Mammalia > Artiodactyla > Physeteridae > Kogia > Kogia breviceps. Next base: position 4,907,642 of record NC_081317.1, read on the forward strand.
ATATAGATACATACCTAGACACAGCATACTGAGAAAGAACTACAGGAGACCAAAGACAAAGAGAAGATCTTAAAAGCAGCCAGAAAGAAAACAGTAGATTACCCAGACACGAATCAGACACATGAGCCAGAAAACAAGGAATACTATCTTCACAGTACTAAAAGAAAGTAACTGCCAACCTCAAGTTCTATACCCAGCTACACTACATTCAAGAGAAAGAGTGACATCAAGAATTTCTCAGAAGAAGACTATCTACTGCCAAAACAACTTTCCTGAAGACCTGGAAAGAACGTACTTCATGAAAAATAAATGGGACCCAGGTGGAAGGATAAGCAGCAAAGAAACTAGTCAACATACAGGCAAATCTGAACAAGAAGAACAGGTCAAATAAAACAACAAATAATAGCTGATTTGGTGGGCATTAAAAAAGGTGGAACTAAAACTCCAGGCAAAAATAACAAGACTGATGAGGAGGTAGTTAGAGCTCAGGTTCAGGGTAAAGATATTGATTTGCTTTTGCTAAGTCAAGGGTGCATGTTAGAATTTAATGTAACCATTCACACAGTAGAAATAGAATGTAGAAGGAAAACAAACAAAAAGAATAGGAAAACTTGTCACCAAAAAAAGAAGAAAAAGAAAAGCATAGAAAAGAGGGATAAACAGAAAGCATAAAATAGGAGAGTAGGAAATCTGAATATAATAATCCCAATAAATCTAAAGGGAACAGCTTCAGCAACTGAAGTCACAGAGCTTCAAAGTGGGTAAAACCATACACATCTTACACGTACAAAGATATTCTCCTCCAAAAAGGGCTCAGAGAGGCCTGATGGTAAAAAGTTTGGGGAAAAAGATACCACATAAATACTAATCAAAAGAAAACTGGAATAAAAATGATTACCAGGTAAAGTAGACATTAAAGGTAGAAAGCACAACTAATGATAACAAAGGTGCTATAAGAAGACAAAAGGAACAAGATGAAGTATGGCTTCCAGACAGATAAAGCAAAAACTGACAGGTTTACAAGATTTGACAAAATCCACATCATGGTGGGAAATGTTCACACACCTCTTAGTAATTGATCAAGGGGATAAAACACTGTGACGATACAGACATTTGCACAGCACAATTAGCAAGCACGATGTAATGGACCACGTCCAGTTGGAGAATACATTCTTCTCAAGCCCTTGAGTGAAATTCGACCTGCCACTTCTTTTAAAAATAAAGTTCAGGGCTTCCCTGGTGGCGCAGTGGTTGAGAATCCGCCTGCCGATGCAGGGGACGCGGGTTCGTGCCCCGGTCCGGGAGGATCCCACATGCCGCGGAGCGGCTGGGCCCGTGAGCCATGGCCGCTGAGCCTGCGCGTCCGGAGCCTGTGCTCCGCAACAGGAGAGGCCACAACAGTGAGAGGCCCGCGTACCGCAAAAAAAAAAAAAAATAAAGTTCTACTGGAAAGCAACCACACCCATTCACTCACTATTGTCTACAGCTGCTTTCGCTCTACAACAGCAAAACTGAGTAGCAGTTCAAAGCCTAAAATATTTATTATCTGGCATTAATAGAAAAAGTTTGCGACCGCTGGTCTATATCATACAGACCATGTTATCTGACCACGAGGCGGCCACATTAGAAATTAACACCATAAAGATGGTATTAAAACTTTACATTTGGAAATTTTACAACATGCCATAAAAAAATCACTCAAAAAAGATAAAATCAGACTAACATTTAGAACTGTACGATAATAAAAATGTATCTTAAAACTCAGAGGCTCATAGCTCAGGTGAGACTTAAATACATGAGAAAAAATTAGAAACTAAGGAGCTCATCAACATAATCAGTTAGAAAAAGAACAAAATACTTTCAACGGAAATAATGAGGGGGAAAAAAAGCAGAAGTTAATGAAATAAAAACCAAATAAAATACAAGAATTAAGAAATCCGAAAGATGCTTTTTAAAAGTAGCTTTAAAGGGACTTCCCTAGTGGCGCAGAGGTTAAGACTCCGCACTCGCAATGCAGGGGACCTGGGTTTGATCCCTGATCAGGGAACTAGATCCCACACGCATGCCGCAACTAAGAGTCTGCATGCCACAACTAAGGAGCCTGCATGCTGCAACTAAGACCTGGTGCAACCAAAAAATAAAAATAAATAAAAATTTAAAAATAAATTCAGTTTATTAAAAAAAATGGCATTAGGACTTCCCTGGTGGCACAGTAGTTAAGAATCCGCCTGCCAATTCAGGGGACATGGGTTCGAGCCCTGGTCCGGGAAGGTCCCACATGCCGCGGAGCAACTAAGCCCGTGCACCACAACTACTGAGCCTGCGCTCTAGAGCCCGCAAACCACAACTACTTGAAGCCTGCGCACCTAGAGCCCGTGCTCCGCAACAAGAAAAGCCATCGCGATGAGAAGCCCACGCATCGCAACAAAGAGTAGCCCTGCTCGCCACGACTAGAGGAAGCCCACACGCAGCAACGAAGACCCAACGCAGCCAAAGATAAATAAGTAAATTTATTTTTTTTAAAAAAAGGCATTAGATAAACCTTGGGAAAGACTAATCAAGGAAAAAAAGAGAGAAAACGCAAAGAACATTAAAGAATGGAAAGACGGACAAAACAACATGGCAGAGATATAAAAATTAATTAAAGCAATTTACAGTGCATCATCTTAAGGTCTCTTCCTGACAATTCTTGTGCGAGGTACTATCATACCCTCATTTTGGGAAGTAAAACTCCGACTGGATATGTGACTTGCAAAGAGGTCAGACTGGAATCCAGATGGGTGTGTCTACCTCCCAAGGCAATACCCTTAAACACCACACTGTCCTGAGCTCCACAGGGATGGGCCACTGGAGCCCGGTGCTTACCTGAGGGATGTAGGGCTGAGGGATAGAAATCCACTGGGGTCCGAGCGGGGGGGATTCGTGGGTCCATGTAGGAAGGCATCATCATCCACCTGGGGTCGAAGCCCAGCATCTGCGGATGGTGCGGGTAGAAGGTGCGCTGCGGGTGGGACGGCGGAGGGTACACAGGCTGCCAGTGCTGCATCTTGTACAGCTGCTCCTGGCCAGGGGAGAGAGACCCGGTTGGACGGGTGCTGTGGGGCGGAGAGGCTGTGCGGGCACGCGCACGCACACACCCGCTCTTCCCGCTTTCCGTCAGGCGGCAGAGACAACCCACCCAGAACAGAAGACCACAGGGGGAGGCCCCAGAGCACTACAGCAGTCAGGCTCTGGTTCTCTCCCAGGACTGACTGACTGTCAGTCAGTCATGCCATCATCACAACTGGGCCCTCGGGCTCCTCTGCAGACTGGGCTTTCATTTAGATCACACACTCTCCTGGAGCTGACATGTGACCACCACAGCTCCCAGGGCGTATCTCCCTGTCTGCAGCCACCAGACGAGACGACACTCCTCCTCCTCCCCTCCTTCTGTCCCTTCAATCCACCCTCCTCACTCCGACGCCCTGACCGCGTCAGGAGCCCTCAAGGGTCCTCCACAGCTCCGCCTCCGACAGCCCAAGTCCGACAGGCCTGCACATGACCTACAGGGCCCCGTGGGCCCTGCCCCATCCGCCTCTCCAGCATCGCCTCCCACGACGGCCCCGGCCCTCCACTCCACATGCCTGCCTGCCTGCCTGCCCGCCCGCCCGCCCGCCCGCCCGCTTCCGGCCTTGGAAACACGCCGGGCCCTCTGTTCCCTCCAGCACCAAACCCGCTCACCCCTACCCATCCTTCAGGTTTTGGCTTAAAGAGCACTGCCTCTGCGCACCCGCCGCAGTTCCTGAGGCAAGATTGGGTCCCCTGTCCTCAGCTCCCACAGCACTGGTGCTTCTCCTGCGTAACACTGTTGTTGGTTGTTTCCCTCCCTAAACCAAGAGACCACACGCCAAGTTCACTGCAGTATCCTCACCTCTACCACCAGACTTGGTAGGCAAAAAATTTCACTGCACAAAAGGACACATGTAAAGCATCAACAGAGTATTAAAAATCAAGGACCTGGACCCAGTGAGGATTCATTTCAGACCCTGCTCCACGGCACCAGTGACCTCCAGGGCTGCCCGCACAAGTGCATCCCGAGCCAGCACTCTGGCAGGATGCAGGTGCAGAGTCAGACAAGGAGGACACACCCTTCCCTGCCAGCCGGCTGGCCGGCACAATCCCAGCCTGGGCTGGACTCCCTGGAAGGCTCGCCAGGGCTCAGGGCACTTCTGAGGAGCACTCCGAACTCAGTAAGCAGACCTCCCCTGGCCTCTGCCCACAGCTCCTCCTCCTGTCTAGACGCCAGGTAAGCTGACCAGACAGTCTGCTTTCCAGACTCCTCCAGGCGCTGCTCTGACACGTCAGACTTCTTTCTAAGCTTAAGGACGGATCTACCCGTCACCGCCCCACAGAAGAGTTACCGAGAGCAACGGTTACTACTGTGCCCGGCTCGAGTTACTCCAGAGATCCCTCCAGTCAGCAGTAATTCTTCAGCAAGCCCCGGAGTAACTGCACGCTGCCTGCTCACCATGCAATGCTGCAAAAGCACGATGAATGCAACGTACTGTTTAGCGCACAGGACGTGGTGAGCTTCTGGAAGGCTTCCTAGAAGCCCAAGGAAAGTAGGGTCTGGGGTGAATGTTGTAAAGGCAACTAAAAGAGATTCTGGGGAAAGGCGGAGACTTTGACCTGTGTCTCCAGGGCACCCACGTTCTGAAACTTTTTCGATGATTAACAATAATTTACTGCACACCTAGCTGCTGAACTAAGTAACGTCCACGCATGATCTCAGTTTCCCACCAAAATGCATTGTTCATCAGTAATAAGCTTCACGGATTACGCCTGTAAGACAAACAAGTGCCAGTGAGTGGTTCCAGCTCAGCAAGATCACCGGCCTGTAAGAGACTGCTGGAATTACCACCATTACCCATATGACCTTCCTCGGAGCAGAGTCGGTCCTTTCTGAGGTTTGCGGAGCACCACCACAGACGATACCCATCACACCGAGAACGCAGTTCACAGGCGCCACGGACCCCTCACCGCCAGGCCCAGAGGCAGGGGCTCATTCCTTCCGCTTTACACTGACCTGTCCAAGGCCACACACAGCTGAATAAGCTTCACCCGTAGGACCAGAACCCAAAGCTGTCTGATTCAAAACCTACAAACCTGCGTTCTTAACTGAACGCTAACACGCCTCTCTTGGAAGCTCTCCAAGCAGCTCCCAGGCCTTCCCTACTCCTCGGGGGGCTCCCAGGGTGGGGCCCGCTGTCAGTGCAGGGCGTGGCCACAGTGTGCAACTCCGGATGAAAACCACTCAGACGCCACGAACCAGGCCTTACCGGCGGCATTAGACAACAGGGTCCATAAACTGCCAACAAGGGTTTTCATCCACAGGGTAAACGACCTGGAGGAACTGAAGGCAGGGCTGACGTCCCAAGGCCCTCACTCCCCGAGGGTGGGTTTCTATTGTTTGTTTTACTGGAAGGGGGCGTGGGGAAGAGGAGAGGGGACAGCCACTCCATGGGCGGGTCTGCTGACAACACCTGCTAAGTGACTCCTGTTTACCTGCTGCTGCTGGCGCTGGAACCTGGGCGGAAGCGACTTCTGGCACTTGCTGAGCTCCTGCGCGGGGGACCCAGGCTCCCTGGCCCGCTCGTCGCTGCTGCCGCTCTGAGCCGCGGCTGGAGGAGCTGGAGGGGCTTCTTCCGAAAACGTGTTGGGGGCTTCCTGGGCAGAGAACTCAGGGGAGCCTACGGAACAGATAAGCAGAGAAGCGGCCAGGTGAGCTCACAAAAGCTCAGCTGAGCGATGTCTAGGGCAGATGCTTTTTCTTGCTGGCAGTCCTCAAACCCCGGCACTGTGCTAAATGCCCCCCACGCACAAGCTCACGGACCCCCCCACATCATCATCGCTCCAAAGGGGAGAAAACTAAGGGTGAGAGATCAGAAGAACGCCTGAGGTCACACAGTCAGCAGGAGAGCCGGGATGTGGTTCCGGGTGGGAGGGGCTCTGTTAAAACAGACCCCAGTAAATCAGATCAGCCGGGGCTCAGCGAGGGCCCCCTATCCACCCTCCACCCAAGGCTGTGTGAGCCGGCCGGCCAGGCAGCCCCGCTGGCCCGTGTCCTCCGCATCTGTTCAATGAGGACAACTGCACCGACCCGACCAGGCCTCTGGAGAATTAATTCGCTGAGACGATCCACGTAATGCACTTAAAATAGCGCCTGACAAGAAGTAAACGCTCACCACAGTCTCCCACATCACTATTCTCCCTGAAATTCCCTTCTCTCTTGCCCCATCCCAGCTTTGCATTCTTTTTTTTTGTCCGGCTTTATTGAGATATAATTGACATTTTGTGCTCTTAAATCTACTGCAGGAGGCAAATAAACACCAATGCAAAGCCTTGGGGACCCAGCATCCCAGAGGAATACTGACAGGCAGGGCAGGTACAGAGGGGCTCGGGGCACACCCCACACCCAGGCCCAAGCTCACTCCCTGCCATCTACTTCCTGGACTCTCCACTGCCCCCCCTCAGTGAGTCCCTGACACTGGGCCCAGGCTTCACGCAGACTTCAGTGACAGGACATTTATTTACAGGAGGACAAGGGTCGATTTCTCTGAGTTCCTCGGCCAGAAGGGCACTGATGACCATCATATCACCAATAAGACCTCTATCTGAGAAGCTCTCAGCGACTGAAACTAACATCAGGCCCTTCTCTACTTAAGAGAGTTGGTTTTAGGTGATTCAAGAAAGTCACAAAAACCACAGCTGATCCCATTCTTTAAAACTGCAGCAAGAGACACCCTCCACCACCTAATGCTGTTCAGCGTCTCTTGAGCAGCCACGGGATCCACTCCTTTTAGAATAATTGTCAGGGAAAATGTATGCTATCAAGCAGGCAGGCTTCTTTCAATGTCCCGAGAGAGATCCTGTGCTCCTACTGAAGTCCTCCAGCACCTGCGTCTTCAGTCGAGCCAGGTGGTAATAACACCGGCAATGACAAAACCGGTGGCGCTGCCCTGAGTACGTGAGTGCTTTCTGCATCTAGAAGTCGCTAAGTGCTTCGTGTACACGCTCCCCCGTGGCCCCTCAGCGTGTGGGGAGGTACAAGCTCTCATCAACCCACGTCACAGACTCAGGAATGCGTGCCAGAGAGGTGAGGTGCCCGGACAGCTGGCTGAAGCGGTAGAAATGGGCTGTGAACCCGGGCGCCTGGCCCAAGCCGAGACTCTGAACGACCGGGACTCCCACACATCAGTGGTGAGTCACGGTGGTGCTAAGAAGCCAGGGAGACGCAGACAACCAACCAGCGACACAGCGCAGGGTTTCCAGGTCACGGGATGGGGCCCTACAGCTCACCTCTGCGGACAGCTGGGCCATTCTCCTGTGGGGCGCCCGGAGAGCGGGGCGCCTCCTTCCCCGCCGGCTCCTGGGCCCCGCCCGCCTTCTGAGCCCGCCTGCACTTCTGGTCCAGCTGCTTGAGTTTGGCGGCACAGGCGGCCAACCTCTCCTCCCGGGCCCGGCGCTCCTCCTCTTCCCGGCGCTTTCGGGCTCGCTCCACGGCCTCGGACATCTCCGACTGGACGAACTTCTGCCTCGGGGGTGGCTTGTCCTCTTTGTCCTCGACAGACTGCTGCCGGAACACACTGCCCATGGAGGACTTCTGCCGAGAGAAGACGGTCTCAGGTGAAATGCACATCACAACCCGGGCACAGGCGCCCCCAGGATGGGACGGGCTCTCCTTCCCAGGACCCTCACGCACCTGAGAGGCAGCACGGCCCCGCGGCAGGCGGACATGGGTTTCAATCCTGCTCTGCCCTTTACTACATTTGGAATGAGGCTTGGGTGAGCGCCAACGTTCTACACCTTAGTTTCTCGTTTTGAACAGTAATAAAGGAAGCCCTCGGGATTGTGAAGGTACATTGAATCATTTGCAAAGCACTCAACGCCGTGACTGACACGCAGGAAACACTGAGAAAATGGACGCTCTCACCACCACTACCGAGCACACAAGATTAGGGCCTCCACAGCTAAATACCAAGAGCAGGAAAGCACACACTCATCATTTCTTAGCCACGAAACTGCTCTACTGCTTCTCCCACGACAATATGTAAACCTCTGGATATGAAGAAGAGGCACAAGAAATTGAAATTCACACTCAGACATAAGGTTTCAAAGTGATTCTTTGTATATAAAAATAAATAAGCATCTCTGAAAACATCTCTTTGGGATATTTCATCCACTTCTGAATCTCTCGTTGGTTGTCAGTTACTGGACGACAACCAGAGCGCCACCAATGCAGCGTGAAAAACTATCAACACTGCGAAGATTTCTCACTGACTGGCAGGAAGTGAAGCTGCAGGCGGAATATGCAATAATAGATGATGGGCAGGTTTAACTGGACCCCAGCCACTGGAATTCCAATGAGGTATGACTGGCAAAAAAATATATACAACTTCCTGTTTTGAGTGGTAGTTACACAGATGTATATAATTGTCAAAAAGTCATCAAACATAAAAAAACAAGATCTATGCCTTTTTGTGTATGTTAATTACATAAAAGCAAGATGTCACACAGTGACCGTAGCCCGGGAGTTTTCCCCTAAAAACTAACTTCTCATAATCCAGAGACAATTGCTACAATCACAAGATTATAAACTTCTAATTTAGAAGCACGAAGGTACTTTTTACCAAAGTGTGCACTCTTCTCCTTTGCCCTTGACCTCTGCCGTCTGTCCATGCTCCATAATGGCTGTGCCCTGTCTCACCCCACGGCTTATCTATCCCATGACCTACCTTATCCCCTGGTGTTCAATACATCCTTGCAGATGATCCTTAAGGCAGATCATATCCCTGACTATTACTCCCTTCAGAATTTCCCAGAAATGAAACAGCAGAATCAAAGGGGATAGTCTTGGGGCACATCATCAAGACGACAGACGTGCCTTTCAAAGCTGCCCAAAGATGAGCTATCATTTTACAAACTAAATGTTCTGCAAAATACTTAAACTGTGAAAATCTTTTCAGAAATTTGGATCCATAAAAGTTAGAGATTTTATCTTTGTTGACTCTATTCAGATAATTCAGTGTTGTGAGGAGCAGATGAAAGTGAGACCTTCTTTTGAATACTGAGCAACCCCAATATATAAATGAAATCTGGATTAACTGCAAGGTAATTTACAAGAGTCGTATTGTGTCTGTTTTCACTTGTGTCCCCTGCACCGGGCACAGTGCCTAGCATGATAGGTACTCAATAAAAAAGACTGAAGACTGTTACTTTATACCGAGATGTGGAACAGGAGCCCTTTAAATAGCAAAGCGCACTGAAAATGGCAGTTTTGCCACAAGTGTACTTAAATTCACGCCTTCCCATCCCCAGCTCTGCCCCTCCTGCTCAATTCAGTCCGAAAGTCACGCGAGGTGGCAGAACAAGGAAGGCACCTGGTGCCTGGGAGTCAGAGAGCTCGGGGCAGGTGGTCAGAGCCCAGGGCAGGTGACCTACGTGTGCACATGGAGATGTGGCTGGTGTGGGAGCTGAGGCCCAACCAAGCAGGGTGAGGAAGACACCCCTGGAAGAGATGGCCCAGCAGGGAAATTCAGGGCCGCGTGGAGGTGGGGTGCACTGGCATCTGAGTGGCTGAGGGGGGCTCCCGTGCAAGGAGAGAGGGTGGGGGCAGAAACAGGGAGCCTGACCGAATAGGTACAAATACTAGGGACAATGGCAAATAGCTAGAATGACCTCTGTGGAACTTGAGATATCCTTGTGATTCACGTGTGTGTATCACATACCTCCACGTTCTGACTCTGTCCATGGAGAAGGTCCGGGGCAGTGGCACTCTATAACAGCAGTGAGTACTCCTGCTGCCCACACATTAGTTTCTAAATAGCATTAAAGGCTGACTCCAGGGCCAAGGTAGGATAAGGACCAAAGGAGCTTAAAAAAAAGCTTGTTCTATCAGAAAGCAAGGAATTCCTCAAAAAAGAATGGAGACGTAAAAAGCACATGGCTGCCAGCTTGAAGAAGCTCCCATATCAAAGACAATCTGAACGTCAAAAGAAACAACGAGAGCAGTAGACTATAACCCACTGATATTAATTAATTAAACATGTGATGAGCAAGAGGATTTTCGTCGTCTCAGACAGAGTAATTCCCCACAAAACTGCTATTATCCATTACAAACCTGCAAGAGTGTGTGGAAGTTCCACGGTGTGAAACTTGGCAGTCTCCACCTTAATCAAGAGATCAAAGTGAAGGCTGTCTGAGTGGGCAGAGTGGAGTCACGGTCACCCAGGAGGATGCAATGAGAGGAGTCAGTGACAGTTCTGAGAGAGTCTAGCCAAAAAAATGGAAACCTTGAACCCAATCGTGAGGAAGCACCAGACAAACCCGGCTTGAAGTGCATTCCACAAAATAGCTGGCTTCTCATCTTCCCAGGTATCAGTGTCATGAAGGTTTAGCAAAGGCTGACAAGCTGCTTCAGACTGAAGGGAACTCAAGAGCAGGACACCTGAGGCAGCGTGTGACTCTGAACTGGATCCTTCTGTATGAAGAACATTAATGGGACAATGGGTACAAGCGGGACGGAGTCTGAGGATCAGATGGCGGTGATGTATCAGTGCTAATTTCCTGGATTTGACTGTGGTTACCCAGAGCGAATGTCGTTTTTGGGTAGGAAACAGATACCAAAAGTGTTCTGTGGTGCCGGGCTGATGAGGCTGGCGACTTACTCTTCAAATGGTTCCGAAAGAAATATTATTTCTATTACACCAACGTTTTCTGTAAGTTTGTGACTGTTTTCAACATTTTAAAAGAAAATTTTTTAATTTAAAAAAAAAAGAATGTCCACCTAGGCTTTTTCAGAAGCCCAACCACTGAACTCAGTGAGACATAAACACACAGGACAGCCAACTAGATGACCTGCTGGAGTCTTTGCCTTGGATCTCCAGTCAAATGAACTTGAAAGGGCTCATGTGTGTGTGTGTTGTGTGTGTTGTGTGTGTGTGTGTGTGTGTGTGTGTGTGTGTGTGTGTGTCCCAGCTAATCACAGGCACAGAACCCCTGCAGTGCCCACTGTACCTGGTAGTCAGGGCCTGACACCCAGCTGTGAAGCTTCCTAGAAGGCGGCTGAGGTTCTGGCACCTTCCGGACGACACGGGTTCTGCCTCCTGTTTCGCCCCAGTCCTTTCCCTCCTCTTGGGTGCGCTTGGCGTCAGCACTGTCTGCAGAGCTCACCGACAGCTGCCGCTGCCTCCTGGGGTCCCAGCTGTTCCTGGGACAAACCGCACAGAGTGTTACTTCTCCCAGTCGGCCCAAGCATGGTCTGGCCTCACTGGTCTGGCCCTTAGGAATTCCAAAGCTGGCTGTCTACATACCAATTTCCTTCATGAGAGAAGACCTACCCCGCACCCCCTCTACAGGTGAGAGGATATGCCCAGAGCACCAAAATCAGCACCAATGTTTACCAAGTCAGCCTTATACACGCAGCTCCTGGCAGGATGTCTCACACCCATTACTTCATTTACTGCAAAAAAAAAAAAAAGTCTCTACTTCCCCCACGTTGAAGAGTTGGTACTTGAGTCTCCAACAGGTTGGGGAGCTCTTTTCACAAGAAAGAGCTAACAGATTTGAACCTAGGACTCCCACTGAAGGCCTTTCTCTTTACGCCACAGCTCCCGCCCTGTGCTTTGCATAAAGGAGTTGCTTAATAAATGCTCCCCACAACAGCAAAAGAGGGCTCACTGGATGATTCATTATAAAGGGCAGGAGGAACAGAGCAAAGCACACACAGCACGGAAAAAGAGGAGAGAGAGATGCCCAACGGAGGGTACGAGAAGGCTTGAAGCAAAGGGAGACTTGTGCAGTGCTCACCTTCACATGCTCCAGTGTAAACAAAGGTACTGGGGCAAAACACACACGTGCATCTACTCAGCACCTCTTCTTTAGTGGTGCCACTAAACCCAGCAGGAGTGCAGAGGAAGGCAGGGAGTCAGAGTTGGCTAATACACGTGTCTGCGCAGGTGCGCGTGCACGCACGCACGCATACATGCACGCACGCACACACGGACGCACGCACGGGAGGTGGAAGGGAGATGAGGCGGGTGAGGGTCAGGAGACCACAGATAGGGCAGCAACCACTAGTGACTCCTGACTGCAGTCGGAGGCGGGGCACCCCATGAAGCCTCCTGACCCACCAGGAGAGATCGGGTCTGTAGAAGATAACTAAGGAACAGTGTGAGGGTGAGATGGAAGGAAGGACATGAGCTGGCCTCTCGATGGTGCAGCAAAGAAAGGATGTGGGTCCCAGCGGCCCCCAGAGACGATGAACAGGAAAGGATGGAACAGGAAAGTTTCAGGAACCCATCATGAATGGAAAATAAGATGTCAAAGAAGACGGGGGAGCTTGTAGTAGGAGTCTCAGCCAGCTCAGGGAACACTGAGGTCGTGGCTGGTGGACTCAATTTGATGTGTCCTTGGTCACAGCCAGGGGTGAACTGGGTCCAAAACCCAGGTCTAACTCTTTCAGATGAACATTCAATTCGCATCAACTCAAAGAGACAAGAAGAGACTGGCCTGCTGCTCCAATAAATCTGCAAAACTTTGCTTGCCATTGATTTAAATTCTTGACCACATCTCCTTCTGAGCTTAGTGTTCCAAAAACTGACCCATGGATATTTATTTCCCAAGTGCATCCAAAGCTTCAGTTGAAATCAAGCAGCATTAAAATAAATTACAGAAGCCTCAATTCATTAATTGCTTGTGTATCATCTGAGAAAGAGTGACAGAAGATCATTCCCGGCTCCCTGCGGAAGAGGAGCTTTGAAGCGAAAGATGAAATAACAAAGACTTGCAGACCCAACTACATAAATATTCAATTACTGACAATAAAAGAGACAAAGGAAAAAATATTAAAGCACTAGTATCTAAGCAATATAAAACAGTAATCACATTTTAACGGAAAGCAGAGTAAGTCTAACAGATAAATATAGAAAGGAAATAGGCAATTTCACGCAAAAAGCAGCATTCTTATTACCAGTACTGGGGCGGGGGTGGGGGGGGAGAAAATTAAAGCAACCATAGGTGCTCTTTTAAAAGTACCAGCCAATACTACTGGTATCATGCTAAACACTAGAGGGACTAGACTATAATGAAGTATTTTCCAAAAGGTGTTGTGAGTAAAAATCAGTCCAATGGAATTATCCCAAAAAACAAGAGAGAAGAGATTAAAGTGATCGAAAAAGTTTAGGAAATTAGGAAATGTGGCATACCTGCCGCCTTCCCCCAGATTCCCAGCACACTGCAGTATGCACACCCTAGGCTCTGGACGACCTTGGAACTATTTATTAATAAACAGTTAAGTGGAAAGCAAAGTTTCCCAAATTTGCTCGGCCAGAGAAGCCTCCTGGGGCACTACACCCAAAGCAATCTACGGAACAAGCAGTCCGTAAGACATCCTTGAGAAAATACTGGCACAGTGGTTAAATCACTAGGACTCAGCCAGCCAGCCAGCCACGCCTGGGTGCAAATCCTGGCTCCATCCCTAAACAGCTGTCCTCAATAGCTATGGCCCTCTTATCTGCAAATGGAAAGAGTATTTGCCCTTGTGAGGTTGCTGGGGTAACCAGGAAATGCACTTGGCATGGTGACGGGCACACGGCAGCTCCAACAACACTGGTGCATTTACATCCCGCTAAGGTCACGTTCCTTGGGAGCTGGGAGCGGAGCTATCAGCGGGCACAGGGACACTTACCACTTTGGCCTGCCGTCCTTCACCACTTCCTCCTCCTCCTCATCATCACTGAACTTCAACTTCTCCGAGTAGTCCACTTCTTCATGGAGGCCTGCAACAGGAGGACGGCCAGGGAAAGTGAGACAAAATGCGAATCTCAACAGTGCTAAGGTCGGCAATGGGGAGCTTCCTCCGATCGGGAACTGCACCAACCCAGCTGGGTAAGGCACACCACCTGGCTGCCACCACCAGAACGAACACTGCAGATAAAAATGAAAGTCACGGGGCTTCCCTGGCAGCGCAGTGCTTGAGAGTCCGCCTGCCGATGCAGGGGACACAGGTTTGTGCCCCGGTCCGGGAGGATCCCACGTGCCGCGGAGCGGCTGGGCCTGTGAGCCGTGGCCGCTGAGCCTGCGCGTCCGGAGCCTGTGCTCCGCAACGGGAGAGGCCACAACAGTGAGAGGCCCGCGTAACGCGCAAAAAAAAAAAAGACAGGGCTTCCCTGGTGGCACAGTGGTTGGGAATCTGCCTGCCAAGGCAGGGGACACGGGTTCGAGCCCTGGTCCAGGAAGATCTCACATGCTATGGAACAACTAAGCCCGTGCACCACAACTACCGAGCCTGTGCTCTAGAGCCCGCGAGTCACAACTACTGAGCCTGTGTGCCACAACTACTGAGCCTGTGCTCTAGAGCCCACAAGCCACACTACTGAAGCCCGCGCACCCAGAGCCCATGCTCCACAACAAGAGAAACCACTGCAGTGAGAAGCCCACACACCGCAACAAACAGCAGGCCCCGCTCGATGCAACTAGAGAAAGCCCGCGCGCAGCAACAAAGACCCAATGCAGGGCTTCCCTGGTGGCACAGTGTTTGAGAGTCGGCCTGCCGATGCAGGGGACATGGGTTCGTGCCCCGGTCCGGGAGAATCCCATATGCTGCGGAGCGCCTGGGCCCACGGCCACAACGGTGAGAGGCCCGCGTACCACAAAAAAAAAAAAAAAAAAAAAAAGACCCAATGCAACCAAAAGTAAGTAAATAAATAATTTTTTTTTAAAAAAGAAAGAAGGACAGTGCTAGCTCTGGTAACAGCAAAGTAGCCTGGTTAGACTAACATCCCCTGGTTAGACTTAAGATAACAGCTCTTAAATGTAGACAAAATATTCTGCAAGTGTATGAGGAGGTGAGGAGTGAGCAAAAGCAGGCAGAAACCAGCCAGGAGGCCACCAGAGCGATACCGACACCTGAACGGTGAGATTCGTGGGAGGTCGTTTTGCCCCAGGGCAAAACATACTTCCATACAATGGAAGAGTATTTGGCCATTAAAAAAAGTTTAAAAAGAGTCCAGACACATGCTGCAACATGGTGATCCTTGAAAACATTATGCTAAGTGACAGAGCCAGATATGAAAAACCACGTATTCTATTGTGTGATTCCATGGATATGAAACATCTAGAACAAGCAAATCCACAGAGACAGAAAGTAGATGAGCATTCGCCGAAGGGTGTGCGTGGAGGGCAGGTGGTAACTGGGCGTGGCGGCTGCGGGGTATATGGGCTTCTTCCGTGGGAGACAGAAATGTTCTGGAATCGGACGGGGAGGATGATTGCACAAACCTGTTAATATACGAAAAATCTCTGAATTTCAGACTTTAAAAGGGTAAATTTTATGTAATATGAAAATCTGTCATGTGAATTATATCGTTTAAAAAAGGAGACAACAACAAAAAGCCCAATCCAATTAAAAGGTGAGTTAGATTTGACAATAAAGCAAGTTCAATTACATGCTGTTTCCCAGAGCATCACTTTATATACAAACACAAGTGGGTTAAAGGGAATGGATGGAAAATATACACCATGACAACAATAAATAATTTAAGTCAAAGCAATGATGCTAACATAGGACAAAACAGACACCAAGACAAGAAGTGTTACGAGAGATAAAAAAGGATATTTGAAAAAACAATATAAAGGGACAATATGTCAGAATCATAAAAATGATAGATGTGCATAACAGCTTCAAAATAAATGAAGCAAAAACTGCCAGAATTAAAGGGAGAAATAGATAAATCCACAATTATAGTAGAGAGTTTAACACCTCACTTTCAGTAACTGGTAGGACTAGACAAAAATGTAAGTATATAAGATCTGAACAACACTACCAACCACCTTTGCTAAATTGATATTTACAGAACGTGACATCCAACTGATAGAACACACATTCTTTTCAAATACACTTGGAATATTCACCAAGACAGACCATATATCTTGGTCTAAAACAAGTCTTAGTAAGTTGGAAAGAACTGAAGTCATACAGAATATGCTCTCTTGACTACCACGGAATTAAATGAGAACTCTAGGAAGCTCCAATTAAAACAACTGGTGAACTAGAAAACAATCAAACAATGGAGAAAACTAAAAAAGCCAAAAACTAAAAAGCCAAAAGCTATCTCTTTGTAAAGATTAATTAAACTAATAAGCCTTTGGCAGAAATGAATGAGAAAAAATACAAATTACCTAATTATCAGGAATGAAAAAGGGTGATACCTGTATTACTACAGACATCAGGAAAAAAAAAAAAAAAAGGAATATTATCAACAACTTTACACCACTAAGTTCAACTCAAAAGAAAGGAACAAATCCCTTGAAAATCACAACTTATCAAATACTGACACAAAAACATCGGAAATCTGAGCAGCCCTATAACTAATCAAAGAAGTTAAATTTATTATCACAAATGTCTTTAGAAAGAAAATTCCAGGGCCAATCAGTTTCACTGGCGAATTTTATAAAGCATTTATGAAAAAAATAATACCAATCTAACAGAAACTCTTTCAGAAAGTAGAGAAGGAACATTTTCCAACACATCTTATGAGACCAGCAAAACCTGATATCAAAACCCAAGGACGATATTAAAAGAAAATTACAGACCAATATCCGCCATGAACACAGGCACCAAGAATCTTAACAAAATATCAGCAAATTCAATCTAGACATAGATGGAGTTTATTCTAGGGATGCAAAGTTGGTTAGCATTAAAAAAATAAATCAGGGGGACTTCCCTGGTAGTCCAATGGTTAAGAATCCACCTTCCAATACAGGGGACGCGGGTCTGATCCCTGGTTGGGGAACTAAGATCCCACATGCCACAGGGCAACTAAGCCCGTGTGCCACAACTACTGAGCCTGTACTCTAGAGCCTGCAAGCCACAACTACTGAGCCCGCGTGCCAAAACTACTGAAGCCCACGAGCCTAGAGCCTGTGCTCTGCAACAAGAGAAGCCACCGCAATGAGAAGCCCACCCACTCGCCACCACTAGAGAAAGCCCGCGCACAGCAATGAAGACCCGACACAGCCATAAATAAATAAATGTATTTTTTAAAAAATCAGCAAACTAGAAATAGAAGGAAATCCCCACAATCTGATAAAGAACATCTCCAAGAACCTTACAACTATCATCATATTTAATGGTGAAACACTAAACACTTTCTCCCTAAGATCAGGAATACAGAACTTGAATACAACATTGTACTGGAAGTACTACACTACAATAAGGCAAGAAAAAGAAAAGGCATTTAATCTGTCCCTATTTATAGGCAACCCGATGGTTTATGCAGAAAATTCTAAGAAATCAACAAGAGCTAGGAAAACTAATGAACGCATTCAGCAAATTGTCTGGTACAAGATCCACACACAAAAATCAACTCTATGTATGCCTATATGATAACATCAAACACTAAAAAACAAAACTATTTTTTTAAAAAAAAAACAGAACCATTTACAATAGCGTCAAGAAACATAAAATACTCAGGAATAAACATAACAAAGATGTTCAAGACCTCTATACTGAAAACTATAAAACACTGCTGAGAGAAATGAAAGCCCTAATAGAGAAAGTTTCATCAAGTTACCGGACAAGAGATTCAAAATTAAGATTTCATTTATCCAGAAATAAATTCAACACAATCTTAATTACAATGCCTGTAGGCTTTTAAAATACTGACTGCTGATTCTAAATTTACATGAGAATGAAAAGAACTTAAGAAGAGTCAAATAATCTTAAAAATGAACAAAGCTGGAAAACTTACACCACTGAATTTAGAACTTACTATAAAGCCACAGTGTGGTACTGGCATAAGGATGAATAAACAGATCAAGGGAACAAACAGGGTCCAGAAATAGACCCACACTTATATGATCAACTGATTGTTGGCAAAGGTGTCAAAGCAACTCAATAGGGAATGAAAAGTCTTATCACAAACAGTGCAGAACAATCAGACAATCTAATGGATTAAAATGAACCCTGACCCCTATGTTACACCATATACAAATTAAAACAACATGGATCACAGATCCAAAAATACGTGTTAAAACTATAAAACATGAGGGAGTATCTTTGCCACCAAGGAGAGACAAAGATTTTTTATAAAGGACACAAAAGTGAAAACCATAAAAACACAAATTTTACGTTAAACTTCATCAAAATTGAAAACTTCTGCTCATCAAAACGCAGTGCTAAAAAATGAACAGACAAGGCAGGCAGTTGGAAAAAATATCTGTGAAATGATAAGTCTCCAAGGACTTGTATCCGAACACACACACACACACACACACACACACACACACACAAGTCGGCAAATCGACATGAAAACGTGTGTATCATCATTAGTCATCAGCAAGATGAAAGTTAAAAGCACAACGAGATACCACTACACGCCCACTCGAGCGGCTAAAAATAACAAGGCTCACATCACAGTGCTGTGAGGATGCAGTGCAACTAAGTTCTCGAACTCGAGGCTGGGAGCAGCATCACCAACCGCCATGGAAAAAGGTTTGGGCGCGTCTCATAAACCTGCTCCCACAGCTACCCTTTAAGTCAACAGTTCCACTCCTAGGTATTTACTCAAGAGAAATGAACATATTATTCGTAGCGGAACTTTTGAATGGGTAAACAAATTATAGCATTTGATACAATGAAATATACCTCGGTAATTAAAAGCAACTATCGACACACAGAACCACATGAATGAATCTCACAAACGCCACAGGAGAAGGAAAGCTGTAGGACTCCGTTCGTTCGTTCGCAGTTTGCAGTTAAGACTCATCTAAGACAGGGAGGCCTTGGGCAGAGTCTTGGACACAGTCCGGGAGGGAGACCGGCTAGGGAGGGGCTGGGTGGTGACGAAAGTGCTCTGTACCGTGACTCTCGGCTGTGCTACGCAATCGTATGCATCTGTCAAAACTGTAAAGTTAAACGTGTGCCTTTCAATGCCATTAAATTTTACTTGAAAAGAAACAATCCCAAAGAATTTTAAAAGAATACACTCAGGTTGGGGGGCGGGGCTGGGTGAAGATAAGAATGCAGAATGGCAGGGAGCTACCTCCCTTATAAAAAGTCTTTCTCCCTCTAAGATCAAGACCAAAGACAAAAGAAGACACGGCTCCGTCTGGGTGCCACCAACAAGGATCTCCTCAGGGCCCCGAGGCTGCTCCCTGCCCCAGGGTTTCATCCCAACTTGCCGAGGGAAACAGGGGCCTTGGTGTCAGAGGACTCCCAGCCTTGGTAAGCAGAGACAGACCGCAGGCCTCCCCCCCTACACCCTCAGCTGTGAGCCCACCAGCCAACCCCGCCACCCACCTGCCCAGCCGTCATCAGCATCGGTGTCCAGATCGTCGAGGCCCCTCAGGTTCTCCGCGTTGATGACGGTGGGTCTCGGCGCCCGCTCCACCAGCTGCCTCAGCGGGCGGGTCGGCCGAGTCACCCCCGGCCTGTTTTCTTTTCTGATGAGAGAGAGGAGGGTAAAGATGATGGACTCCTGTCAAGTACACACACACGGAAGCAAACCCAAATACTTTTCCAAAACTAAGTCCTACGCTGCAAAGGTTCACGTGTGCCCTTGATAGTAAAGCCGTCTCCTTTTTAAAGAACACACAGTGAACAAACACATCCTGGAGAGAAGTTCTGCTTCATTCTGCAGTGTTATATGCTCAGGCTAATGTCTAGGGTAGCAGCAATAAACACATGCCAACTCTTCACCTGCCAGGAACTTGAAATCTCTGGTCCTGCCTGCCCCAGCCTTCTCACACACCCTGGGTCTTGAGCTGGTTTCTCTGAGGTCTCCAGAAGACAAAGCACTTTCATACGTAAGCCCACTATCTTGTCCAGAATCACCAACCAGGCTACTTTCTACACACATGACTATAATGCAATAGCCTTACCCGTCTTGGTCATTCATCTGGAACTGTCTAAAAGGAACACGGGGCTCAAGACGGAGCTGGGGAAGGGGAAAGGATCCTCGTTCCACTGTACCCTGGTTCTCGGATGACTGTGGCGAACACATCTGAAACATAACATCGATGAACAGGGTTTTCTGGGAATGACCCAGATTCTAAGTTCCACTTACATTTAGAATTTGTTTTGGAAAGTGGAAAATGGGAAAAAGAAACAGGAAAGTCTCGGGGTTCCCCAATTAATCCTCTCACCATCTCCCCCATTTCTTTCCTGCTGTCAGTACGCAGATCTGGGGACCTGTGTCTTGGGGAATATGCCTGCCTCTCCTTCTTCTAAAGAGCTACGGCTAACATAACATCCACATCACCAGGGAGAGAAGCCAGAGGCCTTTGAAGATTTGAAAAGGAGGAGAGAAAATGCCAAAGTAATGGAAGCCTCCAAAGTAGGGTATCAGGGCAAAGAAACTGGGAGGGAGAACCCAAGGTGGACATTCAACCACGTGAAGTAGGTTCTGCTGGACATGAACAATCTGACCTCATGGGGAAAAAAATGCACACTCCAAAGACTTACAAAAGCAGGAAGCATGTCATGGTATGTAGGTGGGTGGTATACATTCCCCATGAACTGTGAAGCCCCTTTTCGGACAGGCTGAGCCGGGCGGAGAGAGGGGTCCTTAGAATCGCTGGTACATGACGAGGAGGGGGCTCCGTCTCCCGCACTCGAGTTCCTGCTGCCCAGCTCAGTTGGGGAGGCGCTCAGAGACGTGGCAGAAATTATGTTTCGCCCACCGCCCTCCCTCCAGCTTGTCACATCTGGAAATTGAAAGGGGGCAAAAGGGGAGAGGGAAGAGGAGGGGGAGGAGGGATTGTATGAGGTTCTGAAGGTCAAGGGACCCCCCTCACTCACCAAAAAATTTTTAAAAATTAAAAAATAAAAAAACAAAAGTGAAGAATCGAGTCGACTGGTCAAGTCTGTCAGGGAAGGTGGGGGGCAGACACCTGGCCAATGAATATGAACTTGCTGAGGGAGTCTGACTGTCAGGGAAACACGAAATAAGGTCCACTCAGAGAGAAGGCAAGTGTAAACGAGACGTGGTCTTCATCGACTCACAGAAACTACACAACCTCAGACCTAACACCCCAAAGAAACCAAGATGGCCCCAATGAAAGCAGCCTTGGGTCATTTCTTCCACAATCATGCTGACCCCAACAGGACCAGCACTGGACTCAGCACTGGACTTGACTTTAGAACCAGAGAGAGTTCCGGACATGTGTTCAAGCTCCACTCAGCAGTGGCACCTCTAGTCAGAGACTCCCCAGCTGTGAAGTAAAGCAGAGCTGCTCTCCCCACCGAGAGGCGGCTGGAAGGGTCTGGAGCCCTATCCACCAGGCCTCGGCCCGCCAGCTCTGGCAGCGGCCTGTGGGGCCCTCCCACAGGTCACAGATTGAAATCTGCCAACCCTCTCTGACCATCTTTTTAAGACGATGCTTTTCACTGCAAATGTAGCAAAGCCTGGCAGAATTAAGAGGTCAACGAGGAATCAGATGAGCCAAAAAGACTCCTCTTTTCAGTCAACTTGTAGTTAGGAATTGAAACACAAAAGGTCCCTGAGTACCTGACCCCCAAGAGAATGGAACCCAGGACCGGAGCCACGAAGTCAGAGACTGCTCCCAGCTCTTCAGGTACCTCGTGCGTGATCTTGGCCAAGCCCTGGTCACCCCTCAGGCCATCTGCTTCTTCATCTTCTCAAACAAGGAGATGGAAGTGATTCCAGAAGCTTCTTCTAGTTCTAAACTGTTCTAATCCTATAGCAGCTCATCTTAGTTAATCCCAGGAAGTTAAAGTTCTTGGCCTAAGGAATCTGATTATATATTTGGAGCAGCCAAAATAACCCAGCATAGGCTGCTGAAAAGGCAGTATGTTTTATGAGAGTTGCACAGTGATTGTTTCATTTATAGGATATCTGTTCTCACTTTGGGATACCTTGGGGATTAATCAAAACAAGCAGATAAAAGTCTCTCATATTTCAAAACCTGATCAACACCCTGCCCCAAGGGCTACTTCAGAATCATGATTAGAACAGATGGAAAATCCCGTTCCTAAATGACACCTCGAATACTAACCACCCAAGGCAACGCAGAGAAAAACAGCACCAGTAAGAACTGCTACACAATCCTGCTGACCCCTTGGCCAGACCCCAGATGAGGGGTCGTGGAAACTAGGGCTGGGCCGGCTACTCAACCAGGGTAATGTGTTAAAAAAAAAAAAAAAAACAGATTCTAATTGGGCTGGGGATGGGCGAGGGCTGGAAATCAAAGACTTTTTAACAAACGCCCCAAGTGATTCAGATAGGATTCGGCCAAGTTTGGGAGCCACTGATTAGAAAACAAGCTCGTCAATGGGGAATCAACTTAACTGACCCTTGGTCTGTCTGTCCTTGCCATGACCACCCAGGTCCGGCAGAACTAACATCTGATGACTGCTGGGAAGGCGGACAGGCCTGGCCTGACCCAGAGGACAAGAAAGGAGGAGTGACCTCCAGCCCAGCCCAGGGAATAAGCCTAGCAGGCGCATGGATTAGGTACAGGATCAACGGTCGTGCTTTCCAGGCAGGGAACCTGGCTCCTCGGGAAACAGCATGCTTCTAAGGGGGCAGAAAGACAAGGGGAAATTCTGCTGTTCCCCTGGGTGCCCAGACGGGGCTGCAGTTCACCTACTCTGCGGGCGGAGGCTTGGTCCTGGCCCATACGACAGATCTAAGGGGGCAGAAAGACAAGGGGAGATTCTGCTGTTCCCTGGGTGCCCAGACGGGGCTGCAGTTCACCTACTCTGCGGGCGGAGGCTTGGTCCTGGCCCATACGACAGATCTAAGGGGGCAGAAAGACAAGGGGAGATTCTGCTGTCCCCTGGGTGCCCAGACGGGGCTGCAGTTCACCTACTCTGCGGGCGGAGGCTTGGTCCTGGCCCATACGACAGATCTAAGACGCCCTTTTCTTTGCCAGCCTTGTCCTGCCCTCCAGCTGCTTTCAGCGTCGGAAATTCCTCGGGAGAGAAGGATAATAGTCGGCTTGAGGCCCTTAAACCTGTCAAGAGAATTGGAAAGACGTATGGAGCACGTGAGATTGGCATCAACAGTTCTCTGCTTTAACAACGGCACACGCTGGCAGCCACGCTGCCCTGAAGGGAGCTCCTTCCTGGGGTGCTGTCTGCGCTGGCCTTCTGTGTGTGCCCGCAGAGCGGCACTAGGGTTCCCTGAGGGTGCCAAAGGGAGGCTGCCCGCAGACCGCACCAGGTCCCTTGCCAGCCACCCTGCAGGAGCTGGTCACAAAGGGCAGGGGGTAAGGTATGGCAGCAGTTCCAGCCCAGATCCTTCCCTCCCACTCCTGGAAGAAGGCAGTAAGGTCCTTCCAGTGGCCCTGGGGGGGTGGATAAGCACGGTCTTTGGTGAAATCAGCCCAGTGAAGCCAACTGCTTTTGGATGGAGGTAATGCCCTGCCCCACAACGCCTCCACCCTAGATTTACACCCTCACCCTAGATTTATGCCTCTTCGTTTGTCCACTCCAGTTTACTATTTTCTACAGAGATCCTCAAGCCCTACAAGACCAAACATTTCACTCTTGCAATCTGGGAACAACTTCTTTGTTCTTTCATTCATTCCTCTACACTATGAACTCTGCACAGAAGAAGGCTTTTCTTAACTTTGTTCCAATCACTCACAGCACTTAGCACCGGGAACCTGAAATCGTCTTTTCGATGAATAGATAATAATCAACGATGCATTTTAGCGTCTAGAGTGGGATTTCGTCCCTCCCTCTCCTGGAAAATACAGCACGTGTCCAGCACCACACAAACTTAATAACAGCAATATCACACAGTAAAATGTCCAACTGTGACATGCCTTGATCCCTAGACAATACAGCCAAATCTGCCCCTAGGTATTACTGATCTGAGGACCTGCTAACTCAGGCAGACTTTGCCGGAAAGATGCAGCGGGGATTAGTGCAAACGCACAAGGCGGTGATTCATTCACCATCCCACTTAGTAAAAAGGTCCAGGGTCAAATGAACATGCCAGCGGGATAACTGGACACATTATTAACCAATGATTAACCTGAGAGACAATCGCCAAGGGTCACAAAGGAGCACTACTGCTCACAGAGTTGCTTCATTATGTTAAAAGGTCATTGGCAAGAATGAAATACGAAAGTCACGCTTTAAATATATGTTAGAGGGACTTCCCTGGTGGTTCAGTGGTTAAGACTCTATGCTTCCACTGTAGGGAGAGCGGGTTCCATCCCTGGTCGGGGAACTAAGATCCCGCATGCCGTGCAGCGCGGCCGAAAGAAAAGAAAAAACATAGGTAATTTGAAGTTAAAAAAAAAAAAAAAAAAAAAAAAACAGCAAATGCCTAGTACTTCTTTTCTGCCTCAACAGTCATGAAGGTATTATTCTAATCATGAATTAAACTTACCCTCCACAGATGCAAAAGATAAAGTGAAGAACTCAAAATCTCAAACCAAAGTAGCAGTATTCCTAAGGTTTGGACACCCTGTAATGTTCACCCACCAATCCCTCCTACCATCTGTTCTCTGCCACGAGAAACTGAGGCAGCGAAATCAGGGGCTTCTTCTGAGGCCCCAGATGGAGCTGCCGGTGGTGCTCTGGCAGCAGAGCCCACGAGCCACGTGCAGCTCTGGCCTCTGCCTGAACCACGCAAGCAGACCTCCTGGGCCTGATCCAGGTGAAACAGACCAAACGACCACCTTCTACATGGAGAGAGTCTGTCAACTCAGGAAGAACCCTTCTGAGTTCCAAAGAGTCATGAAGATGTTTGCGGGCCACACCCCCAAATCCCCACAGCCCCGGTGGCATCGCGGGCTTCTGACCCCGGCGTAGGAGGGGGACCAGGAGCTGGGTTCCCGCCCCAGCCCCACCTGGTCGGCACGTGTCCGTTCTCTCCTCTTGGGCTACTGGCCTCTGCCGTCTCCCAGACGGGCTATCCCATGTTTACAGAGTATTTTACTGTGTTTTAGGATTATTTTCTAAATCAAGTTTTCTTTTGACATGTAATACAACCAAAAGGTTCAAAGGTTAAAGAGCCTTAAAAGAGCGTAAACAGAAGCCTACCTCCTACCCTCGTGCCCCATCTGCCTACTTCAAACACCCTCGCAAAACAGGTAGTCTTCTGTTTCGTTCCTTCTCTCCCTTCCTCTTAGTTTCCTTCCAGAGATTTTTTTTTTTTAATGCGCACACAACACTTTTAGAAGCATACTTTCCCTCTCCCCAGTTGTTTGCACAAATGGTAATATACTCTGCGTACTATTCCACACTTTTTTTCACTTAAGAATATGTCCTGGAGATTTTGCCAGATCAGTAGAAAACTGCTTTTTTTCCTTACAGCCAAGCAGTATTTCATTAAAGTACCATCCTTTGACGGACATTTCAAGGGACCGTGTCCAATCTTTTGCTATTACAACGCTGCAATGAATAATCTTGTGCACGTCACTTCACACAGCTGTCAGTATCATCCACAGGGTGATCTCCTCCAAGTGGAACCGCCAGGTCAAAGGGTATCCGTGCTGGTGTGTGACGGGCAGTGCCAATTTACACTAGTTTTTTTTTAATCTCTAAGTTCTTATTAAATTAAAATGACTACTCCATTTACTTAAGGAATTTCCAACCTTATGGAAATGAAGGCTGCAGAAAGCAAAGAACCGCTGCTAACAGTGCGGTGAATCACCTTCACCACGCCTCTGTGAAGACCTTGCTTCCGGTCTGAAGTGCCTTGCTGCATCCCCGCCCCACCTGGCCCCCCTCACCCTCCAGGCCGGGGCAGCCGGCTGAGCTCCGCCGGCCCTTTCTCCTCCAGGCGAGCTGTGGCTCCAAAGCCCCCAGCACAGCTACGGGCTGAGCAAGGGGTGGGCCTTCAACCCCACGGCGACCCGAGGCCAGAAGGGCCCGTCCTTGGGGCGTCAGAGTGGCAGGGGTGTGTGGGGAAGGTGGCACACGGAGCTGGTTTTCTACTCTAAGCCATAAAACGTAAAGTCTGGCCAGGCCTTGGCCGGCAGGGATACGCAGAAGACAGAGGGCAGTGCCGGGACAGGGGCCAAGGGTAAAAAGGGCTGCCCGTGCTGTTGCACAGGAGAAAAAGCAACTGCGGTGTAGCCGCTCACACCACCGTCCCTCTCCATCCAGCTGGGGGCGCCGCTCAGCGTGCTCTGCACAGCGTGCTAGACACTGGGAGACCAGGAGAGTTCATGTAGAAGAATCTGGGTATTGGGCTCCTCTCAAGAACACCCGCGGACCCTGGGCCCACATTCTCAAAGGACTCCAGTCCCTCTGCCCCAGCGCCCCTCAGCCATGCCACTCGGGGGCTGCTCTGCTCTGGGCCTGCCTTGGAGCCACTGCAGTCCGTTGCTCGGCATTCACTTAAAACCCAGGACGCTTCCCCCTTCCACTCACCCCACATCGTCCCTGTGCTGAACCACCGCAGCCGTCTGAGTGCTTCCCCTGTGGCAGGCAGGACACCAGCGCTAACAAATACCACGCAACCTCCGCATGCTCCGGAGTCACCGCCCAAAAGCAAGCAGTTCCCAGGGCTGCTGATGTACAAACCCAGGTACAAAGCCAGCGCCCCGTAGGCAACACCTCCTCCCCAGGGGCCAGGGACTCGCTCCAATAGCGGCTCAGCCGACGAGGGAGCGCCGGGCCAGCGTCGGGTCTCCTCCGCACACCTCGGGAGGGCTGTCCTCAGCAATAACGTTCAATGAAACCAGAGAGCTGACGTGCTCTGCAGAATCGGCACTTCCACCGCCAGGGCAAAGGCAGTAACTCACTCAGGGAGCAGAGTCCACAAAGCTGCAAGCCGAAGACTGCCTGGACAGAACTGGAGCAGTCCAGAAAAGGCACTCATCCCTCCCACCCGCCCACCACAACGCCACACACACACTTACCACCTTCGTGTCCTGCTGGCTTTCCATTCAGCTGTGCCCATGACTTTGGTCCACCTGGCGCTGAACTTGTATTCTGAAGCAAGGAAGACAATGAGGACAGGGTCAGCCCGGCGGTCTGCCGTCCACGCTCTGAGCGAGCCAGAACAAGGTGCCCTCGGGTCCTCACCTCAGGTCCAGACCCTACACTAACGTACCCGCTACCACCACACGGGCAAGGCCCAACCACGTGGGCTTTCCACGCAGCCTCCCACTCGGGTGGCAGCCCGGGGTCAGGACCCACGGCCACATGACAGACAAGGAGCAGGCCGGAGGGCAAGCGGCCAGCTCAGGGTCACACGGCAGAGCCAGCGCTGCGCTCAGAATATGCTCCCGGACTGCCTCTCATGCCCACACAGAGCTACTCTGTCTTGCTCCAGGGACAAGACCAAACCCCAATTCTAGTGTGTCTGTCTGAACTACTGGGTAGCGCCGCTAACAGAACACGCGCACGCGGGAAAGCTCGTGTGCCCGACGAGTCGCTGGCCGGGCCACTGCACCACTTTCCACAGTTACTGCCGAGCCACGAGGCACCACCCCCCCCAACCCAGGTGCGAGGCCTTCCGCCTCCACTGATCTGGGCTTGCCCGGCTCGGCTCACCTCTGCTGAAAGCTCACTGCAGGCCAGGCATGGTGCTAGGCACACCTGGGCCACTTGGGTTAGACACTCAGCTAGTGCGGCGGGACCAGGACCTGCCCCCACCCAGCCTGTGCCCAAAGCCCCTTAAGGTCCCCAGCCACTGAACTCAGCTGTCTTCCCAACAACACGCTACTTAACCACGGAAGGTAAAGATACACAAATCCAAGCTGATGCAGCGTGATGTTCCATCACATACTGGACTAGATCCCAGATGAACAGTTACCCCTTCCCATCCTCCCCCTGCCGCTGCCGCCACACACGCTCAAGGCAGACGGCTGTCTCTCTTGCCTTCGATGCAGAGCTGAGCACGTGCAATAACCCATGTATTTATCGCAGACTTGCCCTGAGTGGCCTGGAATGCCCATGGTCCCCCGTGCAGACCACACAAGGGAAGTGCCAGCACCATGACAGGGGCAGGGCAGCCCCTGCTGGGGTTGAACGGCCCCTGAGGGCAGGGCGAGGCTCCAGACCAGCAGGAAGCAGACGGGCCCCGGGGCACTGCCATCCCACAGCCTCTGGCTTGGGGTCTGCAGCCACAGGGACGGCCCCCCTGCCCTCACCCACCGAAGGCACTAAACCGGCAGAGAAGGCCTAGGGCCCGTGAAGGGGTTACTAACACTGTGGCAAATCTCACCCCAAAGCCGGGAACCACCGGGGGTCTCCTCCCAACACCGTCCCCGCACGAGAGGAGAGCTGGTTAAGTGCCAGGTGGAGGGCCCGCGTGCCGGCTCCAGGACAGGGCCCGACCTGACCGCAGTCCCCGCGGCTCCCGTGCTCCACAGGTGCCCAGGCTGCACGCAGGCCCGGCCCAGGCCTGTTCGTCTCTAACAAGCTTGGAAGGTGAGTCTGACATAGAGCCAGGGCTGTAGAAAACAACCAAGGCTCCTTAATCGCACTCAGCTTCAAATTCTGGGAAACAGATACGAACTCTACACTACACGCTCTGACTGATCAGCAGGTCCCAGTGGATTTAGGCCAATGAACGTGCAGTCTCGCATGAATATGGATTTCTTCTTGCTTCTCCTTTAATTTCAAAGCACAGTTCAGTGTTGGGTAGGGAGGGTGTCCCTCCGGTAAAGCCATAAGCTTTCCCCGCAGATGGGGACGGCACCTCAGTCCTTCTACTGCCCAGGCAGCAATGCAAACTGAGCCATTCTTTCAAGGGAGCCAGTGAATGCCAGGTATCTGTCTAGATTTTTTCTGGTCTTCTAAAAGATTCAGACATCTCGTCTAGATTTCTAGCTACCGGATACTGGCCTCTGTAACCCACAGACAGACACCAATGGACCAAGTACAATATGAGCTCTTTTTTTTTTTTTTTTTGGCAGTACGCAGCCTCTCAGTGAGGGGCCTCTCACTGCCGTGGCCTCTCCCGCTGCGGAGCACAGGCTCCGGACGCGCAGGCTCGGCGGCCATGGCTCACGGGCCCAGCCGCTCCGCGGCACGTGGGATCTTCCCGGACCGGGGCACGAACCCGCGTCCCCTGCATCGGCAGGCGGACTCTCAACCACTGCGCCACCAGGGAAGCCCTGAGCTCTTGATTAAATCATGACTCTGTTTAGAGGCGTATGAAGTGCATGGATAAATAAAGGATTATAGCTCAGTATGTCCCAGAGCATGTTCTGTGAGACACTAGTCTCTAGAGATATTCAATGAAAAGAGGTTTCCAAGGACAAATACATTTCGGGACCGCTGTCCATGATGTCCTTTTCCTGGAGACTCACAGGACACATGAGCATACTGAAGACACTGAGAGAAAGTATGACATTAAGAAAAGCAAGTGAAGGAGGCTGCTTCGTTTTGTTTTCCAAACTCACCAGACCACTGAACCTCTCTCTGTAGCCTAACACTTGCTGTCTCCTTATGGCACTTGCTTCTGGGGAGACACTGCGGGGGGCCCAATCTAGCCTGTAGCTGCCAGAGTGACTCACCTCAAGCTAAGGCAACTGGAATCAAATTAGGCATCTAAATTCTATTCTGCATCTGGGGTCTCTCCCAAGAGTCACTCATCAGGTTTGCCTCTGGAATGAGCACGTCACGCAGAGAGAGCCACGCTTCTCAGCGACAGCTCCCACTGGTCCCCAGCGCCAGGGAGCTCAGAGGCGCCGACGCCTAGGCAACCATCGGGACCGGGTCCCCAGCACCTACCTCCTGACTGATCGACTGTGTCGGTTTCTGCAAATTGGAGACAGATTTCTGCAAACCCGGCTGCGGCAGCAACTCCGGCGGCTGAGAGGCCGTCGCACTGGAACTAGACAAAGGCAGGACACACACAGGAATTAGACAGGCACCGGCCATGCCCACAAGGTCCCTCCACATTCCCGAGAGACACGGCTGCTCGCTGGCTGGGAGCAAGACCTCCTCTGGCCAATAAAAATACCTTCCCCGGCAGACTCCTAGGCTGGCCAAGACAACGAGAAACTGGCCACGTGTGAGGCCTGCTCACCGACATCTGATAGGACAGGCCAGCCCTCTGCCTTTCCGCAGAGGCTTCTGTCGGCAAACAACGAAGAGATGGAGGATCTGCCACGAGGGAGACTGCGTCGGGGCGGGGAAGGGGCTCTGAGCTCCCGCCCCTCACTCCTGACCAACAGCTCACAGCTCCTCAGGGGCTGATCTCTTTGAAGCATGAGCAGATTTTTTTTTTAAACCTTCTCTCGGCTTATAAAAGAAATACATGCTCATGGTAAAAATAAATAAATACATATAACAACACAGAATTTGTCACGATCTCATCCTCCTGAGAGAAACTCAAGCAGATTTTTCTACATATACTAGCATAACATTTTGTAACACAAGTAGGTTACCACCATACATACACAGTCCAGTAACTCGTGTTTTACTCAATGCCCTTGACATCTTTTCGTGACAACACATGTGGATCTACTGATTTCTTTTAATGACACAGTACAGGTGGATGGGTCACAACGTGCCAACCTCCAATTTTTCTTCTATTACAGATAAAACTGCAAGGAGCATTTTTCTGTACACATCTTGGCACACTTGTGTGTACGCAATTCAGCAGTCTAAGTTCTTAGAAGTGGGACAGCTGGATCAAAAGACGTTTTAAAGTTTAAAAGACACCATGGAGCTACCCTCCAGCAAAGGTGCGTCTGTCGATCTATACCCCACGAGCAATAAGAAGCGTTCTGATGGAAGATTTCTGCCAACTTGCAGCCTTCCAGTCACTCTTTCTGTTCAACCTTCCACCCAACGAGCTTCAAGGAGGACAGCAATCCCCTGGCCAGAATCCAGCCAATGCTGGTGGCTCAGCTGAAGCCAAATTCTACACACGTCCAAGGCTTACTCAACCGAGTAACTCACCACCTGTGATTATTACACAATGAAGGCCACTGACCCTCCTCTCTCACATCACCTTCTACCTGAAATAGATGCTTCCGGGTGGTGTCACTTCTGTGGTCTCCACACACTGAGTCCCAGCAGGTGCGCCACCCCCCTCGGCCGCCTCCCTGGCAGCCTGGCGAGGACGTGGCCCGGGGGCAGCGAGAAGCAGCGCCGGGCCTGCTGCCCCGCCAGCACTCACTCTGCGCCTCGGGCTGCCAAACACGCTTCGGCACGCCGGCCTCGCTGAAGAGGCCTGATGCTTTAGATGCCACTGGTGCCTAAGACTGGATAAAAGGAGGGAGCAAGGCTCTGTCCTCTCTCTAGAGCTTTCAGCAGCACAGGCATTTCAACGCTTACACTGCACTGTCTGCAGCGTTTACGCGTGCATAGAACGAGGACATCGGCCACGTCCCGCCTCTGTGCCAGGCCCTGTGCTAAATACGTGACTGGGGTAAATCTCGTCCATTTCCTGTAGTCACCCCCAGAACCAGGTGTTATTTGTATGTCTCAGAAGGACAAGATGCTCAGAAGTCAAATAAACCAGGTCCCATAAACCTAATAAACGGCCCGGCTGGAAACCACACACATCTGTCCAGCTCGAAAAGTCACACTACACGGTCAATCAGGATGACCCCTAGGCCAGCTGCTGGGAAATGTCTTACGATCTGTTATTCCCGATCACCTGACCCAGTTATTGGCTCACTCTCTACATCTTGTCTGAAGTAACTACAGAAGTTTTACAGAAGCTACTGGCCACTTCCAATTAGAGAAAAGGACCCTGGCTGGCAGGCTGTGCTCTGGGCCGCTCTTACCTCCTGGGTCCTGAGGATCGGCCGCCGGACCACAAGGGAGGCAGCGCAGGACAGGGGGCGAGGCTGGGCCGTTCTGTTTTCACGGCAAACCCCGGCAGCAGGGCTCTGCCTGCCAGCCTCAGCGAGGCCCCAACCTGCCCAAACCCCTCCCAGCGCAAACCACAACCCCCTTTCCTGGACACCCTCCCGCTGGCTGGAACGCAGCCGGGGGCCACGGGCCACAGGAGGAACGAAGGCTCAGGCGGCACACTCGTGCTTTCAGCGCCACCACACAACAGCAGCCAAAACAGCCGCGCTGCCCCTCTAAAGATGATTTCTGTGCCAGATGCCGGGCCTCCTAAGGCTCCCGTAAGTGCTGTGCTGGCAGAGGGTGGGCCTGCAGGGAGGCTGCGCGCTGACCCCGAGTGCCTGGACTGGGGTGGCCGTCCTTGGTAACTGGGTCCTACGGAGCATGTGCAGGCACCTGTGTGGGGCGCTGCTGCCCCACAGCTGGGACGGCTCCTCCTTCTCCACCTGGGGCCCGGCACCCAGGGACCCCAACCAGAGTGAAGCGCTCAGCTCTGCCCACAGTGGCTCCTCTGAGAGAGATGAGCCCTTCTTAACAAGGCACAGGGGACACTGGTCACCAGGAAAAGGCAGCTCACGGCAACACTGTTGCATCGGCTCCCAGAGCCAGGAAAAATGAAGGCAGGGAGCAAGAAACTGCTAAGCAGCAGGAGTCGGGGTGAAAGAAGCTTCCTTTGGAACCTGCCCAGTTCTCCAGAGCTGTCCCCTGCAGGAGGAGAGGGTGCCAGGCCGTGGACAGAGCTCCAGCTCCCGCCTGCTGCCCGCCCCTCCGCTCTCACCTCTTTGGGTCTTGCTGATCCTGCTTGTTTGCCCATCCCGTCCCGTCCTTGGGTACTATAGCGATGTTGGGGTCGTTTCCTCTGTTTTCAGACTTCAAGCTTGGCAGGTTTGCAGGCGGTGGCATACGCCGGGCTGTGGCAACTTTCCCGAGACTCTGTAAGCCATGTCTAGGAATAACTGCGTGGAGGGAGAGGTGGAAAGAGATGTTGCACAGAAAGTCATGGAAGGAAAGATGCCGGGTTCATTCAGCTGCTCTTCCAAACTCTAGAGGATGACAGAGGCAACCAAACAAAAAACAAGGGACAGACCCGCCACGGAAACACACAAAAAGTGCTTGGTAGTCACTTGTAGTCAGTCCTTTTACAAGCTCTTCACCGAGGACTTCAGAGACACAGGAGCCGCTGAAGTCTGTGCGAAGGCTTCCGGTTTACTTGTGGGCAGGAGGCTCAGGGCGTTTAGGACATGGGGGAGGGGCCAGGCCTAGAAACCTCCATCCCACAGAATGAGCAGCCCTGTGCAGAGGGGAGACTGCTCTGGCCTCGTTGCAGCAGGACTGAAGGGACAGCCTCGCCTAGACCCAAGCCAAGCCTGAGCAGGGCCCCCAGCATTCATAAAATCCTCAAGGGGTGTGGACAGAATCAATAGGAACTTTTCCCACCAAGCTCCGGAATATCAGAACCATGAAACCTAAAGGGGTAACTCTGATGCAAATTAAATTCCATTCTACCCATCGGGTTCAAAACATCCATGGCTTTAATAAGATAAGACAGATGAGGAAATAATCCTAGTAGAGCAGAGTCAGGATATTCCAGGCTCTGAAATCAGACATCAAATAGGAGCAGAGGGTGACGTGTTTCCCCTGAATTACAGGATGACCACCACGTGCCCAAAAGACTGGTCTGCAGGGACCATTCCTGTCTGACCAGACAGGGGACTCTAGGTTTTCCTGATCCTTGACCTGGAGCTTCTCACTTAAGGGAAAGCATAAGGAGCTGGCCTCCAACCCCCTCTTACCTGAGGATCTGATCGAGTCTACTGATTTTCCTTTATACTTATCAAACAGGCTGAGAGTCGAATACTTGCTTTTCCCATCCTTGCCCTTGGTTATTTGCCCCAAACGATCGGACATTGCGATGAAATGTCATCTAGTAAGGAAATTTTTCTCGGCACCGCTCCCGATCTGCCTTTGAAGTGGGGGAAGAAAAAAACAAAAGAAGTGTTAATACAACAGAACCTCTGGTCCAGTGGACGGAATCCTTTATGGATCGTGGATCTCCCTGAAGATCTGGAGAAAGCTTTGGACTCTATCCCTAGAAAGATGCCCTTAGCACACACAGGCAGTCTTGCTCACATTTAAAGAGCAATGCTAAGAACTCTCCCTGCCTGAAAATCAGCTGACTGTCACTCACCAACCACACGGAGATGTAAACTTCTACACACTGAGTCCTCTCCCCGAGTCAACGACAGCTCCTCAAGGTGGAAAAACAAATGCTCGTCCCTTGTAGCACATCCACGTAACATCGAAAATAAGGTCGTCCTTATGGAAGGCTACTGTCCCTTTCAAGGATGAGCAGACCCAAACCAAAGGGAAGCACACAGTCAGGAAATCACCCAGGAACAGCCGGGTGCAGGTACCTGTCAAACTAAAGAACCAGCACCCAGAGGGAAACACCTGCTCAGGCAGCAAGAGCAGGGCTCTCTGAGGTGTAGACGGGGCAAGCAGAGGGCAGGCCTCCCGGGGCAGAGCCCACACGGCTTCACTGTCCACTCCTGCCCTCCACTCAGAGAACATCTTGAAAAACCGACCAAGGAAGAAGCTTCTCCCCTCTGCTGCCTTCTAACTTTCTACGGGCTCCTCTAGGGGCACTTTCCTCATTCACTTCCTCGCTCATCCACTCCGATACTCAGCAACGCTCCAACACGCCAACGCCAGCTCCAGTGCCTTTTGTTCCACCCTCTCTATCCGTGACTCGAAACAGGCACTTGGTGTAGCTGCGGCAGGAAGGTCTGTCATTTCATCCTATTCTGAAGCCACGCCAGCCAGGAGGGCACATCCAGTGAGCCGGGTACATCCATCCTTTCATTCATTTCACATGAAACCCGACACTCAAGACCCGCCGGTCACTGTCTCCGGTACAGGAATAGATAAGCACGCAACCTGCATCTGGAAACACTCGTGCACCTCAATGGATGCCTAGGGGTGAGCGTCGTGAGCTGCATACGATGCGCAGGGGTCACCTACCGGGTGCAGCTACAGCCAGCCAAGGGCGAGGCCCACGTGCAGCACCCGGTCCCCAGGAAGCGAACCACACTGCAGTGTCCAGGAGACACAGGGCTCCAGGAAGAAACAAACCAGCAGAAACGCTCAGGAGGTCACCAAGCCTACACGTCAGAGCACTCAATGCCAGCCACCTTCCCCAGTGCCTGCCTCACGTACGAGGAGCAAGGAACAGCGGTGACAGCGAGGGAAACCAGCCCGAAGTGCCCGAATCCAGGTTTTGATGCCAAGGGTTCCAGGACACACCCCTTTATCTTTAAATCTCCCTCTCCGAAGCTGCACCCAGTGAGTTTCTGCCAAAGTCAGCACTAGTAATAACCTCCCCTGGCTGCTTCCCCCAGACTAGGCTGTAAGCCCCTCCTCCAGGAAAGGGACTGGATCGTGTTTGTGTCAGACCAGTAATTAATAGGCTTTCAAATGGAAAACAACCTGAAATTCTCCATTAAGACTAGATGAGATCTAATTTTTAGACACTTGTCATATCAAACCAACAGAAAAGATCACTGGGGTGGGAACATGAATCCCCTCCAATACACATGGGCACACGCACGTTCCACTATGAACAAAAGCCCTTGAGACGGCCACCAAGGTGACAGCCACACACGGCCCCAGCCTGCACAGCTCAGTCTAAAACAGGGGTTGGCAAACACTAGTCAGGGCCCCAGCCAATGGCCTGCTTTGTAAGGCCCTCAAGCTAAGAATTATTTCTTTTCTTACATTTTTCATACTTGTTTTAAAGAAACAAAAAATATGCAACAGGACAGGTGGCCTGCAAACTTTGCTGACTCTGGTTCTAAAAGGAAAAGCCTTAAAAAGGCACTTTTGAAGGTCTCCAGGCAGCCCTGCAGAGGCCCTACAGCTCCAGCGGGGGTCCAAGGAGGGGCCCCGGCAGAGGGATGAAGTCTTTTATCGTCCGTAGGAGACCACTCCACGGGCTATAACTGGGATACTGAGGGACTCCTGGCACTCTGCTGAATAACAAAAACGTTGATGTCCTAATTCCCAGAACCCGTGACTATGTCCCCTTCTCAGGCAAAGGTGTGATTAAATTAAGGATATTGAGCTGGGGAGATTATCCTGGATTATCTGGGTGGGCTCAAGGTAATCACAAGGGTCCTTACAGGAGGGAGGCAGGAGGGTCAGACTCTAAGTGGCTGACAACAGGGGCAACACGCTGGAGGGGTGCTCTTTAAAGTTGGAAGGGGCCACGAGCAGAGGGGTGCAGGCCGCCTCGAGAAGCCGGAAAAGGCCAGGGAATAGATTCTCCCCCAGAAGGAGCACAGCCCAGCCGACACCTCAATTTCAGCCCAGCAAGATTCATTTTGGACTTCTGACCTCCAGAACTCGGAGAGAACACATCTGTGCTGCTTTCAGCCACTAGATTTGTGGTAATTTGTCACGGCGACAACAGGAAACTATTACAGTTGTTTACTCAACACGTTTTTACTAGGCAGGCACTGTCACGTGCCGAAGCCCTGAGCTGGGACTGGGATCCAGCAGAGGATTAAATGGACACAAGCTCCACCCCACGTCCAGCCTACAGAGATGACGGGACTCACCCACAGTCACACAGCCGATTAATAAGAAGCATGTTCCAGAATCTCTCACTTCAGCACAATGATGGAAAATGCTAACTTACAGCTACATCTCTGCTGTCCCTGACCACAACTTTCACCTGACCACTGAACCTACAAACACTTCTGAACAAAGCCAGTGATACCTCCCTTCCCAGCCACACAACTTTCAGGACTACAGATGCCGCATCATCCATTTAAATCCAGATAACTAGTTCTTCACTAAATTAAAAACCAAACCAACAAAGAGAAATAAAAATTATTCACCAGACATTCTGGGCCATCAAATTGCTACATTAAATCTTAACATGCTTGATTTTTTTTTTTTTTTTTTGCGGTACGCGGGCCTCTCACCGCTGTGGCCTCTCCCGCTGCGGAGCGCAGGCTCCGGACGCGCAGGCTCAGTGGCCACGGCTCACGGGCCCAGCCGCTCCGCGGCATATGGGATCTTCCCGGACCGGGGCACGAACCCGCGTCCCCTGCATCGGCAGGCGGACTCTCAACAACTGCGCCACCAGGGAAGCCCAACATGCTTGATTTAAAAAAAAAATTTATTTATTTTATTTATTTATTTTTGGCTGCGTTGGGTCTCTGCTGCTGCGTGCGGGCTTTCTCTAGTTGCAGCGAGCAGAGGCTACTCTTTGTTGCAGTGCGTGGGCTTCTCACTGCAGTGGCTTCTTTTGTTGCAGAGCACGGGCTCTAGACTCATGGGCTTCAGTAGTTGTGGCACGTGGGCTCAGTAGTTGTGGCTCACGGGCTCCAGAGTGCAGGCTCAGTAGTTGTGGCACACGGGCTTAGTTGCTCTGTGGCATGTGGGATCTTCCCGGACCAGGGCTTGAACCCGTGTCCCCTGCACTGGCAGGCGGATTCTTAACCACTGAGCCACCAGGGAAGCCCAACATGCTTTTTAAAAATCAGATGTCTTGGGCTTCCCTGGTGGCGCAGTGGTTGAGAGTCCGCCTGCCGACGCAGGGGACGTGGGTTCGTGCCCCGGTCTGGGAGGATCCCACTTGCCGCGGAGCGGCTGGGCCCGTGAGCCATGGCCACTGAGCCTGCGCGTCCAGAGCCTGTGCTCTGCAGTGGGAGAGGCCACGGCGGTGAGAGGCCCGCGTACCGCCAAAAAATAAATAAATAAAATTAAGAACAGAACTACCATATGAGCTGGCAATCCCACTTCTGGAAACTTATGCAAAGAATATGAAAATACTAATTTGAATTTGAAGAGCTACATGCAACCCCCCTATGTTCATCACTGCATTATTTACAATAGCCTAATGGATGAATGAATATAGAAGATGTGGTATAGACACACAATGGAATACTATTCAGCCATTAAAAAAGATGAAACTTTGACACTTGCGAGAACATGGATGAACCCTGAAGGCGTTGCGCTAAGTGAGACAAGTCGGACGTAGAAAGACAAGTACTGTATGATTTCAACTCATATGTGGAGTCTGAAAAGCCAAACCAACAGACAAAAAAATAAATGAACAGACCAAAGCAAACAAAAACACACAGATACAGAGAACAGAGCAGGGGTAGCAGAAAGGAAGGGGTGGGGAGAGGGCGAAATGGGCAAAGGGGATCAACGTATGGTGACAGACAGAGACTAAAGTTTTGGTGGCGAGCACGCACTGGGGCACATACAGAAGTAGAAATATAAAGTTGTACACATGAAACATATAATGATATAAACCAATGTTACCTCAATTTTTAAAAAAATCTTAAAAAAAAAAGCCTTGTCAGTCCAAACTTCTGCCAGTTCACTGATGCAAACCCATCCTTCTCTGATTCTTTACTTCCTGGGCCCACGGGCAGAGGTTAGAGTAGACACAGAGAGCTCTCAGTGGGTCTTCCTGGTGACACCATGCTTCTCTGAACTGACCAGTCCCCACACTCACCCTCACGGAGCACCAGGAGACCGGAGCCTGACCGTACCCCCTCTTCCGGCACCCCAGAAAAAAATAAAGAAAAACCCTGGCCAAGGGGAACTAAGAGGTACTAGTTGTTGGTCAAAAACTGTTGCTTGAACTATGTCCTCTAAATAAATTCAGCCATTCAGCAAACACTTATTGAGCACCTACTACGTTTAGGGAATATGCTTTCTACTCCTTTTGACAAGAGCCCCTCAGTGAAGCCAAAACAGGGAACACACTGGACTAACGCCTGCAACTAAACCCATACATGCACTCTTTAGAGGGACCCTTCTCCCACTTTTTAACCAAGTTTTGCACCTGCTGGGCACACTACTATCCTCTCTAGACCTCAGTTTCCCCACCTACAGAACTGAGGGGCCAAGACAAGATTTCACAAATGCCAGCGGGTTCTAAAATCAAACGTGTCAATGTTAATAACCTCCAGCCAGGGAATTACACGATTTATTGTCAAAGCAGCCATGTCTTACCACACATCGGGACTGGATTCTGTACTTTTATAGAAATCTGGGGTGCTAACAGGCCACACTACTGAGCCACCATTGCTATGAAGACGACACCTGTGCGGAGGGGGCCTGGCACTTCTTCACTGTAATGCTCCACAGTCAGACTGCACAGATGGACACCCTTCGGCCTCAATTCTCTCTTACAGCAGGGTGGGCAAATTGCAGTCAGCCTAAAGAACGTGCAAGAGGGCACGCACGTTCCACAAAGCAACAACTATTTACTACCTGGCCCTTTACAAAGCAAGATTACAGACACCAGCCTCAGGGCACGCAAGGGGTCATTTATTGAGCCAGATTTCACTGGACACAAATCCAAAATACAAATAAAAACACTCTGGCTTCCCCAAGGGTATGCAGGTATGTATCTCCTCCAGCGAATCAGTGTCAAGTTTGGGGCCCAGCTCTGCCCCACACCCATCTGGCTACTCTGCTCGCCCCTCGGTTTTCACAAACATCACCAGTCACATTCACACAGACACACACACACACACACACACACTCCACTAGCCTGTCAGATAACAGACTTGCAGGCAAACATGTGGGTGTGACTCGTGAAGCTGGGGAGGCGAGGGAACACGCTTCTGGGTGGGTCAGAGGCGTGTCCATTCCAGCCTGCCTCGTGCCTGGATCCGCCTGGATCCGGGAGAACCAGCCGAGACACCGGGTTCTGCAGGCAGCACAGACCAAGTGTGGAGCACAGCCACGGCTTTCACACTGCTTGCTCTTCCTTTTCTAGGCAACAGAATTCATTTCTGTTTTTTTTATTTCCTAAACAAGATCTAATTTGGAACCTCAGTATTACATATAAAACAGCTACAAGCCAAGTGAGCGCCATCCCCCAGTCCTGCCCCCATTGCTGGAAGCCTGCCTTCCCACGCGGCCACCTGAGGCCCCGCGGCACGTGAAAATGGCTCGCTTGAAAGAAACAGAGGAAAGCAGGACCCGAAGTCCGTGTGAAGACAGCTTTGAGGAACGAAGAAAAGGACGTTTTAACAATATTCCAGGTCTGCCCCTCTTGGCGAGTTACCTGAAGGAGTGCTGAGGGGCCCAGGCTCTGCTGGAGCAATACAAGCAGAAAGCTTCACCAGCAAAGGCAACGTAGTCGCCAGGCCCCAGGCCTCCAGCCGGTCGCCAGCCGCCTGCTCTCGGTCCACCAGACGGAGGGCCTCCCGCCCTCCAGCTTATCAAAAGCCATTTCCGAGGAACAGGATGCGTTTCACTCCCACTTGGGTACCAGCCAGCGACAGACGCCCGCTCGGCCAGGGACTCCCCGGGGAAGCGCTCCAGCTCCGCGCTCAAGGCCGGCCGGCATCCTCTCGAGAAGACACTACTGTCATCAGCCTGCTTTACAGAGGAGGACACGAAGGTGAGGTGAAGGCAGAGAAGTCTCCGCCCAGGGTCACAGGCTGGAGCCCGGGCAGAAACACCAGGCTACAGAGGGGCCCTGACGCCAGGGTGCTGAGGCTCTGTCTGTGGGAGGGTGAGTGCACTGGCTCTGACACGGGGCAGCGCCAGCTCAAGGCTGCCTTCTAGGCAACTGCACGGATGACCGGACCGGACAAGCCGTTCAACGGTGAACACTCTATACACACACCAGGGCTGCCCACAGCCAGACTTACATCGGGGCCAACCCAGGCTTTTCACAGGTCTCCCTGAGTCTGGTAACATTTGGTCACATCACCTGCTTTCCTAAGCAGTCCTCAATCCTCAGGACACCTGGAGCCATCACCACCAACAATGAAGGACTCAATGCGAGCTCCAGCCCGGACCCCCCTGCTCGGAGCGGAGGTGGTCGGTCACCGGGGAAGACCCACGAGATACAGAAACAGCACGTTCGGGCTAAGTGCCACCGGCTCCAGACACAAGCAGAAGCCCCCAACCGGGGTGGGGAAAAAGGAAAGCATCATCCAACAGGAAGGGAAGCTGAGCAGCCCGGATAAACAGATCAGGAAACAAGCACGTAGGTCAGTAAAGGACCTGGTCCTCAGACAGTATGCTTGTCCAGTCTCAATCAGAACATAAAGAACCATCCCCCACAAAATCCGGGTACAAGATGAATAAACAATTCCATCCTTCTCCAACACGTCAATGTCTGCCAAAAAAACCACAACTTCAACATGGGGAGGCGCCACATCACCTAGTTCAAGTCATCAGATGTGTGCCGCCTGCTCTGTGTAGCAGACATGGGGCTCCTAGCTGCTGGAGGTGTGGAGGCAACGAGACCCCAGCCCGCCCTCCAGAGCAGGCTCTAGACGGCGGCATCTCCATCACCGCCACTCAACCCCCAGCGCTGCTGCAACCACAGACAACATAAACGAAGCAGCAGAGCTGGGTTCCAATAAAACTTTATTTACAACAACAGGAGGGGCGCTGGATTTGGGGCTGCAGTTGGCTGACTCCTAGTCTAAAGGGAGAATCCGATGTGGAAAAGAATACACCACAGCAAAATGGATTCAACAAAAAGGGGCTCACGTATCCCCCAGGACTACGCCCCAGGAGGAGGCAGGAGTGGGGGGCGGGGATGGGGAATCCCGCCTGGGTTTGCAGGGAAGCTTCTGCTCCCTCACTCGGCGACAGCATGACCAACTCCACACCTCCAGCTTCCAGGGCCCCAGTCAGAAATCCAGGGCGGCCACAAGCACAGGGCCCCGCACCTTTCCAGCCTCCCGAGGCAGGAGCTGGCCCACCTGCAAAGCTGGAGCCTGGGCCCAGGCATCCCACCCGCAGGAGCCCAGGCAGGGGAGGCTTCAGCGGGACAGGCCAGCACAGACCTCTCCAAGAACAAGCTGCCTGCAAATAAAGGCCTGAGGGACGAACAAAGGGCTGGGGTTAAAGGAGACTCAAGCCACCACCCGAAGACGTCCACACCTCTGAGGGAAGAGCAACACCTCAGGACACTACAGCAATTAAAAATAAGGACGGGGCTTCCCTGGTGGCGCAGCGGTTGGGAGCCCTCCTGCCGATGCGGGGGACGCAGGTTCGTGCCCCGGTCCGGGAGGATCCCACGTGCCGCGGAGCGGCTGGGCCCGTGAGCCGTGGCCGCTGCGCCTGCGCGTCAGGAGCCTGTGCTCTGCAACGGTGAGAGGCCCGCGTACCGCAAAAAAAAAAAAAAAAAAAAGACGAAGGCCTGAGCTGCAGGAACCAAAGCACTTCCCCGCCCCCAGCTGCCTGCACACCGCAGGGGCTGCAAGCCCCATCCCCGCTTGCCGTCCTGCCCTAAACCCTTCCACCAGAGCCAAACCAGGTCACAAGCACATGCTCAGACACCTCCAACCTCATCCCACTGCTCGGGGTCAAATCCAAACCCTCCGCACAGCAGGAGGAGAGCGAAGCTTCAGCCGCCACTCCCCCAGCGCCGGCATTACTGCCTGAGCCATCCCCCCCTCACCCCACCCCCCAGACCCCGTCCGTGGGAAAACTGTCTTCCGTGAAACCAGCCCCTGGTGCCAGAAAGGTTGGGGACCGCTGCTCTAAGCCAACACACGGCCCCAAACCACCACCCAGTCTCGTCCCACCCCATCCCCCACCACTTTCATCTCCAAAACGGGTTTGCATCCTGCCTCCACACTCGCCTCTTTCCCTGTTGACTTAACAGAGATGAACATACTGTTACCCAGTTCACAGGTCTGACATCAGGAATAATGAAAGAACGAACACAACACATGTGACCCAGTTCTCGCTCGCCCTGAGAAGGCTCTCCACTGCAGGCAGCTACTACCCTGGCTCTGCCCGACCATCAGCCCTGCAACACTACTTCAACCTTCCAGACTCCTATGCAACCAGCGAAGCCTCCAACTTCTCACCTACCTTTGGGCTCCTGGGCTTCTGGGGCTACAGGGACCTGACCCCACTTTGCTGTCTCACAGCTTAAGGGCCCTGATGCAGAGAAGAGACCTTCAAAACCAAGCTGAAAATTCACAGGTGTTTAGGATCTGCTTGTGGACCCCTTTAATTAATTCTCAGGAGACAGAGATGCACTCTAATGCTCAGAAAACCCTCGAGATCGACACTCCACTGTGACCACATTTTAAACAGCACTGCACTGCCCCAGTCTCAAGGTTTCCCATTTGAGGGCAATAAGCAGGGATATGCAACGCAACCACACGCTGGTGTCGGGACTGCCTGCCTCATGGAGGTGGATAATCCAGGTCCTGCTCATCTGTCCACCCATAACATTTTTAGAACAAAAGGAATATACGCTTGATACAGAAAAACTGCAAAGCCTTAAAAAAATGAAAAGTGATCACCCGTCGGCCAGCTCCCAGTTACACTGCTGATGTCCCTTCACCAGCACAAGTCACTTAAATTCAGGGGCCACCATGCTGCAATGCTAATTATCCTGCCTCCTGCTACTCTAGTCTACTGTGGTTGTGTTTCCTATTTCAAGAGTTCAGCAATGAAGGTCATAAAACACTATATCAATTCTAAACAGATTTGCTCTGTGTTTAAAAAAATTTTGAAAATGATTTTAAGGAAAGCTTAGAGAGTACT
Source organism: Kogia breviceps (assembly GCF_026419965.1). NCBI lineage: Eukaryota > Metazoa > Chordata > Mammalia > Artiodactyla > Physeteridae > Kogia > Kogia breviceps. The sequence continues at coordinate 4,950,990 of NC_081317.1, forward strand.
GTAGACAGGCCAAGCACAAGCACATGGAGGCTGCTGTCCCAGCCAGCGGGGACTTTGTTTGCACCCAAAACCTTTCCCGTAGGAATGACGTCACCTGTAGCAGCTAGAATCTGGGCTACTTCCACACACACACACACACACACAGCCACCACACACACACACACACACACACACACACACACACACACACACACACGGCACACACACACACACACACACACACACACGCACACACACACAGCCAGGACAGAAAGAGCCTGAGCCCAAATGCCGCAGCAGGGACCGAAGCTCTACTTTGGAAGGCTGTTGTGGGAACTGGAGATAACGGCCCCAAGGTGTGACGGGAACTGGGTGGCACAGACAAGGGACCCCTCAAACAGGCCCTGTCACTCCCCCCACCCCACTACACTCTCTGCACCTTCAGGCTCCCTCCCTTCTCAAGAAAGCAGGGACAGAGAGCTCACTTTCTGAAGGGAGGCAGTGACCAATGACCAGACATCCCAACCCACCCTTTCTTCAGGGCCTCACAGCACACGGTAGCTCCAGACGTTCTGACACAAAAAGACAACCACCGCTGATCATGTGGCAGCCGAGGGGTATAACTGACAAACACACACACAACTATGCAAACACATACGTACATAAATGTGACTGTGTACTTATCTACATGTGCACACACACCCCAGAAATGACCCTAATTCAGTTCCGTTTGATTCACAGAAACTATCTAGAAAACAGGGGTGTTCTGTTTAAACGTGTTAGAAGGACCATAGGCATTTATAGCTCACCTTTCCAAAACCCTCTAAAATGACAACAGAGACCCCAAAGACAGGGATGATTTTGGCAGAGAACAGACATCAGTAGTAACAGATTTAGGACATTATAGATCCTAGGAACTGAGGACCCCAGAGAGCTGGGAAGGTCCTAAAGTAGTGGGAGCCCTGTAAGACTGCGGGGGGGGGGGGGGGGGGGACGGTGAGGGGAGGTAAAGCTGGGAGGAGCACTTCAGAAAGGCTGCATATGTGCAAGAGCCAGCCTCCCCATCGCCTCCCTGCCCGCCCCCCCCCCCCCCGCCACTCCCTAAATAAATTAAACAAGAGAAGTCTAGGGCTTCCCTGGGGGCGCAGTGGTTGAGAGTCCGCCTGCCGATGCAGGGGACGCGGGTTCGTGCCCCGGTCCGGGAAGATCCCACACGCCGCGGAGCGGCTGGGCCCGTGAGCCGTGGCCGCTGAGCCTGCGCGTCCGGAGCCTGTGCTCCGCAACGGGAGAGGCCACAACAGTGAGAGGCCCGCGTACCGCAAAAAAAAAAAAAAAAGAGAAGTCTAGACTTGAGAACAGCAGCATCAGAGGGGGTGGGGGTGAGGAAAGGAGCGAAAAGAAGAAGCCAAGTGCAAACCTGAGGCGCCTGAGGCTCCCTCCGCTCTGGCCTCACAGCAGAGTCGGTAGACAAACCAATCACCCGCCTCCCTTCACACCCCTGTCAAAGAGGGACTCTTCTCTTGAAAACCTACAGAGCAGACCTTGGGGCTGGAGGATAAAAGGTTGGCTTCTCACCCACCCACCCCACTCCCAAGAGCCCCCTCTGACCCACCCATCCAGTTTCCAATCAGCTGTGTCTGAGACCTCAACTACAAGACAGAAACCAAACAAACAAACTAAAGAACCTGGAGGGGGGCTTCCCTGGCGGCGCACTGGTTAAGAATCCACCTGCCGATGCAGGGGACACGGGTTCGAACCCTGGCCCAGGAAGATCCCACATTCCGCAGAGCAGCTAAGGCCATGCGCGCCACAACTACTGAGCACACGCGCCTAGAGCCCGTGCTCTGCAACAAGAGAAGCCACGGCAATGAGAAGCCCGCGCACCTCAACGAAGGGTAGCCCCTGATCGCCACAACTAGAGAAAGCCCGCGCGCAGCAGCGAAGACCCAACGCAGCCAAAAATAAATAATTAATTTTTTTTTTAAAAAAATTCAACTTCAATAGAAGAAATGCAAGATAAAGTCAAGGATCTCTCAGAAAACATAACAAGGAGGTGAATTAGATTAATCCAGGAATCCAAATCTAACTAGGATTTCTAGAAACACAGAGGCAAAAGGAGGGAAATTATCAAATAAAAATTACAAGAGAAATTCCCAGAGCTGAAGTACCCAAGGCTGCAAGGGCCCGCTGAGTGCTCAGAGTAAGGCATGTAAAAGGAACACAAGGTACAACATGAAACTTCAGTACACTAGGGATAAAGACAAGAACCCAAAAGCTGCTGAAAGCCAACCTTCCCTCCACCCCCCCCCAAAAAAGGTCCCAGGGAGGAACAAGGGGAATGGCAGTGAGTCCTCAGGGGCCACTGTGATCCTCACCAGCATCATCCCCGCCTCCCCCACCCCAGAAAACAACTTTCACTCGAAAATCCAGTACCCAGCTGACCAAGTCACGGGCAGGGATAGAAAAAGACTTTTTCAGGTGCACACAAGGACTCAAAACATTCATCTACCTTCTTAGAAAGTTGCAGAGAAAGATACCCTAATGAACAAGAGAGAAAACCAAGACAGAGGTAAATGCTGCAGTAGCCATTCCTGCCTGCCTTTCTGGAAGCTAGTTCTCCGTTCTTCCTTTCCAGAGGAAGTGACCTGGTCCTTTCCCAGGCAGACAGCAGCTGGGAGGCTAACCCACACCCAGCTTGGGGGAGGGGCATGCCTGTCTAAGGGAGAAACCCACCCCCCCTTGCCAGTGACCCACCCAGACAAATAAGATACCTGGTTCCTTAGGGACAACACCTCACACAGGGCCAACCAATCCGGAACCTACCCACCTCTAGAGGTCTACTTACTTGAACCAATAAATTTCCTTATTGTTTAACGCAGCTTAAGACAGTTGTTATTTGACGCTCACATTCCCCAACTGATATACATACACATGGGATCAAAGAAACAAGAGATCCAACATGGAGGGACAAGACCAGTGACAACCACAGAAAGCCCAAGATGGCAGCTGCACTACAGCAAGAGAGGAACGGTCCTGATGAGAGCAGGACAGAGGGTTCCAAGGGATAAATGGAACAGATTGTCTAATGTATCTGGGCAATTATAAAACAGTATTTGTTGCATTTTATGGAAGCATTTGTAAAAAGTAGAAGATATAAGGTTTAAGATAGTTCAGTTTGTCAATCTTTTCTATTTTGGTAGTGCCTTCTGTATCCTGTGTAAAGAATTCTGTCCTCTCCAAGATCGTACTCTCCTGTTTTCTTCTAGAAGCTCTGTTTTCTCTTTCATGTTTAGCTCTATAATCTACCTAAAACTGATTCTGGATACGATTTGAGGTAGAAAATCCCTCCCCCCATACAGAGAATCCAATTTTCCCAATACCTTTTTTTTTTTGAAAGTGCCACCTTTTCTATCTGTCTAGTGGCACCTTTGTCATAAATTAAGTGACTACTTATGTGCAGTCTGTTTCAAGATCTCTGTTCTGTTCTATCAGTCTATTTGTCTATCCTTTTGCCAACATCGTGCTGCCTTACGGTAGCTTTTACAAAGTCCTGACATCTAGTATCATGTCCTTTCAGCTTTGGATGCTTTGATTATTCTTGGCCCTTTGCATTTTCATATACATTTCAGAATCAGTTTGTCAATTTCTAAACAACCAACAAGGAAAGAAAAGCCTGCTGGGATTTTGGTTGGAATTACATGCAATCTAGAGATCAGTGTAGGGAGAGCTGACATCTTTACAACACCAAGTGCAAGTGAATGTGTGGAGGAGGACACGGCTCCTGCACTGCTGGTGGGCGTGCCAATTGGTACCATCTCTGGAAAACAGGCAGCCACACCCACTAAAGCTGAACATATGCCTCCCCCGTGACCTGGCAGTTCCATTCCTAGGTATGAACCCAACAGAACACATACGCACACGCATTGAAAGACATGTGTGAGCATGTTAATGGCAGCAGTATTCTGAATAGCTAAAATGGTAACGAGCTAAAAGTCTATCACGGCTAGGATGAATAAATATTATATTCACATAACAGAATACTATTTAACAACGAGAAGGAACAGACAGATGGTGGCTAGGCTTATCGTGGTGATCACTGCGAAATGCACAGAAACAGTGAATCACTACACTGTGTACCAAGAACTAATACAGAGTTGTAGGTCAATTTACTTCAAAAACAAAGTAATTATGTAACTAAGTAACTAACTCAGAAAAAGAGATCAGATGTGTGGTTACCAGAGATGGAGGGAGGGGGAAGGGGAATTAGATGAAGGTGGTCAAAAGGGACAAACTTCCAGTCATAAGATAAATAAGTACCAGGGGGCTTCCCTGGTGGCGCAGTGGTTGAGAATCCGCCTGCCGATGCAGGGGACACGGGTTTGTGCCCCAGTCCAGGAAGATCCCACAGGCCATGGAGCACCTAGGCCGGTGAGCCATGGCCGGTGAGCCATGGCCGCTGAGCCTGCGCGTCCGGAGCCCGTGCTCCGCAATGGGAGAGGCCACAGCAGTGAGAGGCCCGCATACCACAAATAAAAAAAAAAGTACCAGGGATGTGACGTGCAACATGTAAATATAATTAACACACTGTACGTTATATATGAAAGCTGTTAGAGAGGAAATCTGAAGAGTTCTCATCACTAGGAAAAATTTTTTTTTCTATTCCTTTAATTTTGTATCCATATATTCAATAAAATGATGTTCGCTAAACTTACTGTGGTAATCATTTCATAACGTATGTAAGTCAAATCATTATCCTGTACAGCTTGTCAACTGTATCTCAATAAAACTGGAAAAAAAATAAATGAGAAGGAATAAACACCACACAACCACATGGGTGAAACTCACAAATATATAACATTGAACCAAAGAAGCCAGACACAAAAAAAGTAAGAAACAGAACAAAGACATGGGTCAGGAGACAATCCATAATGAAAATATAACTAGCATGAACCTATATTTGCAGAGCAATTTTAAAATGAAAAAAAAAGAATTTTAAGTGGAAAACACAGCAATCGCTACACATTGATAGATCAAAGCCCACTCAAAACAGTTAACAGAGACAGTAATAGATGATCTGATCAAGGTAGATCAGCAAACATGTTCAAAAAGTGACTACAAGTGAGACTTTAAGGAAAACCCCAAATTCTGAAAAGCAAAAATCTCTGACCACAGTGCAACAGGATAAGATATAATGAAGGCAGAAGAAAAAATAACCCTATCAGTTGGGAAACTTAAACCTCCATCTTAAAAAACTTTTGACTCAAAGGGGAATTCAAAACCATAGCTGCAGAATACCTAGAAAATAGCACAGATGGAGAAAAGAACACTACACACCAAACTTTTGAAACAGAGACAAATTTGTTCTCAGAGGAAATTTAATCATCTAAAAACTTAAAATTCCTAACAGAAAAGAATGAAATTAAGCATCTGATATGAGGAGTCAGAAAAAAAGACACAAGTGAACACGAAGGAAAGCAAAAACAATTCACAAAGCAAAAAGCCAAAGTAACTTAATGAATACATCTGAATAAAGCTGAATTTTAAAACAGCAGTTCTCTGAAACAAGAAAAAGACAGATAAACCACAATGAGAAAGGTATTTATTTGTACCCTCAATTTACAGACAAGACACCAAGGCTCAGTGCGGTTAAATGACTGGCCCAAGGTCACTATCTTCAAGTTAGGGCATAGCAAAACCTGAACTTGAACCCAGGTCAGTCTGACATCCAGGCACTGCCCCAGAAGTGTTGGCACTCAGTGGGCACTAGAGAAACACCTGCTACTGCGATTATGAGGTCCACGATAGCCACCAAGGGGCCCTGAGGCCCAGAATAAAATATCCACAGTACGCCCAGGCTCTGGGCGTACCCCTGGGGTTGTGGTGAACGTGCAGGGCAAGTCTGGCCCAGGGTGCACTGCATCAGGCAGGAACTCTACTCTTCACACAGGGTCTGGTGGGCCCCGGGTGTGCACAGGCTCTGGGCTCCTCACCCACAGGGGTCTGTCCTGAGTCTCCCCAAGCACAGCACTTGCCCAATGGTCCCAGTGACCAACATCATCACTAGTGACCAACTTACACTGCTACAGCTCCTTCCTTCATGAGCAGTGGGCTCAGTCCCTACCCACGTAGCTCACAGGCACACAGGCTTGAGCTGAAGCCTGAGAGGCCTCCAGCTAGAAATCCGTTTGCAGTCTGCAAAGAGCTGCTGGACTATCTCACCTTTTGAATATGCAGTTAACTTATTAGCAAGTAGAAAAGAATTTTAAATGAAAAACTCAAAAAGGCAATTTCAATATACAACCAGGGATGGACAGCTGGACAGATGTGCCACACACAGGCCTCCCTGCCCAGGGTCAAAATTTACCAAGGATATATGGCAAATGAAAGAAACACATGACACACAGCTCTATTTCCCTTTTTCCTTCCTTTTCCACCTCCAAACAATGGTGAATTAGCAAGTGAGAAGCACTATGCAAATGCCATCAAAATCTATGCTCTAAAAAAAAAAAAAAAAAAAAAACTATGCTCTATGTGGGATCTTGGCTCCCCGACTAGGGACTGAGCCCATGCCTGCTGCGTTGGAAGCGCGGAGTCTTGACCGCTGGACCATCAGGGAAGTGCCAGGAATATAACTTTTAAAGGAGAAGCTGTAAACCCCTTAGCTATATGAACTGGAGATTTTTAGTAAGAAGTCATTATTTTATTATTATTATTATTATTTTGCGATACGCGGGCCTCTCACTGTCGCGGCCTCTCCCGTTGCGGGGCACAGGCTCCGGAAGCGCAGGCTCAGCGGCCATGGCTCACGGGCCCAGCCGCTCCGCGGCATGTGGGATCTTCCTGGGCATGTGGGATCTCTTCCCGGACTGGGGCACGAACCTGCATCCTCTGCAGGCGGACTCTCAACCACTGCACCACCAGAGAAGCCCGAAGTCATGAATTTTAAATGGGAGGGAAAGGGAGGGGAGGGGAGGGGAGGGGGGAAGGGAGGGAGGGAGGGAGGGAGGGAGGGAGGAAGGAAGGAAGAAAGGAAGGAAGGAAGGAAGGAAGGAAGGAAGGAAGGAAGGAAGGAAGGAAGGTAGGTAGGAAAAAGGACTCCCTTGGTGGTGCAGTGGATGGGACTCTGCGCTTCCAATGCAGGGGGCCCCGGGTTCGATCCCTGGTCCCTGGTCGGGGGCGCTAGATCCCACATGCATGCCTCAACTAAGAGTTTGCATGCCACAACTAAGGAGCGCACCAGCTGCAACTAAGACCCGGCACAACCAAATAAATAAATGAATAAATAAAATAAAACAAATATTTAAAAAAAAAATCTATGCTCTATATTGTAAAATCTGATTTAGGAGAGAACAGAAATTGGAGACAGGATTTGTATTGAATTGTTCCTTCTAACCAGATCAACAAAGCAGTTTCCGAGGACCACTGACACATAAACAGACATGATTGAATTGGTTGGATTCCTGTGAACCATCAGGGTCCCAGCACCAGAAGCCAAGGCACTCGGGTGGGTCTGAGTAAAACAAGGAGCCGGCAGGAAGCTCCTGCCAGGAAAAAGCAACGCACCAGCCCCTGGGCCTGGCCCATAGGCATGTCTCTTTCTTTAAATTTATAAGTTACCTCTAATTAATTATCTCTGTAAGTAATAAGTGTTTCTAATACCCATTCACTATAACAAACTCAAATGATATTAAAATATGCAAAACGAATCAATCCAACTCAAAAGGTAACCAATGTTAACTCGGTGGATATCCTCCATGCCTTTTTTCTTGGCCCACATAAAACTATCAGCAATTTGTGGTCTTCAATTTTTATTCTACAAATGTGGGTTGTTGCTACATCATGCTGCAACTTGCTTTCTCTTTATTAATACGCTGTGGTCATCTTTTCAAGAAAACACATACCAATCTGAGACTCTTTAATGCCCTTCTAGTATTTCACTGCATAGTTGTGCCATATTTCATTTACCCATGTTCTACAGACAGACGTGTAAATCAAGCATATTTTTAGTTTGTGCCCAGAGAACTGAAGGGCAGACAGAAAGGTAAGGAAGGAGATGAGAACTGCGACCCCGACCTCTAATCAGGCACCCACCACAGGAGGCAGATGCCCTCCAGGCGCGAAAGCTCACAGGGGTGCAGGACCCAGTTCACTCAAAACAACAGGACCCTGGCGCCTTCCAGGAGCCCTCCTCCACCTGCGGCCTCCCACCTTCAGCCTGCACGAAACAGAAGAGGTGTCCCAAAGGAGATTTCTTATCAACAAACCATTCCGCCTGGATGGTAATGCCTCCCGCTAACCGCTAATCGCGAGTGAGGAAGTACTCCATCAGGCTGGAGGAACAGCGATTACGGCTGTGCAGAGGATCCTGCCAACAATCGCCAGGGTGGCTGTCCTCACTGTCGGCCCCACTTAGACGGGGAAACGGAGGCTGAGCGGTGCAGTACCAGGCCGAGTTGTCGCCCTGCGCCCTTTCTCACTCTGTCACGCCATCTCAGAGCTAAGCCACGCGCAGGAGGTTGTCTGCTGATACAGAGATGGTTCTTCAACAACTAACCCCCCCAAACCACCTTCTCTTTGAAGAAAATAAAACCAAGTATTTATTTTCTTCAGAAAATATACTGAAGGCGGAGGGGGGGTGCTGCCTAAAAGGGCTGGGCTGGTTTAAACGATCTCCCACAAGAGCCCAAAGCACTACAGCCCCGGAAGCCACATGCTGTTTACTCTCCAAGCCTCAGACTTCACGGAGGAGACCCAGGGTGCTGACGGTCCCTGGGCCACCAACCAGGCAAGAGCAGGTCTCAAGTTATGAAAAGGAAGAACCCAAAACTAAGGGCCAAGCGTTGCCCAGGGGCTTTCAGAAGGATGCCAACCCATCATTTCAGCAAAAGAAGAGAGGAATGTGTGCCTTCACCTAAGCACGCCAACTTTACTCACTGCTTATTTACGATAAACGGGCATTACAAGACCTTCCCCATCCTGCCTCAGACAGAACTGTTCTCACAGCCCCCAGTCCCGCCCCATTCCATCATCTCTCCCCAGTTCCTGAACTATCACAGACTCTGCTGCCCTAACAAGTCCACATCACAGACCGCACAGTCCACCCTGCCCCCGTACCCCAAACCCCACAGCAAAACCTCATCACATTGCCTTAAGATCTCTGGAGGGCAGCACTTGGTTAAAGCTACTCTCTGCCGCCGCTAGTATGAGCAACACAGTGTTAGGATTCATACAGGTGGACAAAGAATTACCGTGGCCCTTTCTTTTTTCCTTAAGAAGACAGGAAAGGGGCTTCCCTGGTGGTGCGGTGGTTGGGGGTCCGCCTGCCCATGCAGGGGACAGGGGTTCGTGCCCCGGTCCAGGAGGATCCCACATGCTATGGAGTGGCGGGGCCCGTGAGCCGTGGCCGCTGGGCCTGCGCGTCCGGAGCCTGTGCTCCGCAACGGGAGAGGCCGCAGAAGTGAGAGGCCTGCGTACTACAAATGTCTTAAGTACACTTATAAACATTCGTATCTCCTGTTTCCCGGTGGTCACTTCAGGGATGAAACTCACACCTTCAGTTAAAACATTCCCGTCACTGGAAAATGAAACTGTTTTCAAGACAGCACTCATCATCTCTCAATCTGAAGGATAGCTGCAAGAAGGAATGACTTTTACTTTCTACTTTGTGTACTTCTGGCCTGTTTGGCTTTTTTGTAACAAGCCTGTACTTTCACTGTTACGTTGTTTTAAGATCTAGGTAAACTGAGTAATATAGTAGCAACACATCATCCTGTTTCCAAGCTGACTAGGTGCCATCATCACAGCAACACTGAGAGGCAGGTTCCATCCCCACCAGGCAGATACAGAAACAGAGGCTCAAAGGGGTAAAGGAGGTCTGTTCAAGGTCCAGGAAGGTGTAAACAGCAGAAGTGAACACTCCTGTCTGCCTGATGCCATGAACTGTAACAAAACTCATCTTCATTCCTCTCAACACATTTACCTAAAACTCTCCAAAACAGAACCAGCTCAGGGAAGGGCAGCAGCCAGTGATCAAATGCTCCCGCTGGGGGTGTTTACCTTCGACAGAGGTGGGCTGCAGAAAGAGCCCTGACGCCCCTGCCCCAAGGGGAGGCCCTTGGTAAGGTGTCTTGGTAAGCTTGGTAAGCTCGGTAAGCTCCTTGGTAAGGAGCTCCTGGAGGTGAGGGCAGGGGCTGTTTGACTTGGGTCTAAATCTTCAGCATGTAGCACAAGGCTTAGCACACAATAAGTAACACCTGGCATCTAGTAAACAAAAGAGCCCCAAGTGTATAAGCCTGCCTACTCCAACCCCCCAGGCCCTCAGCTAGTGCTGAATCCAGGAACCATTAATAGCTACTGTTTGCTAAGAGCCTGCTCGCCTTGTGCCAGGCACCTTAGAAACACTTCAGCGTAGGACCCACTGAATCCTCCCCCAATTCTAGGAGGCAGGTGTTACTATGATATTTTGCAGAAAAAGAGAACAGAGACTCCAAAAGATTAAATAATTTTAATCACCCAGCTTGCAAGTGGAAGAACCTGGATCTGCAGGCAGCTGACTATCGAAGGCAAGGGCTACTCTCCCTCAGGAAAGGAGCAGAGGAGGGGGGCGAGGCACCCCCAGCTCTCCCCGCGATTTCTCTCTAGGTTTGCGCTAACAGCCCGCAAGGGCCAGCGCTGCCGATCGGCACCTCCCCGGGGCACTCACCTCCCCAGAGGCCCCAGCCTGATGAAATACCAGCACCCAGGAGTCTCCAGGGGCTTCACTTCCACAGTTGCTTTTCCCACTAGGTGCGATCTCCTACAATAACCAGGCCGGGAAGGTCAGGGCCAGAGGCCAAGTGGTTGAGTTGAGAACTGAACACAGCAGAGTACAGGTCTCCAGATAAATTCCACACTAAGATGCATTAACAACAACAAGACTACCAAGGGCTGTAATGCAAGCCTCAGAAATCTCCAGAAGGGCTATGTGAGAACTCCAAACGGAGGAGGTCTCTGAATTCTCTATGCCAGGCTCTCCGTGCCAAGTACCATCATTTTAGTTGATAAGGAAAATCAAACTAAGATCTGGCTACCTGTGCCCCTCCCCACAACCCCTTTCCTGGTTCCCCCACTGGCCTTACCTAATGAGATGCCCAGGGCCACTTCTGCACTGGGAGTCCACAGCAAACGCCATTTCTGATACACGTGTCCACACCAATCACAGCCCGAGATCCTACACCGACTACAGGAAGCCTGAAACAGTCACTGCTTTTAATTTGGGAAATGTGCCCAAAATGACCCCAAAAAGCTGTTCACTTAGGAAAGCCCACAGTTCAGAAACACCCGCTCTCATATAATGTTGTATATAAACTGGCACAAAGTTTTTTGAAAAGGAGTTTAACAGAATTCTTACCAAAACGCTATTCAACAGGAAGAGTCCACACTACAGGAACACGCTCTCACATACTATTATATACAAATTACATGTTTTTGAAGAGAAATTTGACTGAATTTTACCAAAATTGTGTAATACCACAAAATTAGAAACAGCCCAACTGTCCACCAATAGCAAACAGGATAAATCAAGTACATCCACAGACTATTCTCCGTAGTTCCTAAAATAAATGATGTAAAACAACTATAAAGGGCCTCTCGTGGAGCACACCAAGACATTAAGTGAAAACTGCAACCTGCTTTAAGAATTACATATATATATATATATATATATATATATGGATGGATAATGTGCATAATTTTTTTTCTATTAGGAATCACAAGAAACTTCAAATAATGGTTTCCTTTCAGAGAGATTGGAGAGGAACCCTTATGCTTTTAAATACAGATTGAATTTTTCTAACTACTTTTTAAAAAAAGTCAACTGGGAATATCTGGGCCAAGGGATTAAGAACTATTTTTGTTTTCTTCTTCCATACACTTGCATATTTTTTAAAAACCTCCTATTATTTTTAAAACATTAACAGTATATAGACCTGTAAACGTTAGTATGGAAAAATGCTCATGATAAGTTTAAAAATGAAGAAAGACTAGTATGATCCCATTTTTGCTCTTTAAAAAACCTGCCTACAGGGCTTCCCTGGTGGCGCAGTGGTTAAGAGTCCGCCTGCCGATGCAGGGGATGCGGGTTCGTGGCCCGGTCCGGGAGGATCCCACATGCCACGGAGCAGCTGGGCCCGTGAGCCATGGCCGCTGACCCTGCGTGTCTGGAGCCTGCGCTCCACAACGGGAGAGGCCACAACAGTGAGAGGCCCGCGTACTGCAAAAAAACAAACAAACAAAAAAACCTGCCTACAAAGGGCCATATTCACATGAAGGATAAACACACCAAACCATAAATAGTGGCTACCACCTGGGAAGACAGAAGGAAGAGCTTTCATTTTTCTATGTACCCTTGCTTTTTCTTTCCATTTTTTTTTCCAGTAAGTGGACTTTTGTAATTAATTTTGTATCAGAAAGAATTCCACTTTATGCTTCAGGGCAACGTTCCACTCTCCCCAGCTATTTCTGAACACTCAGCCCATTCAGTCCCATTGACAGGTCGGCCCTCCCAGACTGGCCTGCATGTTCTGCATGGCCTGGAACAGAGCAGTTCTCTAAGCTGGGAACTGGATGTAAACAACACCTGCCGAAAAAAGCTCTAAAGACACAAAGGAACCGTGGAAAGAACGCAGGAGATGACCTCCTTTTTCCAGTTGGTCCTGCAGTGAGATTCACCCCCCATTCCACACGGAGATGAGCTCGAAGCACGCTGGGAGAATCAACTCAATGCCTGGAGGTGAAGTCTTACCTGCCTCCTGGGTGGCCCCAGCACCACCCAACCAGAGCACTCCCACCACGTCCAGTCAAAAGGGCCTGGGGCTCTGGAAAGCAAGCTGACCCACCAGCTTTCTTCTGTGGTCCATGCATTTCTGATTTCAACTCAGAAACACATTTTTAACACTCCAGGGCTCGCTTACTATTTGCAAGAGGTGCTTGCTTCAAGTCTGCTCCGTTCTCCAGAAGGCCTTCCCTGACCACTGGAACCCAGGCTGAGCTGGGCTCGACTTCTCCGTGGGCTAGCCCCATGGCTCATCCTACACGTGCTGATGGAGTGCCCTCTGTGTGAGACACAGAGCACAGGGAGGAACGGAAGCCAAAGAACCTGCTTCATGTGACATGCATTCACTCCACCGGGGCAGAGGGGCAATTCAACAAAGTAAAAAAAAATCTACTTCCAAGTTGTTTCCCATCTAGATGAACGGATAAACAAAATGTGGAGTGTGTGTGTGTAACCAAATATTATTCAGCCTTAAAAAGCAATGGAGGGCTTCCCTGGTGGCGCAGTGGTTGAGAATCCGCCTGCCGATGCAGGGGACACGGGTTCGTGCCCCGGTCTGGGAGGATCCCACATGCCGCGGAGAGGCTGGGCCCGTGAGCCATGGCCGCTGAGCTTGTGCATCCGGAGCCTGTGCTCCGCAACGGGAGAGGCCACAACAGTGAGGCCCGCATACCACAAAAAAGGAAAAAAAAAAAAAAAGCAATGGAATCCAGACACATGCCACAACAAATACAGACAGATGAACTTGAAAAATTATGCTAGGTAAAAGAAGCCATTCACCAAAGGACAAAGGTTGGATAATTCCTCTTATTCTCAGGGACCCAGACTAATCGAAGTCAATAGAGACAGAAAGTGAAATGACACTTGCCAGGGCCCCGGGCAGGGGGAATGGGGGTGGGGGGGAGCTGGTGTTTAATAGGTGCAGAGTTTCAATTTACTGAGACGATAAAGTTCAGGAGATGGATAGTGACTGCACAACACTGTGAATGTACTAAATGCCACCGGACTGTACACTTAAAAATGGTTAAAATGATAAATTTTACGTTATGTGTATTTTACCACAATAATTGTTTTAAAAAACCGTAAAGTTGTGCAAAGTATTGTAAAGAAAAGCAAGAGGGGGGACTTCCCTGGTGATCCAGTGGTTAAGACTCCACATTCCCAATACAGGGGGCCCAGGTTCGATCCCTGGTCAGGGAACTAGATCCCACACGCCACAAGTAGGAGTTCACATGCCGCAACTAAAGATCCTGCACCCGGCAACTAAGATCCCACGTGCCGCAACGAAGACCCATCGCAGCCAAATAAACAAATATTTTTAAAAAGAAAAAAAAGAAAAGCAACAGGGGTAAGAAAGATGATGCAACAGGCGGGTGATGATGGAGCTGGGTTGAGGAGCTCCCGAAGGCCTCCGTAAGGCGGTGCCTGCCTCCCCGCACTGGACCATGAGCTCCTGAGGAACATAAGTGGGGCATCCACATCTGCGTCCCCAGAACAATAAACGTTTAAGTCAAGACACTTGTCCAGACTCATACCAGGAAATGGAGTAAGACCCCAAAGCCCCACTCATCAAGAGGCTTCGCCAGGACTGAGACACCCAGAACTCAGTGGTCCACGAAGGAGGCTGCCTTGTGCCCAAGGCTGAAGATGGGGTGACCGAGGAGGAAACTGGTGCGGCTCCAGAGAGAGCCAAAGCACGAGCCTGCACACCCCCAGACCGGGAAAATTCCACTTGCGGGAAATAATCAGCAACGTGAACTCAAGGTTTACGCGCAAGGACGCTCCCTAAAGTTATGTTTATAATAACAAAAACGGGTAACAACCATCTAAATGTCTAATAACAGAATTAATCAAATCATGGCATATCCATATAATAGCAATTATTAAAAAAATCATATTTTCAGTAACTTACAGAAACATACTATAACGTTAAGAGGAACTATGATCCATGAATAGTGTATATATTTTTCTAATTTTGAAAAAAAAACACATAAAATCAAAGGAAAGAAATACACCAGTCTTGATGTAGGTATCCCTGGATGGTGAGGTTACAGGTGATTTTTGTTTTTATTTTTGTCTTTATACTTTTCACTATTTTGCAAATTTTTTTCCAGTGAAATGTTCCTTTTATGAATGGGGGAAAACGCACTTAAAGGGCCTCGCACCATGCCTGGCCGATGTTCGGCAGTGACTTCTAAAAGTAATACATACTGCTTCTGCACCACCACAAGGAGAAAAAGGCTGGTAGTTTTCTTGAAAGGAGGAAGAAAGGATACAGAGCAGAGCTACAAAACCAGCTGTAGAGGTGAGAGCAGAAAGAAGTCATCTGAAAAAGAATGTGAAGGACCAGGACAGCCAGCAACTTTAGACTGCACTTTGCCCACAGACACCTCCTGCTGCATGCACAAGCTTTACCAGCCAACCACGCTGCTGGCACCTTACAGAGCAACCCAGCCCTCAGCTCAGGCCACACGGAAAAAAATAAAACAAAGAAATCAACAAGTACAGTGAAGAACAAACTCGACCAAGACTTTTGGCCCAAGTCATGAGGGCAGGCCTCCCTCCCAGAGCAGACTCCAACGTGCCACCCACAGAGAGTCGGTGATATCACCGACAGCACAGCCCAGGTCTTCCGCACTCCCAGGGGAGGAGACCGGTCCAAACGGCACTTTGTACACCCAAAAGCTTGTCATAAACAATTTTATTTCGCCAGAAGGCTCATCATCTCTCACCTCACCTCGCTCTCATCTCCAGCACCACAGGCCACGCCTTTATTTCTTTTCTTTTTTTAATTGAAATATAGTTGATTTAAAGTATGTGTTACTTTAAGGGGTATAGCAAAGTGATCTAGTCATATATATTTTTCTTTTTCAGATTATTTTCCATTATACATTATTACAAGACATTGAATGTAGCTCCCTGTGATATACAAATCCTTGCTGTTTATCTATTTTTTAAATTGAAGTATAGTTGCTTTACAGTATTGTGTTAGTTTTAGGTGTTCAGGAAAATGACTCAGTTATACATACATATATTTTTCAGATTACGCCTTTATTTATTTGTTCAAATGACAGACCCAAGGTTCCCAAGTCTGTACAAGCCCCAGAAAAGGATCTTCAGAAAGAAATCAAGTTATGATTGGAAAAGAAGATAGTCTAGTTTGCCCTGACTAAAGTATGAGATTTCAGGACACAAACCCCGACAGATCTCTGCTGGAAATTTTATTCTTCAGAGGGAAATGCATCGCTTTAAAATCTAGTGTAGGGCTTCCCTGGTGGCGCAGTGGTTGAGAATCCGCCTGCCGATGCAGGGGACATGGGTTCGTGCCCCGGTCTGGGAAGATCCCACATGTCGCGGAGCGGCTGGGCTCGTGAGTCATGGCCACTGAGCCTGCGCGTCCGGAGCCTGTGCTCCGCAAAGGGAGAGGCCACAACAGTGAGAGGCCACAACAGTGAGAGGCCCGCGTACCGGAAAAAAAAAAAAAAAAAATCGAGTGTAGATGGGCCCTATTTAACACCTGCCCACCCATAACAAGATACGCACATTTGAAAGTAGAGAAGCCTCATTATCAAATTTAGAAATACGTGTACTGGCCCAACTGCCCTGTTCTGGTTTGAAACTGAAACAAACATAGAAATGAACAATCCTAAACAGGAAGAATAATGAGACATACAACCAGCATACAGCCATTAGCAACATGAGTCAGTACTTTGTGCAAGGCAAAAAAAAAAAAAAAAAGTTGAAAGCACAGTAAAATAATCCTTCAGGAAAAAAAGAATTGAAATTTAAAAGGGGGTGGAGGTATGGACCAACCAAAAGGCATAACAAACATCCCTCGCTGGGCTCCAGGCAACTACACTGTGCAGGAACTGGTTCTGACTTGCCATTCCTGAAATTCCTCTCTCCCAAGGTTTTCCGGCTCTTCCTTGCCCAGGCTCTCCTTTTACCCGTTTGCGCTTGAAGGAGCCCGGAGAGGACCCAGAATGTTGTAGGGCATGACAGGACCCTCCACCATGCAAGCAGCATTAGGGAGCCAGTGGTAACTGAAATTCACAGGTAATCAAAAAGGCTTGTGGGAGACGGAGCTAATTCATCACCTCCCCTAACCAACCAGCTAACCAACAGTGCACAGCCAGACTGAAATCAAACATAAAGAATGGGCCAAGAGGCAGGAAGCAGGAAAAGGACGACTTGACCCGCTAAAACGTCTCCGTCACACAGCCAGGAGGAGGTTCCAAGGAGGTTTAAAAAACAAAACACAACCAGGATGTGTGTGGGGATGCCAAAATGAACCAAAACAAACTTCCCACTAAACTGCAGAACCACCGCGCGTCCAAGCACAGTTGTCTCCAAGGCCCTTTACAAACAAGCTACAGGTTTGGCACAGAGGTAACCTGGGTCTCAGCCCTCACCCGTGACCAAGGCCGGGGTCAGCCTCCCGAGTCTTAGCCTCAGTCCTTCCTATGGTCTCCCATAAACAGCACACACCCCAGATTTGGCTGAGGAGCCTAGCTCTTCTAGGCCATTCTGGTGCTTCCAGGCAAAATCAAAACATTAGCTGCGGACAGAATTTGGGGTGGTTCCACCAACCAAGGTAACAGGAGAAAAAGATCAGGAGCTAGGAGAAAGAAACCAGAAAACTAGGTAACTGAAAACATACATTTTCATTATCCTCCTGTGGACCGAAGTGCTTTGCAGCAAATAGTATGTGAGGCTCCCAAGGGACCCAACAGATACCCAAGGCAAGACATAATAATTATTCCCATTTTACAGATGCAGGAGCTGAGGCTGAAACTTGTGTATGGTAACCCAATGAGGACCAGAATACAGGCTCCAAGAGACACACTTGCCCAAACAAGCAAATGCTTATCTGCCATTCCCAAAGGAAAACAGTTATCCTCAAGAGGCAGGACTCCCTGCGCCTCTGCTTGCTGTCCTTAGCATCCAGTATCTTGTACTGTTCTGCCGTGCCTTAACCCGAGCTGCAGCAACAGCCTCGAAGAGGTAGGCACCTCGGATCCCAGGACAGAGACCTACCACCACACAGCCCAGGTCTATGGGCTTGAGGGCTCCAAATGCTGCTCTTTCCCATCCTTGTCTCCCCAAAGAGGCCCAGTACGGAATAAGCAAGAACCCAGTGATGTTTTGTGCCCTGAAGTCTTCCCATGGCCATGCCTTAGCCCAGCACCTGTGGCGTCCACCTGACGGCTCAGCACAACGGGTGGCACCACAAGTGTCTAACTTCCACCCTAGCACTTGATGGCAGGCATACAAACAGCCATAGGAGAAGCAACTATTAAGCACCAACTGTGTGGCAGGCCCTCTTCTGGGTCCTTCACCATCTTCAGGGGGAGGATGCAATGTCGCTACGTACGCCAACGAAGGCCCTGAGAATTCCAGAGCTCTCCGACAGAAGCGGGATTTGCACCCCAAAGCCTGGGCCTCCCCAGTCCCACCTTCCACCACAGCACTGCGCACAGGGCTAGATGGCTGCAATTGTATTCGGAGAAACCACGCTAAGACTTCAAACGGACGATTACAAAAACCAAACTAGATTATAATATACAAAGCACTTAAAATGCATACCAAACCTTAAAGGAAAAAAAAAAAAATCTCAGGGGTAATTTAACAATCCTGTAAACCAAAGCCTTCTTAAAGGTTTCTCCCGGGCAGCCATTTAGTAAATGACACACTCCGGAGAGCCTCCCCCAGCCCCCCTTCTCCCACTTCCTTCAAGCGAACCATTCCCCTGAAAAACATGTCCTCGGCTTGCCTAAGGTGGGCTCGGACCTCCCACGATATTTAGAAAGAGGGAGAAAAGAAAAGGAAGAAAACGCCTTCCAATTTTATGTAGGCAAATCCACTCTTCAGAGGCCCGCGATTTCAATTCAACAGTGGTAGGTTTTACTTAGAAGGCGGGGAGGGGGGAGAGAAAAAGGAAAGGAGGAAAAAAAACCCATCTGGCAGGCCCTGAGCAGCGACATCCTGTTTATTATTAAACATTTTCAGCAACAGAGCATTAAGTGTTTTGAAAATAATCCTCTTCTTCCCGCACTCAAACCGCGGCCGTCTGGGCGGCTGTTAACCCCCTGTCCCTGGCACACAGGCCGGCAACCCCTGACCATCAACTTCGAGGACACCCGAGGGAACCCGAAAAGGCCAGGCGACTCCACCCCCGACCGCCGGCCCCGAGGGTCGCCGCGACCCCAGCTCTACACCCCGGAGCCGCACTCGCTAGGAAGCAAGATGGGGCCGGGCGGCAGGAAACCAGCCCCGACGCCCCCGACCGCCGAGGCACTCGCGGCCGCCGGAATGTGGGGCGGAAAGGCGACTCCGGGGGCTCCGGGGACCCGTCCGCCCCGACGGCCCCTCCCGCGGAGGCCCCCCGCCGCGCTGCGTCCAGGCCCGGCCCCGGGGTGCGGGGGCGCTGGGGGCTGCGGGCCCGGCGGGGGGAGCGGCCCGACCCCGCCGTCAGCCGAGCCCAAGCCGCGCGGCGCCGCCACAACAATGGCGAGCTGGCCGCCCGCCGCCCCCCGGCCGCCCCCGGCCCGGCCCTGCGGGCCAACGGCGGCGGCGAGGGGCGGGCCGAGCCCGGCGCTCGCGGACAAAGGTCGGCCGGGCCCGGGCGCCGCTGTCAGTCAGCCTCCGCCTAGACAAAGCCGGCCGGGCCGCGCCGCCTCCATCTTAGCGCCGCGCCCGCCTCCGCCGCCACCGCCACCCCGGCCCCGCGCCGCCCCGCGCCCCAGGCCCACCTGGTCTGATTCCGCGGGCGCGACTGGGCCGGGCGATGGCGGTCGGGCGGCGGTCGGGCGCGGAGGCGGCGGGATGGCGGCGGATTGCTAGGCGGCGGCGCGGCAACTAGCTCGCTCCCTCCCTCCCGGGCTCGCTCGTCGCTCGCTCGCTGGAGCCTCGGAGCCTATGTCTAGCCGCTCGCCTCCCTCTCGCGCTCGGCTCCCCGCCCCCTTCCTGCCACCGCCCCCGCGTCCTCCCGCCTCCTCCTGGCGCCGCCGCCGCCGCCCGCAGCCGCGCCTCGGCCAGCGCAGCGCCCCCTGCCGCGCCTCCCGGGATCCGCGACGCCCGCCCCGCCCCCGGGCCCGAGGGGAGGCGGGGGTCCCGGGAGGGGGAGGGGTACGAGAGACGGGGGCCTTGGAGGGGGAGGGGCCCGGAGGAGGGGCTGGAGGGCCTAGGGGACGGAGCCGGGAGAAGGGGCCTGTGAAGGGGACCCGGGGTGGGGGCCCTAGAAGGGGCCCGCGGAGAGAAGGGGGAGGGATCCGTGGGGGGTGGCTGGGAAGGGGAGGAGGCCCAGTGAAGGGGGTTGGGGCGAGAGGCGGGGAGAGAGGTCCGGAAGAAGGGGGCTGGGCTGGAGGGGGCCGGGGCGGGTGAGGCCCTGACGCAGGGAAGGTTGGGAAGGGAGGGGTGAGAGCCCGGATCTCCGCCCCCTCCCCTTGCAGAACCGCAGCGACTGCTGCCAGACCGTGAGCCCGGATCTTGTTAAAATACGTATTTGATGTAAGCACGGAAAGGAAACTGAAGTAATAATACATTGTTACTTCAAAAGCAAGGTTGTTGCACAGTCTAGATACTTTATTCCATTTTCGTAAGATGAAACATAATAACCAATTCTCTTGAGTGTTTGTGTATTTGTGTGAATGAAAGACAAAAGGTCAGGGAGAATCCACTCTGCTCGTGGTTACCTCTGCGGTGTGAGGTCGCGAGGGCTGAGGGGGATGGATACTCACTTTTAATTCTAGATGCTTTGGCAATTAGAAAAACAAACAATTTGAAAAAGCAAAGACAAAAAGAAACGTATCTGGAGCCTGGAATCCAAATCATTTCTGGCAATTGTCCGTATACACCAACGGTGAACGCCAGCCGCAGGGGAGTGGTTGGTCTCATTTAATCCCAACTCGGTGGCAGATATTATTGTTCGAGTTCACAGGTGAGGAATGGAGACTCTGAAAGGTTAAGTAACTTGCCTGAGGCCACACAGTCAGACCTGGGAGGAAAGTTAACCCATTTCAGCCTGGGTAGGATTACGGTTAAGGTTATGGTTAGCACTGAGCAAGGTGCCTGGCACACAGTAGGCGCTCAATAAATGTTTGAATGTAGTTGGGGACTTCCCTGGTGGTTCAGTGGTTAAGAATCTGCCTTCTAATGCAGGGGACGCGGATTCCATCCCTGGTCTGGGAGCTGAGAGCCCACATGCAGTGGGGCAACTAGAGAAGATCCCGCATGCCGCAACTAAGACCCTACGCAGCCCAATAAATAAATAAATAAAAATGAATAAATAATTTTTTAAAATATTTGAATATTGTTGAATGGAGGAATGAGTGTCGGCCCTTGACCTTGCTGGCTGGGAGGTAAGGGACTCTGGAACTCTTTAAGAACCAGGAGGTTACCTCTTTTTATTATGTGGTGAGAGAGAACAACAACAAAAAAAAACATGAAAAGTTTGGAGGGCTTTGAGTGCTCTGGAAGACAGGTGAGGAACTATATTACACATGGCAAGCGCAGAGAAAGTCAAGTGGACAAGTGTTCTGCCCCAGTGGCAGATCTAGAAGGGGAGTGACGCCCTCTGGGGACAGCAAAGGCTGCTAAATCCGTGGGATTTAAATGGCAGCGGGTGCTTCACTTGTACCACAAACCCCAGGTTTTGTCCCGGATTCAGGAACTCATTCTCATTCTGCACTTCTCTGTGCTGACAACAGCCACGATGATGGATACTGTTTATTGAGCACTTTTCCCAGCTGGGCAGGCTGCTAAGCACTTTACAAGAGATAATTCAATGCTTGGGAGACAGTTATTATTGTTCCCACTTTATGGATAAGGAAATCAAGGTCACTAATGGCATGGGTGGTGGAGCAAGGATTTGAACCCAGCAGTGCTACTCTTTGACGTTTGAGCCCTTCCTGGGGAAAACAAGGCTAAGACGCTGGGGCAGGTAGGGGGGCTGTTGTCCGTGATCTGATGCTGTGAACCGTGGCTGGCACCTGGGATTTCTCTAGGACTGTGAAGGTGCCCGTCCAAGCTCTCCCAGAACTCAGGACCCAGAGAGGACAGAGGTAGGAAGGAGGAGGAAGAAAGCAGAGCGTGAAGGCCAGACCAAGGCTGGACCTTGGGGTCATTTAGCTCCAAGTGACTGCCTGTGATGTACAGAGGGACATTCAAGGAGACGGTTTCATTTCATTAAAGTTACTAAAAAGTAAACAGCAATACCCAGGGTTGGAACACTGAAAGGAGGTATGGAATGAGTGCACCGAACAGGGCAAAGCTGGGGAGAGCTGGCATGAAACAATGGGCAAGAGTTTGTTCAGTTTAGGCTCTTTTTCTCTTCTGCTGCTTTTAAATATCAGGAAACTTGCAACTCTGCCTATGAGTGGAGAAATCTCTTCAGACCCCCAAACTGAGCCCAAGGGAGAATTTCATCTACCTCTCACAGCGAATTACAGATTTCTTGAATACATAATTTTATTTGTCCCAAAATGTGATCAGTTTTTTGTTACATTGAAATTTAATATTTTTGCATAATACTTATATTTCTTGGGACTTCCCTGTTTGTGGCACGGTGGTTAAGAATCCTCCTGCCAATGCAGGGGACAAGGGTTTGAGCCCTGGTTGGTCCAGGAAGATTCCCACGTGCCGTGGAACAACTAAGCCTGTGTGCCACAAGTACTGAGCCTGCGCTCTAGAGCCCACGAGGTGCAACTACTGAGCCCGCGAGCCACAACTACTGAAGCCCGTGTGCCTAGAGCCCGTGCTCCGCAGCAAGAGAAGCCACTGCAATGAGAAGCCCGCATACTGCAACGAAGAGTAGCCCCTCCTCACCGCAACTAGAGAGAGCCCACACTCAGCAACGAAGACCCAAAGCAGCCAAAAATAAATTAATTTTTAAAATACTTATAAATATATTTCTTTATTCACGATTTTCTTTTTTAAAAACACGTTATGGCTAGATATGGATCTCCTTTGCATTAATTTCACGTGGAATATGGGAAGCCCTGTCATTGGTCAGATTCAGGTCTTATTTTTCCTTTCACTCCTTTGGAAATGTGCCTCCCTTTATGCTCCCTCCCTTCTCTCTCTCTCTCTCTCTCCCTCTCCCTCTCCCTCTCTCTCTCTCGCTCTCTTGCTCTCTCGCTCTCTCGCTCTTTCTCTTTCTCTGATTTTTTCTTCTCTAACCCCCACTGGCACACTCCGACATTCCCTCTGTCACAGTCCCAGTCTTCCTGATGGTCGTCATTTTTATACATACCTGTGTCACTTGGGAAGTCCGAGAAAGAATCCTGAGACTCTCAGAGAAAGAATTTGACCTCTGCTAGTGCTCTGTCCAGTCCTGGCCTCAAAAGAAAGCCAGAGGGCTTCCCTGGTGGCGCAGTGGTTGAGAATCCCGCCCCGGTCCGGGAAGATACCACGTGCCGCGGAGCGGCTGGGCCCGTGAGCCGTGGCCGCTGAGCCTGCGCGTCCGGAGCCTGTGCTCCGCAGCGGGAGAGGCCACAACAGTGAGAGGCCTGCGTACCGCAAAAAAAAAAAAAAAAAAGAAAGCCAGAAAAGCTTCCCCTCGTCAATCCACTGCCTGGAGAGTCTAAGACTTTGCTGCGTTTCTTTCATCCCTCCATCAAGAATACTCCCCTCTTATTGAGCACTTTCGGGTAAGGAAATTAAAACACAGATGCAGTGATTTGCCTGAGTTCCCACAGGGAGCTGGTGACAGAGTTGAGTAGGAAGGAGAATGCACATTTGTTGAGGGTTTGTTGTGGCTGCACCCACTTTCTGTATATTCCAGCCTCTTCACCATGATTTTGTGAGTTAGGGTCTATCATCTACCCCATTTTACAGATCAATCGGTTGAGGCTGCTGGATCTTCACCCACCACTGCCTGGCTGTCAGATGGATAGGAGAGCCTCTCTGGCCATCCAGACCTCAGAAAGCTCTGGCAAATCAGTGTCCAACTGAAGGGAAGGGAAGTGGAGGACCACTAGACACCACAAACAGGGAACCAGCCTTAAAGTGCTGGCCCAGCCCAGAGCCTGGGGGCAGCCCCGGCAGCCTCTCCTTGGGGCCCCATCTAGCTTCAAGGCCAAGCCTCCCTTCAGCCACTCAGAGCCTGCATCTTGTCCACAGCATGGCCATGCACACCACCCACAGGCTCCAGAAAGCACAGAGGCCCAGCCAGCTCACCTCAGCTCACCTCCTCAGTCGGTGTCCAGGCTAAAGCCAGAAGCAGGCACTGGGTCTATGCCTTTCCCCTGGACTTGCCCCCAGCGTGGAACCATGGTTTAAAAAAAGTGCAGGAGTTGCAGTCAGACAGACCTGAGTTAGATTCTGTCTCTATCATTTACTGTGTGTCTTTAGACAAGTGCCTCTGATTTGTTGAGCCTCTGAAAATTGGGGACGAGGTCTGTCGTGGGGAGTTGAATGAGATGATATATATTTGCTGTTAGCACAAGCTGGCATCTAGTGGGCATTCAGCACATGTTGGTTATTACTGTTATTCCTTTTTCATCTCAGACACATTGGAGCTTCCCTTGTCAGTGATTACCTGCTGTGTAACAAACAGCCCCAAAACTTAGTGGCTTGAAATAACAAATTGTAGTTTCTCACCACTTGGTGGTGTTTTGGAAGGGTCTTCTCTTCCACCTTGTATTGAAAGAGGTCACTCATGCCACTGCACTGTCTCTTCCACCATGAGGTGTCTCATGCTCCAGGATTCTCCTTGTGGCCTCTCTCTCCAGCAGAACAGTCTGGGCTTCCTTATAGCATGGCAACTGGCTTCCAAAGGAGTGTACGTGGAAGCTGACAGGCCTCTTAGGAGTGCATTCTGTCAGTCAAAGTGAGTCACAGGGTTACTTCAGAACTCCCCCCACTGCCCCCACCGCCGATGGAGGGAACAGCATATGCGTACAGAGGGGGGAAGATTGATGGCAGATTATTTGTAGATAATGTTCCTCGTTCTCAGGACCTCCTGTGCTTCCCCACCCCATGTCTTATCCAAACCTCCACTCATTCTGTCTAACGAAGACATTCCATCTGACTGCAAAAAATATTGACTGAGATCTAGTATGGCAAGACCAGTCAGAGTGCTGAGAAATGGCAAGATGAGAAATAAATCACCTGGGACATCCCTAGTGGTCCAGTGGTTAAAAATCCGCCTCCCAATGCAGGGGATGCAGGTTTGATCTCCGGTCAGGGAACTAAAATCACACATGCCGTAGGGCAACTAAGCCCATGCACTCTAGAGCCCGCATGCCACAACTAGAGAGCCCACACGCTGTGACGAAGATCTCGGTGCCACAACTAAGACCCCATGCAGCCTAATTAATTAATTAATTAAAAATAAATAAATCATCCCTCTGTTGAAGAAACTCTCAAATTAAGGGATTTTCAAAAAAAAAAAACCCAACAATAATAAAAACTGATTCATCAAGCTCTCACCACCTCCAGGTGTTACCAAGTCCAAGCTCCTACTGCATGTGGCAAGACAGGCCAATAAATCAAGACATGAGCTGTTGGGCCAAGATATAGCGACTTTATCAAGAAAGCCAGCAGACCGAGAAGATGGTGGACTCGTGTCCCAAAGAACCATCTTGCCTGATGTAGAATTCAGGCTTCTTTTATACCAAAAGGGGAGGGAGTAAAGTCAGATATTTCCTGGTTCAGGTCAGCCTCCAGGAGGGTTGTGTTAATTTCTTCCTTCCTGCAGTCATTCTCAGGTGAGCCTGATCAGGATGTTTCCTGTGAGCTAAATAAAGTTATTTTAGCTTAATGCTCATTACCTGGGAGGCAGGGTTCCCAGAGATGGGCCATGTTGTATCATTTAAGCTTATAGGCAACATCTCTTTAGTGATCAACTTGTAATAGAATACAAAGTTTCTTCCCTGTTGCATAGGCATGGGCCTGAGCTGGGTCTGAATCATTGGAGCCTGGCGCTGACCTGGTCTAGTGTATCCTCCTGGCCCAGAACTGCAGTAGCTTGCAGTACAATCTAGGAATGTGAGGCCTACAATTGGTGCAGTGATCGTATGTGCCAGGATTCCTGGATGGGCCTGCTTTCATACTCTCTGCACCTGTTCTCCAAAAGGCAATTGTACTAATGACAGAGAGTGTGAGTCCCAATGACAGTTCAGAAAATGCAGTCATCTTAACTGGAGGGAAAAAAAGAATCCTAGTCCAGGAAGAAATCGGTTCCAGCTGGGGAGGCTGGGGGAGCCTTCTTGGTGCAGGTGCTTTTGACACCAGACTTTGAAGGGAGACTGGAGTTTAATCAGAGGAGGCTGGGGAAGAACATTCCAGATGGAGGGACCAGCTTGAACAAAGGCCTGGAGATGGGAGCATCTGGGCACTGCGAGGGGACCACAGGCTCGCTGGTGGCCATCAGAAAAGTGGCCGCATCCCAGGGAATGTGCATTCCAGTAGGAATGGGAGCCTTGAGGTAAAAATATGACACTTGGATCTGAACAGGCAGCAGGGGGCCCAGCACAGACCTTGGCACTCACATCGAGGTGGACAGCATCTGGGTCTCAGCACCTGACATAGGTGGGCTTAAAAGCAAGGTCTCCTCTGAGGGGCTCATGCCAAAGGGAGTTCAGGACAGGGAATGCTGGCAATTTCTCTTCACATCATAGCTGAGTCTTAGGAATTTGCCCTCCATTTTCCTCTAAGGAGAAAGACCCAGGAAAAGGAAAGAGCCAAGACTGGGGAATAAAAGAAGTGTGAGGACAAGATTTGAAACTTGGCATCTGGGCTTCCCTGGTGGCGCAGCGGTTGAGAATCCGCCTGCTGATGCCGGGGACACGGGTTCGTGCCCCGGTCCAGGAAGATCCCACGTGCCGCGAAGCGGCTGGGCCTGTGAGCCGTGGCCGCTGAGCCTGCGCGTCCGGAGCCTGCGCTCCGCAATGGGAGAGGCCACAACAGTGAGAGGCCCGCGTACCACAAAAAAACCCCCACAAAACTTGGCAACTTCGGGCAAGTAAAAGAAATCACCACTGGGCTTCCCTAGTGGCGCAGTGGTTGAGAATCCGCCTGCCGATGCAGGAGACACGGGTTCGTGCCCGGGTCCGGGAAGATCCCACATGCCGCGGAGCAACTAAGCCCGTGAGCCATGGCCACTAGGCCTGCGCGTCCGGAGCCTGTGCTCCACAACGGGAGAGGCCACAACAGTGAGAGGCCCGCATACCGCAAAAAAAAAAAAAAAAAAAAAAAGAAATCACCACTTTGCACAGTGGAAAGTGTTGGGCCTCACTCGGTGTGATTGTTTTTCTGTATTATTTTATTTTGTATTGAAAATTTCAAATGTATATAAAAGTAGAAGGAATATTATGATGTCAGTGTATATCTCTAGAAAGGTAAAGATCTTTTAAAAAATATTCACAATACCATGATATCATAATCACACCTAAAAACCCCAGCATTTCTTTTTTTTTTTTTTTTTTTTTTTTTTTTTTTTTTTTTTTTTTTAGCGGTACGCGGGCCTTTCACTGCTGTGGCCTCTCCCGTTGCAGAGCACAGGCTCCGGACGCGCAGGCTCGGCGGCCGTGGCTCACGGGCCCAGCCGCTCCGCGGCATGTGGGATCTTCCAGGACGGGGGCACGAACCCGTGTCCCCTGCATCGGCAGGCGGACTCTCAACCACTGCACCACCAGGGAAGGCCGCATTTCTTTCACATTGTAAAATATCTCATGAGAGTTCAAAGTTGCCTGATTATATTGTTTCATGAAAACAAAACTTGGCAACTTTGGCTGAGAAAAGGCAGTGAAAAATTATTGAGGGATATGGTTTGGGAAGGGAAAGGAAAGAAGAAACTCACTAAGGAGGCGCCTAAATAAAGGATGGGATGGCAGGTACCAGAAAGGCATCCTACCTGCTCCGCTTCTGTACCAATGGCAGAATTCCCGAATTGCGGTCCTCCTTCCCAAGGAACCATGTCAGAATATTCCTCAACATGGAGCCCCGGGAAGCCATACCAACTGAGGGATCTGACACGTCATGGGGAGGTGAGGATAAAGGTAGAATAAAGGAAGGTCATTGGCAGGAGAATTTAGGAATCAGGTCTTGCCCTCTGTGTTCAGGATCCCAGAAATGTAGGTACTGGAGAAATAATAGATTTCAAAATATAACTTTCTATCATGAAGGGAGAAGAAAACCCAAAATGAGAAAAAAAAATTTGCAAACTATATATCTGAAAAGGGTCTAACATCCAGAATATCTAAAGAACACAACTCAATAACAAAAAGACAAACAACCCCATGAAAAAGTGGATAAAGGACTTGAATAGACATTTCTCCGAAGAAGATAAGCAAATGGCCAATAAGCATATGAAAAGATGCTAAACATCATTAGCCATCAGGGAAATGCAAGTCAAAACCACAGTGAGATACAACTTCATACCCACTAGGATGGCTACATGGAAAATAACAGGTGTTGGTGAGGATGGAGAGATACTGGAAGCCTCATACATTGCTGGTGGGAATGTAAACTGGTGTACCTGCTATGTAAAACAGTACGGTGGATCCTCAAAAAGTTAAACATAGAATTATCATATGACCCAGCAATTCTTCTCCTAGGTATATACCTAAAGGAGTAGAAAACAGAGGTTCAAACAAAAATGTATACAGGAATGTTCATAGCAGCATTATTCACAATAGCCAAAAGATAGAAAGAACCCAAATGTCTGTCAACCGATGAGGGGGTAAACAAAATGTGGTAGATTCATACTGAAATATTATTTAACCATTAAAAGGAAAGAAGTACTAGGACTTCCCCCGTGGCGCAGTGGTTAAGAATCCACCTGCCAATGCAGAGGACACGAGTTCGAGCCCTGGTCCGGGAAGATCCCACATGCCACAGAGCAACTAAGCCCATGAGCCACAACTACTGAGCCTGTGACCTACGGCCCACGAGTCACAGCTACTGAGCCCACGTCCAACAACTAATGAAGCCGTGCCTAGAGCCCATGCTCCGCAACAAGAGAAGCCACCGCAGTGAGAAGCCTGCACACTGCAACGAAGAGTAGCCCCCACTCGCCGCAACTAGAGAAAGCCCGCGTGCAGCAACGAAGGCCCAACGCAGCCAAAGATAAATAAATAAATAAATAAATAGATTTTAAAAAAACTTTAAAAAATAAAAAAAAGGGAAAGAAGTTCTGTTACATGCTATAACATGGATGAACGTTGAAAACTTTATGCTAAGAGAAAGAAGCCATATACAAAAGGCCATATATTATATAATTCCATTTATATGAAATACCCAAAATAGGCAAATCCATAGAGACAGAAAGCAGATTAGTGTTTGCCAGGGGCTGGGAGGAGGGGGGATGGGGACTGATTGCTTAATGGCTGTGGGATTTCCTTTGGGGATGATGAAACAGTTCTGGAACTAGAGGTGATGGTTGTACAACATGGCAAGTGTACTAAATGTCACTAAATTGCACACTTTAAGGTAGTTAAAATGGTCAATTTTATGTTATGTGTGTTTTACCACAATAAAAATAATCTAATTGAAATGGTACTTTTGCTGGTATCCTGGTCAGTTGTGTTACTGTCATTTGTTCACATGTGTTATCATTTAGATTTCCAACCATGCTGGTGCTATTTAGGTTTTAAGGGAGGCACACATTTTCTGTTGTTTGTTTGTCTGGGGTTTTTTTGGCCACGCTGCAGCTTACAGGATTTTAGTTCCCCAACCAGGGATTGAACCCAGGCCCTCAGCAGTGAAAGCATGGAGTCCTAACCACTGGACCACCAGGGAGTATTTCTAAAATGCTCACTTGTCTGGGTCCAAGGGGAAGTAGGGTCTGTGGAGCCAGCGACCCTTCATCCTGTGGCATCTGCGGAGCCTCCTGGGTCCCCATGTGGGTTTAGATGCCCCAATGATGACAAGGCTGCCAGGTTGAGGGGCAGTCAAGTAGATGGCAGATCTATTTTATACCTCAGTCTGAATAGCCATAGTTTGTCTTTCAGCTAAAAATGGTGGTCCCGGAGAAAAGCAGCTAGTTCAGCGGGCAACTGAGTCATACAAGTCCTTTTCTTGGAGACAACCATCGGACCTTGGTACACCTCAGAAAAGTGCCTTTTGTGTACTTCCCATTTTGTCGGACAAGATACTAAAAAGGTGTGTCCTCAAGGGTTAAGCTTTAATAAAATCACTTTTACTGCTTCATCAGGGACATTCTAAAGTAGAACTGGCCTTCCTTTTTCTCTACAAGAGCATGGCAATGAAGAATGCAATGGCTAATAGTACCATTTAGAGCCACTGCTTTGATTCATGCTAAGGGGCCAGCAGTTTTACCCACCAACCGTACAAGTGTCTACACAGTGAAAAAGGCAAATAATGTTTTAATATTATTATGAAAATGGTTTTGACCCTTGCAGTTCCCTGAGAGGACCCCCCGCCCCAGGGGACTGTAGACCACAATTTGGAAATTATCTGCCTAAGCATGTTTCTCTCCTGGTAATTTTTTTAAAAAAATATTTATTATTTATTTGGCTGTGCTGGGTCTTAGCTGCTGCACTCAGGATCTTCAGTTGCAGAGTGTGGGATCTTTTAGTTGCAGCATTCAGGATCTAGTCCCCTAAGGATCAAACCTGGGCCCCCTGCATTGGGAGCATGGAGTCTTAACCATTGGACCACCAGGGAAGTCCTTCTCTTGGTAATTTAAAAGCAGAACAGATAAATCTACCCAGAAGAAGCAGGCTCATGTAGAGTTACTTTTTGAGCACATGATTCTTACTAGGTGCTCAATAAACATTTTTCGAATCTTGAGCAGTGGCTGCCATCTACAGGGCTTACTACATGTGAGGTGCTGTGCTAAACATTCTACACACATTGTCTCATTGGGTCTAGCATCCTCCTTTGACAGATGTGAAAAGCAAGGATCAGAGAGGGTAAGGAACTAGCCAACACAGCTAATGATGACCAGATCAGGAGTCAAACCCAGTTTTGTCTGACTTCAAACCATTGTGCCATACTAAATCTGTCTGGCAGAAAAATCTTTGGTCAAGAGTTAGATTGAGAAAAAGAGAGGAAAATAATTAGAGGAAAATTTAAGAAAGTTTTGGAAATAAGTTTGAATAACTAGGCTGCCTACACAAATCTATTGTTTACTTCCTAGCCAACAAACTCAATGAAGACATATGTGTCCCATTCGCCTGGTCCAGTGGGTTGGCAGCTAATTGCAAAGCTGGTCTAAAGAGGGTATATTAAGAATGATGGGGTACTTCCCTGGTGGTCCAGTGGTAAAGAATCCGCCTTACAGTGCAGGGGACTTGGGTTCGATCCCTGGTCAGGGAACTAAGATCCCACTTGCCGCGGGGCAGCTAAGGCTGCGTGCCTCAACTAGAGAAGAGAAAACCTGAACGCCGCAACTAGACAGAAGCCCAAGCGCCGCAATGAAGAGCCCTCGCGCCGCAATGAAAAATCCCATGTGCCTCAGTGAAGATCCTGCGTGCCGCAACTAAGACCCAACGCAGGCAAAAATAAATAAAATAAATAAATAAATCTTAAAAAAAAAAAAAGAATGATGGGGAATTCCCTGGCGGCCCAGGGGTTAGGATTTGGTGTTTTCACTGCCGAGGCCCGAGTTCAGTCCCTGGTTGGGGAACCAAGATCCCGCACAAGGGCTGGGTGTACAGGCCTTTTTCATGCCAGTGGAGGAATAGACAGAAACAATAGCCAGAGGCAGAAAGACATGCCAGTGGGGCCCAGGTGAGGAATCCAAAATGCAGCAAATATAATGAGACAATTGGCCTGCCCTGGGCTGGGTCCCCACAGGTCAGGGGCCACACCTGCCAAAGTTCTTCTAGAGCAGCTAGGCTGCTCTCAGGCTTTTCCCTGAGAAGCTGAGCTGAATCACTCCTGAGGTTATGCCTATTCTTTTCACCAGTGAAACAGCAGCTGCTAGTCTTGCCAGGTGTTCGTTAATGCCTCGGGCCAAACTCCTTGGCCTTCTGGAATACGATCTGGCCCCTACTGGCCTCTCCAGGCTCATCTCTCACCTCCTCACTTTCCAGACTCATAGCCTGCAGACTTGGTACCAACAGTTCCCTCTGCCTGGAAAAAACTGTCCCCAGCCCCACACAATCTCCTTTGCTTGGGGGAATCCTACTCAGACCTCAGGACTCAGGTTGGACTTCACCTCTCTCTCTCTCTCTCTCTCTCTCTCTTTTTTTTTTTTAATGTTCCACGCTAATTATTTATTTATTTTAAAATTTATTTTGTTTCGGCTGTGCTGCGCAGCGTGCAGGATCTTAGTTCCCTGACCAGGATTGAACCCGTGCCCCCTGCAGTGGAAGAGCGGAGTCCTAACCACCAGACCGCCACGGAATTCCCATGGACGTCACCTTCTTTAAGAGCCCTTTCCTGTTGATACCCACCTCCAAACACCATATCTCCATCGCTTGTTAGGCACCATTACCAGGGATGTCAAGGCTCACAAGACAGATATGATGCTCACAGAGTTTATGGGCCAGTGTTTTACATTCAAAATACCGCTTGTTGTCTTACTTGCCCACTAGGCTGTAAGCTCCTCTGGAAGGGGATGGCGTTTGCATGTTCACTGCTATATCCCTGAATCTCACACTGGCACAGAGTACAAAGGAGCTCAATCAACATTTGCTAACTCAATGAGCAAATGAAAAAGGAATCCATAGAGGGTGTGGAGAAAAGGGAACCCTCCTACACTGATGGTGGGAATGTAAATTGGTACAGCCACTACATAGAACAGTATGGAGGTTCCTCGAGAAACTAAAAATAGAGTTGCCATATGATGCAGCAATCCCATTCCTGGGCATGTATCTGGAAAAAACAATTAATTTGAAAAGATATGTGCACCCCGATGGTCACTGCAGCACTATTTACAACAGCCAAGACATGGAAGCAACCTAAGGGTCCATCGACAGATGACTCAATAAAGAAGATGTGGTACTTACATACAGTGGAATACTACTCAGCTGTAAACAAGAATGAAATAATGTTATTTGCAGCAAGACAAATGGACCTAGAGATGATCACACTAAGTGAAGTCAGACAGAGAAAGACAAATATCATATGACATCACTTATATGTAGAATCTAAAAAAGTGATCAAATGAACTTATTTACAAAACAGAAAGACTCACAGACTTCGAAAGCAAATTTATGGTTACCAAAGGGGAAAGGTAGGGGGGAGGAGGGATAAATTCAGAGTTTGGGATTAGCATATACACACTACTATATAGAAAATAGATAACCAACAAGGACCTACTGTATAGCACAGGGAACTCTACTCAATATTCTCCAATAACCTAAATGGGAAAAGAATTTGAAAAGGAATAGATATATGTGTATGTATAACTGAATCACTTTGCTGTACACCAGAAGCTAACACAACATTGTAAATCAACTCTACTCCAATATAAAATAAAAATTAAAAAAGAAAAAGGAACCCATGAAAAGGAGAGGAGAGGAGAGGAGAGGAGAAAAATAGGTGAAATAGGAATGTGATGATGTAGGGAACAACCTTTGCACCCGCCTATGGATACTTACACTCTCATCATTCCCCAGGCGGTGCCGGAGGAACTGGCCTCTGTGGATATAGGGCATAGGGCTGGGGGGAGGGTGCATAAAAGAAACAGCTCAAAGAGGGGTTTACAAACCTGCTGAGGAGCAGCTTGCACACATTTAAAATGCCATCACCATACAGCATACCTTCAAAAGGTACAACGAATCTGTGCCAAGTGAGGTCAGAAGTATTGAGAGATTAAAAAAAAAAAAAAGTACAATAATGAGAGAAATGGCTATGCGTCAGGTTGCTAATGGCTGTGACAAGTAACCCCCGCATTTTAGCGGTGCATCTCAATCAAGTTTATTTTTCATTTCTCCCACGTGGGTTTTCTTGACTGAGCCACCCTGTTCCAAGTGGTGCTGTGGGGATTCCGGAAGCTTCTATCCGCTATCACGATCACTAGTTCCGCTATTACTGGTTCCACTCTCACTCCAGAGAAAGGCAGACCGGGAAGTGTGCGCCATCAGTTCTACCCACATTCCATTGGCTAGAACTCCGTCTTGTGGCCCCACCTACCGGGAGGGGAGGTTGGGAATTGTAGTCTAGTGGAGTGCCCTGGAGGAAAAGGAAGTGAGGACTGCGAAACACATTAGTCTCTGCCACAGCTTCTTTTTTTTTTTTTTACTGAGAATCTACTAAATGTCAGGCACCGTGATAAATAAGTTACATTCATGTTGTCATTTTATCCTTACATCACCTCTCATTTACAGAGAAGGAAACAGAGGTTCATAAAGTTTAAGTACATTTTATGAGGCGAAAGGCTCATGCTTGGAGAATCAATGTGGAACCAGATCATTCTGACTCCAAAGCCTGTAACTGAAAAGAGGTAAGGGCAGCTTAACACTAGGGAGCTGATCTGAGACTACACCTACTCATTCGACATCATCACCATTTAAGAGCTTATTAGTGTGCTGGTTAGGCATTGTTCGAAGCACTTTAATATTATTAACTCACTGGATCCTCCCCCAAACGCCTATGAGATAAATACTGTTCATTCCCCTATTTTAATTTTTTTTTTTTTTTTTTTTTGGCTGCGTTGGGTCTTCGTTGCTGCGCCCCGGCATTCTCTAGTTGCAGTGAGCGGGGGTCACTCTTCGTTGCAGTGTGAGGGCTTCTCTTGTGGCGGAGCATGGGCTCTAGGCATCCGGGCTTCATTAGTTGTGGCACGAGGGCTCAGTAGTTGTGGTTCGCGGACTCTAGAGTGCAGACTCAGTAGTTGTGGCACACGGGCTTAGTTGCTCCGCAGCATGTGGGATCTTCCCCATCCAGGGCTGGAACCCATGTCGCCTGCACTGGCAGGCAGATTCTTAACCACTGCGCTACCAGGGAAGTCCCAATCCCCCTATTTTAAGGATGATGAAATTGCACAGAGAAGTTGAGTGATTTGCCTGAGGTCATTCTAGGCAGTCTTTCTCCAGAGCCTCCAGCTTTGCCCCGCTCCTGCCTCCACAAACAAAAGGAATTGTTGTAGGGCACAGTCTCCAAAGTGAGGCGCTAGTACCCTGGGGAGGAGTCCAGCTGGTCCACTGGGGTGCGAGAGGGAACTATGATCCTTCTATTCACCTTTATTTTTATTCTTAAAAAAAAAAAGTCACACAGAGAACTATATTCAACATCCTGTGATAAACCATAATGGAAAAGAATATATATGTATAACTGAATCAATTTGCGGTACAGCAGAAATTAAACACAACATTGTAAATCAACTATACTTCAATAAAATTTTTTAAAAATCAGTGATATTAAACTTTGCTAATATGTATTATACGGCTTGACCCTGTCGCCCTCTCTCAGCTGAGGATCAATCTGCATAATATATACTAGTAAAATTTAATATCACTGATTTTTTTTTTACAATAAACAGAAAGTGTCACCTACACACCTTCAGTGTTTGGATAAATGGATCAGTGTGGTATGTTTAGTTTTAGTTGAGCTAGCTCTCATAGCGTGGACCAATGGTTTTAAAAGATTCCTGTAAAGAATTAACGATGACTACACGCCCACCTCAGGTACCGCCTCCACCCTACACCACCCAGGCTCCCTCGAGCATGCCCGGAACCCCTACCTCGCAGAGTGGGAGGCGGGGCCTTGTGGCCACACCCCTTGACTTTCCCCCGCCTTCCTTGTTTCTTCCGGAGGCGTCATTGGGTGCTTCACGTTGCGATTAGGCGAGCCGAGGGTTGTCGGAAGGACACAATTGGACAGAGTCGCCGCCTCTCGACCGGTGGCCAGCCTCGATTGGCCGAGGTGCTGTGAGGGGTTGGCCGAACCTACTCGTCGGCCAGGCTGAGACGCTAGGAGTGGGACTGCGCCGCTCTGGGCGCTCACTTCCGGCTGCCTCGATTTGGGAGGCGCACGGCGAACCCAGGGCCCGGGGGGTCAGGGTGCTGGTTAGGAGGTGCGGCCCGAGGTTGGAGGGGCCGAGAGAACCCGGGGCTGCAGGCGAGGCGGGATGGCGGCCGTTGTCCCGGGAAGGACCTGCGTGGATGCCACTGGGCACCTTGGTGGAGGAGATTGCGATTAAACTAGCCGTCGTGGTCTGACACGAGATCCCTAGCAAGACCACCACCTTGCCACCCATCCCTAAATGGATTGGAACCCAGGATTGGAGGCTTCTGCTCAAGCAGATGGCCACCACCCGTCAGGAGCAGTTACAGGATAGTGAGTCTGACTGAGCTGGTGGAGCTTCTACGGCAGAAGAATGACCTGCGTGCCAGAAGTTTATGAGCAAGGGAATTGGAAGAAACAAATCAAAAAGCTAATTGCTAACAGAGAGGCCTCAGCCCACAAACTTATCTCCGGAGCCAAGGGGGGGGAACTGAAGACATTTGGCCAAGGGAGAAGGATCCAGGAGAAATATGACCAGAACTCTGTGCACAGCTTCTCCTTTCTGAAGCTCTGTGACCTGGGGGCAAATAAACCCTGTCCTGGACGTAATTCTTGCAGAAGAACAAACATCTGGGGGGAATGAGCTTTTCTGCAAAGGTCATAATAAAGTTGTTGAAGAAGTTAAATGGAAGACTCCATACCTCAGTACAAAAAGTCAAATGTTTTTCTGGATCAAGCTTTTTATCTGTGAGATGTCTGAGGCTCGAGAGAGATACGATTCACTTTCTGAGAGAAGTGTTTTTTCAAACTTACTCCAAGTTCTCAGTGACTCACAGTGTACTTGCCTGTGTGGTTAAAGTGGTAAGAATGGCAACAGCAACGGCCTGAATGTAGGGCAAAATTTCCATGTTAGCAGAGGTAACAGAAAACAATAATGATAGATCTTGTGATGCCACTTGATTACATTTAATAAGCTGAAGCTGACTTTCCCATGAAAGTGAAAATCCCTGCAAAGGGTGCTCCCTGGCCTTGAACCAGCATAACATACCATCAGAAGGACATAATGATACTAAAAGGTGAGGTCCACTAAGCCAGTCATCTTCATGATAGTATCTCCAAGAGACTCTTGGAAACAGTGAGACTGATGCACATAATGGGGTGCCAGATAAGATAGAACTAAGACAACTTGAGCATTCTGCTTTACAGTTGTTTTGAAAATGCTCACAAATCAGGTCATTAAGAGCATTCCAGAGCATTAGATTTTTCTAGGAAGATTAAAAACACTTGAGGACTTCCCTGGTGGCACAGTGGTTAAGAATCCTCTTGCCAATGCAGGGGACACGGGTTCGAACCCTGGCCCGGAAAGATCCCACATGCCACGGAGCAACTAAGAGCCTACACTCTAGAGCCCGCGAGCCACAACTGTTGAGCCCGAGTGCCACAACTACTGAAGCCCGCGTGCCTAGAGCCCGTGCTCTGTAACAAGAGAAGCCACCACAATGAGAAGCCCATGCACCGCAACAAAGAGTAGCCTCCGTTTGCCACAAGTAGAGAAAGCCCCACGCGCAGCAAAAGACCCAATGCAGCCATAAATAAATAAATTTAAATTTAAAAAAATAAAAACACTTGAGATTATTCTGTGAGTACTGTATAGGACTACTCATATTTTTACTTTTGTCAGATAACCAAAGTTGACAAATCTGTGTGTTCTTCAGAACCAGCAGGGGGCGTATATGCTGAAACATCAATAATAATAACTAATACTACACAAATAGCCAAGGCTCTCTGTTTGCATCCAGGCACTGGGCAAGTGCTGTACCTGCATTAGTCCATTAGATCCGTACAACAATCCTATGAAGCAGGTACTATTATTATTACTTCCACTTTAGAAATGAGGAAACTGAAGGCTAGAGAAGTTAGGCAATTGCTGTGCTACACCACCTCCCCAAGATGGCACACAGGGACATGCTCCGGCAAAGACTGGTGGCCAAATTTGGACCAAAGGTTGTAGTTTGCCTAATCCTGCTCTAGCATTTGATAATCTGAAATCTTTTGCAATCAGAAATTGGCAAATTACTTCACATAGTGTATGATAAATGCCTTCAGATGGGAAAGAACCAACTCTTGGGTAAATTTCATGAATACACTGCCAGGGGAAAGAAAAAATTCTGTCCCAGGTCAGACAACAATGGGGGCCCCATCCGCCCCAGGCTTGGTAAAAGGTCATTTCTGAAATCCACTCATGAGGTAAAAAAAACTTTAGTAGAAAATGAAGTTGAAGTTCAGCATTTAATTCCCTAATGTAGAATAGGCCAAAGCACAGGGATTGGTTCTTATACGTTTCATTTTCTATGCAGAGGAATTCTTCCTTTTGTTAAAAGTTTAAAGGTTTAAAAATGCACCCTTTGCATGAGTATAGCTGATGAGTGGCAAATTTCCACTGGGTATTAGTATGTTTATTTTGTTAGTTTGTACATAAGTACTCCATGTTTTTGGTGCTATTGTACACAGTACTTTTAAATTTTTATTTATTTATTTATTTGGCCATGCCATGTGGCTTGTGGGATGTTAGTTCCCCAACCAGGGATCGAATCCAGGCCCTCGGCAGTGAGAGCATAGAGTCCTAACCACTGGACCACCAGGGAATTCCCCTACACAGTACTTTAAATTTTATTATTATTTTTTTCCTTTTAAAATTTTAAAATTATAGTTGATATATAGTGTTACATTAGTTTCTGCTGTACAGCAAAGTGTATCAGTTATACATACACACATATCCACTCTTTTTTAGATTCCTTTCCCATATAGGTTATTACATTAAAATTTTTTTTTATTGTGGTAAAAGTCATAATATAAAACATACTATTTTAACCCTATTTAACTGTACAGTTCAGTGGCACTAAGTACATTCACATTGTTTTGCAACTCTCACCACCATCCATCTCCCGACTTTTTCACCTTCCTAAACTGAAACTCTGTCCCCATTAAATACTAACTAACCATTCCTCCCCCCCTACCCCTGACATCTACCAATGTACTTTGACTCTATGAATTTGACTATTCTAGGTCACAGTACTTTTTAAAATGTCGATGTCCAGTTGCTCAGTTCTAGCATAGTAACAAGCCTCTCTGATGGCCCTCAGTGATTCTCTCCCCCCATGGCCATTCCCTTGTGCAATTCCCCTATATGCTAAGTAGGACCGATCTATGCAACCAATAGGATAATATAGGAATGACATTGTGGTTTCGAGGTTAGATCATAAAACAGAAAACATTTCAGCTTCTACCTTGCTGTCTCTTGGTTGTGAGCATGCTCAAGCAGCCTTAGGGAGTGGTCCATATGGCAGGGAACTGAGGCCTCCTGCCAACAGCCAGCACCAACTTGCCAGCTCCATGGAAGCATATCCTTCAGCTCCAGTCAAACTGTCAGATGTTTGCAGCCCGGCCAACATCCCGATGGCAGCCTCTTGAGAGCACCTGATTCCCATTTCAGCTACTTCCCAATTCCTGACCCATAGAAACTGTGTGACATAATGAAAGTTTACTATTTTAGGAAGCAGAATTTGGAGTAATTATGTAGCAAGAGATAACTGATAAGGGCAGTATACAGAAATACAACTGACTCTTATATACTGACCTTATATTTTTTAATTTTTTGGCTGCGTTGGGTCTTCATTGCCACACGCGGGCTTTCCCTAGTTATAGCAAGCGGGGGCTACTCTTCGTTGCAGTGTGTGGGCTTCTCATTGCTGTGGCTTCTCTTGTGGAAGAGCATGGGCTCTAGGTGCACGGGCTTCAGTAGTTGTGGCTCGCGGGCTTCAGTAGTTGTGGCTCGCGGGCTCTAGAGCCCAGGCTCAGTAGTTGTGGTGCACGGGCTTAGTTGCTCCACGGCATGTGGGATCTTCCCAGACCAGGACTCCAACCCGTGTCCCCTGCATCGGCAGGCGGATTCTTAACCACTGCACCACCAGGGAAGCCCCCCGTGCCTTGTTTTTGATTTTAGGGGAAAACGTTCAATGTTTCAACATTAAGTATGATGTTAGCTGAAAGGTATTTATAGATGCTCTTTCTTCAGGTTGAGGAAGTTCCCTTCTATTCCTAGTTTACTGAGAATTGTTTTTGTTTTTTTAAATTATGAATAAATGTTGAATTTTTTCCAGTGAAGAAGCACAGACTGGGAGAGAATATTTTCAAAACATATATCCAACAAAGAACTCATATCTAAATCTATATAGAGGATACAATTAAGTAATCAGACAATTCAGTTTTTTAAATGACAAAAAGCTTTTGATAGACAATTCATCAAAGAAGAGATATGGACGGCAAATAAGCCCATGACAAGACGCTCAACATTATAAGTCACTAGGGAAATGCAAATTAAACCCCTGTGAATTACTACTTCACGCTTACCAAAACGGCTAGAATTATACAACAGAACAAAACGAAAGAAGCTGACCATTCCAAGGATGTGGAGCACCTGAACTCTCATCCAGTGCTGCTGGGAATGTGAAACTATGAACTGGTACCACCACTTTGGAAACCAGTCTCGCAGTTTCTTTCTTTCTTTCTTTTTTTCGGACGCGCAGGCTCAGCGGCCACGGCTCACGGGCCCAGCCGCTCCGCGCACGTGGGATCTTCCCGGACCGGGGCACGAACCCGCGTCCCCCGCATCGGCAGGCGGACTCTCAACCACTGCGCCACCAGGGAAGCCCTCTTCTTTTTTTGTTTTTCATAAGTTTATTTATTTATTTATTTATGGCTGAGTTGGGTCTTCGTTACTGCACGTGGCCTTAGTTGGGTCTTTGTTGCTGCGCGTGGCCTTTCTCTAGTTGCAGTGAACGGGGGCTGCTCTTCATTGCGGTGCGTGGGCTTCTCATTACGGTAGCTTCTCTTGTTGCAGAGCCCAGGCTCTAGGCGTGCGGGCTTCAGTAGTTGTGGCTCGCAAGCTTAGTTGCTCCATGGCATGTGGGATCTTCCCGGACCAGAGCTTGAACTCGAGTTCCCTGAATTGGCAGGCGGCAGGCGGATTTTTTTTTTTTTTTTTTTTTTTTTGTGGTACGCGGGCCTCTCACTGTTGTGGCCTCTCCCGTTGCGGGGCACAGGCTCCGGACGCTCAGGCTCAGTGGCCATGGCTCACGGGCCCAGCCGCTCCGCGGCATGTGGGATCTTCCCAGACCGGGGCACGAACCCGTGTCCCCTGCATCGGCAGGCGGATTCTCAACCACTGCGCCACCAGGGAAGCCCGGCAGGCGGATTTTTAACCATTGCGCCACCAGGGTAGCCCTTGCAGTTTCTTAAAATGTTAAACATACACTTATCTACGGCCCAACTATTCTATTCATAGATAAATGCAAGCATATGTTTACACAAATACTTGTACACAAATGTCCATAACAGCTGGGACAGAATGGCCCCTAAAGATGTCTATGTCCCGATCCCCAGAACTTATGAATATGTTACCTTACATGATCAAAGAGACTTTGCAGATATGATTAAGTTAAGACTCTTGAGATACAGAGATGATCCTGGATGATCGGGTGAGCCCAAATGTAATCACAAGGGTCCTTAGAGGAGGGAGGCAGGAGGGCCAGGGTTGGAGAGGTGTCACACGGGAGCAGAGGTTGGAGGGACGCTCTCTGAAGATGGAGGAAGGGGCCACAAGTCAAGGAACCATAGATACACTCAGCGTTTCTCAATCTCTATGTAGGCTGAATGACAGAAGTAAGACAAAGAGCCCATACTGTATAATTCAATTTATATAAAATTCTAGAAAGTGCAAACTGATCTATAGTGACAAATGAGTGGTTGCCTGGGGGTGAGGTGAGGAGGAGAGAAGGATGGATTACAAAGGGACACAAGGAAACTTGTGAGGGAAGCGGAAATATTATATCGGTGTGGCAGTGGTTTCATGGGTGTCTACCTATGTCAAAACTCATCAAATTGTATTCTTTAAATATGTATAGTTTACTGTATGCCATCTAGGAAAAAGACAGGAATAGGTGAGGATGGTACTGATGATACAAGCAGGAGATACAGGGGCTTCCATGGTGGCACAGTGGTTAAGAATCCGCCTGCCAATGCAGGGGACACGGGTTCAAGCCCTGGTCCGGGAAGATCCCACACGCCGCGGAGCATCTAAGCCCATGCTCCACAACTACTGAGCCTGCATGCACAACTACTGAAGCCTGCGAACCTAGAGCCCATGCTCCGCAACAAGAGAAACCACCGCAATGAGAAGCCCGCACACCACAACGAACGGTAGCCCCCGCTCACCGCAACTAGAGAAAGCCCATGTACAGCAACGAAGACCCAAGGCAGCCAAAAAAATAAAAGCAGGAGATACAATAAAAATATGTCAGAGCAGACCCTTCTGCTAGTTCCAGGGTTGGAATTAATCCAGAAGACTATTTGAAATGTGGATCGACAGCCAGTCTCTTTATTTATCTATTTTTTTGGCCACGCTGCATGGCTTGCAGGATCTTAGTTCCCCGACCAGGGATCAAACCCTGGCCCTGACAGTGAGAGCGCAGAGTCCTAACCACTGCACCGCCAGGGAATTCCTGATAGCAAGTCTCTTTAAATGAAGAACCTCACATGTAAAAGTCAAACGTTCAGACAGACCTCAAGTTTTTCCAGTGATGTTTAAAGTTGTGTAATACTCAATCCAGTAATTTCCAAAATTTCTTTAAACTTAATAAGTGTTTTGAAGCCTTTGTCGAGGTTACTTAATAGCCAAAGCAGACACTTCAGAACCATTGGAAATCATTTGTTCTTCCTGCTGTGGTAAAAATGTCTGCAGTAAAAACTGTAACAAAAATAAAAAACAATCTGGCAAAGAACTAAAATGTATTTCCCCAGCAAATATTATTGGAAGGAAGATGGCAGAAAACATAGCTAAGGGAACACATATTGGGACAAAATATGCAGGGTACCATACAGTCAGATGGATGTTACAGATGTTTTTTAGGGTGTCTCTGTGGGTGACATGTGCTAGATTCTGCTTTGATAATGAAAGATCAAAGCAGTACTTAATTTTTGTGAGTCCCCAAAACAAAGATGAACTAGAGGAGATATAGCCTCAGCAGTAAGTGACTCATTTAATAAAAACTATGCTTCACAGGAAAAGTATAATTATTGATGAAGCAGCTGCTTTGGACTAGAGTAAAGCAAGGATCCTGGGGTGTGGTTCCTGAGGTAGCAGCAACAGGCAAGTCACTCAATGTCTCATTCCTGGGAAAGAAATGAAGCCAGGAGGGCACAAAGTACACTTGTAATAGTAGACTCTTTCAATACTTTTCAAAGAGGAGGGGAGTGACCACAGCAATTTTTGCACCACAGCAAAGCTCATTGGTCATCTCAAGGTAAAGACTCTACAAGGACACTCTAACTTCAACGTGAGTGTTGCATTTTTCTTTTACGAAGAATTGTGTGTTTCAAGTTTACTGGTCTTTTCAATGATGACATGTAGATATAAGGAGTGTGCTGTTCAATAGAAACTTCACAATAAACATATAGACAAACAAATATGCTGTCTGAAATTTAATGGTCCATTTTAGCACAGAATGGTACAAAAGCTGCTTTTTGACAGAAATTTTTGCTATACAGAGGGCATGGTGAAAAATGGATGTTTGGGAATGTTTCTGTTATTATATGATTTGGTCACATATAAAAGCTCTTTCATCTGCAAGCTTAAAGAACTCGAAAATGGAATTTCCTAATTTGTTTAAAAATCTTCCAAACAATTTAAGGGGATTTTCAATCCATTTATTAGTAACATAGAAATGTGACACCTTTTTAGTTTGTCAGGACAACTAGTTGACATCATGGAAGGTGAATCTTTATTAGTCAAAACTAGGTATTCAAGATCGACATCTGCTCATCTCACAAAAAGAAAGACAGACCAGACATCATATGTCTCTTGACGCAATAAAACAGTATCTCCTAGTAAATAGTTTCACAAGCAGAAAAATCAAACCTGAATCTCAGGACTTCCCTAGCGATCCAGTTGCTAAGACTCCGTGCTTCCACAGCAGGGGGCATGGGTTCAAGCCCCTGTCAGGGAACTAAGATCCTGAACCTGAATCTCATCGAGGCCTCTAGAAGCAGCTCTCAAGTTAGAGGAGTGGTAGAGGACAAAGGAACACACTGAAGTTTCAAGGAGATGAAGTCAGCATAATCCAAAGTGTGGGAAACTCTCCAGGACAAATGACCACGTTTCTCTAACAAACTGCAAAGGCGGGAAGGGGGTGGGGGTGTTATGAACTGAACTGTGTGCCCCAGCAATTCATATGTAGAAGCCCTAACGCCTAATGTGACTATATTTGGATACGGGGCCTTTTATTTTTTATTTATTTTTTGTTTGTTTGTTTGTTTGTTTTGTGGTATGCGGGCCTCTCACTGTTGTGGCCTCTCCCGTTGCGGAGCACAGGCTCCGGATGTGCAGGCCTAGCGGCCATGGCTCACGGGCTTAGTTGCTCCGCGGCATGTGGGATCTTCCCGGACCAGGGCACGAACCCGTGTCTCCTGCATCGGCAGGCGGATTCTCAACCACTGCGCCACCAGGGAAGCCCACGGGGCCTTTTAAAAGAGGTGATTAAGGTTAAATGAAGTCATAGGTTAGGGCCCTAATCTGATAGTGAGAAGGGGCTGTCTGACAGCCAGGAAGAGAGGCCTCACCTGAAACCAACCGTGTTGGCACTTGATCTTGGACTTCCAACCTCCAGAACGGTCAGAAAATACATTTCTGTGGTTTAGGCCATTCGATCTGTGGTATTCTGTTATGCAGCCTGAGCCAACTAATACAGGAGGGGACAGTGGGGAAGAGTGAGGGAGGCAATACGAACGGGAAACCTATAGACTAAAAGTCACTTAAAACCATACCAATCAGTTACGTATATTTTACCGCACACACAAAAAGTAAAACAACCGCCATATCAATCA
Organism: Kogia breviceps; assembly: GCF_026419965.1. Lineage (NCBI taxonomy): Eukaryota > Metazoa > Chordata > Mammalia > Artiodactyla > Physeteridae > Kogia > Kogia breviceps. The sequence goes on from NC_081317.1 coordinate 4,995,583, forward strand.
ACCACATTGTGACCTTATTTGGATCCTTATTAATAATAATAATCATCTTATACAATTACGATATTTGTGAGACGACAAGGAATTTGAACAGGCTGGATATTGGATAATATTAAGGAATTATTATTTTAAGTGTGAGACTGGTGGTGGTGTGTGTTTTTTTTTTTTTTTTAACATCTTTATTGGAGTATAATTGCTTTACAATGGTGTGTTCGTTTCTGCTTTATAACAAAGTGAATCTGTTGTACATATACATATGTTCCCATATCTCCTCCCTCTTGCGTCTCCCTCCCACCCTCCCTATCCCACCCCTCTAGGTGGTCACAAAGCACCGAGCTGATCTCCCTGTGCTATGCGGCTGCTTCTCACTAGCTAGCTATTTTACGTTAGGTAGTGTATATATGTCCATGCCACTCTCTCACTTTGTCACAGCTTACCCTTCCCCCTCCCCATATCCTCAAGTCCGTTCTCTAGTAGGTCTGTGTCTTTATTCCCGTCTAACCCCTAGGTTCTTCATGACCATTTGTTTTCTTAGATTCCATATATATGTGTTAGCATATGGCATTTGTCTTTCTCTTTCTGACTTACTTCACTCTGTATGACAGACTCTAGGTCTATCCACCTCACTACAAATAACTCAATTTCATTTCTTTTTATGGCTGAGTAATATTCCATTGTATATATGTGCCACATCTTCTTTACCCATTCATCTGTCGATGGACACTTAGGTTGCTTCCATCTCCTGGCTAGTATAAATAGAGCTGCAGTGAACATTTTGGTACACGACTCTTTTTGAATTATGGTTTTCTCAGGGTATATGCCCAGTAGTGGGATTGCTGGGTCGTATGGTAGTTCTATTTTTAGTTTTCTAAGGAACCTCCATATAGTTCTCCATGGTGGCTGTACCAATTCACATTCCCACCGGCAGTGCAAGAGGGTTCCCTTTTCTCCACACCCTCTCCAGCATTTATTGTTTCTAGATTTTTTTTTTTTTTTATGGTACACAGGCCTCTCACTGTTGTGGCCTCTCCCGTTGCAGAGCACAGGCTCAGTGGCCATGGCTCACGGGCCCAGCTGCTCCGCGGCACGTGGGATCCTCCCAGACCGGGGCACAAACCCGTGTCCCCTGCATCGGCAGGCGGACTCTCAACCACTGCGCCACCAGGGAAGCCCTGTTTCTAGATTTTTTGATGATGGCCATTCTGATCGGTGTGAGATGATATCTCATTGTAGTTTTGATTTGCACTTCTCTAACGATTAATGATGTTGAGCATTCTTTCACGTGTTTGTTCGCAATCTGTATATCTTCTTTGGAGAAATGTTTATTTAGGTCTTCTGCCCATTTTTGGATTGGGTTGTTTGTTTTTTTGTTTTTGAGCTGCATGAGCTGCTTGTAGATTTTGGAGATTAATCCTTTGTCAGTTGCTTCATTTACAAATATTTTCTCCCATTCTGAGGGTTGTCTTTTGGTCTTGTTTATGGTTTCCTTTGCTGTGCAAAAGCTTTTGAGTTTCATTAGGTCCCATTTGTTTATTTTTGGTTTTTTTTTTTTTTTTTTTTTTTTTTTTTTTTTTTTTTCGGTACGCGGGCCTCTCACTGCTGTGGCCTCTCCCGTTGCGGAGCACAGGCTCCGGACGCGCAGGCCCAGCGGCCATGGCTCACGGGCCCAGCCGCTCCGCGGCATGTGGGATCTTCCCGGACCGGGGCACGAACCCGTGTCCCCTGCATCGGCAGGCGGATTCTCAACCACTGCGCCACCAGGGAAGCCCTATTTTTGGTTTTTTAAAAACATTTTTGAGAGCTACATATAGAATTATTTGTGGATGAAATGATACAATGTTTGGCTTTTAAACAAAATAACGTGGGAGCCAGGGAGTGGATGGGGCAGGCTTGGCTGAGGATGGATGGGGCTGGGTATTAAGTTAGATGGAGGTTTACTGTACTACTGTGTCTACTTTTGAATATATTCACAATTCTGCATAATGCAGAGTTTAAAAAAAAGAAACTTAACAAGCCGAGGTTAACAACCGAGAACTTTTGTGTAATTGGTAGATGGAACTGAAAAAAAGAATAGTGGGCCTGGCAAGGGTGCTCTTCTTCCTTTCAGACCTAGTATGTGTCCTGATAAGTGTCTTTTCCAGCTGTCAGGGACATGAGCGCCAAGTGTTGAACTGAATTTGGGGGGCTAGTTCTATGAAAGCATTAAACCAAGACTTAAAAAAATAAAGTATATTATTATAGCTATCTTATTAAATATTGTAAGTCCTATTTAAATGTGAGAGCTGAACATTTTTTTTTTTTTAACATTGAGCTTTTTAATCTTAGGTACTCATTACTCTCACATTTAATCCAGTGCTATCAACCTTGTCCTTATCATTTGTTATCTTCTTTTTTTTTTTTTTAACATCTTTATTGGAGTATAATTGTTTTACAATAGTGTGTTAGTTTTTCCTTTACAACAAACTGAATCAGTTATACATATACATATGTTCCCATATCTCTTCCCTCTTGCATCACCCTCTCTCGCACCCTCCCTATCCCACCCCTCTAGGTGGTCACAAAGCACAGAGGTGATCTCCCTGTGCTATGCGGCAGCTTCCCACTAGCTATCTAATTTACATTTGATAGTGTATATATGTCCCTGCCACTCTCTCACTTCGTCACAGCCCACCCTTCCCCCTCCCCATATCCTCATGAACATTTTTTTATGTCAAAAAGAAAATAAAGTGCAAATCCTTTAAAAATACTATTTATTTTATTCCACCCTTTAAACTTCATTTTCTTGTGGGTTGTTCAATATATTATATTAATATGGTCAAGGCTTTCCTCCAAGACATGCCCCAGGAAGAGCAGGAGATTACAGCGCCACTGCAGCGTCACAGCTCCCCTGGGCTCACCAGGCTGCCAGGCTGTCCTCCATCAGTGACGCAGCCTTCGAGGGCAAAGGCTTTGGGGCACTTGTCCAAAATCCGACTTCATTCCACAGCTGAGACCAGCGCTGCCTCTCACCCCTCCACTAGGGCACTTGGGTGGGACATAAATACCCAAGCCTACACAGCTCGTTAATGGACGGGCTTCTTCCCTTTCCACCTGTTCCCTTAGCATTAGAAGCACACACTTTAATCTCCTGCCTGAACCAAGAATCAGGTTGAACTAGAAGAGAGAGTCTGGCATAGGTTTAAGGCTCAGGTTCTGCAGAAACGAGGCAAGGATGCTGCTTTTGCCATTTCTACTCAACATTGTACTGGAAATTCTAGCCAGAGCATCAGGCAAGCACAAAAAGTAAAAGGCATCCCAATTGGAAAAGAAGAAGTGAAATTATCTCTATTCGCAGATGACATGAGCTTATACCTAGAAGATCCTAGAAGAGTCTACAATACACCTATTAGAGCTATAAATGAATTCAGCAAAGTTGTAGGATATAAAATCATCATTCAGACATCAGTTGTATTTCTGTATGCTGAAATGATCAATCCGAAAATGAAATGAAGAGAACAATTATGAATTTATAATCACATAAAAAAGGAATAAAATACTTAGGAATAAATTCAGTGAAGGAAGTGTAAGGCTTGTACACTGAAAACTGCAAAATATTGCTGAAAGAAATGAAAGGAGATCTACGTAAATGGAAGGATGTGTCGTGTGACTGGACTGGAAGACAATATTGTTAAGATGACAACACAACACAAAGAAATGTACAGATTCGATGCAATCTCTACCAAAATTTCAATGGTGCTTCTGCAGATATGGAAAACTCCATCCTAAAATTCATATTTAATTTTAAGGGACCCAGAATGGCTGAAACAATTTTGAAAAAGAAGAACAAATTTGGAGGACTCACACTTTCCGATTTCAAAACTTACTACAAAGCGACAGTAATAAAATCGGTGGTACTGGTATATGGCTAGCCATGCAGATCAAGGGAACAGAGAGAACCCAGAAAGAAACAATCACATCTATGGTCAAGTGATTTTCAACAAGGATGCTGAGACCCTTTGTTGGGAAAGAAGTTTCTCCAATAAAAGGTGCTGGGAAAACTGACTATCCACGTGTAAAAGACTGAAGTTGGCCATTTATCTTACACTGTCTACAAAAATTAACTCAAAATTGATCAAAGACCTAAATTTAAGAGGAAAAACTATTAAAGTCTTAGAAGAAAACACAAGAGAAAATCTGCATGACCCTGGATTTGGCAATGATTTATTGGATTTGGCAGTGACACCAAAAACACAGGCAACAAAACAAAAAACAGATAAATTGGACTTCATTAAAATTAAAAACTTTTGTGCATCACATATGGTCACCTTATTTTTGATAAAGGAGGCAAGAATATATAATGGAGAAAAGACAGCCTCTTCAATAAGAGGTGCTGGGAAAACCGGACAGCTACATGTAAAAGAATGAAATTAGAACACTCCCTAACACCATGCACAAAAATAAACTCAAAATGGATTAAAGACCTAAATGTAACGCCAGACACTATAAAACTCTTAGAGGAAAACATAGGCAGAACACTCTATGACATACATCACAGCAAGATCCTTTTTGACCCACCTCCTAGAGGAATGGAAATAAAAACAAAAATAAACAAATGGGATCTAATGAAACTTAAAAGCTTTTGCACAGCAAAGGAAACCATAAATGAGAGGAAAAGGCAACCCTCAGAACAGGAGAAAATATTTGCAAACAAAGCAACTGACAAAGGATTAATCTCCAAAATTTACAAGCATCTCATGCAGCTCAATATCCAAAAACAGGGCTTCCCTGGTGGCGCAGTGGTTGAGAGTCCGCCTGCCGATGCTGGGGACGCGGGTTCGTGTCCCGGTTCGGGAGGATCCCACGTGCCGCGGAGCGGCTGGGCCCGTGAGCCGTGGCCGCTGAGCCTGCGCGTCCGGAGCCTGTGCTCCGCAACGGGAGAGGCCACAGCAGTGAGAGGCCCGCGTACCGCAAAAAAAAAAAAAAAGAGAGTCCGCCTGCCAATGCAGGGGATGCCGGTTCGAGCCCTGGTCCGGGAAGATCCCACGTGCCGCGGAGCAACTAAGCCCGTGTGCCACAACTACTGAGCCTGTGCTCTAGAGCCCATGAGCCACAATCACTGAACCCCACGTGCCACAACTACTGAAGCCCACGCACCTAGAGCCCGTGCTCTGCAACAAGAGAAACCACTGCAATGAGAAGCCCGCGCACCGCAACGAAGACTAGCCCCCGCTCGCCGCAACTAGAGAAAGCCCGTGCGCAGCAGTGAAGACCCAATGCAGCCGAAAATAAATAAATTAATTAAAATAAATAAATAAATGAAATGTATGTGGAAAGGCAAAGGAACTACAATAGCTAAAACAATTTTAAAAAATACAATAAAATAACAAAATAAAAGTGCAGGCCTCCTCCTGGCTCTTCTGAGCCCCTCTCCGCAGCACTTACTGTTGGAAAGCAGGCTTCAGCCGTGGGAGGAGAGCGGCCTGTCCACTGGAGGAACAGGAGGCTGGCTGGTGGGAGAGGAAGGCCTCCTCGGGAGAAATGGACCAATGGTGTGTGTGTGGAAACTCCCCAAGAGACATGTGACAGTGGGGACATGCTCATGTTATACGAGATATTTCGAACTAAGGAAAGGAAAAAAAAAAGAAAAGAAAATGTGAAATTCAAGGAAAAGCCAAATTAAATGTTAAATAGGATTGAACCCTCTTCATGTGGCCTAAAATAGTATATCTGTCACTTTTCACCCCCCTTATCCCCTCTTACTTTTCTTTACAGAACTTATCACATGAAATGTTACATGTTTATTTGTTTACATATATATCACCATCACCCCTCTCCCCATTGTAAAGTAAGCACATGCTTGGTTTGGTTCACTGCTGAGTCCCCAGTGGGAAGAACATAATACGTGCTCAGTAAACCTGTAGCCTTTTCTAGGACTTCCCTGGTGGTCCAGTGGTTAAGACTTGCCTTCCAATGCAGGGGGTGCGGGTTCGATCCCTGGTCGGGGAACTAAGATCCCACACGCTAAGATCCCACACGCCGCCTCGCGGCCAAAAAAACAAAATGTAAAACAGAAGCAATATTGTAACAAATTCAATAAAGACTTTAAAAGTGATCCACATCATGAAAAATCTTTAAAAAAAAAAGAATGCTTACAAAAAATCTGTAGCCTTTTCACCAGATCTTAGTGAAATACTTGATTCAGCAGGGACTAATATTTGCATAATCATGATAAACTCTGGTTATTTTACCAAACCTGTGCAGAAACCGTTTTGGGGGGTGGGTTGTAGTATTTGGTGGGGGGGATACAGGGAAGGTCAGCAGTGGGGATAGGGGTTAGGTGGGAAAGTTAAGTCCTTAGGTGTCATGATGGGAAGTTAATAGGTAAGGGTTTTTTTTTTTTTTTTTTTTTTTTTTTTTTTTTTTTTTTTTTTTTTTTTTGCGGTATGCGGGCCTCTCACTGCTGTGGCCTCTCCCATTGCGGAGCACAGGCTCCGGACGCGGCCATGGCTCACGGGCTTAGTTGCTCCGCGGCACGTGGGATCTTCCCGGACCAGGGCACGGGCACGAACCCGTGTCCCCTGCATCGGCAGGCGGACTCCCAACCACTGCGCCACCAGGGAAGCCCAATAGGTAAGGTTTGAAACTGATAAATCAAGAAAGAGCTGGATAAACATGTTATTAGGAAAGATGGAGGAAAATACTCAGGGAAACAGCTGGAAACCTGATGGATATGCCTCTGGGGAACCAGCTGGGGGAGACGGAGAGGTGGGGCGGTTCTTTTTCATTATGTCTTTTATGCATATTTTTCTTTTTTAAAAATTGAAATATCATTGATTTACAATATTGCATTAGTTTCAAGTGTACAGCAAAGTGACTCGGTTATACTTATATATATGTATATATATATATTTTCAATTCTTTTACATTATAGGTTATTATAAGATATTGAATACAGTTCCCTGTGAGATACAGTAAATCCTTGTTGTTTACCTATTTTATATATAGTAGTTTGTATTTGCTGATTCTAAATTCCTAATTTATACCTCCCCACCCCAGCTTCCCCCTTGGTAACCACAAGTTCATTTTCTATATCTGTGAGTCTGTTTCTGTTTTGAAAATAAGTTCATTTGTACTATTTTTTAGATTCCACATATAAGTGATATCATATAATATTGGTCTTTTCCTGACCTACTTCACTTAGTGTGATAATCTCTCTAGGTCCATCCATGTTGCTGCAAATGGTGTTATTTTATTCTTTTTAGTGGCTGAGTAATATTCCAGTGTATATATGTACCACATCTTCCTTACCCATTCATCTATCGATGGACCCTTAGGTTGCTTCCATGTCTTGGCTATCGTAAATAGTGCTGCAATGAACATTGGGGTGCCACATTTTTCTTTTTTTTTAAAAAAAAAAATATTCATTTATTTATTTTTGGCTGCATTGGGTCCTCTTTGCTGCGCACGGCCTTTTTGTAGTTGTGGCGAGCGGGGGCTACTCTTCGTTGCGGTGTGCGGGCTTCTCATTGCGGTGGCTTCTCTTGTTGAGAAGCACGGGCTCTAGGCGCGTGGGCTTCGGTAGTTATGGCACACGGGCTCAGTAGTTGTGGCACGCAGGCCCTGTTGTTCTGCGGCATGTGAGATCTTCCCGGACCAGGGCTCGAGAACCTGTGTCCCCTGCATTGGCAGGTGGATTCTTAACCACTGTGCCACCAGGGAAGCCCCACATTTTTCTTTTTGAACTCCGTTCTTTTATTACTTCGGTAAAAAAAAATAAGTTAGTAGAAATTAGTTTTGAAGAAAACACAGACCCTCTGGGTTGGAAGAGGCCTCTGAGTTCAGCTCGTTCAGCTCTCCAGAAGTGGGCTCATCTCTCTGACATGCTGGTCACGTGGTCGACTGCTCGGCATAAACACCTCCAAAGAGGGCAACTCACTGCCTGCCCTGTGGGGTCACCAGGACCTGCCATGCTGCCCTGAGCTCTGTCCCCTGGCTGTCTGTGCTCACTGGCCCGATTCTGCCCTCGGCAGCTCCAGAGATGGAAAGGGTTTTATCGGGGTGGGGAACAGAAGAGACCTAGCATGTGGGTACTTTCTGGCGAGCGAGGTGGGAGGGCTTCCCTGGGAACCCTTGGCAAGTGGATGTCTGTTTAAGCACACAGGTTGCTCAGCCCGCGGGGCAGCAGGGCCTAGGAGGCAGGGAGAAGACACGCTGGCTCTGCCGGTGGCAAACGCTCCACCCGGGCGGCCTTGGAAAGGGACTCCCGGAGACCCAGGCCTCGTGCTCTCTGAATCCACCCACATCAGGGCCTCTGGCTGGAGTGAATCACACGGCCCCTAAGTGCTGGCGTGCAAGCGCCGGTCCACTGCCACTTTCTGAGTGCCCAGCTCCTGTGCACGGCATTCAAGGCTTCGTGCTCCCGTTTGCAGATGATGTGTCTGGGAGGATCAGGGAGGTGGTGGCTTGTCCAGGCTGGAGGGGGCACGGCCCAGGACAGGACTTAGATAGGTCATTGATGCCAAACCAGGCTGTCGTGTACTCTGAACTTCAAAGGGAAGGGAGCGGGTCTTCTTCCTCTTTGCCGGCCCCGCCCGTGGGTCACAGGGGCCATGAACTTGAGTCAATCAGAAAGGGCACCTCTGGGACCTTTGGGGGCTGAGAAGCAGCAAAGCCCACACAACCTGTCGAGAGCCTCTGCAACAATCACCGTTTCCCACTAGAGAGCGCTGTGGGACAGAAACCCGATCCAGAACGGACCAATCAGGTCGTCAGCTGAGACCAGCAGTGGCGACAGGTGAGAAACAGCTGTCATTCCCGGGACTTGCCCTTTGTGAAAACCACCTCATTGGGTCCTCGCAGGAAATCCAGGACTAGGTACTGTTGGGACCCCCGCTTCACAGATTAAGAAACAGGCTCAACGTTGTTCAACACTTGGTCCCAAGCCTCCAAGTTAGCAGTGGGAGAGCTAAAGCTTGAACTTGACTCTGACCCCAGAACCCGAAGTGTTGACCGCATGTCCCCCCTCCCCCATGCTGTTTGCCTTTGTCTCTCCTCCTGGGTCCCTTTTAGATGGTTCCCTTTAACTCAGTGAGGTTTACCCAGGTCTACTGAGCAGTGGGGAGGGGTCTCCCTACCTAGAGAAGCTGGGATATGGGGCCACCAGGGGCTCCCGGGGAAGGAGCTGGTTCTGTGGGGCCAGCTGTGGATGAGGGCAGGGAGACCCCAGGTCACAGCGCTGGAAGTAGTCCTTCCAGCCCCTGACAGAGCTGGCCCCCTGGGAGCCCGCCAGGCTTATTAATATCCTGCTGCGTCAGGGGCTCTTGAGTTTCGGCATCACAAGACCCAGAGGCTGAGCACGACAGGGCTATTCTTGACTCCGCAGCATCCTCTCTCCCCCCGCCCTTCCCACCTCAGGCTGGGGGCCCTGTGCTCTGAGTGGTCATGTGGCCTGGGGGCAAGTCACTTCACCTGACCACGAAGTGGAGGCAGGACGCCCGTTCAGACACTGCTCCTCCGTGGCCTGGCACACAGGAGGAGCTAAGAGGCAGGAGCTGCTCTTCCAGAAAATGCCCTTTCCAGAGGCCCTGCTGCGGGCCAGCCCTGTCCTTGTTGCTGGGCGTCCTGCAGCGGGGGCTGCACGGTCCGGTTCTCACAGAGCTCTCACTGTCTGCCCAGTGTGGGCCCCCAGCCAGCAGCCACAGCTGATGGGCTCGGCCGGGGGCCAGACAGAAGCCGAGCCCCTCCGATGGCCAAACTGATCAGCTCTCCTGGACATCTGGAATTGGGTCTTGGGGACTCTGGTCGTGTGGGGTGGGTACTGGCTGAGGGGAAGAGCATCTGGACTCGGGGAGGGAGGTGGTGAGGGACCCATGTGGGGGTGTCCATGGCAACAGAGGGGGCTAGACTGCAGAGGGTGAAATGAGGCACATGCATCAAAAGACAAGTGACTCAGGAGAGAGGCCTCCCAGCCCCTGGTTCCCAGCCCTCTGTACCCACTTCCTGCCCCAGGCTGCAGGAGGCTGCTTTGCATCCCCCGTGCAACACCCTCCTTGCTGCCGCAGACTTCCTCATAGCCCTGCAAAGGCGGGGCGAGGTGGGATCATTTCTTGACCACCTGGCACTTGGAGTTCTGCAATCATGGTCTAAAACTATTTACCGAGGACCTCCCTGGTGCCAGAGCCCGGCCTGAGTGAGCTACACATGTCATCTCCTCCAAGCCTCACAAGATGCCTGTTCTCCCCATTTTACAGATGAAGAAACTGAGGCCCACAAGGCAAAGTCAGCTGCCACTAGGTGATAAAGCTAGGACTCAAACCCAGGTCTGGATGAATCCAGAGCCCTTGTTCTTAACCTGGATTCTAAACACATTCATTCAGCTCGGCATTTGTTGAAGGAATGAATGAGTGAAGAAAAATTTCATCCCTAGAGAATTCCTCTTTTTGTGTCCTTATCCCCAGGCCCCTGCACTGGGTCCTCTCTGCCCCGGGCCCCCTTGCTCATTTGGCCTCCCACGTTTGTTCCCCCTGCACACTGATGGCCGGAAGGAATTCTATGAATACCGGACCCTCCTTAGATGCTACTCACAGCTTGTCCGAAGGGGGCTTTGGCTCTGAAGGCTCTCCAGAGCCCTTATCAGCCAGCCCCACACATCGCGCAGCCTGCCCCGCCCCAGCCCCTCACAACTCGTTATCAGGGAACACATTCCAACCCAACCGCCCCTTGTAAGGAGGGGAAGATAAAGCCTGCCACCTTCCGGCCCCTCTTCTGAGTTTTGCCAAGTGGGGAAGGGGCACTCCAGGGGCAGGAAAGGGGTTATCACAACAGGAAGCCCCGGCAGGCACTGGCTCGGTTCTTCAGCCAGCGTGAGAAAGCCCCGGAGGCTGGAGCGTGACCCTTCCGAGGAGGTGACCCTGTTGGGTGGGGCTGGGGGAGGGACAGCTGCTTCTTTGGAAGCCTGGAGGCCTGATGTTTGCTCCGGGAACCAGGATGTGGCTGTGATGAGGAGGGCGGGGCTTTCAGCCAGAGGCTGGAGGTCCCTCTGGGCAGGGTCTCAAAGTACAGCTGTCCTCACACACCTGTCTGTCCAACCCATTAAGAATAAGAGACTCGAGGCTCAAATTACCGAGAATGGAAGTTCTTACCTCTCACGGCTGTGAGCTGGATGCTTGCAGAGGGCCAAGTATGAAGCTGGTACCCGGAAGGCACCACGGGAAACCTCTCTCTGTGGATCACAGGCGTGCACGCACGTTGATTCAGCACTAACTATATGGCAGGTGTCCGCCCGCTTCTTCACGTGGACAAGCACCGTTAACAGTCCCCAGCGCTCTCTGAGCGAGAGACTGATGTGATTCTCATCGTAGGGATGAAGAAACTGAGGCTTACAGATTGCCCTGGCGGTCCAGTGGCTAAGACTCCGTGCTTCCAATGCAGGGGGCGTGGGTTCGATCCCTGGTCAAGGAACTAAGATCTCACATGCCACGCAGCACAGTCAAAAAAAAAAAAAAAAAGAAGGGCTTCCCTGGTGGCGCAGTGGTTGCGAGTCCGCCTGCCGATGCAGGGGACGCGGGTTCGTGCCCCGGTCCGGGAGGATCCCACGTGCCGCGGAGCGGCTGGGCCCGTGAGCCATGGCCGCTGAGCCTGCGCGTCCGGAGCCTGTGCTCCGCAAAGGGAGAGGCCACAACAGTGAGAGGCCCGCCTACCACAAAAAAAAAAAGAGAAAAGAAAAGAAACTGAGGCTTCGATGGATGAGGTTGCTAGCCCAGCGCCATCCAGCTCTAACCAGCTCTAACTGGAATAGCCAGGGTTGGGTCCCAGTCTGTCTGGCCTCAACGTGCTGGCTCTCCATGGCCACAGTCCCGTGCCTTCAAATGATTCACTTATCACCTTGTCTACACGGCAGTTTCACGCTCCCGCGGTCTCACCCCAACCACGGCCAAGAAAATATGCAGAAAAAGGCCCGCACAAAGTCAGCACAGAAGGGTCAGTGCTTTGATCCTACGTTGCGCTTTGCACAAACCGCAGCGAGCCTGGACCCAAAGGTGAGGCAGACTCGGCCGCAGCACCAAGGGCCCCCAGAGGGTCTGGCAGCAAGGCAGGTGCAGGAAAGCTTTCGAAGGGAGGCGTGAGAACTCTAAAAGCAAAGGAGGCTGGCTGTTCAGCGTGGGGCAGGTAGCCCGTGACAAGTCGTCAGCCCTCCAGGGGGTCACGGCAGAGTCACCCACCAAGAGAAGCCTGAGACACAGCAGAGGGTGGCGATTTCCAGCAGCCCGTGAGTAAAAGCTCAAATTTCAGCTCTTGAGAGCCTCAGCTTTAAAAATATATATATTTATTTAATTTATTTTTATCTTATTTTTTATTTTTGGCTGTGTCGAGTCTTAGTTGTGGCACGCAGGCTCTCTAGTTGTGGCACGTGGGCTCAGTAGTTGTGGCGCATGGGCTTAGCTGCCCTGTGGCATCTTTGTTCCCCGATCAGGGATTGAACCCACGTCCCCTGCATTGGAAGGCGGATTCTTTACCACTGGCCCACCAGGGAAGTCTGAGGTCCTCAGCTTTTGAATTATGACTCCGGGAGCTCTAAGGAACATACCTTCCCCATATTTGGCCCTAAATGGAGAATATTTTTGGAAGCATTGCAGGTCTCATAAAAAGGAGAAAATTCCATGGAACCCCACCCCCCAAAAAAAGACATGTAAGCAAATGTGAGTTGGGTCCTCAGTGACTGAAGAGTGACTGGTCGCCAGGTACTGGGGTCATAAGGGTGGCAGCTGGAAAGAGTCCGAAAATGGTCCAGCCTCGTGGGCACCCAGGCAGGCAGGGGCGCCCGGAGGCCATGTTCCTATGGCAACACGGCTGTGGGTACCTAAGCCAGTACAACGGCAAGGGATGCAGGTAGTTGTGGGCTAAGTTGGGGCTCCGGCTCTGATCCCAGAGTGGACATCCAGGCTATGAGCAGATGCAAAGCCAATCTTCTCTGAAGGAAAATGCCATGGCCAAATGAGGCCCCCGGGATGCTCACAGATTATGTATAAACTCATGGCTTGATCTTAAAGAGTAATGACACACGAAGCAAGTCAGTAGAAACAACAGCGCTCAAGGACAGTGTCTGTTGGGATGGTCAGATCCAGAATGTAGAGCAGCAGATGTGTTACCAAGGTAAAGAGACCAAGGATGCAAGTGATAAAGCAGACACAAAGGAACCATCAGGGATGGATGGGCAGATTTGTTTTTGTTTTTGTTTTTGGCCGCACTAAGTGGCTTGCAGGATCTTAGTTCCCCGAATGGGGATCGAACCCGTGCCCCCTGTAATGGAAGTGCGGAGTCCTAACGACTGGACCGCCAGGGAATTCCCATGGATGGGCAGATTTAAGAAACAAGCAGAGATGGTACTTCTAAGAGGGAAGAATAGATTTAGAACACAAGAACTGTAAATTGACTAAATAGACACAACTGGAACAAAAACAAGTGGAGTAGAAAATATTTTTGAATTCCTTCTCAGAACGCAATACAAAATAGAGAAGAATGGGAAAATACGAAAGAGAGCTGAGACACGAAGGCCAGAATGAGAATGAAGACATTTGCATTTACACATAAACACACTTGCAAGGTTTGCTGCCACCTGATCTAGAGGATGTGCTTGGAGTACACTTTCAGGAAGAAGGGAAATGACGGGGTGACTGAGGGCCTGAGAAGGAAGCGTGACTAGTAAAGGGCTAACTGTGGAGGTCACACAAAACCAATACTGCGTGGAGTAACGGGGGTTTCCTCCGGGGGGCGGGTAACAAAAGGACACACTTGGCTTACTTGGTGATCTATACAAACAGGATGGAGGTGGTTTGAAGCTAAAGGCCTGTGTTGTTTGGGAAGGAGGGTAAGACCTGTAACCTGTAACCTTGAAGCTAAATTTACCAACCTTCTGACAGTGACAAAGCAATAGAAATCAGTAGAGAGAAAAGTGAAAAGAAAAAGCCAACTAAAAACTCAGTTCCGGAAAGGGCAAGAAAAGGAGAAGAGAGAAACAGGGAAGGTAGAACACATAGAAAATGGAAAAAAAAAAGATGGTAGAAACAAGTGCAGATATATCTATAATAAATATTATTAATAGCCATAAAATAGACTCAACTCACCAGTTAAGAGACTGTCAGGCTGAGCAGGAAAAAGAAAATCCAGATTGATAAAGTTTAGAAGAGATGTCCCAAAAACATAAAGATCCAGAAAGTTTAAACATAAAAGGATGGTTAAACATAAGCACACACACACACACACACAAACATGTACACACACGTATATACATACATATGAAAACATGTATTTTGATATCAGGCAAATTTGTCCTATACTTTAAAAGCATCATCAAGAATAGAGAGGGTTGGGCTTCCCTGGTGGCGCAGTGGTTGGGAGTCCGCCTGCCGATGCAGCGGACGCGTGTTCGTGCCCCGGTCCGGGAAGATCCCACGTGCCGCGGAGCGGCTGGGCCTGTGAGCCATGGCCGCTGAGCCTGCGCGTCCGGAGCCTGTGCTCCGCGACGGGAGAGGCCCGCGTACCACACACACACACACAAAATAAATAAATAAAAAAAAAAGATTCTTTTCCCATATAGGTCATTACAGAGTAGTCAGTAAAATTCTCTGTGCTATACAGCAGGTTCTTTTTTGTTTTTTAAAAAAATAAATTTATTTATTTTCATTTTTGGCTGCGTTGGGTCTTCGTAGCTGTGCACGGGCTTTCTCTAGTTGTGGTGAGCGGGGGCTACTCTTCGTTGTGGTGTGTAGGCTTCTCTTGTTGCGGAGCGTGGGCTCTAGCTGTGCGGGCTTCAGTAGTTGTGGCACACGGGCTCTAGAGCGCAGGCTCAGTAGTTGTGGTGCACGGACTTAGATGTTCTACGGCATGTGGGATCTTCCCAGACCAGGGATCGAACCCACGTCCCCTGCATTGGCAGGCGGATTCTTAACCACTGCGCCACCAGGGAAGTCCCTACAGTAGGTTCTTATTATTTATCTCTTTTACATATAGTAGTGTGTATATGTCAATCCCTAAATACATATATTTATATATAGATATATTAATCTAAATATATATATTGAAATAACCTCAAAATACCTAAGGCAAAACCTAACAGACCACCAAGGAAAAACAGACAAGTTCACTTTCACAGAGATTCAACACATCCCTCTCAATCACTTTACCAAAAAAGTAAAGTAAAAATAAAATAACTTAGCAAATACATAGACGATCTGATCAGCTCAGATAACAAGATGGATATAGTTGACATATATAGAATTCTATATCTAATTACTAGAGAAATTACTTTCTTTACAGGGGGAACGTTTACAACAATCAATCGAAATTAGACCCTAAACATTTCAAAAAATTTTAAGATACTATTCTTCTAAAAAATTCTCTCGCCACGGGGGACTTCCCTGGTGGTCCAGTGGGTGAGACTCTACATCCCCAATGCAGAGGGCCTGGGTTCGATCCCTGGTTGGGGAACTAGATCCCACATGCATGCCACAACTAAGAGTCCACATGCTGCAACTAAGAGTCCACAAGCTGCAACGAAGATCCCACATGCCGCAATGAAGACCTAGCGCAGCCTAAATAAGTAAATAAATAATTTTTAAAAATTCTCTCACCACAATGCATATGTGTTAATAACAAAAAGATGTCTTATAAAATCTGCCTATATTGGGAAATTGACTAAAAGACTTCCAAGTAACTCATGGATAAAAGAACCAGTCGTAATGAAAATATAAAAATACATAGAACTGAAAGAAAGTGAAAAATAATGCCAATCAAAATGTGTGGGATGCACGAGAATGATCCCTCAAGGAAACGTTAAAGTTTAAATGTTTGTATGACAAAGAAAGGCTGAAAAGTAAAAAAGTGCCCAACTTAAGAGCTAAGCAAAGAGAAACAGACTAATTCCAACCAAAGTAGGAGGAAGAAGATATTAATGATAGAGTGGAGATTAAAAGAAAATGATATTATAGAGAAGATTAACCAGGAGGGGAGAGAGACAGACATGGGCGCAACATTACAGCCGTAAAGAGGGGTATAACTACAAAGAGCAGAGAATAAAAAGATAGCACAAGAATACGATCAATAACTTTATGTCAATAAATTTGAAAACGAAGATGGAATGGTCCAAAACTTGGAAAAAATATAACCTACCAAAATGGACCCAACGAGTAGAACACTTGAATATAACTATTAAAGAGAATTAAATATTCTTTTAAGTATCATGTTAAACAATAAAAGAGTGAAAGAAAACACCAGGAGTCAGTGATCTACAGGTGAGTTCTACTGAACATCTAAGGAACAGATCCTTCTAATATCACACACAGTTTCCAAGGGAAGAGATGATGGAGATTCACGCTACGTGGCTGATATAACCTGGAACACTAAACCAGACAAGAACGGTACAAGAAAAGAAAATTATGGACACATTTCACTCATGAACATAAGGGTAAAACTACTAACACATTAGCAAGCTGAAGAGAATAGTATATAAAAAAGTGTAATATACATGGTGGAATTAGCTCTATCCCACGATTGCAAGAGATGGTTTAAGATTAGAAAAATCAATGGCATTTAACACATTAACTGACTAAAGGAGGAAAAACTACAGGATTATCTTAATAGATGCTGAAGAAGTATTTTTAAAAGTTCAACATAAATTTGTGATAAACACTTCTCAGTAATTCAGAAATAGAAGGGAACTCCCTTGGCCTGATAAATGGGGTAACATTAGCAGCATTCCCTCTGAGATTAGAACTAAGAAATGTTATGTTTCCCATTATTACTCTTGTTTAACAGTAAGTACTGGAAATCCTCCCCTAACTATAAGACTATAAGAAATAAATTTTAAAACACAAGGATTGGGAAAGAGAAAACAAAACACATTATTTCAGATATGCTCAACGACACAGAAGACCAAAAAGGAGAGTTTAGTAAGATACCTAGATATTTCTAGAAACCAGGACCAAGCAATCGGAAAATGTACTTTATAAAAGGGGGTGGGGCCAGTCTGAAGAGTGTGAAAATTTTAAGTATCTAAGAATAAGTCTAAAATTTCATTAGTCTAATATTTCATTAGTGGTCAGAATTAGGCAGAAAAGTATACGAGTTCATGAAAAGAAGTTAAAGAAGACTAAAACAAAAGGACAGATATGCCATGCTCAAGGACAGGAGGGCCAGATAGCATAAAAATGACAGTTCTCCACGAATTGATCTATAGACTCAATGCAATTCCAATCACAGTCTCAATGGGGCTTTTGTAGAATTTGACCAGTGATTCCAAAGTTTATGTGACAGAGCAAAGGATCATGGTACTCCAGGAGAGGAGGAATACAAATGGGAATTTTCCCCATCTGATATCAGGATGTATGAAGCTATGATACTTGGGCAGCAATAAATTAACCAGTGGAAAAGAATAGAGAGCCCAGAAACAAACCCTCCCATGTATGAAACTCTGACATATAACAGAGGTGGCATGGCAGATCAGTAAGGAAAGGAGGTCTGATAATTTAAATTGAAAAGGGAAAGGTGGTTATCTATATGGAAAAAAAAAAAAAGAAATGGAATTCCTCCTTCACAAAGTACAAAACAATCAATTCCAGATGGATTAAGGACTTAAACGTCCAAGGTAAAACTTTAAACAAACTATAGAAGATGTACCTGAGTTTCTTTCTAACCTTGTGATAGGAAAGAATTTGTTAAATAAGACCAAAAAAAAAGCACTAACCATGAAATAAAAGAATCATCCATTTTGTTATATTAAAATTAGAATATCCCTTCATCAAATGACAGAATAAAGGAAGTAAAATGACAAGGGGCTCAACCTTGAAGATATTTTAAATATGGGTAATTGACAAAGGCTTATCATCTAGCATATGGAAGAACGCTTAGAAATCCACAAGAAAAGGGAAGAAAAAAAACAATAGAGAAATGGGCAAGAAACATGAACAGGTGTTTCACAGAAGAGGCAACAAAAATAGTCAATAAACATGAAGAGGTGTTCACCTTAGGATCAGGGAAGTGCACACCAAGACTGAACGAGTTACCACTCACACCCATTCCATTGCAAAAACCAAGAAGTCTGACCATGCCAAGTGCTGGAAAGAACACAGATCAACCAGATCTGATTGCTGGTACGAACATAAGTTGACCAACCGTTTTGGAGTGTGGTTTGGCAATATCCTGTAGGGTTGATTGTTTTGACCCAGCAAGTTCACTTTCAGATGGCCTTGCACTACTTGTGAGAAACTCTTGGTTTGCCTGAGGGCTTGTATAAGAATGTCAGTAGTAGCACCAATAGCATTATTTAAAAGCTGAACACAACCCTAAATGCTCACTGAAAAGAGAAAGCATTGGGAGCTCCCTGGCAGTCCAGTGATTAGGATTCGGCACTTTTACTGCTGTGGCCCCGGGTTCAATCCCTGGTCGGGGAGCTAAGATCGCTGCAAGCCATGCAGCGTGGTCCAAAAAAAAAAAGAAGAAGGTATAAATAAATGGGAGCTTATTCACATGATCGAATATTGTACAGCCATGAAAATTGAATAAGCACAGCTGTAGGCAATAACAAGGATGACTCCTGTTATCATAACATTGAATGATATCATTTTTATAAAGTGCAAAGCAATCAAATCTCATTGTTTGGGCCTATAATTAATGAGAATGCTCGTTTTTTTTTTAAAGCAAAGGGAAGATAAACACAAAATTCAGGATATGGGGAGGAGCACATAAAAATAAATACATATGGTCATGTTCTACTTGTTGATTTTACCAGTGGTTTCATAGGTGTTCATTATTATTAAAAATAAGTACTTTTTAATTGAGGTATGGTTAATTTACAATATTACATTAGCTGCAGGTTTAAAACACAGCGATTCAGAATTTTTATAGATTATACTTCATTTAAAGTTATTATAAAGTATCGGCTATATTC
This sequence comes from Kogia breviceps, assembly GCF_026419965.1. Classification (NCBI taxonomy): domain Eukaryota; kingdom Metazoa; phylum Chordata; class Mammalia; order Artiodactyla; family Physeteridae; genus Kogia; species Kogia breviceps. The sequence continues at coordinate 5,014,502 of NC_081317.1, forward strand.
TGTGTGCTGTAGGATATATCCTTGTAGCTTATTTATTTTATACGCAGTAGGTTATACCTCTTAATCCCCTATACGTGTCCTGCCCCTCCCCTCTCCCCTCTCCCCACTGGTAACCACTAGTTTATTCTCTACATCTGTGAGTCTGTTTCTGTTTTGTTATATCCGTTTGTTTGTTTTATTTCTGAGATTCCACCCATAAGTGATAGCATACAGTGTTTGTCTTTCTCTTATTTCACAAAGCATAATACCTTCTAGGTCCATCCAAGTTGTTGCAAATGGTAACATTTCAGTCTTTTTTATGGTTGAGTAATATTCCCTTGTACATTTATAGCATGATTTCTTTATCCATCCACCTGATGGCTACATAGGTTGATGTGTCCATCAGATGAACGGATAAATGTTCATGGACACTTCAGTTGCTTCCACATCTTGGCTGTTGTAAATAATGCTGCCGTGAACCTTGGGGTGCATGTATCTTTTTGAATTGAATTGGTGTTTTCCCAGGAGTGGAATTGCTAGATGATACGACACTTCTATTTTTGGTTTTTTTGAGGAACCTCCATATTGTGTTCCACAGTGGCTGTACCCATTTACATTCCCACCAGCAGTGCACAAGGGTTCCCTTTTCTCCACAGCCTCACCAACATTTGTTATCTGTGGTCTTTTTGATAATTGCTATTTTGACAGGTGCGAGGTGATAGCTCATTGTGGGTTTGATTTGCGTGTTTCTCTGATGATTAGTGACGTCGAGCAGCTTTTCTTGTGCCTGTTGGCCATCTGTATATCTCCTTTGGAAAAATGTCTATTCAGTTCTTCTGAGCATTAAAAATAAGTACATTTTTAACAAAAGCAAATGCAAAAGCATCAAGCCTCAATAATTGGAGTTGTTATGAACCAAAGATTATGATTAAACCAATTCTGGGCCTCTGAGATTCCTTAATAGGAAATGCAGCTCACCTACCTGACTCTGGGACATTCCCTTTGTGAGCCTAGCAGGTAAGGACAATAGTATCCAGCTTAGAGGGTTTTGGTAAGGGTCAGCATAGCGTATTTGGTGGGCTCTTAATGGTGGAAGCTATTTTTATTATGCTTCCCCATGATAAGCCTGACTTGGAGACTGGGGCAGAGGGGGAACCTGGCTCTCCCTTGTTCCCTGGGGAGGGCCTTGTGGGGTGAGGAATAGGTCTGGTCTCCTATGAGCCTGCTCAGCCCTACCCTGTTTAAAGTGCATACCCTTCATTCCCATGACTATTTTCCTAGAGCCTCCTGCCCGCACCCAGCTCTGCTGGTCGCAAGTAACAGAAACCCAGTTCCAACCAGTCGCAGCCCAAAAGAGATTGATCTGCCTAGAATCTGTGATTAAAAAAACCCCCAAAACTCCCTACAAACGGAAGTCCAGGACCAGATGGCTTCACAGGCGAATTTGCCAAACATACAAAGAAGAACTTACACTGATCCTTCTCAAACTCTTCCAAAAGATCGAAGAGGAGGGAATACTCCCAAAGACATTCAATGAAGCCATCAGCAGCCTGATACTAAAACCAGACAAAGACACCACCAAAAAAGAAAATGACAGACCAATAACTTGAATGAATATAGATGTAAAAATTCTCAACAAATGCTAGCAAACCGAATCCAACGACACATTAAAAAGATCACACGCCACGTCCAAGTGGGATTCATCCCAAGTTCACAAGGATGGTCCAACATACGCTAATCGATCAATGTGATACACCACATCAACAAGAGGTAAAAATCACATGATCGTCTCAATGGATGCAGAAAAAGCATTTGATAAAATTCAACATCCATTCATGATAAAAACTCTTACCAAAGTGGGTACAGAGGGAACGTATCTCAACATAATAAAAGCCGTTTATGACAAACCCACAGCCAATATAATACTCAATGGTGAAACGCTGAAAGCCTTCTTGCTAAAATCTGGAACAAGACAAGGATGCTCACTCTCACCACTGCTGTTCATAGTATTGGAAGTCCTATAGCTACAGCAAATCAGACTAGAAAAAGAAAAGTTTTCTAAACTGGAAGGGAAGAGGTAAAATTGTCATTATGTGCTGATGACATGATACTATATTTAGAAAACCCTAGGGCTTCCCTGGTGGCGCAGTGGTTGAGAGTCCGCCTGCCGATGCAGGGGACGCGGGTTCGTGCCCCGGTCCGGGAAGATCCCACGTGCCGCGGAGCGGCTGGGCCCGTGAGCCATGGCCGCCGAGCCTGCGCGTCCGGAGCCTGTGCTCCGCAGCGCGAGAGGCCACAACGGTGAGAGGCCCGCATACCGTAAAAAAAAAAAAAAAAAAGATAGAAAACCCTAAAGACTCTACACAAAAACTACTAGAACTGATAAACGAATTCAGCAAGGGAGCAGGATACAAAATTAACATACAGAAATCGGTTGCATTTCTAACGATGAAGTATCAGAAAGGGAATGTAAAAAAAACAATCTCTTTTAAAATCACAGCCAACAAATTAAATACTTAGGAATAAACCTAACCAAGGAGGTTAAAGACATATGCTGAGGACTATAAATCATTAATAAAGGAAATTGAAGCGACTTGATCTGCTTACCCACCTGAGATGTCCAGGAGTTATGTCCAAGGATGGAGACTCTGGGGCAGCCGATTCTCAAAGCAACCCCGTTCCCCCCATCTCAGAGATGCCAAAACTGAGGATCTGAGCCGTCAAGAGCTTTGCCCAAAGTCGCGCAGACACTGGTGGGAAGTCGGTGCTGCAGCCCAGTCCTGCTGACCCCAAAAGCCAGTGTTTAGGTTCATCTGCAGGAGCAAACACGGCTGAACTAATAGCCCAGCGCCTCTGGCAGTAGCACGTCTTGCACAAGCAGGATACACACAAACCAGCTTCCGGGGGCGATTCTTCCCTCCTTCTCATGCACAGTGGGGACGGGAGAGTTAGGTGTCCAGATCTTCCCAAACCTGCCTGGACTAAAGGCTCGGAGTCTCAGGCCATATACCCGAGATGGACGCCATTGGCTTTTCCAGCTGAGGCTCCTGGAGGTCAAGGTTGATGGTTCTCAACTTTGCCTGTACTGGAATCACCTGGGGAGTTTGAAAACAAAATCACCCTCTGGAGACCCCACCCCAGACCAATTACATCCAACCCTCTGCAGGTGGGGCCTGGGCTTCCTTAGTTTTCTAATAATTGGAAAGCCTGTGCTCTGCCCTGTTCTCCACGTTCCAGGAGAAGCCACCTCCCTCCAGGGACTTCTACTTTGGTTCACCAGTGTGACCTCGCTCTCAATGCGGCAGGCTGCTGACCTGCCCAGGTGAGGGCCCTTCAACACACTTTAGACTCCTTAACAAGGGAAGGGCATGTGACGGGGTGGGCAATTCACAAGGAACAAATAACAAACGGTTAACAAGCTTCAGAGCAAAGGTTTCGTCTTTGTATGAGTTTGCCAGGGCTGCCATCACAAGATGCCACAGACCGCGTGTCTTAAAGAACAGAAGTTTTGCTTTCTCACCGTTCTGCAGTCTGGAAATGTAAGATCAAGGGGTCGGCAGGTCTGGTTTCTCCGGAGGCCTCGCTCCTCGGCTTTGCACATGGCCTTCGCGTGTGCACGGTGCCTCGCTTAAAAGGACACCAGTCATGCTGGACTAGAGCCCACCTTAAATACCTCATTTTAACTTAGTCACATGTTAAAAGGTCCTATTTCCAAATACAGTCACATTCTGAGGTCCTGGGAGTTAGGGTTTCAACACATGAATTTGGGGTACGGGACACAGTTCAGCCTATAGCAGTTTCCTTAGCACAGTGATGGTGAGAAGCAAAAAGAAAACAAGGGAATATAAACTTTTACAATCAGGTTGACATGATTATAAAGGTCGAGAACTCTTTTTGTGATCACTTTCTTACCCTACTAGAGAAAGAGTAAGTTGGTGAAACTTTTCTGGTGATCTGTTTGGTAATATCAAAAACCTTTTAAAGAATTATACACACATACAAACACACATACACACCGCTGGGTCTAGCAATCCCACTGCCAGAAATTCAACACAAAATAAGGCAGCTGTTCTGTTCAGAGAGGTACAGAGTATGGTGAGCTGCGTCTGACCAGCAGAATAACAGTCACCACACGCTAGATTCTTCTCGTATCACACTTTATTGGAGTACAGCTTGGTTATGGAAAGATGGAAGGAAGACGCCGCAGCCTTAACGGCAGCTGCCTATATAAGATTCGGGATACTGTGCAAGTCTCTGATTGGTTCATATCGAAGGCATAATTACACGTCGCCTTCGGACTGGTTACTGCTCTAAAACCTTGTTAGCATATCTCAACGCATGCGCACTGGCTACAGGATGGATGACTCAGCTTTTTCTATCCTGCTTTGCGGCAACGCTTTGCCGCGCCCCACAACAGAGAAGGGTTATACCTGCATTACTCATATTTGCAGAAAATCTGGGGTCCACTTCAATACCCACTAGGAATAGTCATGATGAGAAAACAGATAACAGGTGTCGGCAAGGATGGAGAGAAACCGGAGCCCTCACACACTGCTGGTGGGAATGTAAAATGGCACAGCTACTGTGGAAGACACTTTGGTAGTTCCTCCAAAAATCACACATAGAATTACCAATGACCCAGCAGTTCCACTCTGAGGCATGTGCCCAAAAGAACTGAAGACAGGTTCTCAGCAAATAACCTGTACACAGATGTTCATTGCAGCATTGTTCACAACAGCCCAAAGAGGCAGACAACACAGATGTCCATCGAGGGAGGACTGGATAGCTGAATTGTGGTCTATCCACACGACGGGATATTATTCAGTCATAAAAAGGAACAAGGTACGGATACCTGCTACAACATGAATGAACCTTGAAGATATTACACTAATTGAAAGAAGCCAGACACATGAAGTCACGTGGCCTATGCTTCCATTCACATGAAATGTCCAGAATAAGCAAATCCATAGAGACAGAGAGCAGGCTGATGTCTTCTAGGAGTTGTGGGGAGGGAGGACGGGGACCGATTGCTTGATGGGTCCTGGATTTCCTTTTGGATGATGAAAATATTTTGGAATTAGAGGTAGTGGTTGCACAACCTTGCAAATGTGTTAAATGCCACTGAATTGTACACTTTATTTTTTTAATTTGTTTTTTGGGCTGTACCGGGTCTTAGTTGCAGCACACGGGATCTTCGTTGAGGCATGAGGGATCTCTCGTTGTGGTGTGCGGGCTTCTCTCTAATCGCGGCACACGGGTTTTCTCTTCTCTTCTCTAGTTGTGACGTGCGGGTTCCAGAGCGCGTGGGCTCTGGAGTTTGCGGCACACGAACTCTAGTTGAGGGGCGCGAGCTCAGTAGTAGTGGCGCGTGGGCTCAGTTGCCCCACCAGGGATCGAACCCGCATCCCCTGCATTGCAAGGCGGATTCTCTACCACTGGACCACCAGGGAAGTCCCCTGTACACTTTAAATTGGTTAATTTTATGTTATGTGAATTGCACTGCGGTTAAAAACAAACAAACAAACAAACTGGTAGCGATCTAAGTATCAAATAAGAGTCTCTTGCATACAAGGAATCACCTGAGGCTGCTATCAGTCAAGATGGAGATGTTGAATTATCGGTGCAGGAAGAAGTTCACAATATGTTAATAAATGATAAAAGCAGGTCACAAAACTATGGCGTATAATGGCTTTTTTGTCAAAATACGTCTCTGTTTTTATGAACGCGAAGAAAAACGTCTGCAAGGAAGAAGCAAAAAATGTTTGCTTTTGGTTTTCCTGTATTTGTCATGAAATAATGAAAATGTCTTCTTATGTAACCAGAAAACATGATAACCAGATACTTCCTTAAAGAAATTCATCCTGTTCTCTTGCGAGACTCTCAGGGGACTCATCACACATCTGTTGGCCCCGGGGCTCAGGACTAGAATTCCTCTCTTGCGAGGGAGGAGGCGGGGAGGCTGCCCAGGTCACGTGTGGCGGGGCAGGTCTGTGTCTTCCCCCAGGACCCCCCTCTCCCTGAGCTAAGCCCCTCCTAGGACCCTGCAGGTCCCTGTCCCTGTACAAAACTTCCTTGAAGGATTTAAGCTGGGGAATCAGGATTTCAAGGCACACTTGCCCTGACTTGTCCCCCAGCAGTAGAAGCAGCAGCGGATGGGGACGAGGCCAAGCTGGCCTCAGGGGCTCAGATTGCATCTCTGACCCCAGCTGGATGTCCCTCCTTGAGGCCCAGCCCCAGGCTTCGGGTTGGGGTGGGGTTTCCCAGGGCTTGGCCGCTGCTGCCGCATCTCACGGCTGGGCTGTTGGTGAGAGGAGCTTTCCCAGGGTCCCAGCAAGCCCCCCACTCCTGCTGGAAGCCCTTCCTTTTCCTACCAGCAAGCTGAGTCCTGGGCCAGGCTATTGAAAGCCGTAACGGGGGGCCTGGAGCTGCACTGTGGCCAGAGGAGCAGCTGTGGCTCTAATTACCAGATCAAGAGAAGGTCGTAGAAATTCTCCCAGGGAAACAGCATGTCCTGGGCTGGGCCTCATGATGACTTCATGAATTTGTGTCTCTCGTGTGTGTGTGTGTGTGTGTGTGTGTGTGTGTGTGTGTACGAATGTATACATGTTATGGTTGCCAGATAAAATATAGACATCTGGTTAAGTGTGAATGTCAGATAAATGAACAGTTTTTTAGCATAAGTATGTCCCAAAGATTGCATCCTGTATTATTTTTATTTTCTGAATCTGGCAAGCCTGATACCTGTAAACATGGGCTTGCAGAGAACTTGCAAGTGTCTAAGTGTGTGCACTGTGCAAGAACACACACGTGTGTGTACAAACGTGGGCAAGGCCAGGTGTGTACATAGACACCAAGTTGCGTGTGCACACCAGAACGCAGGTGTAGAGATTTCACTGTGTGTGAGCGGTGCGTGGCTGTGAAACCTTTGGTATGTTAAGTGAGTGTATAAAAGTATCTGTGTGCAAAGGCGATCATGTACGTGTTTCCACGTTTGCATCTACGTGTGTGTACACCAAAGTGTCGGATGTGGAAGTGTTCACATACGTGCACGTTACAGGGCATTAAAGCTGGAAGGAGGCTTGGCGATCTCGTGCACCTCATTGTAACTGTGAGAACCCCGAGGCCGGCCAGCCAGACCGCCTGTGTGAGTGCGCGCACGCGAGCGTACCCAAGCTCTGGGGGTGGTGGGGAGCACGGGGGGGCTCTCTGACTCTCACCTCGTGCCAGGCTCTGCGGTCCACAATCGCCACAGCAGCCTTCTTCTTCTGAGGCCCATTTCCCAAGGGGAAGTTCAGGTGGAGCGTGGCCAGAGCCCCAGCCTCGCCCGCCTGCCTGGCGGACACGTGTGCCCGCACGTGGGTTACGTAAACGCTGGGGCCCAGAGCCGCAGCCAGATGTTCTGTCTCCTGCTGGAACCAGATGGCGGCTGATCTGGGAGTTTCTGCATTTTTCTAGCTCCTGCCGTCCCCTTCTCCTGCCCTTTCTGGACTTTTCCCCAGGCAGGGCAGGGGCTGGGGACACAGGGACCTTGAACTGGACCCATTGCCTCATCCGGGAAGTGGCTTCCCCAGGCAGGGGCTCGGTGATGGTGTCTTGGTAGATGCCCACGCCCCCAGGGCAGCTCTAAGCTCAGTGGTCTCCCTGCGTCGCCCAGAAGCAGCCTGGTGTGGCTGGCCCCAGAGCAGACCGGCCCCCAGCTCCCCTGGCCTGTGTCCCTTTCTCCACCGAGCCTCCCTCTTCCAGGTGACAGGCGATAGCCAGCTGACCTGACAAACCCACGGATTCGTTTCCCAGGGCTGCCGCCATGAGGGACCACAGACTGGGTGGCTTTAACAACAGAAACGTATTTCCTCACTGTTCCGGAAGGCGGAAGTCCGAGATCGAGGCCTCTCTCCTTGGCTCGCAGAGGGCCGTCCTCTCCCTGTGTCTTCGCGGGGTCATCACTCTGTGTGTCTGTGTCCAGCTTTGCTTCTTATAAGGACACCTGTGCTATTGGATTAGGGCCCACCCTCATGACCTCAGTTTAACTTAATTGCCTCTTGAAAGGTCCCATCTTCAAATACAGTCACATTCCGAGGCCCTGGGGGTTGAGATTTCGCTATATGAATGTGTTGGTGGAGGTGAGGGCGCAACGTAGCCGGTTAGCACCACACGGTAGTTTGTTCTTGGGAGCGGGCTTCTGCCATCCCAGCTGCACCAGCGCCAGGCAATGGCTGCTGGGGGTCTTCAGAACCCCAATTTCCTGCTTTTTATTTTGACAGCTGAGAACTTTACTGGGAACCAAATAGAGACGCTACAAAGATGCAGAGCCAGGTCAGAGGTGACCTCAGCCCCGAGCCCCAGCTCTGTGGGAAGGGGGGCTTGGACAGCATGGAGGGGAATCGTAACAGCTCAGGGTAGGAGGGGTCGGTTCACACCCCCTTTGCCCACCCATAGCCTGAAGCCAGGGAGCCCGGGGTTGGGGGGGGTTCAGGTCAGGCTCCATAGTGCCTGGGCCATTTGGTGTGGCCCTGGCACCCTTCCCGGGCCTCAGCGTCTCCATCTGTGACAAGAGGCCGCTGGGCCCAGCGTGACCTGGGTAGGTGCCCATCTCCAGGTTCCAGTCCCCACTGACCCCTGCCCATCCGAGCCCCGAAGCGTCCTGTCCTGTCCCCAAGTGCCCAGCGGGGACTCGTGGTCCTTTGGGGGTATGTGTGGCCCGAGCAGCTCTGTCTTCCTTTCTCAAGCCTTCCGTGTGCCGGGCCCGGGGCTGGGTGCTCTAGCTCTAATCCTCACACCTGTGCAAGGTAAACATCATCCCCATTTTACAGAGGGGGAAACTGAGGCTCAGAAGGGTTCAGCGACTGGTCAGCGCTGGAAATTTGAACCCGGGGCCCTGACTCCCATGTGTGTGCACTTCCCTCGAGACCACCCTGCTGAAACCACCCGCCCCCAGCCCGTCCCTGAGCCCCCTCGGCCCTCCAACCACGTGACCTCGACAGAGGAAACGCAGGTAGGCTTCTGGGTTCTGGGAAGTGATCGCGCTGGCCATGGCAGCTGGGGGTGGTGCCAGGAGGCAGGAGAGCACCGGGCAAGTTCAGGACCGATTCCAGGCTCCAGGAGGAGCAGGTGGGTTGGAGCAAGGAAGTGGGGGAGGACGCCTCACGTTGAGGGAGAGCTTTGGGGGTACTCAGGGGCTGCGGGGGGGGGGGGGCTTGTTCCCACCATAGCCAACATCCGGTCCAGGCGGGACCCACGGAGTCTGGCCGAGGTGGACCTCACACAACACAGGCTGCCGTCCAGCACGGTGGGATTTGACTCTGTTAAAAAAAGCAAAAAGCCAACCCACCCCTGTGCCTCTGCCGCTTCACCAGTCCAGCCTCCCTCCAAGGTTGGTGGGTGCCCTGCATTTCTGTTTCCCAGAGGGTTCTCTGCTCTGAGGCCACTGCAGCCTGGGTTCCAATCCTGACTCTGCCACATCCTACCTGAGTGACCTCGGAGAAATGACTTTTGCTCTCTGAGCCTCAGTCTCCTCACCTGTAAAATAGGGGTACGGCCGTCATGAGGATTCGGCGAGACGACGCAGGTGGGGGACTTAGGAAGTCGTAACCCCCCCCACACCCCCAACCCAAGTCATGAGTCGAACGTCAGTTCCATGGAGAGGCTGGGCTCTGAGAGGTCGGGAATGTTGGACAGAAATCGAGGGGTAAAGAAAGAGATAATACGGATTCTATACAAACCCCTTCAGAAACATAGAGGAGGCCAGCTTTACCCTGAGAACCGAAGTGGACACAGACAAATCGAGGAAACAACACAAACGTCCCCCATGGATAGAGAGGCAAAGATCCTGAACAAAATCTCTATCCAAGGCGAAGCAGTGATATTTAGAAAAGGCAGTGCATCTTGACCACTTGGGGTTTACCCCAGGTACGCAGAATAGGTTTACCATTGAGAAGCAAATATTATAATTCACCGTAAAAAAGTGGGAGTGGCCGTTGGTTTCGATCACCGAAGCGCATTACCTGTGCCCGAGTCTCCGGTCCCATCACTGCGGCCCTCTCGGCTGTCACCCCACCTCCCGCCGCCTGCCCGCCTCCGCCCAGGGTCTCTCCAGGAACGGGTGTGACGGCGAGTTCCTCCCTCCCTCCCAGGCTCTGCCCAGGGGGTCCGTCCAGGACGGCGGGGTGGACCCCGCGCCAGGTGCGCAGGTAGGGAGCACCCCTGAGTCATACATGACCCCACAGGGAGCGCTGTCAGCCCTGTCTGACAGATTAGGACACCGGGCTTGGAGAGGGCACGTGACTGCTGTGTCCGTGCTGGCGCTGAGCCCAGGGCTCCAGCGCCTGGTGTCGCTGACACCTCTCCGGACAGGATGCCGGCCGCCTCTCCAGGGAGACTTCTCTCCTAATCGGTTGTTAGGCACTTGGATTCCACTGCCCGCCCTGAGCTTAGGGGGTCTGCGGAGAGCCCTCCATTCTTCAGAAACCCCCTCCTCATCTTAAAGACTCCAAAGACCACCATCCACCCCTGCAGAGACAGAGGCCCTGGGGACCCGCCGGGGATGTGGGCCTTGGAGGGCAGCAGCCTGTCCCCAGCCCAAAGCTGGAGCCGGATTCGCCCTGGATGACGGGTTTCCGGATTCCCGAGGGTGGGGGTGAGGAGCGAAGGAAGACACCCTCTCCCCTCCTGCTCAGCATCTCACGGACGCGCCGCCCAGGAGCGTCTATGGGAACGGGCAGAACGTATTTTGAAGACTCTGGAACCAGCCAGTGTTCAAGATTGGAGGTTGGGGGGCTCTTCACTGTGGTGGCCCAGCCGGGTCTGGCATCCCCGAGCTCCTTTAGGGAAAAGACAAGGTGCAGATCTCCTGCAGCCCCAGCAGGGCTGGACGCAAAGGAGGCTCCAGAGAGAAGCCTTGGGAGGGTGAGCAGGGGCGGCTTGGGTCCTACCTGCAGGGGGCATCGGTCTTGGGGGACCGCGACCCCTGAGGGTGTGGGATCTGCAGCAGGAGGGGAAGCTATTCGGGCCTGAGGGCTGGGCCCGCGGGGGGCTCTGGGCCCCAGAGATCTGATGCCTTTCAGCAGCAGCAGCAGCAGGAGCTGGGCCCTCGGATGGGATTGCGCTCTACCCCTGTCCTGTCCCAGCGGGGCGGCTGGGCGAGGAAGCTGCCTTTCCCCCCAAAGGATCCTGCGTGTTGTGGGTTGAACTGTGTCCCCGCAAAAGATGTTGGAGTCCGCACTCCCAGTATCTAAGGACGTGACCTTGTTTGGAAAGGTCCTTTGCAGATGTGATTAAGATGTTAAGATGAGGTCATTCTGAGTAGGGTGGGCCCTAATCCAATAGGACTGCTGTCATTATAAGAAGAGAAGACGGGGTGGGGGGGCTTCCCTGGTGGTCGAGTGGTGAAGACTCCGTGCTCCCAGTGCAGGGGGCACGGGTTCGATCCCCGGTCGGGGAACTAAGATCTCACATGCCACACAGTGTAGCCAAAAAAAAAAAGAGGAGGAGACAGACACAGACGCAGGCAGAGTGCCCTGTGACGACAGAGGCAGAGGTTGGAGTGATGTGGCCACAGCCAGGATGGCCGGCCGCCACCAGAAGCTGGATGAGGTGGGGAAGGATTCTACCCAGGGTCTCAGAGGCAGCGTGGCCCTGCAGACACCTTGAATTTGGGCTTGTACCCTCCAGAAGGGAAAGAGAGCACACACCGCTGCTGCTTTAAGCTGCCCGGCTGGCTGTGGCTCCTCCTCATGGTAGCCAGGAAACGCGTCCACCATCTATTGGCGCTAATGTCTACCTCGTCCCGATTGCACTTGTCCCGGCAGCAGTCACTTCCTCGGGGGCAGGGTCTGGGTCAGCGGGCAGTGAGAGGGGCTCGGCCCCCAGGGGAGAGCTCCTCAGCACCACGGTGAGGGCTTCCCGAACGGATCACGAGCCAGGCCCTGGGCAGGGTGGCCGGTGCAGGGCCCGGGGATGGAGGCAGCCCCAGCAGGGACCTCAGGGAGAAGGGACCAGGCAGCCCGGAAAAGTCTAGGAGCCCACTGCCCCCTGACCACCTGGCACCGTGGCCTGACTGGGGGTAAAGAAATCACTCCCCATCCCCATGTTAACAGGGACTCTTCCACCTGGAATCTTGCATCAGACGAGGAAAAAGAACGCACAGGAGAGGGGCTGTTTGCTCATCATCTGTATTGTGACGTGAAGCGCACGTCCAGAACGGCTGACTTGGAAACGACCTATTAGGTCACACGGAGTCCGGCCCCTGGGGGCCAAAGCGGCACCGATGCCCGCGGGCCCTGGGCTTTGCCACAGGCAGCGGCACAGACACGTGGTCTCCCCGGGCTCTGGGGCCCAGCGCTGGGAGAGGCCAGCTCACGCCTCAGGCCCTGGGCAGCATCTCCCAAAATGCGTCTGGGGAAATGCGGTTCCCTGGGGGGGGCGGGGGCGGTTAATAGCTGTTCCTTGAGAAAAGGGTTCTGTAGTCAAATAAGTTTAGGAAACACGGATTAAACAAGATTCCACGGAAGCTCTTCTACGGGACTTGGCCTTTAGGACGATCCCAGCCCTCGCGGATGTCCAACGGAGTGTGTAGCATTTCCCAAAATCGTTTGACCACAAGACCGTTTCTCTTCCCAAAGGGTCTTGTAGGCTGGTGTCTGGTGGGGCTCCCTTTGGCAAAGCGCTGCCCTACGCTCTCGATGACCACGAATGGTGATGGCACCTGTGTTGGGCGGTGTGCTGCAGTCAGGTGGGCACGGCCAGGAACTCAAGAGCCGTGATGGTGAGAGGACAAGATGAGACTCGGCCCCTCTCCCGCCATCCTGGCTCTCACCTGGCACCTCCAAAGCAGAAGTGGAGCAGTGCTATCCCCGCGGCCGGGCCCCAGCCCGTCTACAGAGGGACTCGGGGTCTGACTGAAGGAGCAGGAGGCACCCAGCATGATGGGAGGGACGTGCCAGTCACTGGTGGGCCCCCCTGAGGTCACCAGCCTCCAACCGAGACTGGGGAGATGGGCTGGGGCTGCCTGGTGCCCCCTCCCCTGCCAGCCCTGTGTCTTCCTGCTGCCCCTTGGGCCACCCCCGGCCCCGGAGCCGCCGAGGAACGGCTCACCAGGCGGAGATGAGCGTCTGGCAGGTGTTGGAGGACATCCAGACCAGCTCGACCAGGCGGAACTGGAAGTAGCCGATGACGAAGCCGGAGAGGACATCGGTGATGTGATGGCGGCCGATCATGACCTGAGACAGGCCCACACCGAGGGCCCAGAGCACCAGTAAGACGCGCAGGGGCACCGCCAGCACCAGGTGGCTGAGGAAGAACTTGGATACCATGGCCGCGCGGCTGGCGTGTCCGGCGGGGAAGGCGTAGATATCCATGGTGAGGTAGTCCAGGAGGCTGGGGCTCGTCTCGAACGGGCCGCGCCTCTTGATGAGCTTCTGCACGCCGGCCACCATCATGATGTCCAGGAGCAGGGCTGTGGGCGGGAGAGAGAGGCCCCGGAGGCCGTCAGCGCCCCTCCTGCACGCTCTGCCCCCACCGCTCCCTGGCTTCCTTCACTTGAACCACGCGGACCTCCGAGCAGGTTCCCACCTCGGGGCCTTTGCTTGCACTGTTCCCTCTACCTGGAAGGCCCTTCCCTGCCATATCCGGACAGATAAAAGTGCTGAATGAGAGAGTGGCGATCAGGGGTTTTGTGGGCCACTGAGGGTCCGTCGGAGGATCTCATCCTGACAATGGGGCCCTGGGCTGGTGGCTTTTCTCAAAGGACTTCACTGAAGCCCCCACCAGTCCCGAGAACAGGGTGTTACCGTCGCCATCTTTTTTAAATGAACTGAAATTCACGTAACACACAATTAACTATTTTTAAGTGTACAGTGCAGCGGCGTTTGGTATATTCACAACGTTGGACAACCGTCACCTCTATCGAGCTCCAAGGGGAAACCCAGTTCCCACCGAGCAGTTGGCCCCTGCCCTCCCTTCACCCAGCCCCTGGCAACCACCAGTCTGCTTTCTGTTTCTATGGATTCGCCTATTCTAGACGTTTCATGTAAGTGGAATCATGCAATATGTGACCTTTTGTGTCAGGCTTCTTTCACGTACTGTAATGTTTCTGAGGCCCATCTATGTTGTAGCAGGTATCACAACTTCATTCCTTTGCTATGGCTGACTATTATTCCATTGTCTGGACCTGCACAATTCGTTTATCCATTCCCTGTTGATGGAATCTGGGTTGTCTGTATATTTTTGGCTGCTGTGAATAATGCCGCTATGAACATTTGTGTATGAGTATTTGTGGAGAACCCGTTTTCCGTTCTTTGGGGCACATCCCTACGGGCGGAATTGCCCCATCGTGTGTTAACTGTGTATAATCTTGTGGGTTTTTTTTTTTTTTGCTGCGCCTCGTGGCTTGCAGGATCTCAGTTCCCCGACCAGGAATTAATTGAATCCGGGCCCTCAGCCGTGAAAGCTCCACGTCTTAACCACTGGACCGCCAGGGAATTCCCTATGTAAAGTTTTTTGAGGAGCCACCAAACCGTTTTCCATGGCAGCTGCACCATATTGGCCTCATTTTACAGAAGACGAGACGAAGCCCTGGGGGTTGGAGCATCCATGCCTGCTCCTCCTTCTTTCTGGATGTTTCCCTTTCCCTCCCTCTGACTTCTTCTCCGTCATTGCCAGGCCTCAGCCTAAATGTCACACCCCCAGCGAGGCCTTCTCTGCCCTCCAGACAACCCACGCTCTCCTCACGGCACTTACCCAGACGCAACTAAGGAACCCGCTGGGTGGTGAGAGGTTCGGGGTCAACCCCTCACTTGTTCCTCACCACCATCACTTCACACAAGGGGGGGTTAAGCCAAATCTATTCTGTTCATAGGCGTATGCCCAAGGCCAGACACAGAACGGCAGTCTCCAAATGTTAGTTGAGTCGTTGGCCTGGGGTGCGGAGCCAGAGGGGCGGGCTCCTTTCCCATTTGGGGAGCTTGGGGGAGACCTGGATCTCTGTCCGTCCTGCCTTCACCCCCCACCCCCACCGCTGTGTGGCCTTGGAGAGGCTGCTCTGCCTCGATCACAGTGGCACCCGGTCGGCCAAAGTGGGGGCTTGCGAGTGCCACAGAGACCTGGGTTCAAGTCCCAGACTCGGAGCCTCCTGACTGTGACCTTGGACAAGTCACCTAACTTCCCTCACCTGTAACAAGATATCCCAAACACCTGCCTCCCAGACGGGGTCTGACACGGTGCCTGCAGGGTGACTGACTGTCCTGGCTTTGCCTGGGACACAGGGGTTTCTAGGACATAAGAAGTTCAGGGCTAAAACAGGGAAGTCCCAGCAAACCAGACGAGGTGGTCCCCCCAGGTGCCTGGCACACCAGGAGGGCTAGAGAAGGGTGGAGGATTATCACCAAATGACAGTTCAGTGCAGCCTGGCGCTGGGAGCTTTCCTGGAAACTTTACAGGAGATACCGAAATTGTTGGCCGGCAACCGCTGTTGCTCAGAAATGAACAAAAACCCCCCAAAACAAAAAAATAACTTCTGGGAAAAAAAGGACACAATAGATGCTCACTGTAGAAAATTTACAAAATAGAAGACAAAAATAAGATTTTAAATCACCTGTAATCCTGCCACCCAGAGGTAGCCACCTTTCCAGAACCTTCTTTCCCTCTATTGAGCATAGATTTAATAAAAGCTGTAACGTGCTCTACACACAACGTTCTGTAACCTGCTTTTTTTTTTTTTTTTTTTTGCGGTACGCGGGCCTCTCACCGCCGCGGCCTCTCCCGTCGCGGAGCACAGGCTCCGGACGCGCAGGCTCAGCGGCCATGGCTCACGGGCCCAGCCGCTCCGCGGCACGTGGGATCTTCCCGGACCGGGTCACGAACCCGCGTCCCCTGCATCGGCAGGCGGACTCTCAGCCACTGCGCCACCAGGGAAGCCCTGTAACCTGCTTTTGAAAGTTTCCGGGCCACACACCCCTGGACACCCACGGCTGCAGCGTCCGAGCTGCCCTGGCTTATTTACCTGACGGTCCCAGCGTTGGAGGTCCAGCGCTTTCCCGGGTAACACTGCGCTCCCTGGTCAATGCAGAACTCTCTTCCTGCCCTCTGCAGGGTTGCTGCGTGTAGTCTGGTCTCTTGGTTTGGGATTTGAAGCCCTGGCCGCCCCAGGGCCTGCCCCTCTCACTAGCCACAGGGCCAGCTGATGTTCGCCCACCCTGGGATGTGCGTGACCAGCCAGCGAAGGCGGCAGAAGCAGGAAGTGGTGGATGAAGAGGCGGCCGGGCCACGAGGGGAGGAGCCTAAGGGCAGGAGGGAGCCTTGTTCCGCTCCCCGCCCCCTATTTCCACGGCAACTGGTTCCCAGGAGCCAGGCCTCCCAGCCCGCATGCTGCTGACCCAGGTGGAGGCCAGGCCCAGCCTGGGAGCCATCTGGAGCCCGTGGGGGGGCGGGGGCGTGGTCACAGTCCCAGCAGAAGGGAGGGACCAACAGGGCAGGTGGGAGCTGGAGGGAGGCAGCTGCATCTGACCCCAGGGACCCTGAGGCTGACGGAGCAGCCGAGGCAGGAGGCCAGGCTTTTGAAAGTTGCCCCTCCCTCACCTAGTGACAGGCTCTCTCCACCTGGGGAGGAGGCAGTTCACAGGTGGGGGGAGGTTAAACTTGCAGGTTTCAGAGTCACAGGTGGGGTTCAAGCGCCGGTTCCTCGGCTCATTAAGAACAAGTCCCTTGGGCTTCCCTGGGGCCGCAGTGGTTGAGAGTCCGCCTGCCGATGCGGGGGACGCGGGTTCGTGCCCCGGTCCGGGAGGATCCCACGTGCAGCGGAGCGGCTGGGCCCGTGAGCCGTGGCCGCTGAGCCTGCGCGTCCAGAGCCTGTGCTCCGCAACGGGAGAGGCCACAACAGTGAGAGGCTCGAGTACCGCAAAAAAAAGAAAAAAGAACAAGTGCCTTCACCTGTCAGAGCCTCAGTGTACCCACCTGTAACAGGGGTTATCACAGGATGAAATGAGCTCCTTAGTGTCTGCGTAGTATTTAGAACAGCCTGGTATGTGGCGGGTGACGCTGTAGCTGCTGTTATTACTCCTAAGCCCCAGCCTGGCCTGACCCAGGTAGGCAACTTAAGGCTTTCAGACCCTGGAGGCTGGGTGTCGTCAAGCAGGGGCATTGGTTGAGAGGGTTTCCTTCTCTGAGGTCTCACCAGGGTCAGAATGATGTGGCCCAAATTCTGAGACCCTCACCACCTGGGGGAAAGTCAGAGCATCCTGGGCCAGGGTCTGGAGGGGGCTAACGGGGACCAGGATCAGGCTCTAAGGTAGATCAAACCATGACACTAGCCACTGGGAGATGTGGGTCCTCTATCTAACTGGTGACCACTTTTCTCAGCAGAAAACCAGGGCTCAGCAAGTTAGCAAGAACCAGACAAGTGTAAACCACAGCAGAGGTGCCCAGAGAAAGCTGCTGAGTTCAGGAGGAAGGAGGGAGGGAGGGAGGGAGGGAGGGAGGGGCAGCATCGCGCCCCCATGGGCTGCCCGGGGGGGATGCCGCGCTCAGGGCCTCGCTCCCAGGCGGTGGCTGAAGGCATGGCGGGCTCGTGCCTTGCCCTCCCCGGGTGTTCCAGTGCTCCTCGTGGGCTGTCAAGACCCACAGGCCAAGAACTGAGCAAGACCCACACCTTTCAAACTTTTTTAGCGGCAAAACACGTTTCCCCAATGTAAGTATACACAGAGACTCAGTATACGAACAGATGAAAGAGGCGGCCCCATGGCTGAAGCTGGGGGGGGATGGGGGACCCTCCCCTGCCCCCTCGAGAGGCTTGAGAACCCCACATCTGGGCCTTGGGAGTCTGCTTTTTCTGGTTGGCTCTGTCCCTTGCGGCCATAATGGGGTGGGGACTGTCCCACCGCCCTGGCCCTCTCGGGACCACTGGGTCAGCCTGGCTGTCCAGCTGGCCCAGCCCAGCCTGTGCTTGGTTCGTTCATTCACTCGACCTGCGGGTCTTGGGCCTCGCTGGTTCCTGAGTATGGCAGGCGGGGGCCAGGCCTGGGGCTGGTGCACCAGGCTGGCAGGGTGCCGGGTGGCTTGGGCCGTGAGGGTGGGGAGGATGTGCAGTAGTTACACGGGGGCTCCCACAGCCCCTCCCCACGTCACACTGCTGCTGCCTGGTTCCGAGAGGTGGGTGCAGAAAAGGCCACGGGGGGGCGGCTCTCCAGCAGGGCTGGTGGCCCCCGGGCCCTCGCCGCTCCACTCACAGCCCCACCTGCTACTCCCGCGCGCTGCTCGCGGCCCCTCCAGCACCACGGCCGTCCCTGGTGTGACTCTGATTCTGACACTGTCAGAGCATAATCTGGGGCCCAGAAATAGAAGCAAATGGCTCCGTCACTCAGGGCTCCGTGAATTCCACTCACGTGGCCTGTTCTCGAGCTCCCTGACCTACATCCCCTCCTGGAATGGGAGGTGGGCAGGGGGCCCCTGTGGGGAAAGGTCCTCTTGGCAGCAAGCTCAGGGGCCAGAGTCAGGAGGGGCCGAAGCCCCGCCACCCGCCCCGACTTGCTGTGTGACCCGGGCTGGTCACCTACCCTCCCTGGGCCTCAGGGCAGAGGCCGAGCACATGGGCTCCAGGATCAGAGACCGGCCTCAAGGTCGACTGCTTGTGAATTTCATGACCTTGGCACGCCCCTCCCGCTGAGCTTCCTCCCTCCGTTGATAAAATGGGGATCATCCCAGAAGCTACTCTGAGGGCCGCCTGGGCTGCAGGGCGGGGGCCCCATCACCTCTCACGCCTTCCCTCCCAATAATCTCCACTCTCCAGGCCTCTCGCGGAGCGGGCGCTGAGATGCCTGAACCCTCCTTGCGGGGGGTACACCCATTCTCAAGGCCCTGCTGTGCCGCCTTGGTGCCCACTATTCTCTCTCAGCCTGGCTGGGGGGCTGCCGGGATGACCCCTCGTGGCCCCTCACGCTCAGGGACCACCTCGGCTGCAGTAAGGCTGGGCGGGGGGTGGGGGAGGGGTAGCTTGGGCCCTGCAAAGAGCAAAGACAGAACCAACACCTCTCACTGGCTGGGGCTGGGAGGAGGGGGTCCCAGCTCTTCTGGCCTCCGATCCCCCATTCTGGCCTCTCTGGGAGCTGGGGAACCAGCCCGGTAGTGCTGTGGGGTGCTGTAAATCGGTGTAAACTTCCTGAAGGGCATCTGGCTTCAGACTCAGAAGTCTTTCCAACAGGCCTCCCTTGACTCAGGCCTTCCATCTGTAAGACTGTCTCCTTGAGAAGTAATTAGGGATGTACCCCACATCAAGGATGTCCACTGCAGCGTTCTTTGTAACACTGAAAACCCCAAACCAACCCAATGCCCTTGAGTCGGAGACAGATGGGAGACACTGCGGTGGAGCTCTGGGGCCTCTGCGGGTGATGGAGCTGACGTGTATTTATAGCCACCGAAGGATAGCTATCGGGTTTAAGTGGGAAAGGCCAATGACCAAACTGGACTTACAGCAGGATGCCATTTTTGTAAAATAAGATGTTAATGTGTTTATACGCAGAGAAAAAAGTCTGGAAGGCACCACGCTAAATGTTAACAGTGCTTCTAGCTGGGTGGGTTGATGACGGCGATTTTTGGTGTCTTTCTGTAATTCTGCATTAAAATTTTTCTTATCGTGAAGGTGCATGACTTGTGCACATTTAAAAAGAGTTATTTTTACAAAAAGACAAGCATTGCATGATTCTGCTTTTATGAGGTCCCTAAAGGAGGCAGATTCATAGAGACAGAAAGTAGATTAGAGGTTGCCAGCAGCTGGGGAGGGGGGCTGGGGAGTTAGTGTTTAACGGGTGCAGAGTTTCAGGTGGGGAAGCTGAAAGGAATTCTGGAGATAGATGGTGGGGACAAGTGCACAACGATGTGAATGTACTTAATGCCACTGAACTGGACACTTAAAAATGGTGCAAATGGTGAATTTCGTGTCATGTGTATTTTTGCCTGGAGGGACCGTTTCGCTGAGCCCCACTGAGATGAGAAGTGAAGCTGGGGGAAGGGTGGAGAATGTCCTACCTCTGCGGAGCTGCGCTGGTGTCTCCAGCAGGAGGGCTCCTGACCGTGAAGGTCCGGGATCGGTCTAAAGATCCATCCATTAGGGACAGGCTATGCAAACCTCCTGGAGGGGTTGTCACCTAAGCTGTCCCCAAGAGCAGGGGCCGGTGGGCCGGGATGGGAGAGCTGACAGAACAGATTCTATGGAGGGTGGGTGAGCAGGGGCTGTGGGGGAGGGGATGCTGTGAGATGCTTGGGGTGGGTGGGGGTGGCGCTGCCAGGCTGAGGGTGCAGGTTCTGGTTTCTGAACCCCTCATGCTTGGTGTGAAGGGAGAAGTGGGGCCGAGATGGGAGGTACATAGCCCAGAAGGCCCAGTAGGGCCATGAGAATGAGGCCAAGCTGGGCAAAACGCCACAGGAGGTCATTTTAGAAGCATATGATACGTTAGTTTGGGCACAGAGAAAAATCCAGAGGCCCAAGACCCAGACTGCAATGGAGGTTATTCCTGGGGAAAGGGCTTAAGGAAAGCACTCCCTTTTTTCATCACCTGTCGTTGTCTGAATTTTCCTTACCATGAGGGTGTATGGTGAAAAGGTGTTCGACATCACTCATCACTAAGGAAGCACAAATCAAAACCACAGTGAGATACCACTTTTCACACCCATTAGGATGGCTATTATATAAAAAGACAAGTGCTGGCAAAGAACACTTGTGGAGAAACTGGAGCCCTTTTGCAGTGCAAAAGGGCTCCAATTCTCCCACCAGAGAATGGGAATTCTCTGGTGGGAATGTAAAATGGCGTAGCTGCTGTGGAAAATAGTCTGGGGGTTCCTCAAAAAATTAAACATAGGATCCAGCAATTCCATCCTGGTTCTATACCCAAAAGAAGTGAGAGCAGGGACTTGAACAGCTATTTGTACGCCCATGTTCATAGCAGCACTATTCACAATAGCCAGAAGGTAGATGATGGATAAACAAAATGTGGTCTGTCCATACCATGGAGTATTATTCAGCCTTAAAAAAAAGAAGGAAATGCTGACACCTGCTACCACACGGATGAACCTTGAGGACAGGCTGCTAAGTGAAATAAGTCAGATATTAAAAGACAAATACTGGGGCTTCCCTGGTGGCGCAGTGGCTGAGAATCCGCCTGCCAATGCAGGGGACGCGGGTTCGTGCCCCGGTCCGGGAAGATCCCATGTGCCGCGGAGCGGCTGGGCCCGTGAGCCATGGCCGCTGAGCCTGTGCGTCCGGAGCCTGTGCTCCGCAACGGGAGAGGCCACAACAGTGAGAGGCCCGCGTACCACCAAAAAAAAAAAAAAAAAAAAGACAAATACTGTATAATGCTATTGATATGGGGTTCCTAGACTCGTCAAATTCATAGAAAGCAGCATGGTGGGTGCTGGGGTCTGTGGGGAGAGGGATGGGGATTTAGTGTTTAACGGGAGCCGAGTTTCAGTTTGGGAAGATGGAAAAGTTCCAGCAATGTGAATATACTTAATGCTAGTATACACTTAAAAATGGTTAAAATGGTAAGTTTTATGTTATGTCTATTTAACCAAAATTTTTTAAAAATGACATAGAAAAAAAAAGAATGTATAGTTTTTATAATCAGGGACATTTCAATAAAGATTCTTTTATAGATCATGGAAATAAGACATGGAAGCCATTTTCCACCAAGGATAGGCCCATGGGGGGACCAGGATGGGCTTGGTGAACGGGGATGGCCTGGGTCCCCTGTCCCCTGGTCCCCTTTGGGATGTCGGATGTTGCAGGGGATGTTGTTTGGGATGTCGGGTGTTGCAGGGGAAGGACAAAGGAGGGGATCAGGTCATCTCACAGGTGCCTAGAGCTTGGAGTGGACCTGGAGGGACCCTGGACCTGGGACTTCTTTTGATGCTGGCAATGGTGATAAGGACGGTGATGATCACTGACGCCCAAGCATCAACTGGCGTTCGTAGGAGCCACGCACTTTCGTGTAATGCTTCAGGCAAGTGTCCCAGCAACCCACTGGACAGATGAGGAAAATGAGGCTCAGAGAGGCAAAGTCATTTGCCCCGGTTCCCACAGCTGGGCCGGGATTTGCACCCAGGTCCGGCCAACTCTGGAGCCAAGCGTGTGCCAGCTGCTGAGATCCCTTCTGGCTTTGACGTTTCCAGGGTCTGGGCAGCACAGCACGCCCTTGGAGAGGAACGCAGGGAGCAGAGCAGAGAACTCCCTCCCGGCCCAGCCGGGACGCTTCCCGGGTCCAGTGTCTGCAGCTCCATTTCCCGAGGCTCCTGAGTTTTCCGCTTTGGGGCCAAGGAGAGCCCAAGTGCCAATTGTATAGGGGAAGGGCTCTGCCCTCAGGACTCTGCTGGGTGCCCTGGTGCTCAGAGCAGGGCAGGCAGGACCAGGCAGGGCCCCCTCATCCCTCAGGGCCCTGCAGCTTCCACATCGGCCTGCCACCCACTGTGCTAAGTGCTTCACCAGCTCCCCTTAAGTCCCCACCCTGAAGCCCCACGTACAGATCAGGAAACTGAAGCTCAGGGATGGGAACTGACTTGACCAGAGCGAGTAAGGGTCAGAGTGAGGCCAGGACAAAGTCCATTGCAACCTCCGAGCTCCAGGATTGAAAGGCCGCCCAGGCCCCCAAAGACTAAAGAAGAGACAGATCCGTGCAGTCTGTGCTCCACGGATGGTCATTCTTCCCTGGGCAGAAAGTGGTGTGGGCAGCTCCTCTTGGCGGGTCAGGCCAGGGCTCTGGGATTAACCCGCCTTGGCTCTTCGCTGCAGTCTACGGGGTCCACATCCCCATGAAATGCCCCAGGCCCACAGACCACCCTGCCTGTTCTGAGCAGCTGCTCTGTGCCAGGCTTTTATCTCTCTGTCACGTTGGTACCTGGATGTGCCAGCAAAGGTGCTGGTGAAAGAGGAAACTCTTCCCAGATGCCCCCTCACTACTCACAAACTTCAGCATGGATTGGGTGGTAAGCCCGACCTGCAGACGGGCGGTGGTGGGGAGGGCAAGGGGTTTGCAGCCTGGAGGACTTGGACTTGGTTCCCAGATCTACTACTTATGGGCATGTGGGGGTGGGCAAGTCCCTTGACCCCTCTGAGCCTCAGTTAGCTCTGTAAAGTGGGTGTATTAATATTTACATTACACGGTCATTACAAAGATTTTAAAACCATGAAATACAGGACATTCGTGGCATAGTACTTGGTACATAGTGAAACTCAATACATGATTTTAAAAACTTAGAAATGACTGTCCTTCTTATTCAAGAAGGGAGGCACCTCGAACCTTGCTCTTCATCCTATGAAGCAAACGCCTTTGTGTCCACAGGATCTGCTTGCTGGAAAGAGCCAGAAGCCTCAGCTTAACAAATTGTTAAGATGTTAAGAGTTGTTGCCAGCTCTGGTCCTGGCCCCATCAATGACTAGCTACATGGCAGTGGACAAATCATCTCCCTGTAGAAGTGACGGTGTGGTTTCTGCAAAACCAGGCTCGCAGTAAAAGCGCTGAGCAAATCGTGAACACAGCTCCGCCACCTGCATCATCTCGCGCGGAAGGGATGTGCAGACGGCAGGGTTGACAGGGAGGCTCGAGGATGCTTTCCCACCCCCATCCTTGGACACCTGACCCCCAACACAGTTTTCTGGAGCTACTGATCTGTGTCAGGCTGCAATGGGCACCGGGGAAACTGTGGGTAATGAGACCAGGGTTCTGCACACCCCCCCAACACCCGGCCCAGCACCAGGGCCACCTTGCTCTGTCCCAAGCCCAGGGCACATTGCCTGAAAAGAGCACGGGCCTGTATATCAGGTGCGAATCTTCAGACCTGGTGCAAATCTCCCGCTCTGAAGCCTTGGCCAGGTTGCTTTATTTATAGGAGCCTCAGTTTCCTAATCTGTAAAGTGGGAATGGTAATAGCACCAGTCACATGGGACTGTGTATTTGGCATAATAACAAGTAATGTAAATCATTTAGGAATAAGAACAAGAAAACGTCGATGGTACCAGACCCAGCCATCTCCTGCACGAGCAACTGCTGTTCTCCCCTCCCTACATCCCACCCACAGAGTGTCCACCCCAGATGCTCTGAGGCCTGAGTGGGGAGCCACACTGTATTGCAACTTCCCCTGGGATGGCAGTTCTCAGTGGCCCAACACACACCCCTTTGGTAGTGGGACCCGTTTGTCAGTGTTGGCTTAGCCTGAGCCATCCCTCCCGCCCCCCACTTGTGCCCCAAATCGTGGCTGCGCTGGGAAGGGCCAGGAGATCAACACGGCCCACCGTGGAGGGTGGCAGCAGAGGGTCCCCGAGCATCTGGGGGATCTGGAGGTGGCTGGAGGGTGGGCCGCATGGGGGCTGGGCATCACCTCCTGGGTAGAGCGGAAGGCCTGCTTTCCACATGGCGCCCACGTGGCACTTGGCACAGGGCAGAGCTCAACTGAAAGACGCTGGTGACAAAGACTTTGCAAAAACAAACCAAAGCTCACCAGGCCCTCCTCTCCTCCAGCGACTCACCCAGGGAAGCAGTAGGTAAGGACTCCAGGAGACCACGTGTGGGTGGGAGCCCCAGACTGGACCCCTGCACCCCCAGGCCCTGTGGGAGGATCCTGGGCGGCATGCAGGGTCCCTGAGCCAAGCAGGGGTTTGATGGGAGCAGCTCACAAGTGCTGCCTGCAAGCAGCCTAGGAAACTCAAGGACCCCAGCCTATGGGATGGGGTGTTACAGGGTTAGACACCCCACTGCAGAGCACCCGCCAGACTCCTGGCCATTTCCCTCGAGGCCACGGCCCCCAGCACCCCTGTTCAAGCTTCTTCTGGGGCGGCAGTTCAAGCTGCTCTTTCCCCAGAGCAGGGCCCTTCCTCAGAAGTTCCCGCCGGGGCCCTGCATTCTCAAGGCCCTCACTTTGCAGGGGGCTGTCACCTGGGCACCCTCAGCTCTCTTTTCCCCAAGCCGGAGGCTTGCCCGTTTCTGGGGCACCCTCCCTGCCTCACCTCATTAAATTGTTCCAGTAGGTTTCTGAGAGCCCCGCTGGTCCTGCTGGGGCGGGATCCCTCCCGGGGCCTGGCGGGGTGGGGTGGTGGACGGAGGGCACACTCACCCAGAAGTAGGTTCATGAGCACCTCCTGGCCGGCCAGCGTGCTGCTCTTCACCAGGCAGAGGATGGTACCCCCGATCCAGGGGACGCCGTGGCCCGTGACGCCAATGAGACTGACCATGGAGCGGGCGCTGGCCCAGGACGCAGCCCGGCCGGCGCACACCCCCAGGCGCTTGGACATGCAGATGTCGATGGCCAGCAGGGAGTTGAAGGCGATGCCCTTGAAGGAGGGGTTCAGCTGCATGCAGTCCTCCTCGGGCAGCTGCTGAGACTGGCGCCGCTCGCGGGCCCCCTCGCCAGGGCACGAGGGCTGTGTTGAGGGGCCCGGGGCCTTCCTGCCCGAGCCGCGGGGCTCCGGCGCCCCCTTGGGGGGCTGGTTCAGGGACAGGAACTCGGCCCGGTTGAGGACGTTGTTGCGGTCCCGGGCCCGGGCCCGGCTCTGGGAGGCAGGCATGGTGACAGTCACCCAGCGAGGGCCGGTGCCAGCCTGGCTGTGAGGCCCTTCTCTCCAAAGACGGAAGCCTGGAGCCGCCGCTGCTCCCGGCCTCCCCTCCTGCTCTGCGGCAGCTGTTAAATATAGAGTGCGGGACTGCACGTGGCTGTTTACCTCCGGCTGCCACCAGGCTCCCAGGGAATGTCAGTGCCAGCTGGGCGGCCAGTCGAGCCCCCCAGGGCGGGCCAGCGCCAATGGAGCCACCCAGGAGGTGGACACGTCCACAGCTGCAGCCAGGCTGCCTCGGGCCTGGGCTATTTAAATCTTCCAATGGCTCGCTCCCGGGGTTTGGGGGGACTCTGGGAAATGTAGTCCTCCTGCTGCTCTGGCCTCGGCTGTGCCCCAGGGCAGAGGCCCAGATGGGGGCCCCCGACTCAGCCCTGCTTTGACCAGCTTCCCTCTGAGCAGGCCAGACCCCTGTGAGCCAGGCCCGCCTGACCCACTGGCCCGGACAGCTTGGACCTGGTCCCGTGGACTAGACGGTGGAGTCCAGGCCAAAGGCCTCTGCGGTCACCAGATGGAGTGAATGACGTCACTGAAAGCATCACCCTGGGTCCACTGGGGCCGGGCCCAGCCCCTCCCCTCTGTGACAGCATTTCATTAAGCTGGCAGGCTGGGCTTTTTTATTTTCAATCAGTCTTGAACTGGGCTTCAGTGCACGACGGTTCAATCAAATGGCAATCTGAAAGATTCGATTTCCATTAGAGGGAGGGTAATTAATTGGTTGGTAATGGATCTGCCCCTCGGAGGTGGCCTCCACTGCCCGGAAGCTTTGAGAAGGACAGGATCACTAAAGCAGCTTCAGGCCACCCGTAACTAGTTCCCGAGCCCCTGGACCTGTACTAGGTGCCTGGAACGCTGCAGCGAATGGAACACATCGCACGCGTCCCTGTCCCCGGGAGGTTCATAGTTCAGCGGGGATTAAACGAATGACACGTGTGGATGATTGAAAGCGTGCAGATGCGCTGCGGGATCATAGAACAGGGCGCCGGGCCTGGCCTGGGAGTTGTGGGGGGCTTTCCCCCGGAAGGAAAGGCAGGTGAGAGGCCCTGGGCAAGGGAGAGCCTACCTCCTGCCCTCCTGAGAGGTCTGGGGGCCCTTGTGGCAGTGCATGGACTGAGGGGGCAAGA
The DNA here is from genome assembly GCF_026419965.1 of Kogia breviceps. NCBI lineage: Eukaryota > Metazoa > Chordata > Mammalia > Artiodactyla > Physeteridae > Kogia > Kogia breviceps. The sequence continues at coordinate 5,041,184 of NC_081317.1, forward strand.
GAGGCTGCAGACCCAGAGAGGGGCAGGCCACGACGGAAGGCCCCGCCGAGGATCTGGGGTTTGAGTCTGGCCTCCCTGACTGCAGGAACCCAAAGTCTCCACAGCCCTTGTAGGGCTGACTGGGCCTGGGCTCAAGGGGAAGCCACTGGTTTAGGGCAAGCAGCAGAGTCAGGGGTGAAGGCCCTGGTCTCATGATTCACGGCACCCAAGGCCTGTCTGCCCAGCTGGGATGAAGGCAGGAGTCCTTCCAAGCATGGAGACCCCCATGAAGGCCCAGGCCCACCCCACAGCCTCCCAGGGACCAGGTCCAGAGCCTCCCAAGGACAGGAAGCTGCCTGGGGTGGGAGTGAGTGCTCTGTGGTCACAGGGGATCAGCCTGGGGGCTCCAGAGTCAGACAGACGAGGAATGACCTGCGGCTCTGCCACCAACTAGCTGTGGGAACTCAAGCAAGTCACTTGGCCTCTCTGGGTCTAGTTTTCTCCTCTTGTAACATGGGAACACTAGTGTCCACCTTCCAAGAGCTGTTGTGAAGTCAATGAGATGATGTTTGGAAAATGCTGAGAAGGGTCCCTGCCACATAGTGAGCCTTCAAGCCTATGGGTTAGGAATTGATCCTATTTAACAAACAAGGCAACGTCCTCTCTCCCTCCGAGTGCCCCCTTCAGAAGGACTCACCCCCAAGGTCTGGCCCCCAATCTGTACCTGGCTGGCGTGAAGCCAGACGCCAAGAACCCTCACTCTGGGGTTCCTTGTGGACTCCCTGGCGCTTCTCTTCCAGAGTGTTCCCCTCAGAACATGCACCCACAGAGAAAGACGTCCCAGACTGTGTCACATCCCTCCCTCTTGGGTGTGGCCATACTGACCCGTGCTGTCTCATCCTGGACCCTGGACAGACGCACATGGAGATGTGCACAGAATGCATGGGTAGTGGGCAGTATACTGTGCTCTCTATTTGCTTTAGCTTATTGACACCATATAACCAACCTTCCTGTGAAGTCAAGACGTCATCCCCACTTTACAGACAAGGAAGCTGAGGCTCAGAGGGGTGAAACCCAAAAGAGGTGAGGCCCAACTCCCAAGAAGTCCCTGGGGTGGGATACAAGGGCCTCCAGACTCAGATGCCTCAGACCACAGGGACCTGGATGTGCCCACTTAGCTGTCCACCAGGGCACTCACCCCACTCTCCCTGGGTGGGGCCCGTGACCCGGGCTGACCTCAGGAGGGGAGGAGGAGCACAGCCCAGATAGGGGCTATTAATACCCAGAGGCCTGTGTCAGCACCTTGGCCTGGCAAGAGCTGCTGGCAGGTTCTGAGGGCTACAATGGGCTCCATGCTGGGGAGGGCCATGGAGTCCGCTTGGACTTTGGCCTAGAAGTGGTGAAAAGTGGGCTCTGGGCTGGGACAACCCTGGACTCAAACCCCTCAGCAACCTCTACCTTAGTGACCGCAGGCAAGTCCTGCTAGCACTCCTGGCCTCTGTCTCCCCCTCAGGGGTTGGTGAGAGCCACTCACTCAGACTGAGACCTTCTCTTCCACCTGTAAGTTAGGGTGACCTTGTTCACATCCTCAGACAGCTGAGAAGCAGGCACCATCCCTTTATGAGCACCTACCATAGCCCACACAGTCCCACTTCTCAAGAGTCTTAGAATTCATTCATTCATTTAATTGATGCTTTCATTGATCTCTTCCTGCAGTTTAGTTGGGGAGATAGGATACACACCCATGAAATAGCTATAGCCAGTTTATAAAACAATATACTTTTACCGATAGCCTTACTTTTTTCTTACTGTCAAAATGTATGGTCTTACTGCCATAAATTCAATAAATACAGATGCTCTAGCTATAATCCTGCTGCCTGGAGACCACCACTGTTAACATAACGGTGGTCAGGATACAAAGGGATTCTCACTTGTCTCACTTCCAATTATTGAAATGTTTTATGACAACCAAGTATTACTTTAACAATCAGAAAGAATATCTATTAAACAAACTACACCTATGTATATTATATATATAAAGAAATACGCTTTTAAAATATGATTGTATTATATATCCTTTAAAAAATAACCTTCCCTTTTCACTTAACAATAGAAACGTGCTGGGACTTCCCTGGTGGCGCAGTGGTTAAGAATCTGCCTGCCAATGCAGGGGACATGGGTTCGATCCCTGGTCCTGGAAGATCCCACGTGCTGCGGAACAACTAAGCCCGTGCGCCACAACGACTGAGCCTGCGCTCTAGAGCCCGCGAGCCACACTACGGAAGGCCGCGTGCCTAGAGCCCGTGCTCCTCAACAAGAGAAGCCACCGCAGTGAGAAGCCCACGCACCGCAACGAAGAGTAGCCCCCGCTCGCCGCAACTAGAGAAAGCCCACGTGCAGCAACGAAGACCCAACGCAGCCAAAAATAATTAAATAAAATAAATAAATTTATGAAAAAGAAAAAAAAAAAGACCCAATGCAGCCAAAAATAAATAAATAAATAAATAAATAAAAACCTGGCAATGTCTCCATGACAACCCATCATTTTTTGATGACTGCTTGGCATTTTGTCATGTGGATGCGCCACCCTTTATGTAAGCAATTCCCTATTATTAGACATGTAGGTTGTTTGCATTTTGTGACTATTTGAAACGACTATGGCATAGCTATCCTTACATATACACCCCTGTGCACTAAAGCAGAATAGAAATAAGTGGTTAAAGTGGCAAGTACCAAACAAAAGTGGGTTCAGATGCATCCCCGTGAAGTCCAGTGGGTCATCCTGAGCCACCTGCCGCAGTGCCCAGACCTGGAAGAGCAGGACAGGGTCAGAGGCACTTCCAGCCAACATGGCAAGTCTAACCAACTCAATTTCCTGTGTTAGAGTTGAGGAAGAGAAGGCTAGAGTGGTGACATCACCTGTGAGGCCACAGAGCTGGGCAAGCAAGGCCAGAGGTAGGATGTGGGCTGGCTGCTCCCTGTAACTCTGAGCCTGTGAGCTGCCTTCCTGGCCATGTATCCCACAGCTTCTCCATTCCCTGCCTGCTTGACCTCATCTTTTACTCACTCATCCGCTCACTCACTCCTGGAACACTTTTGAAAAAAAAAAAACATTATTTATTGATTGATTGATTGGCCGCGCAGCACGTGGGATCTTAGTTCCCCGACCAGGGATCGAACCCACGCCCCCCGCACTGAGTCTTAACCACTGGACCACTGGAGGTCCCTGGAATACTTTCTGAGGTCTGCTGTGTGCCGGGCCCTCTCCCCATTGCAAGGACCAGCGGGAAGTACAAAGATGGCTCTGAGGCGGCCCCACGCGTGCAGACCACCTGGCCCGAGGTCCACATAGCCTCCCTATTCTAGCACTGCCCATTGCTGAGAGAGGGGTGTGGCGTGCAGTGAAGCGACTCAGGACTCAGTCTAAAGCCCTTGTCCCAAGCATCTGGACACACTGCCCGTCACTTGAAAGCAGGAGAGGTTTTCTGGCAGCAGCCTGGGACCTAGAGCCATTTGTACATTGTAGTCTCTTGTTATCTGTGGTCTTTAAATGTTTACGACAGACTGACCACTACTACTGAGAATAGTTATCACTGACTTTGTACCTAACACTGCTCCGTGCCAGACTCAGAGATGCGTGTGTGTCTCAACTGTCACCGCAACTTCATAAACAGGCTTTTAGTCCCCATGGTACACACGAGAACACCAAAGCTCAGAGGTTAAGGGATTCTCTCTGGACCATGGAGTCAGCCAGCGAGGTACCCCGGGATTCAAACATCACCCCAACCCCCCTTACCCTCTCCCCCTCTTTTCCTTCTTCCTTGGCCAGTTTCCTTTCTGGCATATGCCATACACTTGTTTATTCTGTGTGTGCTCAGGGTCTGCGTCCTCCTAGCAGAGTGTCAGCCCGCGAGGCAGGGTCTGTTGTCTATTTGCTCCTTTGTGGGGCAAGGTGCCCAAGCAGTGCCTGGCACCTACTAGGCATTCAGCAAATATGTATTGAATGAATGGCTGTCTGATTCTGAGGCCTGGACTCTGATCTACTCCAAACCTTGCCGTCAAAGACGATGGCCAAGAGGAGGCGGGTTATTTGGGGTAATGACCCCAAAACAGGAGGGGAAGGGGTGAGAAGCTCCACTCTGGGGAGACGCACAGCTGGAGGGGAGAGCCGGGGGGGGGGGCAGCGGCGGGGGCCCCTGCCAGGACGGCAAAGCGGTCCTGAGAAAAGCAGTTCTCGTCACCGCCTCCCCACCCCGCCAGCTCCCGCCCCGATCGCTTTGTCAGTTCGCATTTCTAAGGCCGCTCCTGGGTTATTTCGGTAGGGAAACCTGATCCTTCTCCGGGTTTATTTTAGCACCTTGGAGAACTCCCAGCGCCGCACCCGATCCCGGGCCGCACCCAGACTGCTGACGCCGCCTCCGTCCCCGTTCTTCCCCGGGCGGCGGGGCGCGCGGGGGGCCCCGCCGGAGCAGCCTCCGGGCCGCGGCGCCCGCGTCCTCCTGCATCTGCCGCGCGCGGGACCGTGATGGTTGGGGGGGCGCCCGAGGATGCTGGGGGCGGGGCGGGGGTTGCGGAGGGGCGGTGCCAGGTGACCGGCGGGAGGGCGGGCACCTGCGCTCACTGCCCCCGTCGCCGGACGCGGGGCGCCGCTGAGCCTCCGCTCCTCGCCTGGGGAGACGGTGGTGCGTTCAAGAGGCCGTCCCGGGGGCTTCCCTGGTGGCGCAGTGGATAAGAATCCCCCTGCAGGGGACACGGGTTCGAGCCCCGGTCCGGGAAGATCCCACATGCCGCGGAGCAACTAAGCCCGTGCACCACAACTACTGAGCCTGCGCTCTAGAGCCCGCGAGCCACAACTGCTGAGCCCACGTGCCACAACTACTGAAGCCCGCGTGCCTAGAGCCAGTGCTCCGCAGCAAGAAGCCACCGCAATGAGAAGCCTACACACCGCAACAAAGAGTAGCCCCCGCTCGCCGCAACTAGAGAAAGCCCGCGCGCAGCAACGAAGACCCAACACAGCCAAAAATAAATAAATAAAATAAATAAATTTTTAAAAAAGAGGCCCTCCCGGGAGGAGCAGACGTTTCTCGCTCAGAACTGTGGCTCCGACGGGGAAGCGGGGCCAGAGGGACCTCCCTTGTGAGCCAGGCTGGGAGAAGCAACCCCTCCCCCGCCCGTCCTGACCCCGATTTGGCCCTGGATCTCCATCCCCCAGGCACGTTAACCATCCCCTCCAGCCCCCAAATAACATCCAACGCACCCGCGTGCACAGACATGCACACTCACACGCGCTCCTACATCCCACCCACTCACACCCACTACCGTGCTCACATCACACACACATCCATACATCTGCACGGACACACACTCTCACCCACAGACACACACGCTCACCTCCAGCCTCACAGACCCCCGTGAACACGCACCATCGGGCACGCTCACACGGACATGCACTCACACAACCAGAACACAGACGTGTCCTTCTGTACCCACACACCCTCACACACACCCTCGCACAAGGCACACAGTGACACCCACAATATACACACACTCCCTCACCTACACCCACGCCACGTGGGGTCACTCACACCGTTACACACCTCATACACACACCCACATGGACACACGTACCTACGCCTTCCCAGACACACAGACACACCCCCCAAGCAGTTACACACAACCACCGCGTGTATCCTCACACGGAGACACGCACAAACTCACACTGTCACACACACTCACATCATCACACATTCACCCCCACACGCTAACTGCCTCACACACCATCACACCCCTCAAGCCCTGGAACACGCATCCTTCACCCTCCCGCCCCCAAGCTCAGCACTGGACCCACACACATCAAAACAACTTGCTCATGTACGTCCTGATTTATAGCAATCGATACTTTCTCATAACCGTTTTGAGCATGAATTTGTACCCATTTATTATTCATGTTAATTAACATCTCCACTCATCGTTCCCGGAGTTATCCCTTGGCACCTCGCCGGCCCACGGGGATGTGAGTGCTGAGGGGACCGTGCCTCCTACGTGTCCACGCCCTGGCTGCGTTCCCTCGTGTCTTCTGAGCAGCCGGCCCAGGTGCCCAGTCAATACTGGGGAAGGGATGCACGGGCGTGAGGTGCTGGGGTGGCCAGCTGGTCAGTCCCACACCTAACACGACGTACAAAAAGGCGCTCCTGAGCCTTTGGCTGGAAAGATTTGCGGGCACCCCAGGCACGGGTTTTACGTGGGGCCCCGTGCCACACCTCTGCCCCTCCGTGGAGAGTGAGGTTATCATGGGCCTGGGGGCCAGGAGACCTGGAATCTAGTTCCGGAGCCCTCCCTGTATGACCTTGCCGGCCCGTGTTCCCCATCTGCAGGGAGGCTGTGGGACCAGCCCTCTCGGAGATCCCGGATGTGCTAGCTCGGCCAGGCTGAGCCCACTCTCTGCAGAGGTGAGGTGCCTCAGTGGTGCCAGGGGGGCCCTGCCGCCTCCTTGCCTCCTGATGCAACATCCCCTCCAGCCACCTACCTGGCCCTCCAACCCTGCCCACGCGTCTCCCAGGCGGACATTTCAAGGCTCACCATTGGCTTCCGGCCTGGTCCTAAACAGTTAAGGAGATAACCCTATCTCCCAGGGCAACAGAATCCCAGCCCTTAACATTTCCATCTGTAGAGCAAGGGATTTTCCCACCTGAGAAATGCCTTTCCGGTCTCACGATGACTGCACCCTTGCAGGCTGAGAGCTCTTGGAGGACCAGCTGTGGCCCTGAGATCTTGGTCCATGAGGGAGAAGGCACTTTGAGACTGTCTCCGTTGGCCGTAAGAGTGAGGTCCCTACAGCTGCAGGGAATGCTGGTGAGAGCGCCTGCTATATCAAATCCTCCGGCCTCCAGGTCTCAGAGCCAGGGGGGCGGGTTCCATCCACACCTCCCTCGTCCCCAGGTCTCAGTATCCTCACCTGTGGAATGGGACGGTAACGGGACTGGCTCACGGGGTCATTGCGGAGAGCCAGGAAGGTGAGGCATGCAGAGGCCCCGGCCACAGGGATGCCCAGTGAGGAGACCCTGCATCCGGCTCTTTCTGCTGACCTGGGAGGACTCTGGACTCACTGAGGCTGCGTGTTAAAACCCAGCTGGGTGAGGTCAGGTTGTTTCTTCCTCTGGTGTGCTGTGTGACTTTGGGTTTTCAAGGCCTTTCGGGGCCAACATGCCGGGAACTGAGGGACCTCGTCTTCCCACTGACAGCACTTGGCCTTCCCAAGTTGCCACACTGGGGGGTTCACCAGCCCCGAGGAGGGGTGGCGGCTGTGCCACCACAAAGAGCCCTGCTCTTTCCCATTCACTGGTGACCTCAAGGCAGAGTTGGCTGGGGAGACTGAGGTCTGAGGGAGGGGGAGAGGTCTGGGGGGCTGTGCGAGTGTCCCCGTGGTGTTGGGCACGTCGCAAACACATGTCCCCTTCCTCGGTTCTGCAGACGCCAGCGCTTCCCTCTCGTGTGGATGTATCACGGGCCTTCACATATGCTGAGACAGCCGTGGGTCTGTGCCCAACACCCACAGACTCCAGAAAATGCTGAGCAGGAGGAAGGGCTGCAGGAGGGCTGGAGGGGCTGAGAGCTGGAGGAGCAGCCGGGACCTTGAAGGGCCAGGACAGGGGCTGCTGGCGCGGGCCAAGCCCTTTCAGACCCTCCATCCGTCAGGGCTGGCCCCGGGGGGTCCCGTCCTCAGCTCGGAGCCTGGCAAAAAGACGCTGCCTGGGCCCTCCCTCTGCAGAACTGGCCCTCGAACTAGCCTAAGACGAAGTACTGCATAGGAGGTGACGTAGCAGAGGATGCAGCTCTGGGGCCGAGGGACAGGGATTTTCTATTTTGCTCACCCCGTGGGCAGCCAAGCAGTCTTTTGGTGGGACTTACCGGACACAGGGCTTTCTAACGTCACTTCCATCCGGGCTCGGAGGGGCTGGTCCCCAGGCAAGGGCGGCGTGCCTGGAGGAGGAAATAAGTGGGCTTTGAACTTGGCCAGATCTGAGTCTGCATCCAGATTCCGGAAAGCCACTGTCACATGACCCCTGGGTCTCTCTGTCTGTCCAGTCCTCCTCCTGGGGTTAAGGAGGATAGCAGAGACAATACTCAGTCAGCGGTGCAGACCACACAGCGAGTGCTCTATCATCATCATCGCAGACCCAGGCCAACCAAGCCCAGGGCTGCAGGGTGTAACCTCACTTCCAACAGGCAGCAAGGACTCCAGGAAATCATCTCCCCGCCCGGCCGCTTAGTGAGCAGGTTAGGGCTCTGGCCTCTGTTCTTGTCACGTCAGATGAGCAAGAAGTGCAGCTCAGCACATGTTCATGGAGCACTCATGTCCTGTGGCCAGGACAGTGTCCCTGCCCTCAGGGGGCACCCCAGCCAGTGGGATCTTCTCTGTCCCAGGCACTGGGGGTGATGGTGTGGGCAGATGAGATGGACACCCCCAAAGTTATTAGCATAATAATTATGTGAAGGCTGAAGTGCGTCCAAGAGGGGCAGAATGCTTTGTGGAGGCTGTGAGTTCACAGCAGGGAGAGGACGCTGTGGGTTAGAGGCCAGGGAAAGCTTCTTCCTGGAAATGGAAGTTTACACGGGGTCCTTCCGAGACCCGTGCTGTTCCCATCTTCTGGCTGTAAGCAGACCATGAGGCCACCCCACCTTGGTCTCAGTCAGCAGGACTAGGAATAAACTACTAACTAGCTGACCTGGAAAGGGATGACCCCTCATTAGGCCGAGGGCCCATGGCAGTAAGCAGGGCGAGGGCAGGGGTGCAGCTGGCCAAGAGGCAGTGGTCATCTCAACAGGCCACTTCCTGCCTGTGGCCTGAACCGGTGCTGGTGTAGATGGATCATTTGGCTGGCTGATCACCCCTCAAAGAAAACCCCTCAAAGTGGCCAGAACCCTCTGCTCCTCCAATCCCTGCCCTCACCGGTACTCAAGATGCTCTGGCTTGGGAGTGGCAGGGGCCGGGGGGGGGGGGGGGGTGGTGGTGGTGGTGGTGGTTAGTTACCAGGTGTGGGTGGGGCTACTGGTTTGAAGATGCTTAGAGAGGTGAACAGTGATTCCCCCTCCCCTCCCCCATCCAGGGTCAAACCCCTTTGAACCTCTGTACACAGATCTCCCGGGTCTCAGCCGGGATACACGTCTGGGGGAGGCCTTGGGCAGGTCTTGGGAATCTCCCAGCTTTGGAGTCCTGCTCTGTGAAATACACACCATAGGCTTCCTACCCAGGGGTGGCTGATGGTGGATGAAGTCATCAAGCTTGTACAGTGCTTATCACAGTTGGGGCCCGACGGGCCTGACCACCTGTCAGGGTGCCCAGAAGCCCAGCACAGAGCAAGAAACACGGGGACCTTTTTCCTAGAACTTCTCTCCCCACCCCCAAACTTCCCAGCCTTGGAGCCTCCCAGAGCCCTGCACTGTTTCCACCCAGCCAGGCCAGGAATGCCGGGGCAACGGCAACCCTTTCCCGTCTGCCCTGAGCCCCGGAAAGCCCGCTGAGTTCAAAGGGCACGAGGAGCAGCCCACCTGGACCCGAGACAGAAGCCGAACTACACTACCCAGAATTCCCGCGGCTAGCCGAAAAGGAAATGTCGTTTCTGCGAGGAGAGGCTCAGCTCCCCCCCGCAGCTGCAGAAAGAGAGAGAGAGACAGAGAGAGAGAGAGGGAGCGAGAGGGGGAAGAGGGGGAGAGGATTACCAGGGGGGAGGCGGGCTGTGTGCGGGGAGCGAGGGTGGAGAGCGGGGCGGGCGGCGAGGAGGAGGCGGCGCCCGCCCGCCGCCGCCGCCGCAGCCGCCGCCGCCGCCGCCGCCGCCGCCGCCGCCTGCGGACCTGCATCCCCGCGGGGCCGGCGAGCGGGCGGCGGTCTTTGCGTGCGCTGCGCTCCGGCCGGCGGCTGCGGGCGGACACGGGGCCAGGCCGGCGCAGGGGCTGAGTTTCTGCAAAGTTTGACCTGGTTGCCTTTCCGATGCTGCAGCAGAGCGAGGCAACGCGGGGCGCGCCAGGCGGCTGCGGCGCGGCGGCGGGGCTGAGCGGCTACAGCACGCTCACAATGATCATAAAATAAAGCAGGCGCGCGGGGTGGGGGCGAGAGAGCCCCGAGCCTCACCCCTCCGCCCCCGGCCACCCCCTAGCAGCCCCGAGCTAGGAGGACGTGGGGGCCGGGGGCGCCCACGCCGACCCCAGACCCCAGTAGAGCTAAAGGACACTGCTTGGGGAAGGGGGGGCGCCCCGAGGACGTGCCCGCGGCGGGTTCAGGGCGTCCGGAGGGCGGCAGCCCGGGCACGCGGAGCGGCCCGAGGGGCAGGTGAGTCGGCGGCGTCCGGGTGGGGGTGTGCGCGCCAAAGTTCTCGGCAGCGGCGAGCGCGCCGGACGCGCGGGGATCGGAGGCCGTTTGGGGCTGGCGAGGGGGCCACAGAGGCGCCGGACGCGGCGGGGCTGGAGCATTGCGCCCTCCCGGAGTCGGGGGACCCCGGCCGGGAAGGGGCGTGCGCCCGATCAGACCGGCCTGCGGGGTGGCACTGCGCCCCCCGGGGGTCGAAGGCACCCGTTCGGGGAAGGGGCCGCCGGCGGCGAGGCGGTGGGGGCAGTGCCAGGACCCGAAAGTCCACGAGGCCCACTGCAGTGCCGGCCAGTCGCCCCCCGCCCCACCCCGCCTCCCGGCCGGGAGGGGTCAGCCGAGATGTCACCGGCGGCGATTATTCGTTGGTGCGCGCGGTCGTGAGGCCGCCACTGATGGGGCGGGCGGGGGGGCGGGCTGCCGCCTCCAGGCAGACCTCACAGAGCTGCGCCGTCAGCTCCGCAGCCCGCGCCCCGTGCACACGCGTCGCCGCCCCGCGCGCCCCCCGCAGCAAAGTTCGGCTCAACTTTGAGGCGGGCCTTGACGCCCTGTCCTTTCCACCTCCCACCAGGTCCTCGGCGGCCGCGGCGAACCAGGCGGCGGCGCGAGCGCAGCCCTGGGGCCCCGCACGGCGGCGGGCGGCGACAGCGACAGCGGCGAGGGGACGCGGCGTGCCCGCGAGTGGGCGCCGACAGGGATCCGCGCCGCGCTCCTCGGGGACCCCGCGGGAGCCGGGCGCTCGCCTCCTGGAAGCCACCGAGGGCGCCCAGACCTCGGCGGATTGAACAGAAACTGCTCTTCCATTGATTCGGCCGGGCTGGGCGAGCGGCCGGGTGCGTGTGCCCCGAGCGCGTGCGGAAGGCAGAAGGGCAGGAAGTCGGTGTTCTGCAGCGAGGGTGGCGGCACCGCGCAGGCGACGGAGCCTTCCTTATTTATGTGCCTGCCGGCATTTGCCTTCTTCGCCCCAAGACTTCAGGGAGCGTCTCCGAGCTGCGTTCCCCGCGTGTGAGGCACAGGAGGAAGGGCTGGATGTCTGAACAACGTGATTACCCGTTAACCTCCAAACTTTTCTTTTTTTAACCCAAAGAATATCGGTGATTTTTGTCCACTGCTAGCAGAAGAAGAGCGAACCCAGGGCCCTTGAAATGCAGCAAAATCCTTATTTATAATCGGGCCCGAGGTAGTGATATGCAAACCCCCTCTACTCAGTGAATTTTCTATCCTATGGATATCAGTCTTGAGATTTGAGACTGGAGAGCTATACTGTCTGCACTGGGTCCGGCAGCCTCCATCCTTTCAATGCCCGGTTTTCTCTGGGACTGCTGGCCTTCCCTGGTTATCAGAGCCGTACTGTGTGCCATGGGCTGCATTCAGAGCATCGGGGGCAAAGCCAGAGTCTTCCGGGAAGGCATCACGGTGATCGATGTCAAGGCCTCTATCGACCCCATCCCCACCAGCATCGATGAGTCCTCCAGCGTGGTGCTCCGCTACCGGACACCCCACTTCCGTGCCTCGGCCCAGGTGGTCATGCCGCCCATCCCCCAGAAGGAGACCTGGATAGTTGGCTGGATTCAGGCGTGCAGCCACATGGAGTTCTACAACCAGTATGGGGAACAGGGCATGTGAGTACTGCTCAGGAGCAAGCTTCGGGGGGCCCCTGGGATGGGGGAGCTTGGGGGTCTGGGGGTGAGTTCGGTGGGGGGTGGTTAGAGAGGGGTCCCACCGGGGCCAGAGGGAAGCCTTAGGCAGACATGGAAGTGGCCTCTGATTCCTCCTTGGCCAGGTGACCTAGAGGGCTTGCCTGTTGATTCTGATTGGGGTCACGGCTCTAGGACCTTCCCTTCCACTGTCCCTTGGCCCCCTGCGGTTCCCGTACCCCTCCCCGCAAGATGCCCAGAAAGCAGAGGGACGTTCCACCAGGTGCCTCTTTGGCAAAGCACGCATGCCGTCCCGGGTCACTGGAGAGGCTGCGGCTTGGCCCGGCTCAGACCTGCACACGTGGCCGGTACTTGGGGAAGGAGAGCCGGGCCTCTGCAGCCTCCAGATTTAGCGTGCAGGGCTTTGGGCTGGACCTGAACTCGTCCCCTGCTGTTTTCAGAGGCACAACAGGAGCTGGGGGAACACTCCGCTCTGTTCCGGATGGAGTTTTGTTTGAGGGGGTTTCAGAAACCCCGTGCGCTTTTCGGTGCAGTGTTTTCTCTCTCCGCAGCAGAAGGCCACTTTATGTGGACAGCCAGTGTCTGTGTCCAGAAGGCTCCAGTGGGCCTCTAAGAGCTGAGAGGAGCCCGCAGACCTCTTCTGTCCAGCCCCGTCCCCAGAATGTCCCCAGGAGAGTGTACCTCTCGGTGTGGCACCCTGAGACCCTGGCACGTTCTCTGATCCTAGTGATGGTCATCCTGAGTGTATCAAGAGCAGCTGTAGCCCGAGGGGGAAGTGACTTAACTTGAAGGGCCGCCTAAGACAGGGTGGTGACAATAGCTGTTTCTGAGCACGGGGACGCTTCTGAGAGCGCCAGGCAGGCCCCAAGGGCAGCCCCGCAACTTGACCCCCGTGACTCCCATGACCCTCGGTTTCCTCGTCTGCAAATCGGGGCCGGTCATAGTCCTTGCCCCACGGCTTATTTATTGAATTACGGGCGATGACATTGGTCGAGCAGCCGGCACGCCGCCAAGCCCACGGTAAACACTGAATGCAAGTGACTGTCGTCCTTAACGGTGTTATCACTGTTCTGATTCTTCTATCGGATGGGAGGTGGGTGATGGGATATGTAATGAGTTGAGAATCAGGGCCGAAACGACAGAATCTGGACAGATGTAAATTACTGTTTGTGTGGCATTTTCTCCCCAGCCCAGGTCTTCCTCTTTCACAGAGGGCCTACTCCCCGACTTTTAAGAATTTAACAGTAGTGTAAGTCATGGACGATTTGAGTTTTCAAGTGGTTGGAGGCCGTTTTCCTTGAGTTCCATGTGTTTCCTTTTGTTCCCTCCCCTTCTCGGGATGCGCCTTCAGCGCAGGGAACCCTGCATCCCGCATACCTCATTCTCCTGGGTCCACCGGACTCCCGGTTGGCATAGGACCAGCCCTGGAGAAAGGGCAGAGTTCGAGGCTCCCTGGAGGGGCAGGATGGACTGGTCGTTAATGGGCTCAGGCCCCGGGGTCAGAATTATGGCCCAGCACTGGCTCTGGGCCCTCGGCAGGTCACCTCTTGGAGGTTCGCTTTTGCCATCTGTGCACAGGGTAAGAACCCCCCTTAGCCTGCTGGGAGGATTCGGGGAGAGGACAGGTGTAGGTGACCCGTGGCTGACATGCTGAGTTGGAAACTGCTCGATTGATTATTAATCAGATTGATTGTTAATCAACAAAATTATATCAAGAAACTGAATTACCAGATAGCACGGTTCCTCCGGCCCGTGGGGAGGCTCTGTATTCAACTGGCGCCCTCCGGAATAAGCCGGGACAGCTGCACCTGCTCGAATGTAAACGGAAGCATCTTGATGTGATGAAAATACCCTTCCCGTCTCCCCTACCCCAAAGCTCCTGTGGTAACTAAGCGTCTTCATAGTTTTAAGACCCGCGATGTGAAAGAAAGCGAGGGCTGGTAAGCTCTGGGGTGACCAGCGGCCTCAGGCTGCCCGGAAGTGTCCCCTAACTTTGCCGGGACCAGGCTGTCCTGTGCATTGCAGGGTGTTGGGCAGCGCCCCTGGTCTCTAACCACTCAATGCCTGCGGCCTCCCTCCCTACGTCCTGGCAACCAAAAACGTCTCCAGACACTCCGCCCCATGTCCCCGGGAGGGGTGCGAAGTCACCCCTGGTTGAGAACTACTGGGCTAGACCCAGACAGTTTGAAGCCTTAAAACAACACCCACATGGTCACTGGGCTTTAATGGCCTGGGGAGGGAACGGCAATGAGGCAAAGGTTAGGTTAGGGCTTCTGTTCTTGCCAAATGGGCTTGCATTAAAAATATTAATTCCAAATACTTAAGCAAAACCCATAATACCCCCAAACATTATCCCTGCTTGAAATTCATCTCCAGTCCAGGAGGAGAACCCTTTTGAATGTCATGGTTTGGAAATATTTGCAGTGGAACAATGCCACGTGCCACCCCGGTAATACCCCGACTTACAGACGAGAGCTAGAAGATGGTGAGTTTCTTGTGCCAGCTTGAGAGGATTCTATATGGTTTGGGGTCCAACCCACATAGCTTTCAAAGCCACCCCCCCCCCCGAGAACACTGTTGGATCCGCCTGCCTCCACCACCCCATCCTCCACAATCCTCAGCTGCCACCTGCCAGCTGGCACAGTCTTCCGAGTGACGAGTCAACAGTTTCTCCCGTGTGGGAGATGCTTCACGTTATCCCTAGTTTGCCCTCCTCTGGAGCCTCCAGAGAACCTGGCCCACAGCCAAGGTCAAGGTCGGCTCCGGCTCAGGGTTCTGCCAGAGGTCAGGCTTGGGGTGAGGGGAGGAGAGCAGCTCAGGAGACGGGGTCTCTCTGGGTTGACAGTGCCACCCGCCTGTGCCCTTGTCCAGCCAGGCGTGGCTCCAGCTCCACCGTCCACGGGTTTGGCGAGCGTGGGCCAGGCTCTCAACCTTTCTGGGCCTCGCTGTTCCCTTCTGTGAAATGGGGAGAATAGTCCCTCATCGCAGGGTTGTCTGAGGGATTAAATGAGATAGTATATGTGGTCGCTGCCCATACCGTAACTAGTAATAATTCATCATCAATCACACAGTACCTGGCAGAGAGTCAGCACAGAGATTGCTGTGTTGGAGTCACTACTGTTCTTTCTTCTCCTGGGTTGGGTTTCACATACCCGCCTACCGCATGAGAATCTCGGGCGACGAGACCTCTGAGGGTCTTTCCGGCCAGAACCTGCGGTGACATATGCTGTCACAGGATTAGGAGGCTGGTGGGAAATGGCTGGGCAGGGGTGGAGGGGCCTGAGGCCTCTGGCCAGGGGATGCTGGAGCTGGGCTGATGCTGTGTGGCTGCCCCAGCTCCCCGTTCACTCTCTGGTCTCCCAAGGACCCCGTGAGGTCCTGATTTTATGATGAGGCCAGGGCCGCTGAGACCTGAGGCCACTTGCCCCGGGAGGCTTGCCCTGCTCCAGTGGTCAGGGGCCGGGTCAGGAGGAATGGCCCTGGCCCTGGTGACCATGTGGCCTCTTCCTGCAGCCTGGGTCTGAGCCGGGGCCCGTGCAGAACAATTGAGGACGATGCTTCCTCTCTGCAAGCGGAAGGCAGCCTCCCCCATCTGCGGGGCCCTGGCGGAGGCACGAGAGGGAAGTTCTCGTTTCCAGGCTTTGGGGTGGGAGGAAGTTTGGGGGGACGGCCTGGCCCCGAAAGAACTCCCCCTGGACCGGCCCCGGCCAAGCGATCGCACCCACCCTCACCTTCTGAGGGTTGAAGACAAAAGCTGGCAGGTCCCAGAGACATGTGAGGAGGCTCCGACAGCACAGTGATCAGGGAAACGGCAGTGAAATACGGAGATGCTTTTTGTTTTTGCTGATCGGATCTGGGTAAAAATGCAAAAGATCAGTAATGCCTGCTGTGGGGCGGGGGGAGTAGACAGCCTCCCGTGCTGTTCCTGGGGGTACCATTGAGGCAGCTTCTGGAAGGTGAGCTTGGCTTCGTCCACTACAATTTCAAGCACACACGCCCTTCAACCCTCTTGTCCTACTTTTAGAGTCTGTCTTAGAGAAACTGAGCCCCTGGCCTGGTGCCTGGAGTATGGCAGGCATGCACAGAAATCTCCTGAGCAAGTGAATTAACGAATATGTGAATGCAGGAAGCAGGCAGAAGGACATATGTGTGGGGACAGAGACCCCAGCCCTGTCCATTACTGAAGAGAGCCAGGAACACCCCAAGTGTCCATCAGTAGGGGGTGAAACTATGGTCTGTCTCCAGGGCAGAACAGGATGAGGCTCTTACACATGAGGAGGAGGAGCTAGAGATTTTATATCATAGAATCATCGTTGCATTAAAAGAAGTTGTAAAATAAGTAGGGTAGGAATCCATTTTTGTTAAAAGCGCTAAAAACGGGAACATTTACTGTGTGTATGTGCAGGGAGGATGCTCTAGAAGGATGTTTACCAGAGTGTAATGTGAGTAACCTCAGCGAGGGAGGCGGAAGCACGGAGGACAGGACTTTCGTTTCTCACTTTTTGTACTTCTCGATGGCTTGGTTTTTTTTTTTTGTTTTTTTTTTAAACAAAAACACAGCTTTTATAACTAAAAACTAAAACGCTGTTGGCCCTTTCCCCCTCGTGTTAGGCCCTGGGAGTGTGGCCTGGGCGAAGAAGGGTAAGGGGGGAAGAAAAAGTGGTGTTTGTTGTTTGGGGGAACCCCAGGGGCAGGCGGGGAGGGGACACCTCCAGCTCCTCCCCCAGGGAAGGGGCTCCTGGTGACCTGTCTGGTGGGAAGGGGCCAGCCCAGTGGGCGGCCGCCCAGGGCAGGAGTCAGGAAACCAGGGTCCCAGTCTGGTCTGGGAGGGGGCTCTTGGGCCTCATTTCTCGTAAAATTGCAAAAATTTTACAAAATTGCAACTTTTTGCAAATTGCAAAAAAACAGTAAGCTCTGTAAAATTGGGGAGCAGGTGAGAAAAGCCCTAAGCGCCCATCTGGCCCCCATGAGGGCACTGAAACCAGCACTGGGCAGAAGAATCTTGTGCCCTGGGCAGCCCTCTTGCCCTCGAGCCCCAAGTCGCCGTCTGTAAACGTGTTTCTTAGAGTGCCCAATGGTGCCACTTGTGGGACGTGACATAATATTTAGGAGAACTCGTTTCAGCTTAAGTGTGATTGTAATTTAAAGCCACATATTTATTCTAATGTGTATTAGAAAAAATATATATATACCCAATATATCTGACCTGTTATTTCAAAGGTGTTCCATAGGAAAAGCTAAGTTTAGTTGAGTTTTTTTGAAAAGTGGTTAATTTCAAGGAAAAAAACTAAGTGAATAATAGCACAGGAGATATGTAAACAGGACCAAAATGAGGAAAGAGATGTGAAGCTTGGGAAGTCTGCTCTGAGACCAGGTGCTCTGCTGTCTGGAACTCAAAATGCAGTCAGAGAGCTGGGAGAGACGAGGGCCCGTGGGGGCACAAGGGTCCACCCGTGCCTAGGAGAGAGCCCAGGCCCAGGCGCGCCACCCTGCCAGGCACAAAGCGGCTGGGAAAGGTGCTCCCAGGGCCACAGGAGGGGCCAGTCCCACACGTCCCCTCAGGGCCACACCGCTGGCCTCTGGGCATCCCTGGTTTCCTTCACCCTCTACCGAGAGGCCTTCGAGCCGGGCCAGCTTCTGGCTGGTGACTGGGCCTGGAGCCTCAGGGTGTCCCTCCCCAGCCCCCATGGGTGCCCTTTGCACAGCCTCTATCCCTTCCAGGGAAGGCCTTTTGTAAGCCCTCAGACTTACACTCTAGATAATGTTGCTCAGAGCTGTGTGTGTGTGTGTGTGTGTGTGTGTGTGTGTGTGTGTGTGTGTGTGTGTGTGTGTGTGTACCCTTGGCTTCTCTGGCTTTCAGGGCAGGGCCTTGGGGAGTCATGGCAGGCTTAAAAGGGTTGAGGGGAGGAACAGTGCCATCAGATTTGTGTTTTTAAAGATCACTCAGGCTTCAGGGAGGAGAGCATGGCAGGCGGCAAGAGGAGGCTGGGAGAGGTGAGGGGTCGTGGCCAGGGCGAAGGCAGAGGAGAAGGGGGGGCAGTCTGGAGGCGAGAGGGAGTCAGGGATGGTACTGGGCGCCCAGAGGGTGCAGGCCCCCCCGGCATCACTGACGACCAGGTCAGCAGCTCTGTCTCCCTTTCACGGCATCGTGGCCAGCGTCAACGGCACGTCCCTGCAAACATCTGCTGAGTGCACGGTGGCAGGGGCTGCAGAAGGAATGGGCACTGAGGGACGCTGAGGAGTCTGTTTCAGATGTGCTACAAGGGGGTCCCAGAAAGCATTCTGAGGTCCGGCTTCAAGCCTGGACTTGCCTGCTGTCCTCTGGGTTCCCGCACCTCTGGGATGAGGGTGGGAGTCACGGAAGCTGGCCAGTTTCCCGGCCGTGGGGACTGCACCGTCCCACCGGGCCCCGTGCTCAGAAGGGCCCCACGCGTGCTTCCACGCTCTGCTGTCACCACGTTGCAATTCTTTATTTTTGAGCAAGGGGCCTCCTGTTTTCACTTCACCCCCTGGTCCCACAAAGTCTGTAGCCAGTGTTGCCCCGAAGACCAGCAGAGGCCGGCGAGCAAAGGGGGGAGGACACGGGGGAGACCGGGGTCTCCTGCTGGCCTGTAGGAGGCCTGACACGACCTGCCCTGAGGTGTGGGGAGAAGGTGCTGGGGCAGAGATGGCCGTTTGCGCGTGTTCACAACATGCCCCTCCTCCCCCTGAAGCTGCTGGTTGAGCCTCGGTGTGCCGGGCACGGAGCTGGGAGCCCTGCCTACACCTTTCGTTGGCCTGTGCACCTCTCTTGTCCCTGCTGTGCCAACAAGAGGGCTCAGGGTACGCAGGACCAGGGTCCAAACTCACCCCTCCACCCAGGAGGTGGAGAACTGAGGGTCTGCCTTGAAGCCCAAGGTCATTCCAGAATAAACAGGAAGTCTTAGAGGCAAGAACTGTATGGAACCATCCCTTTCAGAGCATGGGTAATCTGAAAACATAAATGAGGTCAAAAGGCTTCAGGTCGCATCAGGGCTGGCAAATCCATTCGTGTCAGAGGCCAGCCTCACTCCAATGGTCTCCGGAAGTTTCCACGTATTGCTGTTTACTGTGTGCTGGGTAGTCTGTATTGACGCATTTAATCATCTCAAAAAGCTTGCAGGTGGGTGTGGTTATCCACAGTGAACCAATGTGGAGCTCAGAGATTTGTGACTAGTAGCCGGTGGGGGGGGTGCTGGACCCGGGCTGGTCCACGTCCCTCAGAAGCTGTGCCCTTGACCGTGCTCCCTGCACCACCTCGACGGGGAGACTGGACCACGGGGCCCAGAGCCAGCCCAGCTGGCCTGTGATGATTTGAAAACAGACGCCCTTGGCCCTGGTTCTGAGTAATACCCCACATGAGACACGGCCGTCTGCCAGCTCATGGGGACCGTCACCCGTCTGTGACTGAGCCAGCGCCCGGGCATTTGGGGGCTGGGAGGCGGAAAAGGAAACCTGAAGCTGGGGGTCAGAGGCTGAGAGAGAGAGGCCATTCCGGTGGCGACCCCGCGCCCCACAACAAGCCAGCTCTTAGGAAGTGAAAGAGGGTGAAGGCAAGGGAAAAGGTCTTTTGGCAAAAGATGGCTTTCTGCCTCAAAAACAAAGACGAACAAAAAAACTTTTATAAGCAAGTGTAACCACTGTGAGAAGCCAGAGTGGGTGCCTTCCACCACAGGAGGCCTGGCACGGGTGGGGCACGGGCTTCTGAGAAATTCGGGACAGGGACCCTGACCCCCTTCTCTGGTCCATGGCGGCCACCCCCGGGGGGCGGCCGCATCTGCAGGCTCAAGACGGTGACCTCCTCCTTGGCGTTTGATGAGCTCAGGGCCCCGGGCAGGAGATGTTCTGCTAGGCAGGTGTTACCCTAATTTGTGACCTTTTTAATGAAGTAAACAGAACAATTAGCAAAATCACATTCCTGATCGTCCCAGGTTTCAGTAGGGGAGTGCATTTTTTACACTGTGATAAGATACACATAAAATTTACCATCTTAACCATTCTTACGTTGGGCAGCATTAAGTACATCCACACTGTTGTGTGTCTGTTTGCAGAACATTTTCATCTTCCCCAACTGAAGCTCCGCACTCATGAAACACTGACTCCCCGGCTTCCCTCCCCCAGCCCCTGGCAACCGCCATTCTACTTTCTGTCTCTATGAATTTCACTCTTCTAGGGACCTCATATATGTGGAATCATACGGTATTTGTCCTTTTATGTCAGACGTATTTCACTTTGCATCATGTCTTCGAGGTTCATCCGTGTTGTAGCGTGTGTCAGAATGTCCTTTTTAAGGATGAATAATATTCCGTTGCGTGGATGGAGCACTTTATCCATCATCCGTTGATGGACACTTCAGTTGTTTCCACCTTTTGGCTACTGTGAATAATGCTGCCGTGAACAGGAACGCATTTTGTAAAGTCGTATATTCTGGAGAGCACCGCTGGTGTACGCAGGTGTCTGGAATTCTGGGGGCAAAGTGTCCTGAGCTTTGGTGTGGCAGGTGCCCAGGCCTGACTGCTTAGCTAAATCCACTTGGGAAAAAGACACCCCCGCCCCCCGCCCCGCCCACCGCCAGCTGCCGTTACTTTATCTGTCTGGTGGGGTGGCTGTGACTGTTGATGAGTTTCTAAGGGGCGTGGGCTCCCCAGACGCTGCTGTGCCCCCAGCCACGTGTCCTCAGAGCAACTTAGGACAGTCCTCTTCTGTCAGAGGGTTATTATTATAGTAACAATAGTGACAGAGATGGTGCTAGCAGGTGCCAATCACTGGCATTTGTCTTGTGCCCTGCCCTGGACTGGCATGTTCCTGCCTGTGTCCTTCCGGGACCCCAGGTGGGATGTGGGTGATGAGTCTGGGGTCCAGGGAGGGCTGGGATTTTGCCCAGGGTCTCACACCAGTGAGAGGGTGGCTGAGGCTTTCAGCAAGGCCAGTAGGTTTCCTGAGTCCGAGCTCCGGACAGCCCGGCTGCCAGAAGGCCGAGCCCCCTGCAGGCAAGTCGGGCTGACCAAGTGCTGCTGCTGGTTCTCAGACCGGCCTGAAGCTGCAAGTGCAGGTTCCCCGGCAGCTGCAGCAAGTCCAGGAGGCATTGATTGTAAAGCTGGCCCCGAGGCTGGGACTGAGAGCAGAGTTTTGAGACTGGCTGGTTAGGTTTTCTTGGTTCTATTGCTCCAAAGACAGGGGCCAACCAGGTGGGAGCCTTTCTGGCTGAGCTGTGCTTCCTATTCTAGGCAGGCATGAGCAGAAACAAGGCGGGGGGAGGGCGGGCGATGGGGAGAAGAGGGCACCGCCCTCGGTGTTGGCCTTACTGGGCGGAGGGCCAGGGAGCCCAGGCCCACGTGTGGCGGAGGAGATGTGGAGGGGAGGGGCCGGAGCCTCGGCGAGGGCCCTGAGTGCTGGTTCCCATGCCCCTGGCCCCGGTGCTGGACACCAAAGCTCGGGGGCAGGTGGGCGTTTGACGCTGGTCAATGAGGGGCTGAAATCACTGCCAGATGTGCCGATCCTACGGCCACTGGGGGCCCCTAAAGCAAGAGAAAGAAACTCCCTGCCGCCTGCACGCCTACTGGGGCCGCCCGGGCCAGGAGAGTAACCCCGCCCCAGCCTCTCGGGGGCCCGGTGGCCTCCGCCCTAATCAAGGTCGCAGGGTTGCGTGTGGCCGTCCCACCAGCCGCTGGGACATGGGACGGGGAGGCACGGCGCAGGTGAGGGCCCCCCATTACTGTGTGCTGCCCCCATGCCCCCTCCCTTGAGGGCAGGGGCAGCTAGGGCTTCCGAAGCCCAGCCGGAATCTAGCCCTGTCTACAGTGGTTTCCGGGGGAGACCAATTTGAGATGATGCAAGAGAACAGGATGTGGCTTGCTCTGTGGCCCCCCTGGGGCCATGTCTAGGGGAGCCCCAGTTCCCTGACATGATGTTGGGTGTCTGTTTACTGTCTGGCCCCCTGGGGAGCTAAGCCCCAGGGACAGGGGGATGCAGACGAGCCTGCGTGTGGCTGGCTGAGTAAACGGGCCTTCCCCTCCTCAGGTCCAGCTGGGAGCTCCCAGACCTCCAGGAAGGCAAGATTGAGGCCATCAGCGACTCGGACGGGGTGAACTACCCCTGGTACGGCAACACCACGGAGACCTGCACCATCGTGGGCCCCACCAAGAGAGACTCCAAGTTCATCATCAGCATGAATGACAACTTTTACCCCAGCGTCACGTGGGCCGTGCCCGTCAGCGAGAGCAACGTGGCCAAGCTGACCAGCATCTACCGGGACCAGAGCTTCATCACGTGGCTGGTGGCCACCAACACCTCGACCAACGACATGATCATCTTGCAGACACTGCACTGGCGCATGCAGCTCAGCATCGAGGTGAACCCCAACCGGCCCCTGGGCCAGCGCGCCCGGCTGCGGGAGCCCATCGCCCAGGACCAGCCCAAAATCCTGAGCAAGAACGAGCCCATCCCGCCCAGCGCCCTGGTCAAGCCCAATGCCAACGACGCTCAGGTCCTCATGTGGCGGCCCAAGTACGGGCCGGCGCTGGTGGTGATCCCCCCCAAGCACCGCTAACAGCCAGGGCGCCCGCGAGGTGACACCCAGATAATAACACCGCGCAAACAACCCGCACGGACTCTGCAGTCGTTCAGCGAAATACAACCTTTCTACCTTCTCCAGCGGGCGGATCTCACTGTGCGAAACGCGCGCGGGGATGGCCCCCCGCCCTCCTGGGACCTGCTTCCCTGGGGGAGGGGGGAGACCCAGGCGGGACCGACCGCTCCACGTGCGCCCTCAGTGTCACCTTGGGTCTCCTTTCCTCTCCTCCTCGCAATTTCCGTCATTCACTTGCAACAGACTCCCCGAAACAACTGCTTTTTCTGTTCCTTTTCCTTTCTTTTTTTTTTTTTTTTTTTTTTTTTAACGCCTCTTTCCGAGGTTCAGGGGTGGGATGAGGAGGAGCTGGTGATGAGCCTGGTCTCACCGCACCGGGCTGATCGCAGCGGCCCCGCCTGCCCGAGGCGGCTCCCCTCATCCTCCGTCACGAGGCCTTATGTAGACTTGCTTTGCCAAACTTTTGCCTTAAGCTGATTTTAAAGGAAAAAACCGGAAACAAAGAGAGCAGGATGTCTTTTCTGCTGGACTTTGCATCTTCCGCCAGAGGTGAGGGAGGAGGGGGTTGGGCTACAGATTTAGATCTAAAACCGGCTGCTCATTCTTTCGTTTTAGCTGAGCCGAAACCACAGGCAGATTCTGCCCCCAAAGTCCCTTCTCGCCACCCCAGGTAGAAGAACCCTTACCCAACTTGGTGCCTGCAGAGACAAGCTGTGAGCTCGGGCTCAGGGTAGATCTGCTGGGGGCTTCTCCTCTCTCCTCCGCAGCCGGAACTTGCCTTGGGTGGGCCTAGGAGGAGAGAGGGAGGGTCCTGTGAGTTACAGGTTGAGCCCAGGGAATTCCCACCATCTCGGTCTCCAGCGCCCATTGCCAGCTGGCTCTTTCGGCACATCTCAGTGGGCAGCTTTTCCGTTTCCATCCACTCTGTCCCAAACGCCTGCAGGGCCAGCCACCTTACCCAGCTGTAGTTCAAAGATAAGAAGGCCTGCCCCTTGCCGCCCAGCACCTTCTCGGGGACGCCCCTACCAGGCTCTTCCTGGGGGGCGGGGGGGGGGCGCCTGCAGACAGGCTGCAAGCGCCGAGGTGCTGCAGGCGAGGGCACCCACAGACGCGCGTGCCTGGACCACCTGGTAAGGCTGGGGAGGCGGGAGGCGAGAGGCAGACCCCCTGCTACCGGTCCTCACAGAAGCGAGCCAGCGCCCACGGCCAGGGCGATGAAGTGGGCCTGGGGTTGAGGCTGGTCCTCGAGGTCACTCTCCTTCGGGTCCTGGGCCCTCTGGAGCCCCAGGACCTGGTCCTGAGTGTCACCAGGCTTTTTGAGCAACGTCTGCCTTGAAGGCTGCTTGCAGGAGCTGAGGGGACACCCTGCTGAGGCCCCCCTTCCTCCAAGCTCGACAAACCCACCGTTACATCGCCTGGGTTCCTCATTCAGACCGGTAATGATCAAGCCCAGAAAACTGTCAGATGAGAGAAATAATCCATTTCTGCTGCAGATGAGCCGTTCGTAGGAGGCCCGGTGACAGCGTGGGTGGGCGTGGTTCACGAAGCCCTCGCCCTGCTCCTTTACCCACGCACGGGATATTGTATTTAGTCAAGGGGTGCTTAACGTCCAGCCGTCGCCCGAGCCCGCTCCTGATGGGAGGCGTGCAGCTCTCCTGGAGCCTCTGGACGGGAAACAGCTCTGGGTGGCCGGCTGCCGGCCTGGTGCTTTTTGGGGAACCCCTGTCAGGACTGCGACCTTCCCTCTAGAGAGCACCGGTTGCCCTCGGTGTGTTCGGAGGGAGGCCTGCCTGCCACCCAGAGAGGCCACAGCCTCAAGTGAGGGGGACGACGGGTCCCAGCTCCCCGTCTGGGCACGGGCTGCGGAGGGGTCAGGGTGGCAGTGGCCGGCCGCCGCGGACGGGACCTGGCCTCCTGCTGGCATGGCCCTTCTCTCCACTCAGGTCTTTCTTGCACTACAAAGGAGAAAGGGCCCTGGGCGAGGGGTCAGGGACCGGAGTGCTGGTTCTGCGCTGGGTCAGCGCTAAGGAGTTCTTCCTAGGGTGGGGTGGGAGTAGGAACCAACAGTAAGAGGTGGTCCTGAGCCGCCTGGGGGCAGAGTCCCCCGAGCCCACGCTTCCTGAACGGGAGCAGGCCCTGGGCGGGGGCCCCACGGCTGGGCCCGCTTGGAGGAGCGCTGCTGCTCTGGCACTGCTGCACTGCCCGGCCCCTTGCCCTCTGCCCCTCCTAGCCTTTCTGAAGACAGGGCTGGGAGGGCCCTGGGGAGGCTCCAGGTCCCGCCAAGGAAACTCGGCTTAGCTTGGGTCGGGTCCCTCGGCTTCTCGTGTCAGGAACGCAGGCTTCTCACCTGGGTCCCTGATCCCTCAGGTGTCCCCCTCCCTGGCGTGGACGCGCTCCTCCAGCAATAAGGACCGTCTGTGGTCGTGGAGAGTACTGTGAAAACAGACCAATGCACTTACCAGGAGGCACAAGACTCTTGAAGAAAATGTAAAATGAACCTTTTTAGAACGACGACAAATATTCACAAAGAGAAATAAAGTGTAATTTTAAAGTAGGCCTGGCTAGGAACTGGATGTTTCTGAAGTGGCGCTTCCTTTGGGGGTTGACGGCCCTGGATCTCTGGCCTGGGGAGTGAATGTATCTGGGGGGGTGGGGGTGGGTATATGGCTGGAGCCTGGGGGTTCTGGTGCTAAGGGCCTTGGAGGGACCCAGGAGGAGGCGGGCCACTTCGCAGATGGCACCCTCTGCTCTCCACAGCCCTGGGACCTCAGTCCCCACCCAAGGTGCCCCCTGCTTGGGGCCCTGTGTGGAGGAGGGGCAGGAGACTTGGATGTGCGGCTAGGACCTGGGGGGCAGCTTGGCTTTTTGGCAAACAGTAGAAACCTGTGTGACAAGAGGGGTTAGTGTTTAGACTGGGTCCTTACCCACAGACTTGCAAACCTGTCTTCACAAGGAGACGCAGCTCCTAAGTCAAGGTCAACCTAGGCCCTGCCCCTGCCCTCGCCTGTAGCTGGTGAAAGGGGTCGTGTGGCCAGAGCACTGATAGTAAATATCTTCTCCTCCTATTGGAACCTCCTTATGGGAGGATGAAAGGTGGGGCAGCCCAGAGGTCTGGAGTGGGTGCGGGCTCTGAAGGTGAACCATGGATTCAAGGTCATTGTTGCGAGTCTGGGCAAGACACTGAGCCCCCCTGACCCCGCTTACCTTGTATGGAAGATGGGGGTTCTCTGAGTAGCTGCCTCCCACCTGACACAGTGAGAACACCCTACTCTACTCGGTTTCTGGGTGTTGACTCACCAAATCCTCATACCACCCCGGACGTTATCCCGATCCCCATTTCACAGATGAGGAAACTGAGGGGGAGCCGAAGTCGAGAGGCTGCCCAAGGCCACGCACCTGGGAAGAGGCAGAGTCAAGATTTGAACCCCAGCCCCAGGGCCCAAACCTTCCCCCGTGTGCTCTCAACCTCAGTGAGTCACTGTGGAGCACACGTTCTGGGCTCAGGCATCAATGGCGCCTATTAATAAGAAGAACCACCCCCCCCACACGCCTGCGGCGCACTCCATCCTGGGTTCCCCAGGCAGGAAGTGCCTTCCTCCCCCAGCGCAGGCAGTCTGTGCTGTCAGCTCTCCGCGGCCCACGGTGAGCCCGCCAGGTCCCCGCCTGCAAGGGGCTGCCTGGTCAGGTGCAGGCCGCGGGCTCGTCGGCTGGGTGGGCGGTGGCCTCTCAACGTCGCCGCAGAGCACGAGGGGCCCCGTTCGCTCTGGGCGTCGGGGAGTTGGTTTCTTCCCTGGGCTTCCCACGCTGCAGCAACCCAACGGCATTCTGCATCCTGTCTCCTGGGTGTCTCCTCTGAGACACCAAAGCAGGAAATTGCATAATAGGCTCCACTGGCCGCCCTCCACCCAGATGGCTTATGGGTGGTGCAGCTCACTGTCGCGGTTTGGCTTTCGACTGTGGATTCAGCTCCTGCTCTCTGCCTGTGAGGCCATGGTGTGTGCGTGTGCGTGTGTGTGAACAGAGAACGGGGTGCAGCCCTGGCCGATGGCAGGAGGGGACTGAGCCCGATCCCATCAGGGTCCAGAGTTGCTCAGGCGTTCGAATCTTCACGCTGACATGGGAGGACACTCAGACAGCTGCCTGCGTTTGGGGGTGACATTTGGGAGGGGAATGTGCAGGGGGAGTGGTTACGAGTAAAATGGATTCCAAGTGGCATTTCGTCACACAGTGGAAGCCTCCAGCCTCTCAAAGCTGATAGCAGGTTAAATTTAGAAGTCCCAGACTGGGATGAGACACAGACACCAGGCTCCAGCCAGCAGCTGCAGCGTCCTCCCCGCCCCCGCCAGGAGCCAAGGCCTGGAGAGCCGGCTGTCCAGGCTGGGCCAGGCCGACCTGCCCCAAGATGCCCGGAGAAACAGGCTCACGGCAGCCTCACGCCTAGCCTGCCTTCTACCAGTAAAGTCACTTCTGGGTAGAGCCCAACCTCTGCTCTGGACAAAGACTCCCTGTAGGTTAGGCCCTGAGGCCTAGAGGAAACCCCATTTTGGTCCAAGAGGGAGACAGCTTGTTGGCAAGTGCAGAAAGGCGAAGGCTAGTGGCGCTCTCCGGTCCCTGGACATTTCTAATGGCCCAGGAGCTCTCTCGCACCTGTCTCTTGGTCCTCACCCATCCTGCCTGAATGGCCCCAAAGAGACTGTTTCCCACCTGGTCGGGGTCCGGGCCCTCAATTAAGGCAAACGTTGTGGGTAGCAACAGACCACAATGCCCACCCACACACCATCCACCAAGGATCCACCCGAATCATCAACACGACGAAATCCCCCGAGACAAAGAGCATCCGAAGAGGGAGCGCTTGGCGCTTCCACGGCCCTTTTCTGTCCCCATACCTCATCAAATGGTGTTCCTCCCCGTTTACCGAGGAGGAAACTGACCCTCCCAAAGGGCCGAGGGTCTCGCTAAAGATCTCCCAGCTGGGAAGTCGCAGAGCTCGGCTGGTTTCAAATAGCCGTCTTTTGACTCGGCCCTATCACTGCTTTTTTGGCTACACCAGCCCCAGCTTTTCCACACCCCAATTCTAGCACACCGCTCTTAACCATTCCTTCACTAACTGGCACAGAAGGTCCCTGAGCAAGAGGCTTCACATGAGTCGTCAGCAGCCCCGCCGGCACTGGAAGAAGGAAATGACTGAATGCAAAAAACACATCTGAGTAATGAGCTCCGCCTCTGCGCCTGTGTCTAGAGAGGCATATGCACACAGTTGACACCGGTCCTGGCAGAAGCCGGCCCAGCTCCGACCCGGCGGGCCTTCCCCACTTGTCCCTGCAGACTGGAATGCAGAGACGGGATTAGGTCCTCCAGCGGCTTGAGCCCAACTTCGGTTTCAGTGCTGCTGCTACCAGGCTCATATTTTATGGTCCCTTTCAAAATCAGACAGATGACGGCGGGGGGGGGGGGGGGGGCGTGGCTGGGTGTTTACAGCAAGCGGGACGCAGTTCGAAGCCCTGCGCTATTCCTGGATGCCACTTGTCTTGCTGAGTGAGGTGGGGCTGGTCGCCAGACCTCCCATGCCTGTTTCCCAATCTGCAAGCTGGGACACGCACCCCGAGCCTTCCCTCCCCTGTCGGGACCCAGCCAAGCGTAGGGGTGGTGCTCGCTATTAAACGTGCAGAAGGGGCTGCCTGAAAACGGTCACACTGGACCCTGGTTTATATCAGAGACCAGAGACTTCTCTCTTTCAATGAGGCTAAGTGTCACGGCAACATCCAGATGACAGGACTTGGTTATTCAGGACCCTGAGCATCCTCAACAAATACACACCGAGGGGCTTCCCTGGCGGCGCAGCGGTTGAGAGTCCGCCTGCCGACGCAGGGGACGCGGGTTCGTGCCCCGGTCCGGGAAGATCCCATGTGCCGCGGAGCGGCTGGGCCCGTGAGCCATGGCCGCTGAGCCTGCGCGTCCGGAGCCTGTGCTCCGCAACGGGAGAGGCCGCGACGGGGAGAGGCCCGCGCACCGCGATGAAGAGTGGCCCCCGCTCGCTGCAACTAGAGAAAGCCCTCGCACAGAAACAAAGACCCAACACGGCCAAAAATAAATAAATAAATAAATATTTAAAATTTATAAAAAAAAAAAAAAAAATACACACCGAATGCCAGCCCGTCAGCCAGACAGGTGTATTAAAGACTTTTTTCACAGCTTTAGTGAGATATGATTCACATACCATATGATTCACCCATTTAAAGTGTATAATTCTACGGTTTTTAGTATCTTTACAGAGTTGTGTAGCCATCACCAGCCAATTTGGGGATATTTTCATCTCAAAAAGAAACTCTGTACCTGTTAGCTATCACCCGCCGCCCCCCTCCCCCCAACAACCCAGCCCTAAGCAGCCACTCATCTACTTTCTGTCTCTATAGATGTCCCTCTTCTGGACATTTCATGCAGATGGAATCACGTGACGGGTGGTCATCTGTGCCTGGCTTCCTCACCGAGCACGTTTTCGGGTTCACCGTGCTATGGCACGCACCAGCACCTCCTTTTTGACAAACGCACTTTTGATCGCCTCCCGTGAACGAGGTACTTTGCTGGGTGCCTGGGAAGCAGCAGCCTGGAGCGTGCAGTCCCAAGGAGGAGACACAGGAAATGTTGCGAAGGACTAGTGCGACGCTGTCAGTCAGCAGGGGCCGCAAAGGGAGGTGGGGAAGGCTTCCCCGAGGAAGAGGCCTTTTAGGCCTTTTCGAGGAGACTTGGAGAATGGACTGGAGAGTCTGGGCCTTGTGAGAGCGGGGAGAGGAGGCAGGGATGCCTGGAGAGGCTCTGAGTTAGGAGAGCGCCCTGGGGGCTGCAGACCAGCTGGAGACACAGCAGCCGGGTGGGGAGCCAGGCCTGGTGAAGGAGCTCTCGTTATTTTAGGAGCAACGAGGGAAGGGGGTGCCGGGTTATGCCCAGGGCCAGCATGCAGCAGCTTTCTGGAAGGTGCACATCGCTGGTGGATGACTGAGAGACGATTCTGTGAAGGAGAGAACGATGGAGGCCACGTGCAGGAGTCACTGCCTGCCAAGGGGAGCTCTCGGGCCTCCCCAGATGGCAGCTCCTGTTCCCTCTGACACAGCCGGCTGCAGAGGCAGGAGAGGGTCATGGCGACCTCAGCGGGGTCGGCAGGCCTGCTCCACCCCTCCCTGGCCACGTGACCTTGAGCAAGATATACGGATATGGTTACGGAGAATGGGGATAAAAATGGTTGCTTAATGAGGTTCTGGTCCAAGATGGTGGGGTAGGGAGACCCTGAGCTCACCTCCTCCCACAGGTGCACCAAAATTTCAACTATTTACAGAACAACTATTCAAGAGAAAGACCAGAATCTAGCAGAAAAGATCTACGACTGAAGATATAAAGTGGGGGGACTTCCCTGGTGGTCCAGTGGTTAAGACTCTGCCTTCCAATGCAGGGGTCGTGGGTTCGATCCCTGCTCGGGGAACTAAGAGCCCACATGACGCATGGTGTGGCCAAAAATTTTAAAAATTAAAAAAAATGTTAAAAAAGGATATAAAAGCGGGAATCGCAACGAGATGGGCAGAGGAGGCAGAGTCGTAGTATAGGAAAGACACACACCCCTGGGTGGGTGACCCACAAACGAGAAAATAATTACAATTGCAGAGGTTCCCCTCAAGGAATGAGGGGTCTGAGCCCCACATCAGGCTCCCAGCTCTGGGGTCCTGCAATGGGAAGATGAGCTCCCAGAACATGTGTCCTTGAAGGCCAGCAGGGCTTACATTTAGGAGACCCAGAGGACTGGGGGAAATAGGAGCTCCATTCTTAAAGGGTGCACACAAAATCTCACACACTCTGAGACCCAGAGCAGAAGCAGAAATTGGAAAGGAGCCTGGATCAGACCCACCTGCTAACCCTGGAGAGCCTCCCAGAGAGGCAGGGGGCAACTGGAGCTCCCCCTGGGGACACAGATGCCAGAAGCAACCACTTCTGGGAGCTCCTTCTACCATGTGGATGGCGAGGGCCATTTTGGAATCCTCCCTGGAGCTTATTAGTGCCAGGACCTGCCCCTGCCCACCAGCCTCCTGTCGGCACCTGTTCTGGGACACCTCAGGCCAAGCTGCTAGCTGGGCAGGGACGCGGCCTCACCCACCAGTGGGCAGGCAGCCTGAAGATCCCCTGAGGCTGCAGCTGCTGTCCCTGCACATGGCCCTGTTCACCTGAAGGCCCAGGACTCAGCCCCTCACACAAATGGACGGGCACTAGGCCTAGGATTCCTAGGGCCCTGCGGCCAGAGATTCCAGGACCCAGCTCCACACATCAGTGGGCAGGCGCCAGTCCCAGAATCCCTTAGGCCCTGGCTCTGCCCATATGGGAGCCAGATCTAGCTACAGGACCAGTGTCACAGACAAGTGGGCAAGCATTAGACTCAGGAAACCCTGGGCCCTGGCCTGCCCACTAGTGGGAGAACCCCAGTTCCAGGACCACTACAGTCCTGCAACCTGCCATAGCAGGACCCAGTCTACCTACCAGCAGGCCACCACCAGCTCTGAGACACCTTGGGCCCCTCAGTCAGTTGCCCTGGGATTTCACCCCACTCACCAGTGGGCCGACACAAGCTCTGGGACCCCTAGGCCCTGCAGCCAGAGACCCCAGGACCAAACTTTGCCCACCAGTAGTCTGGTACTAGCCCTGAAATCTCCTGGGCCCCCAATCCATCCACTATCAGTGGTCACCAGCCCCAGGACCACTGCAGCCCTGCAGTCTGCCTTGTCAGGGCCCAGACAACACATCAGCAGGCTGGCACCAGCCTGGGAACCTCCAGGCCTGGGCCCTACCCACCAGTAGGCCAACACCATCTGTGAGATACCTTGGACTCTTCAGCAAGCCACCTTGGGATCTAGCCCCACTCACCAGTGGGCCAGCACCAGCTTTGGGACACCCCAGAACCTGAATTCAGCTGTGTCATGAATTGCCCTCCGCCTCCACCAGCAGGGTGACAACAGCTCTAGGAACTCTGGCCTTACAACCACCCACCTCAGAACCTGGTTCTGCCCACTAGTGAGCCAGCACTAACCCCAGGACTCACTTCAGATCTAAAGACACACACAGACTGAAAATGACGGGATAGAAAACAGTATCCCATGCAAATGCAAACCAAAAGAATGCTGGGGTAGCAATACTTATATCAGACAGAATAGACTTTAAAACAAAGACTGTAACAAGAGACAAAGAAGGACATTACATAATGACCAACGGATCAACCCAAGAAGATATAAAAAATTGTAAATATATATGCATCCAAAAAAGAAGCACCAAATACATAAAGCAAATATTAACAGACATGAAGGGAGAAGCTGACAGTGACACAATAATAGTAGGGGATGTTAATTCCCCACTTAAGCCAATGGACAGATCATCCAGACAGAAAATCAATAAGTAAACATTGGCCTTAAATGACACATCAGACCAGATGGATGTAATAGATACATATAGACCATTCCATCTAAAAGCAGCAGAGTACACATTCAAGTGCACATGGAACATTCTGCAGGATAGATCACAAGCTAGGCCACAAAACAAGTCCTGGTAAATTTAAGAAAAGTGAAATCATATCAAGCACCTTTTCTGACCATAATGCTAGAAGACTAGAAATCAAGTATAAGAGAAAAACTGCCCCCCAAAACCTCCCAAAACAAAAACATGTGGAGGCTAAATAACATGCTACTAAACAACCAATGGATGACTGAAGAAACGAAAGGAGAAACAAAAATACCTGGAGACAAATGAAAATGAAAACACAATGTTCCAAAATCTATGGGATGCAGCAAAAGCAGTTCTAAGAGGGAAGTTTATAGTGATACAAGCCTACCTCAGGAAGCAAGAAAAATCTCAAATAAACAACCAAACTTTACACCTGAAGGAACTGGAATAACAAACAAATAAAACCCATAGTTAGTAGAAGGAAAGAAATCATAAAGATTGGAGCAGAAATAAATGAAATAGAGGCAAAAAAATAGAAAAATCAATGAAACGTAAGAGCTGGTTCTTTGAAAAGATAAACAAAATTGATAAACCTTTAGCCAGACTGATCAAGAATAAAAGAGAGAGGGCCCAAATCAATAAAATCAGAAATGAAAATGGAGAAGCTACAACTGACGTCATGGGAATACAAAGGATCATAAGAGACTACTATGAACAACTATATGCCAATAAAATGGAAAATCTAGAAGAAATGGACAAATTTCTAGAAATGTACAATCTCTCAAGACTGAACCAGGAAGAAA
Source organism: Kogia breviceps (assembly GCF_026419965.1). Classification (NCBI taxonomy): domain Eukaryota; kingdom Metazoa; phylum Chordata; class Mammalia; order Artiodactyla; family Physeteridae; genus Kogia; species Kogia breviceps. The sequence continues at coordinate 5,074,061 of NC_081317.1, forward strand.
TATGAAATGTGAACAGACCAATTATCAGTAATGAAATAAAATCAGCAATTTAAAAAACTCCCAATAAACACAGAGTCCAGGACCAGGTGGCTTCACAGGTGAATTCTACCAAACATTTAGAGAAGAGTTAACACTTATATTCTCAAACTATTGAAAAAACAAATTGCAGAGGAAGGAAATTCTGAAACCATTGACAAAACGAAAAGACAACCTACTGACTGGGAGAAAATATTTGCAAATGATATGACTGATAAGGGATTAATATCCAACATATAGAAACAGCTCATACAACTCATTTTCAAAAAAACAAACAACCTGAATAAAAAATGGGCAGGACAACTGAACAGACATTTTTCCAAAGTGGAAATGCAGACGGCCAACAGGCATAGGAAAGATGCTCAGCATCACTAATCACCAGAGAAAGGCAAATCAGAACCACAATGAGATATCACTTCACACCTGTCAGAATGGCTATCATCAGAAATGCCACAAATAATAAATGCTGCCAAGGATGTGGAGAACAGGGATCCTAGTACACTGTTGGTAGGAATGTAAATTGGTGCAGCCATTATGGAAAACAGTACAGAGGTTCCTCAAGAAACTGAAAATAGAACTACCATATGATCCAGCAATTCCACTCCTGAGTATATATCCAAAGAAAACAAAAACACTAATTCATAAAGATACATATGTAACCAAGCAGAACCCTATGGGGCCTTCCTGGGACAGACACCTGCCACCCTCCAGCCCCCCCTCGCCATGTCCTCTGCCTGCCTCTTTTTAAAAAAAATAAATTTATTTATTTTATATATTTATTTTTAAATTTTTGGCCGCGTTGGGTCTTTGTTGCTGCATGTGGGCTTTCTCTGATTGCGGCAAGTGGGGGCTACTCTTCATTGCAGTACACAGGCTTCTCACTGCAGTGGCTTCTCTTGTTGAGGAGCATGGGCTCTAGGCATGTGGCCTTCAGTAGTTGTGGCTCGTGGACTCTCTAGCGCAGGCTCAGTAGTTGTGGCGCACAGGCTTAGCTGCTCCACAGCATGTGGGATCTTCCCGGCCAGGGCTCGAACCCACGTCCCCTGCATTGGCACGTGGATTCTTAACCACTGTGTCACCAGGGAAGCCCCCGCCTACCTCTTGTCTACAGACAAACTTTAGCCTCCCAGGCCTTCCCCACATTTCAAAGAACACGTTTCATCAGAGAAGTGAGAAAATGCAGAAACAAACGAAACAAATAAGACAAAATAATAAGTTTAGCCATTAAACAAAGTCAAGGACTTTTAGTTCCTTCTCAGGGGCTATATAGTATTCTGAGCTATAGCCTTTGAGCTGTTTTTCAGATACTGAAACCCCAACCAGGTGGAAGAAGTTAACAGTATGCTGCCCACAAGCACACAGACCCCAGACTGGTTGGAATCAGAAGGTTGATGATGTTAACTCCTTATTACCTCAACACTAACCAATCACAAGAATGTCCACGAGCTGATCACACACCCTGCAACCCTCTCCTTCACCCTGTCTTTTAAAAACCTTTTCCTGAAAACCATTGGTGAGTTCAGATCTTTTGAGCATTAGCTGCCCAGACTCCTTGTTTGGTTTCTGCAATAAATCCTGCAATCTCCTTCACCACAACCCAGTGTCAATATGTTGGCTTTACTGCACACAAAGAGACCCAAGGTTGGTTCAGTAACACATGCACTCCAATGTTCACAGCAGCATTATTTACAATAGCCAAGATATGGAAGTAACCTAAGTGTCCATCAATAAATGAATGGATAAAGAAGATGTGGTGATACACACACACACACACACACACACACACACACAATGGAATACTACTCAGCCATAAAAAATAAAATTTTTGCCATTTGCAACAACATGGATGGATCTGAAGTGTTTATTCTTAGTGAAATAAGTCAGAGAGAAAGACAAATACTGTATGTTAACATTTATATGTGGAATCTAAAAAATAAAACAAGTGAGTGAATATAACAAAACAGAAACAGATTCAGAGATATAGAGGACAAACTAGTGGTTACTGGTGGGGAGAGGGAAGAGGGGAGGGGCAGGTCAGGGGTAGGGGATTAAGAGGTACAGGCTACTATGTATAAAATAAATAAGTTACAAGGATATATTGTACAGCACAGGGAATATAGCCAAAATTTCATAATAACTTTAAATGGAGTAAAATCTATAAAAATTTTGAAACACTATGTTATATATCTGAAACCAATATAATACTGTAAATCAACTATACCTCAATAAAAAAATCTATTATTCAAAATACACAAACCTAAGTAAGTGTAGAAGAACTGTAAATACTTAAACATTCAAATTAATTTTTATAAGTTTGTAGAATTTATGGTTCTGAAATTATTAAAATTTAAAATTGCATGAAGGAAAAGAAAAAGGTAGCCCACCCCAGGATTGTGGCGGGTGTTCAAAGGTCAACTGATACAAGGCATGTGAAACAGTCCCTGACACATAGTAAGTGCTCAGGGCATTTGAGCTATTAATATGGGTAAGCCCCTGAGCCTCAGTTTCCTCATCTGCAAGATGGGGCTAAGGGGCTCTCTTCATGGGGAAGGACTCAGTGGGATAGGTAAGCACAGCCTTACTGTGCTCACATGTAGCCAGGTGCCCAACTGGCATTAGCTGATATTGACCTTGTAACCCGGATGTTAAAATGGTTTTCTTTTCTGCCCCAATTTCTGCTGAGATATGGAAGGTAAAATATAATACAAGCAGTACTGCTTCTCTGTGCTGGATGTGCTGAGGGACCAAGGATCACTTTGGTCAGTATTTGTTCCATCACACTCAGGGGTGTAAATGAGGCAGAATAGAGGCTGCCCTGGAGAGAGCCAGCGGTGGACTGTGTGTTCTTCGGGGTGCGGCGTGTTTACTTCACTCCAGCACCCCTCCTCCTGGCAGCCTCCCCGAGACGGGCAGCCAGGCCTCCCTGCAGCCATGCCAGCCTGTGTCTGTGGGCTTTGCCCTGTGCCCACCAGGTGCTTAAGGCTCAGTTCATGTTTACCACGGTCCTGAGCTCAGATGCGTGTGGTCCTGGAGTCAGACTGCTGGCTCCACCTCCTGCCACCTCGCCTTGTGGGTTACCCTCCCTGAACGTCGTCGGCATCCTTAGCTGAGGATGCGGATGGTATATTGTTATTGTGGTAACATACAATTTACCACCTTAACCACTTCTTAGGCGGACAGTTCTGTACCATTAACACTGCACAACATCCACACGGTTGTGCAACCATCATTGCCATCTGTCTCCAGAACTTTGTCATCTTGCACAACAGAAACTCTAGACTCCTTCAACAACTCCCGGGGCTTCCCTGGTGGTGCGGTGGTTAAGAATCTGCCTGCCGATGCAGGGGACACGGGTTCAAGCCCTGGTCCGGGAAGATCCCACAGGCCGCGGAGCAACTAAGCCCATGAGCCACAACTACTGAGCCTGTGCTCTAGAGCCCGCGTGCCTAGAGCCTGTGCTCCGCAACAAGAGAAGCCACCGCAATGAGAAGCTTGTACACTGCAATGAAGAGTAGCCCCCACTCGCTGCAACTAGAGAAAAACTATGCGCAGCAACAGACCCGACGCAGCCAAAACAAATAAAATAAATTACAAAACAAAACAAAAAACCACAACTCCCCATCCCCCTCTCCCCAGTCCCCCTGGCAACCACCATTGTACTTTCTGCCTCTGTGAATCTGACTAGTCTAGGGACCCCATATGAGTGGAATCATACACTTTGTCTTTTTGTGTCTGCTTTATTACTCTTAGCATCCTGTCCTCAAGGCTCATTCATATTGTACCAGGTGTCAGCATTTCTTTCCTTTTTAAGGCATTTCTCTCTGACCCATTCTTCCATGGGTCCTGACTATCCAGAGGTGTCCCAGGATTACAGCCCCATGCCTGCTGCTCACAGGGTCATCAACACATGGGTAAATTCTAGAGCTGTGCAAGGACGTCCATGTGTGGCCCACTTTGGAAGATTTCCCTCCAACTGGTTAAAATAATAAGACACAAAGTACTTAAAGAGAGAAATTTTTCTCATCTAGAAAACTCATTTATAAAAGCCTATTATTCTCCACGAAATGAAATTATTATTTCTATGCACGAAGAAGCTAAGAGTATGAGGAAGCGTTTTCCGAAGTGCCATAGTGAATCTGGACTTCAGGGTGACCTTTGATAAGGTCCTTTGGTATATCCTCAGGGGCAGGTGTTTACAATATAACCTTGGGCTTCCCTGATTCTTTTAATCTGGATAAAGCCCATCACAAGATGTGGCGGAGACAGGAGGGGGACCCAGAGGCTGTGGGTTAGTGGCAGGGGCATCTGCCCCGATTTTCAGCGATCACTTGGTTTTGGCTGCAGATCTGGCTGTGAGCAAAATGGAAAATGAGCTCCCTTTAGGACTTCTTCTGGTGCCTCTGATCAGTGAGGACCTCTGCACGGCGGGGTCTCAGAGAATAAGTGTGGCAGCTGGCAAGGTGGACTGAGTGATAAACGCAGCACTTAGGCTGTTGTTACCTGTAAGGCGAAGGGATTTCCCTGTGAACAGCCTGACGACTCCTGTAAAGGTAAATGAGGGGCGGCTGACTAGGCTTCTTCAGCTGTCCTCCTGACACACGGCTCCACACCACAGTAATTCTGCCATGTGGACGCATTCCTTCACCCTCTGATGGTGACGGAGGAGGAGAATCCAACTCCTCCCTCCCCATGACATGAAGCTGATGCTCCTATAGGAACTACAGATGTGGGAAATGGTAGGGTTGGCAGAATTGATGGGTTTGATGGTCAGGGAACCCAGAAAGGCCTGAATCCTGCCCACAATCCATCTTCCTTCCCTGGGGGTTCTGAGGGAGATGGACACCCTAGGAAGAAGCACCTCTTCTTTGTTAGCTGGACAGGGGTCCTGAAAATCCAGCCTGAGAATCCAGAAAGCTGGGTGTTACAGAAAACCCCTTTGGGTACTAGTTTCATCCCACCCCACACTCTCCATCTCCAAGGCTCAGCCATATGGCACATCACTGTGGCTGCCTGGAGGGCAGGTAGGAGAGACAAGGTAAGGATGGCCACCCTTACCACTTCTGTTCTACCTTGTGCACAGAGCAAAATAGAAAGAAAAATAAAATGCGTAAAGAATGGTTAAGGAAAAATAAAACTATTCACAGTGAAACGAAATGTTTGTGGGCAGATAATCCAAAGAAATCTACACATACACACACACATTAATAGAACCAATAAGCAAATTTATCACAGTTACAGAGCACACAATTAATATAAATCAATTATATTTCTATATACCCTCAATTGTTCAGCTCCATTTGCTGAAGACTATCCTTCCTCCACTGAATTGCCTTTTCACCTTTGTCAAAAATCAATTGATCAGGGCTTCCCTGGTGGCGCAGTGGTTGAGGGTCCGCCTGCCGATGCAGGGGACACAGGTTCGTGCCCCGGTCCGGGAAGATCCCATGTGCCGCGGAGCGGCTGGGTCCGTGAGCCGTGGCTGCTGAGCCTGCGTGTCTGGAGCCTGTGCTCCGCAACGGGAGAGGCCCCAACAGTGAGAGGCCTGCGTACTGAAAAAAAAAAAAAAAAAAAGTAGGTTTCTCCTAGATGACCTTTATTAGGTCAAGGAAATTCCTTTTTATTTCTATTTCACTGAGAATTTTTGCCAGAGATGGACAGTGGATTTTATCAAGTGCATTTTCTGTATCTATTAAGATGATCATATGGTTTTTATTTTTGACTCTGTTAATATAATTGTATTGATTGGTTTTCAAATGTTTAAGCAACCATTAATTGCTAGAACAAACCCCACTTGGTCATTCATTATGCATTATCTTTTAAAATATATTATTTTTATATATTTTTAATATATTATTATTTAGGATTTGATGCCTAAACTTCTGTTAAAAATTTTTACATCTATCTAAATGAGTGATATTTGTCGTTTTCATTTATATTATATATCTTTGTTGGGTTTTGGTATATAAGTAATGCTAGCCTCATAGAATGAGTTGGGACACATTCCATTCTTTTCGATTTTTTTGGAAGAGTTTGTGTATAACTGGCATCATTTCTTCTTCTTCTTTTTTTTTTTTTTTGCAGTACGCGGGCCTCTCACTGTTGTGGCCTCTCCTGTTGCGGAGCACAGGCTCCGGACGCGCAGGCTCAGCGGCCATGGCTCACGGGCCCAGCCGCTCTGCGGCATGTGGGGTCTTCCAGGACCAGGGCACGAATCTGTGTCCCCTGCATTGGCAGACGGACTCTCAACCACTGCGCCACCAGGGAAGCCCTATTTCTTCTTTAAGTATTTGCTGGAACTCACCAGGAAAGCCATTTGGACCTGGAATTTTCTTTATGGAAAAATTCTGGATAATAAATTCAATGTCTTCAGTAGCTGTAAGGCTATTCAGATTACCTATTTCTTCTTGAGTGAGCTTTGGTAATTTGTGTTTTTCAAGGACTATTTCATCTAAGTTGAATTTATTGACATAGGATATTTGTAATATTCCGATTGTCTTCTTAATATCTGAAGAATCTGTAGTGACGTCACCTTTCTCATTCCTGACATTGGTAATTTGTCTTTTGTTACTTTTTTCTTGATCAGTCTGGCTAGAGGCTTATCAACTTAATTGATTTTTCTCAAAGAACCAGTTTTTGGTTGCATTGATTTTTCTCCTTTTTGTCTTGTTTTGCTTTCTATTTTATTCATTTTTGCTCTAATCCTTATTTCCTGTCTGCTGCCTATCTTGGGGCTCATTTACTTTTCTTTTTCTAGTTTCCTAGTTTTCTTCTTTTTAAAACATAGGCATTTAGTATTATAAATTTCCCTCTAAGTACTTCTTCAGTACCACAAATCACGATTGGTTGTGTTTTCATTTTTCATTCAGTTAAAAACATTTTCTAATTTCCTTTTAAATTTCTTCTTTGAATAATGGGTTATTTTAAAATGCGTTATTTAGCTTCCAAATATTTAGGGATTTTCCAGATATCTGTTATTGATTTCTAATTTAATTTCATACACTAGAGAACATATTTTCTATGAGTTGATTCCTTTTGAATTGACTGAGACTTGTTTTATGACTTGGAATATGGTCTATCTTGGTACATTTGAGAAGAACATATATTCCACTGATGTTGGGTGGAGTGTTCTATAAATGTCAATTAGGTCCAAGTTGGTTGATAGTGTTGTTCAAGTCTTCTGAAGACTTACTGATCTTCTGTTTACTTCTATCAATTATTGAGGGGGTTGTTGAACCCTTTGGCTAGAATTGTGGATTTATCTATTTCTTCTTGCAGTTCTAATGGTTTTGCTTTATGTATCCTAAAGCTGTTATTAGGTACAGAAACATTTAGGACTCATGTCCTCTTCATGAATTGACATATTATGAAATGACCATGTTTTCCCCTGATAATATTCTTTGCTCTGAAATCTTTTTTATCTGATATAAATACAGCTACTCCAGCTTTTTAGAAAAATCTCTGTTGGCATGGTATCTTCTTCCCTCTTTTTCTTTTTAACCTACTTGTGTCTTATACTTAAAGTTGGTTTCTTCCAACAAGCACCTACTGTATAGCACAGGGAACTCTGTTCAATATTACGTAACAACCTAAATGGGAAAAGTATTTGGAAAAGAATAGATACATGTGCATGTATAACTGAATCACTTTGCTGTACACCTGAAACTAACATAACATTGTTAATTACCTATACTCCAATATAAAATAAAAAGTTTAAAAAAAAGTTGGTTTCTTACAGGCAGCAAGCATGTAGTAGTTGGATCTTGCTTTTTTTATCCAATCTGACAATCTTGAGATTTTAACTGGGGAATTAGACCATTTACATTGAATGTGATTATTGATATGGCTGGGTTTACATCAACTATCTTGCTGTTTGTTTTCCTTCTGTTACTCCCCCCCCCCTTCTTTTTCTGTCTTCTTTTGGATTAGTTTTAATGATTCCATTTTATCCCCTTTGTTGGTTTATGAGCTATAACTCTTTGTTGTGCCATTTCGGTGGTTGCTTTAGGGTTTACCAATACATCTTTAACCTACCATAATCTGTCTTTAACTAACTTAGTGCTTCAGGGGTAGCTGATGAACCCTACAACGGTATATTCTCATTTCTTCTCTCCCAGACTTTCTGTTATTGTTGTCATACATTTTTTTCTACATGTTATAAAACCTTTAATATGTTATTATTTTTGCTTTAAATAGTTATCTTTTAGAGACTTGAAAAATACCCCCCCCCAATTTTTATATTTACTCATGTAGTTACCATTTCTGATGTCTTTCATATTTTCCCCCCATCTCTCCTCTCTTTTCAGGGACTCTCATTACACACATCTCAGGCTGCCTGAAGCTGTTTTTCAGTTTACTGATGCTCTATTCCAATTTTTTCGCAGGCTTCTTTGTGTGGTTCATTTTGGGTCGTTCCTATTGCTATGTCTTCAAGTTCACTAATCTTCCTCCGAAGTGTATGATGTCGTGTTAATCCCATACAGGATGCTCTCATTTCAGACATTACAGTTCTCATCTCTAGCTTGACCTGGGTCTCTTCCATGCCTCTATTTAACAGGTTGTCTTTTTTTTTTTTTTTTTTTTAGCTTCTTAAACATATATAGTTTTAATAATGATTGAAGAATTCTCAACCTCTAATTTTATCATCTGGGTCACTTCTGGATTAGTTTCAATGGATTTTTCTCATTACAGATATTTCTCTTTTTGCATACTTGGTAATTTTTGATTGGATGCTGGAAACTGTGAAATTTATTTTGTTGGGTACTGGGTATTTTTGTATTCCTGTAAGTTTCTTGAGCTTAGTTCTGGGATCTTATTTGGAAACGATCTTCCTCATTTGGGCTTTGCTTCTAAGCTTTGTTAGATAAGAATGGCATTTTGTTATGACTGATTTTCCCCTACTACTGAAGTAAAACCCTTCTGAAGTACTCTATCTCATGCTAAGTGCATAATGTGGTTTTCCACTTTGGTTGACAGGAACCAGCACTAGTTTATGCCCTAAAGTTCTTAGGATTTTGCCTCTAATCCTTTCATGTTGCTTTTTCTCCAGACATGGGATTTCCTCACAGGCATGCGCTGATCAGTACTTAGTACTTGAGACAGTCCCTCTGCGGAGTCCAGAGCTCTCTCTGTGCAGCCCTGTCCTCTCTGATACTTTGCCGTATGAACTCAGAAAGACCACTGGGCTCTACTTGGATGCTCCTTTCCCAATGCTGTGATCTGGAAATGTTCCCTAGGCAGGAAACTAGGGCAATTGTAGGGCTCACCTCATTTGTTTCTTGAATTTCAGGGGTCACTGTTGCTTGCTGTTTGATGTCAACTGTTTTGAAAACTGACTGGTATTTTAGTTGTTTCAGAAAGAAGGTAAATCTGGTAACTATTAACTCATCTTGCTGGAAACAAAGTTACCTTACTTGGAAGTAAAAGAATCTGTAGGCCAGTGTCACGCATTTCCACAATTTCTGGAGGAAAAGAACTCTGAAATAACCAAGAATTAGAGGGACTGATTTTTTTTTTAAAGGTATTACTGCAGCAATTTCACAAGAACACAATGATCTACCAAAAGGAAAAACAACAGTAATCCTAAAATTTATGAATTCATCCATGAGCAGCAACTGAAAACCATGACCAATTCAAGGCAACGCTGCTCGCTGAAAAGTATCTGGCCCTCCCCCAAACTGCAAGAATTCCCACCCTCTTGACGGGCACTCAGGCAGTGGAGAGTCGCACAACAGCTAGACATCTCAACAGGGACCTAGAGTTCTCCGCAGACTTTCCCCATGCTCTCAACTTGTGAATACCTGATACAGGTAACCTTTTCTACCTCAGTAAGTCATTTTCCTTGCATGTGAAGGAAACCTCAGGAATTCTGTGTTGAAGAACAGACTTCCATTTTAGATCCATAGACCATTCTAAAGGATGTTGCCCAGAGGCTTGGGCACCTGGTCCATAGCTCTGGTGTCAGTAGCCAAGATACAGACTGAAGGAGTTTCACTTTCAGGATGAGCAGTGTACATTTTGTCTTCCTCTTTCGCCCTCTGGCCTCTCTTACCTCTCCAATCTGATATTAGTGCTAGGAAATAAACAGGAGTCACTCACTATTTGACAGGATTAATAAACTTACAAATGGCAGCGGGTCATCATAACATAGGTCCCCAGGGTCCTGTTTCCTGTTACTAGGCAGCTAAGTCAAGTATACTTTGACTATTCTATTTGTTCTTGACCGAAGTTTAGCTTTAAGATAAAATACACATCTCTGATTAAGAATCCAACTGGAAATTAAATTGACTTTTGGAGAGAATAACTCTATCTACTCAGGCAAGTTGCTCTCACGCCCTGATCAGCATTAAACGATGAGCAGAGCTGGGGCCCCTTCTCATTCCAGATACCCCAATCCCATCACTGTGATACAATATTCCTTTATAGGTAAGATGAGCCACTGGAAAGAAAAATGAGTTTGAGAGAAGCCCAAGGTACATTCTGATTTTATATCCAAGAGGCAGTGGATGGACACCATCATGAAAAGGCTCATCTCTACAATAAAAATCAGACTAGAAGCTTCTTCAAAGGCAGGGTTTTAATTTCTGTGTATTTGCAGGTTCCAGCTTCAGGCCCAGAGCATTTTGAGAGACCTCACTTTAACATGGATCACTGGGAAGTGACATCTCACCTTCATGGGTGCCATTCCACTGGGGAAAACTGTGCAGAGAGGGCATTTAGGGACACCCAAGGGCGATGAGGGACAGCTCTGGGTGCACTGCCAAAAGCGGGGGGAGGCAGGGCCCACTGGTTTGTACCTCTGAGCTACAGGCACCTGTGGACAAGGCGAAGTCTCAAATGGACCACGTGTTCCTGCCACCCCTTAGTCCTTCAGAGACCACACGGACCCCCATGATGCAACTTTAAGAAAAAAATAAATTTATTTATTTATTTTTAATTTTTGGCTGTGTTGGGTCTTCGTTGCTGTGCGCAGGCTTTCTCTAGTTGCGGTGAGCGGGGGCTACTCTTTGTTGCAGTGCATGCACGGGCTTCTCATTGCAGCGGCTTCTCTTGTTGCGGAGCACAGGCTCTAGGCACGTGGGCTTCAGTAGTTGTGGCTTGCGGGCTCTGGAGCGCAGGCTCAGTAGCTGTGGCGCACGGGCTTAGTTGCTCTGCGGCATGTGGGATCTTCCCGGACTGGGGCTCGAACCCGTGTCCCCTGCATTGGCAGGCGGATTCTTAACCACTGCGCCACCAGGGAAGTCCCGTGACTTTCAATAACTGATTTTTACTGCATGGCTGAAAACACGAAAATAAAATGTTTACCACAAGTTTAACTGTGGACACTTTTCTTATCCAGTGAACGTCTATTGCACAAGCTGAGCCATCATGTGTATCTTTAAGTTGTAATGCTCTGAGCAAGATTTTACCTCTGGACAGTCGAGCTCATTTGTTTTGGAGTATAAACAGCGAACAGAGCAAGCGACTCGGATCTTGCAGACTCATCTTAGCTCTTTGCTGCCATCACACTGAGCGCAGTATGAGAAGTGGGTCAGGAATGGGGAGCTTAGCCTTCTGCTCTCTAATAAATAACGATGATGATAATAATAACACCAGCTTTATATATAATGTCTCATTTAATCGTCGACAAATCTAGACAAATATATTATCATTCCCCCTTTTTAGACATGATACAACTGAGGCTCAGAGAGGTTAAGTGACTCGCCTTAAGTCACACAGCTAGGATGTGATTCAAGCCCAGACACACACATGCCCTCAACCCGTAAACTCTACTTGCTGGATTGAGTCGCTTTCTTCCTTTTTTGGGGTCTGAATTCCCTTCTGTATTGAGGATAGAATCGAACAGGATCATCTTCGGCCCCCAGATGCCGGCTTCTTTGATTCCCGCTTGGGCCAGCGGGAGCGGAGGTGGAGGGAGGCCGGGAGGAGCGATGAGCTGGACTCGCCGCGATGTGTGGGCCCCCATCACCACACTGACTCTCTCTGCAGCTGGCGGGCTAGGGCCGCGAACGACGTGGAGGATCTCTGGCCAGGGCTGTGGAATGGACGGGACGCCACTCAGGAGCAGAGGGGCGCAACAGTGGAGTAACTGCCGCCTCGCTGGGTCTGTGGCCGACCGCCGCCTGTGGGACTCTGGAAAGCCTCAAAGCCAGAGCCCGGAGGAGACAGCGGAGGAAGGACGGGCCTGGACAGCCAGAGGGCGTGGGGCCAGCTGCTTCATCCGGGGTCTGACTGCCTTCCTCCTCCGGAAGCGGACGCGAGCCCCCATCTGCACACGGTGTGCGCCAACGCCGGCGCCGCAGACTCAGCCCCGCCCCCGCCCCGCCCCACTGGGGTTGCGGTTCCGTCGGAGGATCACGCACAAGGTCGGAGCAGCAGAGCGGCGGCAGCGCGTTTACCGTGGTCCACACCCAGTGTCAGCTGCTTTCCGTGGGGGTAGACACGACAGGCGTGTGAGGGGCTCGGCAGCGTCCCTGGCACAACTGGGCAGGTACTGCCTCTAGAATGAACGACCGCCTTGAGGGAGGACGATCACGGGAGCCAGCGGTGGACGGCCAGGGCCCAGCCGAGGGCAGGCGGGTGCGGGGCGGGGCAGGGCAGCAGGCACTGCCCCGGTTCCTTCTGGCTCCACCGCTGCCCGGCTTAGGACTCCGCAAACTGCTTACTCTCTTGGTCTCACTCTCATCTGGAAGATGTAAGTTAAACGTGCAGACAGGAATCATTCAACGAACTATCACTACTGTTATCACTCAATACGAGAGAGGAAAGTGTATTGGAAACAACGTGCAGGGAGCAAGTAAGCTACGCTTTTGCCCAGCGACGCCGACGATGAAGCAAGGATGACTTTCAAGGAAGCTGTGGCTCCGGCAGAAAGGGCCCACGGTAAAAGTATTTGGGAAATGGCAGACTATTGCATCTTATTGATTTACAAAGCAGATTTGCATATTAAAGGCTCAAAAGAGTCTGATAAAAAGATGTGTTAAATTTCATTCTGTTCATTCTTTTCCCCAACGTATCTGACCGTGGAACCCTTCTTATTTTGTCTGAGTCTACAAACGTTCCATAGGAAGCATTCTGAAGACAGAGGAGGTTCGGGGGCTAAAACCATCTCAGTCTAATTGCTTTTTTCTCCTCCTGTGAGTGATGAAGGAACAGACAAATCAGAGAGAACCGGGGTAGGAGGAGGAAGAGACTGATCCCGGAAGCCCGGGGCCGGGAGGTGCACCTGCCCCTGCTTTCCGCCCAGCAGGTGACACCAGAAGGAGCAGGAGAGCCAGCCAATGCCTGGGAGCACTGGGCAGGCGCTCTGTGAGGAAACCGCTCTGAGCCGGAACCCACAGGTTGATGGAACCGAAGAGAAAAGGCAAGGATGACAGAGCCAAGCTCAGGAGGATGCAGGGACACTGCCCCTCCTCCTCCTCCAGTACTTTGTCTGAAGCACAACGTGGCGACCAGAGACAGCGGGACTGAGTCACGTGGGGAGACAGGATGAGGTCAAGGAGGGGACCTCCTCCCACCCGTTAATCGGGGAGACCTCACAGAGGCGGCGTTCAGAAGCTGCCCGGACAGGAAGGCGCTGACAGCCCACCTGTGCTTTCGTATTTCCTTTCTGAGCAGGTGCCCAAAATGCAGCTGAAACTTAAACTCGGTGCCCGTCGCCAACAGTTTCAGAAAGATCCCTAACCCTGGACTCACGGCAAAATAAACACAGCCGTGGGGGTGCGGGTCTCTTTCAGACGCTCCACAGGAAGAAGGTATTTATGGCTATTGCCATTGAAGGGTTTCTTTAAATGTGGACCACGGACCATCTGTGTGGGAATCACCTGTGAAGCTTATCGAAAACACAGCTTGAAGGGACCAACTCAGCTCTGCTGAGGCAGAATCTCAGACTGAAGCGGAGGCCTCCTGTGCTAGAGCTTGGTTAAGCAGGCGCCCTCCCGAGCCCGTCTGCGGTCACGCTCCCTTCTCACGGGGACGTGACCCTCACACTCGCGGCTGCTCTCCGTCTGCCCCTATTTGGGGAAGGCGCAGCCCCGGCATCTCCTCCCCGGGCAGGCTGGAGCCACTGTGTGTTCCCTGCCCAGCACCCTGGGAGCTTGGGTTTCAGGGGACGCATGCTGGCTGCACTCTGAGATGACCCCTGTCACCCACCAGCGAAATCGACCCCAAAAAAGGAACTCCGAGGGGCTCGCGCACCAGCCATACATTCCCTGGTGACAGTGAGCGCGGGGGCGTTATCCGACCGAGCTCAGCTGATACGGCCTTAGGGAGAGATGTCACATGCCACCTCGATGGAGGATTACACAGAGAATTTGAGGTCAAGGGTTTAGGCCAAACCAGCTTCTATTTATAAAAAAAGAGCCTCTGGGGGGAAACATAAGCGCAGGAGACGGTTCTGTCTGGGTGCTGGCCAGGAGGGTGACGTGCCCAGGCAGGTCAGCTCTTGCCGTTCAGTCACGTTGCTCCCCCTTAACGCAAGGCCCTCCACCTCGTTGATGTTCCCATCAACACTCCAATTCCTTTGTCTCAAGAGGGCCCTGTGTACAGACTAGGGATAGCACACGTGGGAGGAATGAGCCCCGTGCCTGGCCGTGTGGACGTCTGGGGACTGGCTCTGTGGCTGGGGGGGCAGAGGGGGGCTCACATGAGAACAGGTGGAGACGGGCTCTTCAGTCCCACAAAAACCAAAGAGGGTACCCATGAAATGAGCGAAGTCCAAGCTCTTTGAGGGAGGCAGACGCCCCGATTAACGGAACATAAGAACAGACTCTCCCTCTCCTCTCATAAACTGCACAGAAAACAGGATAGGTCACCCAGGGGCCCAATCCCGGTCGGGGCTTCCCGAAACCCAACGTGCGGCACCACGAGACTCCTCTTCTGATGCGCGTGAGAAACGACTGCCTTCAGCCCGAGGGCGCCCAGTGCCGACTTCAGTCCTGCTGAATCAGCGCCTGCCAGGCTGGGGCTTCTGAGTCTGCACTTTACACAGAGCCCCCAGCGGAGTGAGGACCGGCAGGGCAGGCTGTGGCCCCGGGCACCTCCCTGGGGTCCTACCCTCCCAACAAGCCAAGAGAGCCGGCCAGGTCACACCGGCTGTAACGTGACACATTCAATCACACGGAAAACTTTTATTCACGCCCTTTCAAAATACAACTTTCTAATATATAAAAAATCTAAATAACTGTCCCTTTCCAACCCTCCCCTGCTAATGACCCAAGCCAAAGCGCTGTCCTATTCTGTGCCCGAAAGATAACAAATTCTCATGCCTACGCTTTGGTGCAAGGCAGTCCCTGTGTGCCAGCAACTGGCTAGGACATCACAGGCCTAAGCGCTGAAATATGCCGAGACCCGAAGAACACTGCATTACAGGCACTTTAATGCGACCAAAGTCACGACCTCTAGGCCACCCTAGCCAACACTTGCCCGGTGGCATCGGGCAGTAGCAACATCTTCTCAACTCCTGGGTCTGCCCAAGGGTTATGTGCACTGCGGTTCACAGACAGGAGCCAGGAGCGGTCACCAATGTCACCGTCACCTACTGGAGATAAAAGCTGTTTCTCAATCAACTGTCCACCTCGCCGCCAGAGTATAAGAAGTTAGCCGTGGGACACACAGTGCCCAAGAGCCAAACTGAGAGGATGAGCAGAGGTGTTCCAAGGGCAGCACACCTGTCATCAGCAGCCCCTGGCAGGTTTTCCACACCTGCCTCACAGCTACCTGTACTCTGAAGTGTTAATACCTCTTCTGAAACTCGGCTGATGCCTGCAGAAGTGACTTTCTTTCCCTCTACTCAGTCACGAAGTTGGCACCTTGAGGGGCCTCATACCCAACAGCAAAAAGGACGTGAAGAAAAGACACCGAGTTACGGCCTCAAAAAGGCGCTGGCCAGCACTCAACCTCTTCCCCCTGGGGAGGGCCCCAGTCCGAGGAGACCAGGGGACACTGTCTGGGAGAAGTGCCTGCCTCTCCGTATCCTATGCTGGATCCTTTTGGCAGCCGTCTTTGAAGACACATGCTGCTGGCTGATGGCAGGCTGTGCAGGTTTCTCAGAGCCACAGAAATGAGGAAACCTCTCTCCTTGGCTGTGACCTGAAGAAGCCCACATACATTCTGTATGGAAACAGGCCAAACAGTTTAATAGCGGGGGGGCGGGCGGAGAACAACCAACACAAAATATAAAACAAAACAAGCAATCAAGCATCTCTGGAGTTTGGTTTCAGCTGTTTCTTTCGGGGTGTGTATTTCAATGAGAATGTCCAGTTCAAAGGACTGCTCCAAGGTTTCTCAGTGAATGGGAGCTGAGAACGCAGTTGGTCACAGGAACGGAAAGGAACACCGACACCCACTCAGCTTCTCCAGCCACCAAAGCCCTGGACAGACCTGCAAGGAAACGCCGGGAGAGGCAGATCAGCTCCTGCTCTGAGGAAGGGCTTCGGGGCTCGGCTCGCGCCACCGCCTGTGTTCAAAGTTCAGGACTCTGAATTTTTAATGTCATGCGGTTCTACGCAGAAGCACTGAGCGAGGATCAGAAAAATAAGACTTGGTAACCGGCGTGGAGCCCGGGAAGCTCCTGAGACACGAACACCAAAACAAGCAAGAGGGTCGCTCGAGTCCTGCCTTCCAGACTTCGCTCATCAGGAGGCACCATCTTCTCCCTCAGGCTCAGCCCTTGAGGAGAGGCCAAGCCGGGCACCTCCTGCCACGTGCCCGAGATCAGCAAGTCCACAGAACCCAAAGCCTGCCGCCAGACGACCATGCTGCTAGGACAAGCTTTTAAACCAGGAAAAATGGGCACAAAATGTACAAAACAGAGCGGAAGCTAGTATTTTCACACACCACACACTCTTCCATCCTTCGTTAATGACTCAAAATAACTGAAGATAGATACTTACGAGCTAGATGATCCGAAGTTAAATCCTGAAAAAGAGGAAAAGGGTGCAGTTAAAACACACACACACGGGACTTCCCATGGCACAGTGGTTAAGAATCCGCCTGCCAATGCAGGAGACACGGGTTCGAGCCCTGGTCCGGGAAGATCCCACATGCCGCGGAGCAGCTAAGGCCGTGCGCCACAACTACTGAGCCTGCGCTCTAGAGCCCTCGAGCCACAACTACTGAGCCCGCGTGCCTAGAGCCCGTGCTCCGCAACAAGAGAAGCCACCACAATGAGAAGCCCCTGCACTGCTGCACCGCAACAAAGAGTAGCCCCTGCTCACCGCAACTAGGAAAAGCTCACGCAGCAACAAAGACGCAACGCAGCCAAAAAAAAAAAAAAAAAAAAAAAACCACCACCACACACTTGAAAGACAAAGGTGGTCTCTAGGCCGCATTCTTTCCCTCCCTTTGTCTCCCTCCTCCTGCACTGCCTGCAGGTCCGGGCGGGCAGGAAGTGCCGTGGCCTTCTGGGTATTTCAGGGTTCTTCCCTCCTCCCCGGCAGGCCCGGGCAGAGGGTCTTGGGTAGGCGCCCTCTCACCGCTGTGCCGTGCCACACAGATCCACTGCGTCGCGAAAATACGTTTTTCTACTTCTCCCATCCACTTGTTTCCCCTTCTTCTTGAGGCCAGAGCAGCAAGACACTCGGGTTCTAGGCCTGGCTCTGCTGCTCAGCGTCTGGCCCTTTGGGCAGATTGGTTCCTTGGAGTTTTTGTGTCATTTGTAAAATATAGTAACGATGCCTAACTTCTGTGTCTAGTAAGTGTGATGCAAGGATAAAAGCAGAATGCACACACTGTACTATGTGAAGAAGTGGAGCGTCAAACAAATGAAAGACATTTTGTAAAGTCTCTATGTCTTACTTTGATTTTTTTCTATATCTTATTTTTTGAGTCTGAATTTTAATTTTTGTAATTTTTTGCGGTACGCGGGCCTCTCACTGCTGTGGCCTCTCCCGTCGCGGAGCACAGGCTCCGGACGCGCAGGCTCAGCGGCCACGGCTCACGGGCCCAGCCGCTCCGCGGCGTGTGGGATCTTCCCGGACCGGGGCACGAACCCGCGTCCCCTGCATCGGCAGGCGGACTCTCAACCACTGCGCCACCAGGGAAGCCCGAGTCTGATTTTTAAATCAAGGTTTAGTAGAACCTGATTTTAAAATCCACGTTAGTTTTGGGGGTCCTCAAATCTTGAGAGAAAAATCAGGTCAGCCATTTCTTTACTTGGTAAGAAATAGCATAGCATTACAAATCTAATTAAAACCTAAAAAGAACATTTTGTCTTCCAAGCACTTTTGGCTTTTAAAATACTACACCGAACAGCCAGGTAAAACCACTCATTGTTTTTTTTGGGGCCCGGGGGTGTCCAGGCATCTACCGAGGCGACGAAAGCAGGGGCCCCGGCGAGGGAAGAGGTCCGTCCGCCTACCTCCGCTGCCAGATCCGAAGGCAGAGAATCCCCCGCTCTGGGTCCCGAACGCGGAAGACTGCTGCGACAGCGACCCGAAGGTCGGGGCGTTCTGACCGGCGAGGGTGCCGAAGGCCGCCGTGCTGCTGCCGCTTCCAAACCTGGGCTCCGGGGAGAAATGAGGCCGCGGTTAGGCGCGGCCACTCTGCTGCCCGACGGCCTCGGTCCCCCCTCCTGAGCCTCAGGAAGTGAGACTCGCATAATTCGAGGTGACGTGCTTGGTTTGAAGTGGCAGCCTCTCAGAACAAACAGGCTAGAGCCCAGAGCCAACCTTCACCTCCGCTTCGGGAAGAAAAATAAAGGGACGCCCTATGAACCCCCCCCTTGCCCAGTGTCTGAGTTCTCCTCCGCTGTCTGGAATCGCCAGGTCACTGGTCCCACTCTAATCCCACTCCTGCCTCGGGTCTCTCACGCACGCCTGTGGGAACTGCTCAGATGTCAGTCGGGGTCAGATACAGTCTCCTGGCCAGGGACCTGAGAAAAGGTGACAGGCTCTTTCGGAGATTTCATACCAAAGCTGCTACTCAGCTCTGCTGGACAAAATGGAACCAGCCAGTCAGGATTTATGTGGGAGAGCCCCCAGCCAAGGCAGAATCTGATACATTTTTTTTTTAACTAGTGAAGAAAATAGCTGGTTTCAAATAAATAAATAAAAACCTTAAGATTCCTAGTCAACCACGAACCTTCCACCAACTTCTTTGCAGCATTATGTGCCGGGCGGTCACTGGCGAGAACAGTGTCCGTCAGAACTTGCCAGAATACTGGCTTAAGTCAATCCCAATTCTCCTTTAAAAGCTTTTCTTAACTTTAAGTCTTGGGGTTTCCTGACTTCCTGGGAGAAACTTAGAAGACCCATCGGTCTCTGCATGAGACCTAAGAAGCAATACATCAACTTGCTCACTTTCCTTGAAATTCGCCAGCACTGCTGCACCAGCATCTTTCATGGAGAGGAAGGGGTATGAATAAGGAGTCCACTTGAGTTTATTTTCAAGATAAAGATGCTCTCACCCAGCCAACCCTCATCCCACGTACCCGACAGCTCTCCCCAACAAGCCCCTGGCTCCACTCCCCAACTCTTCAGCTTTAAACGCCCTGAGCCAGTGCTGAGGACGAGGACGGCGAGAGGCCTATAACACATTAACCTCAGACACGTCCACACCTCCTTTGTAGTCATCAGCACATATACTTTACTGGGAATTTGTGGTGTGGTGAAGGCTATTTTTTCCATGGGGTTTTGGTAACCAGACCAAATTTCTGGGGCCCTAAAAAGCAAATCTCTAATATGGCATTTTCAAGTGAGGATATGCACAAGGGAGTGAGAGCCGCCTTGAAGGCTGAGCAGTCACGGAGAGTCTAAAACACGCACGGGGCCCAGGCAGTGCCTAAGGAAGCTGGCCCAGGGGACTGTGCTCCCAAGACCCACTCTGGGGGTCTGGAGCGGAGCAGGGGACACAAGGAGCCGTTTGCTCAAGGACAATGGGTCTTCTGCGCAACAATCCCAAGAGGAAAGAATCCGATTAAAAACTATTCATTCAGGGTTCCTAACAGAAGTCACCATACAAGGGGCAATCCTGGCTGTAAAGCGGCCAAGGTGAGACTGCTTTTCTTCCTTTAACCAATCCTTTAGCTCCACCAGGAGAACGGGGATGTGCCAGCCACTACTCCACGTATCAGGGGACAGCAACACAGCTGGTGTCCACCACGTACTGGACAGAGTCTTCCTTGGAAGACGCGAACCTTCCCCTGGAGAGAACGGGAATCCTGGAGCGACTGGTTTGCTGATTTCGAGGGAGGGGCTTTCAGCTCAGTCGAGAGCAGGGACATAGAAGAACTTTCTTTTCAAAGCAGCAGTACTGGGCCCCGGTGCTTCTGCTGGCCTGAGCCTGTGGGTTTGCCCAGGCCTCTCTGGGGGGCTTACCCGAATCCTCCCGCGCTGGCGGCTGCGGTACCCTCTCCGAACACTTTGCCTCCCGTCGAGCCCAGAGGGCTTGTAAAGGCTGGGGCTGAACCGAATGCTGGCACCCCTCCAAACCCAGGGGATCCCCCAAAAGTAGGAGGGCTGCCAAACACTGGAGCAGCACCGAAGCCACCTGAGCAAAACAGAGGCAAACAAACAGAAATGGGGAGAAAGAAAGAAGGAGACAGGAAGAGAAGACAACGAGCAGTGAGAAACCAAATCAAAAGAGGAAGGAGAAGGGGGAAAATACGTTAGAAACTCCAATTCAAAACACTAGGGCAGAGGGCAACACCCTTTCTACCAGCAAAATAACAAACCCCAACCCCAACCCAACCCCAACCCAACCCGCCACCCCCTCCACTTCTAGCAGAGGGGTTTGGGGTCCATGTAGGAGAGCTCCTTGGAGTTCTAAGAATCCAGCGGACTCTGTTTGCCTGCGAGCTCCCTGGTCCCTCCCAGAGGCAAGCTGGGCTCGTCAGCTCCAAGTCTCGTGAGATCCGACCGCCACGAAGAACCAACTCCACGCACGGCGGCAGACCCCCGCCCAGACCCTCTGCCACGTTCTGAGACTCCTCACTGAAAAGTCACGCTCAAAAGCGCCGATCCCTGCCCAGCTGTCACAGTGGTCAGAGTTTATTACTTATCATCACACAGGCAAGGCATCTCGCTTCACGGAAACACAAATTATAAAATTAGAGGCTCAAATCCCCTCTCAGGGAGAATCTGCGAGCCGGGTTACAGAGGAGATGGAGAGGCTGACGCTCGGCCAGGTGCTTTTTACTTATTTAGAGCCTGAGAGCTCTCACATCTCTCGCAGGAGTCTTTCTCTCCCGGTACAGAAGAATTTTTAAAAAAATGCTCTCCCTCTGCAGTCAGGAACTACTCCTCAATAAAAAGCACGCCGTTTCTCGCGTGGCGGAAGGCTGCTGCGTAAGCGTGATGAGGCAATGAGTCAGCCGGGAGGAGGGCCCCGAGGCCGCACCCCCCCCACCCCCCGGGCCGGCTCCCAGCGCTCTCACTCCCGCGGACGCAGGCCCGCAGGGGTGGCACGCGCGCAGGTGACCGCAGAGGAAGGGCCAGGCGCGCCCAGGCCACCTCCCCGGACTGCCGGATGCCCATCGGGCGGGGAGACAGAAGGTCCTTCCCTAACTGTGCCTTCTGCTCCTGAGGAGGGTCCCCAAACCCCAAGCTACTGCATTCATCACTCTAGGCTATTAGCAGAGACACTCGCTGAGTGTCTGCTGAGCAGGACAGAGCAAAACGGTTCAAGGCGTGTGCTCCAAAGGGCAGCATTTCTTACAGTGACTATCGGCCCAGGAGCTACACGCTGAAGGCAGGAGTGGTGGCCCAGGCAGAGCCAGGAGGCGATTTGCCCGGGGAGACGGGGACCGCATTCTCGCCCCTTCAGAAAGTGAACCCCGTTGACGGAGGGATCGCTCAGGCCTTCTTACTGCGAGCGTAATCACAGCCCAAGCTTCGGCCACCTGCAGCAGGAAAGATCAACTGCTGGACACGAAAAGCTGTCGGCTGAGCGCCTCAGTTAGCTGCTGCTTTGTGGCCCCACCGTTCGCTTATTTACCATGAACAGCAAGAAGCACAACTGAGAAGGTGCTTTCTGTGCGGGCTCACGTTTGGGTTTACATTCTGTATTTTAAAACCTTGAGTGAAATTCCAAGCCATGATAATGGAGACTGTTGGGTTACAAATATAACAGACTGGAAAAAAAAAAAAAAGTGCTAAAAAACCCTTGCAGTTGAATTATTTAAGACTGATCACAGATCTGGTTACACTTTCTTCCTGGACACACAGGCCTTTATCTAGTGCCTTGTACTCAATAGTGTTCAGAGTTCTTGGTGGAAGGTGAGTGAAAAATGAGAAGTCACAATGATACAGAAAGTACACTGGACAGGGAGGGGAGGAGATTAAGCACATAGACACACACACACACACACACACACACACACACACACACACACAGTGCCCCCCAAACAACGAATCCATGTCACAGCTACGTGAAACAGAAGAGAATGGTCGCTTGGGCTTTATTTCTGGAGACAGGTAACTCACTCCTGATGCTAGAGGGGTTCCAACTTTATTAGATGCTTATATTTTTTCTCCTCCAGAAGAGACAGAAATTCAGTAGTACTCAATGATAATAAGATTTCTGATTTACTGAGGGCCCTCCGCGTGCCAGGTGCTGTACACCAGTTTGTTGCAATCCTCCCAACAAACCCGGGACTCCCTCCTCCACAGGTGAGGACCCTGAGGCTCAGGGAACATGTCTCTCACCTACGCTGAGCCAGCTGGTGAGCGGCAGAGCCAGGACTGGAACAGGGCTGAGCGACCCACGAGACTCCCCGCGCCCTCACCACTGCGTGCCACGCGGCCCCCCGCCACCGCCGCCAAATCCAGCAACTCCACTGCCAGGGCGTGGGGTGACCCCAGTGGACTGGGGTGGCAGGAAGGTCATTTGCAGCCTGTCCCACTTCCTGTCCCCTCCTCAAATCATCTCCAGTGGTATTATCTTCTACTGCAACTGCACTCAAGGGAGGATGGGCCTTTGCGGATTTCAGAGACCCACCCGAACCGTCAATCTAAAAATCCCTCGAGACCTCGATCTAGGTGGTTTCACGGGGCAAGTAATCAAACAGGAAAAATATTCTGAAACGTGGGAGGACACATTTTCTCTCAGACGGCAAAAATAAAAGGGGCAAAGTCTCAGATCAACTGGGACATGATCCCAGGATAAGGAACAACATAGAAGATAAACACAAGAATCGAAGAAAACATGATCAGGTTCCTGAAAAAGTAAATTTAAAAGTCTTGATGATTAATAAACTAAAATCTCTTAGTCAAATAACATTTGCCTTGTCAAGCAGGACCACAACCTTTGTAGCCCTTTCATTTTTAAATCATTCACTGCAGGGAAGGGTGGCAGCAGAATAAAGCTGTGGTGCTCGTTTCTAGTCCATTTTAAATTCTAGGAAGGAGTATAAAAAAACTAGCACTCACAGACTAACCCAGCCCAGGCACGGGTCTGAGTAAAGGTGCACACTGCAGCCAGAAACCACAGCAATTTCGGTTCTAAAAGGTGGGATTCCAGGTACTAATTTGGGGCAGCTCTGCTCCTCAGTCAGAGCCACCCAGGCAGCTGCTTCTCAGGTAGGGTCCTTCCTCTGCAATCCCCCCATAAATTCAGAGTGTCCCATACACACAAGGGAGAAGTATCCTGCCCGCTCACCTGTGGGGCATTTGCTTTAAAGAACGGCTTTCTCAGCAAATATCCTCCCCCTTTGCCCCCTGCCTTAAAAAAATCTTTGCACGCGATTTTCCACACAATAAGGGCAGGTAGGCACAGATCCCCTCTGTAGATCTCAGAGACAGAAATAGGACAGAGGGGCAGCTGACAGAGATGAAGTACGGTTTTGCAGGTAAACATATATGGTTCTTTAAAATTTTTAAATTATAACTGTAATAATACATGATTGTAAGAAGCCACACAGTTTATAAATGTATACTTTAAAAGTAATGCTGGGATAAAAAGTAGTACTGTAATGTCCTTTATTCCTGACTACGTGGGTATATTCCAACTGCAAAAATTAACTGAGCTGCATAGTTATGATATGTGGATACTGTATATGTACAGGAATATCAATACATTTATGTATGTTACACTCAAAAGTAAAAAAAAAAAAAGTGATTTGGGAAGGAGGGCAAATGATATAGACATAAGAAATTAAATAATTAATCTGTCTTGCCCATCACAGGTAATAGGCATCTAAGCAAATCTGACTTAGGATGCTTTCTTGTTTATATTTCAGTTATCACATGGTCTTATATGTTCCCTCACTTTGGTTTGTTAAATGCAACTAAATATTTACAATGCTTTCTTCCCTAAGAAAACATGAAGTTCTCTTCAGGGCTGCAGGCTATGCACTCTGTGCTCTTCAACATGTCTCAGGAGACCTAGAAGAGCGTCAGAAACATAGTAGATGCTCAATAATTAGAAAATGAATTTGGGGGAAAAGATCCCTTCATCCATACTCCATACTCTCCCCTGAAAACACCCCAGAGAGCTCTCCCCTTCCAGAGGTCTATGCCACGTTAAATATGCATCTACCAATAACCACAGCTAACAGGCATAGGAGTACCTGTTTTACTTGGAGTGGAAAACCCAAAGCCTTGGGAGGCCACACTTCCTCCTCCAGAGCTAAAGGTGCCAGCAGGTTTCTGGTCTCCAAATGATGAGCTGGCAAAGCCGCCAAACGTCTTGGCTCCACTGTTTCCAAAAAGGTTAGAGGTATCTGAAGAGAAGAAGAACACGTGCGAGGGAGATGAGAGGGAGAAAAATGTCCTTATCTCCTTCTCAGAGCAGAGAAGGAAGGAACCTCACTAGGTGTCTGGGGAGTGGGGAATGACAGAGAAGTCGAGGACCCCAGGTCGCCGAGCGGCCGTGAAGCAGAACCTTCTTTGACCTGCGCATGCGTCTTGATGACAAGTTTTTAATCATTCTGGTGCTCAGGCTCAGGATTTCCTGGCGCGATTCTACAGGCACAAAACAGCGGGGCCGCAACAGGTCCCAGTGAAGAGGCTCTTCTGCAGAAAGGTACCTGCGTGCCCACAGGCATCACAGGTATGTCCAACACAGGACCAACCCCGCAGCTGCACACGAGACCATTTGCTTCTGAAGAACAGGGCTGGTTTTCATAGATCTCCTCGTATGAAGACCAACTTCAAGTTTTGTCAAACGAGAGAAAACAAAGAGCGAATCCAAACCGAGCGCCGTGGCTTCCAGCGTCCTGCTTTGACAGTCTAGCTGGGCATGCTTGCCGCATTGCCTGATCTGTGTGGAGAATGGCAGACGAAATAGGAAAAACACTGCTGCTCCTACCTCTGATCCGACAGGAGCTAGGCATGCTCTGAAGAAGGTAAGGGGCCAGCAAGACTTCCAGTCTGATTTCCTCTTTCTAAGAGGTTCAGTTAAGCCCTTGACCTTTCAGATGCTTATCTAGTGGGTCGCAGCTACACACTGAATTGGCCCCAAGACTTAAAGGAAACACGGAAATGAGGGACTTTCCTGGTGGTCCAGTGGTTAAGAATCTGCCTTCCAATGCAGGGGACGTAGGTTCGATCCCTGGTCGGGGAACTAAGATCCCACGTGCCGCGGGGCAACTAAGCCCGTGCGCTGCCAACTACCAAGCCCGCACACTCTAGAGCCTGCGAGCCACAACTAGAGAGGCTGTGTGCTACAACTACTGAGCCCGTGCACTGCAACTAGAGAGAAGCCCGCGTGCCGCAACAGAAGACCCCACATGCTGCAACGAAGATCCCGCGTGCTGCAACTAAACCCCACTGGAGCCACATAAATTATTTAAAAAAAAAAAAAAAAAAAAAAAAGGAAGTGAACTACTAAAAATCGAGATGGGTGAGAAGTTTTTTGTTACAAGAAATGCGAATCTGACAGGCAACGTATAAACAGCCAAAGTCATAGACACAGAAGTGCCTGGAGAGAGTACAGACAGCACACTAAATAAGAGGAATTTTTCTTTAACCCTTTTCTGGGGTGGGGCGGGGAGGGATAACTCACATTCCCCCACCATGTTTGGATGCGTGTTTTTTTAAAGAGTTTGCACTCACAGTGAGGCAGCAAGAAGCTCTGCTGAGATGAGATCACAGCCCAAAGCCACAGGCATGGACAGGAGGCTGAAATGACATGCTCCGGGTGGCAATGGGGCATTGACCCCGTGTCACCAAGCGAGGCCTACAAACACCTGCACGGGCCAGTCTCCCCCCAAGCCCGTCAGGCGCTCACAGAGCAGCTGACGGAAAGGAGAAGAGCGGAGGGTGAATAACTCTGCAAGCCGAGCTGTCTGCAGGTGGCCCCACCACTAGCCCGTCAACACCAGGGTCTCTTATCTTGCTCTGCTGCCAATCCCCACCCCAGCGTGAGATGCAACTCCGTTACTACTTCCGCTTGCAAAGCTCTTGATCTGCAGGCCTAGAAGTGGGGAGCCTCACCTCAGGGACACACCACCTCCAATTGCTAGGCACCGAGAGCATAGAGCCTCAGACCGCCGCAGGGTGACTTGCTCTGTAAAACTATTGCTGACAGTTCGGGAGCTTGGTTGTGAGTAGGTCAGGTGCGGAGAGCAGGAGTGGTTAACAAATTCCTTTCACCACCTTCGTATACGGTCGCATGGGGCTATACACCCTCCGGTGGAGTCTGCAAAATGCCCTCTTGAGCCGTCTGATCCTTCCCTTAGTGAGCCGGCCGAAGCTTACATCGGATTCCTCCAATGGCAGTACAGAACCAGGCCCCTCGGCCATTCCTTTTATTTGGTATTTCAAGAACAGAGAACTGCAATTTTCCGACTTTGTTAGCGCTAACAAGGCAAAAATTCCAAATAGCAAGCAAATTCAAGTACAAGATTAGAGGCTAGATCTCCTCTTGGAGAAATCAGAAGTACAGATGAAATGATTTTACTGGGACAGTGCTGGAAAACAAATTCTAGAGAAGTCAGAGAACATTTAGAAGTCTTCAGGCTTCTTTATCCCTTTATCTCTTTAAGACTCCTCTGTCTTCAAGACATTCACAGATATGACAGTGGAATAAATGAGTTGTGCAGTCAGCCCTGGCTTCGAAAGCCTAATCACTGTGGGGCAAGGACTTAACCTTGCCGAGTCCCCGTTTCCTCATACATATAACGGGACAGCCACTGTGCCCAGGCAAGACTGCTGGGAAGACTGAATGAGTTAATGTATGGAACGCCCCCAGTCAGGCATAAGGGAGGTCCTGGAAAACAGGACTTCCCCTCTCTGTTTAACTTTCCTCCTGCCAATCATGTCTCCTATCCCAATCAAGTTCAATATAATAAAAGAGAGCAGGTCAGCTGTAGAAAGTTAAACCCTTTTCATTTTGCAAAGGTCACTAGAATCAAGCCATTCAAGTTGTAACAGTTGTCATTTGTAGTCTCAAAAGCAGCTCTGCATGTTGAAACGTTTCGGGATTTATTTAAGCTGCTCTGAAACGAAGTGACACTGAACGATGGGATGTCTGCTTCTCTCCGTCTCTATGGCCAACAATGTGCTTCTCAGTTTTCTCCTAGTGGCTCCAAAATAACAGTCTCTAGCTCTTGAAAATATGGTACCTTGCTTGTTGGAACAATACTTCATTGTGGAAGAGACTTCTTCACTTGCGAACTAGCCAGTAAGAAAGCTTGTCTCTGCAGAGCCACCGGATGACCTCCACTGGGGGTTCCAAGAACGGGTCACACTGGCATCCACTTTGGGCTTCCCCCCACTGGTGCAACGTGGATCCTCCATGGTCCTTTATTTGGCAAAAACACTAGCAAAATCCAACATCAGGTCTGACCCAATTTAAATTAAATGATACTTGATTTACATTTGATATAAATAACATCACAGAGACCAGGTCCCACGTCATTCTGCAGGTCTAAAGTCGCTAGACGAGAATTCAACACACACTGAGAAAGCGGTTCTCAGGAAGCCCTCGTCCAGGGTACCTTCCCAAGACAGTCTCTTAAAGAACAGTAGTAGAAGGAGCCTTGTGGAACCAAAAGATTCTCATCGAATGACTCCTTCATCCTCATACAAACATGTCTTTCAAGCCCCTGTGCAGAAAGAATGTGCTGAAAATTGTTCTCACCAGTGTCTTTAGGACAAGACTCAAGGAGGCAATAGG
Organism: Kogia breviceps; assembly: GCF_026419965.1. Classification (NCBI taxonomy): domain Eukaryota; kingdom Metazoa; phylum Chordata; class Mammalia; order Artiodactyla; family Physeteridae; genus Kogia; species Kogia breviceps. Next base: position 5,102,150 of record NC_081317.1, read on the forward strand.
GCCTTACAGGTAGCAATTCACAGGACCCCCAGGGGTTAACTGTATCTATGGTAGAGTCTCAGGGAAGAGGGAGAGAAGAAACCTTTCTAGTGTGAGCTTCTGGATACAGAACACGCCAACTCCAAGCACCAGTGTTCCTAGCTTGTCTTTCTCGATCAATGCATAGTTCCAATTACTTCTCAGGCCTAAAGAGGGCAGCTCCAGGACCAGGCAGCCTGGGGCCTAAATGTCACCAAGGGAACCGCTGGCCGCCCAATCTGTGCTCAGGTATCTATCTGCAGGGGAGCATGTTCGATGCCATGCGGCGTGATCACAAGGGCTGTCAGACAAGGCGCACGGGGAGGCGTTCTATTCCACGGCGAGGCCAGAAGATCTCAGAAGGCAACACGGTGGGTCAGAGCTCTGCACACATGCCAGGATGAAACCCTCCTTACGCCACTTAATGGCTGCTACCACTGGAAGTCCACATTCCCACTCTGAACCCACTTCCTTATTGGTAAAACGGGGACGGCCACATCTGAAAATGCTGTTGTGAGGGGTGATGAGACTGCACACGCCAAACAACTGGCGCACAGCAGGTGATCAGTGAAGATGAGTTCCCTTCTGCTGACGGCTCGTGAAAGAACAGAGCATAAGGGCTGCAGGAGTCCAGAGAGGGAGAGCTCACGGTGCATCCCCGTGACCTCGCGGCCACGCCGCACAGAGGAAGACGTCCACTGATCCTGACAGGAGCGGCAGGTTCAGAGGAGCGGAGCGTGCGGAGCGGTGTGAGCCCTGGCGCTGGAGCAGGCGGAGGTGGGGGCGGGGCGCGCGCGTGCGCAGGCGAAGGGACTCAAAGTCAGAAAAGTGTGTCAGGGCTCACGGAGGGCCCTGCACGGTAGCCCAAGGAGTTGGTCTGGACTTTGCTCTATAGTTAGTGGGACATTGCCAAAGGGTTCTGAGTAGGGAGAGTGGCAAAATAAAAGAGTTTTAAGACATTCCATTTGGTACAGATTTCCAGACCACAGCGTAGGAGACAGCAGGCAGAGAGGGGGGTCTGGAGGCTCCTGTGATAAGCTGGATGACAACGGGGACACACCCCACAATGACAGGGAGAAAGGAGAAGGAAAGAGCAGGGAAGGGACTGTCTGGCAGGCAGGAAAAGAGCCAGGAGCCCATCCACACAGCGCAGGAAACAGTGCTGCTCGGAGGATCACACGCGCGGGGCTGCCCGAGGAGAAAGAGGCCGCCCCTGCGACCCGCAGAAAACGCTCTCCGCTCTGCGGCGAGCCCAGTGTCCCCCCCAGGGGCCTCCCAGCTCCTTCTCCACTGCTCCTGCCTCTCGTCCGGCACTTGGTCCTCAGGGCTACAGGAGCTCTTGTCCGTTTCGCTAGCAAATCACACAGTTCGTTTCAAAAACCAAAATAATGCTGAATCTTTCCTGTATACTTTCAAATTCACTTAAACTTCCCTTAAGTGTGAAGGTCAACTGTTGGTTTACGACAGCTGACGTTTAGGAGACGAAGACCCGCAGGTATCTGGTATCAAGAACAGATGTATGTTTATTTTAAACCAGGATTAAAGAATTAGAAACAACGGTGTGCCTATGAACAACAGGTCGGGGCCGGCGGGGGGTGTGTGTGTGTGTCTGTCCCCGGTCTGTAGCACTGTCCAGTTACTATGGTGTAAGTAACTACTCCCTGATGTCACTGAACAGGGAGCTGGGGGAAAATGTGCAAGCTGGCTCTCCTGAGCCGCTACAGCCCAGCTCCAGCCCATCACTGAGAGAAGGCCATTTTCTGCCAGGTAAGAGCCACGGCATTAACAGTGAATCTGACAGGAGGAAAAGGATTTTTTACAAAGATATGACACACCCGCGTTTTAACAAAATAGGCTAGTAACACAATCTTGCAGACAATAATCTACCTATGGGACAAACCCACATTTCTCACTAGCATGTTTTATCGAACGCCTGTTCTGTGCTAGACGCTGTGTTTGGCACCTTATGTATGATCTAGCTGAGTTCTAGGTCTGCCACTTTCTGGCTCTGTAACTACAAATCACCTAACCATTCTGGGCTTGTTTCTTGATTGGAAAAGGGAGACTGACACCCAAGGATCACGTTTTCAAAGTACGTGCTATGGAGCACTGCCGCCGTGTGCTGATAGCTGGGGAAAGGATGGGGAAACCAGCGAGGAGTATCGCTGGTTCTTGGCCCCTGCTTCTGAATACCCTGTTTTTCTCTGTTTTATGTATCAGGATTCTGCGTAAGAGTTCATCTGCAGAAACGCCTTCCGAAAACTGTTACTAGACTTGACTTCTCAGATCCCTTCATTCTAGGGTTCTAAATTCCTCCTAGCAGAACACAAATTTCTGATTATATAATTTCACAAGTTTAAAGCTATGTGTGTCTTCACTATACTCTCTCCTTATATATTACTAGATGAACACTGACATCAAAATAACTGATCTGTGACTCCAGGAGTCTCAGCAAAGAGTTTTGCTTCTTAACTACATGAACCTTAATATCAAGGAAACATCTGTCCTGTCTATGGCACACGAGCTCTCGCGTTAAGATCGCATATCGCGCAACAGATGAGAGAAGCTTCTGGTAGAGCGTATTAAACAAGAGAAGCTAAGATGAAGGTGACAGGTGCCCGACTTCCCATCTCAGTCTCCACTGGCAGCAGGATACATATTTTTAGAAGATTTAAACAAACAAATTTCTTTCATTTCCAAACATGAATAGCCAGATCAACAAGGAATTAGCTGGAGAAGAAAGCGCCAGCAGAAGGATACAGCTTCATGTGAAAAAAAAGACAAAAATGTAAGAGATAAGAAATAATGACAGCTTCAACTTTTGTGTGACATTTCTCTACAGTAGCTGAATTTTAAAGCAAATTCAAAGAGAGTCCAACGCAAATGAAAATCCAGATGCTCCTCCAAGCACACCCAGCTTGTTCTGCTGCCCTCTTTTATGCCTGTCTGCTTGCATTCATTTCAAGTCATTTCAATCCTAAGAAACAGAGCAATTTGGGCCTTGGGAGAGAAGAGGGGAGTAGCTCAATACACAGATCTCTCTCCCTGCAGCTCTGAGGTCTTTCCATGATTATATAGGACATCTCATTAGCAAACCAAAAACAAAATCAAAACAAGATCACACTGCTTTGGGGTAGATACTTTAAATGGGCCTTCTAGACCTTTTCTTTCCTTTCTACACTTGTCACTGAAGCTTCGATAACACCCCGAGGATGACAATGACACCAGGGGACCCGGAGACTGGGAAAACGTTCTTAACTTACTTGGGGCGGCTGTAGAGCCAAAGCCCCCGCCGGCCGAGCTGAATGGGTTTTTGTTGGCTGCATCTTGGCTGGGTTTCCCTCCAAGGCCACTGAAGAAACCTCCCCCTCTTCCAGTGTTTCCAGACCCAAACACGCTGCCACTGGAAGAGGACGACTGCTAAAAAACAAAAGGGACAGGAAGCAAGATAAGATGAGCGGTCACGGTAAAACGGCAGAGGCCACATCCACGGAGAGGAGGCACTCACAGCTGTACAAGCGGAAGAAGCAAGAGAACTTGATTAGTTCTGGTGCAGATGCTCTAACACCCACAAAGGAAGCTGAGCTCTGGACAGGAACTCTCTCCACAATCGCGAGTTCTTCTATGTGCACAGCTCTCTGAAAACATCGTTTATGGTAGGTGGGAGTCTTAACGGTTCATCTGCCCTGCTGCCTGCAGTCTCTGCTGGACATGACGCCAGGGGCAGGAAAACCAAACCCTCAAAAGCGCCCCCAAATCGTCTAGGTTACGATGAGCACCGATTACTTTGATTCCTCTGGGGTTTGGCTGACCTCATCAGCAACCGACGATAAGGGGTTTACACTGTCTTCTCTCCCAATTTGCGCGCTTTTATTTCGTAATGACTTCCCCCAGTACTGCAGAGATGAGCTTAAATTAGCTCCACTGCTGAAGCGATGGCCGCCGCTGAATTCTGTCCAAGTTTGCAACTCTTAGGCTCAGAGGACGCCGGGCACGTGCTGACACAAAGCTGTATCAGGCACCACGCACTGTACTTTGTTTAGAGACTGGTTCTTTAAGGAAGACCAGTGCTAGATTTGAGGGACCATTAATGACTAGTTAAGTATGATATCTCCCTGGCTGGTAATGTAGAATACAATGAGCTGTTAGAAATGGGTCACTGTGCTGCACAGGAACCTTACAGGAGCCCCTTCAAAGGCGGTGGGGGGGGGGGGGAACCAGAGAAGTGTACAAGTCCCTCTTCCTTCTGGCAAAATAAACCACCCACCTCCAAACAGTGAGTGAAATATCAGTAAACGAGCTAGGAAGGTAGTGCCCTTCAGAAAAGTGCCTAAAATGTAATTTACACGCTCAAACAATGGTTGCTGTTCAGTATTTTGACAATGAACCAATGGCCGAGCACTCTCTCTGTGCTTAGGCACTTTTCTACACACTTTACAAATAATGATTTAACCCCCACAACAGCCAAACCTCTAGCAGGCTGCCCCTGAAATATGCCCCGGCACACCCCTGCTCTGAGGCCCCGTACCGAGACTTTCTGCCTGGACCATAGGACAACTTCACTGACGTCCTGCTTCCCCTACAATCTGTGTTCACACAGCAGCTCGGTTCATCCTTGAAAATGGCAGTCAAAACATTTCCCTCCTGCTTACAAATTCTGAAAGACACACAGGACTTGGCCCCATCCATCTCTTGGCATCGTCTTCTATCACCCCCCCCGCACTCGGTACAGTCACACCAGTCTTTTGTGCCTTGGACACGACAAGCTAATTTTTACCTGAGGGCAACATACTTAATGTACTTGCTTGTCTATCTCCTTTCTTTCCCCCCCCCCCCCTTTAAACTTCTTTAAGAACAACAGTTACTGATTACTACAACCATTTAATGATGAGTAACAGCTTTCTAAAACTTGGAATGAAATCCAACCATAAGAGCACAGGCTTTTATAACTAGTAAGCTGACTTTCAAAGGAACGAAGCCGTGACAGCTACGCGTGCGTGCGGAAGGTAGAAAATATCAGGTTTCTTGGCTGACTTCCACGTATCAGGCTGAAACACAGGAAACTGCCAATATATGGACATTTTTGCCCTCCAAAGAAAAAACCAAAACAAAACCCCCACCAAACCCAGCAATTTCAGATGGCTCAACTTATTTTTAAAAACACGATTTGAAAAGTAATGGATATCTGCAGAAATGAATCGAAATGGGTAGCACTTCACTGAAGTGAATGTGAATCGACAGTTACTGCACCCTCAGCAGCGGGTTCGAGTATCCCATTCATTTTAACTACAGTAAATAACAATAGTTTTTAAAACTTTAAATTATGGAAAATCTCAAAAGTATAGATGGAGGAGCATAATGAAGCCATGTACCCATCACCCAGTTTCACCCGTTAACTCACAGCCAGTTGAGTGTTGCCTAGAGCCCCATTTTCTTCCCCTGCTCCTTTATTACTATGAAGTCAATCCCAGACATCTCACCATTTCATCCACGGATCTTCCAGTATAAAGCTCTAAAACATAAACCATAACCATAATAACATTATCATGTCTAAAAAATCAATTCCTTTATATCACTGGACAGAGAGCTAGTGTTCAAGATCCAGCCTAATAAAATTGCCAAAAAATCCTGTGAATCTCATCCAGCCTCCAGACCCAAGCACCACTTCACAGGAAGTAACAGAGAGGACAGAGGAACACGTTAATCGGGAGCTACACTGCAGGGATCTCCAAAGCACCGACAATCTGCTTTGTTCATCAACTGTACTACGAGGGAAAATAAAAGAGGGGCGGTCCTGGGAGGGCAATTTATAGATACAGAGGCTGTAGAGAACTATCAGCCAATCTCAGTGAGTGAACCTGACTTGATCCTGATTCAAAGAAACAAATGTAAAAACAGACATTTATGAGACTTCTTCAGAAAGGCATTTCCTGACTATCGAACCTGAATCAGCTTCCCCGATTACTTGCCACATCATCCTGCTCCACTGTCTTCAGAGTACTTAAATTAGCTATCTGAAATGAAGCTGTTTTAATAAAGACTGACACCCCTCCCCACCCCCACCCCCCAAAATGTAAGCTCTATGGACACAGCCACTTTTGTCTGTCTTACTCATTACTGAATCCGGCATGAATGTTAAATTAATTTTCACAGTCCTGGCTCTCTACTGCCATTTTAACAGCATTAAATCTTCTGATCCATAAGCACAGTATGTCCTTCCATTTATTTAGATCACCTTTAATTTCTTTAAACAATGTTCCATTGTATTCAGAGCACATGTTTTGCACTTCTGTTAAATTTACTTCTAAGTATTTTACTTCTTTTCATAATATTGAATTGTTTTCTTAATTTCACTTTCAGATGGTTTGTTGAAAATGTACAGAAATACAATTAATTTTTATATACCGATCTTGCATCCTGCAAACTTGCTGGTCCCATTCATGAGTTCTAGTCCTGCAGTGGATTCCTTTGGGATTTCTATATACACGATCATGTTACCTGCAGATGCACAGTTTTACTTCCTCCTTGCCAATCTGGATGCCTTTATTTCATTTCTTGCCTAAATGACCTGGGGACATATGCTCTTGAGAGCCATCCCTATGGTTGCATGCCATTAGCCATCCTTCCCTTCTTATTGCTGAATAGTATCCCATTGCGTGAGGATGCCAGGGTCTACTATTCTCCTGCTGATGGACATCTGGACTGTTTCCAGGTTTGGGCTATCATCAACAAAGCTCCTATGAACATTCTGATAGAAGTCTGCCTGTGAGTGTATATTTTCATTTCTTTTGGGTGAATACCTAGGACTAGAATTGCTAAACCATAAAATTAGTGTATATTTAACTTACTGAGAAATTGCCAAATGGTTTTCCAAAGTGACTGCACCGTTTTACCTTCCCACCAACCAGCAACGCATTAAGAGCTCGAGTCACTCTAGATCTTTTCCGTATTTGGTCTCGTTGGTTCTTAGATTTCAGTAATTCTACAGGTATGACATAGTATCGCATGGTTTTCATCTGCATTTCTCTGATGGCTATCAATGCTGAGCAAGTTTTCATGTGCTTATTGGCCGTTTGCATGGCCCCTTTTGTAAAGTGTCTGTCCAAGTATTTTGCTTATTTTAAAATTGAGGTGTCTTTTTATTTTTGAGTCACAGGAGTTCTTTATATATTCTGGACAGAAGCCCTTTAATTTATGTATTGTAAATATTTTCTCCCAGTCTATACCTTGCCTTTTCATTTTCATAACAGTCTCTTGATGAGCATAAGTTTGTAATTTTAATGAAATCCAGTTGTTCAATTTCTTCTTTTATGGTTAGTGCTTTTTTGTGTTCTAAGAAATCTTTGTCTTCCTAATGGTTTCTTCACAGTGGCATTATTGACACTTTGGGCCACATAATTCTTCGTTTTGGAGGGCTGTAGGATGTTTAGCCTCTACCCACGAGATGCCAGTAGCATCCCCCACTCACGAGGATCAAACGTGTCTCCAGACATCGTGAATGTGAAATTCCCCTGGGGGGCAAAATCGATACCGGTTGAGAAGCACTGATTTACTCCAAGGTAGCAAAGATGTTCTTTTTGCCTTTTTGCTACGGTTGTCATATATTTAATACCTTGTTATTAACCTCACAATACATTGTTTCTCTTTATGTCATCAATCATTTTTCTTCAGCTGCTTTAAAAGTTTTCTTTTTGTATTTGGTTTTCAGAAGCTTAACTAGGTTGTGTCCAGTGGCGGTTTTCTGAGGTTCAGAGAGTGTCCTGGATTTGTGGATTCCTGTCCTTCAACAAATTTGAAAAAGCCTGGCCACTGTCTCTTCAAAAAAATTTTTTCTCACCAATTCTGTTTCCTCTCATTTTGGGACTCTGATTGCATTATGTTGAATTGCCTGATACTGTTGCACAGGTCACCGATGTTCTGTTCAATTTTTTTTCAGTCTCTTGGAGCTTCATTTTAGGTAATTTCTATTGACATATTTTCAAGTTCACTGTTCTTCTGTAGTATTCACTCTGCTGTTTAACCTGTCTAATCGTTTTTTATTTTGGATATTAGATTTAAACTTCAGATACAGACGGACTTTCTATTTGTTTTTGTAGTTCCCATTTCTCTTCTGAGATTCCTTATTCAACCATTCTTTTATTTTCCTGTAAATCCTTGAGCACAACAGTTATTATAAAGTCTCTGCCTGTTAGTTCTAATACTGGACCAACTGTAGGTTATTTTTTGCTGATTTCTAAAGTATGACCGTAGGTCCCCCTTTTCATTTTGCTTCTTCATATGTTATATAACTTTTTTTGTTTGTTAGTTATACTGGACTTTATACAGAGGAATGGTGGTGTGGTGACAGAGGAATGCTAGCGTTTTCCCCAGAGAGTGAGAGACCACTCTCGTCTGTGTCCTAAAGTGAGGAGGCAATTATTCAGATCTCACTAAGTGTCCAGTTGATCGGGAACTGGTTCACAGATTTAGACCGAACTCACCTCTGGTTAGCCAAACACTGTCTTTGCTTAGGGCTTAGGTTATTTGTCGTGTAAGTGTTGGAGCCTGGAGCCAGGAGGCAGTTAGGCTGCAGTGCTACTTTCGGATTCAACAGTTTCAGGGAACAGGAGGTTGCAAGACTGCAAGTTCTCTCTGCTTTACTTTCTTTCTCTCAGCAAAATTGGGGGAGAGGTGAAGAGAGGATTCTTTTTTTTTTTTTTTTGCGGTACACGGGCCTCTCACTGTTGTGGCCTCTCCCGTTGCAGAGCACAGGCTCTGGACGCGCAGGCTCAGCGGCCACGGCTCACGGGCCTAGCTGCTCCGCAGCATGTGGGAGCCTCCCGGACCGGGGCATGAACCCGTGTCCCCTGCATTGGCAGGCGGACTCTCAACCACTGTGCCACCAGGGAAGCCGTGAATAGAGGATTTTTATACTGAACTTGCAAGTCTTTCAGACTGCAATTTGTTGTTTTTTTAAAAGCAGCTTTACTGGGATATAATTCATATACCACACAACTCAATGATTTAAAGTATAAAATTCAGGACTTACCTGGTGGCACAGTGGTTAAGAATCCACCTGCCAATGCAGGGGACACGGGTTTGATCCCTGTTCCAGGAGGATCCCACATGCCGTGGAGCAACTAAGCCCGTGTGTCACAACTACTGAGCCTGCACTCTGGAGCCCGTGAGCCACAACTACTGAGCCCATGTGCCACAACTACTGAAGCCCGCGCGCCTAGAGCCCGTGCTCCTCAACAAGAGAAGCCACCACAACGAGAGGCCAACGCACCACGACGAAGAGTGGCCCCTGCTCGCCGTAGCTAGAGAAAGCCCGTGCACAGCAACGGAGACCCAACGCAGCCAAAAATAAATTCGTAAAAAAATAAATAAATTTATAAAGTATAAAATTCAATGGTTTTGGTATATTACATCTTTAAGTTTTAAAAAGTGTGGTAAAATATGTATGACATAAAATTTGCCCTTTTAATCATCTTTTAGTATACAATTGAGTGGCATTAATTATAATCACAATGTTGTGCAACAATTACCACTATTTCCAAAATTTTTCATCATCAAAACTGAAATTCTGTAACCATTAAACAAGAACTCCCTGGTCCCTCCTCCCCCCAGTTCCTGGTAGGCTCTAATCTACTTCCCCGCTCTATGGATTTACCTATTCTAAATATTCCATACAAGTGGAATCATACAATATTTGTCCTTTTATATCTGGCTTATTTTACTTAATATAATGTATTCACGATTTATCCATGTGAAATATGACACACAACCTTATTCCTTTTGAAGGCTGAATAGTATTCCTTTGTATGAACAGACCACCTTTTGTTTATCCAGTCCTCTGTTGATGAACACCGGGTTGTTTCCATCTTTTGGCCACTGTGAATAATGCTGCAATGAGCAGTGGTAAGCAAGTGTCTGAGTTCTGCTGGGTCATATGGCAGTTCTACGTTTAGCTTTTCAAGGAACCTGTTTTCCACGATGGCTGTACAATTTTCCATTCCAACCAGCAATATATGAGGGTTCCAATCTCTCTAATCTTTATCAATACTTGATATTCTTTGTAGTTTTTTTTTTAAATTATAGCCCTCCTTGTGGTTGTGGAGTGGTGTCTCATTATGGTTTTGATTTTCATTTTCCTAATGTTTATAATACTATTGATGATCTTTTCGTGTGTTTATCGGTCATTTGTTTGCCCTCATTGTTGTCAATAGCTTCCTCTGGCTTCTCCAGCCAGTAAATTTCCTTCAGCAAGGCCTCTCTTCCACTTCCTAAACCCAGACCTGACATTTGCCCCCAAAAGCTGCTGTACCATCAAGCTCACCTACGATTAACTCCCCTGTCTGGAAATCAATTCAACAAGGCTTTCTGCCATGTTTTGATGGTCCTATTGTGGCAGATTATATTTTCCAACGATGGTCACAGTAGTATTTCTAGACCTAAATGCTCTTCTAGAGCCAGAGGTGAAGTCTATTCCCCTCCGCTTGAACCTGGGTGGGGCTTTGTGACTGCCTTGAACAAGAAGATGCAGTATAAATGATGCTCTGTGACTTCTGAGGACAGCTTCTGCCTGGCTCCCTCTCTTTCTTGGAATATTCTTCTGTGGAATCCAGCCACCATGTTATAAGGAAGCCCAGACCATACAGAGAAGCCACATGTAGCTGTTGTAGCCAAGAGTTCCAGTTAAGGTTGGAACTAACAGCCAAGCCAACCACTGGAGAATGCTACTGAGTTTTGGGGTAATTTGTTACACAGCACTAGATAATTCTAATATCCACAGAATTAGTGTGATTTTCACACCATCTGGATTTTTCTTGGTATTATGATGAAAATGAAGTTCTTCTATATCCTGGCCAGAATCTACCTGTATCCTTAGATTTTTCTGAGAATACCCCTAACTACCCGAAAATTCATTCATTTTTTACAATGCTTATCCTGTGCTAGCCACAGTCCTAAGCACTGGGGATATAGCAACGAATATAACAGATAAAGCCCCTGCCATGATAGAAAAAAATTCACTTGAATTTCTAGCCCCTCCAATTGCAAATATAATTTCTGTGAAGGAAGAACATGAGGTGCAGGGCAGTAGCCAATATGGAGTTTATCACAGTCAGCTTTAAATCTCTTGGCTCAAATTATGCCTCCAAGAGAGAGAAAAAATTTATGCTCGTGAAAGTCACACATGTAGCTCTAATTTGTTCATTTCCACAATGTAGTGACGTTCTACTACAGAATAATATAAGTTCATCTACCCAGTGGAATGGCCATAACCGTCTGGGTTGCTTCTAGTCCTCCGTTACTGTAACATTGTACCCTGGCGCACGGGTGCATCCGTTTCTCTAAAGAACAAACTAGGAGTGGAACCACAGGGCTTTACTAGATCACACCAGACTATTTTCCGAGGTGGTGTGCCCACCTACGCTACAGCTAAGAGTGTACGTGAGTTTCTGTGGCTCTGCATATCTGCTGATATTTGGTATTGTTGGGCTTTTAAATTTTTGCTGTGTTACAGGTGTGCATCTCTTAGCGGTTTTACTTTGTGTTACTAATTAAGTTGAATACGTTTATGGTCCTCTGGCTATCCTTTTTAAAAAATGTTTTCTTATTTCTCTCTTTTTCTAAATTGTGGTAAAATATACATGAAACTTACCATTTTAAGCTTTTTTCCCCCCCATGCGTCTGGGGCATGAACCAGGCATGGGCACAAACCAAAAGCCAAGCTGGGATAAACAAGGAGTTGCTTTGTCCCCGGCTGATATGAGACAGGCACCAGCAACTAGGTGCCACTCGACCCAGGTCAGGGGCAACATTTTAAGGATTTTAAGTGTATAATTCAGTGGCACTGAGTACATTCCACAATGCTGTGTAACCAACACTATCCTTTTTTATGAAGTCTCTTGTCCTTTTTCTTTCTGTTGTGTTTTCTATTAAGTTTTCTATGTACAGAGCTCAATGAATTTTGACATATAACTTTATGATGTTCAACTTTTTTTTTTTGGCTGCGTTGGGTCTTCATTGCTGCACGCGGGCTCTCTCTAGTTGCGGCGCGCGGGGGCTACTCTTCGTTGCGGTGCGCAGGGCTTCTCGCCGCGGTGGCTTCTCTTGTCGTGAAGCACAAGCTCCAGGCGCGCAGGCTCAGTACTTGGGGCACGCGGGCTTAGTTACTCCGCCGCACGTGGGATCTTCCCGTACCTGGTATTTCCAAGTCTGTCTTTTATTTCTCTACGGCACGTAAAACACAGCTGTTTTATAGTCTAGGAAGTCTTTGGAAATGTGAGTCTCATGTTTATTCTGGCTCTTGCTCATAGTTCCTTGTTTCCTGTTGTGATGAATCTACGTGTGGGAATCCATGTCCTTGAAAATGATCGGAGGCCGACGGTTACTTTCCTTCAGAGTGGCCTCTGCTCCTCTGCCAGACATCTGGAGACACCACCACCCTCGGGTCGGGTCAAGCCGCATCCTCAGGTCGACACCGGTGAATCTGGAGTCACAGCTTATCGTGGGGAGGGTCTCTTTCAGCCCTCCCACTTTGTACACGTCTCGGTGAATGATGTCTGCCCTTTTGGGGTTGTTAACATAGGCGGTTCAGGTGCTCTCAGGTTAGAAGATGCTCTCAGGGCAGAACTGGCTTCTGTGCTCCACTCACTTCCACAGGTTCCCATTTTCCCTTTAATCTGGTTTGGTCAAATACCTTGTTAGTTTATAAGTGCTTTTGAAACTATGGTTTGTACGTTTTATGTAGCCATTTTTAGCTGTTTTCAGTGGGGAACTTGAAAACCAGAAGTTCTGTTTCTTGGTCAAGGATCACTGACTAGGGCAGGGCCCATCTTCTAAGGAAAAAGGTGATAAAGAAAGTCTCTTATTGAAGACTTGGAAGAAACATATAATATGGCTACCACTTTCTTAAATACTGCAAAAGTACCAACCCCACCTTTAGAAAGTCACAATCGTTTCCTATGTATCAGAGTACCTTATGAAGTTACTATGATCTAAAAGCAGCTAGCTTTTACAACAGTAGATTTAACCCCTCTGGGTCCTCCGTGTCCTCATCTGTCAAATGGGGATAATAACAGCATTACCTTATTCAAGTACTAATGATTCCATGACTCAGTGTTGTGTACAGCACTGAAAACCACACCCAGCACACAGATAACCACTATCTAGACAAAGTGAAACGGCGCAGGTCACTGAAAGGTCCCTGGACTATATACTGCTTCGCACAGGAGCCATATACAGTTTCTGTTGCATATTCTTCTTCATCTTGTTTAAACAACGACTTAAAAAAAATAAAAACTCTTAGCTCAATGGCCTTTTAAAAAAAAAAAAAAAAAAGGCCAAGGAGCAGATTTAACCCATGGGCCATAGTTTGCCAATCCCTGGCCTAACAACAGGCAGGAGATTGATGGAAATCAGGCAAAGTGCTTTAAAGTGCTTCCCGAGGGGACTTTCACACAAGGATCAAAACTGTAGTGATTCTCTCAAATCAGAGGCTGAGACTTCTGTGTCCCCAAGGGAGCTACAGAAGGCAGAACCTGAGAACAGGGCTGTTTGCTGGGGCTGGTTACATCCTATAGGAACATGACTGATTACATGCTACAGAACTCGTTACATCCTATGGGAACATGACTGACTGCATCCTACAGGAACGACGCAAATGGGTTTGATACATGTTGACACGAATAGAGGCAAACATCCATATTTACCTGGCCAAAGACTGTTCCACCAGTACTCGCTGCTTGACCAAACAAAGAACCAGTATTACTAGACCCAAAACCTGTAAAATAAAAAGAAAACCAAAGTTTAATTTGGATGAACCTTCTATAATGTCAAAGTTTCGTTTTTTCTTTTTAAAATGGCATTCACGTGTGCTAAAGTGCCTCACAATAAATCAACTCATGAAGAAAATGTTTCCCTACCTAGGAAATGGAGCAAATTATGAGTAAATAATTTAAAAAACCCTTTTTTTCATTGCTAGAATTTTATAACAGTAAAAAAAGCCCCGAAGTCCCAAGGACTTAATCCTTGTCTCCTACCAAACCCCAGGTGGGTGAGGACTCTCAGAGTAGCTCCCCTAGACTTACAGCCGCCAAGAAGCGCTTCCAATGACTGACTTAAAATCATGAATATTCCTACTCCCTGGTTCCCTCTAATCTCAAATACCGGATTCTTTCAGGGTAGTTTATCTTTCTTCTAGGTGACATAACACGGTTGAGGTGCTGAGTTGACAGGGCCTGGGAAAATCAGGCAGAACTATGTTTTATAACAAAAGAGCCCTAGACGAGGAGTTGGAGGACAAGAGTCCCATGCTCGTTTCTGCTACTGGTCTGGGCAGGGGAGCTCAGGCAAGTCTCAGTTCCTCAACCAGTGCTGGAGGAGGCTGCTCAGGTTATTTTTCCACCCAGCTCCTGTAGGAAATAAGGGTTTTTCCGAGGTTCTCAGTTGTACCGAAATAGTTTTGATTATACTCGTGAGCGACGATTCTCAAGGTTTGACTGCAGAACAAAAAGGTGCACTAGCGATAGCGTTAACTATCCCACTCTCTCTTAAGACCCACAAGGCCTCTTCCCTGCCCGTCCTCTAGACCAACTTATCCCATCTCCCGTCACTCAAACAGGCCAACCAGCCTCTTCACGGGGCATCAGGTGGGATCCCCAAACTGTCTTGCACCACTGTGTTCTTGCAGCGGAACACAGTGGGAGCTTCACAAACATGTGTTGAAGGCAGGAAGGAAATGACTTCCTTTCTAATAAATTATGAACCAGTTTCAAATAAATTTTCACCGAAGGAATGAACACGCAGTTGCTTGTAATCCTGTCCACCAAGAAATCACTGATCTTTGACTCCGCCCCCCATCCCCTGAGCCTGATGGCTGAAGAAATGCCTTTCGCAAGACAACCATGGAGAAAGGAAAATTAGAAAAGATATTCGAGTTGTCCTGTCTACTGGTTTTAGGAGCAAAAGCAGCTGCTAAGATTGGACATGCAATAGTGAGGATTACATTTTACTTTCTAAAATAGTAAAATTTAAAGATTAAAAAAAAAAATTACACTGAAAATAGAAAAAAAAAAAATCCAACTTCTCAAATGTCATTATTTGCCCTTCTAGAAAGCACGATGGTGGTCAGAGGAAATATGAAATACTGGCAGCGCGGTGGGCTAGGATGAGGAGCTCTGGAGTCTAGTCCTGGCTCCACCACTGGCACTAAATGACATTAGGTCAGTCACCTTGAGGCCTGACAGGTTTGGAAATAATGACCTCTAAAGCACCTTGCAAATGTAAAATTTCATACGTATGAGTCATTTGTTACTTGCCATGACTTTACACCTTTTTTTCTCCCCCCATGAAACTGGCACTCCGGTGGCTAGGCGAGTGGAGAACTTGCTGAGAAGCAAAACTGGAGCTGCAGTGATCAGACCAAAGAAATGCCCGAGACTGCCAGTGGCCAGGCCCCCTTCCGGACTTGCCAGAGCCTCTTCTGTTTCCCCTTCCTTTGTTTTAATCACCAAACTAATGCAGACTTGCTGCAAATGTTTCAAATAATACACAGAGGACAAAAAGTAAAAATCATCTATAAGTTCTTACCCGAAGCTTGACAAAAGCTAAACCCAGAGGACGGCGCTGTCGTGGTGGTGGCTGAGGTGCCACCGAACACAGAGCCTCCCTGCCCAAAGCCAGGACTCTGGCCAAAAGCAGGAGGGCTGCTCTGGCCAAAGAGCCCCCCTCCAGTGTTGGCGGAAGACTGTCCAAATGAGAAGGAGCTGGAGCTGCTGGCGCTTGAAGAGGCACCGAAGACATTCCCGCTGGTGGACGTGGGGGTGGCGGAGGCGGACTGACCAAAAGCCGGCACGGAGCTGAAGCCGGGCTGACTGAAGGAAAAGCCGCTCGCGGGGCTGCTGGTCGGCTGCCCGAAGGCCGGGGCCTGCCCGAAGCTCGTCTGTCCGAAGACCGCCGGGGCGGAGGTGCCAAACGCTGGGCTGCCGAACCCCGAGCCGCTGACCTGCGGCGCGGCAGCCGCCGTGCTGGCGATGCCGCCCGCCTGCTGCCCGAACAGGCTCGTGGCGGTGCTGGCGGCTACCTGCCCAAACATGGGGGCCGCCGAGGGGGCGGTGGCCGTGTGGCCGGTGAGCTGGCTGAAAGCCGAGCTAGAGCCGGCGGCCGGCGGCTGCGTAAAGACAGGCGAGCCCGAAGTGACCGCCCCAAACACTGCGGGCTCCGTGGCTGGGCCCGGCGCATCACTGGAGACTGCGCTGGAGGTGGCGGGAGGCCTGGGTGTTTCCGGGGCCACGGGGCCAGCACCTGGGACGGCAGGTGCTGCAACGGCGATCTGCCCAGGCGCGGCCGGGGTCGGGGCAGGGGACGGCGGCTCGCTCTTGGCGTCTGGGGCCCCGGTGGCTGCTGGAGTGGCCTCCGCGGACGGCGCTAGGGCGGTGGCACCGGGCGCCGCCGCACCGGGGCTGCCGACCGCAGGCTGGGCGGGAGCGGGCTCCTTCTTCACAGAGTCACACGTTTGAGGAGGAGCCTGGGGAAGCTGGGCGGCTGTCTGCTGCCCTAGCAGGGAGGCCGTTGACACCAAGGCCTCAATACCACCTGGCTTCTCAGGCAGAGCCGATGACGTGGCTGCTTCCGTGCTCTTCCCGGAAGACGCGGGCAGGGCGGGAGCAGACGCCGAACTCGGGAGGCTGCCAAACGACAAGGCGGGGAGGGACGTAGGAAGGGGTGTGGCAGCGGCAGGGGGCGGCGCTGTACTACTCGTCTGCTGGCCTCCGAACGGAAAACTGGTCTTGCTACCGCTTAGAGATAGTCCCCCAAAACTGATGACGCTGGAGGGTCCTGCACTGGTGGGCGGCAGGCTGCCGAAGACGCCAGGCGAGGAACTGCCGGGGCCGGGGCCGCCCGCCGCCGCCAGGGTCACTGCGGTGGCAGCCGCAGAGGAGGTCACGGGAGGCTCCGCGGGCTTCCCCAGCACCACGGGGCCGGTGAAACTAAACCCGGAGGGGACGGCCGAAGTCTTGGTGGGCTGGGCACTAGCACCAGTCCCGCCCGGGGATGAAGCCTTACTGGCTGCCTTCGTAGAATCATCTGCTTGGCCAACGCGCAGTCCTGAAAAACTGCCTAGAGTCTCTCCAGCCAGGGAACTTGGAAACAGAAGCTCTCCCAACTTGGACGGCGGCGCTTCCAGCCTGCCAGAGGGGGCGGAAAGAGCAATTCCAGAAGGTGCCACGGGCCTGCCGGACGGAGCAGACCCCCCCGGAGGGGGACCGGCAGCTCCCGTGCTACTTGACGTCGTCATTCCCGAGGGAGCTGAGCTTTCAGGAGTGGCCTCGTAAAAAGGTTTGCCTGTCCCGCCAAAGGAGAATGTGTCCAGCTGGTTTGACTCTTTGCCGGGGGGTGCTGCCCCTAGCAAGAAACAGAAATTAGGAAATGGACTGGATTTCACAAACTATGACCTGTCACAGTCTCACTGACTTTTCTAAGCCAAAGCCTCTCTCCTCCCTTCATACTGTCAGGGACAGCTTGTTCTGACAGCAGCAGACACAACAAATGCTTCTCCGCAGGAACGTTAGCTGAGTCATCTCACTGAGGTGGGATGAACGAACGTTCTCTTTATGACCATTAAATCATAACAAATACACCTCTATCTAGAGTACATGAAATTAACCCAGTGGTCCAAAAGAGAAAGAAACGGCATCTCCCCACATTGTGTGCGCGCCGCAGCAACATTCCTGGCAACAGTACTAGCCTATGGACCTCCTGAGAGACCAGGAATTGATCCTTCGGTGGTTTTTTTTTTTTTTTTTTTTTGGCCACACTGTGCGGCTTGTGGGATCTTAGTTCCCCAACCAGGGATTGAATCCAGGTCCT
Source organism: Kogia breviceps (assembly GCF_026419965.1). Lineage (NCBI taxonomy): Eukaryota > Metazoa > Chordata > Mammalia > Artiodactyla > Physeteridae > Kogia > Kogia breviceps. The sequence goes on from NC_081317.1 coordinate 5,120,024, forward strand.
TGACAGTGAGAGCACAGAGTCCTAACCACTGGACCACCAGGGAATTCCTCCTTTGGTTTTATGGACAGATAAAGTGTCAATCCACAGGCAATCATTTTTACCTATAATTAAGGGCTACTTCCTAGGGCTCTCCTCACTAAGTGCTTTCACAGCGGCAGTGTGGCCAGATGGTCAAGGACATGGGTGGGATCTGAGGCTGGGGGCTCTGCCACTTGCTGGCTGTGCAACTCTGGAAAAGTTAATTGACTTCTCTGGGCTTCAATTTCTCCATTTGGAAGGGAGAGATTAATAACAGTATGTACCTCACAGAGTTGTTATGAAGATTAAATGAAATACAGGTAAAGCACTCACAAGGCCTGGTCAAAAAACTGATCAATACAGACTAATTTGATACTTACAAACTGAAATTGGTCTATCGAAAGTGCTGGTTGATGTTTCTAACTCCATGCTGTTTGAAAAAGTCTGTCTATCACAAACTCCTGAGAACACTGCAAAGCCCCTACTATATACAGGTAATTTCCAGAAACCCCTCTTTGTATCACTGGTGTTGTACTGAGTTGTTTATGATTTTGGATTGTTGTCTGTTCTTGTATTAATGAAAATGTTTACGGAATTACTATTGCGTTTTATTACTAATTTATTTCATTTAGGATTTTTGACAATTATTCTGTTCCTCTCCAATCTTTTTATATCGTCGAGTTATTTTTCTTCTAGAAACTGAGACTGGGGAGAGGGTGGGCCTCAAGGGTGTTCAGCCACGTCCAAGTGGGCAGAACAGTTTAAGAATCACTATTCCGGAGAGAAAGGAAGGAGATCAACAACCCTTTAAGTGCCACACGCAGCTCAGGTTTAGGAAGTCTGCTATGCTTTCAGCTCCCTCATCTCCCGCTAGGAGGTTTTAGGAGATCCCTTTTTTACTAAAAAAAACTTCTACCACTTGTGCTGATGCATAGAAAGCACTCATAAAAATATGTGTTGAATGAAGAGATGAAAGATGGTCATTGTCTTATTTATCATAGGGAAAACCTGGAAAGAGCCTAAATGTCCAAAAGGTGAATAGTTAAATAAATTATGGCATATCCACAAGATAGAAATTATGTAGCCATCAAAAATGACATTTACACAAGATTTTCAATAATACTGGAAAACTCACAAGAGATTGTGTTAAATGAAATAGAGTGGAAGCAAAAACCCCAGAAGGAAATATAACCGAATGGCAATGGTTAAGGGTACAATGTGTGATTCTAGAACACATCACTTTTATAATAAAATATAACAATCACTTTTATAATAAAAGCTTTCTTTTTAAAATAAAAGAAAAGTAAATGTAATTACTTAAACTGAGAACTGGAAGGCACTTAAAAAGTACATCTGGTTTCCTTATAGGTCTTCAAATTCTTTTAAACATTAAAAACATGTTGGTTGGTAGATCTGTAACAACATGCTTGAGACCAGTGTGTTTTCTGATAGGTTATCGAGGAAAAAAGATGAGTTCAGTCTTTGGTTTCCATAGTACTAAGTCTATCTCATCCTATAAATTGATACAATTTTAAATGACATAGGAAAAAAATGGAGAAAAATTTTAATTCACATGTAAACATTCACATTTAAAGCACAGCCTTGCTTTTCTAGAAGCAGATCCTTTCCTTGTACTTAATTATGAAGAGCAGAAGTCCTTCCCCACAGTTTCGTAAATCTAGCCTATTTTTAGTGCATAATATCACCACCAGGTTAATTGCAGATACTTTAGGCAAGACGTAGCAGCAAGCAAAATGTCAACACATCTGCCCCCCAAAACCTGCACTTGTTTAGGGGGAAACACAAAAGTAATGCTATGCCATGCAGAGACTGTACCTTGTGTGGCAGTGAAATTAGGAGACGGTGTTGGTGTGATTATCCCAAAATTAAAGCCAGTCCTAGGGAGAGGAAGAAAAGACGCTAAAAATGAACAAACCCAAGGCACAACATTGCCTTTTTAATAATACATTTTATAATTCATTCACACAAACTGCTCTCGAGGGGCTTAAAACCCAGAAGATAAACGTCAACAAAGTGAAAGCACGTTATCTCTGAAGCAGCAGAGCCATCGCAAGCTCTCTAAGCGGGGAGAGGCAATTTGTGGGCGAGGTAAGAAGGGAGAAGCAGGTGAGAAGACCTTGGAGGAACGGCTGGGCTTTGCATGGTGGAGGCTGGGGTGGGGACCTATTCCAAGGAAAGCAAAGGAGTAGGAGAAACGCACTGGGAATGTTTCTGTGGGAAGAGTGGCCAGAGCAGATGGCCCACCTAGTGAGGAAGACGAGACAGGCTGGAGGACCTCCATGACCCAGACCGAGACCAAAGAGCACGTCAGGACAGTGCACGCCACCGGGAGGTGACGGACAGCACGGAACAGGGGTCACCGTCTCTGCCGTTCTGACAGAATGCTTAGCTCTGGGCTGGGAAATCTGGTTCAAAAACTTTTCTTTTTAAAAAATTTTGGCCGCACCTCGCGGCTTGCGGGATCTCAGTTCCCCAGCCAGGGACTGAAGCCGGGCCGTTGGCAGTGAAAGCGCCGAATCCTAACCACTAGGCCACCAGGAAACTGCCCTCAAAAACTCTTCTGACCCTTTTCATCACCTCCTCTCCTTCTGTACATTTTCTTTACACCGTGAATGAAGACACCATATGACCAAAGAAGAAAACTCAGCCCGAGCTGAGCCAGAACAGACTACTCACTGTGAGAAAAGTTCAAATAGCAAATTTAAAACTATACAGCTTTAAAATATAAGGGACCAAGCCCACCAAATATGGTAAGTAATGGTAAGGACTGGACTTAGGGTTTTCTTCTTAACCCATCATTGGCTTCCTCAAATGGACCAAGACCGCCTAAGAAGATGTGTTAAACATGTCATCACATCAAAAAAGAAAACAATTCTCTTTCTTTGTCTCAGACTTGAAGCAATTTTATCTAATAGAGGTAAAAAGCCACTGACCCAATGACCCAAACCTTTTCAGGTTATTTTAAAAATAGCAAGAAGACTATCAGTTCACATAAGTAAAAATTAAAAGATGCAGTAACTCCAGGGCTTCCCTGGTGGCGCAGTCGTTAAGAATCCGCCTGCCAATTCAGGGGACGCGGGTTCGAGCCCCGGTCCGGGAAGATCCCACATGCCGCGGAGCAGCTAAGCCCGTGCGCCACAACTACTGAGCCCGTGAGCCACAACTACTGAAGACCGTGTGCCTAGAGCCGTGCTCCGCAACAAGAGGAGCCACCACGGTGAGAAGCCCGCGCGCCGCAACGAAGAGCAGCCCCCGCTCGCCGCAACTAGAGAAAGCCCGCGCGCAGCAATGAAGGCCCAGTGCAGCCAAAATTAAATACATAAAATAAATAAATTTATTAAGGAAAAAAAAAGATGCAGTAACTCCTGGCACTTGACCTACTCTTTAAAGTGTGCTCCAAACTACCTTTGGGAAGTAGAAAACATGATGATTGACAGTGAAATATATATAATTTCCTCCCCTCAAATACTATTCTAACCACCTCCTTTCTCTTAAGGGGTTAGGTTGAAGGATGCTCAAGAAACAAAATTCACGTGAGGAAAAAGAGATTGTGGTCAATATGATTCCAGTTACAAAAGCATAAACTGAAAGAGCTTAAGAGGCTTTTCTAATGGAACTGAACATGCAACTCTTCACAGTAAAAACAATCTATGGATGGGTTTTTATCTCAGCCACACAGAGCCCAACTCCACCCCTGAAGGGGAAGGACGCTTTGGCGACTCTCACAGGTTTCAAGATGAGTGCTTGCAGCACAGAGAAAAGGCACCCTCCTTCCAAGGTCAATAAAAGCTCCCTTTGGAATGAGGGTTAGAAGACCCTTTTGTTTTTAAAGATGACTCAACTTGACAAGTATAGCCATCATGACTTTTTTAAAAAATGAAACAGATATGTATTTCCCCACATCTATATAAAACCCAAATTTTCAAATGGCTACTGTCTTGATCTCTCAGGATTCGCAGATAACGTGACCTCTCAGGGCAGCAAAGCCAATCCAAACTTCTCACCCAGCCCCCAGATGGTGTCAGAATGAAAACCCCTCAGTGTGATGATCAACCACAGACTCAGTATCCAAAGAAAATGAAGCTTATCCCAAAGAACAAAACAAATACGCAAGTATGTAATAACACATGTATAAACTTGAATCAAAAAGGGGAAACAGATCTACATTAGGACACTAAGCTACTGTCACTATTATCAAACGCATCACTGCAGTGATAAGAACTCTGGCTTCATATAAGTACACCTACTGATTGTAGGATTGGGGACAGCTATCTGTGAGGTTGCTGGTGATGTCACAAAATTTAGTTCACTACTGACCCTGACGGAGAAAATGAGAAAGACTTGCTGAACTGCCCAACGACAGATGGGGTGGACGTCACAGCTGTCTCTATCTTGGTTGCCACTGGTCCTGAAAAAATTATGGGGAAAAAAAGAGAACATTACAAAAAACCAGTTAGAATCACCGTTTTAGTTTAATTCTCTGTGGCAGCGAATGCGTGGTGCCGTGTAGAGCGCAGCCCCGGGTCACGCACTTTCTATGACAAGTCGGTGGCCGCAGTGCTGCCTAAGTCATGCTGCCTCAAGGTCTCTGAACTTGCTCTCTGGCTCAGTCACTGTCAGTTCCAAACCAGGACATGCCACACTTGCCCCTTTCCAGGAAAGAGGTCAAAATAACTGGAGTGCAGTTCAAACTTAAGGCTTTAAAAGTAGCTTTTACAATTACCGAAAAGCAATATATACCAAAGGAAAAACAAAATTCCAAAGAGAAATAGGTTAACTAAATATCTCTGAGTAGTGACTTCACGGCTATTTGCTTTCTCTTCACATTTCTGTATTTTCCATAGACTTTATGTATTTTAATAATAGTTCTTTTTTTTTAAATTACAGAGGTAACATATGATGGCTGTAATACAGAGAAGCGTAGAGAGTTACAAGTGCAACCCATCATCCTTCCCACATTCAACATACTGTAACTACTTATGAATAGTCTGGGGTATTACCTACAATCTTTCCCCTATCGCTCTACTTTTAAAAGGAGGAGGGGAATGGGGGAATTAACATTTAAAAAGCCCAAATCAAACCAAACCAAACAATAAGAAAAAGCGCTTCCCTTTAAGTAAGTATGGGATAAATATTTGTAAAATTATCTAACAAACCACTATAATACAATGTGATGTGTACAAGGCTGTCCAAGGCAGCCTGACTTATAATCTTGAAAAGTTAAAAACAATCTAAACTATCTGCAGAGTACTATTAAAACTTAATAGGGTACAACTGTACAGTGAAGTCTTAGGCTACCATTAAAATGAGTGAGGTAGAGTTGCATCAGATCCGGAAAGATTAACACGATATTTACTTTGGGGGGGGGGTGGGGAAACATTACATATCAATATATACAGGATATGACTATTTTAGTTTAAGAAAACGATACACATCAAACCCCAAGAGATACACATCAAATCACTGAGGGCTGTTATCTCTGGAACAGGGAACTTATAGGGCAGCTTTCGTTTTCTACATTATATCGCTCTACACACCATAGACTTTTTGTGGACCTGTAATAGTTTTATAATCAGAAAAACAATGAAGGTATTTCCATTAAGTAATAAGGGAATTATTCTATAGAGGTTTCAGAAATGCATTTTTTAAAAAAGTTTTTGCAAACTCTTAAATAGTACTTTTCAGGGAAATTTTCCTACTCAAAAAAAGTCTGTTTCCAGAAAGTGAGAAGGAAACACATAGCAAGGACAGAGAATATTTCACAATCATCACTGAATGACGAATCTTAGAAATTTCTTTGCAAGTCATGCTAACTGCCTAGACATGCACAAAACAAAGCCCCTTAGATGTCCTTGATTCTTAACTTCAGGAGTGACAAAAAACTCTCCAATAAAATCCTTGAATGGGGTTAAGATACAAAATCTTACAAAAAATTTTTCTAAAATATTAGCTAGAAATGGAAACAAATTTCTTAATTTGAATCCTAAATGATTCAAAAGTCTTTGACAAATTCCACCGAAATTTCCCTTCTAACATAAAGTTTTGGCTGCTAGTTAAGAAGTGCTATATACCTGCTTCTCATGGAAGGCTTATATGATAAAAACCGTGCTCCTCCATTAATCCTAATTCTAGAATACAAGTTGGGCTTACACAATAATGGTTTTCTTCTGAGTGCAAGGAATACTTCTGAAGATAAACCCAATATCCAATGAGAAAGATTTGACCACAGGGAAGTTGGGATGATGGTGTGACTGTGTAGAGATTACGGAAAGCAGGCTGCTCAGGTGTGAAGTTCAGCATCTCGAGCAGAATTTATTAGCTTGAAGACCCACTGGAGAGCATGAATCAGAATAAAAGCTAGAGTCCACAGCATGGTGAGAACGCTGGACTGTGGGCAGCACAGTCTAGCATTTTCTGAACTGTAGCAGAAAGCAACACATGTCAAATGAAGTGGACTCTAACAGAGCCAACGAAAGGGGCTGCTGAGGAAGAGCCCACGTTAAACTAGGCACTACGTGTAAGCACACTTCTATGTCCAGTGGGCTAGGGCGGCGTGGATGCCTGGTCAGAGCACTTTATGGTGACTGTTAAAAACTAATTTCGGTTATAAGAGTAATTACGCCTGAGTGAGCGCTGGAAGCATGTGAAGCCACAGTCTTCTAATACTGAATTATATCTACTCTGAGATCTCATATTGTAACAGATCCATTTTACTTTCTGTGTTTTACCAGCTTTTGAATTGTCCTCGTAAATCCAAAGAGTTTTTCTTTCCTTTGTAGTAGAAGGAATAGAGTTCAATGTTCTGATCCCCTCCTCTCTAAACTTTGATTATCCAGCAAGGCAGGTGCTCCTTTTTAGGAAAAACATTTAAAGGCAGCCTTTCTCCTACTGCTCTCATATTTCAGAAGTCTACAGAACTGCCGAAGGGCTCACTAATTTCCTGGATATTCTACATCAACTGAGGCCTTTCAAATATGTCTTTACTGTACTTGATTTCACATCAAGCTGCCTTTGTGATCTACAACAATAAACTCTACTGTGGAGCATATCTTTCACCTTTATTTTCACTAAAACAAAAGTGCAAACTTACCTGAAGCTTTATCACCAGATGACACTTGACTGGACGCTGGTGTGGGCCCCGACGGCTTTAAGGCGTTTATCAGAGATCCCTATAACAGGAGCAAGACATTTATGTGAAACCACAAACGAGCCTTTGGAATAAAGGAACATGTAAAACGATAACATAATTTAAAATAAGCAAGCACAAACACTTTTATTTAGTTTAATTTTGTTTTTTCCGTTTCAATTTAAGTCAGTACTTTTAAATGCTTACCACGTGTAAGATCGTACCAGAGATGGGAATATTCCACAAGCACCGAGAAAACAGAGTCATGCCTGTTTAGCTTGTGGCTATTTCCTCAGTGCCTAACACAACACTTGGCACGTAAAAGGCTCTGGGATATTTGATACACAAATAAAGGAAGAAGTTAATGAATGAAATAGGTCCTGGCTCTCAATAAAACTTTTAATAAGGTTAGAAAGCAAAACTGTTCAAGTTATCCATCTCCAGTCAATGTTCCTTTCCTCTTGGTAAAGCAAGAGGATTTGTGCCTTACTGTGTGTCCTCCAAGGTGAACATGGAAACCTCCAGAAGAAAGACCAAATGCTAACTGCTTAAGTGTCATGGTTAAGTCACGGCAAGCTAAGGAGTAGAGAGCCACGTCTGAGAACTCACAATAGGCAAGTTCTGATGTTCAACCTCAAACACAATCTACAATTATTTCTAGAGACAGAGACGAGCAGCAGAGAAACCAGGTTTTCTTAGGGAACGTTTCAGAGAGAGCTTGATCTACCTTTCAGCCATCTCCTATTATCTTCTTCTGTGTGGTTTAACTGTTTACAATATAATCTACTTTTGTAAGAGACAATGTTTACCAGGCAAAAGCCTGAAAGTAGACATAACAAACATCACTGAAGATGCAAGGTCTGAAAAACAGGGATCGCAAGAGAAAGCAAGAGAACATATCCCCTGGATGCTGACAGTGAAAGGTACAAGGAACAAAGCAGTGGACAGGAAGAAGTTAGAAGACTTGGGTTCCAGCTCTGGTTCCATCATTTAATGAAAACCGTGGAAGCCTGCGTTAGTCACTTGAGCCCCGGCTTCTTCATTGGTGAAACATAGCTGCACACCTGCCTTGTCTATATGGTTGTCGTATGGGTTAACTAAGACAATGTTAAATGAAAGTAAATGTCAACTCCATACAGATACCCCATACAAACGTAGAATTATGACCCAAGATTACTAGGGGCAGAATGTCACATGGCCTACAAAGACAGTATCAGGTCCTAACTGACCTACTAGGTCAAGACTGGCATAAATTGTGGGGAAAGGGTCACAGGTCTTTGTCAGACTTACAGTTCATTTAAACAACACGAGGACTTAGTACAGTACCGTCTTCAGTTACAAAGACAGTCACTGCGAGTCACATCAGCAAAGCCAAAATCAGCAATTTACCTGCTTAGCTTGGCTAGCAGCCGCTGGGGTCAACATCGGGTGAGGTGTTTTGGCTGCAGAGTACGGCACTGAAGAACTGAAAAACACAAAGCATGTGCTCAAGAGAAAGGCATGACTGGGTGTAAATCACATGCATCCCTGAGCCAACCTTCTGTCCAAAAGAATAGTATCAATTTTGGGGTAGAATATAGATGTCTGGGACGCTAATCAAAGTCATTTGACATTTTTCGGATTGAGGAATAAATTCTTTCAATGAAGTTTGGGTCTTTAGCATAAAAGTCAAAGCAGTGGGGCTTCCCTGGTGGCGCAGTGGTTGAGAGTCCGCCTGCCGGTGCAGGGGACACGGGTTCGTGCCCCGGTCCGGGAAGATCCCACGTGCCGCGGAGCGGCTGGGCCCGTCAGCCATGGCCGCTGAGCCTGCGCATCCGGAGCCTGTGCTCCGCAATGGGAGAGGCCACAACGGTGAGAGGCCCGCGTAACACACACATGCAAAAAAAAAAAAAAAAAAAAAAAAGTCAAAGCAGTGACCTGCAATGCTAGGGAAAAGCTAGGAATATTCAGAAGTTGACCCTTTTCTTATCTGGAGACTCAGCCTTCTGCACCGCCCCCCAACACCCACCGCCATTCCGGACCACGGGGGGAATTCCTGATTCTGTTTTCCAAGCCTGAGAAAACGTTCAACAGGATCTACGGGATGTATGTGATCTGGCTCAAAGAAGAGATCTCAGCTTCTCACAGCAACCAGCCCTGGGAGCCCAGCGCTCATGATGTCAGCACACAAGAGAGTCAAACATAACCACGGTTCCCTTCCCGACCTGCACTTCTGCTGGGGTATGAAAAGTGCATCCAGTGTGTGTACAAAGAGTTCTCACCATCTTCTGTTACCCCTGAACACAGTAAGCAGGGAACTGTTATTTCAATAATTACTTAGTGTTAATATGTGACGGAATAAAATCACCTGTTTAACGCAAAGCTCTATTCTTGGCTCCTGGGAGCAATTCTTTCCATCAGTCTATCTGTCCTCAGTGCAGAGCTACTTTGACTAGTATGCATAGGAATAGCAATTGTAGGACCTGGTTTTATTTTTCAGAACTCTCATTTAGGGAGAATTAATAACTTTCCATCAAAAGATTAACTCGGAAGAGGAAAGACAAAAATAAGCCCATAGAAAAAAAATTATCAAACATTTTAATAACCTTACAGTCACCTCAGGACACTCTCCTGGAATAATACAGGAACCGGAACCTTCCCAAACAAACTTTATTAGATTCAGAGAGAAGAAAAAAGGCAGTTATTTTCAATGAAACAGAACCTCTTTATTTTCCTGCTGAAGAGAGAAGCAGCTGTCAATGTGCGCCTCTCTGAAGAGACACAGCCCTGTTCCCCTGAGATGTCCTACCAAACAGGTAGGCGGGGACACTGTGCCCCGCACCTGCTGACTCTCCGACGAGAAAAGGACCGTGTGAGTGAGACGCGGGGACTGAGAAATCCCCGGGCGGGCACAGCAGGCTTAGGCGGAAAAACGGCTGCCGGTCAGGCGACTCACGAGGGCCATGAAAATCCTTCATGCTTTCTAAAGACAAGCAAAAAGGAAACTACAAAATAAAAAGAAAAGCAGCAATCCACCCAACTTTAGAACATTTTTTGCGCCCTAAACTTAGTTATGACATGACAGTAAATTAAATCATGCATGAAGTAGACTGAGTGTAATTATTGTTCTATTTACTTGTGATAATGCTATAAATCCCTTGGGTGTCCTAAATCCCCAAACACACAAAATTAGGATTCACAGTACTTACACACCGGGCCACAGAACAGCCCTGCAGAAGAATGCTGCTCCGTGCAATCCATCCGCTAACAAACCTACTGACTCAATTGGACCCACCCCCGCCATGACCCAAGAGCACAAACAGAAACGAACAGGATATACTACCAAACAAATGTGTTCAAAGACGTGTGTGTGACCGTGAACCAAAACAATGGAAATCAACAGCTAGAAATGTTCAAGAGAAGATGGAAATGTTAAACTTGGAATTATCATATTTTGGATGACTGTACTCTACTTTCTAGCAGTATGGGCCTGAAAAGAGATCACTGGAAATTCATTTGAAATGTTCTCTGTTCCACAGCTGAAAACAGAAATCAAAGGACCACGGGCAGAAAATGGCACTGTCACATATATTTACTACATGAGTCTACAAATGACATTTATACTACTGCCAACACTAGGGCACTGCTTTAGAAAGGAGGGATGGAGCTACAAAGGTCACTAAGAGCAGTAAAATTAGGTTCTTGGAGAAAAACAACTGCAACAGAACTTGAGTTCTCTGACTCTCCATTACCCAGACCATCCTGATAAAAGTTAATACACAAGTGGAGGTGGACATATCAAGTATGACAAACATCAAAAAATGTCACAACAAACCTCGTTCCAACACTGCCTTGAACACAGGAAAGCCATTTTTTTGGGTTTTTTTTTTGCCACACCCTATCGGCACTGGCTGCCGACGCAGGCAGGCTAACGCAAACACATTCTAGGGCTGTGTACTCCACACACAAGGGTAAAAGTGAGCTGTTAAGACTGAGAAGCATTAAAATGTCGCCTAGGCCCTTTCTTAGTGGGGCCCTTAAACTTCAATGAACTTTAACAAGGTAAACATTCATACTATTGTCGTGAAAGGGGCCAACTACTCATTCTTCTACCTATTTCAACATTTTAAAGAGCTTAAAGAACAACAGACCTCCTTATGTTTTATTTTGTTAAGTCTTAATCATTACCACGTATATCTTTTTATATATTCACATATGACACAGTGGATCTAAACTGTGAAAGCTGCTAAAGTTAACTATTTAATGAACTATGGATTTTTTTGTAATTATTTAAAGGTGAAGCAAGTAAGGAGACAGGACTACTTATCAAGAGCAACTGAAGAAATAAATCAGGAGAGAAAAAGAAAATAATAGAAGATATTGAAAACCAAAGCTCTCAGTTCATTTTTTCACCTATCAGACTGTAGTAATTGTAAAGTTTGATAATCTTGGCAAAGATATGGGGAACCAGATTGGCATACGCTGCTTGTGGGAAGGAGAAATTGGTATAAGCTCTACTGAGAGAAAGTTGACAACAATTATAAAAATTATATGTATGTATATACACTCACATACATGGATATCTCCTTTGCCTCACCAGTCCTACAACTGAGAATTTATCCAACAGATATGGCTGCAAGCATGCAAAATTATCTAAGTGTCCAATTATTTTAGCATTGCTGGTAACAACCTAAGAAGCACATCCCTGAATATCAGTCAGTAGAGAAAAAAAAAAGCTATCAGTTCACTTTTAGGGGTTTCTTATGTCTTGTTACCACCAACTGTTGTCCCCTACTGGTAAATTTTATGTCTCTGAAGACTCAAATGCTTTCCAAAATATCATCTAAAAGTCTGCTAAACCAAACTGTAGTTTTTGCACGCATGTCTAGGTGCCAAGTAACTTAAATAATGCAAGTTGGAACTGCATTAGAGCTTTAAAGAAGACCTATATTAAATATGAAAACAGGATTGTTAAGAATTTATAATGACATGGAAAAATGTTAACAATTAAGTTTCATGATTAAGCTGAGAGGTTACAAAGCAGCATGTATTCAGATTTTACTTTATTTATTTATTTGCCCACGCCGTGCAGCTTGCGGTATCTCAGTTCCCTGACCAGGGATTGAACCGGGCCACGACTGTCAAAATGCGGAATCCTAGCCACTAGAGCACCAGGGAACTCCCCCCAAATTTTACTCAAAAAAACTAAATTTTCATGGAATAAAGATGAAGAAACATGTAAACAGTGATTAAACATTTGCAGTGGGAATAAAGGTAATTTAAATTTTGTTCTTTTTTAACTATCTGAGATTTCCATACTGTCTACAGTGAACACTTGTAGTAAGAAAAATAAAAGAATGAAAGTTTTTTTAAGGTTATGGTAATTACTATAGTTATTATTTTTAAAGTGGGGCAACATCTTTAAGTCAGTGAAGGAAAATACTGTCAACCTAAAATTCCTTACTTAGGAAAAATATCTTTCAAAAACAAAGATGAAATAAAGACTCTGGAAGACACACAAAAGATGGAAGAATTCAGATCTAAACCTGAAGAAATGTTAAAGAAGTCCTTGAGCAGAAGGAAAATCATACCGGATGGAAACCTGGGACTGAACAAAGGAATGAAGAACACCGGAAATGATAACTATATGGGAAAAGAAAAGATATTTTTCTTCTTATTTAGTTCTGTTTAAAAGATAATCAACTATTTATAACAACATATCATGGGATTTATAACATTGGTAGAAGGAAAATATACAACAACAATAGCACAAAGGTGGGGAGGGGAGAAATAGAAGAATACTGTTATAGACTCTTTTACTATATTTTAACAGTATAATCACACTTGAAGATAGACTGTGATAAGTTAAAGATGTGTACTATAAACCCTAATGCAACTACTTAAATAACACACAGAGGTATAGCTAATAAGCCAATGAAAAAGATAAAACAGAACCATAAAAAAAAAAAATCACTCAATCCAAAAGAAGGCAGAAAAAGAGGGAAAATGGAACACAGAACAAATGGGACAGACAGAAAACAAACAGCAATATAACAGATTAAAACCCAAACATGTTAATAATCACATTAAATGTAAATGACCTAAGTACTCCAATTAAAAGTCACAGACTGTCAGATTGGATAAAGAAAAAAGATCCAACTACATGCTGTCTACAAGAAATCCATTTTAAATATAAAGACACAAGATAGGTCTAAAATAGAAGGAAGGATAAAAGAGCTATACCACACTAGCACTAAACAAAGAAAGCTGGACTGGCTACATTAACATAGGAGAAAGTAGATTTCAAAGCAATTAATCTTTTTATTATTATTATTATTATTATTTTTTGTGGTACGCGAGCCTCTAACTCTTGTGGCCTCTCCCATCGTGGAGCACAGGCTCTGGATGCGCAGGCTCAGCGGCCATGCCTCACGGGCCCAGCGACTCAGCAGCATGTGGTATCTTCCCGGACCGGGGCACGAACCGTGTTCCCTGCATCAGCAGGCGGATTCTCAACCACTGCGCCACCAGGGAAGCCCCAAAGCAATTAATCTTACAAGGGAGAGAGACAGTTATTTTGTCATGACAAACTGGGTCATTTCATCAAGAGTATGTAAAAATTCTAAACATTTATGCAACTAATAACAGAACTTCAACATGAAGCAAAAACTAATAGAAAAAAAAACCTGATAGAACTGTAAGGAAAATAAGTCCACAACTCTAGTTGAAAATACCAACACCATTCTCATTAATTGATGGAACAAGCAGACAGAAAATTATCATTATCGACCACCTTAACTTAATTGACATTTATGGAACACTACAACGAACAAGAGTAGAATACATGTTTTCTTCAAGTGCACACAGAACATTTACCAAGATGACTGATATTCTAGGTCAGGGACTGGGAAACTACAGACCAAAGACCAGCTGCCTGTTTTTGTAAATAAAGTTTTACTGTATCAAAGCCCATGCCCATTCATTTACAGTTTGCCTACAGCTGCGTTCAGGCTGCAATGGCAGAGTTGAGTAGTTGAGACAGAGACTATATGTCACACAAACTTAAAATATTTACTATACGGCCCTTAAAAAAAAACCTTGTTGATCCCAGTTATGGGCCATAAAAGAAGTCTGAATAAATCTAAAGAAGTCAAGTCATACAAAACATGTTCTCTCACCACAATAATTAAATTGAAAATCAATAACAAAAAGATATCTAGAAAATGTCCAGTTATTCAGAAACTAAATAACACACTTTAAAATAATCCATAAGTATAAAAAAACACAAAAATATTCTGAACTGAATGAAAATGAAAAATAACGTATACAAAATCTGTGGGATGTAGCCAAAGCAAGTCTTAGAGGGAAATTTATAGCACTAAAAATGCCTGTATTAGAAAAGAACAGTCTCAAATCAATGACATTAGCTTTTATCTTAAGAAACTAGAAAAAAGAGTAAATAAAACCCAAAGTAAGCAGGAAAATGAAATAATAAAGACCAAGTAAAAAAGTAATAGGAAAAAAAAAATCAATGACACCAAAAGCTGGTTTCTTTGAGATCAATAAAATTGATAAACCTCTAGCTAGACTGATGAGGGGAAAAAAAGACACAAATTACCAAAAACAGGAAAGAGGGAAGTGAAATCATTATGAATTCTATCCACATTAAAAGGATGATAATCAGGGACTATTACAAAAAATGTCATGCCAATAAATTAGACAACTCCAATGAAATGAACAAATTTCTTGGAAGACACAAACTACCAAAGTTCACTCAAGAAGTGGATAAGCTGAATAGTCCTATCTACTAAAGAAACTGAAATTTCCAAGACAAAATGACTTCAGTGGTGAATTCTACCAAACACTTAAGGATGAAATAATAACAAATCTACATAAACTCTTCCAGGAAACTGCAAAGGAAGGAACACTCCCCAACTCATTCTGTAAGGCCAGCATTACTCTGATACCAAAATGAAACAAATATATTACAAAAAACCAAAATCTACAGACCAATATCGCTCATTAAGACATGAAATCTTAACAGGGGCTTCCCTGGTGGCTCAGTGGTTGAGAGTCCACCTGCCGATGCAGGGGACACGGGTTCGTGCCCCGGTCCGGGAAGATCCCACATGCAGCGGAGCGGCTGGGCCCGTGAGCCATGGTCGCTGAGCCTGCATGTCTGGAGCCTGTGCTCCACAACGGGAGAGGCCAGAACAGTGAGAGGCCCGTGTACCGCAAAAAAAAAAAAAAAAAAAAAAATCATCTTAACAAAATATTATCAAATTGAATCTAACCATATATAAAAAATGGACAATACATCATTACCAACAATTGGTTTAACATTAGAAAACCGATCAAGGGCTTCCCTGGTGGCGCGGTGGTTGAGAGTCCGCCTGCTGATGCAGGGGACACGGGTTCGTGCCCCGGTCCGGGAAGATCCCACATGCCGCAGAGTAGATGGGCCCGTGAGCCATGGCCGCTGAGCCTGCGCGTCCGGAGCCTGTGCTCCGCAACAGGAGAGGCCACAACAGTGAGAGGCCCGCATACCGCAAAAAAAAAAAAAGAAAAACGATCAATCTGACAAGGGCACCAAGACAATTCAAAGGTGGAAAAAAAGAGTCTTTTCCGCAAATGGTGCTGGGACAACTGAATATCCACATGCAAAAGAAAGACGTTGGGCAACAAAGTCACACTATTTACAAAAATTAACTCAAAACAGATCAAAGACCTAAATGTGAGAGCTCAAACAATAAAACTTAGGAGTAAGTCTTTATGATCTTGGATTAAGCAATGGTTTCTTAAACACATACCTATATGTAAGACACCTATAGCACAAGCAACAAAAGAAAAAAATAAACTGAATTTCATCAAAATTAAAAATTTTGTTGTTCCAAAGGACGCTATCAAGAAAGGGAAAACTACACAAAGAATGGGAAAACATATTCACAAGTCATGTATCTGATAAGGGACTTGAATCTAGATTACATAAAGAATATGACACCTCAACAATTAAGATAAATAACCCAATTAAAAAACAGGCAAAGGATCTAAACAGACATTTCTCTAAAGAAGATACAAATGGCCTATAAGCACATGAATAGACACCCAATTATCATTCATTAGTCATAAGGAAAATGCATATCAAAACCACAAGGAGATACCATGTAACACCCATTAAGATAGCTATAATAAAAAAGATGGACAATAACAAATGTTAGTGAGGATGTGGAGACATTGGAACCTCATACGTTGCTACTGGGAATGTAAAATGGTGCAGCTGCTTTGGAAAACAGTTTGAACTATGTTTAGCTCAAAAACTAAATGCTGGGCTTCCCTGGTGGCGCAGTGGTTGGGAGTCCGCCTGCCGATGCTGGGGACGCAAGTTCGTGTCCCTGTCTGGGAAGATCCCACGTGCCACAGCCCATGAGCTGTGGCCGCTGAGCCTGCGTGTCCGGAGCCTGTGCTCCGCAACAGGAAAGGCTGCAACGGTGAGAGGCCCACGTACCGGAAAAAAAAAAAAAAAAGCTAAATGCCTAATTACCATATGATCTAGCAATTCCCCTCCTAAAACATTACCCCAAATAACTGAAAGCAGGGACTCCAAAAGATACTTGTACAAGAAGAGGGGAAACACCCAAGTGTCAACTTACAGATGAATGGATAAGTAAAATAGGACATATGCATACAATGGAATATTATTCAGCCATAAAAGGAATGAAATTCTGACATATGCTACAACATGGATAAATCTCGAAAATTTGAGCAAAATAAGCCAGACACAAAAGGACAAATACTGTATGATTCTACTTATATGATGTACCTAGAACAGACAAATTCTTAGAGACAGAAAGTAGAATAAAGGCTACCAGATAATAACACTAGAGGGGGAGTAAAGAGTTATTATTATTATTTTTTTTTTTTGCGGTATGCGGGCCTCTCACTGTTGTGGCCTCTCCCGTTGCGGAGCACAGGCTCCGGACGCGCAGGCCCAGCGGCCATGGCTCACGGGCCCAGCCGCTCCGCGGCACGCGGGATTTTCCCGGACCAGGGCACGAACCCGTGTCTCCTGCATCGGCAGGCGGATTCTCAACCACTGCGCCACCAGGGAAGCCCCAAGAGTTATTATTTAATGGCTACAGTTTCTGTATGAGACAATGAAAAAGTTCTGGAAACAGATGGTGGTGAAGGTTACACAACACGGTAAATGTACTTAATGTCACTGTACACTTAAAAATGGTTAAATTAATAAATTTTGCTTTACATATATTTTACAATTTAAAAAAAAAAAAAGCTCCCTAACCGTTCTCCCTGTTTCTACCATTCCTCACTCCAGCCCTTTTCATCTATTCTCAATACAAGAACCAGAAGCTTCCTGCTAAAACCATAGGTCAAGAGAACTATCTGCAATCATCAAAGCTCATGGAATTTTACACTAAAAAAAGGTGAATTTCACTGTGTGTTAATTATTCCCCAATATTTTTAAAAATTGCTAAAATCGCTTTTAATAAAGGAGACATAAATCAGATCAGCTTGCTCAACATCCACTGGTCAGCCAGGTCCTGACCGAGGCTTTAGCAGATGTTACAAGACCTGTATCCCAGGCCCCAGCCCCGCTATCCCTCTCCCTCCAGCCACCAGTGGCTGTCTGGCTCCTTCCTGAACCTGCCAGACATGCTCTCACTACAGGCCTGGTGCTTGGGGCTTTCTTCCTTAGGATATTCATGTGACCTGCTCTCTGGTCTTTGGTCTTTATTCAAATGTTAAGTGTCAAAAGCCACTGCAAGGCAAAATATTACGTAAGACGGGAGAATCCAGCTTAATGGTGAAAGAGATATGGTCTGATATTTCTGAGATATTTTAGTCATTAGCCACGTAGGAATAGCGCCTTCCTTGTTCCTATTTAAAATTGCAACCCATGTCCAGACAACAGTCCCTAAACCCCTTCTCTGCTTTAATTTTCTCCATCATACCTATCACCACCTAAAATACTATCTATTTTACGTACCATTTGTCTCTCTGTGACAAGGGCAGGGTTTGGGGGTTTTGGGGAATCTGTTTTGTTAACTGCTTTATCCCCGGCACCTAGAACAGTGTGTGGCATACAGGAAATGCTCATGAAGTATGTGTAGAAAGAATGAATAAACGAATGCCCAAATTCCTGAAAGGAATGATCTATCCGGTGTGCTTTGGGAAAAAAACCAACCAACCAAAAATCCCACCGTATTTCTCACCTCATTCGGCCCTGCTTTCTTCCTCCTCCATTTCCTGCCAGGTCTCTAGACATACTGGCCTTCTTTCCCCTTCACCTCAAACATGCTCTGTCCTTTGCCAGGTCTGGGCTCTTACACAGCCTGCACCCTCTGTTTGTAACCATCTTCTCTCCACTCTGCCTGGCAGCTTCTGGTCACTGTTCAACTTTCAGCTAAAACACCTTTTCCTTCCCAACCTCCTCATCGGCCCCAGATCCAACCAGATGGCCGCGCTGTGTGCCTTCTTGGCACCTTGCACGTCTCCTTCACCCCGCTCATTATACTGCGGTTAGAGGGCTGTCGATGTAACGGGTTGTTTAGTGGCTGTCTTCTTGCTAAGATCTAAGTGCCGTGGAAGCGGGGACCTGGTACGTCTTACTCACTGCTGGATCCCAAATGCCCAGGGTGTTACCGTGCTCATGGCAGACACCCCTCAGGAACCTGCTGAATCAAGTGACTGAGCACTGGAGAGGAGCCTAGATAGCCATGGGTGTGCTCCAGATAAACCCTCTTCCTGAAAACAGGAGATGGATATAAGGGATGAGGCCAACGAACGTAAGATATACCCACGGCAGAAATGCGTAAGCTCATCTTTTTTGTTTGTTTGCTTTTGTTTTAAAATTTTTATTGGAGTATAGCTGATTTACAATGCTGTGTTAGTTTCAGGTGTAGAGCAAAGTGAATCGGTTATACATACACATATAACCACTCCTCTTTGTTTCTTAGATTCTTTTCCCATATAGGCCACTACACAGTATTGAGTAGAGTTCCCTGTGCTCTACAGCAGGTTCATCTGTTTTATATACAGCAGTGTGTATATGTCAGTCCTAGTCTCCCAATTTATCGCCCCCCCCCTTATCCCCTGGTAACCATAAGTTTGTTTTCTACCTCCATGACTCTACTTCTGTCTTGTTCAGTTCATTTGTACCCTTTTTTTTTTAAAGATTCCACATATAAGTGATATCATACGATATTTGCCTCTCTGTGTCTGACTTACTTCACTCAGTATGACAATCTCTAGGTCCACCCACGTTGCTGCAAATGGCATTATTTTGTTCTTTCTTATGGCTGAGTAATATCCCATTGTATATATGTAGCACATCTCCTTTATCCACTCTTCTGTCGATGGGCATTTAGGTTGCTTCCATGTCCTGGCTAATGTGAATAGTGCTGCAGTGAACGCTGGGGTGCGTGTAGCTTTTTGAATGGTGGTTTTCTCCAGGTCTATGCCCAGTAGTGGGGTTGCTGAGTCATATGGTAGTTCTTTTTTTAGTTTTTTAAGGAGCCTCCATACTGTTCTCCATAGTGGCTGTAACCAATTTTCATTCCCACCCACAGTGTAGGAGAGTGTCCTTTTCTGCACACCCTCTCCAGCATTTATGGTTTGTAGATTTTTTGATGATGGCCATTCTGACCGTGTGAGGTGATACCTCACTGTAGTTTTGATTTGCAAGAAATGTGTAAGCTCATCTTATAATAAATCTCTTTAAGATATTACTCAGAAAAAACTTAAATGCAAAATTAAATATTTAAAATACACTTACCAAACTACTGCTTAAGAGAATCTGAAAGTAATTTTATAATGAATGTAATTCCCTCTCAAGCTTTCTTATTGGGGGAGGCGGTAAATACCAATTTCCACTTGTCAATTATGCTTAGATTCACCTATTATTCAACAAGTGGTTATTAAAAAGGAACTGCATTCCAGGCACCACTCTGGGCTTACAAGTTAAATAACTGCACCAGAGTCCAAATTCTGTGGGGAAAGGAAGATTCCTTTTTAACTTTTGTGTCTATTTTTCTTAAGTCAGAAAAAAGGGCAAACTCAGCACTGCTCCTTTAACAAAGCCCTTCTCAATGATTAGCTCAGATGAACCTTGGAGGGAAACAAAGCCTGAGATAAGATAAAGGAAATCGCCAATAGGTGCTTCTCACACATGGTTAACAGCTAAAATATCTCAGAAATACCAGACCATATTTCTTTCACCATTAAGCTGGATTTTCCAGTCTTATGTAATATTCTGCCTTGCAGTGGCTTTTCTTTGCCTACCCTACACTAGGAATCTGGCTGTAATTCCCAAACTCTAATGCAGAGTTCTTTCCCCTGAGAAGTTCACAACGACCACAAATGCCATCTTGGTCTAAACAGCATGCCAAAGCTTCAAGGTCACTTACAAGATAGGAAAGCAAGTAGGCTTGTTTGTGGCTGTTAGTATGGCCCTGAGATAACTAAGAAATTCCTGGCAGTGTTGATAAATGGACCAATGTGGAAAAAAGAGGCCAGCGGACTAGTGCAGCAGGGCCACTCAATAAAGCCAAAGCCGAACAGTGAGCAGGCCTGGGGGCAGGGGAGTAGGAGGGCGCTAATGTAAACTGGGAAACACACAGGGTCTGTGGCTGCTCTTCTCACCGCTGGACTAGTAATGGGCTCCAGACTCTAAACGCCTGAATGACACGGGTCCTCACGATCCCTACATCCACGGAAGAGCTCCTGGCTACAGGGTACACAGAGCAACAGGGCACAGACATGTTCTATGAACCGTGCTGCCCTGAACAGTGACACGGAGTCAATGCCTTAAATTCTAAACACAGATTCAGACTTAAGAAAAGTCAGCTCTGGCAGCAATGATCCGGCCCTCAGATACGGCATGAGGACAAGAGAAGTCTCCAAGCAGAGCTGGTGCCTTTTACCAGATTGTTTCTTCACACACAAGGTATGAGAAACTTGAAAGAACAGGAATGCCTGGAGAGAGGAAGGAGGGGAGGAGAGACCGTCAGTCTCAAGTTCATCACTGGCTTTTCAGAATCAACAGAGTCTGTATTAGAGTCAAAGTGCCAACTCGGGAGCCCCAAGAGTATTAAGGAACAAAACAAAAATCAAAAATCAAATCCTACACCTTACCTGACTTAATAACCGTAATGTGTATCACACGGAGACTTGCACGTGACAAACGGCCTACTGAGTATATATCACCAGGACTTTGAAGGTTTATGAGGCAACTGTTACTGCCAGTTGAAGAGGACAATCTCCTGAAAAGCCAATTGTGCACCCAAGATCAGCTGTCCACTCCACCCCTCTTATAACCTAAAGTTCCGCAGGAAAAATAGCCACACTCTGACAATGGCTATGGCGCTCCCTGCAGGCAGTTCACCACTATTGCAGAATAATTCACGGGCTTACACGCACTGGAGAGTAGTAACATACCCCATCGCTGCAGGGGGGGCTGCAGGATTATTCTTCAATTCCTGGACATTTACCACTTGAGGGACATTCTTCAAAGTTGATTCGGTCAAAGTACTGACAGCTATTTAAACAGAGAAGAGAAAGGCACATTAAGTGCAGTAAAGGATCAAAAATTCTAGCCAGGTATGATGGATATCTAGGACACAAACTCAGGCGGAGGGCGGACTTATTGTAAGAAGGAAACTTAGGTTGTTCTGCAGCACTGTGTTCAGTGGAGCACCTGGCCTATTCCACTCATAAAAGTAATGCGGTGAAGCTTTTATGCAATTTAATCAAATGTACTAGTTTAGAAAAAAGGGATTCCCCAGCCAGCTTTTATACAGCGGAGCTGAGCCATCTGCCGCATTGCTGGCTCGCCCTGGAAAAGGGCAGAAAGAGCTAGAGGGTTGGCAGTGTTCGGACTTAAGTGCTTCCGCCACCCATCATGCCTTCGTTCATTCAACTCATTCAATAATAAGTTCTTTCGCCTGAGCTTATCATCGCCGGACTCAGGTGCTTGGAATATAAAAAAATGTCTAAAACATAGTTCCTTGTCTAAAGAAGCTCATGCCTTAGTGAGACAGACACGATGAATAAAATGTGAAAAGTGAGGCCAAGAGGCCTGAATTAAGGAATGGCAACAGGGATTGACTTGACACCTACTTACCTATCTTAGGCTTGTCAGCTTTCACGTCTCCTTTTTTGTGTCTTATAATTTAAAGCTGTGGCCCAAGACTTAATGATATTTCATAATTAACTCTTACGAAGGCCTAAGCAAAGCTCTTGGATCTCTTCCAGTTATGCTTGGGGCAAAGCTGAAAGCTGTAGCCCAGGTAGGACGGTGGGTCCATGGCAGCTCACTTTACTCCCTCGTTCAGAGAGGTAACCAGGGACACCTTGCCCATGACCGCATGGATTTCACCCTTCTCATCCAGAGGTGCCTGCACCTTAGACATACTTGCTTCCAAAATGATAACAGACATCACACCACCTCCTGCTGAGAGTGGAATAATCCTAAATGCTGACAGACTTTAAGTTTATAAATAACCAACTCAATCGGCTTGATCCGGGGCGTGTTCGGCACAGTGCTAGGATTCTGCTTGGTCCAACCAATACTTAAAACATCAAAGGTTTCTTATTTTTTCAGACGGCTCAAAAGTGCCTTAAAAAGCTATCCGGTTTTTGCTCTTTCGTATCTATTTTAGATGGCTTAATAAGCGTTTTAATATTTGAACTTTTCCTAGAAATCTTTTATTATTATATAATGGTAATTCTTTTTTGTCTAAATAAGACCATCATGTCTTTTTTATAGTCTTTTAAAATTTTAGTCTAAACTGGTATGTGTTCTAAGCAGTTATAGAACAAAAAAATAATTTCATTCAGCTAAATCATTCAGTTTGATTTATAGCCGAGTTTCTCAACCTTGGCACTATTGACATTT
This sequence comes from Kogia breviceps, assembly GCF_026419965.1. Classification (NCBI taxonomy): domain Eukaryota; kingdom Metazoa; phylum Chordata; class Mammalia; order Artiodactyla; family Physeteridae; genus Kogia; species Kogia breviceps. The sequence goes on from NC_081317.1 coordinate 5,143,081, forward strand.
GGGGGCTGGATAATCCTTTGTTGTGGGTTGTCTTGTGCATTTAGGATTTTTTTTTTGCAGCATTCCTGGCCTCTACCCACTAAATGCCAGCAACACTGCCAACCTTTGGAGGGGAGATGGGCGGGGCAAAATAGCCTCTGGCTGAGAACCACCGGCTTGTAAAAATTGATAGCGACTGATAACTGAGGTCCCGAGGCGAACTACCTATAAATCTTAACGTAGAAAATTACGGATGGCCACGAACCACTGACAGAATGCCAAAGCCGATTAGCTTCTTAGAGTTTTCATCTGTCAAGTTTCCATCTTAAATTTGCAGCCTGAAGAAAAAGCTGTGCTACAATACAAAGAACACAGGGTTGGAGTCTGGGTTTTGTTACGTCTTGGTCAGGTGACCTTCACCTCTCCAAACAACTCTAGTGTTATCAGGTGGTCTACTGCAAAGATTAATTTGGGGCTTCAAGCAGACATTATTCAAAAGCAGGGATTAACAACTCCATCAAAAAACCCCACTGATCTCCCACTTAACTGAATGTGGCAGATAGTACTGCCCCTTAAAAGGAAAGTTCCCCACTAAGTCTCTGCCTTCGCAGAACTCTCTCCCTCAAAAGGTGAGACCTATCCCATCAGCCTTCTCTTCGGAAGCGCAGCAAAGAGAGCCCACCGTTTCTTGGCACCTGTGTCCTGGCCTGGGGCTCAGACAGCTCACCATCAGCCCCGCGTGGATGTTTTTACCTGGCGCCTGACTGGCCATCTGCCGTCTCAGGGCTGCCGCAGCGGCCGCCTGGGGAGCGGAGATGGGGTGGGAAGGGCCAGGGGCGCCGTGCTTCACGGTTTTTGTTGCAAGCATCGTGCTATCAGCCCCTTGAGGAATGATTTTGCTAGCAGGTGTAGACACTGAGGAAAAAAGATAAATTAAGTGAGGGAGTGCGTCAGAGAAGAAGAAAACACAAAAATTAAAATGGCAAATTCTCCATGTGTGGTGGCAGGGAAAATGTTAAGATTAAAAATCCTAAAGCATTAACACAGAAAAGTACTGGCAAACTGACAGGCTGGCACCTTTATCTTTCAAAGATGCTACAGGCAATTTGCCTGCCCACTTCTGTTAGTGAAAATACTTCACACGATCATTTCCTCTGACACTGAGCAAGATATAACTTTTGTGCCAGAACAGGGCAATGTCCTGCTCTCCTCTCATAAAATCTCTCCATTCTGGTACCTCATGGCCGGCTTTGTCCTCTTAGAAGTCACTGCGATACAAAGTCCTGATGCTCTGAAACGAAGGTGTGACAGCACAGCACAGGCCACACCAGCGAGCCAGCGCCGGCAATGGGCACTCTGGCTGCTGAGCTCCGAGGCACATCACGGCTCCGATGGAGGAGCCGAGCCGCGGTGGGGCGTGAAAGGCCCAAGCTGTGCTCCACAGTAAGGCAGAGTACCGGTGAACGTTGCGGGGCCTCCTCTTCCTCAGGTCCTACCAACCACTTTCAAGGGGAACACACCTCTGGACTCTGTCCTGTAACTTCTACAAGACTAACAGAAATGGGCCGGAACCCATAACTTACGGGTGTGCTAATATAAAACCCGGTTGCAGTTCCTTCAGGAGTTAGAGATCCTCTCAGGGAAAAAAGATCATTTCCTGTCTCACTGTTTACTTACCTGAAGTCCCCATCACAGCCGGCGAACCGTGCATCAGGTGAGATTTAGCGAAAGGAGCCGCCTGGGGCAGATGACTGGGCTGGACGGAAGGCGTCCGAACCACGGGAGCGTGCCGGGGGGCCTGCACCGCTGCGTCGCCGTCCTTACAGGGCGCCCGTGTGTCCTCACTTTCCAGAGACGGGGAAATGGATGGCGTTGAGCTGAGCTCATCCAAGTCTTCATAGTACCTCTGCGACAGGAAGGCTGAGCGAGACAGGCTGGCTACAAAGCCCCAGACAAAACACAGCTTAGACAAGTCAAGTCCAAGAGCTATGTAATTTTCACTGCCGCTAGAGAAATGTCCAATTTGTAAATCGACTTAATGATTACTTATTTTAAGTGGAAGCAGCTGCTGCTGAATGCGAACAAAGATACTTTTTGCTCCAGCGGGCTTTGCAAAACCGAGCTGTGTGGGACAAGAACATTTTGACTGTTAAACAAAAAAAAAAAATGTGAGGTGAGAGACGGGATGCGTGCCGGTGTAAAAGCAGGGGGTTCCCAGGCAATAACACCGTCTCAGAAAAGCAACAGACAAGCTTCCAGAGCAGAGTAAACAGTCCCAGTGCTGCCACTGCTTTCCAACAGTATTCTGAGAAAAGGCCTAACGCAAACTGGAAAAGACATCATGTCCTCAATGCTCAGGGTCTCAAACACTGCCCCGTAGATCTAATCATTCTCTTGAATCAATTAGGTTAAAACAAAAAATCACTGAAATCAATCTTCACCTTCCCTGTTTTTCTCCTTCCATAAACTTTGGGGTAATATGCCATGTTACTTTCTACCGTGAATTTCAGAAGTCATGTCATGTAAGTCTGTATATTGGAAAAAACCGAAACCAAACAAATGACAGCCTTCTCTCCTCCTCAAGTCATGTAAAAGTATCGCTAATATTTACTGACTTATTTGCCCTATAGGCACATCACTCTGCAAGATTTTATTTGTCATAATGGAACCAGAACATAAATAAATGCAGGTGAAAGCCAATGCTGTGTGCTAGCGCGGCTGCCAGGCTGCACTGTCAATTTGGTAGCCACCAGCCATGCGTGGCTATTTAGATTAAAAGTAATGTAGAGTAAATAAATGAAAGTTTAGAATCCTAAGCTGCCCCAGCCCCCTTTGAAGTGCTCAACAGCCACAGCTTAACTGCTGTACTGGAGAGCACAGATCCACGACATCGTCACCACTGCAGGAAGTCCTACGGGGCAGCGCTGTACCAAAGTGTTCTGATGCAGGTCAGTGTGCAGCAGGGTCACTTAGCAAGTCCCTCCATAACCACCAGCACCACCAGTAAAACCGCAGTTAACATTTATTGAGAACTTACCTGGTGCCAGCTACTGCTCAAAGCATCTAAATTAGAAATTCCTGTTATCTGACTTTATGGTTAATGCCTAGAAAGGCTGAGTAATTTGCCCAAGGTCACGAAGTTGGCAAGTGGTAGAGCTGGAATTCAAACCTGGCGTGTATCCGACTTGAAAGACCATGTCCTTAACGATACTCTGTTATATATAAAACACCCTGTGCTAGGTAGAATTTTGACCCCACGAGCCTTGCCCCCAGCGCCACACCCATGGTTCCGTTCCGTTAGATGGTTATATTACATGGCCAAAGGGATTTCGCAGACACGATTAAGGTTATTAACAAGCTGACCTTAAAATAGAGAGGTTAGCCTGGATTTTCCAGGTGGGCCCAGTGTAAAATCTCCAGAGCCCTTAAAGGTAGGGAAAAGCAGCCCAAGAGGAAGCAGAGAGAGGTGGCAGAAGTGGGGGCACAGAAGCATTCCACGTGCTGTTGCTGGACTGCAGATGAAGGGGGCCGGGGGCACACGCAAAGCAAACGAGGACCTCAGTCTTACAGCCGCAAGGAACCGAATTCTGCCAACAACTCCAATAACTCAGAAGCGGGACCTTCCCCAGAGCCTTTAGATGAGAGCTCAGACCAGCCAACACGGACTTCAGCCTGTGAGCCCCGAGCAGAGGCCCCAGCAGGGCCGTGCTGTGCCTGGACTTCGGACACACACGACTGTGAGATCATAAACAGGTGGTGTTACAAGCCACTACACCTGGGATGATTTGTTAGACGGCGTCCACAGTAAACTAATATAAACCCCGCACTCTCTCAGGGCCACCCCGCTCTCACTAACTTCTCTAAATCCCCACTTCCTGAGGGTCAACTGCAGCAAGAGGTGACTCAGGCTCATCACCCTTAGGAACTGGACAGAAAATGGAGATACCTTTAACTCCCAAGGTCTGATACCACCTGGGGGTTCTCTCAGTTTCCTTTCTTCATCTTCCTGATGCCATTCATTGGATTTGGGTGGAGGGACACCCATCAACTGAAAAATGCAAGGGCCACGCTCACTTGCAGAGGCCAGGAGCCTGGTCTGCTCAACTGTGCCAATGATGCTGCCTCCGCAGCTGACACATGCTGCTTCCTGCTGTGATCAAGGATGCAGCTACCTTCCTGGCACTAGAAAAGGGGGCCCCCCTGAAACCTAAAGAATCTTACCCTGCTTAAATGCTAGCTCAGATCAGGACAGGCAGAAAGCCACATTAACAGGAAGGAGAAGGGGCAGCAATCGTGATCATATCAGTAGATGCAGCAAACCTCATATCTTACGAGGGACTACAGAAAGTGTTCCCTTTGAGATAAAGGCAAGGATGCCTACTCGCCCCTTTTATTGGACTCTGCATTGGAGGTCCTAGCCAGTGAAATAAGGTAAGAAAATTAAAGAAAAAGCAGAAACAAAAGTGTTCACACCCATGGAAGGCATAACTGTTTCCACAGAAAGTCCAAGAAATAGCTACAGACATATTATTTGAAATGAGTTAGCCAAGAGGCTAGATTCAGTCAACATACCAAAAGATCTAGTACATTTCTATATACTATATCTAACATAAAATAAAATATAAAGTGAAATTTAAGGAAAAATCCCCCATCATTATAAAAGCGTCAAAAATATCAAACTTAGGAATAAATCTAACAACAAAAGACGTGCATGTCCTCCGTGCAGAAAACATTTAGAAAAATTAAAGACCGGAATAAAGATATGCCATGTCTAGGAAATGAAAGATCAATACTGTACAAATGTCAATTCTTTGAAGTCAATTTAGAGATTCAATACAATCCCAATCAAAATCTCAACTCTCTGAGGGCTGAGGGTGGTAGAACTTAACAAGACAATTATAATATTAATACGGAAATGGAAAGCACCAAGAAGAGCCAAAATGTTCTAGATCATGGGTCACCAAACTAGAACCATGAGCTACCTGCTTGCTTTTATAAATAAAGTTTTACTGAAGCATAGGCATGTCCATCTGTTTACATACAGTCTGTGGTTGCTTTCCTATTACAAAGGCAGAGTTCACTAGGTACCATAGAAACTACATATTTACCATCCAGCTCTTTAAGAAACAGTTTGCCAACCCCTACTCTAGACTGTAGAACTTTCTGTGATGATGAAACGTTCTATGTCTGCGTTTCCCATTACAGTAGCCACTAGTCACACGTACCTAGTGAGCACTTGAAATGTGGCTGCTGGGATTAACTGGATTTTTTACTTTATTTAATTTTTATTAATTTAAATTTGAATAGGCTACCATATTGAACAGCATAGCTTTAGGATCTAGAAAAAAAAAAACAGTATTGAGACTTATTTTAGCACCAGTTAATTGAGGCAGTGTGGTGGCAGTGGTTTCTAATCAGCGTACAGACCATCAGACCTACGAGTATAAGGAAAACCGATTTACAACAAAGGTGGCCACTAAGCAGGGAGGAAGAATCTTCACTAAACAGTGTTGGGACAGTCAGATACCTAAATACCAAAAAATGACATGAGAGCCATACTTCGTATCGTACACAAAAATCAATTCCAGATAGTATAAACGAAATACGGTCTAACCCATACAATGGAATGCCATTCAGCAATAAAAAGGAATGAACTACTAATACACGATACACATCATGGGTGAACCTCGAAGTTATACTAAGGGAAAGAAGCCAAAGCAAAAGACTACATATGATTCCATGGATACGCAGTTTCTAAAAAAGGCAGCTCCACAGAGAAAGAAAATGGATCAGTGGTTGCTGGGAGCAGGAGAGGAACTGATTACAAGCAGCATGAGGCAACTTCTTCAGTGATGGACATGTTGTAAAACTGGACTGTGGTGATGGTTATACGATTCTGTAAATTTACCAAAAATCACCAAACTATACACTTACAACCGGTGAATTTTATGATACGCAAATTATACCTCAATAAAGTTGTTTTTAAAAAAATCAATTTCAGGTAGATAGCGGATCTAAATTTGAAAGGCAAAGCATTAACATTTCTAGACAATACTAAAGGTGCATACATCCTCTTGTTACCTGGAGGTAGAGAAAGATTTCTTCAACAGAACAACAGGAACTGACCATAAGAGAAAAGGCTGACAAATCTGTTTCAAAGTTAAGAACTTCTCTTTGCCAAAAGATGCCCAGGGGCTAAAAAGGCAACGAAGTGGGTGTGACTACAAGCTCGTGTAGCCCACAAAAGGCTGTGGCACCGCGGATTAAAACCGTTTACAGATCAGCAGGACAGATTATCCAGCAGACAGGCGAGCAAAGGGTTTGATCAGGCACTTCACAAAAGATAGCCACATGGTAAATAAACATATAAAAAGGTGACACCAGCAGTTAAAGGGAAAAAGATTGATAATATCAAGCTTGGCAAGGCTGTGGACCGGCTGGAGTATTCACACCCCGATGGCCCAGCGTGACGCGCTACAGGAGAACCGCACGCAGAATCGGAAGCTGAGCGCAGGGACACGGTATGAGACACAGGTGCCCCCGGAGCCACGCGACCACAGGTGCCCCCGGAGCCACGCGACCACATAAAAGACGGACACGTGTGCCCCAAGGGGCAAGCAGAAGGATGGTCAGAGCAACGTTCTATGAGGTTACAGCTAAAAACCGCAAACGCTGAGCGTCCACCAAAGGGAGAATGGATAAACAAATGCAGTATATTCACACACCGAAGCAACAGAAACAAACAAACAGCTACATGCAGCAACATGAGTGACTCTTAGAAACCCGATGTGGAGTAAGAGAAACCCATCCAGAGAATAAATAAACGGACTTCCACAGTATCCAAAGCCCAAAACACAGGCAAAACCAAGTCACGGTGTTTGGGGAGGCAAGTTTAACTAGTAAAACTGTCAAAAAGGAAAAATAAAGGAGATTAAAGAGGACAGCGGCTTAACGCAACGTACAATCCTGAACTGGATCCTGATTTTCCAGAACGCTTGGCTACGCGCGCTGAAACTACCAGAGCCCAGGCGCCTAGAGCCCGCTCTGCGCAACAGGAGAAGCCACGGCAATGAGAAGCCCGCGCACCGCAATGAAGAGTAGCCCCCGCTCGCCGCCACTAGAGGAAGCCCGCGCGCAGCAACGAAGACCCAACGCAGCCAAAAAAAAAAAAAAAAAAAAATCAACTCAAAACATAATTTCAAAGGAAAAAGCAGTTACAGGCACTAGAGCAAAGCAGGGTTACGCCTCAAGTTGCATCTAACAAATATTTTTTTAAAAGCAAATTCAGGTAATTATATAGATAATTTCATGACAAAATACTTTTTATCAGGTATATGGCTCCTTTTCAGCAAGTGTTTCTAGCCATCATTCCCTAATCTGTAGTTTTTTTTTTCTTCTTTCTTAGAACGCCTTTTTTTCAAATGTAGCCTTACTCAAAACCCCATATCAATCAGAAAAGTAAAGCTTCTCTAGCTAAAGCAGAGGCTGGGACCCCTGGAGCCAGCTCAGCTTCCCCCCAGACCCTTGGGAACCACTGCCACAGAACCTAAGGAATGTGGTAACTACCTTGAACTGCTTCATTGACCATGTATAAGCTGCTTCTTACCCCAATACTCAAATGGATGACAGATTCTGGGGACATTTTCTCTATCTCCCACTAAGAACCAAAGGAAAACACACACACACACACACACACACACACACACACACACACACACTACACACACACACACAGATTCTGGGGACATTTTCTCTATCTCCCACTAAGAACCAAAGGAAAACACACACACACACACACACACACACAGATTCTGGGGACATTTTCTCTATCTCCCACTAAGAACCAAAGGCACACACACACACACACACACACACACACACACACTACACACACACACACAGATTCTGGGGACATTTTCTCTATCTCCCACTAAGAACCAAAGGAAAACACACACACACACACACACACACACACACACACACACACACACACACACACACCATCCTACTCCCACACTGGGGACATTTTCTCTATCTCCCACTAAGAACCAAAGGAAAACACACACACACACACACACACACCATCCTACTCCCACACTGGGGACATTTTCTCTATCTCCCACTAAGAACCAAAGGAAAACACACACACACACACACACACACACACACACACACACACCATCCTACTCCCACACTGGGGACATTTTCTCTATCTCCCACTAAGAACCAAAGGAAAACACACACACACACACACACACACACACACTACACACACACACACAGATTCTGGGGACATTTTCTCTATCTCCCACTAAGAACCAAAGGAAAACACACACACACACACACACACACACAGATTCTGGGGACATTTTCTCTATCTCCCACTAAGAACCAAAGGCACACACACACACACACACACACACACACACACTACACACACACACACAGATTCTGGGGACATTTTCTCTATCTCCCACTAAGAACCAAAGGAAAACACACACACACACACACACACACACACACACACACACACACACACAGATTCTGGGGACATTTTCTCTATCTCCCACTAAGAACCAAAGGAAAACACACACACACACACACACACACACACACACACACACACACACACACACACCATCCTACTCCCACACTGGGGACATTTTCTCTATCTCCCACTAAGAACCAAAGGAAAACACACACACACACACACACACACACACACACACACACACACACACACACACACACACCATCCTACTCCCACACCATGTACCATATGGTTTATCCTAAAAATGCAGGACCAGTTTCCTCTACCTGGAGCAGTAGATCTCACCGGTGGCGTCTTCCTCTTGGCCAAGAAGTTTCTCAGCTGTGCCTGTCTCGCGGGGGACAGTTTGGCTGCAAGAAATTCATAAGCCCATAAATGCATAAGACTCGGTTTTTAAGATGTCAGTAGATGAAAGAGAACAAAGAGAGTTTAAAGACTGGAAAGAGCTCACTTACCTGGGACTTTGGGCAAGGGTTTGGTTTGAGAGTCTATGGTTGTTTTCAACAAAGCATTGCGCAGGCTTTCGAGGTCACTGTCAAAACTGAAATAGGATAGTGTTATATATGAACCAACTATGACCTGAGAAATCGGGGTGGTGGTGGCGGTACATTATCCTCCTAAATATAAAGGCAAGATATGAGAGCATCCCAATACAGAAGTGGAAAATCTGACCAATCAAGGAAATTAATCCAAGAGGAAAGAGATCACAGTCTGAATATTATATCCCAACCCCAGAGCAGACACAACATCAACGGGGCTCCAGCAGGAAGGGCAATTAAAATCTACACATTCAGCCCAAAGGCAGAAACACAAGCCCACCTTGGTAACTTCGGGGGTAAACTGTCTAACTGCAGGGTCTGAAATCTCCACACTCTTGCAAAATGATAAATCTGAGCTTCAAGACAAATTGGTCAACCTAATCCTGAGAGTTAATTTTCAATTAAACAATAATACTGTGACTATAGTATCTGTTATCATCTGTTGAGCATCTGTTTCATCAGGCACGCTACTAGGTGCTTTAAAGACTTAGTTTTTTTTTTTTTTTTTTTTGCGGTATGCGGGCCTCTCACTGCTGTGGCCTCTCCCTTTTTGGAGCACAGGTTCCAGACGCGCAGGCTCAGCGGCCATGGCTAAGGGGCCCAGCCGCTCCGCGGCATGTGGGATCTTCCTGGACTGGGGCACGAACCCACGTCCCCTGCATCGGCAGGCGGACTCTCAACCACTGTGCCACCAGGGAAGCCCTAAAGACTTCGTTTTAAACGCTCCAGTAATCCCATGAGGCACGTATTGTTAGCCCTACTTCTTGGCAAAGGAACAAAGGATCAGAGAGGGTGAGGAATCTGACCAGGCTCACACAGGGGAAAGACAGCAGAGTCACTTTCAAAGCCACATGTGAACCATTCTAAGACTACTCCACCGAGCTCTATTTATTCGTTCATCCAACCACATTTATTGAGTGCACGTGGCATGAACAGGCCCATTCTCCTGCACACCTGTGAGTGCTGCTCTGCGAGGGAACCTCCAAGGGGAGGCCCCACTGGGAGGTTTGGTTATAAAGACGGAGCTGCTGGAGACTATCCACCAGGTGATTCAGCCTCTTCCTCTGTTGGTTGATAATTTCCCGGTTGTTGGCAAGGGTGTTAAACAGCGTCTCTCGCTCTGGCACAAGCAGGCGCCTGTTGAGAGCAAGGAGGAAAGAAGTAAATGTGAATGGTTCAAGTAAAGGAACTCCCCACCGAATGGAAAAAAAAAAAAGACTACAACTGTAACAGTGAGAAGACTAAACTGGAGAACCACTAGTGGGAAAGAAACATCAAGAAATTACTAGAACATAAAAAGGGGATGAAAGCCTAACGAGGATAAAGTGTAAGGAGGAAAGAGCAGCTTAGGATGCGCAGGACCGGGCCTATAGCAGAGGACAGCGCAGCCAGACAGAACCTGATGGGTTCCAGAGAAGAAATGGGGGAAAATTCATCCAGCTATATATTTAGGATATGCATATTTCTCTCTATGTAAATTATATGAAATAAAAAGAAAAAGCCCAAGGGTACAGGGAAATCTAGGGAGTCAGTCGGTCATTTCTTCAGAGTGCTGTCAAGAAACAGAGGAATAGGGCTTCCCTGGTGGCGCAGTGGTTGAGAGTCCACCTGCCGATGCAGGGGACACAGGTTCGTGCCTCAGTCCGGGAAGATCCCACATGCCGCGGAGCGGCTGGGCCCGTGAGCCGTGGCCGCTGAGCCTGCGCGTCCGGAGCCTGTGCCCCGCAACGGGAGAGGCCACAACAGTGAGAGGCCCGCGTACGGCCAAAAAAAAAAAAAAAAAAAAAAAAGAAACAGGAATAGCACACGATTTAGCAGCAGGGGGATCACCCACCCAAAAGAATTACAAGAAGACAGGGACAACTGTCCCTTTCTTTCTGGTGACAAGGTAGTTAGTTCAACATATATTTTTAACAGGCATTTCAATAGGGTACAAGGTAATATTTAGAGAAGGGCCCAAAACACAGAAGTGCTAGAAAATTGTACAGATTTAAGCATCTAAACTCTACAGAAAGGGAACTTAAAAAAAGCACATTAAGGGACTTCCCTGGCAGTGCAGTGGTTAAGAATCTGCCTGCCAATGCAGGGGACACGGGTTGAGCCCTGGTCCAGGAAGATCCCACATGCAGGGGAGCAACTAAGCCCACGAGCCACAACTACTGAAGCCCGCGTGCCTAGATAGAGCCCGTGCTCCGCAACAAGAGAAGCCACCGCAACGAGAAGCCTGCATACCGCAACGAAGAGTAGCCCCTGCTCGCCGCAACTACAGAAAGCCCAAGTGCAGAGGGGGGAAAAAAAAAACCACATTAAGTAGAAAATCCATGGGGCTGTTTAAAGGAGAACAAAGAGCCTGACTTCTCTGATAGCATCATGCACTTTTTATTGTTTATTTTCATTCTTAAATTGTTTTATTATTTTATTTTATTGGCCGTGCAGCTTGTGGGATCTTAGTTCCCCGACCAGGGATCGAACCAGTGGCCCCTGCAGTGGAAGCACGGAGTCTTAACAACTGGATCGCTAGGGAATTCCCCATCATGCACTTTTTAAAAAGCCAACTTATTAATTAGCAAAGAGAAATCCAACTGTCAAGCAGAGCAGAATGTTCTCACAGTCAGGTCAAGCCATTCTCTCACGTGGGGAGGAACATGAACTCAGAACCAGGGGAGTAAGCTCTGAAATCCCTAAAGGGGCCCAACTGCCCACGGGGACAAGCGCTCCAGGCACAGAACCTCCCCCTGCCGGTGTCTGGAGGACCAACGTTCACCTCTGTCTCCCCACAGCCATGCTCCTCAGGTCAGGCCCAAAGCCTTCCTCCACACTGTAGAATACAATGTATTAAATTTTGTTTACTGAGTTTTAAATGCCTTCTAGCCCTGCCCCTGACACAACACCCAGGTTGCCCCAGTTAAAAGTCTGTGACCTCACAGCTTTGTAAACAAGTGAATAGATCATTTCCTGGTTTGTTTCCTTACAAGGCTAATCACATTAATCAAGTATAGGTGTTTCAGAAATCTAGCATTTTGAGGGCTGACCTGGTTTTCACATTTCTTGTGGGCACCTTACTGCTTTCACAATGTACTGCATTCTATTCCTTCTGGAAGACACGAGGCATAAAACCAAATATCCACGGATGGAAGATTAGGATAGAAGGTTTTCCTCTACCTCTGTTACCACTCCTCTCACCCTTTTAGTTACCCATACTAATTAGGAATGTTTCCTCCAAAGGAAAATGTGGAATATACAGAAAAGTATAAAAGAAACATTCCTCTTAATCTCGTCTTCCAGGTATAACTGTGAGTATTTTGACAGATTTATTTCCAGCCTTTTCTACATTAGACCTCCACAGTGAGGTCACCTAGTATGACTTTATGTGTTACCTTTTTCATATTTTATATTTTATACCTAATAATTAGTTAATTACAGAATTATATATTTTGTATAGTTCATGTAACACAAAATATATTTAATATGGTTTTTTTGGGGAATATGCGATTCAACGGTTATATAGTATATTCTCTGCATTAAGAAAAAAATGTGACCAGATTTATTGGCCACTCCTGTAACTTTTGGGTAACTGGGTTGAATCCAATTTTTCACTCTCATAAATTCTGCTATAATATAAACTGTTCTATGTAAATTATTGTGAATATTGCTATTATTTCTGTAGAACAAATTTCTAGATGTATAATGACTGGGTCAAAGAGAATGAACCTTTGTAGGGTTTCTTATAAATCCTCCTAAATGATCTCTTAAAAGGGCTACAGCAATTATCTACACAGTGGATGAGAGACCTCGCTCACTTTTGTTTTTTCTTCTGTTCCAGATGCCGATCCCACTCCAAGTCTAGAACATCATTCACATCTTGGACAGCAAATTTCACATACTGATGAAGGCGCCGAATTTCCTACAAGAAAAAAATGAAACGTCAAAGTGACTCAGTTGTCCAGTAGCTTGCAGGAAGGTGTATCAAAACAGTTAAAATGACTTTGAAGTCTTCTTATACTGAGAACCACAATGAAGAAGGAAAACGTAACAGGCTGTAATACAATCATTAGAATGTTATAATTCAAATGAAAAACAGCAGCTCAACCTTTTAAAGCGTGTGACAGAGAGGTGGTGCAAAGAAAAGGGAAACAGAAAGGGCGTATCGGCCTAGGGCCTCTAGGGAACCAATGTTCTTGCTTAGTTCTCATTTTCAGCTCCTGTAAAGTATCTCCACATGGCCTAGGAATTTTCCACTGTCCTCTGTTACTCCGACAGGGCACCCATTTAGCTTTTGCTCTCCCACCCATGAAATTAACTGTAATACAGACAAAATTATTCTACAAAACAGTGCTGAAAATAATTCTGCACCTATCTATTCATAGAGTAGAACACATAAGTCATCTCACCAGTGGGGAAAAACCCATTTCTCAAAAACAGAGAATCGTATCAGCACTAGAAACTGAATTTACCATTATTAAAAGTCTTACCTATTAATTTATTTTAGGCCTGCGATAATTTTCTTTAAATATTGGTCCAGTGTTAACCTTCCTGGCTGTACCATTGGACTCTCAAAAATTAAAAAAACATAGCATTCCATTCATGCAAACAAAGCACTCCATTAAACATGTATACAAATGAAGACAAGGTGCTTTACAGTAGAAAACACTCTTTACATCTGTACAAAGATCTTAATGTGTTTAACTGTATTTTCAAAATTATTTTCGGACAAGGGTACGTGTCCTAACTGAAGAAGAAAACGTCATGTAAAGGAGCCACGCTGATGCTAGGAAGCAGCAGTAACCTTAGCATCAAATGCAAATTTCAACTCAGTGCTCCATGACTGCAGGGGGGCCCTTTACTGTGGACGTGTCACATGTGGCCGTGCCTGTGTGCAGTAGCTGGTCTCGTTTCTTCTGAATGCCCTCCCAACTTTGTCTGCCAGGGAAACTTTTCTTTTAAGGCCGATCACAAATATTTTGTCTGTGGCTCAGCTGCCCCCCATCTGCAACCCCATAGCAACACACCCCACATTATATTTACAAGCCGATCTTTCAGCTGCTGCTTATCCAGTTGTAGTGCAGTGTTGAACACCATAGGCTCTGAGCCAGACTGCCCAGGCTCCAGGGTCCAGCAATTATTAGTGGTGAGGCTTGGGTCGCTCCTGTGTCTCTGATTCCTTATCTTTCTTTTGTAGATGGTATGCATTCAATAAATGCTAGCTATTATTATCTACTTAGCACTGTGGAAAAGAGAAAATTATTTCCCTTGAATGGGGACAGCGGCTCACCCAAAGCTGAATTCCTTTAGTTCGCATGCAGAGCAAGGGGTGAAAAGGCACATAGCAAGAAAGAGTAACCAGATGCAACGTGCAGGCCTGTAATTGGATGAGTGGTAGGCAGGTGGTCAGCACTCTCTGCTAAGAGGGTTACCATCCCCAGGAGAAGGACACACCTAGGAATACCTCAAGGGCAGCAGGACACAGCAGGGTCCCTCAACCTTTCTGGGAGGCCTCCACTGCTTTCACTTTCCTACGGTCAGCGTGCTGACCAGGTGTGGGGTGGAAATGACAGCAACAGTAGAGTCTGCAGCCTCAAATCCTCTGAGGCAGGAGGGGGCTGACCACGCTCACAGAGCCTCAGGTCCCAGGTGCGGAAGGCCAGTGCTGCCACCCCTGCACCCTTTCCTACCTGATTCTAGGGAAACGCAAGGTGGCAGGAGATGACCCCTACTAAAGCTGTGATGCAACAATTTTGAATAAATTGAAAGATGGAAACAAAACTCAGATTTAGCTCAAAGAGAATATAGGAATAATTAAGAATGAGAAAAGTAACTTTGCTAATAGTTACAGGAAGGAGCCCCGGCAGGTAGAAGTTTCGATTCTGGTCCCACTCTTACTAGAATCAACATTACTTTGGGCAAGCTCCTTAGCCTATGACATTCCAGTTCCTTATCTGTACAATGGGATCAGTAACTCTCACCTTGCAGAGCAGCAGATTTTGAAGACTAGAAATAATGTATTAAAAAACACCTCACGGGCTTCCCTGGTGGCGCAGTGGTTGAGAGTCCGCCTGCCGATGCAGGGGACACGGGTTCGTGCCCTGGTCCGGGAAGATCCCACATGCCGCGGAGCGGCTGGGCCCGTGAGCCATGGCCGCTGAGCGTGCGCGTCCGGAGCCTGTGCTCCGCAACGGGAGAGGCCACAACAGTGAGAGGCCCGCGTACCGCAAAAAAAAAAAAAACACCTCACAGGGCTTCCCTGGTGGCGCAGTGGTTAAGAATCTGCCTGCCAATGCAGGGGACGCGGGTTCGAGCCCTGGTCTGGGAAGATCCCACATGCTGCGGAGCAACTAAGCCCATGTGCTACAACTACTGAGCCTGTGCTCTAGAGCTCACGAGCCACAACTACTGAGCCCGTGTGCCACAACTACTGAAACCCACGCGCCTAGAGCCCATGCTCCGCAACAAGAGAAGCCACCACGATGAGAAGCCCGTGCACCGCAATGAAGAGTAGCCCCTGCTCGCTACAACTAGAGAAAGCCTGCGTGCAGCAAAGAAGACCCAGTGCAGCAAAAAATAAATAAATAAACAAATACATTTATTTAAAAAAAAAGAAAAATCCCCTCACAGAGTATTTGGTGCCCAATGAACAGTTGCTAGTTTAATAATTATTATTCCTGATTTGATTTCTAAATATATCTTTTTCAACAGCTACTCTCTACCAATCTTAAAGTTTAATTAAGAATTATGTTTTTGTTTAATCCAAAAAACCTTAAGTGGGAAAGTGCCATTTTCTTTGTGACAGTGAAGGGAGTCTACGCCAAGTGGGTCAACACTCGCAGGAAATGAACAACTTTGTACAAGCAGCTGGGCAAGCCTGTACCCCCCAAAGGAGTCTGTTCTCAGCAGCTCTGGCGGGGTTCTCCTACCTGGAGCTGAGCCTCACTCCTGGGGTCCAGCGGCCTCTTATAGAGCAAGTGCAGATACCCAGAGTCACGGTTTCTCTCATTTTGTTCTCTGGCTTCTTCAACACCAGCAAAGCCCTCAAGTAAAGTTGTTTTCAGGGTACTTATATCTCCATGAAGAGACTAGAAAAGGTACGAGGATGAGTTGATACAAAAGCGGTATTTCCAAGAAATAAACCTTTCTTTCTAGATCAAGGAAGGTGGTATTTCTCAAATATTTAACACGATGAACATACGAATATAGCAAAAAGTATATTTCACTGCTTGGAAAGAAAGATACTAACGTTCATTTTTTTTCCTTCCTCATTATAAAAAATACATACTCTAATGATCAGAAACTCAGGAAATAAGACAAGTACTGGTAATCCTGCCATCTAAAGATGATCACTGTTAAAACCGTGGAGAACTTTCCTCTTTCATTTTTTTTTTTTAATTTTTAAAAATTTTATTGAAATATAGTTGATTTACAATGTTTCAAGTGTACAGCAAAGTGATTCAGTTATATATACATATATATATATATATATATATATATATTCTTTTTCAGATTCTTTTCCATTATGGGTTATTACAAGATATTGAATCTAGTTCCCTGTGCTCTACAGCAGGTCTCGTTGTCTATCTACTTTACATACAGTAGCATCCATTAATCCCAAATTCCCAAGTTATCCCTTCCCCACCCTTGAGAACTTTCCTCTTTCCAAGCGTGTTATTTAAGACCAGAGCTCTGGAGTCAGGCAGTCTGAACTGGGATCCTGGCTCTATAACTCAGTAACTGGGTGGCTTTGGGCAAATTACTTCACCTCTCTAAGCCTTGGTTTCCTGTTCTTGCAAAACAGAAAGAATAATAGTGCCTATCAGGCAGAAAAGCTGTGAGGATTCAGTGAGATAATATAGATATGCCTGGCACATAGTGAGTAGTGATAATTGTAACACAGTAAATAGACAGTTAACAACAAATATTTGTTATTTTTATACTGTATATGCTCTTAAGTATCCTGCTTTTACCTTAAACCTAACCCTTCATAACCTAACAATTTACTAGAAAAGACAGCAACTTTTCTCCTGTACATGACCATCAGTATCTTCATGAAAGTCAGCTTTTATACCAAGAAAAAAGCTTAGTAAATTTTCAAACATATCTAAACCAAGTTAACAACTAGAATCAACTTTTCTGGAGCGCCTGCTGAGTGTACATAGAATCGCTGGAATAACGGGCCCAAAGCCACATAGTTTATTACGAAGTGCTCAAGGTAGGATTTGAAGTCAGGCATTCCCAGGTAAACCACTCATCCACACAGAAAACAACACTGGTGGCTCCTGAAGCGAGAAAACATACACATCCGTGGAGTATGAGGACAACGATTTGCAAATGTGCAATTCAACTTAGGAAGTAAAACGCAAACCTCTGTGGTCTCCTTAATCTCCAAAAGAAAGGTGCGCAGGTCGTCCGATTCTGTTCGCAGCGTCCTCATCTCCTCAGAAGTGCCCACTTGGAAACAGGCTTTGGAAGTGCGGGCTTTCAACTCTTCCAACTCCTTCTGAAAGTGAGTGATCTGTAGAGGCCACAAATGAGGAGACGGCTCAGTCCGAATGGCACGGCAGTCGTGTCACTGCTCCCGGGCCCGCTAACGGCGCAGACTCCCGGGACGTGCCAAGGCTCAATGCCAGAATAGAACAGTCACGTAGGAGTCCACACTCAGGGCCAGTCAAGTCTCGCTATCAGAGCTACTTCTGGAAAAATCTGCAGGAACAAATTTACCTCCTCCCCGATTCCAGCCATCACAGGATCTGACTCTTTCCACTGATGCCCCTGCTTTTCTGTAACAGGAGGCTGAAGTGATTTCGCCTGAAACGAAAGGCAAAGGTTTTAAAGTGCACCCCACACCCCAAGCGATGGCTTCCCGGAGCAGGTGGCTCAGTGTCTATCACAGGGGCAGCGCTCTCACAGTACCGTCACCGTCCCACCATTCACTCTTTTGAACCCGTATTTACCGGGTACCTTCCTGGTATAAGATACGCTCAAGGTAGATGAGGTCCCTACCCTCAGGGAACTCACATTCTACTGGGACAAGACAGATAATAAGAAGTAAACAACTCAGGTAATTTCAGCTAGTGATAAGTGATATGAAAAAAGTAAACAGCAACATAGAGAGGGAATAAAAGTGGGCACTGCTTGACAGGAGACAGCCCCAAAGCCCTCACTGAGCACTGCCTCTGCGCTGAGACCTGAAGAAAGGGAGAGAGCTACGGGAAGCTCTAGGGGAAGCACCTCCAGGCAGCAGGGAGAGCAAGTGCAAAGAATCTGAGGTAGGAAAGACTTGGGCAAGTTTGAGGCAAAGATATAAAGTGAATGTGGGCACATCAAGTCAGGGAGGAAGCGGGGGGCAGGCAGAGGCAGGCCGCGTAAAGCTATTCCAAGGAGCCTGGATTTTATTCTAAGTGTGCTGGAAAAGTACTAGAGGAGTTTCAGGAGAGTTCAAACTCTTCTCTGATTTATGATATTAAAAGATCCCTCCTACTGCTCAATAGAGCATGGATGACAGTGACAGGTAGGAAAAGAAACAGGAAGAGGAGTCAGGAGGCTAATGAGGGAAGAGATGATAATGGCCTGAAATACGATGTTAGCGGGGGACACAGATGTGGATTTACGACGTATGACACATCACAGAGCAGAGCTGGCAAGACCTTTGCTAGTATGGACTGGGGGAGGTGCTATTAAAGAGAGGAATCTAGGATGACTTCTGGACTGGGGGTAGAGCAGACTACCTGGTTAGTGCTGCTTACTGAGGTGGGAATACTAGAAAAGGAACAAGTTCTGGGGAAGACGGAAATCAAGAATTCTGCTTTAGAGACATCATAACTTGAGAGGGCTTTCAGATTATTTGATACCTACAGCAATGAACACATGGAGAGTTTTCAGACTGCATACGCATTCACTAAAACAGCTTTATTGAATAAATGCCACGTGTCATGCTTTGTGCCGAAAGCTACACCTGTAAACCGGCCATTTACCGTGGAGCCTGTACAGGTGTGTGCTGGGGGCAGGAAGGAGGTTGACTGGGAGAGGGACAGAAGGGACAGACATGACTCGTGTTCTGAGGGCACTCAAGTAATCAAGTGGGAAATGGACAGAAAACGCTCTTTAAGTTAAACCATAAAAATAAATGGAGATGATAGACTGCAGATCTAAATATGAAAAGTAAAATAATAAAACTTTCAGAAAACATCTTTTTGACCTTGGAATAAGAAATAATTTCTAAAACAGAACACAAAAAGCACTCATTGTAAAAGAAAAATTGATATATTGAATTATACTAAAATTAAGAACTGCAGTCATCGGAAGACACCCCAAAGAGAATGTGAAGGCAATTCAGAGAGTGAGAAAGTACTAGCATTTGCATTATATGTACGTGTTTGCACATGCATGTGCATATCCAACAAGGAACGAACTCTTACAGATCACTAAGAAAAAGACAACCCAAAGGACACCCTGTAAAAGAAGACAGTCAAATGGCTAAGTCATATGAAAAAAAACCCCTGAATTTTACTAGTCATCAGGGAAATACTAATCAAAACCACAAAATACAACAACAATAAACAATAAAAAATACAAAGACTGGTGATGATGTGGAGCAGCTGAACTCACAGGCTCCTACAAGGAAGGTACTGAAGGGGAATATATGAATATCCTATGACCCGACAATTCCACTCCTAGGTATCTGCCCAACAAAAACGCATACACAGGGCTTCCCTGGTGGCGCAGCGGTTGAGGGTCCGCCTGCCGATGCGGGGGACGCGGGTTCGAGCCCCGGTCCGGGAGGATCCCACGTGCCGCGGAGCAGCTGGGCCTGTGAGCCACGGCTGCTGAGCCTGCATGTCCGTCCGGAGCCTGTGCTCCGCGACGGGAGAGCCCACGGCAGTGAGAGGCCCGTGTACCGCAAAAAAAAACCACAAAAAACAAAAACGCATACCCAAAGACGTCAACTAGTACGGTCGTAACCACACTATTCACAATGACTTAAACCCGGAAGCTACTCAAACGCCTGTCAAGGATGCAATGAAACTTGTAGTAGAGTCGCCCAATGAATTCCATACAGCAACAATGATACAGAAAAAGCTCACAAACATAATGTTGAGCAAAACAGTCAGACACAAGAATATATACTGTATGATTCCACTTTACAGGAGGTACAAACAGGCTAAACTAAGCTATGCCGCTAGAAATCATAACAGTGGGACCCGTTTGGCAAGAGCTGTGACCAGAAAGGTGACCATGAGGGGGTCTCTGGGACCCTAGTACGTTCTATTTCTTGCTCTGGGTGTTAGTTACCAAGGTGTATTCAGCTGGTGTCAATTCACTGAGGCGGACATGTGTCATATGTATCCTTTTTTACCCCCATGTGTATTCTGTTAGTAAAAAACTAAGTAACTAAAATAAACTGAGTAGTTATAGAAAGAAAAAGAAAAAGAAGGCAGTGGGTAGATTTCTTGGTTACTTTGGGAATGACAGGAAAAAATCAGGTGCTACACCACAGTCTTCAGACATACAGAGAATCCAACAAACGGAACATAACATGGATAAGCTCAGGAACCAGCAGAGCAAACAATTCTAAGACTCTAGGGTTGAGATAAACGGCTTTTATGAGCTCACGTTACCAGTATTCCAAGATCATACTCTGGTATTTCCTATCACATAATCCTATATACTATTTCAAAGGAGTGAATTCTAAACCACAAAAAACCGTTTTATAAACATGTATGTTCTGGGCAGTGAACGAATAAACACAGCATTGCAGGTTGAGTTTAAACATACCTGGGGAGAGCCTGACTTGGCCACTGGAGGGGTGATCCTAGGTGATTTCTGTACCACCGAGGGCACTGGGCTTGGGCTGCCCTGAGCAGATCGCCCTGCCAGAACAAGAAGTCAGTTAAAACCAACGGTATTCGTTCCCATTATTTCTCCTCTATCACGAACATCCTTTCCTCAACTCTAAAAAAGAAAAGTTTCTCGTTGTCCTTAGCGCCCGTTTACGGTCCCTGTTACCAAGAGTGACACCCACAGTTCCCAAATAACTAAACGACACCGATTACGTTGTAAAACAGGAAACTCCTTTGTAAAGCAGGGAGAACTGGAGTGCCTCTGATAATAGGTATGTGGAAGGTGTGCAGGCCCAGGGGGCTGTCCACTTGGCCCATCCTTACTCCCCGCAGAGGCTCCTGATGCACCTCTGGGAACTGGGGGCAAAGTTTAAAGACCACCAGGACCGTGATCCCCGTCACCCTGTAGCAACTCACAAGGTCTCCAGGACCCTCCCGGAAGCCTCTAGGACAAGTCTCACCCTGTCACGCATTAGAATCACCTACTAGGAGTTCTTTAAAAAAATGCACCAAAACTCATACCCAAGCCTCATCTCCAGAGAGCCTGATTAGATGGTTAGGGAGGGGGTCCCCCACCGCGTCCAGTGTACAACTGGGATTGCAATCCAATAATCCAAGACCCACCAAACTGTAAGAATTAAATATGTCAATGGGGGTAGGGAGATCTGGGTGGTAAGCGGTGGAAACGGAGAAAATGTACGTGTGTCACGGTACATCTCCTCTCTCCCAAACTGTAAAGACATGGGAAAAGACTAAAGGAAGGCTTGTTCATTTTTGGGGTCACAGACAGGTGCTTTTCAGAATTTGATGACAAGTTCCAGAATGAGGCGACTTCGGCAAACGCCACAAGGCAGCCCTTTCTCCTGAGACATAGGTAAGAGAGAAGATTTCAGGAATTTCACAGCTCAATGCTCGCTCAATATCTATCAAGATAAAATTATTCCTGACGTTCAAACACCAAATGGCTACCCAAATATGTCTGGCTAGGTATTATCACTGGAATTCATAGAAGCAGCCAACTTAAAAACTGCAACAGATCTGACAGACACCATCCCAACCACGTGAGCAAACTGCCAGCACTCACATCAGGACAAAAGGAAATCGTGCGACGTGACGCACATCACCTGTGTGGTATGACTGCTCAAAATGTTTCACGTGAACCTCGCCATGTGGAAACTCTCAAATCCAACTTGAGGGGCCGTCCACAAAACTAACTGACCTGTGACCCCTTCACGAATGTTAATGTTGAGAAAGACAAAAAAGGTGAGAAACCGGTTGAGACTAACGAGACAAAAGCGGAATATAACGTGTGGCCCTTGAGTGGATCCTGGATTGGAGGGGGGAGAAACGACCACAAAGAACATTAAAAGGACAGCTGTGGAAAGGCCAATACCAGCTGTAGACTGGATTACTGCTAAATTTCCTCAGTGTGACAATGTATTGAGTGCCCTTATTTTTAGAAAACATACTGGAGCTCCTAGGGGTGAAGTGTTTCATGTCTGCGATTAACTTTCAAATGTTTCAGAAAAAAAAATCACGTTAAAAAGGAAAGACATAAAGCAAATGGTGCAAAACATTAGCAAGTGTTGACTCTCAGGGAAGGGCATGGTATTAAGAATATAATTTATGCAACCTTTCTGTAGGCTTGAAAGAAGAAAGAGATAGGCTGGGTACATTTACTCATGGGGTTTTATAATGCACTTCAACTTGGCTATAATCATTACTCCCATTTATGGTCTTTCTTTAATAAATGTGCTTGCGGTAGCGCTGAGTGTGGAAACCCAAAGATAGTCATCAGAGGAGATAAGCATAAAGCCACCGTCGGCTCCTTCTCATCTATGCGGCTTAAAGAGTTGCTCTGTGACTGGCCTTCACGTAGGGCAGGCTCCGCGTGAAGATAAATGTCCCACAACAAGATGGAGACACCATGGCAGCACTGAGGCCACTGTGAACCTTCCCAATCCAGAGTACAAAAGCCACAGGACTTCAGTGTGAGTTACAGGAAGCGAGAAAAAGGATCTAAACAACAGTCCTTAAAAGTAAGGATTGTTAAACAACTTGGAAAAATTTTTTTTGGCTGTGCCGTGCAGCTCACAGGATCTTAGTTCCCCAAACAGGGATCGAATCCGCGCCCTTGGGAGTGAAAGCGCGAAGTCCTGACCACTGGACTGCCGGGGAAGTCCCACAACTTGGAAAAATATTCATCTGGGAATTCAGGATTGAGCTCTAAAGCAGTTTGCTTAAAGTCATACCCGATACTGAGGAAGAGACTGAGGACTTGGATGACAAGGAACTGGATGATGCCGTGAGAGGTGCAGGGTGGCTGAGAGGTCCAGAGGACGCTGGCTTGGAGGCCGAGGAGAATGGCAGCACTGAGGGTGCGCTCTGCGAGTTGTGAACAGGAGCAGAGGTGGCTGCGGCCGTGAACCTGAAAATGGAAGCCCGAATGGGTCAAGGTGGCCTGCTGCTGTGACATCCTTTCACACTGGTCATGAGCGGTCATCAAAGGACAACTTACTATCCATACTTTTTTGCCTTCAGGAAATGCAAACATTTAGCCATTTCTTATAAAAGCTGAAAGCTGCATGAAAGCATTTATCATCTGCTTATCTGGAATGAAAAATTCATTGAAAATATCTACTAAGTACTTAAACAGGATGATGAAGCTAAGTTTATCATGGTATAAAACATTTATTGTCGATTCTATCAAGCTGAGTAAAGAAAGAGGGTGGGGCTCTACTGGACTTAGGAGAGTTTAGTGCTCTCCCTTTGCCAAGGAAATTACTGAGAACTCGTTGTGGGGTGATCGTCTCTGGGGAATGAGGAAGGAAGAGGAGAGCAGGTCACCGTCTTTGGGATGCTGAGCATCTACTGGGCAGGGGAGGTAAGTTTCACCTAAAGAGCAAACGTCCGTGAACAACGTAAACGTCCAGCATCAGACGACTGGTCGGGCAAATAAATTATGGTGTGGCCACAAAATGGAATACTACGCAACCTTTAGAACGACGTGGCTGCCCGGCAAATTTAATATTAACAATGACAGCGGCCAGCAGCCCCTTCAGAGTAATAAGAGATAATACGGAAGAGTGGGGGAAAACTGGTAGTGTTTACTCTCAACGGCTATCTTAGGAAGGGTTACAAGGTATAAGGGATCACTTCTCTCAAGAAGCTTACATGCTAGTGGTGAGAACAAAAGAAGCAGATAAAGAAGTGAAAAAGAAGGTATGAGTGAGTTAGTAGGACCCAGATCTAGAGGAAAGTGGAACACCACGCTGAAGTGTTTGGATTGTACTCAAAGAGCAATGAGAAGCCGCTGGGGCCTGCCGTCTGACGTATCTACAACTTCACAAGATCACTCGGTGGCTTTGTGGAAAACAGTTCGGAGAGTCAAGAGTGGACACAAGGAAGAAAAAGGACTAGAGACGTTCATTTTCCTTAAGGGATATACGGTCTGTGTTGCTTCATTTTTTAAAAGTAAGGAATATCTCCTACACTTAAAACCTGAAAAAGCAAAACAAGCATTTAAACATAAACTTCTAATAGTTAAAAAAAAAATTCTAAGAGACATCTCTGGACTCTGTGCACTGATGAAATGCAAAACTTTATGTTGTTTGAATTTTTACCATTTGCAAGTATTACTATGGGAAAAAGGAAGAGAAAATCTATTCAATAACTCCGCTCACAGCGACTCTATTTCTAGTGAATAACAAGCGATATTTCTACCCGTCAAACTTTTTTTTTTTTGTGGTACGCGGGCCTCTCACTGTTGTGGCCTCTCCCGTTGCGGAGCACAGGCTCCGGACGCGCAGGCCCAGCGACCATGGCTCACGGGCCCAGCCGCTCCGCCGCATGTGGGATCTTCCCGGACCGGGGCACGAACCCGCGTCCCCTACATCGGCAGGCGGATTCTCAACCACTGCGCCACCAGGGAAGCCCTCTACCCGTCAAACTTTAAGTGTTACCTACTTTTCGCTAAGGTTGACCTTGACTGCAGAGGCTGATGGTGGGAAGGTGGCCTTCATTCCTGTGTTTGCAGCAGACACGCTTGGCATTGGCGTGCTTTCCAGGGTAGGCTTAAAACCCGACGATCCAAAGGAGAATGAGGCAGCTGAGGGTGCCATGGGAGAGGCCGCAGGGGTGAGTACGAGGGAGGCTTGAGAAGGAGGGGCAAAAGAGAAGGAGGGTGCTCCAGGGCCCAAGGCTGCTTTGGAATTGTCCGAGGCACTGGAACACGGAGGGGCCTCCCCAGTGACAGAACCAGATGACTTCAAGGATGCAGAACCAAAGGAGAACACAGCAGGGGCTCCAACGGCAGAAGGCAAAGAGAAGGTGGGGGTGGGGGCAGCCGGTGAGGAAGGCAGAACAGAGGCAGGAGCTATGGCCGCTGCTGCATCGAGCTTCTGCGGGGCCTGAGACGAGGTGGGGGTGGTAGGGGTACTTCCTGCAATGAGAAATACGGAGAAAAAGGAAGGGAGAAGTTAACCCCGGAACAGGGGAGGTCCACATCACAGAAAGCAAGTGGGTTTGTGGAAGAATGAAGCCAGAAATAATGGTTCTCGTTCCACAGGGAAAAAAAAAAGGGAAATGGAGTTGATGTTGGACTTTCCATAGCAAACATTCCGTATGGTAAGATGTCCAAAACTTTGAAGGAAAAAGGAAATGCAAAAAGACATTAGACTTATAGGACTTCACGAACACACACTTGAGTAATGTAGAAAAAATACACTTCTCGATGTTACCGTGAAAAATAAGTTATTCTGCAATATTTTATTATCAGGAAAAAAATTTAATTCAGACTTACGCCTCATAATAGTCACTAAAACAACTCCAGGTTAATTAAAGACACACACATATACAAAAGCATATATATAACTATATCTCAAAACAAAGGAGGCAAAAAGTGAGTTGTCTCTTAGAGTCTATCAACTTGATAAGCCTAAAAGTGACAAAACAAAAAAATCAAAAAAAACAAAAGATATGACAATGTACAGAAATAGTTATACAACCAAAAGGTAAATGAAAAAAAATTTGCAGCAAATGACAATAGGTTTTATATTTTTTTTAAAGCTCATACAAATTGAGATTTTAAAAATTTTGAGACTTTAATAGATATAACCTGGGCATCTAATGCACAAAAAGAAAATATATTCAATCTCTCTAATCAAAGAAATACAAATTTAAATGAGGCGTATTTTTGGTTGTCCTCTAAATTATCAAAATAAAAATACATATAATCCCCTATGTTTGAAAGGGTAAAACAAACCTGAAACTTTTTATCACTACTAGGTACCTTTTTAGCACTGTCTTTTAGAAAGCATTTTAGCTTTATGTCTCAAAAATCATAGAACATGTACCTAGTAATCCCAATTTTAAGAATAAAGACTACAGAAATAACCTAAAAAATGAAAAAGATATTTAATACAACCCAAATGGTAAAATATATTCAACAGAGTGTTAAACACTCCTAAATGAATCATAAAGCTTATCTAAGAACCTGGAAAACACTTAAAATTTAAATAAAAGACCGGCATACCAATCATGTATACAATATAATCACAACGATGAAGAAAGATGTTTATGAAAAAACACTGAAAGAGAATACCATAAAAGGCAAGTTTAAAATTTTTTCTATTTTCCAAACTTTCTATAAAGTAAACATGTTAATTCTCCAACTTAAATAACTAACACTAAGAAAGCAGTGTTTTTTTTATCAATACATTTATGGGTCTTGGTTCCTCCAAAGTGTCAGAGATGACAGCTTATCTTCACTATGTCTAAAGCAAGGAAATACTTAGGATACAGCTATGGAAATGCCACTTTCTGAAAACAACGACCCCCAGGTAAACTGTCACTTCTATGATAGTACATAATGCAAGCCTATCTATTCTGTTAAAACTTCCTTTACACAATAAATATGGAGCCAACAACAGCTTAACCTCTTTAGAGACCCGAGCATATGTGTTAATCACTTCCATGCATTTAGTAGACCAATAGAAAAAGCATATGCCAAACCCCAAAGAAACCACAGGCATCTTCCCCACTGCAAATGGAGCTAAACATCTGAAAACCACCACATGCTGCTATTTGTGGTCATTCGGCCCGGCATCCTTGGCACCGGAGTGTGGAAGCGAGCGGAACCGCTGATGTCCTCTGAACCCGTGAGCCAGCCTCCAGCTAGAGCTGGTGAACTGGTGGGACACCTCCTCCCCCTTCAGTGGCTCTCTTCCTCTCATCTAAGCATGGCTGTCACCTCTGGGCTCAGCATGAGGGAACACGGGGCTCGTCTAGGAGAGGCAAACAGTGAAACTGGTCTTCGCTTGTGCTCGGGGAATGAGGGGCTCGCAGCAAGTCCCTCACTCTGAGCCGTGCTCAGGAACAAGCATCATCCCACAGGCTCCCGACTTCACGGGGCACACCGCTCGTCACAGACAGACCCAGCAACTGAGTGTGGGTCGTTCATGGGACTCAGGACCACTTAAGGGGGAAAAGATAACTCAGAGCACACACTGCAGATAAGCAGACATCCCAACACAACAGCACTGATACAGTCTATGCAAAAGGCACCCGGTATGTTCCTTGGGGTCACAATGCCAGCTGATAGGAGCCCAAGTATCTGAGTGGCTCTATTCATGAAGTACAGCTCACTCTGCATTGGGAAGCAGTGAGAAAGGATCCCCTAAGTGTTCCCCACCACATCCAACCCAACTGGTCAGCACTTCTTCCTAGGCACAGAATTGGTGGCAGTAAGAGCTTTTCTAGCTATATTAGAAGAGACAAACCTTACTAGTTATATACTCACAGAATTCAAGAAGAGAAATATTAGTAAAATTCCAAAATATGAAACAATGCCCTTCTAAAAAGTTCATTTTGTTCTCACAAGTGAGACACTGCCACTGTGAAAATTTTGACAATGCAGATTGGCATTTATAGGCATGCATTTATGTATGTGAAGTATATGTACCAAAATGCTGGCTGGCTATTGCTTGCTGGGTTCTGAAGTGATTCTGACTTTGTACTTTTTCTAATTTTTCTCCAATAAACATATATTACTTAAGTGATATCTACAAAGAGGAGGGGAAAAAAAAAAACCTAAAGAAAATTAAATGCAAAGAGAAAATTCCCATGTTCTCATCACCCGGCAATAGCCACTATTTAGATTTTAACATCTTTCAAGTATTTTTTCTATGTAGATATTTTTCTCATTAAAAAAGGAATCAGAGTGTACAGTGCTCTTTTACGATATGTCCTGTCTTTCCTTGTCCATAAATATAACATTTTTGATAGTTACATGGCATTTCACTGTACGGATGCACAATCATTTATCTAACCAACCTCTCAGGATTAAACATGTTAGGTTTCAGACCATATACTATAGGGTCTTACAATAGGATACTGTCAGTAAATTACCTAATGGGATCCATCGGGCTGAGATTCCTTTTTC
The DNA here is from genome assembly GCF_026419965.1 of Kogia breviceps. Taxonomy (NCBI): domain Eukaryota; kingdom Metazoa; phylum Chordata; class Mammalia; order Artiodactyla; family Physeteridae; genus Kogia; species Kogia breviceps. The sequence goes on from NC_081317.1 coordinate 5,171,419, forward strand.
TCTAAAGTAAAGGTTGGAGAATAAAGCTTGGGGGTGAGAGAAGGCAAGTATGTGCACGTGTCTGAGGAAAAGATTACTCCTGCCTCGGTAAGACAGACCGGCTGATCAAGATAACCACCCGTGCGACCTCACAGCATCCATCCCGGCAAGTACTCCCGACCAAGCCCTCGGTACCCCGTCTCGGCCAAAATGGGGGGAGGCACGCACCTGATGACTTGGGTTGTCGCTCTCCTTCCAATGAGAGCCGCTCTGGTGTCCTGAGCAGGGACCTAACACCAGGATTTTGATTGATCATGTAAAATGGACAAAGCACACCGTCTGTTGAAAGTAACATAAGAACTGGAGCAGGAGGAAGAGTCTTCTCATCATCTGTTAGAAAAGAAAAAAAAAAGGTGATAAAAGGGCCAAGTCGATTGAAGGGCCTGGCCCGGAAGCAGGAGACTGCCGGAAGCAAAAGACGCTTCACAGGACGCATCTCTGCAGTAGCTCGAGTTGGTTTGTTCTGATTTGGATCTGTACAGCCTTTTATGAAACAGCTCCTTAAAGAAGAGCTACTGCCATGATCAGATGGCCACCGTCCCGCCAGCCCTACAGGGAAGCCCTAGCCCTCCTGCAGTGGCTCTGACTCCCAAAGCTCCGATTTTTACGTGCGTCCCGGTGTTTGGGAGGTAGGTTTAGCATTCCCCTGACCAAGACAGGAGTCTCCAGGAAGTGACTCCTTTAGTAAAAAAAAAAAAAAAAAAAAGACAGATGAGCCTCTTTGGAAAACACACGGTAGGGCACAGAGAAGTGAGTCCCACTGCTTTATATTCATGCAGTTGAATCACAAGCATGTATTTTGTCAATTAAGTATTTACGAGAATCAGAGTAAATGAGCTAATCAGATCAAACAGCCTGACCAGGGAAAGGACAAGGAACTCAGTGGTGTCTGACGGGTACACCTTTCTGAAACGAAGCACAGAGAATATGGCTTTTTGTAAACAAATATTTTTTCCCAGTTTTACTGGGAAAAACCTGACAAACATCGTATGTATTTACGGTACACAACACGACGATCTGATGGATGTGTACACTGTGAAATGGCCGCCACAGCCAGGCTAATTAACACATCCAGCGCCTCACGTACTTTACCATTGTGTGTGTGTGGTGAACATTTTTAAAAAATTTTTTATTGGAGTAGAGTTGATTTACAATGTTGTGTTAGTTTCTGCTGTGCTGAATCAGTTATGCATATACGTATATCCACTCTTTTTTAGATTCTTTTTCCAGATAGGTCATTACAGAGTACTGAGTAGACCCCTGTGCTATAGGGTAGGTCCTTATTAGTTACCTATTTTATATACAGTAGTGTGTCTATGTTAAGATCTACGCCCTTAGTAAATTTCAAGTATAGATCCCCAGACCTTACTCATAATATAATTGAAAGTTTCTACCCTCTGACCAACATCTCCCCACTTCCTCCACCCTCTAGTCCCTGGCCACCACCATTCTTGCTCTCTGCTTCTGAGTGTGACTTTTTTAGATTCACATATAACTGAGATCATGCAACATTTGTCTTTCTGTGTCTGGCTTATCTCACTCAAGGGCCATCCATGTTGTTGCAAATGGCAGGTCTTCCTCTTTAAGGCTGAACAGTCCGTTGTATATACGTATATAACACGTTTCCTCTAGCCATTCATCCACTGATGGGCACTTCGGCTGCTTCCAAATCTTGTCTGCGGTAATAACATCGCAATGAAGACAGAAGCGCAGCTGTTGCTTCAAAATCCTGATTCCGTTTCCTTTGGAAAGGGAAGTGCAACTGCTGGCTCTCATGGGAGTTCTAGTTTTAATTTTCTGAGGAGCCTCCATGCTCTATTCCATACCGGCTGCACCAGTTTACATTCCCACCAGCAGTGTATACAAGGATTCCCTTTTCTCTGGGGCTTCCCTGGTGGCGCAGTGGTTGAGAGTCCGCCTGCCGATGCAGGGGACACGGGTTCGTGCCCCGGTCCGGGAGGATCCCACGTGCCGCGGAGCCTGCGCGTCCACAGCCTGTGCTCCGCAACGGGAGAGGCCACAGCAGTGAGAGGTCCACATACCGCAAAAAAAAAAAAAAAAAGGATTCCCTTTTCTCCACATCTTTGCTAATACTTGGTATCACTTAGCTTTTTTTTTTTTTTTTCTTTTTTTTTTTTGCGGTACGCGGGTCTCTCACCGCTGTGGCCTCTCCCGTTGCGGAGCACAGGCTCCGGACGCGCAGGCTCAGCGGCCATGGCTCACGGGCCCAGCCGCTCCGCGGCACGTGGGATCCTCCCGGACTGGGGCACGAACCCGCGTCCCCCGCATCGGCAGGCGGACTCTCCACCGCTGCGCCACCAGGGAAGCCCCACACTTAGCTATTTGATAACAGCCGTCCTAACAGGTGCGAGGTGATAACTCGTTATGGTTTGGATGTGCATTTCCCTGGCACTTAGTGACGCTGAGCACCTTTTCACGTACCTGTTGGCCATTTGTACGTCTTCTTCGGAAAAATGTCTATTCAGGCCCTCTGCCCATTTTCTAATCAGGTTGTTTACTTTGTTTTATTTTGCGGTTGAGCTGTATGAGTCCCTTATGTATTTTGGATGTTAACCCCTTATCAGACATACGGTCTGTAATTCTTTGTTCCCAATTCCACAGGCTGCCTTTTCGTTATATTGTTGGTTACGCTGTTTCCTTTGCTGTCTCTCTTTTTTGTTATTCTCTTACTTTATTTTTCATACAATGTTTAAAGGTCACACTCCATTTACAGTTATTACAAAACATTGCCCATGTTCCCCATGTTGTACAATACACCCTTGTAGCCCGTCTTACACCCAACAGTTTGTACCTCCCACTCCCCCACCTCGACATTGCCCAGCTCTTCCCTCTCCCCACTGGTAACCACTAGTTTGCTCTCTGGATCTGTGAGAAAAAATACGTCTTGTCTCACTGTCACATTTCACGGGACTGCGGCCCTGCTGAGCCTCAGCAAGGGGAGAAGACGGACTCAGAGCACGCGCTCAGGCCCCATATGGAAGCCCGTGCCTGAGGCCTCCATTTTCTAACCAGGCCTTCGAAGCAAGTGTTGGTATGCAGCACCCACGTGCCGTGGGGTGCTGTCCCCTTGGGAGGCACTGGGAACCTGGAAGGGGCACAGAGACACAGCTATGAAGTCAGCACTGTGTATGTCAGCCATATTCTAAAGCACACACAGACACGCCAACACTCAGATACTCAGACACACAGAGTATGTGGCCTCGGTCAATGAATATCCATTCAAATTAGATGAGCGTTGTGTAACACACTCTCTCACTCTTTAAGTAGAAACATGGTACAACAAGTTAAAAGTGCACAGCAGAGTAGACTCTACCATGAAAACGTAGAGTTGGATTTGAATATTAACCACGATGGGAAGAAGAGTTCTTCTGCGCTAAGCTATGTTAGGCTAGACTTACTGATGGTGATTTCCACTTGGTTGGTGTAATCTATGGCAACGCCCATGGGCAAGGAATCATCACTCTTGTCTGTCACAGGCAGTTCAGCTCGGCTAGAATCCTCCAGCAGCCAAGATTCCCAATTATTCTGGACAAAAGAACAAGAAGAAGAAAATGCCATGTTGGTTAGAGCATTCTCCAGCGCTGCTCAACAGGAGAGAAGAAAAAAGACAGCTCACGTGGTTTAGAGTTAGGTGTTGACTGAGACTCTGAAATCTGGAAAAACAGTCTAAAAGCTATGAGTCCCCCAGCAAGCGAGGGGTTACTTTTCCAAGTCAACCTCCCTGTCTGTTCCTGGCATACGAAGTTCCTGCCTTGTGAATAAATAACCACTACTGTGAACACTCTCTGAAGTATCGTCCACCACAACTAGGTAGACTCCTGAACACACAGGGTAAATCTCATAGCTGCACTAAGCCAGTCAGTAGCTGCTCCTAGAAATCTGGGACGGAAACCAGGATCTCCAGGGGATCTCTAGTGAGGTCTTGAGAGAGCAGCTTATAAAGATGGCCAGATGCCCTGTGCGCACTCGACCACAGAGACAGAAGGTAACCTTAGTTCTTGTCTTCCCAGTTCCTGGTGTCAGTTCCTCACACTGGCCAATCTTCCTACCACTGGATTCCTTGAGAAACCACCCCATCTTTCCAATAAACTCCCCTTTCATTCAAGTTTGCTTGAGTGGGATCTGTTCCTTGCAACAAATGATTCCTGGTTTTAAAAAATCTAACCTTTCGGGGGCTTCCCTGGTGGCGCAGTGGTTGAGAGTCTGCCTGCCGATGCAGGGGACGCGGGTTCGTGCCCCGGTCCGGGAGGATCCCACATGCCGCGGAGCGGCTGGGCCCGTGAGCCATGGCCGCTGAGCCTGTGCGTCCGGAGCCTGTGCTCCGCAACGGGAGAGGCCACAACAGTGAGAGGCCCGTGTACCGCAAAAAAAAAAAAAAATCTAACCTTTCAACGTTGACCGAAACTGGGCAGCATGAATCAAAGAGGAATAATGCTCAATGAGAAACAGAAATACAAAAAACTGCTCAGGAAAGGGAACATAATCATGCTCCATGACTTAGCTATGGAGTGAACAGTCACATTCATAACAACGTAAACAAAATGGATTCCAACTTGGAAAAACAATCTATAGACAAAACAAAGAAGGCTTGCTAATCACTACAGAACAGAATACAAACAGTACCAGCTTTGATGTTGCAAAAGACGAGACACAGATGACAATAGCTTACAGGTGGGAGTGGGGAAGGTGTGCTAAAGGCAAGGGTGGGGCGCTGAGATGCTCCTCTCACAGCTCGGAAGATCAAGAGAGATGGTGTATGGGAAGGCCATAAGAAAGGAAGGTAAAAATGATTCCTTAAAGTTCAAAGATAACCAATAGAAGAAACTAAAACAGTGCTATAACCCTACTGAAAGGAAGGAGGGAGGCTTTGAAGGCCACATGTGAGCTAAATCCTCATTTGCCCTAACAGTCAATAGTTTAACATTAATAATCAACAACTAGTGATAAAGCAAATTATTATTTAGGGATAAGGAGGTAACCATTAAAAGAAAAGTTTACAAGTTAAAAGTGGTCCCCTTTTGAGAACAGGACAGATCAGGACAGGATGGGCAGGGGTGATTTTTCACTTATAAGCCTTTCTCCACCATTTGATTCTTCAACCGTGAACATAATTATTTTGATAAAGAGCAAAAATAAAAGTGTTGTTCAATGTGTGAATACACAAAATATTTGTGCTACTAAGAAACTGTTACTGAAGTTAATCCAAGAGCAGCAAATCAGACTGCTGAACTCTGGCCTGTGACCCTGAGGGCTGTGCACACGTATGGCTGGCCACCTCGCTACCCAGAGAAGGATGGATAAATGCTGAATGACTGAAGAGGCATATGTACCTGTGCATGGGGTGCACAAAACATTTTTAAACTCAAGGTAGACGTTTAAAAAGAAAAGTTGCTGGCTGAGGAGTTGTGAGAAATGGTCAGAATGCAGGTGCATTTTGCAAGTGGACCAAACATTACCTTTTGACAGATGTGAGCTGTGAGAGAAAGAGAGTCAGAGGTGACACCATAATTTTTGCTTGAGCAATTGATGGAATGGAGATTAACCTACAAAGAAGGGAAAAACTTGAAGGAGGAGCAGGTATTGGGAGAAAAACAGGAGTTTAGTTACAGACAGTATTAGTTTAAGATGCCTCTTAAAAATACAAGAGGAGTTGCCACTTAAACATTTACATATGAGATAGAAAAATACCCCTGGAATAAACTCCACTTGCTTATTGCATATGATTCTTTTTTTTTTTTTTTTTTGCGGTATGCGGGCCTCTCACTGTTGTGGCCTCTCCCGTTGTGGAGCACAGGCTCCGGACGCGCAGGCTCAGCGGCCATGGCTCACGGGCTCAGTTGCTCCGCGGCATGTGGGATCTTCCCGGACCAGGGCACGAACCCGTGTCTCCTGCATCGGCAGGCGGATTCTCAACCACTGCGCCACCAGGGAAGCCCATGCATATGATTCTTTTGCTTAATGCCTTACTTAATGTAGCGGTAATTTAATTTGGAATGTCAAATTCTGATACAGATACTACTGCATCTGTATTTTATTGGTCCATGTATTATTTTGTTTCTTTTTGCCTAGTTCACTATTTAGGGTATACCAACACCCTGTAACAAATATAGATCCAAATATGTACTAGCCAACATTACAGAAGATTTGGGGAGTTTGACTGGGTATTCAAGTTGGCAGAGTGGCTGTCCTACCAGCTTTACTCAGGGATCTAAGCTCCTCATTTGTGGCTACACAAGCCATTCTTTTAGTCCTTAACCAACTTTGTATCCAGGTGACAAAGAGAAGAGCAAATGGAGGAGGCCCATAGTTCCTGGGGGCCAGGCCTAGAATTAGCACAGAAACTGCTGCTCCCATTGGAATAGGTAGAACTCAGTCACCTGGCCACACCTAACACCAAGACAGTAGCAGAAAAATAATTCATCAATTGAATGTTCATAAGTGAAAGAAATTTTAGGTCATTCTCCTGGTTTTCTTAGCAATAAGAAAAAATATTTAAAACTAGCAGAATTCTGTACTCACTTTGATTAGCTGAATAGGTAACTGACCCATATTCAAAGTTCTCTGCATCCTTTTCTTACAATCCTTTACAAAATGCAGCAGAGGCACTAAAATTTGGCTCACATTTTAAATAAAAAATTTTATTGATTTGGTCCTCTGTAGCTTATTGAGTTTTCATTCTCTCTTATTCTTTAAGAACAGCTCCATATGTGGGTTTTTTTTTTTTTTTTTTTTTTGCGGTACGCGGGCCTCTCACTGTCGCGGCCTCTCCCGTTGCGGAGCACAGGCTCCGGACGCGCAGGCTCAGCAGCCATGGCTCGCGGCCCCAGCCGCTCCACGGCATGTGGGATCCTCCCGGACCGGGGCACGAATCCGTGTCCCCTGCATCGGCAGGCGGACTCTCAACAACTGCGCCACCAGGGAAGCCCAAGAACAGCTCCGTATGTTTGTCTCTGCCATTATTTCTAAGTAGTCTGCAACTGTAGCTCTGAGCTTCTCTTTGACCTGAGTTATTTCAGTTAGTGACTTCATATACATGTATATATATTTGCCAGTATTTTGCAGTTTTGTTTTGTTTAAAATTGTGTCATTATCCAGCTTTATTACAGTGTCAGAAACAGTGCAATGTCATTTCTACATCTGACTTGATATGATCAATTTTTCAAAATGTTTTGTGGCTTCTGGGAAAAAAAAAAGTTTATTCTTGATGTGTACCCAAATTTAATACAACCATTACCTGGCCTTTACTAATTATATAATTAAAGAAAGAAAGAAAGAAAGAAAAGGTTCCCTTTCATCGTCTGTCCTGTGTAGTGACTGTGCATAATCTACCAGAGCTCAGGAGAGCTTCCCACGGCAACCTCAGCCCACCCTGGCCTGCAAGGAGCACAGAGGGGAAGCAGGGAGACGGGCCCTCATCTGCACAGGTGCTTTTAGCTTTCTGGCAGTTTTTCAAAGTCAAACAGAAAGTACGTCTGATGAGTCACAATTTGGTTCGATTTGCATGTCTCTCTTCCATAGTCAAGGATGGGTTATAGTTAACCAAATAGAAGAGGCAGCTTCAAGGAATAGGAAGAAAATAGACGGTTGAACAGAACAAGACAGAAAAAACCTCTGACACATCCAGGTACACTCCTATTGGAGGCTGATTACTAGTACGTTTCCACACACAGTGGATACATCCTAACCTAACCGGAGGGCTTTTGATGACATTGAAAGAACGGCTAAATCTGACACCCATGTTTGTCCAATGCAATATCCAAGCCATTTGGTCAAAGGCTCTTGGTCATTTAAGCTGTGCTCTCATCCAGAAACTCATTAAAAGTGATGTGGGAAAAAAAAAAAGGGATGTGACTTCATCTAAACCTTAACCTCAGTTAAACCCCTCCAAAATCTTTCTCAGAAAAGTATCACATAAAAGTGACAAAGAGAGACATTTACCTGGCTGCTTTGTCGAGCGAGGATACTAACTTCTGTTGAAGCCGCAGATGCTGCCAGCACTAAATCCCTTCAAAGAATAAAACCGGAAGACCATTAAATTCAAACAGCAACAGTTGTACCTTGACTTGAGTCACTGGTAGCATCTACAAGGCTTTCACTGGGATGTGAAGGAGAAAAGCAAGGTTTTCTACCTGGCTGAAGAAAGGTAAGAAGATTGTGGATGTAAAGCTTTAATTTTTAGTTCATAGGCTAGAGCCCTGGAGACTCAGCCAACTGGCTCCCTACTTAAGACAAAGGAGAGACACAACAGAATCAAGCCAGAATTCCCAATAAATATAATACCCCCCTGTAGAGAGAATAATCTAATTAGAGGAACAGAAGCTTTGTTTCAAGTCATCTACCTTTCAAAGGGACACTTCTGCTCAGAGGGAAGCTTTAGTATGTTCCTTAAATATCAGTATTTTCTTAAGTCATCACTGGAGTTAATGAGAAAATGGGATTTCTAAGTTTAGTATGTACTCGAGCTAAATAATTCAAGACTGGGAAGACAGAAGTAGTAGTCAGCAAGGCACTATCTAGCATGAGCTGAAAATATGTTCGGGGTATCTCCAGCCTCTATTTTCCTCCCTTACAGAAAGGAAACAAAACAGAACAAGCAGGACCAAGTGACTCAGGTGTGACCTGACAGTGAGGGCAGGTTGTATCCTCCCCGGGTATGCGGCTCACCATTCTTCAATGTAGCTGAGGTAGTAATGATGCTGCCTCTCTGTACAGCTGCCGTAGCAGGGCTCCATAAAGTTCACAAACACTTCTGGGTGCTTTTCTTCTTTTTTCTACAATGAACAGAACGAGAAAGAAACAATCTCATGGGTGATTCTTCTTGAATCCTACACAGTTAAGAATCTCAAAAGATAAAATCATTTAAGTTTTATGAGAAAATTCATTCAAAATATATAGACACTATATAAAGGCAGCATTGAGGGGTACAAAGAACAGAAGCACTGGCCACTGACCAAACTGAATTCAAAGTTTTCTGCCACTTTAGCATGGACAGATGACTCAACCTTTCTGATAATGTTTTCTCTCATGTATGATGGACCTAAAAAACCGACATCAAAGGCTGTTGTGAGATATGAAAGGATACACATAAAGCATCTAACCCAGTCTAACATGGAACATAAATAGTATTTAATAAATGCTAGTGTTAATACTATCCCTGCGAAAAGAAAATCTTAATGATACCTTGAAATAAGGCATCTTAATAAACTTATTTTTTAAATTCAATATTGTCAGGAACCCAAAAGAGTTAATAAAAACAAGCCACTTTTTTTTCTCATATCAGATTGGCAAAGATTTAAAATGGTACCATTGCATATTGACACACATATTGGGAAGCTGGTAGTTCCATCCCTGGTAGGAGTATAAACGGACACAACTTTTCTAAAAGATACTTCGGCAGTGTTTTCAAAAGCCTGTATCAAAAGAGCATATACTGCTTGACCTAGCAAATTCATTTCTAGGTATTTATCCTAAAGAATGAACATAATCCCATTAAGTGTACATAGAAGAGTGTCAGTATTCTTTAAAACAGGGAAAAACTGAAAGCAACCTGAGTATCCAACAGTAGAGGAGGCGCTAAATAAATTGATTATCTACCCAGAAGCAAAACTCAGATTCACTGAGGTAGAAAGACAGCTGCAATTTACTCAGTAAAAGAGGCTGCAAAACAGGATGCCTAGTGCCACCCCCACTTCTGCTATATTTAGACTTTTATGTGTGTATTTAATGTTTTTCTAGACTTTGAAAGCTAACATGATTTGGAAATATAGGCCCTGCCTCATTTGCTGGTTTTTAATGCCACTACAATTTAGTAAGACAGTGCAGATCTTATTATTCAGGTCCTTCTCTATCCTTCAAAATGCCTCGCTCCCTCACTCAAATGGCTCTTCCTCAGACGCCTTCCTTGACCACCCAAGCTAAGTCACACCCCAGTCATCATCCACCCCTCACCCTGCTTTATTTCCTCCATCACCCCATCACTCCTTGATCCGACACTTGTTTGTGGACTAGCACATTCATCCGAATGCAAGACCCACAAAAGCAAGGACTTTGCCTTGGTCGCAGCTATAGTCTCAGCTTTAAAGCACACTGTGTAGGCATTCGATAAATATCTGATGAATAAATAAGTGAACGAAGTTTGAAAATCAAGGTACTTTCTTGCTTTTCTAAAATGTCTTTATCAGGTTAACATCTACCACAACTCATAGTTTGCAACTTAAGCAAAGTAAGTTTTAGGACTTTTTTCACCTTGTGACTCCACAGTAGAACATGCTCTAAGTGAACACCACCATTTCGGTCCCTAGGCTCCCAGTGCAGCATTAAAATCTTACACCTCAAGTTGCACGACTACTGCCAGCAAGAAAAGGAAACTGAAGCCTAACTGCAAACTTTATTAGAAGACTTCTAAAATTCTCAAATAACAGAGACATCCTTTTCACAGACATACCGGGAGTAGAGCCATCACCACATCTGGAGCAGTTTCCAAGGTCCCGTCTGCAGCAGCATATACTATTGTGAATTCATATGTACCGATCCACAGCACATCCAGAACTGAAAGACATACATCCTAATAAACCATCTTGTGCTTGGAATAACTCCTGTACACTATATTACCATCTCATGGATTAAAAAAAAAAAAAATCCAACTCCTATAGCTTTTAAAAACGTCCAGATTAAACTAACTAAATACAATTCACAAAGACTCAAGAAGCCCAAATTCATCCCAAAGTGGTGTTTTTTTTTTTTTTTCTGGTGGATTATAATCAAGGCAAATAATGAAGAATTCTAATTTAAAAATCAGGATCCATTTAATGTCATTTACCAAGACACACAGGTGTCTACCAGAGGATTATTGTTACAGTGACTTAATTAGCTAACTGAAATAATGGGAGTTTTCCTACAGGAGGCACCAACATTTCCCTGAGCAGGTATGCAGCTACATCACATGATCTGAAATTTCTGCAATACGGACAGCATCTCATTAGAGGTCAGCCCAGTAAGAAAAGCAGATGTGTTACCTCTGACAGGATGATCTGCCTCATAAAATGGAGGACAAGGAATGACTTTTTTTTCCTGTAAAGTCTGAAAGAGATTTGAAGAAAAAAAAAAAAAAAAAGAGTCGAATGAAACAATCCCCAAACCAATGAAACTGTCAAATCCAATAAGTTCCCCTAGAAACCACCTAAGTCTCATCTCCCCAGCCAGGGGAGAATGAATACAGAGATGCGTGGATGCCTACTTCGAGAATCCTACCCTATGGAAACACTCACAGCAACGTGATCAATGTAGGTAATGAGGATACTCAATGCAATACCACTTAGAGGAGCAAAACCACTCACACTGATACAGATAATCATCAATAATGGAACAGAGATATTCACATAGTGGAGTCCTATGCGGCCATTCAAAAGAATGAAGTAGCTCTATATGTAATGAGCTGGAAAAAAAGACTCCAATACACTTTTTTTTTTTTTTTTGGCTGCACCGCACAGCATGAGGAATATTAGTTCCCCGATCAGGGATCCAACCTATGCCCCCTGCAGTGGAAGAGCGGAGTCCTGACCACCAGACCGCCAGGGAGGTCCCTCCAATATACACTATTAATTTTTTTTTTTTTTTTTTTTTAAAGCAAACAATAGGGCCTCCCTGGTGGCGCAGTGGTTGAGAATCCGCCTGCCGATGCAGGGCACACGGGTTCATGCCCCGGTCCAGGAGGATCCCACGTGCCGTGGAGCGTCTGGGCCCGTGAGCCATGGCCGCTGAGCCTGCGCGTCCGGAGCCTGTGCTCCGCAACGGGAGAGACCACAACAGTGAGAGGCCCGTGTACCGGAAAAAAAATAATAATAATAAAATAAAAAAAAATAAAAATAAATAAAAAAGCAAACAATAAAATTAAACCAACGGTATTAACTTTTTACAGGCTAATGCCCTAAAAGAATATGTACCAAATGTCACATAACAACTCTTTGTGATGACAAAGAAGAAACAAAACCTTAACCTCAAACCTACTCCACCACATTCACCACTTTGCAGCCCCTCAGAGAACAGGAGGAATGCACAACAGCACAGGCCTTGGCATTGCCTGTGAACCCCTCCTTCCCATTCAGATGTGACCAGAGAGATATGGATTCTTTGTCAATTTATATTGAAGAATATTCATGAATATTACCTCTGGAAGACCACGGGGGAAGCTGACAGAGTGGACATGCAACAACTCTTTCCCGCATTCACTTGTGTACTGAGAGATTTGTTGCAATGAGCATAAATTACATTTTAATAGAAAAACACAGCAAAGATACTCCCAAACCACCCCCAAAACAGTGGGTAACTTAAGTAAAAAAGTTCTGAAGTCCAAGGCAAGACTTACAGGAAGATACTGGACCACAGTTCCATTCTGTTTCCCCACTGCCAGCTGCTTTCCTTTGGGGCTCCAGCAGACTGGGTAGAGAAGAGAATGCTACCAATTAACAACTGAATAAAATGGAGCAAACCAATGAGATCTGTACCAAAACAGCCACATAATAACCACTTCTTGTTCCTCTGTCAGTCCATGGAAGACTGTGGGATCATCCTTACGTGGCGCGGTGAAAAAAGAAAGATCATTTTGATGATACAAGCCAATTGTGATTTATCACTGGGCCACTGAATCAGGTGTTAAAAATGCTTTTTCAATGGCGTATTGCCCAGAAAGCTGTGAAGTACAGAAAACTCTGTAGTCTTTAGATAAAACAAGAATACAGAAGGTTCTCAAATATCAAGAAATCATTCTCTTGCTCCTATTTGATATTTTCTCATGCTTTTCCTCAAAGGTACAAATGACTGTTTCAGAGTACGACCCTTTTAGATCAAAACAATTATTCTCAACAACACAGTTCTAAACCAACTATACCAAAATATTTCTTTCTCCAGAAAACCCAAGCACATTCAAGTTAAATCATGTATGCTATTTGGCTTCAAGGACATTAACTATGGAAATAAAAAACACTCTCTCCACTTCTACCAAAGAACAACAAATATGACAAAAAACCCCATTTGCTTTTTTTTTTTCCAGAAATTAAATTTTAACTAGATTACCATTACCATATGTTACAGAGGAGAAGACTTTATTACTCACCAGATGTTACTCCTACCGTGGAAGGAAGAGTCGCACACACTTTCACCGTCTCTGTGATTTGCAGGACAGCAATGCTGCCATCAGCCAGACAAACTGCCACCATGGAGGAAACAGTAGGGTTCCACTTCATATCGATCACCATGCCTCCTGCATCTTTCAGGAGCTTATGATACGCAAACGGGCGTTTCTGCTGTTTGGCCTTTTAAAACAAATGCCCAGAAGCAAAAATAAATTAGTAAGTTAATAAGTATGAGACATTTAAGAGTCAAAGAAAATTACTGAATCTGCAAGTTTTCTCGAATTACAGTTCACTTTTCTCCATGACCATGAAAAAAAAAAATGTAGCTCTGCACAATATTCTATTTCTTACAGACAATTTTAACACAACTTTGAAAATGGCGATCAATCGTTATAGCATACGCAGAGGGACTCACAACAAAGGAATACACAAATGCAAAATAATCCATAAAGAGCAGACACTAAATAAAAATCTGGGCTCTGCTTCTTAATAGCGTTGGGCCCTTGAATTTTAGAGAGCTCTCATCTTAAAATATTATACCTATTTTACCTGGCAGGCAGAAACCACCAAAGGCTTCAAAATTCCAAAAGAGCTTCACTGCAGGTTTGTTGTGGAAGGTTAATGAAAGATTAATGATATAAAAGGTACCCCCAAACAAACAAACACACAAGAACCCCAAATACTGAAACTCTTCGGGCCTGTTTCTCTACCTATGAAATGAAGACGACAGTACCCACCGCATAAGGCCGTGAGGGGTTGGCATGAATGAGAACAAGGCATGTAAAGCACTAGTACAGGGCCTGGCACACAGTCAGTATAAACACTCAATATTATTGACTATTATCATTACTAAACGGCCTGCAATGGAAGAACACTATATTAGGAGGCCAGAGATCCAAGATGTAGGAGCTTCTGACATTAACCACTAACTCTATGGCCTTGGGCAAGTCACCTAAGGGTCCCTGGGCTCTGGCTGTCTCATATATAAATGAGAAATGATAACATCTTGGGGCAGGTGGTATTATGAAATAATTCCTTGAAGTCACCTCTATCTCCGAAGATCTATGATTCTATAATTAAGGACTTTTTTTTTTTTTTTTTTTGGTATGTGGGCCTCTCACTGTTGTGGCCTCTCCCGTTGCGGAGCACAGGCTCCGGACGCGCAGGCTCAGTGGCCATGGCCCACGGGCCTAGCCGCTCTGCGGCACGCGGGATCTTCCCGGACCGGGGCACGAACCCGTGTCCCCTGCATCAGCAGGCGGACTCTCAACCACTGCGCCACGAGGGAAGCCCTTAAGGACCTTTTAAAAACCCCTATTTTAATCTAGAAAAAGAATTCAAAGGTCAACCAAGAACTTCTAGGTTATGATTCAACACCAGGAAATCTTCTTAGGTCCCTACAGTTTGCCAGCAGCTTACCTCATTGGAGAAAGTGCGAACATCAAAAAAAGCAATAATGGAACCATATTCACTGGACATCATGCACACGGAAAGTGTGAGGTTATCACAGCTCAGGGCCAGGTGATGTATCGGGAATTTCATAGGAACTAGCAAGCTTTGAACTTTATCAACTATGAAGACATAAAAAAAACACAAAGCAGAAAATGGAATGTTCTAAGCATAAGCCACAAACTCTCTCTTCAGGTCTACGTGAAACAATTTTTGCATCTACGTAAAAGTATGCACACACCCCGATAACAAGTTGTACAGATAAATCGTAGCTTTCTTACAGATGTATCACGTTGCATTAAGTATCATAGGGACTCCTCCTCATCTGACCTGAGAAAACTAACTGTGGCTGTAGCCCTTGTTGAAAACAGTGCCCTGTACCGTACTTTTGCAACAATGCTCCAAACAGCACACGTTCCCATTTGTTTGGATGGTGCTGTTGTGACAACTAAAAAGCCACGCAATGAAACTCTCCTCCCAGGGAGATGGAACCCAAGTTCAACTGAGCACGGCACAATGGTAAGCTGTTCTCCCCTCTGAGTTCAGAGGGACAGCTCATCAAAAGAGAAATACAAAGGACCAAGGAGAACACCCAGGAGGGCTTCCAGAAGCCTACCTAGAACTTCCTCTTCTTTGGGATCAATCTCAGGACTAACAGCAGTTTTACTACTAGAATGATTTCTTGTAAATCAAATGACATTAGCGCTTCACTCCTCTATCACGCCACACAAAACAAGGAACTTACCTATCTTATTGGGATCATCTCCAGGTTTATTCTGAATAAGAAGATTTTTAGTAGGAAAAATCTGCAACCCACTGGCTCCACCAGCGAAGACCAGGCCATACTTGTTGGACACGACAAGCAGATTCGAGCGTTCCTTGGGCAACTCCTCAGGGGAGTCAAAGAGTCTCACCTTCTTCAGTGCTCTAAACTGAAACTCCTGTGGTGCAGGGTCAAAACAAGATCAATTCAGGGAAGACAGGAAATTAAATCACATATGTCACTGTATGTCAGTACACCTAATTCCAGTACAACAAAATATACATTACCCTGAGGGTAAGGGCTGTGTGGCTCAGCCATTTTTAAGCTTCCTGTGGCACCCGGTACAGTGCTTATTAGTATTTACTGAATAAATTAAATTTTAAAAAATTCTTTCATGAAGCCTTCCTTGACCAACCCAGATAACACTGATCTTTTCCTTTTCTGAATTCCTAGCTTATTTATTGTCTGAACGACCACACAAGCTGCACTTTTTTATTTACAATCTTGTCCTATTTCATGGTACGTCTTATGATCCAGAGTAGTGCTTAATAAATTGTTGTTAAATATTGAAAGCGTCACTCAACGACCCTGTAAGCTCAAACTACCAGTGCAGTACTCAACAAAGATACATGGAAATAATGACCACTGAACAGTAACCAAATCCCAAGAACTGGCTTACCTGCATCAGACACTAAACAAAACTCCCACCACAGAAGAGGTCAATCTCTTGGTGTTCAAGACCTATAAACATACCTAGATGCTATGAGGACATCTAAAATCAAGTCCAAACCCCTTAACACAGGCTGTAAGGCCAACAGGGCTTGACTTGTCCACTCGCCCACCAGCCTCACCTCACAGTACTCTGCTTCCCTCCCACAACCGCGCCATCACCTCTGCCACATCCAGTGCCACCTCCACCCCCCACCTATTTCCAGTTTTAACTTCCTCGCATTTTCATGCTCCTTAGCACCTCAGGGCCTGGGAGCCTTCTCCAACCTCCTGTCAATGTCTGATTCATCCAGTCTTCCATGAATTCATTGATCTGCTTTCAAAGAATTTTCAGTGTGTACCACCTCTTGGTAAAAAGAGTTCCACACGTTTACCATGCATTATGTTAAGTTGTGTTTTATATATATATATTTTTTTTTCTTCAATTCTAAACCTATTTCTTTTTCTTCAATTCTAAACCTTTTTTTTTTTTTTTTTTTTTTTTTTTTTTTTTTTTTTGCGGTAGGTGGGCCTCTCACTGTTGTGGCCTCTCCCGTTGTGGAGCACAGGCTCCGGACGCGCAGGCTCAGCGGCCATGGCTCATGGGCCCAACCTCTCTGCGGCATGTGGGATCTTCCCGGACACGGACACGAACCCGTGTCCCCTGCATCGGCAGGCGGACTCTCAACCACTGCGCCACCAGGGAAGCCCCTAAACCTATCTTTAAGTCAAGGTTTTGGTAAAAATAATATGAATTTCCTTTTGCTTACACTCTATAAAGTGTAAAAGCCAAAGAGCCTTTCTCATTTCTCAGCCTTCATTTGTGTCCATTTACGCTGTTTCATACAGGATCCTTAACACACCCCACATACTGATTTCCTTGGATTAAATGTTTAATACATATTTGCTAAAAGATTAACTGAAATACTCTTCTTAATTCCAACTGAGGATCGTGATCAGAAATCCACACGGCTGGGCTTCGCTGGTGGCGCAGTGGTTGAGAGTCCGCCTGCCGATGCAGGGGACACGGGTTCGTGCCCCGGTCCGGGAAGATTCCCATTCCGCGGAGCGGCTGGGCCCGTGAGCCATGGCCGCTGAGCCTGCGTGTCTGGAGCCTGTGCTCCGCAACGGGAGAGGCCACAACAGTGAGAGGCCCACCTACCGCAAAAAAATAAAAAATAAAAAATAAAAAAAAGAAATCCACACGGCTTTCCAGGTCAGACCATAAAATTTTCAACCTTTTTTGTTAATTCTCATCCTGATAATCCCAAATATCCTACTTGGGTCTTGTAATCAGAAACTCAAAGGGAGGCCATCGTTTTCTAAGTCAGTGGTTCCAAAACCTTTTTATCCTTGTGCTCCAGCATATGAAATATGGCGCACTCTCATTGCGTTGCTCACCCTTGGCGGTGATTCTCAAGAAGCACGAGAGCATCGCAATTCTAAACATGGTGTGGATTACTACTCCCTAATGCATTTCAGTGATTTGTTGTTCAAATGCCTAAAATATTCCTACAACTTATTTCCTTTCGGGTGTTTACAACCATCATTTGAATCACCTGGCCCTCTCAAGTCTCCTGACTTCAGGCTGATTTCCAGTACCGAAACAGGCCTCCGATCCTAGTTAACTAAAGCTCTTGTAGGGTAAGTGATGAACCCTGGCTCTGCATTAGGCAAGCGTGGACCGCCTTACGAGTACAGCGAGAGAGGAGGGTCTTAAAAACAGTAACAACAATCTGGTTTTCAGCCCGCTTGTCAAATGCGGCTTTGGGTAAGTTACTTTCCGAGCCTCAATTTGCTCCTCTACATTAACAAGTACTCCGTAGGGTTGCTGTGATAATTATCAGTGCCTGGCACAGTAAACGCTCAATAAACAGTAGTTAGTACCACTACTCCGATCACCACGTTAAAGTAGCTAGGATAACTCAAGAGGCTCGCGCAAGACCAACAGGGGACGCGGAAAACGCATTCGGTGGGGCTTTCACGCCGATTGAACTGCACAGCGCTCCAGGACGCGGTAATGAGAACTCTGAAAGCGGCAAATTGTTCAAGCAGGAGGCGCGGGGGCGGGGGGGGGGCGGGGAGGAGGTGGCGGGTCAGCGGACATCCGAGCTTCCCGAGTCAGCGGGGCTCCAAGGCAACACCAGAACTAAGGAAGGGAGGGAGGCCCCGGCCAGTGTCTGACCTTCATCTCCCGCTCGGGGATCACGGCATCCATTTCGTCTCCCATCGCGCCGCCCTCAACTGATCAAAGCAGCTACCGCAGCTGCCCGCGTCCTTGCAGACACAGCCCAGGCGGTCCCCAGGCCAACTTCCTTCCTTCAGCTCTAGCGGCGCGCATGCATGACGCACTTCCGGTGCGCTTCTATGACATCACACGTTTCGGGCCGAGGGAGGCGGAGGGACCATTTAAAGTCGCGACCCTTCTGGCCGCCGCCTCCCATTGGCCGGCTCTGACAGAGTAGGGGGCGTGGCCCGGGGTCCGTGTGCCGGCGCCCGGGAGCCTCCAGGTTCCGCCACCGCGTTTTCAGGTGGAGCGCACTTGCTTCCTGTTGGTATCTCACACTGGGAAGTCCAAGCGCGAGTCCACCACGTTCGTTTCGTTGAAACTTCGCAGTAGTCTTTGGATGTAGGTGGTTATTAATAGTTCCGATTTCAGAGGAGTTGGGAACTTGACAAATATTTCCAAGGGGCTGTAGCTTCTGAGAAAGGCTTTAGAGGAGTGTGGAGGAAAAAGGTTCTCAAAGTTGGGGGGCCGGGTTCTCGCCGCGGAGACCCTTACGTGTCTGAAGGCTGAAAGGGGATATTAAAGGGCGCCAGCGATCAGCTTTGTTTACCCGTTGGAGTAACAAGCCTGAGAACTGCGCAAAACACTGCGCAGACATCCTAGTCACCTGGTGGTTATCATTGCCATTGAATTGATGAGGCAACTGGAAGCACAGAGAAGTTAAGAAAATTCCCCAATGCCCCTCAGTCAGAAAGTGGTGAAGGCTGGATTAGCATTCAGCCTTGCTGATTGCTGGCTATTACACAGCCTACGTAGAGATTTTTGTAGTTGAATTATATTACAAATGCTCTAGGACAGAGATTCTTAACTTGGAGCCCATGGGTTAGCTCCGGGAGGGGGGGGGTGTATTCTGCCACTTACTATTTGGTTTTCAGCAAACTGCTTATCTGCTCCAAGCCTGCTTCTCGTTTATCAAACTAGGATGATATAATAGAACCTTACTCATGGGGTTGCTGTGAGGAGTAAAGGCACACAGGACACATTCAGTCGTGTCACTATATCAGCTAGCTCTTCTGAATTTGCTGACCCCAGAACCACCCCCAAAATACACCAGTCAAGACGCTGATACGTTTGTCTGTTTTATTTCCAGTCCAGTACCACACATACTCAACACGCACACGCACACGCACACACATACTGCATCCACTTGAACTTGCCCGACACACTCCTTCCTTTTGAATGGCAGGGACAGAGCCATACTCGGCAGTCCCTAAGCTGCTGGTTACATTAGTTAGATTTGGTCTTTCAGAAAGAAGACAGCTGAACTCCTAGAAGCTGAGCCCTTAGCCAGAGAAGTAAGAGTCCTAGAGCTAACAGCCACAACCTGAAATACATGCAGAGCACCCCCACTTTCCAGGGACCACTCTTGAGACCCTCTCCCTCTGGAAGTTGAATTCCAAATGATGAAGGAGCTGGTAAAGTTTCCCAGGACACTCCCCCATCCAATGAGAGAACTCTTTCCTGCCCTTTCTAGAAGCTGGGGACACACCCACTTGCTCTCCTCCCTTAAGGTTTCCTGCAGTCTTGTAAAGTGTGTAACCCGCTGAAATAAGCCTGGTTTGTTCTGTCCTCCTGTCTGAGTGAGGTACAGATACACTGACTATGATGGGTAGTCAAGGAAGGCATTACCTTGCTCAAAGGTCTCAGCCTGTCCCAGAAAGGAGAGGCAGTAGGAAGGGGTGGAGACAGGCAGTTGCTCATCTAAGGATCTCGGGGGGGGGGAGGCAGGGGAGGGAGCGGGGGTGAGATTTCACATTTACAGGGTGGAATGTTTTGCTGGGGTTTAAACTTCAACTAGGCTTATGCATCTGAAGTACCTTCTTAAGCTGAAGATCAGCCTGTCACGGCCAAATGGTCTTGTTCCTGAACTGGTCGAGACCAGTGGCCGTTTAACCCAACCTGGCCGTTTCCCCATCCCCTACCTGCTCCACTCCCTCCAGCTGCTGTAAAGTCAGCTACTTGGCCTTGATTACGGGTCAGAGGAGCCCCAGGGAGCTCCCAGGGGCTCCAGCGCCCCCCACAGCTCCCCGCTTCAGGTTTGTGGAGGCTTCTCCAAGACCCTTGCCCAGTGTTGGGCCCAGTTAGGCCCCCAGGAGTGCCAGGCAGTCACCTCATATCCTCCTCTTTCCTAACATTCATCGCCTGGGTCTGACTTCCCCACTAGACTCTAAATCCCATGAGTCTGTCCATTTCACTACTGGGTTCTTAGCTCTCGGCCCATAACACGTGATTAATAAACATGTTCAATGGATGAGTGCATCTAAGTTCTGAGTGGGCAGGGGAAGGGACTCCAGAAAACAGGTAGGGTCAAGCCTGGGGTCCCTGCTGATGCTGCCTCGGAGGCACTGGGAAGGATGACTCCTGGCCCAGGGCCTTGCCCAGGAGTTGACCTAAGAGACTGCCCCTCTCCGCCCCTTCCCTTGTTTTCATCACCGACTGAGGCGGCCCAGAGCAGAGATGAGGCATAGGCAGGGCATCTGAACACCTGGGCCCCAGTCCCGATCTTCCATCTCCAGATTAACCCCTGACCTTGGGCAAGGCACTTAATCCCTGTGGGTCACCACAGTTTTCTCACCTGTGAACTGAGAGGCCTGGCCCAGCTAACCTACAGGGTGGATCAGGGCTCTAAAACCCTAGTTTTAGGGTCACACAGGGGACCCCAATCTAATCCCCAAGCTCAAGGTTTTGAGTGATTTGGAGACAGAATGATGAATTAGACATTGGACATGGCACATGTCAGGATAAAGTGGGGGGACTTAAAGCTTATAATAGGTTGTAAATAAATACCTGTTGAATGACGGAGTGAGCGAGTGAATGAATGAATGAATGAATGGTGTAAGGAAGGTGTGAAGGCAAATGGGGAAGCAGAGTCAGGTTTCAAGCAGACTGGGATCAGAAAGGCAACCTATTTCTCTGCTCCTGGCTTAGCAGTGGTGCCGCCTCTCTTTGCCATGAGCAATTAAGTCCTCATCCGCCTATCCTGTTGCCCTCAACATCCTCCCTAAAAGGTGGGACTAGGCTGAGCTGAATCCCCTCCCCCAAGGCCCCTGGATCCCCTCTGCCTCTGAAGCCCCAGCAAGGGTCAGGGGGAGCTACACCCTTCCTGAGCTGCCTGTAAAGGTGTGGCCAGTGGGCAAGGCTAGAGGATTCCTCTGGAACCTTCTTGAAGGGCTCAAATTGCCAAGTCCCTCTCCTTCTCTCCTTCTGTCACCTCACTAAGGATAAGACGAAGTGTGGACTGAGAGGGGACCAGCTGAGGAGGTGGGACATTGTGTGCCCACATCCTGGCCCACCCAAGAGCACTGGAACCACAGAGCTGTCCGAGGATACCCTAATGGGGCCCTGCAGCCTTATCCCGACTCCAGGGTCTTCTGAAAGGGGCTGAGGGCCTCACCAGGGCCAGGCCAGGGTACCAGGACTGAGCTCAGTGACCTGGAAGGACAGACAGTACCAGCTTCAAGTGCGGGAATCACAAGCTTCTGGTCTCCCTGTCCTGGACCTGCCCCCTCTGGTTTTTGGTTTAATGTCAGCCCTTCTGCACAGGGAGGGGAGACACAGGGAAAAAGAGAAGAAGGCGATCTGGACTCCCCAACCCAGAGCCCCTTTAAGGCAGATAACTTGTGCTATACAAAGAAATCACCGACTCTGCTGAGGAAAAAACAAACGCACAACGACCAAACAGAACAAATAAGACACATCGCAACGAGTCAAGAAGGGCAGTGAGATCAGGAGGGAGGAATAGGAGTGGGGAGGGCAGGGCAGGTCCAGGCGGGGGTCCTCAGGGCAGGCTGGCAATGTCTCTCTCTGGAGGGGGGCCAACTGGCTTGGGGCTGCTCTCGTTGGCTTTTCCTTCAAACATCATGACTCTGGTTCAGAAACGGAGAAAAAACAGAAAACACAAAACAGGATTAGGACTCCTTTCCTCGTCCAGGGAAAGGTCACCCCAGTCCTCACGTCGGCAGAGGGTCCTCCACAGAATGCCCTTGCATCCGCTCTCCAGCGAGATTTTCCCAGAAGCCCATGCGGCAACTCCACCGAGGGGGCTGCTAGTCCCATTTTACAGAGGAGAAAACGGAGACACAAAGGGGCAGTGAGACTCGTCAGAGTCACGCAGGCAGCCCGAGGCGGGACGACACTCACTCGAGGCCTCGGACTTCTAGGTCACGCGCCTTCCCCTGAGCGCGCTGCCTGGAGGAAGCGGAGCTCGGCTGTGCTGTGGCTCTGCTCAACACCCCTTCAGATCTTCAAAAACCCCCCACTACTCTGACAGTAAAATCTGCGCAGCAGAAGAGGATGGGGGTTCAAAGTATAGCCTCTGGAGGGAAACTGCCTGGATTTGAGTCGCAGCCCTACTCCTTCCCAGCTGGTGACTCCTGCAAGACACTCAACCCCACCGATGCTCAATGTTTCCAACTGAAAGTGAGGATGCCAAAAGCACTTGCATCCTGGAGCTGTTCCAAGTGACAGTGCCCTTCACCCTCTGTACTCCCTCCCTGGGTGGGCTCCTTCAATCCCCGGCTTTAAATCCCATCCAAAGTGTGATAGTCAGGCTTCCCTGGTGGCGCAGGGGTTAAGAACCCGCCTACTAATGCAGGGGACACGGGTTCGAGCCCCGGTCCGGGAAGATCCCACATGCCGCGGAGCAACTAAGCCCGTGCGCCACAACGACTGAGCCTGCGCTCTAGAGCCCGCGAGCCACAACTACCGAGCCAGTGTGACACAACTACTGAAGCCCACACGCCTAGAGCCCGTGCTTCACAACAAGAGAAACCACTGCAATGAGAAGCCCGTGCACCGCAACGAAGAGTAGCCCCCGCTCGCCACAACTAGAGAAAGCCCATGCGCAGCAACGAGGACCCAATGCAGCCAATAAATTAATTAATTAAAAAATAAAATTTAAAACAACAACAACAAAGTGTGCTAATCCACAAACGGCTTACCTCTGAGCTCCAGATCTGCACAGCCAGTTCCCTCCTCAACCTCTCCCCTGCGTGTCTAGGAGCTCTTCCAATTCAATACATCAAAACTGAGCTCCATTCCCACCTTCCCCCCTGCTCTTTTCTCAAAGCAAACAGCACCATCACTCAGTTAACTCAGACCCCAGACCTTACAACCATCAGACTCCTTGTTTTCTTTTAAACCTGGAAACAACCCTTCTAGCTCTACCTCCAAAGTCACTCCCAACTCTGAGAGCCCCTGCCCACCTCCACTACAGCCTCTCCAGGCTGAGAGCCTCATTTCTGACTCGCACAAGTGCACGAGCCTCCTACCGGCCTGCCCCTCTTGTCCCCACCGCCATCGGAGGGGGCCTTTTAAAAGTCAGCTCCTAGCCTAGAGTACTCCAAGGGCACCCTCCACGGTAGTGCAAAATGCTAAATCAACCACAGCCTACAAAGCCCCACATCACCTGGCCCCTGCCCATCTCTGCAGACTCATCCTTCACTCACTGTGCTCAGGGCACACTGGCCTCTGTGCTATTCCTCGAGCATAAAAGCACAGTTCTGCCACAGGGCCTCTGCACTTGCAGCTTCCTCTGCCTGGAATGCTTTCCCCTAGATATTCACATGGCTCGTTTCTTCACGTCTCCCTCGCGCAGAAGGTCAAATGTCACCTGCTCAGTGAGATCCTCTCTGCCCACTATCCCGCCCCTCCCTACTCCTCTTGCCCACTTTATTTTTCTTTGTATTGCACTATTGCAATCTGGTGTTTTGGTCTTTTGTTTGTTTTTGTCTCTCTTTCCATTAGAATGTAAGCAATTCGTGTGACCCCAGCACCAAGCATAATTCCTGGCACATAGGTGGTGCTTAATAAATATTTGCTGAATGAATGAATGATAAATCAAAGGAGTCAATATGCAGACTAGATGTATCAAATTGGAAGTGCCCAATACATAGTAAATGTCCACTAACTCTTAGGTGTGGTTTTTAAGAGCATCACCACTCTTACTGCTACCACCTGGCCTCTCAGGTGCAGCATGATCTGACCTGGACGGTTTTCCCACCACACCTCCTGCCCCATCCCTCCCTACAATAAACACTCCGACCAGACCAGCCTGAACCGTGGGCTTGCCGGCAGGTCACCCCGCTTCCCCCTTTGTAAAATGAGACAGGTATATTTTACATTGGTACATTTGAAGAAGTTAACCTTACAGATACACACCACTATATATAAAATAGACAAACAACAAGGATTTACTGTAGAGCACAGGGAACTACATTCAGTATCTTGTCCTAAGCTATAATGGGAAAGAATCGGAAAAGAACATGCATATGTATAACTGAATCACTTTGCTGTACAGCTGAAACTAACACAATGTCATAAATCAACTATACTTCAATTTTTGAAAGAAAAAGTTAATCGTATCGCATAAAAGCCAAGCGAGTGGCCTTTACAGTTTGAACACATACCATGGGACTCTCCAGGGAATTTCTCTGCTGCTCTCCAGTGGGGAAGGACCCGCAAAGTGTGATTTTGGCCACCATACACTAGGTGTTTGCCATCTGCCAGGTACTGGGCTAGACTCTTCATAGACTCTTCATACTACTCTCATGAACCCTCAGGACAACACTTCATGCAAGATATTTATGACCATCTCTTTCTTATAGGTGAAGGAAAGTAATTTGCCCAAGGTCGTTTCAGTAGCAAGAAATAGCATCAAACTTTGAACGATACCTCCCTTTAGAGCCGATTTTTGACTCTGTTATGCTCACAACAACCCCATGGGGTGGTAGAGTCACTCTACAAACAAGGAAGCTGAGGCTCAAAAGGTTTCAGCAGTGCATTTATCATCGTCACCAGCACAGTCAGCCACTTACCGAGCACTGATTCTACCAGAGGTTCTGCTACAAGCTCATTTTGCCTGCAAGGTACATAGTAATGTGACCATTTGACAAATAAGAAAATCATGTTCATTGAAATTAAGCATCGTGCCCAGCAGATCACATAGTGAATTACCTCCTGGCTAGGGACTGGCCGAGGTGCCCGAGCCAGGGAGCCTCTCCACACACTATGACTTTGCCTCCAGAGGTCCCAGGAGAGGTGGGAGGTACTCACAGCTTGAGGACGGCCGACCGTTTCCCCAGCATCACGTTCACAAAGTCTCGGTAGGAGATGGTGTCGCTGACCCCGCCTGTCACCTCCGAGATCATCTTCTTCATCTCCAGGTGGGTCTTGGGGACCCCAAGCTTCTCCATCATCCTCTTTAAAGACATCAGGTCTGCCGGAGGAAAAGCAGAGCCATTAAGTGGAGACAGGGGGCCGGGCTGAGTGGGGAAGCTCCCCTCTGACACCCCCGTGCCCAGAACAAGCCCGGCAGGAGAGCCCATCCCTGGAGACTGCAGTCAGCAGCTTTTTCTCCTCCAGGGAGAATGAGCCCATCACATCTTCCCTGCTCTCTAAGGAGGCAGTACAGACTAGTGGTTAGGGACTTGGGCTTCTACGGTCAGACAGACTTGGGTTGGAACCCAGCTCTTCTATTCTTGGCTGTGGGACCTGGGACAAACTACTTAACCTCTCTGAGCCCCTACTCCCATCAGTGGTAAAATGGGTTGATGGGATCATCTGGAGAGAGGATGCAGCAGAAGCACCTGGCATGCAGCAGGTGCCCAGGAACACAGCCTCTCTCATTCTATTGCCCTCTCTGCTGCTGCCTGAGGTTCAGGTGACCACGAGCCTCTGCTGCTCCAGCTACCCGGGAAGTCCCGGCCCAGTGAGGCGAGGTCAGGGAGTCGGCCTGACCCAGGCCTCAGGAGTTACTTTCCAGGGCACGGTGGCAGCTTCTCCTCACCTGCCACTCCCACCCTGCGGTCCCGGGCTCCACCTCGCTGGAAGGGAGAGGATGCCAAGAATATCCCGCAGAGCAGGAAAGCCACCAAAAGAACAAAATTCAAGAAAAACAAGGGAGGCACCAAAGTCACTACACTCTGAGGGGCTGCTGCCTCTGACCTCCTGGCTCCCAAGATCTGAGGCAATTTCCTTCAGATTGTTCCATGAACAATGGGTCAGGTCAGCAAAGGACAGCGGGAGTGCGGGTGGAGCAGGGGCCCAATTTTAGGGTCAGGGGAGGAGCGGGCCAGCTCACCAGAGAGGCGGGGCCGGCACAACTGGTGCCAGACCCTTAGGTGCCAGGATGTCCAGGACATTTCAAAGAAAGCTGGGCAATGTTCTACAGGAAGAAGTGAAAGGTCTCCTACACGCTGCTGGCCAGACTCTAAATTGGCAAGACCTTTCTGGAAGGCAATTTGGCGAGATGCTTCAAAAGCCTTTCACCCAGAAGGTCTAATTCCTGAGATTTACTCTAAAAAAATAATCAGCAAAGTGGAACAATGATTCATGTACAAAGACGTTCTTCACAGGATTATCAATGAGTTAAAACCAGACATGATTTAAATGGGTGACACTAAGGCATTGGCTGGATAAATTATAGTCTGTCCCCAAATGGAATATCATGAAGCCATTAATTATATTTTTAAAAATGAATTGTATGTCAATATACTAACAATATACTGTAAAACATTTAAAAAGGAGGTTCTAAAATGGTATCGAACAGTGTTTGTGATTAGAACAAAGAATGGAAGGATATAAACCAAAATCTGTATCACAGTTATTTCTGGGAGGTGGGACTGTGGTGATGTACTTTTGTCTTTGTGCTTTGCCGTGATTTCCAAAACGTTTTATGACGACGATGTACTCATTTGACAACCGCCCCCCCCTTTTTTTTAAGAAAAAAAGGGATAAAAATATTCAAAAAGGAGAAAAATGTGAGAAGACAGGGGAGGGGGAGAAACGCCAGAGGGAGAACCCACTCGGAAACCACAGGCTGGGATCTGGGCCCTGGCTGGCACTGAACGACCACAGGCCCCAAGCAAGTCTTTTCACCTTTCTGAGCCTCAGTTTCCTCATCTGTACAATGGGAACAATTAAACCGGCCCTGACCGTGTCATAACACTACTGGTGAAGGTCAAGGTATGGTCATGAACATGAGTGCCATGGAAAAGGTGTCTGTCACCCCTAGCGCCTGGACGGCAGGACACAATAAGGGTCTGCTGGAAGAGAGGACCAATGTCCGTGGAAGCCCCTTGTCAACTGCAGGACAGTGTGCAAATGGAAGGACAGGCTGGGGGACAAAGGAAATGCCAGCCCCTTGGGCCAGGGTGGCAACAGCCTGAGCATCTCCAGCCCTGGGCTGGGTGGCACCTCTATCCTGAGTCCCGGGAGCACCTGAGGTGGGAGGGTGGGGTGTGGGCAGGGAGCTGGGGTCGGGGGGAGGGAAGCAGTGGGGAGAGGAGTTTGGGAGGCAGGGGATCCAGGGTGAAAGGCAGACAAGTTCAAGGCCAGCTTGGCTGGCCTGGCCCATCGGGGAAGCTTCAGTCGGTGCTTGTCACCCTCCAAATAGAGCCCCAGGCCGCTCACGCCTGCAGGTGAGTCAGTGGGGTTCTCTGGACGCCCGCACCCCCTACCCACGGAGCACTGTCCCCCACCCCGCCCCCCGGCTCCCCCACGGCCTCACTCACCAATCTCGCCCTCATTGTTCAGGTCAAACTCCATGTACTTCTCTGGAAATCACAGAGCAAAAACAGGCATTAACTGGGAAGCGGGGTTGCCCCCTGCAGGGTCCCAGTGACTCCCTCCCTTGAGGGCAGTTGGCTGGGTCCCCAGGGCGCCCACACCATCCTCCTCACCCCACGTCGGGGTCTTGACACAAGTCCCGTCATTCCTCTGGGGAAAACCATAGTCTCTGGGAGAAGGGCTTGCCCACCTGCATCACCTGCTCACAGGCACCGTGGAGAAAGGTGCCCGGAGGCCACTCTGACCCTGTACCAAGAAGGGCAGCGGCTTCCTCCCAGGCCCCTAGTGTGGGGTGGCTGCATCCGAATCAGCTGTAAAGGGACTGGAATAAATTCCCAGCCCTGGAGATGGCAGATCCGCAGGATTTGGGAGGCAGAAATCGGTGTTTTCAGAGTATCTCGGGTGATTCAGATGGGCAGCTGGGTGTGAGAACCCCCAATTTAAGAAGTCCCTGTAGTTCTGAACTTTTGGCGGCGGGGGGGGGGGGGGGGCCTCATGGCTACCACTGAGAATCTGATGCTCTCTCCGGAGAAATGCCCGCGGACCTGCCCTTGACTACACAGTGGCACATACAGTGCCCGGGGCGCAGAGACCCTCCCCGCAAACCTCACCTTCAGACTTTGAGTTAAACCTCCCTGATCAAGGGGTCAGAGCAACGAGCTTGGTGTCTCCTGACAAGGCAGTGGGTGCAGACGAGTCATGTGGTCTTGAGTAGCCACAGGGTCTATTCTGCACCAGCAGCCAGCACGAGAAAGCCAAGGTCCTCCCAGTGACCCTCGAGCGCAGGCTTGCCCCCCTCCGCCTGGCATGTTCCTCCCAGGCATTCTCGGGACCCCTCCTCATGCCTTCAGGGCCCCCCGGCCTTTTTTTTTTTTTAATTTATTTTTTATTGATTGATTGATTGATTGATTGCGGTACACGGGCCTCTCACTGTTGGGGCCTCTCCCGTTGCAGAGCACAGGCTCCGGACGCGCAGGCTCAGCGGCCATGGCTCACGGGCCCAGCCGCTCCGCGGCACGTGGGATCCTCCCGGACCGGGGCACGAACCCGCGTCCCCTGCATCGGCAGGCGGACTCTCAACCACTGCGCCACCAGGGAAGTCCCCGGCCCCAGCTTTTTTAACTGGGCACCGTCAGTCACCCCCGCAAAGCATCTGCTACCATCTGACACACTTTCTACTTCCTTGCTCTCTCTTCACCACCCCTCCCCCACTAGGACACGGGCTCCTTTGGCCAGGGGCCATCTCGTGTGTTCTCCGTTGTGTACCCAGGCCCCAAATGGCCTGGTGCCTAGTAAGGATCATCTGGAGATCAAATGAGTGAATGATTTGAAACCTCCGAAGTCCCTTTGCTTCCAAGGTAACCTCCTGTGGTCCCAGGATGGACCCTTATCCTACAGCCCAATGAGGACAAGGAGAATGGTCGTTAGACCCCTGGGACCTGTGTCCCTCCTCTCAGAGTCACCTCTGAAGAGTGACCCTATTGGTATCCAGAGAGAAGGGAATGGACTGGCTGCTCCTCCTTTGCACTGGGAGGGGGAGGGGCAAAGGGATGGGGAGGGGGAACCAGCCAGGGGTGGGCGTGTCTTTGTTCTCGTTCTTTTTTTTTCTTTTCTTCTTTCTTTCTTCCTTCTTTCCTTTCTTTCTTTTTCTTTCTTCCTTCCTTTTCTTTTTCCCTTTCTTTCTTTCTCTCTCTCTTTCTTTCTTCTAGTTCTTTTCTTTCCTTCTGTCTTTCTTTCTTACCCTCTCCTTCTCTCTCTCTCTTTCTTTCTCTTCCTTCCTTCCTCCCTCCCTCCCTCCCTTCCTCTCTTCCTCCCTTCCTTCCTTCCCATGTAAAAAGCACCATTGTGTAACGGTCACAAGCAGGGGCTCTGGAGTGAAACCAATACGCGTACAAGCCCCAACTCTGCCACAGGTGAGTTGTGTGACCCCAGGCAAATGACCCCACCTCTCTGAGCCTGAGTGTCTTCATCTGTAAACTAAAGCTCCCACCATCTCCCTCCTGGCTGGATTGGAATGAGGCAGGCAGGTCGCAGCCCTGAACACAAGGTCAGCTCTCAACAAACCCCCAGCCATTGGCGTCCCGCCTAAGGATGGCTGCGTTATAAGCGGTCTGGGGAGCACTGGTAGGCTCCTTGCCCCGGAGCAGGGAGGATGTCCACGTCGCCAAGA
Source organism: Kogia breviceps (assembly GCF_026419965.1). NCBI lineage: Eukaryota > Metazoa > Chordata > Mammalia > Artiodactyla > Physeteridae > Kogia > Kogia breviceps. Next base: position 5,201,553 of record NC_081317.1, read on the forward strand.
CTCTGGGGGGGCAGGGGGGACGCAGCCTGGAGGATGTTCACGTGGTCCCCCAGCGTGCCCGGGGCTCCCACAGCGCGCCTGCATCTCCCCGACAGGAAAGGTGGGTCTGCCCCACTCCTTATGCGCGCAGCTCCTCTCCTTTCGAGCCGCTGGATGAGAACCAAGCACAGGGCCCGGAACAGAAGGACCTTTATACCGCCCCCTCCCCGCGCGGACTCCCGGGCCCTGTTTTCTTTTCATCCTGTGCTGCCGAGATTCAATGGGCAGAAACTCTGCCCCCTGCCCCACTGTGGTGACACAAACGTCCATTCTCCGCAGGGGCTCCCGAGATGCTCCACCGCGCAGGGGGAGAGACAAGGGCTGCTACAAAGAGCTGATTGTGTGCTGGGGCCCCGGGAGCGAGCAGAGCCTGGGCAGGGGCGGGGGCAGGAGCCAACCTGAGCCCTGCTGGGCAGCAGAAGGGAGGGGAGGGCAGGGCAGGCCGGAGCCCGCAGGCGAGGGACGAGGGGACCTGTGCCCCCAGGCTGGGCATATCCCGTCTCACAGCCCGTCGGGAAGAGGGGTACTGTGGATGCGACACGGGTGCAGTCTGGCCCTGTGGGTGAGGATCTGTATACGGGGTGGAGGGGCCCACCCAGCTCTCCCGGGGGGGGGGGGGGGGCGCGGGCAGCCAGCCCCGGCTCACCTTTAAAGGCTGCAAGTTTTTCCGGTAGGTTCTCTTCATCACTGTATTTCTGGTCACAGAGGAACTCCTACAGAGGAGAGAGGGCAGCACTGAGCAAGGGGTCGGCAGGCAGAACTCACCAACACACAGGCCCACAGCCCGTTGCGTCCTCTCCCGCCGGGTGGCTGGGCCTGGTCACGCAGGGCAGGGTTAGCCCTGGCCTCCTGTCAACCCCCAGAGGCAGATCGGTACAATCCGCCCCGTGGGTAGGAAGTTTGCTCAGCAGCTGGGGGTGGGGCCCAGAGGTTCCACTGCAGAAGACTAAACACCTTCAGTCAACCTCTGAATGACGGGTGCAGGGAGCTGGGCTTCCCCCCGGGGAACCCCGGCTCCGAGATCCATGAAGCCATGAGCAACCAAAGACAAGTGACTTGGCTCTGGCATTAACTTCTTAGGTATGTGACCCTGAACAAACCGATCCCTCTTTGAATCTCTCGTGCTTTATCTGCCAAATGGGTATAACTATCATAGCTTCTTCTTGCAAGAGAATCCAAGGAGAGTGTATATAGGAGGAATCTGGGCTTCCCTGGTGGCGCAGTGGTTGAGAGTCCTCCTGCCGATGCAGGGGACGCGGGTCCGTGCCCCGGTCCGGGAGGATCCCACGTGCCGCGGAGCGGCTGGGCCCGTGAGCCATGGTCGCTGGGCCTGTGCGTCCGGAGCCTGTGCTCCGCTACGGGAGAGGCCGCAGCAGTGAGAGGCCCGCGTACCGCAAAAAAAATAAAAAAATTAAAAAAAATATAGGAGGAATCTTAGCAGCTCGATAAACAGCAACTGCTATATTATTATTATTATTAATTAATTAGTCTCTCTCTAGTCAGAAAATAACTGTCCACTGCTTGAGAGGTCACTTACCCTCTCACCTGTGTCCTCACCTGTAAAACAGGGCCCACCTTCCCCTCAGATGCTTGGAGAGACTCAAATGAGCCTTTTCAGAACCAGATGGAGTCGGGAGGCGATGGGAAGGGACTAACAGCCCCCAGAATGAAGCACTTACCCACATGGTCGCTCCGGATCTCCCAGTGGGCCCAAGAGGTAGCAACTATTATTACTCCCATTTTACAGAGGAGGAAACTGAGGCTCACAGAGCCAGAACTTCAAGTCAGCTCTGTCTGACTTTAGAGCCTGCATCTATCTTTAACCCTGACACTTAAAGATGGGCAGTGAGCAGGTATTCATCCGGCTTTACAACAAAAAACTAACAGTTAGCACTTGCTAGGCTGGGCGCAGTGGCCAGGTATCTTACTTGCCTTGCTGCTAATCTTCAAGCGTCCCTGGAACCTGCATTCAGATGAGGAAACAGAGGGTGTGCTCCCATCCTGGCACCAGAGTCCACAAATCCCCTCTACTTCCCTGGACCTTGCTTTCCTCATTCAGCCAACTGGACATGGCTGTGACTCCGTCATTCCTTCAACAGTTTTTGAGGGACCACAGTATACACTGCTCTATTCTAGGCATCCAGGGAGCAAGTGAGACCACGGTGAATAAGACAAGGTCCTTATCCTAAAGGATAATTTTAAGATAAATTTAAATTTTATCCTAAAATTACAGGAAGTCCCTGTTTAAAGTGATGTCGGGGAGTTCCCTGGGGGGGCCAGTGGTTAAGGCCACGCGCTTCCACTGCAGGGGACACGGCTTCGTTCCCTGGTCGGGGAACTAAGATCCCACGTGCCACTTGGCACGGCCAAAAAATAAATAAATAAGATAAAATAAAATAAAACAAAACAAAATGATGTTAAATGGTAGAAGGCCCCTTCTGCTCCTCCTTAATCCAATTTCTTTTCCTTCCCAGAGGTAATCATTATGCTGAACTTGGCGTTTCTACCATTCTCTTGAATGTTTTTCCTATTATGACTAGGCCAAGTAGTATCGTAAAAAGACATCTTATAAGTTAATTTTGAGGGGCTTAAAAAAATTCTAATTCTAAATTTTGAGGGGTTAAAAATTTCTAATTCTAAATTTTGGAACATTCCATACAAATATGTACTTGTAGTTCAATAAATGATCTTTTTTTTTTTTTTTTTTTTTGCAGTACGCGGGCCTCTCACTGTCGTGGCCTCTCCCGCTGCAGAGCACAGGCTCCGGACGCGCAGGCTCAGCGGCCACGGCTCACGGGCCCAGCCGCTCTGCGGCACGTGGGATCCTCCCGGACCGGGGCACGAACCCGCATCCCCTGCATTGGCAGGCGGACTCCCGACCACAGCGCCACCAGGGAAGCCCAGTAAATGATCTTTTAAATGAAAAAAAATTTATCTGGGTCAACCACTCAATATGTTTCTAAATTCCTGCCGTCATTTCCCACTAAATGATGACCAAGTCTGTACTTACACATCTCCTAGGACAGGGAACTCACTACCTCTCCAGTTACTATAAATGGAATGTAGAATGGGAGAATGACAAGAACCTAAGTGAGGATAAAGCCCTCTGGGTTTGGATCCTCAGCCCCCTCCTTACTAGCTGTCAAATGGGCTCACGGGTACCCACCTCCTCAGGCACCTACCCCTCAATCGAGACAACCCACTACAGGCAGTTAGCACCTGGCTCGAGCGTCCGTGCTCAGTAAACAATAGGTACAATTCCATGTAGGGCAGAATCTGATCCCTTCCAGGGTTCAAGTTCCTCCACACTAACTCAGCACCCTTTGACTGAGTAGAAGGACCCTCCCCCCCAATGTGGCTTCCCTCGCTGGGTCAGGGGGCCTCTGATAGCCCCCTTGCTTTCGGCAGGCACTATGTCATCCGATTCAATCCTCACAGCCGCTGTTATTTGATTTTACAGGTGAGAACAAGGAGGACCAGAGAGCGAATAACATGTCCAGGGTCCCCAGGCCCCGGGGAAGCTCAGGGTTGGTTTGGAACCCGTGTCCATCAGACTCCAGGGCCCATGGGGTCCAGCTGGCTCGGCCACAGCCTCACTCAGAGCCTCATTACCATGTGCCATGCACAGCCCTGCCTGCACTTAGCTCCACAGAGCTGGAACCTTCGCCTGCAGCCTGGGAGGCTGCCCTCCTGTCGGCTGGCTCTGTCCTTCCCTTCCTCTTGGCTTCCTCTCGTAGGTCTTCTCCACTGAGGCCCCCACCCCCATTCTCTGACCAAAAGTAGGACAATTAACTCTTGTCCGTGACCCTGAGCCACCCAGGCACCTCTTGGGGTCACAGATCCCATATCTGTCCAACGGAGGTACGAACCGGCCAATGGTTCCCAGACCCCGGGGTAAAGCACAAAGAAACATTCCCCCCCCCCTAAAAAAAAGGGTGGGGGAAGGTGCTAATATTGGGCTTCCAAGATTTTATTTTGCCAAGTAATGACTTTAAATAATGACCACGCACTGTTGCCACGAGTTCAGGAAAGGATATTTCGTAAAAGTAGGAACTTCACAATCTCCGAATTTTGAAGTGGAACTCATTTAGCCTATGTTCAACTCACCACATTGTCCCTATGTTCCCTTCACTTCACCACATTAGGAACCGGACAGCCTTCCTGGGGAGGCCCAAGAACACAGGTAAGGCTCAACATCTGGGAACCTCTGGGGAAAGACCTGGGGGGTCCTCCAAATTCCCAGGCTCTGGTTGACCAGAAATCCCGCACCAGCCTGGAGCCTGTCTGTAATCTACACTGATCCCCTCTAGGGATCCAGACAGATTGGGTTCGAGGGGTAGGACATGGTCCTGGGTCTTGGAGACAAATGAGACACAGACAGAGACAGACAAGAGCTCAGCCTACACCGCAGGCTGCTTAATAGCCACACCCCTCCCTGGACCTGACCCCCCGGGACCATGCATGCTCTCGGCAGCCCCGGGGCTTCCACGATTATTGTCTTTTCGCTGATGAAGCCGGTTTTCTCCTTAGCACCAATCACCATCTAACATGGTATTTCATTTTTGTCCCCAACTCCCCACCCCTCTCCACCAGAGTGGGTGGGTGCCCCAGCCACCCTGACCTCCCTCGCACGCCTCTCCCACCATGGGACCTTCCCTCCAGCTGTGTGCCCTGCCCGGAGCGCACGTATCTGCGTGTCACCTCCTTCGAGTCTTTACTCAACTGTCACCATCTCAATGAGGGCAACCCCATCCACCCGGTCCACTGGGGTCCCCTCCTCCACTTCCAATCCACCTTAAGATAACACCCTTTATTCCATGATGAGTCATCTCCTAACACAATTTACAGTGTGATTGCTTATTAAGGATGTTGTCCATTATCTGTCTCCCCCTGCTGGGTTCTACATAGTAGGTGCTCAATAAATATTTGCAGGAAGGGTCAAGGAACTGAGACTCAGAAAGGATGAACAACTTGCTCATCCAGGCAGCACAGCTCACAGGTGGCTGAGCTGGGATTAAGCTCCACAGCAGAGGCTGCCTGGGTTCCCTCCCTGTAGAGAGCTGGGGAGTAGAAGTGACCCAAGGAAGTGGGTGTTGGAAGGATGCTGAGAGGAGGCGGGTCCTTGGTCACAGGACACATCCAGGAGGATGCGTTTATTGTCTCTGCCCCACGGATGCCCAGCACCCAGCAGTGCCCAGCGTACAGTAGGTGCTCAATAAACATTACTGAATGAATGGAGAAGACTGCCGTTCAGCCCAGAATGACCTTCTCCACTCTCAGCCCCGCAATGGAAAGGCAGCTTTGCAAATGCATGTGTATGTGTATGACAGAGGCTGGAGAGGCCTCAGAGATTGGAATCACAGATTTCCTTAGAGCCAACAGTGACAAACGCTTGAGCCACAGAGCGACCGGGGGTGGGCGAAGCAGCTGACCCGTTCACGTGTGGCTCGGCGGCCCTCGCTGACCCAGGGCTTGGGGCAGCTGTGTGGACCAGGGGGCCGGGGAGGCAGGAAGGCGGGTGGCGGGAACAGGAGCTCCGCTGGCTGGGCTGCCAGCTCCCGCCCCACCTCCGAGCTTTGGATTCCTGGTTCCTGCTCATGCGCTCATGCAACAGCCCACAGCTTCCTCCCTCCAGGGGTCCTCCCCCCATATCCCACCTCAGCCTCAGGGCACAGCCACGCCCACTGGGTCGGTACCTTGCACCCACCCCACCCCAGCCGCCAGCCCCACCCAGCTCGGCCCTAACTCTGGGCCCCCAGGCAGAGGAGATGAGCTAAAAGTCACTCCAGATGTTTGGAAGAAAAACAAAAACAGAAACAAAAAGAGGGCAAACTGGAGCCAGAATGCCTAGGTCTGAGCGTACTTAGTGCTGTGCGAAAATGACCTCATTTCCCTGTGCCTCAGTATCCTCATCCGCAGCAAAGATAAAAATATTAGGGCTTCCCTGGTGGCGCAGTGGTTGAGAATCCGCCTGCCGATGCAGGGGACGCGGGTTCGTGACCCGGTCCGGGAAGATCCCACATGCCGCGGAGCGGCTGGGCCCGTGAGCCATGGCCGCTGAGCCTGCGCGTCCGGAGCCTGTGCTCCGCAACGGGAGAGGCCACAACAGTGAGAGGCCCGCGTACCGCAAAAAAAAAAAAAAAAAATTAACCACATAGGCTTGTCCTGAGAATTACCGTACGTAAGTAAACATATCTAAAGCGCTTAACACAGTGCCTGGCTCTTAGTAAGTGTGAAATAAATGTTAGCCAATTATTATTATCGGCTAACATTTATATACATTCAGTCTACTTGCGACCCACAGCTCATCATCCAGACCATCACTGACTATTAAATAGATTAGGAAGGAAACCCCTCCCCGAACTTAGGCTGGTTCTGGTTGCTCTTTCTCCTTTTTTGGGTATTCCCATTTGACAGATGGGACAACTGAGGCCCAGAGAGGTTGCTCAACTTACTCAAGATCACAACGTTTTCACAATTCAAGGCCTATCTCCCTTCACCATCCCAGCTCCCTCCCTGCCCCAAACAAGGCCTGGCCACAGGTTTCTGGGCAAAGAAAGTCAATACTGGGAGTTACCTTTCCTCTTGGGCAGCTACAGAAAGATGTTATTCCAGAGGCCAGGGAACCACTTTATAGCCCTCTAGGGGCATGGGGGTGTGTGTAGATGGTTTATTCCAGCCCCATCCCCTCTCCCACCCCAACCCACCGTCCCAAACGACAAGTTTTTCGGGCCGTAGAAACTGCCGTCAGGGCCGCCAGGTATGAGGGATGCAGGGGTCCCCTGGGCTCTGAGAGTGGCAAGTCTAGTAGGCCTTGGTGGCCTGGTCAGTCCCTGGCAAAGAACCAGGAAATGCAAGCAGGGAGGAGCCTGGGGTTGAAAACAGGAAGCTCTGAACCAGGCAGTCACGTCTCAAGCCAGTGTCCACAGGCCAGGCCCAGGGAGGTGGCAGAGCTGTTCCAACATCCACCCAGTCACAGAACCCAGAAGGGGCTCCTCAGAGCGTCCAGCTTGTTCTCTTTGTTCAACAGCTGGGGAAACTGAGGCCCAGAGGGCAAGGTCCTGATTAAACCATCCTTCCTCTAGGCAAGTACAGGGCGTGCAAGGCACAGAGACGGGGCAGGGACGTTGACCTGGGTTGCCGGGGTTCAAATCCCAGCTCCAGCACTTACTAGCTCTGTGGCCCTGGGCAACTTGCTTTACCACTCTGGGCCTTAGTTTCCTCATCTGCAAAATGGCATCATAAAGAGAACCTCCTCACTGGGTCGGTGTAAAGATTAAATGGGAGAACTGCATAGAAAGAGCCTGGCTCCTAGTATACTTACTAACGGCTAGCAAGTATCATCGTGCGTTTGGATCGCCCAAACTCAAGCCACACCAAGAAACAACTGTGAGCAGGGGAAGGGCGGAGAAGAGACCCACCCACAGCTTCCTTTGTCCCCTACTGTGCCACTGGTGAGTCTTGACCCTCTGGTCATGCCTCCTCAAGGGCAAACTCTGCTTTGCCCTTGGATACCTGGCTGAACTGGCCGTGACTGGCTATCCGTAGAGGACAGAGCGCACCCATCTCAGCCCTGAGGGATGGTGCCTGCAGCTGCAGGGGCTCCCTGCTGCCTCCCTGGGTCATCTACAACCTCCAGATGCAAGTCAGAGACTCCCCCCACCCCCTGAGGGCCCCGTCCAAGTGCTCACGATCAGGAGAGGCTACTTCCCCCACAAGCAGAGGTTGGCGGCCCCTGCGGTGTCCTGGCCTCCGGACCTTTGCCACCTGCCTGCACCCCCCGACGCCCACCCTGACTTAACTCTCTTTCTGGGCTGGTACCTCTAGCACCTGCTCCTGGATGCTTGCTCCTGGCCCTCCAGGCTTGCCTTTATGAATTAGCCGCAGCAGAATTTTAGGGCTGGCAGACAGCACCATCTTGGAGGCCATCCAAGGTGCTGGTGGCTGAAGCCTTGGGGGAAAACCCCAAGGCCAGGCGGCCAGGCGTGTGTGGCCTCTGATGCAGCCCACAGGCTCTTAAAGGGCCAGGGCCAGGCCATAGATGCCCGGCCTGGTGCCTGGCGTGTAGCAGGAGCCTGTAACGTGCACCCACGAGGACAGCAGGCTCACATTCCCCACGGCAGCTCTGGGGCCTCATCCGGACTCTGTGTCCTCGCCAATAGGTGGGGCAGCTGGAGAAAAACACCCCCACTGACCACACAAATGAAGCAGACCCTGCAGAAATTCCATCTCCAGCTTCCTGCGACATGGCCACAGCGAGGTCGAGACTGGCTGGACCTGCGGGGACACTGAATCCTCAGAGGCTCACGTGGCTCCTTATCACCATCTCCCTTATAATATATTAAGGAAGAGCAAGAGAGACGGGTGCCCGGCGATGCCAGCTGGGCACATTCACCTGGGCAGGGACAGGGTGGCACCGCCAGTACACAGGAAAAGAGACACACCTGTGTAGTGCCTGGGTCAGGTCTCAGAGGTCCCCCACCGTTGGGGGAGGGGCTGGGGACAAGCCTCACCCCAGGTAGAGACACCCAGCCTGCCGTACCCAGTTCTTCCCAGCACAACAGGTGCCACGTGGGTTCTGAAATAACCATCAGGCACCGAAATGCTACAGGGAATGCTGAGTGCCCTTCATTTGACCCAGGACGGCTGAGAGGGCAGGACAGTAGCCAGAGATCCTTATCCACATAAGCAAGAGAGGCCTGTGTCACAGCGAGGCCACAGCCACCTGGTGGACAGGGGCCAGGGCGGGCCAGGGGCAGCGTCTGGAGACAGAATCCCGGCTGTGTCACTTCCTGGCTGGGTGACTTTGGGCGGGTGACTTCACCTGGCTGAGCCTCTGTTTCCTCATCTGTAAAATGGGAGGCTTAGTAATCCTGGTCTCACGGGGATGTTTACAGACTCTTGCTGGCCATCTATCTAATCAAGTGTTCCATGGAGAGGAGTCAGTGAGATGATTTATGTCAAGTGCCAGGCCCGGAGCAAAGGCGCCACTCATGCTATTTTGTTAAAGATCCTGGTCTCTGGCCGGTGCAAGCCACAGCTCTCACCATCCTCCAGGCTCCTCCTGCTCCGTCCCAAGGCTAAGGGCACGCTGAGGGGCACCCACCCAGCCCCACAGCTTCCCTCTGTCCCTGCAGGAAGCTGGAGGGAATTTGTCCCGTTGCCATATAATGCCGGCTCTGGCTGGCCCAGGGTCACCGGCCGTGCCATCAGGGCGCGGGGAATGTCAGCTATGTGGGGGAGTAGGAGGCGCGCGCCGGTCCTGCCCGCTCCAGTGGTGCGGAGCGCGTGCACGCACACGCGCGAGCACGCACGCGCACACACATACAGCACGGAGGTGGGGTGGGCACATGCAGAGGAGCCCCGGTCCAGCTCGGACTGGAGAGGAGAGGCTGGGTTCACGTGTGGCTGTTTAAACCCAGGCAATTTACTCAGGCCCCCTGACTCTCGTCTCCTGCAAAATGGGAACAGACACTCGCAGGGTTGGAGTGAGCATCCGACGAGATAATGTCTGAAGCATGCCTGGCACACTGCCTGGCACACGCCGAGTGCTCAGAAAATGAGAGCAAAATCTAGAGCGAAACCCCCCCCAAAAGTGCATTTTCATACAGTTCCACCAGGACCTTTAGGTCCACCCAAGTCCCCTTGTATTTGTACTCCTGAATCCCTTATAAGAACAATAGCCAAGACTGAGCTACCCCGCTGCCCTCTGGGAAGCTGGCCCATCCCAGCGGGGAGAAAGGCCCCAGAGGAACTGTTGGCCCAGAGAAGCCTCCAGAGCTCATAGCCAGGCTGGGCTCTGCCCCAGGCAGCAGCCACAGCGGTGCCCAAGCACATACAGTGAGTCCTGAAGCCCCATCCTTCATGCCTTCTGGCTTCCACGGGACCACTGGGGCAGCCGTTCAGCCCAGCCCCCCAGAAGCCCCCCCCTCCAGCGGGGCAGTGAAGCTGCACCCCAGAGGCAGGCAATCTGGACTGCCAATGTGGTTCCCTCCAGAATCCATCCACCCAAGGGAACTTCCACCACGGCCATGGCCGTGGGTGAAACCGACTCAGACCCTCAAACACAGCGAGACTCCCTGAAGAGTCTGCAAGGAGCTTCAGTCCGTTCATCTCCTCGGATTGTTGGAGGGACTCGGAGCAGAGCAGGGGTCTCTGCTCCCATTTCAGGCGGGGGGGGGGGGGGAGATAAGATTCTGCCAGACAAAGGGCTCTGGTCCAGGCAGAGCAGCCAGTCTCCCTCAGACCCTGACCCTGGGTTTCCACTCCCTCCCCTTTAAGTCCCAAACAAACCAACGATAGCAATCAAGACAGCAGCCAGCCCTCCTGGGTGCTTTACATAGATTATCTCAGGGGCCAAATCACAACAAACCTACTACCATCATCTCCAGTGGCTTGGCCCAAGGTCACAGGGCCAGTGAACAGCCCCCTCTGCCCGTGACCCTAAACTACGGTGGGACCACCCTGACCTGTCGTGATGGGAAGCGGCTCAAACTGCTGGTTTGATCCCGGAGCCTCCTTCCTCCGGGAGCCCAGAGCCTGGGTCCCAGCATCCTGACGCGGTGGATCTCAGAATAGCATCCAGTCAGGGAAAGGACGCTCTGCCGCTGGAAGCTCTGCCACTGGCTGCGGTGTGACCTTGGCCAGCTGCTTGCCCTCTCTGGGCGTTGGGGTCCCGAGGTGGTGGGACACAGCCCCCTCTTGTTCACCTTCCCCAGTCTCAGCGCTGTCCAGACCAGCCCCGGAGAGCCACAGCCCCTCCCCTTCCTGAGCCAAGCCAGTACACCTCCCGAAACAGCCCTGTGGCCTCACCTCCACACCCCACCTGGTCATCCCCCCCATCCCCCCAAGGGCAGGGTTGGCATGGAAAGTCCCACACACTCTCAGCTCCGCTGGTCTGTCCAACTACAACCCCCTCTCCCCCATCTCCAGCTGTCTCTGGCTCGGGGGTCCTCTGGCTGTGGGTGGACTCAACCGGCTTGGAAGCCAGCCGGCTGAGTGGCCCAGGGGGCTGTATGAGGTCAGGGTTCCAGGCTCCTGTCCAGAGGGCAAAAGCAGCCAAGACCAAGGCTGAGTTGGCCGCAGAGTGAACTGGGGGGTCAGGGGAGAGCCCAGCAGCCTGGACCCTCGAGAGCCCTGGCCAGACGTCCAGGCTCCCTTTCAGCTGTGCTCAAGATGGCACTAAGAGGCCAGATGAGGATGGTGAGGAGGAGGCCAGACTTTACCTGGAGGGACCCTGGGGTCCCCAGAACCCTCCATGGGATTCCTGCGGCCAGTGGAATGAAACCAGGCAGGCTGCGTAGCTCTAGGCAGCCCAAGGAAATCAAGGAGGGAATTAAGACTGCAAGCCCCTGGCGAGACTTATACTGCAACTGTGCTGTAGCCCGTGGACCCACCTCCACACGGATTCCACCAGGACCCTGATGACCCTCGCCAGCTTTCCACTTTGGGTCTCCGAGCTGGGTGCCCGGTAGCCCGGGGAAGCCCGCAGGGGAAATGTCCAGCCTCGTTTCACTGGGCATGATTCTGCAACCAGTAAGAAGGAAACCTGGAGACATCCTCCTCAGGAAGTAATCCTAGTACCATCCATGGAGGTCTTCTCTTGTGCCAGATGTTGGACCAATCACATTACATGCCTTCCCTCATGGAGCCCTGACGGTGACCTCGGCTCTGTGATGCGAGGTCCTCGCTGGGGACCACAGAGCTGGTACATAATGGAGACCAGATCTGAGCCCGTCTTGCTGTGCTGCCTTTGAGTTTTGGCCAATCCAGGCAGGCCCCAACAGTTTTCCTTATCTTCTAGAATTTAAATGGTGTTTAAGCAAAGGTCTAAAGCGTCCCATTGTGTGCCTGGCAACGGCCGGAAGGATTTCTTTTTAGAAATCCACTAGGATCAGGATGAAAAGCACCAAGTCTCTAAGGCAACCTTTCCTAAAAGCCTGAGTGAGAAGGAGCTGTGGGGGGGCGGGGCGGGGAGGCAGGAAGCCAAGCTTTTTTGGGTGGAGAGAGCACTGGCCTGTGAGTCTGGAGCCCAGGGTCCTAACTGCAGCCTGACGCAGACTTGCTGTGCCATCTAGGGGCAGCCACCTCGCCTCCCTGAGCCTCTCTTCCTCCCCTCGCTGTAAAACTGGGAATTACTCGAGACATCAGGGGTCCCTTCCAGCGCCAAGTCCCTGCAGCTGGTCCCAGGCCGGCTCCTGCGGAGCCCGGGGCCGGTGGGCCGGGCTGGCGGCAGAGCTCCTGGGAGGGCCCTACCTCCCTAGTCTGTAGCAACTTGCAACCCGAGACCAGAGGGCGGTGGACGGGGTGGAGGGGGACCTACCTGGAGGCACAGGGAGGGGGATGGAGGAAAGAAATCGGGGGAAGCCCGGGTGAAGGAGAGGAAGGGGGGTTGATTTTGCGGCAGGCACGGCCGCGCAGACGGAGGTGGGACCCGCGGGGCGCTGGGAGCTTTGGGGCCGACTCGCCAGCTGCCCTCGGAGGCGGCGGGGCTGGAAAAGCGAAGGCGGCGGCGCGCGCTTACCCGGTTGATCTCGGCCAGCCTCCTCTCCTGCCGGGCTTTGAGCAAACCGAACGCTTTCCCTCCTGGAGGAGACAAAGAGGCGGCCGGGGAAGCGGGGGTCTCCCCCGGGCCGCGCGCCCTCGGCTCGCGCCCGCTTCCCGCGCGCGGCAGACCCCACCGACCGCCCCGTGCGCACAGGTGGCGGGCGGGGGACACCGGGTGTGGGCAGGGGCGCGGGACAGCGTGGGGACAGCGTGGGCACAGCGGCGCCTACCTTGGAACCTGTTGCTGAGCGCGACCGACATGGTGAGCACCGGGCTTCCGCCGGCTCGGGGCTTCGCGGCCGCGGCGAGGACGAGGAGGAGGGGCGGGCGCCTGGTCGGAGCTCGCGCGGCGTGTGGCGGCGGGACCGAGGGGCGGAGGGAGGGCGCGGGCGGCGGGACACTCCCCTCCCTCCCACCCCTCCCGGCCCGCCTCCCCTCTCCTCCCCTCCCCGCCGCCCGGCATCAAAGCGGCTATTATGCTGGACGCCGAGCCCGCCGCCGGCCCCTCTGCTGGAGGACGCGGAAAATGCACGGCGGGCGCGGGGGCCGCCTGTGAGCACCTCCCTCTCCGCTCCCGCAGCAAAACCTCGGCCAGTCCCTTCCCGCTCCGGGCCGCGGTTTCCCCTTAAACAGACCGTGGACGACCTTAGTACGCACTTCGGGGGGATGGCTTTAAGGATCCAATGCGGGTCCCAGCTGCCGGGAGCTGTAACGTGCCTTTCGCCTTTGGCGCAGCACGCGCTTTTGGAAGGGAGGCCTAGGTTCCCAAACTTTACTCTGAACTCTTGAAAGATGAACAAACTTTTAGTTTCTTGAGAAAATGCATAATGACAAAGTGCCTCTAGGGTATCGGTGACACTTGAAATCAGTTAGAACGAATTAGCGTTTTGTTAATAAAACCTTTTTCTTGAGCACTCACTCACTGTGCACCAGGCACTTTGCCAGATCGACCCAGGATATATGTGTTACATCATTTAATTCTCAAACCTCTATGAAATAGGACTCGGCATTTCCATTTTAGAGAAAAGTAGTTGCAGCCTGGAGCACGGGTCCACCAGGATGATAAACCAAGTCTCTAACTCCTGGAACAGTGGGGCTCGGGAACTGGGGACTTGTCCGAATCAGGACATTTCTGAGAACGAGAGGTGGCACTCCTGATTACGCTGGGGTCACAGGCACAGATGGGGACTGTCTTGGGCAAACAGCACACCTGGTCACCAGTAATCTGGACCGACTCACCGCCCCCCACCGACCCACCCACAGGTACACTGAGTGGGTCCCTGGGGGTTGGATCCGGGAAGTCCCCTTCCCACAGACTTGCCTTCATCCTGACCCCTAGGATTGGGATCCTGGGACCAGCTGGTTCTCTTTTTTTTTTCTGTAGCTGCCCCTGCGGAGGGAAGTGGCCAGGCTGTCCCAAGGGAGAAGGCTACAGAGGATGGGACGGCCCAAGGTGGGTTAATGCCAGGGCAGCAGTTTAGAGGGGCAGGCCCCACCTCCCCGGCACAGCCAATTACTCTCCATAGGCCCGTTCATCTCCACCTAGGTTTTGGATTTGACCAAGCTGTGTGACCTTGGGCAAGGCGCTTGACCTGTCTGAGCCTCAGTCTCCTGGTCTGCAGAATGGAGGAAACAATGCTTTTCACCCAGCAGGGGCTGTTATAAATTTTATTACCTTCAGGGTGGTTTAAGCAGATAGGAGTTATAACCCTCGGTTGCCGGGAGATGTCCCTTCTGGAGGTCAGAGAAGACAGCTGACATAGAGTGGGACCCTCATAATGCACTTCCTGGTTCAGGCTCAGAGAGCCTGTTGCCCTGGGCTGGTTGGCCCCAGTCACTGGTTCTGCAGGGCAGAGGCCACCCCATCTTCCACTGCTCAGCTGCTGGGCTGCATTGCTAGCCAGATGTTCAGCAGCTGCCACATTCCACCCAGCCACAGCCCCACCTCTGGGGACAGAGAGTGGCTCTCTACACCCGAAGCATGACTGGACTGCATGAGTCACGAGATGTCAGGTCTGAGGTATGTCACCGCGGAACAGAGAGGAAGCCTGTTCTCCACCCGTTGGGGACACTGAGACTGGGCCTTGCTGAGGCCCCCACGGCTTGAGCAGAGAAAGGTTTAAGGCCAAGAGCAGGCATCAGAGCAGCTGTGTGCCTCTGTCAGCAGAGAAGCTGGGTAGCAGGGAAGAGGGTTTGGGGGCATCAGACCCCGCCCCAGAGGTCTGCAAAGCACCCCCATCTCCCTGACACCACTTACACCAGACATCAATCATCCAACTCACAGGAGAGCAGCCACCTCCTGTTTTGGCCTCCCCACCCCCGTCCTCCCTCCCAAACCTACCAGCTCCCTTCCTGGGTCATTGACGTGCATCACGTCACCCCACTACCCCTGGCCTCGGGTTTCAGTTTCCCCATGGAGGAGCGCACCTCTTCTCTGAGTGCTCTCCCCCAGTGAGTTTGCGAGGGTGGGGAAGGCACAGCCCAGCTCTCATTCTATGGCCTTGGACCCAGAGACCCTTGATTTTCTGAACAGGAGTAGGGGGGGACCCAGCCTAAGCTGGGTTGGTCCCTCCTAGGAAGCTGGAATCAGGTCAGTTTTCCAGCTTGTCTCTGCCAAGCTTTTGACCTGATGACAAGTAAACATGGGGGGCCATGGTGGGTCCAGGTGGGGGCAGTGGGGACGCTCTCTTCCATCAAACACAAGAAAAGCAGAGAAAGCTGCTCTGCAGAGAGAAGAAAACAAAGTAAATGCGGAGGGAGCAGAGGCAGAGACCAAGGGGAGGGGTGGGAGGGAAGGGGGAGGCAAGCCCCCGGCCCCTGACCATCTCTGAGGCTTGGCAGCCCTTCCTACCCCAGGATTCCAGGAGACTCTCCCAAGTCCTCCCAACAAACTCCCCTTTTCTGCCTAAACCGACCCGGGAGGCGGGCAGGCCTCGTGGTCAAGAGCCCCGACTGAGCATGCGCCATAATCCCGCCTGCAACCTGAGTTCCTGGAGCGACCCGTGCGGGCCAGGCCCCGACGCTGCAAACGCTGGGCCGTTGCCCACCCTCTTGCCTGGAATGTTCCCCGCTGTCTCTCCACCCTTTGAGGCCTGGCCCAAGGCCCTCCTCCTCCTCTCCTCACTGGTGTCCCTCCCTGAGCCTTTCTGCGCTGCTGGACGCTGGCTTTGAGTTCCTTTCCTGCCTCGCTGTGTGCAGCCTGAGCCAGAGGTCAGCTGAGGACCTCTCTGTACCCCACCCCTCAAACTCCCCCAGGCCCTAGACTTTGCCTAATAAGCCCCCCGGAGCAGAGAGGAGAGGGCAGATGCCTGGGGTTGCAGGACCCCAGCAGAGTCCCCCCAGCGGGAAGACACTGGCAAAGCCGATGGACTCAGCTTTGGCACCTTCCTTCTACCTCACGTGGGCCAAGAGGGGTCACTGAACCTTCGGTCACTGACTCACTGCGGGGGGAGGGGGCATGTGCACCCACAGCGGGGCTTTCCTGCCGCTGACCAGCACCGGAGGACCAAAGGCACAGCACCAGCTAGTAAAGGGGTCCTTTATTGGCACGGTAAACACAGTTGGTTAAACAGAAATGGTCTGGGCTGCTGCCTGTCACCCCTGCCGGGGCGCAGGAAGGACGCTGGGAAGGGGCCGGGTCCCCCGAGGCACCCATCCTCCCAGTGCCAAGGCCCCGCCATCTGCTGGAAGAGGGCTCGGGGAAGGGGAGGAGTGCCAGGGGGAGATGCCAGGAACCCTGGGCAGGGCTTAGCCACAGGGGGAGACCCTGGCGTGACAGGCTAGAGAGGCAGCCAGGCCTCCACGCCCAGCGGGGCCGCCCACGTGGCAGATGCGGCCACAGGGCTGCAGGGCCAGGAAGTGTCGATCGGTCAGAGGCCAGCCAGGTTTGGCAGGGTCACAAAGGGAAGATCCAACCGACCTGTCTGAGCCCCCTGACCCACAAGGCCCCCTCAGGTCACAAGGCCATGGCCCAAAAGGGGCACCGGGCCTAGGGCCGGTGATTCCTTCAGTGAGTTCGACCCAGTCCCAGGATCTCGAGAAGGAAGTATTCCACAAAGCCAAAGATA
Source organism: Kogia breviceps (assembly GCF_026419965.1). Taxonomy (NCBI): domain Eukaryota; kingdom Metazoa; phylum Chordata; class Mammalia; order Artiodactyla; family Physeteridae; genus Kogia; species Kogia breviceps. Next base: position 5,218,205 of record NC_081317.1, read on the forward strand.
CCCCTGCATGGGTGGGCCACGGCCCGGCCGGCCTAGCAGGCTGCACCACGGCCCCAGGAGCCCCGGGCCTCAGGTTCCTCTGCTGAGAACCCTCCAGAATCTTGTGTCTTTTGACCTGCCTGGTCTCTCAGCTATGCGGAGCTGCTGGGTGTTCGTGGCGGGTGACTCGTTGGTCAGGGGGCTGCAGGACAGAGGGCAGGGCTGGGACTGGGGGCTCTGGCTCTTGCTGAACCCACCCTGGATCTCTGCGGATGACCCCCCGACCCTGCCCGGTGCCAGCCTCCCAGGTACCAACCCTGCCTGAGTATGTCAGTGTCACAGGGCATTTAACGTAACGTAACGTAACATAATATAACATAACATAACATAACATAACATAACAGTCCCAGCATCCAGAGGGGGCGCAGCACACGTAGATGGATTTGCACGCGTGTGCACTGCACACACGGGCACATGTCCGCATGTACCTGTGCATGTGCATGTGTGTGTGGGGTGGGAGTGCACGCTGACGGGGGTGTGCACACCGTAGCCGCCTGGGTGAGCTCTGAATGCACGCTCACTCCTGCCGGTGTGGAGGGGGTGTGGGTACAGACTCGGGAGGGCACGCGGCAGCAGGATCTGGGGAGCGCGCCTGCACGGCGCGCCTGTGGCGGGCGTGCATGCCCTGGGCCGGGGGCACCGTGGGTCCGGGCAGCCCTCACTGCCAGCTGGCACAGCTCTCGGGCAGGCTATGCAAAATGGCCTCCAGATTCTGCTTGTCAGCACGGATCTCAGCAAGGCTGCTCTCGAAGCTCTGGATCTGCAGCTGCTGCTGTGCAGACTCCTGCTCCAAGAGCCTCAGTTTCCCTTGCAGCGCCCCTGGTGGGCCCAGTTGCAGCCTCAGGCGCTCCAGTGCCCGCTGGGTCTCATTCAGGGCCCGGGCGGGGGCTCCGAGGGTGTCCAGTGACCCTGTGGAGGGGCACGGACAGCCTCAGGGTGGGCTGGCTCCCCTGCAGGCCCCAGAAGCCTGTTCAGGCCCCATCCCCAGAAGCCCTCCCCAGCCCAAACCCTCCAGGTTTCCGAGTGCCCACGATCCACCAGGAAGGCAAGGGACCGAGAGGGCAGCGTGGTGAGGCAGGTGAGGGCCTGGCCTGGGCACCCCACCGGGCTTATGTGCAGACCCTGGAACTCTCCCCCTGGGTGGCACTGGGCAACTGTTAGTTTTTGTTGTTGGTATTACTATTACTGTTAAAAAATGAAGGCCTTGGGTGAGAGTCCTGAGCCCCAGTTTCCTCATCTGTAAAGCAGTGTGTGTGTGAGAGGTCCCCATAAGGCCTGCTGCTCCCACATACTGTTTCAATTCGCTGAGAGCCCACACTGAACAGATGGCACTTGTGGGCCAGGATGTGGGGACATCGGGGTGAAAAGAAAGGTTTCTGGCATCAGAATGAGGGTGGGTGAGGCACACGGGGCAGGAGGGGCTGCAGGCCTGGGAAGCAGGCAGCGGGGGTCTAGTCCTGGCCCAGCTCACATTAGGACTTCCCGGAGGAGCCTCTCCAAGTGTAAAACGAGGGGGTGGGGCTGGGCGCTCACATATGAACTTGGTGATGGTGGCATGGAATCCACGGGCTGTCTCCCCCACCTGGCCTTTGTCACCTTGTCATTAAGGTGGCATTCAATGGAAAGACAGCTGAGCCAGGTGGGAGAGCGCTGGAGTCACAGCAACAAATCCTCAATGGCTTCGAAGCCCACAGGACCCCCCCTGGGCCCCAGGGCTCCCCACGGCCCTGAGTTTCCTGGGCAATGAAGGCTGGTTTGGAGGACAGGCGGCTGCAAGAGCTGAGCCCGCCCAGGGCAGGAAGAAGCAGAGAGGAGCTGAGCCCTGCTGCCGGGCAAGCCCTGCTCCCGGCCAAGACTCGGAGAGGTCCCACCATCCACGGGAAAGTCCAAACAGCCTGGCCTTTGAGGAGGTTACAGCCTCCACTCTAACTGCCCAGCTGGGTCTCCGGGGGCGGGGACAGGGTCTAGGTGTGCGTGGTCACTGCCGCAGCCCCCGAGTCCAGCACAGTGCCGATGTGAACGAATAAATAACAACAGCAACGGCCAGAGTGGTTTACCCACATAGAGCGTTTGTTTCATGCTGGGCCTCGTGTCCAGTGAGCTGAGTTCTTGTGGGTATAGACCTGTGGCTACGGGCGGGCACTCTGAATCGGTCAGACCTGACAGTGATCCACAGCCTCCCCACTGACTGGCTGTGGGACCCGGGGCACGTCCTTTAAATTCTCTGCGCCTTAGTCTCCTCTCTGCAAAATAGCAAGAGCGTAAGGGTCCCTGCCTCGAAAGTTAAAATGAGATAAGATCACGTGTGTGAACAGCTTAGTGGAGGCCTGGCATCCAGCCAAAATGCAGAACACGGAGATTTTTCCTTGTCTTATTGATCGTGATAACTGAAATGCATGCTGTTACCTGGATGAACCTTGAGGACGTTACCCTAAGCGAAATAAGCCAGTCACAGAAGTACACGCACTGTATGCTTGCACTTAGGTGAGGTGCCTACAGTACCGAATTCATAGAGACAGAAAGTAGAACAGGGGTCGCCAGGGGCTGGGGGAGGGGGGCTGGGGAGTTTGTGTACAACGGGGACGGGTTTCATGTTGGGATGATGAAAAAGTTCTGGAGATGGATGGTGGCGATGGCTGTGCAATGGGCCTAATGCCATTGAGCTGTACGCCGAAAGATGGTTAAAATGGCAAATTTTACGTTTTGTGTATTTCACCCCAACTTTTTTTTTGGGGGGGGTATGCAGGGCTCTCACTGTTGTGGCCTCTCCCGCTGCGGAGCACAGGCTCCGGACGCGCAGGCGCATTGGCCACGGCTCACGGGCCCAGCCGCTCCGCGGCACGTGGGATCCTCCCGGACCGGGGCACGAACCCGCGTCCCCTGCATCGGCAGGCGGACTCTCAACCACTGCGCCACCAGGGAAGCCCTCACCCCAACTTTTAAAACTGCTTGTCATTCATTTCAGCCTAACTGCTCTGATACTGTCCCCTCGCCCCTTCTCTGAGGGCTCCACGTTTGGGGGCCGTCCCTTTCACGATTTACCGTCTCATCACACACTGCACAGTGTGGAAAGCACTCTCTAAACCACCCCACTGTTACTCCCACTTGCCAGGTGGGGGAACTGAGGCTCAGAGAGGTGGAGTGATTTTCCCAAGGTCTCACAGCCAAGGAAGGGAAAGTGCCAGACCTGAATCCCAGTCTGTCTGATTCCAAACCAGCACCCGATCCTCGATGCCAGACTTCCTTCTGAGACATTCTCTCTCCTTCTCTGAAACCCTCCACCACTGAGGGCGGACCTAGTCACCTGGTACCTACAGGTGTCCTGTGGGTGGTGAGTATTCTGTGTCTCTCCTCTCCTCCTGACTACCAGCCCCTGGAGGACGAAGTGAGCATATGCTTCTGGACACCATCCCTGCCTCGCCCCGGGGGGCCTGGAGCGGTTACAAACGCTTGTCATTGACCACAGGGCTCGGGATGCGGGGGGAGCCACGGACAGGAGGCCTAGGAGGCAAGCTTCCCCAGGACGGGGCCTCCCAGGAAGATGCACCAGGGACCCAGGGGGCCAGGGCCTGGCCTCGGGGGTCTCCTTACCCAGCCTGGCAAGCAGCTCCGACAAGGCTTCGGTGTCCTTCTCCAGAGAGGCGCGTGACTCTCGGATCTGCCGCTGCATCTCGCTCAGCCCGGCATCCACCTTTCGGGCGGGGGGAGAAGAAGAGCTTGAGCGGCTCCCGGCCGGCTCCCGGGACCAGCAGGAGAGGGAGTGCTGGGGTCTCAGCACACGTACCCGATCAGCGGCTTCCAGCTGCTGGTTGCGTGCTTCTGAGGCTAGCACCTGCTGGGAGGCCTGTCGGAGCATCGACCGCGTCTGGCTGGAGAGCCGGCCAGCCCGCCGGTGCTCTTGCTCTCCCTCCCTCAGCAAGGCCTCGGCGAGCTGCGGGGCGGGCGGCAGCAGCAGGGAGGGGGGTGTGAACGGAGAAGCTCCTTTTAGAGCTAAAGGGTGACCGCTCCGCGAAGTGGTCACAGATTCATGCACCAGATCGTTCATTCATTGATTCACCAGCTGTGTCCCAGATGCCGGCCAAGTGCAGATTTCTGGACACTACCCATCTCCCCCGAGAGGAGAAATTCCAGTACTTTACAGATGGGGAGACAGAGGTGCAGAGGGGAGGAGCTGGCCAAAATCAAAGTGGCAGGACCAGAAACCAAGCCTGGGGACTCCTTCAATCCAGCACTTTCTCTAGGAAGCTGTAGAGGCAGTGTACTTGGGCCCTGAGTGACAGTGCATTATCGATTCAAATTTGGCCCTAAGGCAACAAGAAAAGTCTAGAAGTCTAGGGAGTAGAGCCCAACAGACCGAGGTGTGAGTCCTGGTTATGCTAAGTGACTGAACTGGGCTGGGCGTCAGGGCGTCCTCACCTGTCCCATGGGGACAGCAGTGACATCTATTTCATGCAGAATCAACAGGGTCACCCGTGTGAGGCTACAGAGCTCAGAGCCTGGGACCCCTTAGTAAGTGCTGAGTATTCGGCATTGCATACAGAAGGGGCATTTACCCTACAGAAGGGCACCTCTTCTATGACAGTCCTCCCACAGGCCCAGAAGGCAGGGGTGCCCCTGGAGTCACATCCGTGGCCCTGACCTTGGCACTGTCCTTGGCCAACAGCTCGGCTTCCCTGCCCTTCTTCTTGGCACTGGAGGAGACAGATGCCGCATTTCCCAGCATCCTCTCCACCTGCTTGGTCTTCTTTTTGGAGTCTGCAAGGAGCCTGTCCTGGACGATGGCTGCCTTCCTCCTCAGTGCGGCCTGGTCCTTGGGCCGAGGAAACCTCGGCTTCATTCCTGTAAACCCGGCCGAGGCCGTATCAGGAGGGCTGGGCTCATGCCTGAAGAGCCCATCGGGTGGTCACTGGCAGATGTCTGACCAACCCCAGACCCTTGGACAACGTCAGCAGAGGTGTGAGATGCATGAGATCTGTGCGTAAACTTCTCAGGCTCACCCAGCGAAGACAAATGAGTGAGACATACTGCCCTGTGAGTGTCAAGATTCAGGTTATATTATGATACTTACTAAAGTCACAGAATTACATGGTGGTCACTGCCTGGGCCAGTGGTAGAGATGGGAGCTATAGCACAGTACACAGCAAAATCCATTAAGTTCTTTGTTTTTACACACCACGCATTTCTAAATAGGCTTTGAGGCAGCTTATCGTGATGAACGGACCAAAAACTGGACCATTAAAATGATAAACCAAAGGCCATATGTAACTAGGGAAACGATGAAGAGTGAGAAGTGCCAGAAAATTAGGATAATGACGGTGCAGGTACCAAATGAGTTATTTACCTTTTAGCCTCCTAGCAGCCAAGGCGAAAAGAGAAATTCTACAATTCACATAGGTTTTTATTATCTAATAAGAAGTAGTTTCCTTCTATATAGAAAGAGAGACTTTTTCATTTCCTTTCAGATAAAATTCTAAGGGAAATTTATCCTAAGGAGTACTGATTATAGTAGACAAAGTCAAAGTTTAAAAAGAATCAAGGGGACTTCCCTGGTGATCCACTGGTTAAGAATGCACCTTCCAGTGTAGGGGACGTGGGTTCGATCCCTGGGCGGGGAACTAAGATCCCACGTGCCGCGGGGCAACTAAACCCACACATCACAACGAAAGATCCCATGTGCTGCAACCAAGACCCGATGCAGCCAATAAATAAATAAATAAATAAATAAATAAATAATTTTAAAAAAAGAATCAAGCCTTCTAATATCCAGGGACATAATACTACATAATCATTCTATGAAGATAATCCAAAAGTTAGATCTACTCTGCTTCCTCTACACAAAGTTGGCATTTCTTAAAGTGCACTCTGGGGGGACTTCCCTGTTGGCACAGCGGTGAAGAATCCGCCTGCCAGTGCAGGGGACACGGGTTCGAGCCCTGGTCCGGGAAGATACCACATGCCTCAGAGCAACTAAGCCCGTACGCCACAACTACTGATCCTGCGCTCTAGAGCCCGCGAGCCACAACTACTGAGCCCGCATGCCACAACTACTGAAGCCCTCGCACCTAGCGCCCGTGCTCTGAAACAAGAGAAGCCACTGCAGTGGGAAGCCGCACGCCGCAACAAAGAGCAGCCCCCGCTCACCACGACTAGAGAAAGCCCGTGTGCAGCAACGAAGACCCAACATAGCCAAAAAAAAAAAAAAGAAAAAGAAAAAAGTGCACACTGGGGGAGCCCTAATTCTACAGGGTGTTGATAAATGCTAAGGGGAAATTACGTTTTCGTAAAGTGAACCTGGTTTCTTTATTGAAGGACTTCTCAGAGCCTTTAATATTCTCAGGTGTGCCCCGCAAGGCCTCAGGGGATCTACAGCACGTGACATTTCCTAACTTTATTTGAATACAAATCCTCCCTTGGCAGAGCAACTACAGGCTAGGGGCTGTTCTACATTTCATTCAGTAAGATTTCCTTTCTTGGTCTACCCAACTGTACAATGGGGGCACTTGGCCTCATTTTCCTACAGCTCAGAAGAGACCTGGACCAGCATCACCCCATCAACCCACGTTCTAAAGAGAAATGCTGCAGCCCTTCCCATAGTCCCACTGGACATTGGACCCGGGCAGCCATATTTGTACCAGGTAACCCGACCCCCAGCCAGAGTGGCCTAGATCAGGGATGGACAGCTGACGGCCTCAGATTCTCTTCCCATCTGGTCCTGAGGGGCTCCACGTGTGCTCTGATGATGGATGGCCACGTAGGCAAGCACCTGGTGGGTGGTACGTGAGATGGGGGTAGACAAGCCGCCACAGGAGAGGGAGGTCCTTAGAAGCAGTGGGAATGGTCTCCTTGGCTTATGCCCACACGACTGGACTTCTGTCCCCTGCAGCCAAGCCTGCCCTGGCTGAGGCATGAGTCCTGGTGTCCGTCATGGGCATCCGTGCCTCCATGGGCCTGGGGCTAAGCAGGGCACACATACCTTCCAGGTCAGCCAGCAGAGTCCTGGCTCCTGTGACAGTCACCACGGCAGCCTGGACAGATGAGGAAGCCCAGGTCAGGGCAGCTCTGGCTTCCCGGTGCAGCTGGAGAGACAAGAGAGAGGCTGGTCAGGTGGTGCTGGAGGTGTGCTGGGCACAGAGGGGTCAGGTGGGCACCAAACCCACATGTACTAGGTCCCAAAACATCACCAAAACTCCGATGCTGAATTATGCTGTTTACCAGGAACATCTGATTTGTTTTATGATACCAATATTAAGCCTTGAATATCTCTCCCAAGAAGTTACCTGTCTCACAAAAGCTCAGAGGAAAACTGGAAGCTAAGAACTAAAAGAAAGATGGACAACTGAAAATTTCTTGTCAGAACGCTTCTGCATCTCAGCCAGAGGATGTGAGGTAGTGAATCTGTTTATACAACTTTTACTCGTAGAAAATTAGTTTCTTCCCCATTGCCACTAAAAGAGGCTGGATACTTAAAGAATACGGGTTTGATGGATGAATAGACACACAAAATGTGGTGTATCCACATAAGGGAGTATTATTCAGCCACGAAAGGGAACGAAGTGCTGACACATACTACGATGTGGATGAACCTGGAAAATAGTACGGTGAGTGAAAGCGGCTGGACACAGAAGGTCACATACGGCACGATTCCATTTACGTGAAATGTCCGAAATAGGTAAATCCGTAGAGACGGAAAGCAGATGGGCAGTCGCCAGGGGCTCGGGGGAGGGAGGAATGCAGAGTGACTGCTCACTGGGTGTAAGCAGTCACCCTTTGGGGCGATGAACGTTTGCGAACTAGACAGAGGTGGTGCTCGCACAACTGTGTTGTACACTCTCAAATGGGTAATTTTATGTGATGTGAATTTCAATCCATCCATCCATCAATCATGCGGGGTTTAAAAAAATTTTTTTTTGGTAAAGTCTTTATTGCATTTGTTGCAGTACTGCTTCTGTTTTATGCTTTGGTTTTTTTTGGCCGCGAGGCGGGTGGGATCTTACCTCCTTGATCAGGGATGGAACCTGCCTGCCCTGCATTGGAAGGAGAAGGTCTCAACTACTGGACCGCCAGGGAAGTCGCAATCATGTGGGTTTGAGGAGCCACCAGATGCTGCCCTGGGAGCCCTTGTGTCTTAAGTCTTACTGCAGATGCCTAGCAGGATGGGAGGGGAAGGTGGGAGGCACTGCGCACTGGGGTCTGGTCCTGACTCTGCCGCGGCCGCATCTGTGCCCCAGACCAGGGTGACGGACTAAATCAATAGGTACCACCCCAGGGGCCCTGACACAGCACACAGCTCTCCCAGCGGGTGACAGGCACCAGGCCCAGCTGTTTGGACGCAGGCAACAGCTTTCTGCCTTGTTTCTTATTTTAAAAGGAACATAAAGATGGATACAGGGGACTTCCCTGGCTGTCCGGTGGTTAAGACTCTGCACTTCCACTGTACGGGACACGGGTTTGATCCTTGGTCGGGGAACGAAGATCTTCTGGGCCCCCCCGCCCCCAAAAAAGATGGCTACGGGATAAGCCACTGCTGGGATCTGAATAAGGTCTGTAGATTAGCTCATTGTATCATATCATGTTGATTTCCTTATTTTGATCCTTGTAAGGTGGCTGGGTAAAACATTAACAGAAGGAGAATCTGTGTGAAGGGTATATGGGACTTCTTTGTGCTTTCTTCGCAACCTTTTTCTGAGTCTAGATGAAAGACGAAATGTTAAAAAAAAAAAAAGACTTGAAGGGGTGCTTATACTTTAATAGGTTGGAAACCACTGGCTGGGGCTCAATTCACCCCATAATTCTTGAATTCCCTGATTATTTAGTCTTGCCTCCCCTCCTGGGCTGTAAATGCTAAACAGTGGGGTTTAGCACTAGACCAATGTGTGTGCTCACTAAAATATCTGGCAAGTGAACTAATGAATGCAAGAGTAAGTGAATGAGACCCATCCCAGCTGTCATTAACACTGAGTAGTAATAAGGGTGGTGGGCATGGCTCTCGCTGTCTGTCCATCCTTCCTCCTCTCACACCTTGACTCCCTCTCGGGAAATCAGGACCTCCTGCCTTGGCACAAGCTAACTGAGGTTCTCTGGAATTTGGGGGAAGGCACTGGAGGGCTGGAAAGAACTACTTCTGGTCTTTGCCCTTCCCTCCCCCTGCAACCCCTGAACCCAGATCATGCCTGGGGCAGCCCCAACCTTCTCCAGGTGCTGCCTCAAAGGACCAGAGCCTACCTGGGTCAGGGGCTCTGTCTTGTGCAGCACGGCCTGGGCGGTGGCCTGGAGGGCCCGGGCAGCCTCGGTGACCACGCGCTCCCTCGATGTGACCGTCTTCTCCAGGGCCTGCACCTTCAGGCCAAGGGTCCTGGCCTGGGACTTCTGAGGCTGCCGGGAGATGGAGGGCTCAGACAAGGCCTGATGGGAAGGTCCGAGGGGCAGGTCTTCTCCTGGGCGGGAGAAGCCCAGGGGCGGGGACCGTGGGGGGCAGGGCTGCACGTGGACCCGAAGAAGCAGAGGAGCCAGGGCGGGAGGAGCCAGACTGGGGAAGCTGTCACTTGAGGTCTGATTCCAGCCCCAGCCGTTTCTAGAAGCGCAGACTCAGGCAACCCAGCTAACCTCCCTGACCTGCGTTTCCTTCTCCAGGCTCACAATCCCTTAGCTGAAACCGTGGGGCCGGACGTACTTCTGAATTCAGAATTTCCTGTGGGGGCTGCTTATTACCTAACGCCCTCAGCGGTATCTGGGGCAGTGCTCAGGGCCAAACATGTCACTACCTACATTTTCCTTCTTCCCACACAGCGGGGGGCCCCAACACCCTCAGTAAACAGCCTGGGAGCAGTCAGTCCTGGGCAGGCTGGGCCCCAGATGCATTTCTGTAAGTTTAGTCTTGTTTTTTAAAGTTTAGCTCCCAAGGTTTGGAATTTCAGGATTCCTGAGAAGACCCGATGAGCCGATTTATCCAGAGGTGAGCAGCATAGGGTGACATAGAGGATGAGGGCATTACTCACGAACCCCCTCCAGCCCCTCACGGATGCAGCCCTGAAATAACCAAATGGGTGAGCTCTAGCCGACAGACGGACAAAATAACCGAGGCACAGGGATGGGAAGTCCTTTGCCAAGGTCACAGAGCTAAAGTGGTGGAGCTGGGATTTGGCCCCATGTCCGCCTGGTGTCACTGCCAATGCCACTGTGATGAAGAAGAGGCCTCCGCCTTGATATCATCATTATAATCAACAACTAAGATTGGCTGAGATCTTTTAATCAACTGCTAGAGAGTCAGAAATAAGCCACGTCCTCTGCCTCGGCCCGGGCCGCCCTGGTTTCCCAGCTGCCGCATTTTCTCCCTCACCACCACCGCATGCAGAGCTCCAAGGACAGCTGAGCTGGCCGGTGCTGCAGGGGCAGCCGGTGAGGCCAGGCGCTGGGCTGCGTCTGCGCCGACTTGCTGCACGGCGGCCAGCGCCCTCTCAGCTTCGGGCAGCACCTCTGCCACGGCCGTGCCCAGCGCCCTCTGGGCGGCGTATACCTCCTGGTACCTGGGAGGAGACAGAGGCAGGATGGCCTGGGAGCAGGATGCAGGCCATCCCTCCCCATTGCTGTGCCGGCGCCCCCAGTGGAGCTCCTGGTCGAAGGGGCTCTGGCAACTTCCCGGGGCAGAAGCGCCGTCTGCGGAGTTGGTACCCAGCAGCTGGCCTCGGAAACTGGCTGCTGCTCGGCAGCTGTCTAATGAATGGGAAAGGCAGCCGACGGACTGCATTCGTGTTTCCTCATTCACTTAGTTCAATCACGCTTTTCTGAAGGAGCTCCCGCTTGGTTTCCACTTGAGAATCACATGTTGTGCAAATGTTTGGCTCCTCGGGATGAACCATGAAGAGAAAAACGCCTGGTGTTGTTGGAGGGATAGCGGCCCAGGCCCTGATGCCCTTGAGTGACCTTGGGCATGTTGCTCTCCAGGTAAATGGAGACCTCTGGGTTGCATGACTGTTCTGGGGCCCTTTTTCCCTGAAATGCTGTGATTAATCAACTAGGTCAGCTTTCCTGTCCAGCTGTCCACACCCTGCCCCACCCAGCTCCCCCTACCATGGGTACTGCTGGACCACCCCACCCCACCCCGCCCCCCCGCCAGGGTGCCTCCCATCCCTCATCCCTTTACAGAGAGCCAGCCCCCCTGGCCCTGGGAGTGGGTCATGTGATCCACCCAGCCATACCGATTGGCTCAGGACTGGCCACCTGACCCAAGTTGGGCCAATCAGATTCTCTCATCTAGGAAATCCACTTGGGCTCAGTGAGACCTTGGTGGGTCTCCGTTGACCCTCTGAATGAGCTGGATAGAAGGGGGCCACCCACGGCAGGGAAGCAGAGGCCAAGAAGAAAGCTGGTGCCTGAGAGGAGCTCCCCAGGGGTCTGGGGAGGGGCAAGGGGAGCTTCAGGGGGCCGAGGACGAGCTGATCTGGGCCCTCCTTGTTTAGGTTCTCATTCCTTCTCTCCAGAGGCTAAGCTGCACCCCGGCATGAGTGGGTTCCTCTAACGCTCCACCAAGCAGGCCTAAGACCCTAGGCATCGCACCCCACCCTAAAGAACATCAGGACTCAAGGGAAGGAAGCCGGTTCTGGAACCAGCAGCCTCTGACCAGGCCCTGCCAGCTTCAGGAAGCCAACCCAAGCTCCTACCCACACCTGGGAGGTCTCCTCACCTTTCCTCTAGCTCCTGCTGGGCCTCCAGGGCTGTTCTCCCCTCCACCAGACTCCAGAGCAGCGCGTAACTGCTGTTGGAGGTGAGCAGGGCCCTCCGAGCAGTGGCCTCAATCCTGGTGGTGGTGTCCCTGTGACTGTATGACAATACCCGCCCGCCCATCACCAGGAGCTGACACAGAGGGGGCCTGGGCCCAATCCCCACCCCGCCCCCGCCACCGCATGGGCCTCTTGCTGTCCCAAAGAGAGTACAGCCACGGGTGCCAGGCTCCTCTCCTCCCTCTACCTGACACACAATGAAGACTGATGGAAAGGGGACCCATACCCCTGTTCCTGTTATATAGGGTTTACGCCTGTTGTCCTGGCATAATAAACAATAGGGCCTTTTATCACACGTAAAATCTCAGCTTGGACAATAAATTATATGGTTACCCTAACAAAGAGAGCATAGAAAAGACGGCCTGGGTGTGAATCTGGCTCTATCACTTCTAACCCCGTGTCCTTAAGCAAGTCATTTTACTTCTCTGAGTCTCTTTTCTCATCTGTAAAATGGGTCTACAGTCCCTAAAGTACGGCTAAAGGGACAAATGGCTTCAGAGCTTGTGTCTTTAGGATCTTAAGCTGCTTCTTAAAAGCAGTGGATGAAACAACCCAAATGTCCATCAGCGGATGACTAGATAAACAAAATGTGGCATATTCGTACCATGGAATATTATTTGGCTGTAAAAAAGAGTGCAGTACACGGATATATGGTACAACATGCGTGAACCCTGAAAATATTATGCTGTGTGGAAGAAGCCGGATACAGAAGACCACGTGTATGATTCCATTTATATGAAATGTCCAGATTGGCAAATCTATAGAGATGGAAAGTAGGTTAGTGGTTACCAGGGGCTGAGGAGGGTGAGGAGGAATGGGGAGCGATGCCTAATGGGTCCTTGTTTCTGGGGTAAGAGAAATGTTCTAAAACTGATTGCGGAGATGGTTGCACTATTCTGTGCATATTCTGTGCAACGCTGTGAATATACTGAAAACCACTGAATTGTACTTTAACTGGTTGACTTGCATGGCGTGTGAATTATATCTCAGTAAAGCTGAATGTGCAATTCTGTGAATATACTGAAAACCCCTGAATTGTACTTTAACTGGTCGACTTGCATGGCGTGTGAATTATATCTCAGTAAAGCTGTTACAACAAGAAGCCAGTGAAGGCTCTCAGACGCCTTCATTCGACCAACGTCGGCAGACCCCCCACCCCGACCCCTGCACCTCACGCCATCCTTGCACACCTCTCCTTCCCACGGCGATGACACTTCGGCTCCGTACCCAAGTGATTCCAGCTCCTGGGGTGGGGATACCTATGGGGCTGGCCCTGACCCTGGAAGCCCCCAGCGGAAGGGCTGGGGTCCCTTCATGGTTGTGTGGCCAGGACCTCCCCATGCTCCCAGGGCACGGGGGCTCACCTCCTGGCGAGGGCACGGGCCTCTATGGCCAGGTGGCTCCAGTTGGTGGGCTGGCCGAGCCCTTCCTGAGGAATCGCCTTTAGAGAAGAGAGAGAAATAGGAGGAAACGGACGGTCCATCCCTGAAGGGCAGGACCCACATTGGCTAAGTTGTGGGGCGGACCTGGGCCAATGCCACTTATTTCATAAATGCTCAGAGCCAGCTACAAAGTCAGCATCCGGTGGGCAGAGCCCCAGAGCTTGGAAACAACAATAACGACGCCTACCACTTGCTGGGCATTCACTGTCTACTTGGAATATGGCTCGTTCTTTGCAAATATTATCTCACCGAATCGGCAGAGGAGGCACTGTGTGACCGCTGTTGTGCAGATGAGAAAACTGAGCCTCCCAAAGCAGGGGGCGGGGGCATGCCCCAGGCTCAGTAGAGGGGAGGAGTTGGGCAGGGGTCCCCTGGGGTACCAGAGATGCAAGGATGGTGGCTGCATGCAGAATCTCCTCTTCTGAGGACTCCAGCACCGCCTCTAGGTCTGCCAGCTGGACGCAGGTCTTCTCAGCTCTGGCCTGGGCACAGTGGGCATTTCTGCTCAGTGCCTGCAGCTGCTGCCGGGCAGCCTTCACAGCACCCTCAAGGCCTGTCACCTGCTCCAGGAAGTCTTCCTGGGCCCCTGCAGAAAGCGCAGAGTCCGGGACTCACAGAGCAGTCGAGATTTCACAGTAAAGCCTGCAACTTCAAGGGGCCCCATCTGTGTCCTCTACTCCTTCTGGGCACAGCTTGACTCCATCACCGGGCCTGGGCACTGGTTCCAAAGGAAAGGTCTCCCCATTTTACAGATGCGAAGGCTGAGGCCCAGAGATGGCAAATCACGACCCAAGGTGCCCCCTCCCCACAGGAAGCCAGCCACAGAGGAAGGACTGGAAGGAATCCAGGTCTTCTAGATCCACAGTGAACAATTCCTGAACCTGAGACAGCAGTAAAACCCGCCTTGAGTCAGCTCTGTAATTCGTGGCGTGGCTCAGTGTGGGAGTTTTAACGCACAGCATCCGATAGCTCCCTATTTTGTTAGTCTTGCAAACGGGTGCTCAGCTCACCTATGGCTGCTACAGGAGTACAGGTGCTTGTGAACACGAAATTTAACAAAAGAAGCGATTCACGCTTTGATGCTCCTACATTCCAGTGTCCCAGGGACAAATTCCACGTGGACTTAATGACAATCTTTTTTCTTATTTAGCCATTTATTTTCTGTGCTGGGGATACAGCAGTGGGCAAAACGGCCTACAGTCAAAGACAGCAGGAACTTTACCTGTTCAGCACCTGGGACAGCGCCCCAATGATTATTGGTTGAGTGACTGACTCCACGAATAAACCCAACCCCTGTCCTCACTGAGCTTATGGGTAGAGTCCAGGTGGCGCAGGGGCCATGGGGACCGAGGCTATAGTCAGAGGCTGATATTAATAAAGCTACAAGATACAACTGGGTGAGGGATATTGAAAGAGAGGTCCGTGCGATGACAGGACCGCATAGCAGGAGGAACTCACTTCGTTGGGGAGGTCAGACAGGCTCTCCCAGCAAAGTGAATTCTCCTAGGGGTGAACCCGACTGAGGTCAGACTGAAGGGCTCCAAAGGGGGCATCTGACCAGCCAGCCCCCTCCCCTTGCCTCCCAGTCTCCCACTCTGCTCTCCCACTGTACCTCGCAGCAGGGGGTGGCCCTGGTAGATGTCCCCCCGTGGGGCCTCTCCCTGTAGAATGTCCAGTGGTCCCCAGGCCCTGCCACAGTCTGACCCCTGCAGCCACCCTTCCATCAGGGTCAGTCTGGACTTCAGCTTGGCAGCCTGGAGGGCTCGGGGAAGGAACGCTGTGTGAGGCTGGTGGCCTAAAGTCCTGCTTGGAAACCTCTGCCTGGCCTGCCCGCCCTGAGCATTGCCTTCTCCAATCCTACCCTGGGCCTCAAAGCTAAGGACACACCGGACCTCTGAGAACCAACTGTGCCCACCCTGTCCTCGGGGCTGTCCCTTCCTTTCTCATACCCACAGCGCCAGCTGGCACTCGGCCGACCACACCTCTGCCCTACTGAGGGAGGGATGGGAAGGGAAGCCCCAGGAGGATTTCTGTCTGTTTTGCTGCGTCCCCAGGACCTGGCACAGGGCAGGCATGTGATTCTTGCAGGCTGAGTGAGTGTGCTTTGCAACGCCTCCTATAGCCCCATTCTTACAATCGCATGAACAACACGTGCGTTTATGGAGCACTCGCTAGGAGCCACGTATGGGCGACCGCTGGCCACGCGCCAGCTCACATTCAGCTTGTAACCACCCTAAGGGGTAGGGGATGCAGGTCCCGAGCCCACTCGATGCCAAAGTCCAAAATGCTCTGAAAACCTGCAAAGCTTTCCTTTCCTTATTGGGCGGCAAAATCCGGTTGAAAAAACCCTGCACTCATTGAGAAACAAAATTGCTCTGAACACGGCTACTTATGATCTTTATTCAACCCCTTGCTGTGACTATGCGCCTGCTTTCCTGCAGGTGTATCACTGCGTTTGATCAGGGGGCTGGCCCAGGCACCGCTGGGAGTGGGACCTAATACTCAGCACACACCATCCTATCTTTCTACAGAACCATCACTGGTTTCAGGTTAAGGGGCTGCAGGCCGGAACGACCTCATTTTGGAGTAGGAGACACACACTGAAACTTACCAAGGCTGTCACCTGCCTGGGCCTGTGGCAACTAACGGGGTTGGGGTGGGTTAGGGGAACCCCAGCGGTCATGCCGCTGACCCCCGCACGACGCCACCTCCCTGCCTGAGATACTACCTGAGTCCCATAATGGGCACTGCCCTCCCCCCACCGCCCCTCCCCCAAAGGGCCTTCCGTGGCCTCGGCCCCGTTGAGCTTGAGAAAGCGTGAGACCTCGGCCCGGGCGGTCGGGAAGGACATGCGGCAGCAACCACCCTTCTCCTGTCCGCTCAGGAGCCCGGGAAGGGGCGGAGGCGGGGCTGGGCCAGACGGCTGGGCGGGCACAGGCAGGCGGTGGCCGGCGGGCCCGGAGGGCCTGAGAGCCGTGGGTAAGCGGGCACCTGCCGGGGCCCAGAACGGAGCCGGTGCTCTCCGGGGGCGTGACACGAACGGGAGGTGGGGCGGCCCTGGGCAGGGCCTGGATGGGGAGGCCTCACCTCCTCCTTCACCAGGGCGTAGCAGGACGGGCAGCTCTGGCAGTGTGTGCCGCCGGCCGTGAGGAAGGCGTTGTCCTGGCAGAGGTCGCACTTGGAGCCCACAAAGCCGGGCCTGCACACACACGCGCTGTCCTCGTGACACTGGGCCGAGGCGGCGCCCAGCGGAGAGCACCGGCAGGCTGGGGGGGCGGGGCAAGACGGCGCTGGCTGCCCTGACGGCCACGGCCCACACTGGAACCCCCGGGCCCCCTGCACCCTCGCACCTGGCTGCTGCAGACCCCGTGGGCAGCTCAAGTACCTTCCTGGGTCCCTCCTGGGAGAGACGGACTCAGAAAGCCGGAGGTGATGGCTGAGAGCCTGAGTGATTTCAGCGCCCCTGGGGTCTGAGGACCCGTCGGGTTTAGGACTGCCACGCGGTCTCAGCATACAGATGAGGCCCAGAGAGGTGACCCGATGGCCCCAGGCAGGCAGCAATTTCGCAGTGGAGTCTAGGACTAGATTCTTGGCCTCCTCTGCTGTCTTCTACTCCGCCCACTTACGCCACGTCCCCACGGCTGCTCTTAAGAAAACCTGCCCCATATCTGATCTCTCTCCTGCTGCGCGGCCATCTTCCCCATTGGTCCTCTTTCTTAGAAGCCTCATTCTCCAGGCAGCCTGGGAAGGACCCGGCTTCCTTACCCTGGCAGCCCTTGATGGAGAAGCCGAAGAAACCCAGCTGGCATCTGTCGCAGGCCTGGCCCTCGACGCCTGGACGGCAGGGGCACTGCCCGGTCTTGGGGTGGCACTGGTCCTCCTGGGAGCCCAGCGGGTGGCACTTGCAGCTGCGATAAGGGAAGGGACCCAGGTCTGAGTCCAGCTCTGGGCCATTCCCAGACTCACCTCTGCCGGCTAGGGCTGGTGATCCACGCCCTCTGTTGACAAGGCCCCACCTCTGTGTCTGCACGTGTCAAACAGCTTGCCTCAAGCTGTGCCCTGGAAAGCACAGTCTCGTAAAAGGCTCTCCCCCCAGGAAAAAAAGGTACGGGGACATATATACATTTGGACTATACCCTTCAGTTGGAAAGTCACAGTGCAATTAGCATATTAAAGGCCCGAGAGGTCTGGTCAGGAAGAAACCTGTTTGCTTCACTGGGCATTTCCCTGGAGTTCTCCACTGCTCCCTAAAGATGGTATCTGAGCTGCTGCTGTGGCCCAAAAGGTCACAGAGTGACAGAGTCACCAAGAAGGGAATCAGAGACCAAGCCAGCCCCTGCCCACTTGGACATCCCTTAGGGCTGCTCCTGGCCTGCATCCTGGTTTGGCAGGGTCATGAATCTGACCCCCAAGGGACCGTCCCTTTGTCCCCCTTCAGTGCAGGGCACAGTGTACCTGGCAGTGGGCCCGAGACGACACATGCCAAGCCAGGCCCCTCTCTGGAGGCTCCCTGGCGACTTCTTCCATCCCGGAGAAACACCCAGGGGAAGGGCACCCACAGCCTCGCCCCACCCACCTCCGGCAGCCCCTGCCGGGCTGGAGGTCGTAGAAGCCAGGGCTGCAGTGGCCACAGTCTCGTCCGGTCACATGAGGCAGGCAGGAACACTGGCCGGTCACTGGGTCACAGGGTCTCTGCTCCCTGACTGAGCCCGCCTGGTCGCAGCTGCAGGCTGGGGGTGGGAGCAGGAAAGGGTGCTGGGGAACCGTGCCGATCATCTGTTCAACCTTTGGGGACCCAGGAGAGGCAGAGAAGATGGGGAGCCCACAGAGACGACTCGCATTCGGCTCAGACTCCTAAGCAGTCTCTGAAAACGGGTTCTAGGGCTGGGCTCAAGTCCCAGCCCATTTTCTGTGTCCTTGGAGAGACAGCCCAGAATAGTCGTGGTGGCGGATGGCCCTCCTGAGCCTGCCCTGAGTCCCCCCAGGCTGGAGAGAAGGCCAGAAACCTGGTTGGGGGTTGGGGGCAGACCTGTGTTCCCACTGTTTGGGTCACTTGTCTCTGCTCTCCTGGGCCCCGTAGAACGAGAGGCGGACAGGTGCTGCGCGGAGCAGGGGCTCAGGAGCGAGTGAGTCTGGAGCAAACACTGAGCTCCTCCCTGCGGCACTTCTGGAAGCCTCCCACGAGCTCATGCACGCTGTGGCCCTCGGAGAGGGCGCGGAGGGCTGAGCGCCTTGGTGGGGAGGCACGGCCTCACGGGAAGCCCAGGGGAGGCACAAACGTACGGAGGACCACAGGTCACCCGGGACAGTGTCGCACGCCAACCGCGGAGCGCGAGACGAGTCTAAATTATCCCGGCAGGAGAAACAATAAAATCGCAGGGGCAGAGGTGATCAGATCCCAGGCCTGAAAGACCTCGGAGAAGAGCAAACCCTTACGCTTTCTTGACAAGGCAACAGGGAAGGTGAGTAATGGGCATAAGGTCGCACAGCCTTGCAGAGCAGCCCGCTGGATCTGGTGGAGAAGGGGCCCGCCACGCCCCACCCTGTGGGTCTGGGAGGGCCGGTACTCACGCACGCATCTGTCTGCGGCCCGAGGGGACAGGGCGCTCCCGTAGAAGCCTTCCTGGCAGCTCTCACAGTGGACACCCGTCGTGTTGTGGAGGCACCGCAGGCAGTGGCCAGACAGGGGGTCACAGTTGCCCACTGCATTGGGGTCCACGTTCCCACTGCACTGACACAGCTGGCAGGGCTGGGGGGCCCCAGAGAGCCCCAGCGGGTCCCCAAAAAAGCCATCATCACAGATCTCACAGCGCCACCCTGGGAAAGGAGAAACCTTGGGTGACTGAGGGACCCAGCCTGCTGGGTCCACGAGGGGTGAACCGAAGGGAGCTCCCCGCTCAAGTCTCCTTGTGGAGCAGAGCAGGTGCCCTGGGGCCAGTCTGACCTGGGGCCAGGGCCCAGCTGGGCCGTTAGCAGGCTGTGTGGTCTTAAGCAAGTCGCTGTGCCTCTCTGAACTTGGGCTCCTTGTCTGCCGAGTGGGGACGGCCACGGCGGCTACCTCAAGGGACTGTTGAGATTTGGTGAGATCACTGGTGCCAAGCGCTTAGCGCAGACGCTGGCACACGGCTGGCGCTCCACAGGAGCGGCTGTTATCGCCCATTCACCATCATCGCCCCCCTCCCACCTCGCTTCCTGGGTTTGGTCTGGGGCTGCTGCTTCATCTTCCAGCCCCAGCGTTACTGTGAGTCTCAGAAAAGAAGGTGTGTGAGGAGGCTTTTGGGGGGTCATGGCCTGGGAGACTCCCTCTCAACACAGACGGGGCGTACCAGAACACACTTGTACCATTTGCTTCATGCAGCGTCAGTTCATTCTTGGTAAAGACACCTACCCTCTCCGCGTATATCTGCACGAGACAGACGACTGGGGGGGCTCTGGGGGGGCAGGATGACAGGCATCTTAAGTTGTCTTCTTGCTCCTCTGCACATTCATGTTCCTCTCTACACTTTTACGAACAGCGTGCGTTGTTACAATGAGTCTCACTAACTTTATAGTCTAAAAACTAGCTACTGTCATGGTGAAAAATAGTTGTGGGCTCCCTGCGTCCTCAGAGTTCATCGGTCCAGTTGAAATCAAGCTAACGCGACTAAAGGCAGGCAACCTTGAACATGGAGAGGAGGAATACTGAGGAAGAGATGAAAGAAAAGGAGAGAAAAGGAAGGAAAGAGAAATCTGAATGGAGTTCCAGGTAGAGGCTAGTGTCTGGCTTTGAGACTCTGAAATAGAAATGAAGTAAGGGGGGGGGGAGTTCAAGGATTAGGACTCCATGCTCTCACTGCAGAGGGCCTGGGTCCAATCCCTGGTCAGGGAACTAAGATCCCACAAGCTGCGCAGCGCGGCCAAAAAAAAAAAAAAGTAAGACGGGCAACAACGGGGAGATTGAAGCTGGTGATGAAGAATGTGGCCCCCGTAGCTAACCTGCCACCCACTTGGGACCCCGTGAGGACAGCTCCCGGGTAGGAGGCAGCTGCAAGGGTTCAGGATGGTAGACAAGTGAGGCAGGCAGGGAGCAGGACTTGACCCTGGTCAGTCCCAGCTCAGACTGTCTGGGTGAGGGCTTTGGCGGGACCTGGAGGATGCCGGTGTGATACGGACAGGAACTGGTACACAGCCCCAGGGCCTAACGTCGACCCCAGGGAGCCTAACCAGGGTTCCCTCTGTGGACAGCAGTGCCTTGCTCCCCCGAAATCCTCCCCTGGGTAACTTCGCTAAGTGTCCACCCTCTCACTGCGTGGGACCCCCTCGTGTTGCAGACCAGAGGAAGCCACAGGCAGGGAGCCAGAAAATGTGGGGAAGTTCATGGAAACGGAGGAGCACCACGATGGCAGGGCCGGGGTCCGGTGGTGGGACCTCACACCCTCAGTTCTTGGGACTCCTGCTCCGGGGCATCTCCCCAGCCCTGCTGGCCATCAGGGAGCTGCTTTCAGAGTGGTCCCAACAAAGCAGGCATCTGACAGGACCAAGGTAATGGGCTGTCCTGACGCTGCCACAGGTACTAGATGTCGAACCAGAAGTCTGGGAACCTTGGAACATTCTGCCAAGTGAAACAAGCCAGACGCGGGGCTTCCCTGGTGGCGCAGCGGTTAAGAATCCGCCTGCCAATGCAGGGGACACGGGTTCGAGCCCTGGTCCGGGAAGATCCCACATGCCGCGGAGCAACTAAGCCCGTGCGCCACAGCTCTTGAGCCTGCGCTCTAGAGCCCGCGAGCCACAACTACTGAGCCCGTGTGCCACAACTACTGAAGCCCGCGCGCCTAGAGCCCGTGCTCTGCAACAGGAGAAGCCACCGCGATGAGAAGCCCGCGCACCGCAACGAAGAGTAGCCCCCGCTCGCCGCAACTAGAGGAAGCCCGCGCGCAGCAAGGAAGACCCAATGCAGCAAGGAAGGAAGGAAGGAAGGAAGAAACAAAGAAGCTAGACACAAAAGGACAAACACCATCTAAGTCCACTTGCACAAGGTACCCGGAATAGTCAAATTCAGAGACAGAAACTAGAACGGCGGATGGCAGGGGCTGTGAGGAGGGAGAACTATTAAACAATAACTTAATGGGTGTGAAGTTTCTATTTAGGATGATTAAAAAAAATTCCGTGGAGGGATGGTGGTGATGGCTGCACAAAATTGTGAATGTACTTAAGGCCAGTGAGTTGTACACTTAAAAATGGTTAAAACGGCAAATTTTATGTTACGCGTATTTTGCCAAAATTAAAAAAAATCGATAATGGCATATACCGAAAAACCACTGAACTGTACACTTTAAATGGGTGAATCATAGAGTATGTGAATAATATCTCAATAAAGCTGTTCTTTTTAAAAAAAAAAAAATCAGCTGCCTAGGATGACTCAGTCCTGGAGCAGGAATGAGGAACAGGGAGAGGGCTGGGGACACTTTGCTTCACACGTTATCTGGTGACAGTTTAAAATCTTATTTATTTATTTATCTGATGCACCACGTGGCTTGCGTGATCTTAGTTCCCCGACCAGGGATCGAACCCAGGCCCACGGCAGTGAAAGCGCCGCGTTCTAACCGCTGGATTGTCAGGGAATTCCCATGATGACATTTTTTTGAAGCTGAGAGTTCAGTCAGAGGTTTTCCGCCTTAACTAGAATCAGCCAGGAAACTTGATAGGAATACGGATTCCCGAGCTCTGTCTTAAGCCACTAAACGAGGCTCTGCGGGGCCAGGACCGGACATGAGGATTTCCAAAATCCCACGGAGTATGTTCAGTGGCCCAAGTTCTGACAGGAACCCATTCAGCCCAGGGCCCTGGCTATGGGGCTGTGAGACCCAGTGTCCCCAGAGGTCAGGCCTGTCACCCCTAAGCTGGGCCCTCCGTCATCTGTCACACTCCAGACCCAGGACTCACTCCTGGAGGCCGGGCAGAGACGCAGGGCCCCAGGGCATGAGCCACTCACCTCTCTGGCCCGGGGGGCAGTGGGTACACACCACCTCTCTGCTCTCTGGGATGGTCACGCAGGCCGACTGTCCAGGGCACGGACAGGGCTGGCAGGCATCGGCTTGGCCTGTGAAGGGGTTGCCGTAGAAACCTGGCAAGCAGTGCTCACACGACGGGCCCTGGGTGTGGTGGCCGCATAGACAGATCCCTGAGGGGCAAGAAAAGCACCTGGTCACCACTGCCCGAGCCCAGACGCCCCAGAGATGGCAGGCAGGCTTCTGGCCGTGGGGGTCACAGAGCACGTCCCAGGCAGAAAAGGGGTGGGAACACTTCCAAGGTGGAGGCAGCAGAGCCCAGGGATGAAGCGTCCACCCCAGGTTCACATCCACCACTTACTGACCCTGTGAACCTGGGCACGCCTGTGCCTCAGCGTCCTCACCTGCAAAATGGGCATAAATGGCTCTGACCTCAAAAGGTTTTCATCAGGCTTCAATGAGGCCATGCAGTCAAAGTGCCCTGCACGGTCTCTTGCACACAATTATTATTACTGTCGTCATTATTATTTTGTATTCCAAAACCTGTAACCGAACCAGCTGATGATACAGCTAGCATTTGCTGTCACAGTTTTCCTTTTCCTCTTCCTCCGTGTCCTCTTAACTTCAGGGACAGTGACACAGATCCAGGATTCTGGCCTTGACATGAGGCTCCCGTTTAGGGGGTCTATGGGTTTCCAGAGGTTTCCTGGTCTCGTAGAACAGAACCCCCGTCTCTGCCCACTGGTTTCTAGTGAAGGGGATTCTGCAAACCCCCTTCTCCAGCCCCACAGCATCTGGAGTCTTCTCAGAGCCACTGCCAGGGACTAAGGGAGGAGCCTGGCCGAGAAGGGGCTAAGCAAGGCCAGCACTTCCCAGAGGCCCCCAGCAACACCCAGCAGGGCCTGAGGTGAACAGTAGGAGAGGGGACGCAGGGCGGACGAGCAGAGCAGGGGTGGCATCCAGGGGGAGCTGTCACATCTGCCCTGCTTTCCACTGGTCCCTGTCTTGGCCCAGCACCCACATGCTCACTACTCCTCCTCCCATCCAGGGTGGACGGCAGTGGCTGCTGTGCCCATTTTACAGATGAGGACTCGCCCAAATGGAGCTGGAGGTCATGCCAAGGCAAGGGGCTCTGAGGGATGACAAACTAGTCCCATCTCATGAGACAGCTCCCCTGGAGCATCTGGCTCGATTAGTGATGTCTGCCACGGGCACAAGAAGCGGGGAGGCCCCTCATGGTGCCGGTGCATGCCCATCCTGGCTGGCCTGTTCATTCCCACTTTACTGTGCTTTGGCAGCTGAGAAAAGGCATTCCCTTCTCAGAGACCCCAGCAGCTCCAGGAGAGCAGCACGGCGCTGACCCTCCCACCTCCTGTGGGAGGAACCAGCGTCCAACCCCTGTCAGGCATCTCCTGCCCAATGACTGTGGGCGAGGTCTTTCCCCAGGTTTCCTCTGCTACAAGTGGGGGGGTGAATAGCTGGCACTGAACTTGCGGAAGGAGTAGCTCTGCCACCTATTGGCCATGCAGTCTCCCTGCACCTTAGGTCCTTCACCTGTAAGATGGGACAGGAATGGTACCCGCACCGCCAGGGGTTTTTGCAGGATTCGATGACATAGCATATAAAAAGGTGCCTAGGGCTTCCCTGGTGGCGCAGTGGTTGGGAGTCCGCCTGCCGATGCCGGGGACGTGGGTTCGTGCCCCGGTCTGGGAGGATCCCACATGCCGCGGAGCGGCTGGGCCCGTGAGCCACGGCCGCTGGGCCTGCGCGTCCGGAGCCTGTGCTCCGCAACGGCAGAGGTCACAACAGTGAGAGGCCCACGTACCGCAAAAAAATAAATAAATAAAATTTAAAAATAAATAAAAAGGTGCCTAGCGCTTGGAGGGACTCGAGGACACCATCGGTATTGTTTTTCATGCTCATAGCTGACCCCGTGCAGGTCAAGTACTCGTCTCACTGTTCTGTGTGCCCAGGTGGCCTGGTGGGGGTTGGGGGGGATACAGGGAGACTCACCTGTGTTGGGGTCACAGGTGCCATGCTGGTTACAGGTGCAGGGAACACAGCTGGCATAGGGTCCCCCCAGTGGTGTCTCCCTCTTGTATCCCAGAGCACAGGACTCACAGAACTGGCCCGTGTAGCCCGTGGGACATAAGCAAGTCTCCACCCAGGAGGCTGGGGGGGAGAGCCCCCGCCGGGCCGACGTGAGCCGGACCTCAGTCAGGAACACTGGGCCTGCAGGTCAAGGAGAGAGAGAAGGAGAGAGTTCCATGCACATGTTTCTCCCCAAGCCTTCCTAGTCACATATGTAAAAGGCAGGGCCTTCCCTGGTGGCGCAGTGGTTGAGAGTCCGCCTGCCGATGCAGGGGACGCGGGTTCGTGCCCCGGTCCGGGAAGATCCCACGTGCCGCGGAGCGGCTGGGCCCGTGAGCCGTGGCCGCTGAGCCTGCGCGTCCGGAGCCTGTGCTCCGCAACGGGAGAGGCCACAGCGGTGAGAGGCCCGCGTAGCACAAAAAAACAAACAAACAAACAAACAAAAGGCAAAGGGTTAGTGGCCCATATATACAAAGGCAGTCCATGGATCACTTACAATTTTTAAAAAACAGACCAAGGGCAAAGGAAAAACCAGGTAGTTTTCAGAAGGAGAAATAGATATGGCTGGGAATTTTACAGAAAGACATTCACTCTCACTGGTTATTAAAGACGTGTACATTTAAAGACTGCTGTCGTACACGACCCTCAGACTGGTGAGCATTTTACAGATCAGTGACAGTGGAGGATGTGGGTGTGGGGAACTCAGGCACGGGACTGTGGGAATACAAAACCGGAGGTCCTTCTCCTAGTAACAGGGGAGTAGCTCCTCTCAGACCAAGCTTCCCACAGAAAACAACCAGAAACTTGGGACAAAATGTAATAACTATCTGTAAACACTGGAGGAAAACCAGAGCAGGTAAACAGGGGAGAAGAGTGGACACTTGTCATCAGAATATAGATTGGTACAGCCTTGCTGAAGCCAACTTTGATAGCGTGTGTTAAAATGTAAAATGTACACTCTTTGACCTAACATTTCCATCTTGAGGACTCTGTCCTAAAGGCACACCTGCACGAGGATAAAAGACCTTTATACGAAGCTGTTCCCTGCAGCGCTGTTGGCAACGGTGAAAAGCTGCAAACAACTTCAATACCTATGAATAGGGGAGTGGGTCAAACTTTATGGAGTATCTATCTCTACCACGGAGTGATGCATGGTGGAAATAGAGAGCCAGCTTCTTCTATGTGTAAAAGGCAAGTAACCTCCAGGGTGCACTGTTAGCTGAAAAAAGCAAGTGGCAGATCATTGTACTGTGGGATCACATTTCTGGATTAAAAAAAATACAAACGTAAGTACATGCACACAGGAAGGTCTGGAGTGATACACCCCGGAGCATTATCAGTGGGCAGAGGAGGTTTGCGGGGTGGGGTGAGATGAGTATCAATACGTCCACGTGTGTCTCCAGTTCACCTCCAGCACGGGCCTGGCCTAAGTAGGTGCTTTGTAAACATCTGTTAACAGATGGCTGAGTGAGTAACAGAAGGAAGTTCTGGAAGCTTCTGGAAAGAGTAAAAATGAAATTCCTGCAAGGGGGGGTCTGGGGAGCAGGGAGTACTGGCAAGGATCATGGGGATAAAGGCAGTTAAACCACAGCCCCAAAGAGGAGGAAGGTCTGGGGCTGGAGGGGGCTGGGTTACAACCCCCAAGCCTTGGACTCAAAGGGGCCCCAGCAAAAGCTGGCCATCTAAGCCAGGGGTTCTCAAAAGGAGCAAATCACCCTCCTAGAAAGTGACTGGAATTCATGTGGTTATTTTAAAACATCATCTACTTTCCTTTTATTTATTCTGTGTACTACAGTTAGAATAGTATACTGCTTTTTAAAAATTGTGTCTAGGTTATAATATCATATCTGTGCATTTCATTTCCAGATAGTAAAAGGGGTGCTATATATGAAAGATCTGTTCTAAAAAGGGGCACGGAGGATCCCTGGTCTAGGCACATACAGGTACGGGGTGGGGAGGAGAGAAAGTACATTAAGGAAAAGGGGAGGAACCAGGAACAGTCAGAGGACCATCAGATCAGTCACCCAGTGACCAGGATGCGAGGTGGTGAGAAGTCCCCGTTGAAGTTGTGATGACTTAGCTGGTTGCTTCAGAGGGTTTAGAAACCAGGCTTTCTTTAGGTGCAATACCTCCGATCACCAGCAGGGGGAAGCGATACCCCGGGAACCCCGGCCTGGCCCCCTGCGGCCAGCAGCAACCTGGGGCCCTCTAGGGTCCGGCCTCCCGGCGGTGGCGGACTCTGCCACGGTGCAGAGAACCATGGCAGGTTCTTGGCTGCCCTGTGGCCAAGCACCTGTCCCTTAGAGCTGTCCATCCTCAGGCCCCTCACCTGTCCGGCCCCTGCCTCTGTTCTCAGCATCCACCCCTGCTGCCCTTACTGGTTATAGGGACTTGGACAAGTGTCCCAACCTCTCCGAGGCTCAGACTCCTTCGTGGCAAAGTGGGGACGATGACCCCCTGCGGCGAGGACTCGACAAGGCGATGCACGAAAGAGCCCGGGGGCCTAGCTGGTTTGGGGGCTGGGGGTGGCCCTGTCATGACTCACCAGAAGGCCTGGCGCCGTGGCCACTGGCCTGGACGCGCAGAGCACTCAGATTGCTGAGCAGCCGCTGGAAGTGGAAGGCGGGCAGCGGAAGGTCCGCGTCCTCGGAGGTCTCTTGCAACCTGGCAGGGGGAGGGGGGGGTCAAAGCAGAACCCGAGGCCCGGGGCAGGCGGTGCCAGGAATCCTCCAGCAGGAGTGGGGAGGGCGGGAGCCCCCAGGCCCCGGGGAGCCAGCTGTGCCTGGACCTCAGGGACCACCCCGACTGCTTGACCCCATCTCTCAGGACAGAGCGGGACACTTACAGGAACTTGAGCTGTACCTCCCCCGGCTGCCTGGCGTCCAGGGGGCTGGGCGAGCCGGAATGCCGCAGAGTCGAGGTCAGACCCGCCCCTTCCAGCCTCAGCCTCGCAGGGACGGGGGGGCCCCTGGGGGGGACCCGGAATGTCAGCGTGAGGGGCTGCCCGTAGCTGAACCGCTGGTCTCCCAGGAACTTCTCTGAAGACGAGAGAGGGCAGCTTTGACGGTCTTCAATTGATTCGCTGGATTTTAAATGTCTACACTGATTTTACTGGCAATTAAACCTTCAAAAGATCAAACTACAAAATCAAAGGGTCCCTGAACAGAGGATGCTGAGGGCGGCCCACTCATACTTTCGCAGACAGGGCTGGCTTCCTGGGCGTGTGACCCTGGCAGTTACCCGGGGCCCCACGCCTGGCTTAACGCTCTGCTGTCACTATCTTGACACTCTTAAGACTGCTATCTTGGAACTTGGGTTTTGCAAGTGAAGTGCCATGGGACAAGGGAGTCTGTGCAGGTGCAGAGGAGAAATTCACAGTATGCAAGGCAGTGGCACCTGCCTGCCCATGACGCAGCGCTCACGACGCCCAAACCCCCGTGAGCTCAGAATCCCTAGGGACCCGCATCCATGGCATTCAGTGAGGCTCAAAGCAAGTACCAGGCAAGCGTGCTACTCGCGTGACTAAGTAGGGGCACTGACAGCCCCCAAGGGCCACACTGGCCATGGGAATCAGAACTTGCTTCCAGTGGAAAGAAGGCAGATGCACAAAGGACCAAGGGGCCCTATCATAGCCTGTTTTACTTTGTCATTTCTCTGCATCAGCCAAGTGCTTAGGCGGAAAATCATGACACAGAAGGAAAGGGACCAAAAGATACCCCATCCTTCCTCCCTTCAGGCCCTCTGGACTCACGAGAGTGTTTGTTGAACGTGTGCGTAAAAAGAAGTGAAATAAAAACGGTTGAGTTCGGGCTTCCCTGGTGGCGCAGCGGTTGAGAGTCCGCCTGCCGATGCAGGGGACGCGGGTTGGTGCCCCGGTCTGGGAAGATCCCACGTGCCGCGGAGCTGCTGGGCCCGTGAGCCACGGCCGCTGAGCCTGCGCGTCCGGAGCCTGTGCTCCGCGACGGGAGAGGCCACAGCAGTGAGAGGCCCGTGTACCGCAAACAAAAAAAACCAAAAAACAAAAAACGGTTGAGTTCGCCCACCACCTGCCCTGCCCACTGCAGTGTGCCCAGCACACCCAGCAGAGAACCCAGCAAACACTGGAGTGAATAACTCCTTCTTAAATCCGCTGACGAAGCAGCGAGGGAACAGAGCGTGTTTTCTGCTCTCGGGCTTCTGAACTTGGAACACCTGCCCCAGGAGGGGACCTGAGGACCCCATGTCCTTTGCTTTCTGGCTGCAGGGCACATGGGTGCTGCATCCACACAGCTCCTCAGATGTCTGAGTGCCCCGCTCTAGCCCCTCTTGCAGAGAGACGGAAAGGGCAGGACTGTGTGAAGGGAGCCAGTGGACCCCAAGTCTGGCCACAGTGGAGCTAAGAATGGGCTCCAGGCTCCTGGTCTGATACAGTTTCCAGGAGACCAAAGCTGCCCTAGTTGGTGGGGAGTGGTTCAGAATAATCTAGAACTTCTTGCTTCTGCAGCAATACCATGGCCCCAGGCATGGGGGTGCGGTGGCCTGGCGGGGGTGAGACGCTGATGGGAAACGCACAGGGATTGTCTGGGGTGCGACAGTGGCCTGAGGGGGCCCTGTGTGGCAAGGCCGTGAGGAGGAAGCAGAGGCTGCAGGGCACATGATCGGCAGGAAAATGGCTCCCCAAAGTGTCCAGGTCCTGATCCCTAGAATCTGTGAATCTGTTAGGCTGCATGGCGGGGGCAATTAAGGTTGCGGTGGAATTAAGGTTGTTAATCAGCCGGACCTCAAGGTACAGAGATCATTTTAGATTATCCAGCTGGGCCTGATGTAATCACAAGGGCCCTACGAAGGCAGAAGAGGTGGTGTCAGGAAGATGCAACGTGAGAAAGATTTGATCGGCTTTGAAGGAGGAGGAAGGCGCCACGAGCAGAGGGGTGCAGGCCGCCTCAAGAAGCCGGAAAAGGCCAGGAAAAGGATTCTCCCCCAGAGCCTCCCCCAGAAGGAGCACAGCCCAGCCGACACCTCGATTTCAGCCCAGCAAGACCCATTTTTGACTTCCGACCTCTAGAACGCTAAGAGAATACCTCTGCGTTGCTTTTAGCCACTAAGTCGGTGGTAATCTGTGACGGCAGCCACAGGACGTGAATGCGGGCAGCCCTGCCCCTGCCTGTGGAGGCAGGTACCTGGTGCTGTGAGGTCCTCCTTGTCCTCGGGGTCCAGGAGGAGTCCCCTCGGGCTCCATTGTGCAGGATGCTCTGGGCCCCCCGTGCTTCTGGCCCGCCAGCCCTCGGCTCCTGGACAGCAAACACACACACAGGGCCCCTGTGAGGCCCTGGAGGGTGGTCTCTGCCCCTCCCAGTTCACACCCTTTCCCGGGTCCCAGGGACGACCCCCTCCTGCCCCCCGCCGAGGCCTGAGTGCAGCCTGAAACACCAGGACCCAGGGGAGGGGAGAGACTGTTCTAGAGACAGGCCGGGGAGGGGGGATGAGAGCCGGCTGGTGCTAGCAAACGCTCCGGGCCCAGGGCCAGGCAGCTCGGAACCCCATTCCACATCAGGATGGAGGTCTTGGGGTGGGAGGTGGCTCCAGAAGGAGCTGGGAGGCTCAGAGACCCGGCTGTGTTGGGGCACAGTCTGACCTCTGGGCCTGCCCTGCCCCTTCGGTGGGCTTTTTTCTTTTTTTAAATATATATTTATTTATTTGGCTACGCCGGGTCTTAACTGTGGCACACCGGATCTTTAGTTGCAGCATGTAGGCTCTTAGTTGCAGCATGCGGGATCTAGTTCCCTGACCAGGGATCGAACCCGGGCCCCCTGCACTGGGAGCACGGAGTCTTAACCACTGTGCCACCAGGGAAGTCCCCTTCACTGAGCACATGAGGAGGACATGAGGACAGCCCGGAGACCCCACTGTGGGCAGTCTCTAACGAGACTGGACTTGACCTCGTCTCCAGGTCTTCAGAGGATTTCCTCGCCCGTGACCTCACCACCCCGTCCTTCCAGGTGTGTGTGCCACGAGCCCCACTGCACCCAGGGAGGCCACCTGGTTAGGAAGTGGCCAGGTCGGGGTGGGAACCCAGTCCCAGTTCAGTCCACCCTCCCTCTGGTGAGGGCGGTACACCAGGCACAGTCGGGCGCAGAGCAAGTGACCTCCAGAGGGCGCTCTCCAGGGGGGCAGCTGGAGAATACGCTGGAGGCCCAACACCCCAGGGGTGAGGAGGGAGGGATGAAGAAACAGCAAGAGGTCAGAAAGGGCAAGTCCGGGGCTCCTCCGTGCTAGACTAGGCTCTGCCCCTTTGCTGGCTGTGTGACCCTGGGCAAGTTACTTAACCTCTCTGAAGCCAGTTAGTGCCTCATCTGCAAAATGGGGGCAATGAGGTACTGTGGTCCCGGTAGCAGTTCTCAAGTTGGTTTGAATATCCTGGGAGATCCCTAAGGCTCTTTCGGGGGGGGGGGGGTCCATGGCGTCAAACTATCTTCTAAATAACATTAAAATGTTATTTGCGTCTTTCATTCTCTTTCTTACAGTGAGAATTTTCCAGAAGCTACAGGATGTGTGATATCACAACAGACTAAATGGCAGAAGCCGTGGTAAGAATCAGCTGACTTCTAGTAAGCCAGACCTTCAAGAGATGTGCAAAAATGTAAAACGGGTAGCACTCTTCTCAAAGTTTTTTGTCTTTTAAAAAGAGTGTTATTTTTCACAGGCAGACGTTATATTTTGTTAATAAGTTTACTATGGTCACCTGTAAATGAATTAATACACAGATATTTTTAAACTACTGTTTTAATTTCGAATACAGAAAATATCCGTATAAACAACCCACATAAACAAAAGGACTTTGAGGTTCCTCCCTAATTTTCAAGAGCATGAAGGGATCCAGAGATCAAAAAGCTTGAGAACTGCTGGCCCGGGGTGTTAGTGAGATCACGTGAGATGCTGAGACTGAAGTGCCAAACCCAGGGCTTGGCTCCAAGTGGGGAGGATTGTGATGTTATTCTAGGATCTATAAAATGAGTCCCTTCTGACGCTGACATCCTGGACTACAGCCCACGTGACCACAATGCGGTCCCCATTGCAAGCCCCACTCGGTCCTGCTTTCTGCGTGGTGTCCAGCAGAGGGCGCACGGCTCCCCTGCATCTGGGGCGCCCCAGAGCCAGCCCTGAGGTGCTCGCTCCCTGGGGGAGATGTAGGGGTGGGGAGACTCAGTGGGCATGGCAGGGACCCACGCAGGCCATGATTTAATGCAGAGTTCAGAGCTCCACTGCTTTCCTGCTCCAAAGATCCACCTGGAGCTGGGGACCCAGGTCCCCACAGCACCCCTGGACCTAGAGAGAAGACCTGCACAAAGAGCAAAACTCGGGAGCTGATGAACCCAAGGTGCCAACAACTAAGTTACGTGACCTTCCTTTTCTGGGCCTCAGTTGCCTCATCTGTAAAATGGGGATGAGAATATCTACCTGCCAGGGAATCCAGGAGGTTCCATGGACATAACGAGCTCAGCATGGTGCCTAGCATACAGCAGGTGCTCAATAAACGAAGGCCAGGGGGTCGAGCCCAGATCCCCAGCACAGCACTAGGATACACCAAGGGGGCCAAGGAGCAACTGGAAATTCCCCCACAGGCTCCAAAGGCTGCCAGGTGCCCACCCCCTACCCCTGCTGGAGGCTGAGGAGGAAGGCAGCAGCCAGGAGGGAGCCAAGGGGTGCAGGTAGGTGCTGGGGGTACTGAAGGACCCAGAGGGGCACGGCCGGTGTGTGGGCCTGTGGGAGACGCCCGAGCTGGGGCCCGAGGCTGCCCCCTCCTTTCCACACCCCCCCATACCACCATCGCAGGATCTCCCCAGAGCAGGACCCAGGACCACCCGTCCCAGCTGCGCTGAGAGCAGACCCCTTGGAGGTGGCTGCAGGGGGGGCACTTCTTACCCCGGCGGAAGTCGGAGACGATGTGGTGCTCCCGGAAGTGGGCAGCGGCCGCACACGCCCTGGAGTGGCCGTAGCAGAAGCAGCTGCTGCAGCCGGCCGGGCTGTGGGACTGCAGGTTAAATGTCCCCGGGCGACATCTGCAATGGAGACAGACATGCCCACGGGGGCCAGATGAATTGGCTACATTCGGGGGATCCCAGCTACACTAACCGGAGCCCAGAACCACTGGGGAAAGTTGTTTTAATTTCAGATTTACAGAAGAGTTGCAAAGATTGTAGACACGAGTTCCCATGGCCTCTTCACCCAGCTTTTCCTAATGTTAACATCTGCCGTTACCAGGGTACGTTTGTCAGAGCCAAGAAATTAACACCGATTAACATTATTTCCTAAACCCCAGACTTAATTAGGATTTCTCCCCCTTTTCCATGAACGTCTGTTTTCTGCTCCAAGATCCCATCCAGGACATGGCATTGCATTTAGCGGTGTCCTTAATCTCATCTGTAATAGCTTCTCGGTCTTTCCTGGACACTTTTGACAGTACTGGTCAGATATTTTGTAGAATGTCCACCATTTGGGTTTGTCTGGTGTTTCTCAAGATTAGACTGGGGCTGTGGGTTTGGGGAAGAAATAGAGGCGAGGTGCCCTTCTTCTCACATCGTATCAGGGTAAATGATACCTGTGTGATGTCACTGGTAATATATGACATCACTGGTCATGTATGACGTCACTGGTAAAGTTAACCTTCACCATTTAGTTAAGGCGCCGCCTGCCGGGTTTCTTTTCTTTTCTTTCTTTCTTTTTTTTAGTATTTATTTATTGGGCTGTGCCAGGTCTTAGTTGCAGCACACAGGATCTTCATTGCCACGTGCGGGATCTTTAGTTGCTGCACGCGAACTCTTAGTTGTGGCATGTGGGATCTAGTTCCCTGACCAGGGATCGAACCCGGGCCCCCTGCATTGGGAGTGCAGAGTCTTAACCACTGGACCACCAGGGAAGTCCCTGCCAGCTTTCTCCACTGCAAAACTGCCATATTCTAGCCGTCAAAAGCAAGTCACTAAATCTAGCCCAGGGTCAAGGGGAAGGGAATTAAGCTCCACCTCAGGGAGGGGGCCAGTAATCAAAGAATCGTGGACCTATGGTGAAAGCACCACAGTAATTAGTAAATATTTTGAGGGAGATATTTGGGGGCTATGCAAATATCCTGTTTCTCCCTCAAGTCCTGCCCACGAATTTCAGCATTCATCAGCGGCTCTGGCCTACATTAGCGATCATTACTCTGATATTGTAACAGTGCTTTAATATTTCCCTCATTCCTTCTTCACTTATAATGTGGAATTCTTCTGCCAGGAAGATTTGTCCCTTCACCCCCCTGTATTTATTTATTCACTCATCTATTTATATCAGTGTGGACTCGTGGATGTTTATTTTATACTTTGGGTTATAATCCGATATTGTTGTTATTTATTTTGTTCCAGCTCTGGGAACTCTTTCAGGTTGGCGCTTATGTCCATTTGACACGGGCCCCCATCCTGGTTTGGGGTTTTCTGGGTTTGTCTTTGTCTGGTTTTGTTTTTAAGCACTTCCCTGCTTTCTACAAGATGCTTCGGGCTCATCCTGTGTTTTCCCCGCCCCAGCCCCAGAATCAGCCATTTCTCCCAGAAGCCCTGCAAAGGCCTTTGACAAACACATATTCCTGGTTTGCACCATGGGGGCTCCATTCGGGCCGACCCAGGTGGAGGAATCCAATTCATAAGAAGCTGCCAATTACCCCAAAGCTGGGCCAGCTCCAACGAACACATCTCACCGGCGCCCCCCATCTCACAAACAGGTAAAGTGAGGCTCAGAGGCGGACCTCCTCAAGGTACGAGGCAGTGGAGTAGAGCTAGTGGGATCTAGTCCCCCAACTCCACTCTGTCTCTTCAGCTTGAGGGGTCTTGGGGGAGGAAGACCCAGCGGGGAGTCCACCTCCCACCCCAGGACCCACAGGCCCCGCGTGGACAAGGTGAGAGTCAAGGCCGGGTTTCTTCCTGAACCAGTAGAGGCCCAGCATAGTCTGGCAAGAGCGGAGGCCACAATATACTGCCGTGTCAGGTTCCCCACACATGGCCCATGGCCAGAGGATCAAAGAGGCCCTGGGACCCCCCACGCTGGCTGCAAAGGCTTCAGAGGTTGGAGATGAAGCCAGGAAGAGGGGACAGGGTGTGCGCAAGGACGTAAACCCCCATTTGTCCGCCAGCCCATTGCTGGGGCTAGGAGGCCCCCTAAACACATGAAGGAGGAAGGGCAGGGCAAAGTCCTTCTGCCTCATTGAGCCTTAGAAGCTCCACTTGTACCATGATAGGATGGCAAGGATGGCCAACAAGCTTGAATCTCAGTTCAATTGGTGGGAGCTTCTTGGAGCAGGGCGTAGAGAAGGATTCTGAGGTTACAGTAGAGCTCATGGTAAACTGCTGTGGTCCATTGGTGATGTCTGCCCTGGGTGTGAGATGGGAGGGTTGTGGTAGTGCTCTATTAGTGATGTCTGCCCTGAGTGTGAGATGGGAGGGTTGTGGTACGAGTACCATGTATCTGCTCTCCCTGGATTAGATGGTCTCTCCTATCCTTTCTAGCTCTTTCTTTTCAGGACTCTGAGCTAGGGGAAAAAAAGATGTATTTTCACAGCTTATGAACTCTCAGTGGTGGTGCGTCAAAGTATAAATGGTATTGTAAAGTCTTTAGATAACTTCCTGGGTGTCGGATCCATGGTGCTCCAGGAAGGGTGCCAGGGGGTGGGGTTGCCCAAGTCTGGGAGGATGATGGCCCCTGCTCCTCCCACCACCACTGAGGTCACCTCCAGCAGGCTTATTATTGGGTCGGTTCACCCACCTGTCACACAGGTTGCCTTCCACATTCTCTTTGCAGGGACAGCGGCCACTGCGAGGATCACAGGTGCCCAGGCTGCCAGCGGGATGGCAGGAACAGGGTCTGCCAAAGAGAGAGGACGAGAGGAAAGCGTCCAACGAGCAACTCCCGAGTGGGAATAGCCCACCCTCCTTGGAAGGAAGCTCTCCATCCTTCCCCACGCCCGAGAGGAAGAGGAGGCGGGCTGACCCAAGAGCCTGTCCCCCGGCTCTACTGCTCCCCCTGAGTGAAGGAAGTGACCCATCTGCCAACCCACCTGCTTCCATCCCACTCATTCATCCACCTGTGCACCCTTCCAGCCACTGGTCCATTTATTCTATCTATCCCTCCCACCCACACACCTATTCACTTACCCATCCACGCACTTTCCATCCACCCCCCATCTGATAAGACATGGTCCCTGTCCTCACAGAGCCGAGAGTCCAGTGAGGATGGACAGGCAGACAGGTAGATGCTGTACTTTGATACAAGCTATGGGAGGGAATGTACAAGAAGAGGCTGCGGCAGCACCAATGAGGTGTCTGGAGTGGGAACAAGGTGGGGAGTTGTACCTTGGCTGAAAATTAAAGAATGAGTAGGACTTTGTTCAGACACAGGCCGGGGAGAGGCAGGGTGTTGAGGGAGAAGAGAATGCTCTAGGGTAGGAGAAGTGGCGTGTACACAGGCCCAGAGGCCACAGAGACCCCGGGGAAGCACCCAGGTCCCCACCTGATGGCCAGTTTTATGCCTGAACGACTGAGTATTTCGAGAGAGATCTGAGACTCCCCGAACCTCCCCAATGGCATTTCCACTGCCTTTCAAATATACAAGGAGACTGGTGCCATGGACCAAAGCCAAGGTCATTTAATAGTACTTCTGAATTTATAAGGGCTTTATTTTGGGGGGGTCATTGTGTATTTTCTCAATCAAGTGATAGTCAGGCGGTAGACCCTCCTCTGAGGTCCAGACCCCAGTAGCCCCTGACCATCTCTGTCCCCCTGGATGCCCCACGAGCACTGCAGACTCTGCCTCTCCCCACCCTGTGCTCCCCTTACCATG
Organism: Kogia breviceps; assembly: GCF_026419965.1. NCBI lineage: Eukaryota > Metazoa > Chordata > Mammalia > Artiodactyla > Physeteridae > Kogia > Kogia breviceps. Next base: position 5,254,382 of record NC_081317.1, read on the forward strand.
AGTGGCCTCCCTTCGCCCAGGTGCCTGAAGCAGAACCCCAGGGGGTCAGCCTTCATTCCCTTCTTCCTCTTCCACTCCCAGGTAACCACCTGCTGCCAACTCTACCTTCCGAGGGGCTTGGGACTCTCCCTCCTGCTTCCCAGCATTCGGTCCGAATCCGCCGCCGTGCGCCCTTGCTGGGTCATCTACACCCACTGTCCCCACCGTCCTCACCTGCAGCCGCCCTCGCTGAGCAAGTGGAAGCCGGGCAGGCAGCGGTCACACTTCCAGCCCGTCACCGTGGGCTTGCAGATGCAGGTGCCAGAGTCATTGCACTGGAGGCGCAGGGAGCCTGGGGAGGAAGCGCACAGGGCAGCAGGGGCCCGTGGCGGTGGGCGAGGGAGGGTGTGGGGCCGGGGCAGTGCGGCCCACTCACCTGCTGGGTGGCAGTCGCAGGGCTGGCATGGCGTCTGTGGCCTCCAGCGATAGAAGTTCTCCCGGCAGCGCTCACAGCGTGGCCCGGCTGTGTGGTCACGGCAGCGGAGGCAACGCCCACCATGGCCTGAGCTGCGGAAGAGCTCCCGGTCAAACGTGCACTCCTCAGAGCGGCCGCTGCAGTTGCAAGCTGTGGGCGGGAGGCGGGGGAGGGTGCGTGAGAGAGGCCGTGGCACACGGTAGGAGGGGAAGTATGGGCCAATCAGCTTCCTTGTGGTGAGTGAGCAGGCAGCTGGAGGAAGGGCAAGGATGGGGTTCAGGCCTGGCTTGATCAAGGATCTGGAGACCAGTCAACTGACCTTCCAAAACAGGACGCTCTCGAAAACAAAGGGGGCACCATTAATAAATATACCCACACACAGGACCCTCCCAGGCAAGCCAGGACGTAGAGTCACCTGGTCACGGATCACAGACTGGCTACCTTCTCGAGTGGCAGCGTGGCTCCCTCCAAGATCTCCCGTGGATCCTCTGAGCCATAAGCATGTGAATCTGATCCCCAGTGACCATGAGGTCACTCAGAAACATGGAAAATACAAGTCACCTTTCATTCACTCAAATACGTTTGTTTTTTTTTTTTTTTTTTGCGGTAAGCGGTCCTCTCACTGTTGTGGCCTCTCCCGTTGCGGAGCACAGGCTCCGGACGCGCAGGCTCAGCGGCCATGGCTCACGGGCCCAGCCGCTCCGCGGCATGTGGGATCCTCCCGGACCAGGGCACGAACCCGTGTCCCCTGCATCGGCAGGCGGACTCTCAACCACTGCGCCACCAGGGAAGCCCCTAAATACGTTATTTTTAAAACATCTTTATTGGAGTATAATTGCTTTACAATGGTGTGTTAGTTTCTGCTGTATAACAAAGTGAATCAGTTATATATATACATATATCCCCATATCTCCGCCCTCTTGCGTCTCCCTCCCTCCCACCCTCCCTATCCCACCCCTCTAGGTGGTCACACAGCACCGAGCTGATCTCCCTGTGCTATGCGGCTGCTTCCCACTAGCTATTTTGCATTTGGTAGCGTGTATTAGTTCATGCCGCTCTCTCACTTCACCCCAACTTGCTCTTCCTACATTTTTAAAAAAGTATGTACCAAAGGGACTTCCCTGGTGGCACGGTGGTTAAGAATCCGCCTGCCAATGCAGGCGACATGGGATCGAGCCCTGGTCCGGGAAGATCCCACATGCCGCGGAGCAACTAAGCCCGTGCGCCACAACTCCTGAGCCTGCGCTCTAGAGCTCGCGAGCCACAACTGCTGAGCCCACATGCCACAACTACTGAAGCCTGCACACCTAGAGCCTGTGCTCCACAACAAGAGAAGCCACCGCAATGAGAAGTCCTCGCGCAGCAACGGAGACCCAATGCAGCCGAAAATAAATAAATAAAAAAAAAAAAGTACGTTCATGTTAAAAAAAAAAAAAAAGTATGTACCAAAGATCGGCTCCTTCTTGGCTCCCATGGTGAGCCCAGCATGGTGTGGACCAGTGCCCGCATACGTGGTCCCACTGTTTGATGGAGGTCAGATGCAGGTGAAAATCCTGCAGGTGAAGGGCCGTGATGGGAGAAGCAGGAAGGCTCTGGGAGGTGAAAGGAGGGCCCCACAGCTGCCTTCCTGGAGGAAGTCACAGCTAAGTGGAACCTGAAGGGTGAGCAGGAAGGAAGTGTCCAGGCAAAGGAGGGGAGGAGAGGGAAGGGAGAGTCCCAGGCAGGAGGTGAGAGGATAGTTGTGGCACAGGCAGAGAAGCAAGGTTCACCCAGTGTGGCGCGGGAGGGTGGCATGTCATGTGATGGGCAGGGCAGAGGGTGGAGACGTTGTGCACTGTGACGGGACAGGGAGGGGTGCAGGGGCAGTTATGAGGTCAAGAGGTCAGCCAGGGCTTGATCCAGGGAGGCTGGGCGGCCAGCCGTGGTCAGGGGACTTCACCTTGGAGCAAGGAGCCCCGTGGATGAATATAATCGCATCTGCACTTGAAAGTGCCTTCAGCTGGGCGGCAGGCGGGGTATGGGGGCTGGGAGAGCAGGGAGGTGGGGGCTTCAGATGCTCAGAGGAGGGGTGACCGGCGGGACCACAGCGTTGACTGTGTAGAAGGACACAGCCAGATGGGTTGGGGGGATGTGACTGAGGCTCAGGGGCTGCCTGGACTGGGGAGCACGAGGGGGTCAGGCATGAAACGCAGGTTCCAGGCTGGGAGGACAGAGATGTGACCTCAGGGGTGAGGAGCTGACGGGAGAAGCAATCTGGCCTTTTGTGTCCCCACCATGGAGAGAGCCCCAGACTCGGAACGGGTGAGCCAGCCAGCTTCCTTGGCCCCGGGAGGACTTCCTGGTGGAGGCAGGCCAGCAAGGGCAGCAGGAACTCATTAGGGCCACAGTGGCCCCGGGAAGCTCCTGCAGACAGCACCCTGTTCCACGGAACAAGCCGTCCTCTCCCCACCCCAGCTCTACATGCCAGCAGCCCAAGCCCAGGAGCACAGTGGGTCCAGAGGCTGAGCTGCCCCGAGCGCCTGCACGTGAAGACACGCCTCCTGCCGCCAGGACGGGCTAGGTGGGGTCTGGTGCCCAGCGACCACCAGCCACACATGGGAGCCCGGAGCAAAAGCCAGACGACTGGCGGAGGGCGGGGCTTGGGGACAGAGGGGAGCTGGAGGGGCACGCCAGGCTGGGAGGAGCCCCCCACCCCACGCTCCGGCCCCGTCCCTGGAAAAAGTAGGATGGCGACATCCTCTCCAGCGTGTCTGTGAGGTTAGGTAGTGCCAGCTGCATCGCACGGGGGCCGGGGCAGCGAAGGGGCTGCCCGGGGGCCTGCAGGAGAGGCTGGGTGCACAGGTCGGCACCCCCCAGGACCTGGGGTGGCCTGGCTTTGATCGGCAGCTGTGGTTGGAGCAGTTGACACAAAGCAACAAGCTGGGGGTCCTTCTCAGCCCTCCTGCCACGCGCGCCTCTACCTGGGGAGACTGGGTCTGAGGGGCTGCCCGAGGGGGTGAGGACGGGGGGGTCACGTGCCCCCTCCAGCTCTCCCTCAGCTCCTCCTCCTCCCTGCACAGGGTTTAGAGTCCCAGGCTTGCGGCCAGGCCCACCCAGGAGCAGCCCCGCCGCCAGGGACGGGGAGTTTGTCTCCTGGCCCGCACCCCCGGCCTCCGGCCACCGAAGTCCCAGGACACTCACGCAGACACTCGCCGGCCGCCTCGGCTGTGCCCCGGGCCCACGGGCGGTCCCGGAAGAAGGGCAGGCAGCGCTCGCAGTCTGTGCCCGCGGTGTTGTGCTGGCATCGGCAGACCAGCCGGCCCTCCTCGTCGGGGCCGCACTCGCTGGCGTGGCCGTTGCACTTGCACCTGGGAAAAGAACGCGGGGGGTGGGGGCGTGTCCGGAAGCTGGGGGAGGTGCCGGCGGAGAGGCTTCATCGCCAGGCAGCTCCTGCCTTCGCGTGAGCTCCTGACTTATTGAACTCCTCCTACTCTGTGCCCGGGGCAACAGGAACGGAACCGACCGCGCCCGGGCTGCTCTGAGCTCTGTACACGTGTAAACCCACCGCATCTTCACAAGCCCAACTACGATCCCCATTGAGCAGACGGGGGAACCGAGGCACAGAGAGGCTGCCCGAGGCCACCAGTTAGTAATGGTAAAGTTCCCGATGCTGCCACTGAAGGCACCACACCCAGGGGCCGAGGGGGACCCCGGAAGAAGTCATCTCAGTCTCCTGGCTAGAGGGCGGGCCGGCTCTCAGGGCAGTGGGTGGGAGGTGGAGGCAGCCAGGGAGGCGCCTCATGCCCCCTCCTTCGTGTCTAAAGGGATGAGAAGGAGATTGCGCCTGACACAGGACAGCCCCCCCAACTCATCTCAAGACCCCAGTGAGCCCCCGTGCCTTTGAGGGCAGCCCTGGGCCTGCCCCAGCCCCCCTCCCGTGGAGTCGGACAGGCGGAATCGGGCAGGCACAAAGGTGCTCGGGGGGCTACACGGCGTGCTCGGCTGAGCCTGACCCGGTGGGGTCATCGCCCCCGTCCCGGGTGGCCGGACTGAGGCACACAGAGGATGGCCACGGCTCCTAGCTCCGGGCCTTCCGTCTGGAGCAGCCCCCAGCACAGCCATCAGCTCACATCATCTCTCTGGAGTTTCACCACTGCAGCGGGAGGGACCGTAACTGCCCACGTTTCACAGATGAGGCTCAGACCGTGACGTGACGAACGCTGCGTGGCAGAGCTAGAATCGGAACCCCGCTCCCCCCTGCTCCACGCAGACCCTGGGCCCCTAGACACCCCTCTGCAGCCACCCGGTGTCTCCCCATCAGCTATGTCCCACGCTCTGTCCTGAGCGGATGTTGAGGAACCTCTGGCCACTGCCAGTACCCATGGTACTGGGGACACGGGGCTTGGGAAGGGCACAGAGCACTGTTTCCTCGCCAGGCCTCCCTGGGAGCTCAGGGTAGGCAAGTAATGCCCAGAACTTCTGGCGGGGGTGAGGCGGGCGCCAGGCAGTCTTGGAAGACAGTGTTCACCCGTCTTGGGACAAGGGACCGCCCACGGCCCCAAGGGGATGTTGCAAAACACTCGCTCCTCCGCGAAGCCCTCTGATCCCAAGGGGAAGAGTGAAATTCCTACAGACCATTGTGGGACACGGTGTGCCGGGCCACTGCCCCCCAGCCAGCTGCTGGCCTGAGGGTGGTCCGGCTCTGGCAGCTGGGGCCCAGATGTTCTCTGTCCCGAAGCCCCCTGATGGCAGACGCTGCAGCTCACCGCCAACCACCGTCCTTGGAGAGGCCCTGCTCCCAGGCGGTTTGACCTGAATCAAGTGTGGGAGTGGTGGGGGGGGGGAGCAGAGGGGCCCTCACAGACACCCCCCGTTTCCCCTTCACTCCCAAGCACCAGCCTCCAGAGGGGGCACACGCCCTGAGTGTAGGCCGTTGGGCCCGTGCTCCCTTCCCAGACATCTTCACCCCTCCGAACGCCACCTAAACACCCTTGAATTTTGGAAGCCCCTCGCCCCCTACCCCCATGGGTCACCTCTCCCACGTGGAGCTGACTTCCCACCCTAACTCGCTCTCGGAGCCACACCTCTCCCATCCTGCCGCCGCCTCTGCCCAACCAGCTGCTTCTCTCTCCTCCCATCCGCCCCCTTGCCGTGTCAGGGGTTGGGGTGTCTCAGAAATCCGACCCTGTCGCTATCCTGGCCGAATCCTCAGCGGCTTCCCACTGGCTGCATAAACTGGGTCCATGGCCCCGACAATCTTGCAGCCGTCTCCACGCTCCGCGTTCCAGCTGCAGGGCCGCTGCCTCGTTTCCTCAAGCCCGGGCCTCGGACGTGCTGGCTCTCCCACCTGGGATGCCTGCCCCTCACATCTCCAGCCTCGCCGGGTCCCCATCTGCAGGGTGGGGGACCACCAGCACAGCCTGACCACCAGCACAGCCTGCCCTGGCTTCCTGTCCTTGTTAACCTGGGGCGTGCGACATGCCTACCGGGGGCTGATCTGGTTACTGTCTGCCTGGGGCGGGAACACATCTGTCTCCTCTCTCCTTTCCAAGAAGGAGCCTGACGAGGGAGCGTTTGCACTGAAGACGTCATTTGTGCCTGGAGGGCCCAGTACCAGGTGGCCACGTGTGTACAGGATGGCCCCTGCTTCTTGGAGAGGCGAGATGCTTAAACTACAATACGCACCGATCGAGGCTAGAGGAGTACGTAGGCCAGGGCCAGGGGTCCCGACGGAACAGCCCGACGCTCCTCACGTGAGAAGGGGGCAGAAGTGCGGTGCCTCCGTCCTCGGTGACCTTTCTGGGTCACTGGCCGTGGGGCTTTGCAGTGGCCTGAACCGTTCGTACTGTTTGGAGATGCCTCAGCGCCTTATTAAACATGCTTGGGTCCCCAGGAAGCCCTACTCTACCCAAGTTTACCGGAAGATTTGGGGAAGAACGGGGTCGATGGGCTCCAGCGGTTACAAGCTCACGAGTGCTGATGAAAGAAGCAAAGCTTTGAAAGCCTGGGGTCCCACGCCTGCTTATAGCCACCGTTAACCAGCCTCATTTGGAGCCCACGTCCCACGGAACGGCGGTCCGACTGGAAATTTAAGCAGCTTCTACGTGTTAGACGAGAGCGTGGAACGCTGCCCCACATGGGCACATGCGGCGTAAATGAATGTACCGTCAGATGCAAAAAAAAAAAAAAAGGAAGAAAGAAAAGAAAGGGGGCAGACCACCAGGCAGCGGCGGAAACACAGCTGACGTGGGAAAAGCAGCAGGAACGGGGCTGAGAGGCGGGAGGCAGGGGGGGTCACGAGGGCTTCGAATGCCGGGCCCGGGAGGCGGGAGGCAGGGGGGTCACGAGGGCCTCGAACGCCGGGCCCAGGAACCAGGCTCCTGTTCCTTTCCCCCCCCGGAGCACCAGAAGTGGTTTCTTTACTCTCCACGGTAGCCACCGGGTGACCCCACGTGGCAGGCACCCTGTCCAGCGTCCCGGCCGCTGCCCGGCTTCCCGCCTACCTGCCACCCACAGAGAAGTCCGACACGGCGTAGTAGTAGGACTGCAGCACCTTGGGGTCCTTGAAGATGTCATCCCCAAACGTGTTGAGCCGGTCTAGGGAGATGAGGAGCTCGGTGCTGGTGACCCAGTCCTGGGGCACAAGGTGGAAGGGAAAGGGCACCGTCAGCGGGCTCCTGAGTGTCTGCCCGCACCCTGCTCTGCTGGAGGGTCCAGCTGGCTCCCCGGGGCATCTTCTGGGACCCAGGCACAGGCCCAACACAGACAAATTCCGAGAACGCTGCAGAAACAAGGAGCCTGTGCTCCTGGGTCACACCAACCTGGATGCCCCAGCCCCTTCCTAACTGTGCAGCTTTGGGGCATTTGCTCAACGTCTCGGAGCCTCCATTTCCCCATCTGTGAAACAGGACAAGGAATAATGTCGGCCCCAGGAGGGTGCTGGAGGAGGACGGCCAATGTCAGCGGCGGGGCACGGAGTCTGGCACATGGTCGAGGTGCTGCAGCAGCCCATCTAAAACCGTGTCACGCAGGTTGCCTGACTCCTCAGCGGGACTGCACCCCCACTCTAGAGGGCAGCTGAGGGAAGATACGTCCCAGCGCCCCGGCGTGGGGTGGGCCCTGGGTTCATAGGCTTCTCACGTTCTAAGGGTCGGGCTCCCACAGGCAAGGCACCTGCCCCAGGTGACATCTGTACATAGCCCCAAGAGGACAAGGACTCAGGGCCCCTGGTTCTCGCTGCATCCCCAGCCCGGGCTCTGCCTGGCGCACGGCAGGCGCTCGATAAATACTTGCTGATGGCGGAATGAGAGGCTTCCCCCTGGAAGAGCTGGTGGGGAAGTGGGGGAGAGCCCACGTGAAAGCTGACATTTTCATCTGCCTACTGTTATAATCAGAGGTAGCTCCAGCTGAATGTTAATCAGCATTTTAATTCAGCCCAGCAGCTGCTGCTTTAGCAATCAGGCCCATCAGGACAGAAAATGAACCGGCAAAGTCTGGCTTCTCACCCCAGCATGACTCAAGCCAGCGGGCCTCTCCGATCCCCTCGGGCTCGGCAACTCTCGAGCCCGTGGCCTGGGGCCCAGGGCCTCTGCCTGAGGATGCTTCAGCCAGGGAGGGGTCCAGAACCGGAAAGCTTCAGAGGGAAGCTCAGCACTCAGCTGAGTTTGTAAACCTCCGGGGAGTCACTCCCCGAATCACTTCCCAAATGTCAGTGTGTATTCAGGGATCAGGTTAAAATGCAGCTTCTGATCAGAGGTGGGGCCTGAGACTCTGTATTTCCACATGTGCCCAGGTGGTACTGAAGCTGCTGGTTGGTCCCGGAAGCAGCTGAGGAGCAAGGGGCTAAGGCCCGGGGTGGGAACCCAGCAGAGCACAACTGATGGTCTAAGAGTCTTTTCTTTCCCCAGAAAAAGTGCCCCTAGAAAACCCAAACCAGCTGATGTCCAAGCTGGAAGGCGCAGTAGCTGGCGCTTATTGTGTGGTTATGGCTCAGGTCCTGACAATAACCTCCCGGGGAGGTGTTATTCTTACCCATGGTTTACAGATGAGAAGACAGAGGATAAGCGAGGGTAAGCACTCTGCTTCCTGGTTGTACGGCTGGTGCACGCAGAGCTGGGATTCGGATCTATCTGACCCCGGGGCCCCCGCCTTAGCTACTAGGTAGCCTGCCTGCCTGCATCTACCCCAACGCCCTCCTCATACTAATGGAGCCCAGAGGGCAATGACCTGCCCGAGGTCTCGGCCTGCAGTGACCCCTCTTTGGGTTCCTGCATCTGCTTTGCAGCCTGTGACCTGCTCCATCAGTCTTGAAGACCATGGTTGATAGGAACAGCATCAAAATCTCCCTGAGACACCAGGAAGGGAGCTGGGAGCGAGAAGGGGCATTTGTTCCCTTAGCCCAAATTGTATGGGTCACTCCCTGATGCCTTAGAGGTAACTCTGGGGGCAAACCGGAGCCCCAATATACAGGGGCAAGGACCTTGTGCAACTTGCAGTGGCCCAGCTAAAACTACAAGTGGGCTCTCGGCTTGACCCTGGACAGACGTAGGAGCCAGAATGCAGCGTTAACGAGAACCGGGAGGCAGGAGCTTCGTCTCCCAGCAGCAGCGGTTCCGCTCCAGCCAGCACCCCAGAGAGGGTCGGCCTTCTCCCCAAGGTCCTTGGCCCCCATGGAGGACAGAGGAACCCAAGACACAGCAGCCGCATGGACACATCCTTCGTTACCCCACACCCCAAATGCTCCACGTCCTCAGAGGAAGCGCCACCCTGGGGGTGCCGAGGGGAGAGAAGGGGAGGGGGGGGCTTGGCTTTTGTTGTCCTTCTCTGACCTTCTCTGTCCTTCTGCCTGGGGGCTGCAGGGGTCTCATTTCTGAAAAGGCTGTTTTTCTGTTAGGGACAGCAACCAGGACACAAGGGGCAACAAGTCAGGGGGCCCCCCTGTCAAGATAGCACAGATGCAGGCAGAGCAGGTGCCCAGCCCTCGTGCTTCAGATGCCCTGGCCGATGTTTTCTAATCTACAGAGCTTGGAGGCCCACGGAGAAGAAATTGTCATTTTCAACAGAATCATGTGATGATCACAAGTGAACGTTTTTTTGTTTGTTTGTTTGCGGTACGCGGGCCTCTCACTGCTGTGGCCTCTCCCGTTGCGGAGCACAGGCTCCGGACGCGCAGGCTCAGCAGCCATGGCTCACGGGCCCGGCCGCTCTGCGGCATGTGGGATCTTCCCGGACCGGGGCACGAACCCGTGTCACCTGCATCGGCAGGCGGACTCTCAACCACTGCGCCACCAGGGAAGCCCCACAAGTGAACATTTTTAATGGGATAAGCAGGGCCTGGGCGTCTGGAGATGAGACTTTGTGCCAGAAAGGATTAACCTTGCCTGAGAGAGTTCTGACCTTTGCCCCCCACTCCTGGGGGGTCGCCTGCAAGCCCTCAGAACGTCCTGCTTGATCCGAGTAACTTTGTTCACCTGGGGCCCTGGGCCACCCCAGATGGTTAACGCTGACAATGTGATTTATGGGGAGGCCTTGGGCCACACAGAATCAGCCTGCCCTCTGGAGGGGCTGGAGATCAAGGTCAGCCACAGGCAGTCCGCCATGTGCATGTGGCTGTGACCCCCAATGAAAACCCTGGACTCCAAGGCACGGGTGAGCTTCCCTGGTTGGCAATGCACTTGTCACACGCCGTTGCTGGGAGAAATCAGCACTGTCCCCACGACTCCACTAGGAGAGGACACCCAGAAGCCCCATGCCTGGTCTCTCCTGGACCTGTCCCACGTGCCTGTTCCCTTTGCTGGTTTCAGTCTGTATCCTTTCACAGCGGCTTTTCTAAGTTCTGTGAGTCCTTCCAGTGAATCACTGAAGCTGAGGGGTGGTCTTGGGGACCTCAAGTCAGTTGACACCGTGTTTTCTCGTGCTGGATGGCCTGGGTGGGGCACAACCTCTTTCTGGGCCTCCGTGTCCCCTCCAGAAACAAACGGGATTCTAATCCCAGCCCCCTCATTATCCGAGACAGGCAAAGGAAATGCTCTGAGTATGTCGAGGGAAGAAGAGAGCAGGTTTTCTCGGCAGAGGTCTGTCGGAACGCAGGGCAGGGGACTAGAGGGCCAATGCCCCGAAACATCCAACAGACCACCGCATCCGCAGGTGAACCGTCACTGACACACAGAAATGTGGACACGCGTGGGTGCTTATACTGGTAGACCCAGGTGGGCAGGATGGGGGCCCTGTATGGATGTGCACAGCCACAAGGCTGCCATGCTCTCTGCCGTGAGGATGAGACGGGTGAGCTACCTCCAACTCTCATCTTCAAAGCGTGACTGAGCATCTCTTCTAGGACACGCACCGTGCTGGCCACTTTATAGCTGGCTGTCCAACGTGGCAGCTGCTGGCCCCACGTGGCTGTTCAAACGTCATTAAAATGAAATAAAAATGAAAGTTCAATTCCTCAGTCGTGCTAGTCACATCTCATGTGCTCTACAGGTACGCACGTGGCTCGTGGCTACCACGCCGGGCGGTGCTGCTAGGGACCATTTCTGTCGCTGCAGGAAGTTCTGCTGGACAGCTCTGCCTGACAGCACAGATCCCAGGACTCTATGACTCCAAACTCACGTTCTGTTCGTGTTTTCCCTTTCATCCCCGTCACAGCCCTTGGAGACACACAGGGCAGGCAACGCCATCCATCACAGAGGGAGGAAGCGGGTCTCCCAGCAGGGAGTTCTAGCAGAACCTCCAGCTAGGAGTCAGGACCCTCAGGGCCTGCGCCGGGCCCTTCCACGAACCCACGTGTGCCCTTGGGAAGTCCTTTCCCCGCTCCGGGCCTCAGTTTCCACACCTGCCTAAGGAAGGGGTCAGCTGAACTGCTGGCTGTCACAGGGCACCCTCTTCCATCTATTTCATTATCAGTCATCCGCAAAAGACTCAGATACAGCAAAAGCTTCTGTTGTTTCAAATCTGAAGAGCACGGGAGCTCTCACAGTCCCCTGTGTCCTCCTGCCCTTTTAGACTTCCCTGTGGTCCGCTGGACCCGAGTGCCCAGCCCCGCCCCGCCCCTGCCCCACCCCTGCCCCCACCCAGCCCCAGTCCTCTCTGACCTGCAACACGGGGCTCTCCTCAAAGTTGTAGGCACTGGGCCGGCCCTCCAGGGTGGAGAAGGCCACGTTGCCCCCGCTCAGCGGGGAGATGTCGCTGAACTCGGAGGTGCATAAGGCCACGCGCTCGTCCTCGCCGGGGCGCAGGTACTGGCCCTCGGGCTTGCCGTAGGTCGTCTGGCAGGAGGCGCTGTAGTACTGGTAGGGCTCCCAGGGACCGCCGGCCCGGGTGCGCTTGTAGATGGCGAAGCTCTCAGGGCGGCTGGTGTGGAACTTCAGCCGCACGTAGGTGATCTCGTAAGCTTTCCCTGCAGGGGGAGGACGTGGACCCATTTTACAGAAGGGAAGGGAGCGTCAGAATCCTGGTCCAGGGAGAGCAGAACGGCTGTGCTGCATATACTACCTCGGATGGAGCGTTAGAGGCTGCCTGGAGCGCTGTGCTGGGTGTGCCATGATTAATTAGGGACGCCTGTCAAGGACACAGGAGGGGACAATGCTGGCATGCTTCCCAAGTACTTGCCATCCCTCAACTAGGCCCGTTTGTCTGCCTGCACAGGAATCTGCAGTGTAACACCCCTGACAGGCAGCCATCTCTTTTTGCTCAACTATCTCCAGCAATGGGATGTTGCCACATCCTGAAGAAGCCTGCTCTACCATTAGAAAGTCATTTCTTTTACTACACTCCAACGAAGCCAAACCTTCCACCTGTGCCTTTGGGTCTCATTCCCTCCCAGTGATTTTTAGACCCCTGGAGTCTGGAGACATGCCAGTTTCAAGCCCCCCAATCCTAACACAACCCCCCCGAACCCCTCTCTTTCTCCAGCTTCCATCTAACATCTGTTTGATCCAAGGTTCTTAAGAGAAGTCTGTATCTGTTGGCCCCATGGTCTCAACTCCCAATTTAACCCTCAGTCCACTGCAATGCAGCTTCTCTGGGCCACTCAATAGAGACTGCTCCTGCAAAGACTCCTCACCAAGAGCCCCTGGTGGTCGCTGACAGGGGACCACGCCTTGCCGTACTGCCTGGGCCATGGATCATCCCCGTTACTTGGAAGCCCCCTCCCCCGGGCCTCCGTGCAGCCCACACTCCTGGCCCTGCCTCCTGGGTCTTGCTCCTGGGCTGCTCCTCCCGGCCCACCCTGGGTCCCCTCCTCGGCCGCCTCTGCTCAGTCCCGCCTCTCCCAGCGGCCTCTCCATCAGCTTTAGTCCTGCTCCCCTCCCCCACCCTGCTGACATCAAGATGGGGGACCTTCAGGCCCCACCCTGCCCTCCTCCCTGCCCAGCTGCCACCTTTACGCTGCAGGAGCTCTCACAATGGCTCCAGATCCACCACAATGACTCAGAGCTGGGAGGCCGGGGTGGGAAGGGCCATGTGGTTGAGGAGCAGGGAGGGTGGGGAGGACGGCCGCCTACGTCCTCAGCTGCCCCGACAGGTGTCAGCAAGCAACGCCTAGAGCGGTGGGATAGGGAGGGAGGGAGGGAGGGAGGCGCAAGAGGGAAGAGATATGGGAACATATGTACATGTACAACAGATTCACTTTGTTGTAAAGCAGAAACGAACACACCATCGTAAAGCAATTCTACTCCAATAAAGATGTTAAAAAAAAAAAAGAAAGAAAAACCGATGGACTACTGAACGAATGAATGACCAACAGAGAGAGCCTCCCATAAATTCTACTGTTAGCAGTCGGCTCACATTGCCCAGAGCAGCACAGAACTTCTCTACACGCCTTTCCCACACCTGCTTTCTTCCCTCTGGCTGTTCTGCCCTGGTCCCAGATACCCCAGGAGGCCTTTCCCGCTGCTGCCACCTCTGTCACTGTCCACTCTTCCTTATGCACTGAGGAGAAGTCATTTCAAGCCTCTGTTTAAACATCTTGGCCCAAAGGGAGAGCTAAATCTATAAAACTCTTAGAAGAAAATATAGGAGTAAATCTTCATGACCTGGGTTAGGCAAAGCCTTCTTAGAGGTGACACCAAAAGCACAACCGACAAAGGAAAAAAACAGATGAACTGAACTTCATCAAAATCAAAAAATTTGTGCTGCTAAAGACACCATTGAGAAAAATGAAAAGCCAACCCACAGAGTAGGAGAAACTATTTGCAAAGCATTATATCTGTTAAGGGATTTATCTAGGATATTTAAAGAACTCTTACAACTCAAAAATAAAAAGACAGATAAACCGGGAATTCCCTGGAGATCGAGTGGTTAAAACTCCACGCTTTCACTGCAGGGGGCACGGGTTCAATCCCTGGTCCGGGAACTAAGATCTCACAAGCTGTGCAGCGCAGCCAAAAAACAAAAACAAAAACAAGACAGATAACCCAATTTAAAAATGGAAAACAGAAAAAAGGATCTACATAGGCATTTCTCCAGAAAAGATATATCAATGGTCAATGAGCACATGAGAAGATACTCGACATCATTAGCCAGACCAAAACCACAAGGAGATACCACTTCACTCCCTTAAGACGGATGTAATAAAAGAGACAGACAAAAACAAGTGTTGGCAAGGAGGTGGTGAAATCGGAAGCCTCGTATGCAGCTGGTGAAGATGTAAAACGGTGCAGTTGCTTTGCAAAGCAGTCTGGTGGTTTCTCAAAATGTTAAACATAGAGTTACCACGATTCAGCAATCTCACTCCTAGGCGTGTACCCAGGCGAAATGAAAACATATGTCCTCCCCAAAACTTGTACACCAATGTTCAGAACGGCAGTACTCGTAAAATCCAAAGAATGGAAACAACTCAAATCTTCGTCAACAGATAAATGAACAAATAAAATGTGGTATATCATGCAAAGGAATATTATTTGGCAAGAAAAAGGAATAAAGTACTGACACATGCTACAATGTGGATGAACCTTGAAAATATTGTGATAAATAAAAGAAGCTAATCCCAAAGACTATATAATGTATGTTTTCACCTATATTAAATGTCCTGAATAGGCAAATCCAGAAAGACAGAAAGTAGATTAGTGGTTTTCAGGGCCTGGGGTGTTGGGTGAATATTTGGCAGGGGGAGGTGACTGCTAACGGGCACAGGGTCTCCTTGGAGGTGATCAAAATGTTCAAAAATGGATTGTGGTGATGGGTACACAATTCTATGAATAAGGCTAAAAAGCACTGAATTGTATACTTGAATTGTACAGTAAATTATATCTCCATAAAGCTGTTACATATATATATATATATATATATATATATTTTGTGTGTGTGTGTGTGTGTGTGTGTGTGTGTGTGTGTGGTACGCGGGCCTCTCACCGTCGTGGCCTCTCCCGTTGCGGAGCACAGGCTCCGGACGCTCAGGCTCAGCGGCCACGGCTCACGGGCCCAGCCGCTCCGCGGCACGTGGGATCTTCCCGGACCAGGGCACGAACCCGCGTCCCCCGCATCGGCAGGCGGACTCTCAACCACTGCGCCACCAGGGAAGCCCTGTTACATATATTTTTAAAAATTGGTCCTCACATCCATTAGGATGGCTATTATTTTTTAAAAAAACAGATAACAGGGACTTTCCTGGTGGTCCAGTGGTTAAGACTCCATGCTCCCAACGCAGGGGGCCCAGGTTCAATCCCTGGTCGGGGAACTAGATCCCACATGCCACAACTAAGAGTTCGCATGACGCAACTGAAGATCCCACATGCCACAACTAAGACACGGCACAGCCAAAATAAATAAATAAAATAAATAAATTTTAAAAATATTTTAAAAAATCAGATAACAATAACAAGCATTGGTGAGGATGTGGAAAAGTTGGAACCCTTGTGCACCGTTAGTAGGAGTGTAAAATGGTGCATTTGCTTTGGAAAACAGTTTGGCGGTTCCACAAAAAATTAAAAATGGACTTACCATATGATCCAGCAATTCTACTACTGAGTATAGACCCCAGAGTACTGAAAGCAGGGTCTTGAAGAAATATTTGGACACATAGGTTCATAGCAGCATTACACACAATAGCCAAGATGTAGAAGCAACCCATGTGTCCATCAACAGATGACAAATAAACAAAATGTGGTCCAGGGACTTCCCTGGTGGCACAGTGGTTAGGAATCCGCCTGCCAATGCAGGGGACACAGGTTCGAGCCCTGGTCCGGGAAGATCCCACATGCCGCGGAGCAACTAAGTCCGTGCGCCACAACTACTGAGCCTGCGCTCTAGAGCCCGCGAACCACAACTACTGAGCCCTCGTGCCACAACCACTGAAGCCCGTGCGCGTAGAGCCCGTGCTCTGCAACAAAGAGAGGCCACCCCAACAAGAAGCCCATGCACCGCAACGAAGAGTAGCCCCCGCTCGCCACAACTAGAGGAAGCCCGCGTGCAGCAACGAAGACCCAACGCAGCCAAAAATAAATTAATTAATCAAAAAACAAAACGTGGTCCATCCACCCAGTGAAATAGTATTCAGCCTTAAAAAGGAAGGAAATTCTGACACATGCTACAACATGGATGAACCCTGAGGACATTATGTGAAGCAAATTAAGCCAGTCATCAAAAGACAAATACTATATGATTCCACTTATACGAAGCCCCTAGAGGAGTCGAATTTACAGAGACAGAAAGTAGAATGGTGGGTGAGGGGAGAGAGCGATAGTATTTAATGGGGACAGTTTCAGTTTAGGAAGATGAAAAAATTCTGTGGGTGGATGGTGGTAAATATACAACAATGTGAATATACTTAATACCAGTGAACTGTACCCTTAAGAACGGTTAAGGTAATACATTTTATGTTATGTGTATTTTACCACAATAAAGGAAAAAACTGGGGCAAAAGTATACATATTGGCCCCTTGGGAATGCAGTGTGGTAACACAGATGAAGGGCCATAAAAGTATTCCTGGCCTTTGGTGGAAAAAAAAAAAAAAATCCCACTTCTGGGAATTCAGACAAGGCATGGAACTTAAATCAAGAAGTTCAAAAAAAAAAAAAAAAAAGTTCATCAAGGAATTTTGTTATAATAGGGAAAAAACTGGAACCATAAGACTTCAATAAACTGTAGGGCATAAACTCACAGGATGATTGAAACCACTGAGACAGCTGACAATGAATTTATATTACATGGGAAAGTGAAAATGTTGAAGGAAAAAAAAAAGACAAACGATCTTACGTTTAGAATCATCAGATGATATTTAAAAATCCCTAAAGAACAAGCAGAAACGAAAGACATCGAACGCATAAACATGACTGTCCTCAGGGCAGAGGACTCAGCGACTTTTCTTCCCTTTTCAAGTGTTCTACATTTTCCCAATGTTTTCTCATGAAGTTTGTTCTAATTTAAAAACTGGAGAAAACACAAATTACAAAAAACAATTTACAAAGCAACCGCCTTGCCATGTTCTGTTTTAAGATGTTTTTCAAAGTTACATTGCAGCACAGCCTGGCACTGTCACTCCAAGTGCCTTAAAAGAAAGCATGAGTCGCCAACGGAGCCAGTGTCTGGGGCGGCCGCTTCTGTCCTGAGCAGGCGTCAGACCTCGGAACCAGGTGAGGACTTGCCCCAGGTGTGCGTTCACGAAAGGATGCTGTGTGGAGGTCGCCGTGGGCCCAGAGGCCCAGATTCCTCTGTAAACATCTAGCAGCCAGACACTTCTCAGGAGGGGAGCTTGGAGCCACTTAAAAGGTAGCCGGCAGCTAGAAGCGTGATTGGAAAAAGGCAGCCACCGGGATTTCAAACAAATGAGCAAGCATCACACACTAGGAAACATCGCGGCTTTTCCCTTTCCTTGCCAAGCCAGGAGGTGAGAGAAGATGCAGGGACATCACAGAGGAGCGGCAGGGACTTTCTGTTCCAAGAGTTAACAGAAGGGCTAAGAGTTAATTAGAAGGGCTAAGAAAGCAACTTAATCCCTGCTTTGCGATGAAAGGGTTTCCGCCAAAGGCAATCCGAAGGCTGGGGAAGGAACTGGCTCTGAGATCTTCTAAACAGTGACAAGAATTAAATTTGCAGCCTCAACCCAGACACTTGCAAGCGCCAGGGGCCAATGAGGCGTCAGGGTGATTGAGACAGGTGTGCTCCCATCAAGAAAGCTGGGCCGAAACGTCATCCCCACCTGTTAACCGCGGAGTGACTGCTTGGGACCACATGGATCTCAACTCCCAGCCACCCAATATGCTGTTCCCTCTGCTCCTCACCTGGCTGGCTTCCGTGCATCCCTGCCCATCCCAGTCTGGTTCA
Organism: Kogia breviceps; assembly: GCF_026419965.1. Taxonomy (NCBI): domain Eukaryota; kingdom Metazoa; phylum Chordata; class Mammalia; order Artiodactyla; family Physeteridae; genus Kogia; species Kogia breviceps. The sequence goes on from NC_081317.1 coordinate 5,272,078, forward strand.
GCAGACTGAGCGAATGCCCCAGCCTGGGTCCTGCGTGGGACACCTTTCTGCCGCCTCCCCCTCATGGCTACTCATCCCTGGGGCTGTGCGTCTGGGCGCCTCACTGGTGCTCCCCAGCTGCCCTGAGCCCCTTCGCCCTGTTCTGCAAAGACCTGCTCAGCCCTCCCACTAGTCTGTGCCCTCCTTGGGACGGGGCAGTGAACCCTTAGAGCCGAGCACAGTGCCTGGTACACAGTAGGTGCTCCATAAGTGGTTGCCAGGCGAAGCATGATTGGTACCTTCAAGGAGGTTACAATCCAGTGAACAAGTTGAGACAGGCAGGCCTGACATGACTGAGGCTCTCACAGTGTTCTGCCAATCAGGACCCCGGAGGGAGCCTGTTTAACAGCAGCCAGCATTTAGTGAGCACCTACTATGTGCCAGGCACCTTGTTAAGGGCTCTATGCACACCCTACCTCAGAGACCCCCGAACAGTTCCATAACCGTGCACATCTTACTAACAAGGAGCCCGAGGTTCAGGCAGGAGAAAGGGTCTCGCACAGCGTCGCGTAGAAAACAGCTGAGTCTCTACTCGACTGCAGGCTCGTCTGCCCTCGAGTTGCCGAACCAGCCACCCCTCCGCTCAACGCTCAGAGAGAAAGGGCTGCCCAGGAAGGAGGTGCCAGTGCCCATGAAAACTGCGGAGGTCGCCCAAGCCAGCACCAGCAGCGCCAAGCCATGTCCTCTCCAGCCAGCTGGGACAAAAAGCCCAAGAGGAATGACACCAGGGCGGTCATAAAAGCGGGCTGGCCCGCATCCGGCACTGACCAAGCAGAGTGAGCTCCGAAGGAGAGGCTTATTTGGGGAAAAATGGAAACAAAACAAAGCCCTTTAATTGGAGCCATCTGGGGAGCAGTGGCTGGAGGGGACAGGGCGGGGAGCTGAGCGGGAAATGCGTGGGCGAGGCTGCCCTGCCCGCTGTGGGCATGAGAACCAGGTGGGGAGAGCCGCTCCCAGCCTGCAGGAGGCATCACAGCAGGGCTCCTCCCGCCCTAGCGTCTGCTCATCCAGCTCTCGTCTTCCTCTCCCACCCTAGCTCTTGGCAATTTGGGGCTCGTTGAATCCCTGTGAAGAGCTGGGGAATCCCTGTGACCACAGTGCCAGACGCCATGAGAGCCTGGCTGAATCAGAGCTAGGCCCACGACAGTTCCCTCAACTTTGGGCCAAGAGTCTAAACCCCAAATACGGATCAAGATCGTCAAGCCTATTGTCTAACCTGGGGAGAGTGAACAGATTTCGTCTGATTGATTATTGCCTAGGGCTTTGTGTTAAGAAGGATTCTGAGGTCCAGTCTGAATGGAGCCATGACTGAAATGTACAAACTACAATCTGCCAAGAGAGGTGTCAGGGCAATTAAGACCATTGCAATCAATCAGGGAACAGATGAGGGGCCGGGTGGGAATGATGGAGAGGAAGGCAAAGACAAGGAACATTCCAGAGAATGATCTAGTGATCTGGCGAATGCTGAAGTCAAAGGATGAGGAGGGAAGAATTGCAGCGGATTCCTGAGTTCCTGGCTTTGGACGAGGGGGAAGGAAGAAGGATGCCTTTACTTTTAAATTTTAAATATATATATAAAACATAAAATTTCCCATCTTAATCATTTTTAAGCATACGGATCACTGGTATGAAGCCCATTCACACTGTTGTGCAACCGTGGCCACCATCCATCTTCAGAACTTTTTCATCTTCCCAAACTGAAACCCCACACCCATTAAACACTAACTTCCCATTCTTTCCTCCCCCAGCCCCTGGCAACCACCATTCTACTTTCTGTCCCTATGAATGTGACTCGTTTAGGGACTCATATGAGTGGAATCATAGAGTGTTTGTCCTTCTGTGTCTGGCTGATTTCACTGAGCATCATGTCTTCAAGGTTCATCCACGTAGCACCATGTGTCAGAATCGCCTTCCTTTTTTTTTTTTTTTTTTTTTTTTTTTTCGGTATGCGGGCCTCTCACTGTTGTGGCCTCTCCCGTTGCGGAGCACAGGCTCCGGACGCACAGTCTCAGCGGCCATGGCTCACAGGCTTAGTTGCTCCGCGGCATGTGGGATCTTCCCGGACCGGGGCACGAACCCGTGACCCCTGCATCGGCAGGCGGATTCTCAACCGCTGCGCCACCAGGGAAGCCCTCGCCTTCCTTTTTAAGGCTGAAAAATATTCCATTGTATGGCTATGCCACATTTTGCTTATTCATTCATCAGTGGACACTTGGGTTGCTTCCACGCTTCAGTTATTGTGAATAACGCCGTTATGAATATGGTTTACGCGGTGCACCTCTACTTTTGGACCCTAAGTTTGGGGCCCTTGTGTGACATTCAAGGGTCGACTTTCAGGAGGATGCTCGAATGACCTGGGCAATGGCTCAGGTGGGAGACTGGGCTGGAGGTGCAGGTGGAGCCCCAAATGTCGACCATGATCCCAAGAGGCAAAGCCAGGGGCATGAGACGGGGAGAGGGCACAGCTGGTGGCAGGGCTGGCGGGGAGATGAGAGAGAGCAGGGGAAGGGAGGCAGGTGAAGCGGCTGGAGCCCTGGGGTGCCCAGGTGCGGGGCAGGGCCAGGAGGAAGGGCGGGGCCCCAGCTTAAGAGTCTGGGATGTATCTGGAAGGCCGGGGAGTTATTCATTCACGCATTTATCCACTCATTCCTTGTTTCCAGGGAGGAAATACAGTGTAGCCATGATGTGCTGGGGTTCACATCCCCACTCCGCTGCTTAGCAGCTCCGCTGCCTTGGGCCAAATACCTAACCTCCCTCCAGTGAAACGGGCGAGTGTCTTGAACACAGTGACTCCATTTCCCCGTTTGCAAAACGGGCGTCACAATAAAAGGGCTTCATGAGTAAATGCCTGCAAAGCACTCACAACAGTCCCCGGCACACGCATGACTAAATGCTGTCATTCCATCCATCCACCCAACCACCAGCACCCCTGGGCAGGGGGCCCTGCACCGGGCGCTGGGGTGCAGCTGTGAAAACAGGCATTCCCTCTGTAGCCTGGAGCCGGTGATGGACACAAACAAACCAAAACCTCACGCTCATGATCTAGACTGTGACGGGGGAAGGGTGAGGGGCTGCGAGAACATTCAGGGAGGCTCCCTGCCCAGTCCTGGGGGCTGAGGGGTTCCCGTAGGAGGTGACCTCAAAGCCTAGTGGGCCAGATGGCGGCCTGTCTGCTGTTGCATCCCCAGGGCTGGGTACAGGAACTGGCTCGCGGTAGGCACTAGGCTGTTTTGTTTATGAATGAGATACGGGTTTATCCAGGAGAAGGCGGGAACAGGAAGTTTTGCCGGGCAGATGCAACAGCAAAGGCAAAGACCAGGAGGAGAGAGGCAGGCTCGGCCCATCCGCTGCCCCGCTGGAGGGCAGCTGGTGCCGCCAGAGTGGGAGGGGAGGGAGGGGAGATCTGGAGGCTGCCTGTAGGCTTCCTGGGCTTTGGCACTTCCCACTCCTGCGACCGCTGGGTCCATCCTGAGCCCAGAGGGGGGCGAGGCGGCCAGGACCAGCTGGGCCCAGGGCCACGGGGGGCTGCTTCTGTAGTAGAGGCTAATCAGAGACGCTGCCTTGACCCCTGACCTGACTGGGGCCCAGCATTCCGGCCAGAACCCCCAGGGAGAAGGAAGGAGGACTTGGCGCCCCGGCACTGGCCTCGTCCAATGCAAACACGGCCGCCCACTCGACAGGAAGACGCAGTGGAGCCAAAGCTCAGGAGACCCGGCCTGCGTCGGGCTCCACAGGGGCCGGCAGGTCCTTCTGACGTCCAGCTCCCGCTGGGCCAGGCCCCGCCGTCCTCTTGTCCCCTCCGCTCTGGCCATCCGGGCCGTGCAGGTGCAAGAACACACAGAGCGGCCTCCTGGATCCCCGTGACCTGGAATGCCCTCCACTCTTTTGTCAACTCCCATCACCCTTCAGATCTCCGAGAGGCCCGCTCACCGGGGGTGTGTCCCCTGAGCATAAATCTTCATCCACATGGTTCCCGGGGCCCAGCTCGTCTTGTGGCTCCGCGAAGATGGAGCAGATGCTGAACGGATGCAGGGAAAACTGGCCCTGCACACGGGAAGTGCCCAGCCGGGATCTGAGGCTGGAGGGCAGCCGGGGGGGTGGTGGTGGTGCAGAAGCACACTCACCATTCCTCCTGAAACCTTCCCCTCGCTCAGGGGCTCAGAACTCACCTGCTCAGGGACTTAACGGTCTTTCCAGTAGGTTCTCAGGAATCCAAGAAAGTGTACAAGGAAGAAGGGAGACTCCCCCGAGCCCAGCCAAAAGCTGAGGCGTAACTGGACGTTTATCCTCCCCAAATGCAGCGCACTGCGGGGAGGGTCCCAGGGTCTGCGGAGGGACCCTAGGCGCCGATTCCATCCTCAGAGCCTCAGTTTCCCTGTCTATAAAAGAACAAACGGGGAGCTCCCCGGCGGTCCAGCGGTTAAGACTCCACGGTCCCAATGCAGGGGGCACGGGTTCAACCCCTGGTCGGGGAACTCAGATGCCACACGCCGCACGGCGCGGCCAAAGAAAAAGAACAAACGGTGCTGGGATGGGGTGCTGACTTCGTGGGGTCCCTAGCACGTGGTGAGGGCCCCCTGAATGCCGTGTTACCCCGGATGACCATCCACCTCCCACACAGCCACCACAGGGCTCCAGCCTGCTCACTTCCCATGGCCTCCGTGGAGGGCTGGGGGCCACCAGACCCCGCTGCTGCCTTCGCATCCCAGACAGGAAGGCTCAGCTTAGCGACAGGACTCAGGGATTGGGAACAGATGTCTGCGAGCTCGCAGGGGGCTGGGAAAGCAGCGACCTCCATCCGGGGCTGACCGGCCTCCCGTCCCTCCCCCGGCCTCACCCCACTCCGTCCAGGAGACCGAGGCCAGAGCCGCTGCCTACTCCTCCCTCCAGCGAGGTCAAGGAGAGAGGGGGCAGAGCCAGCAGAGGCGGCCGGAGGGCTCCCCCGCCCACCTTGACTGAGGGTCCACCCGGCCCCCACCCTGGTGAGCCCAGACCTCTTCTTGCCCTGATATCATGCGAGCTGTGGCTCAGCGTGGAGAAAACCGAACTTGAATGGAATCAAACGTGGGCCACGCCCGGGGTTGTTGTGGGTCCCCAGAACCCCTCCTGCATAAATGGGACCAGGGTCGGGATGTCTTTTGAGAGCGAGCTGGGCGAACATTTGTCAATCCCTTTGGAAGAGGCCTCCCCAAGGGGAAGCTCAGCCTGAGCCGCTCTCGGCAGAGTCCTGTCGGTCACACACAAGGACTGTCCCAGCTCCCGTAGGCACTTGGCCGACCTGAGCTCACGGGACCTGCATACCGCCCGAGAGGTAGCAACCCTCACCCCATTTGACAGGGAGGAAACCGAGGCACGGGGAGGGGGTGGCGTTTGCCCAGTGAGTGGCTGTGCTGGGCCTGAGTGCAAAGCCTCTTCCGTGGCCTGGGGCCGGCAAAAGAGAGCACTGAGCTGAGCCCGGGGCACAGGACGGAGGAGGTGACATTGTCCCTCCTTCATTCATTCACCGTACAGACCCTTCCAGAGCCCCTCCCACGTGCCTGATGCTGCACAACACCATGGGAAGAACAATGCTGTGTGTGTGTGTGTGTGTGTGTGTGTGTGTGTGTGTGTGTGTGTGTGTGTGTGTGTGGTGTAGGGCCTGGCACACAGCAAGTGTAAACGAGAACTGCCCCAAATCCAAACACGTAGACCCTCCCCCGCCCGCTCCCGCCTCGTCTGGGCCTGGCCTGAGCCCGTCATCCGCCCCGGGTTCCACCCACACAAGCAACGCATCAGCCAATCCCGCATCCTCTGTCATGGAACAGACTGTCTCCCACAGTCCCCATCCTATCCCAGATTCCTTCCCCTGTGGCCTTGGGGTCCTGCCAGGCCATTCCCGCCAGCTCCCCCAACCTCTCTCCCCCGACTGGTTTCCTGTCACACGCCTGCGTAGAGACCCTGTCCCATTCCATCCCTCCCATCCCATTGACAAGCCCCACCTGGAGAGCCCGCCAGGTCCATGGGTGGTTAACAAGGCCTCAGAGCCACCGAGCTTCTTGGGGTGGCAGTGGGTAGCAGCCTGCTCTTCTGAGAAGGCTCAGTGTCCCCTCTACCACCTCAGTGCCATTGCCCAGCCCTCCCCAAGGCACTGTCACCCAGAGCTAGGAAGAGCCAACTCCACCGATGGGTGGAATTCATGTCAAGGAGTTTATGCTCTGACCTTGGATACACACGGATGTCAGTATCATTTAGCAGCTGTGTGTCTTTGGGCAAAAGACTTAACCTCTCTGAACCTCAATTTTCTCATCTGAAAAATAGGGATACATTCCCATAATTCCTTATCAAAACTGTTGGGCTCTGGATGTAGTTGAGAATTCAGGCCTCTTCAGACTTTAGAGAGATGATGCCGTCCTTATGCCATGCATTGTGTTAACACCTCCAGGCGGGTCTAGGGCTAGCAACCATGCCCAAACATCTCAGGAACAGAATGTAGGACTCACTCTAGGAGCAACAAGGTCTATAAGTAGCCTCAGGTCAGGTTTAGCAGCCGAAATGAGTTATAGAAATACTTCGAGGGGCTTCCCCACTGGTCCAACGGTTAAGACTCCATGCTCCCAGTGCGAGGGGCCTGGGTCCGAACCCTGGTCAGGGGACTAGATCCCGCATGCATGCCTCAACTAAGAGCCTTTGTGCCACAGCTAAGACTCAGCGCAGCCAAATAAATAAATATTTTTAAAAAATACTTTGAGGGCTTCCCTGGTGGCGTGGCGGTTGAGAGTCCGCCTGCCGATGCAAGGGACACGGGTTCGTGCACCGGTCTGGGAGGATCCCACATGCCGCGGAGCGGCTGGGCCCGTGAGCCATGGCCGCTGAGCCTGCGCGTCCGGAGCCTGTGCTCCGCAGCGGGAGAGGCCACAACAGTGAGAGGCCAGCGTACCAAAAAAAGAAAAAAAAAAAAAAAACTTTGAGTTTTCAGAGCTTTGGGAGATTCTGAACCCACAGATAAGGGAGTGTGGACCGATAGAAACACTCCCTCCCTGAAAGGGCTATGGAGCCAGGGGTCGGGGGTGGGGTGGGGGGGGGGAGGTGGCTATTCCCATCCCCTGAAACGGGGGAGGTGCCAGGAGTGAAGTGCTGGGTCCAGACTCAGGATTGTGATTCCCGGGGACCTAAGGGCTCTTGCAGCTTGGCGTGGGGTTGGGTGGAGAGGCTTGGGCACGGCAGAGAGGCCATGCCATCCGGTCCAGTTACCCAACAGCCGGGTGAAACTTGGCTCCTGCCCTGAGGGCAACCTTCCCGCCGATGAACACGCTGGCTCTTTCCCCAAGATCACTCCCAGGGACGGCCACACAGCCTCGGGGATTCACTGAACCCCAGAAGTCAACCAGGTGCCCCAAGATTAGGAGCCCCTGCCCCAGAGAGCCGACTGGTTCACCCCCTGGTGGGTCACCTCCCTTCTTTGCCCACAACAGCTCTGGGTCTAGGATGGACAATCACTACAGGGCATGGTCCTCGCACCCAGATCCACTGCTCTGTAAAGGGCTCCCAGGAGGCTTCCCACCCCTCCCAGCCCCAAGAGACACCCATCAGTCTATCCTTCCAGAGAGTGGGGGGCACAGGTCCCTTTCCTGAGGCCCCCCACGTCTCGATCCTACAGCTAACCCAGGGCGCGCAGCCTCGAGCCCCCTATGGTGGGCACCGGGGACGAGGTGATGGCGCTGCCCTGAGCCCGCGCTTACCCAGGCTCAGAGTGATGTTGACCGAGGTGGGGTACTGCACCCCGAAGGCCATGGACGGGCTCTGCCACCAGGTGCTGTCGTCCTGGCTGTGGAAGTCGGTGAGGTAGGAGGCGTTGTGGTGGCGCTCGGGGTCGGCGGCGTCGCAGCGCTGACACTGCGCCCCCGCCCCCTGAGCGCCCACGTGCGCACAGAAGTCCTCGGGCGGGCGGCCGCACGTGTGGGAGGCCTCGGCTAGCCGGCCGAACGCCGCGTTCTCGAACACGGGCAGGCAGCGCTGCGGGCGCCCCGCGCCGTCGTAACACGCGCCCATGCCCGCGCCGGCCGCCCGCGGCGCCAGGAACGCCAGACCCAGCAGGAGCGCGGCCACCGCCGCCATGGTCAAGGGCACCGACGCCCTCGCGGTCCGGCAGTGCGCGCCCGGTTCCGCGCGCCCGCCTCGGCTCCGGCTCCGGTGGGCGCGTCCCGCGCGCGGGGCCCCAGTACGCGCCTCCCCCGGCGGGCGGGACCCATGGCGGGAGGGAGGGACAGACGGCGGGCAGCGCCCCCCAACCTCGCGACTGCTCCGTCCCTGGGCGCTCACCCCCACCTGGTGGTCGTGCCCGGGAGTGCCCGGCTCGGGAGTCAGCCGCAGCTGCCTTGCCCTGGCTCTGCCGGGAGAGCCTGGCTCTCTGACCCCCGGTGTCCTCGTCTGTAAAACGGGATTGGTAATGATGCAGGTTCATTACCGTGCTTGTGAGGTTTCAGCGGCTGTCCATGGCATGGAAACTGCTCACTGGTGCCTTTCAAGTCCTGAAATAAAAGGGGGCATCAGGGTGTCTAGCTGGTCTTTCCCGTTGCACGTCTCCTCCCAGCAATAAAGTCACCCTAGGGGTAGTTCCTTAAGTTGCCACTGTTCCATTAACTCTGCAAAGTGCTTCTGCTGCTGGCTGTCCTCTGCTCTCAAAGCAGAGATTCTAAGCTGACATTTGTGACCAAGGATACCTGGTCTCATCACAGACGTCACTTCAGAGAGAGACCTGCCCTCCCCCCACCCGCAGGAGATACCCACTTATATGCTCCAATCAAAGGAAAAAGTCAGGGCTTCACTGGTGGCGCAGTGGTTGAGAGTCCGCCTGCCGATGCAGGGGACACGGGTTTGTGTCCCGGTCCGGGAAGATCCCACATGCCGCGGAGCGGCTGGGCCCGTGAGCCATGGCCGCTGAGCCTGCGCGTCCGGAGCCTGTGCTCCGCAACGGGAGAGGCCACAACAGTGAGAGGCCCACGTACCGCCAAAAAAAAAAAAAAAAAAAAAAAAAAAAAAAAGGAAAAAGTCAGAAGCTCATATCAATAGATGCTAGAGAAAACACTTGATAAAACTTAGCAGCCCTTCCCAGAAAAACTCTAAGGAAAATAGTAATAAACTTCCTAAACATGCTCAGGACTATTTTTCAACTGCAGTCTTTGCAGCTAGGTCCTTCCCATCAGATGTCCTTGCTTGAGACTGTGAAAGTAAAAGTGGGCAGAGGCCATCCTCTGCCCTTCTGGTGATTTTTTCCGGTGGCAAGTGAGGTCACAGAGGAGGAGGCTTTCTGCAGCAGCGTGCTTCCCATTCTCCAGCTCTGTGGGGGTTGAGAGGGCTTTGTGTAGTGGTAGCAGCAGCTGTGGCATCTTGACTCCTATTTCTACCCCCTGGATTGCGGTTACAGAGTGAGCTCCCAGAGCCTCAGGTGGTGGCAGCTTCCCAGGTGGGTCAGTTCTGCAATGTCCTAGATGTCAGCACTTCCAGTGTCCTTCCATCCATCCCCTGAGCACTTATGTCTCTGCATTCAGTCCTTCCTGTTGCAAACACCTAAGCACTTGCCAAGTGCTTGGCGCCGAGCCCAGCATGGTGAGGGTGGAGAGGGTGGGCAATAAATTGCCATCACTACAATGAAGACAAGATCCTGCTCTCTATGAGCCCTCGGTCTGACTGGAGAGGGAGACGGGGCACTAAGAAACAGCCTGATGACATTGCAAGGCTTGTTCTTGCCTGTTTTATAAGACTGGATTGTGACCTCATGTTTTCCAGTCGTTTGTTCCTCAGTAAACATGTGCTGTTGCCCACTGTGTACCCTGCACTGTGTTGGGGACACAGAGGTGAATTAGACACCCCCCACCCCACCCCCTAGTGAGGGAGAGACACCATATCCATTGATGTCCATGAAGAGGCTGATAGGATGTGACGGAAGGTGGTGCATGGGGGGCTTGGGGAGTAGGGAGGGTGGGGTGGCCAGCTCTGCCTGCAGGTGGAGGGTGCTTCCTAGAAGAGACGATAAATAGACCAAGTTGTAAAGGGTGAGTAGGGGAAAGGGCATCTCAGGCAGGAGGCACAGCATGTGCAAAGGCTCAGACGTCTGAATGGGTAGGGCAAACCTGTTGTGTGTTTGCAGCTCTGGGTGGGGAGTTGGTTCTGGGGGCGAGGCTGGAGCAGGGTGCAGAGGCCAGATGATGTGGGGTGCTGGGCACCACGGTGATGAGCAGGGGCTTTGTCCTGTAGAGGATCTGCGGCTGCTGTGGGTTGTGAGTTGTTGGTGGGCAGGGACCTTGTGTACCTCACCCCCTGTCCTCAGGGTCTGAGCTGAGCATAGTTCAGGGAATGTTTGGGGAACAAGCAGGAACCACATGGCTGACAAAGGCTGATCCTACAGGGGCAGGGCCGGAGATGATGGCTCCTTTAAGAGGCGCCAGCCGGGTGCCCCCTGACCTTGCCCAGCTCCTGGCAATGGCTCTTGAGGGGACCACACCACACTAAGGGGCCAGGATGAGGGGCTAAGTTTAGTTTGGGAAATCAGGGGAGGCTTCTTGGAAGAGGTGACAGCACAGTGGAGACCTGAAAGATGGGATGAGAGGCAGGGTGGAGAGGGAGGGCTCACACTGATGGGAGCTGACAGGGACCCCTCAGCTGTCACCCTCAGAGAACATCTTCTCCCTGGAGTTAACAAGTTCAGACAGGCCCAGGGACATGGTTGGCCTTGGGACCTGCCACCCCTTAGTACAGCAACTGTCTCAACCCTCCTCTGTCCCCAGCCCGAGCAGGGCCTGGGCCTGGGATTGATTGAACCCTGGATAGCCCTTCAAATCCAAGGGGCCCAGATGGATAAATGATGCACTCTCTTGTGGGTGGTGGAGGGGCCAGAGGCTGGGCTCCAAAGGAGGTAACAATGGCTGTTGGGGCTTCCCTGGTGGCGCAGTGGTTAAGAATCCGCCTGCCAATGTCAGGGACACGGCTTCGATCCCTGGTCCAGGAAGATCCCACATGCTGCAGAGCAGCTAAGTCCGTGCGGCACAACTACTGAGCCTGCGCTCTAGAGCCCATGAGCCACAACTACTGAACCCACGTGCCACAACTGCTGAAGCCCTCACACCTAGAACCCGTGCTGTGAAACAAGAGAAGCCACCGCAATGAGAAGCCCGTGCACTGCAACGAAGAGTAGCCCCCACTCGCCGCAACTAGAGGAAGCCCGTGTGCAGCAGCAAAGACCCAATGCAGCCAAAAATAAATAAATTTCTTTAAAAAAAAAAAAGACTGTCCACTCATCATTCATTCACTCGCTGGACAGACATTTACTTAAGTCCACATGCCATGCCCTGGGCTGGGCACAGGGGACAGAGTGATGAATTGGTGAAACTGTCCCTGCACTTGGGGGGCCCCAATAATAAACTGGTGATTATAACACAGAGTGATCAATCAGAGCACTGGGGAAGAGAGAGTAAAGAGCAGGTGTTTACCCCAGTCTGGAGAAGTCAGGGAAGGCTTCCTGGAAGAGGTGAAGTCTCAGCTGAGACCCAGAGAGGAGGAGATAGCCAGCAAAGGGGATGGGAATGAGCATTCCAGGAGAGGAAACAGCATGTGAAAGGCTTGGAGACAAAAGCGAAGAACTGAAGGAAGCCCAGGGTGGCTGGAGATAGGAGTTTGGGAAGAAGCAGATTGGGGCTGGTGGGGGTGGGCAAGGGCCAGCCCCACATGTCCTGATGAAGAGCCGGACTCCACGTGGGGACTGCCAGAGAGCAGCCTCCCTTCTCCAACCTCTCCCAGGGGTCCAGGTTCCCTGCTCCCCAGGGAGAGGCTCCTGCCCTAGATCCAGCCTCTGGCCCCTGCTAGGTCCCCTCCCACTCCCTCTGGACACTTAGGGTCCAGCACGGCAACCCTTGGGCCTGGCACTCCCTGGGGAAACCCCACGGCCGAGTCCACACAGACATGTGTCTGCTGTGCCTGACACTGCCCACACGCAGCCAAAGTCACCCACAGCACAGGTCAGCCAGGAACACAGGCCATGGAGCCCACCCTGTGGGTAGATCACAGAGCCCAGCTGCTCCTCAGTGGGTTTTCTTGTTTGTCTGCACCGCTGCCCCAACTAGGGGCCCCTGGAGGGTGGGCAGGAGTGGTGTGACTCATCCCCTGGGTGGGCAGCAAAGTGGGTGCTTGCAGAATGCCCAGTGAATGAATGAAGGATGATGAATGTTAAATGGATGGTAAGTGAATGAAAAGTACATGAAGAATGAGAGCATCTGAATGAATGGATGGATGGAGGAATGGAGGGATGGATGGATGGTGAACGAATGGATGTGTAAGTGTGATCGATGATGATGGTGATGATAGTAATGTTGATGGTGATGATGGTGAGGATGATGGTGATGGTGATGATGGTGATGGTGATGATGGTGGTGATGGTGATGATGGTGGTGATGATGGTGATGGTGATGGTGATGATGGTGATGGTGATGGTGAGGATGGTGATGATGATGGTGGTGGTGATGGTGATGATGGTGGTGATGGTGATGATGGTGATGGTGAGGATGATGATGATGATGATGGTGATGGTGATGATGGTGATGGTGGTGATGGTGATGATGGTGATGATGGTGATGGTGGTGATGGTGATGATGATGATGGTGATGATGGTGGTGATGGTGATGATGGTGATGATGGTGATGGTGATGATGGTGATGATGATGGTGGTGATGGTGAGGATGATGGTGATGTTGATGATGGTGAGGATGATGGTGATGGTGATGATGGTGAGGATGATGGTGATGATGGTGGTGTTGATGGTGATGGTGATGATGGTGGTGATGGTGAGGATGGTGATGGTGAGGATGATGATGATGATGATGATGATGGTGATGATGGTGGTGTTGATGGTGATGGTGATGATGGTGGTGATGGTGATGATGGTGGTGATGGTGATGATGGTGGTGATGGTGATGGTGATGATGGTGATGGTGAGGATGATGGTGATGGTGATGATGGTGGTGATGGTGAGGATGATGGTGATGGTGATGATGGTGGTGATGGTGGTGATGGTGATGATGGTGATGGTGGTGATGATGGTGATGGTGGTGATGATGATGATGGTGATGAATGAATGCATGCACGTGGGAAGTGAGGGCTTCTGCTCCCTGGGTTCTCCTCACACAACCTCTGCCCCCAGTTCTGGGGCCCTTGCCCTCTCAGCAGAAGGCACAACCTGATAGCCCCCTCCCCATTTCTCCCACTGCACCTGCCACCCTCTCCTTTTGGCCATTCGGCTCCGGCCACACGGGCCTCCTTCCCAAACACACAGAGCGCATTCCCACCTCAGGGCTTTTGCACGTGCTGTGCTTTATTCCTGGAGCACTGTTCCTCAGATTTCTGTGTCCCTCCCTGCCCCAAGGTCCCGACATGGAGAGTCCAACCCAGACCTTCCTTGACCTTCCGCTGTGCTTCCTACTCCTGCACTGTGCAGTGTTTTCCTTCCTAAACTGTGACACATACACATACTTGCTTGTTTGTCTGGGGTCTGTCTCTCCCATCAGACTGGGAGCTTCCTGAGGGCAGCAACTGTGCTACCCCCCTTTCTCTGCCCGGCAGGGACACTTGTGGGATGAATCCATGGGGCACAAAGCAGCAGATGAGGGCACAGAGTCCGACCTGGAATGACCAGCTCCATGCAGACACTGATCTGCTCCAGCAGTCCCCACCACAAGGAAGCCACCCTTAAACAGTCATTTCATTTCCAAGCTCTTTCTGCTGAGGACAAGGAAACGGCAATTATAAGTCAGCAGCAGAACCTAGCAAGGGAAGGCAAGGCAAGGCACAGATAAGCCACACCTGCACTCCAGCTGCCCCAGGGATTTTAACCATTGCCCTGAGCACCCCTGGAACCAGGATGGGACCCCCAGGCCTGAGTTGGGCCCCTGTCTGTCCCCAGGGCCTGGCACGACCCTGCAGAGGCTCCCGTTGCTCTCGGCTAAGGGGGGTCTCCGAGACCTCAGCCCCTAAGACTCCAGAGCTCCTACATCATTGGCCAGCACCTTCCGACGCTCAGACTTTCCAGGTCCCCTCCAACCCCAGGACGTTGGCACCTGCCAGTCCCTCTTCCTGAAACGCTCCTCTGCTCTTCTCACCAGCCCGATTCTTGCTCCTCCTCTAGGGCTCAGCCCTCAGGATAATGTCACTTCCTGGGGTTGCCCCGCCCCCTGACTTCATGGCACTTCTAGAGCCACATCATTATTTTCATGTCCCTCTTTCCCATCAGGCTGCTGGTCCCAGAGAACAAGCAGCCTGCGGCTTCCCGCTCTGTCCCTGACGTGCACCCAAGGCAGGGCGAACGCTAGGTGGCCCATAAATGGTACAGAGTGAATATGAATGAGTGTAGGAAAGCAGACTGGACGGAGGGAGGGAAGGAAGTAGAAAGAAATCTGGCAGCGAGGCCCAGGCTCCAGCTGGCCTCTTCTTTGGGGGTGAGGCTGTCCGTAAATAGGGGTGAAGGCCAAGGGCAGGGAAGGAGCTCGCAAGCCCGTGACCCACGACTGGGAAGTGATCTACAAATGCACCTCACCCGTCACGTGGCTTTATTTTGAAAACGTGAACCTTACAAATGTCAGGGAGAGGCTGGGGTTCTCAGCCTGGGACCAGGAGCCATTTGCATTCCTGGTGCCAGCTGAATGGGGCTCTGCAGGGGCTGCGGGAAATTTATGCCGCCTGCTGGGGCCGGTCCAAGGCCAAGGCAGGAGCAGGAGTGTCTGGAAAATAAAACGGCAAGGCTGCCAAGTCTGTGCCTCCCCCAGGAGGGTGTGGGCCGCTGTGGGGCACCTGGAGGGCAGGGAGGAGGGCAGAGGGTAGCTCCCACAGGTGAGGGTAGCCATACGGGGACCGGGGGCTTAGAGGCCCCCCTTTGCTGCACCCTTGGGCGCCGACCGCTCACCCTCCCCGCCTCGGGCAGGGCCTGTCCCTGACCACCTGACACGCAAACCATCCGGCTCCTCCTCACGGCGATCCTGCTAGGGAGCAGGTATCGGCCCCACGCTTCGGATGGAGACTGAGGCTCAGGAAGCCAAGTAACCTGCCCAGCGTTACCTGGCTGGGAGGGGTCAGGCGGGGTTTGAACTCGGTTCTCTGGGATTCTCTAGCAGCCTCCGTGCCTGCCCTCCCCCACCTTTCCCGATTTCCAGAACAAACCACATGTAGGAAGGCCCCCAGCATCCGTGTCAGATTAGAAGTCCCTCCGAGAGCATCCTGGGAGCTCTGCCTGGGCCACGGAGCGCTTGCACAGGCGCCGTTCCTGCCACTGGATCACCTCCCCACGGCACCCCCTTCCTTTCCAAAACCGTGCTCGACCCTCCATCCTGCTCCGCGGCAGGGACATTTAGCTCTTCAATGGAGATCGTCTTTGCCAGTCGCCCATCCCACACTGCCGTGCCAGGGGTGTGCTGGAGCCGTCAGCCTTCCGTTTGGATGTGTGCGCGCACGCGTGTGCACGTGTGTGTGCGCCTTCACGTGTGTGTGCGTGCGTGAGCTGTGTGTGTTTTGTGAGTGTGAGCCGTGAGTGTGTGAGTTCGATGTGGGGTATGGGCGGCTGTGTGTGGTGTGTGTGTGTGTGTGTGTGGTGTGTGCCTGTGAGGGTGTGACAGTGGTGTGTGTGCTGGGACCTGGGCTGCGGGTGGGCACAGACACGGCCTGAAGGCTGTGGAGCCCTGAGACACGTGGGGTCCAGCAGGCAGGCTCCGTGGGAGGTGGAGGAGGAAGAGTGGCAGGAACTGATGTGGGGGTGAGGGTTGCGACCCCTGGAGCCCGAAGTTAGCGGTGGTTGTCATGGACCCTGTGGCCCGGCCCGGCTGGGGGCGTGCAGGGCTCGGAGCCTACTGCTGGGACGGAGAGACACGGGACGGGAGCACCTCGCGCAGGAGGCCTGAGGTCAGAGGCTGTGGCCCCTGGAGGACAATCCCCGAGGGGCACGGGGGGTGGTGTGCTGCAGGTTACTCAAGTCATGGGGTGCAGGAGTCCACATGAGATGGCGGGCCACAGAGCGGCTGTGGAGGGCAGCCTTGAAGCCAGCCTCAGGGCTCTCCAGCTGTGTCCTCAGCAAGGGGCAGGGAACCAGCCACTGAGCCCTTCTGTCACCCGCAGAACAGGGCTGGCTGAGGGCAGGGCTGGGGTCTGCCCTCTCCCGAGGCCCCTCAACCAGTCAGTGCCCGGGCAACGTTTGTGTGGACTGAACGCCCAGCCCTGTGCCCCGAGCGTGCACAGGGCCTCCCCGCACCTTGGAAGCAGTCCCGGGATAAAGGCCGCTGCCCCCTCCTCAGAGGAGGAGACAAGGGTCAGGCAGGGTGACTTACCCAGGCCCCCTCAGGGCTCAGAGATGCCGCTGCTTCATTTTCAAGATGTGGTTTGTCTCCCAAGCAGAAGCACGGCCTGGCCACTTGGCGTGGGGCCCCCATGGGAGAGCAGGCAGGGGGCACATGTCACGAGTCTTCACTGTTCTCCACCCGCAGAAGAGCTGGGACACCTGGACCTCAGGGGTCCCTGCACGCGAGTGGCGCTGGTTTCGGTCCCGAGTAGGGACGCCTCGGCCCGGTGGCAGGCAGAAGGCGGGCAGGGCAGCCTGCCAGCAGAGACCCCTAAATAACAGGGAGTGACCAGCATGACTGCTCCCCGTCCCAACCAGGGACAGGCTCAGGCTTCATAAAGTGTGATAGATGGGCCTAATACGGGACTGAAGACGGCGGGCTGGCAGCCCCGGCCCGGCCTGCCGGCTGCCATTTACACATATATTTATTTATTTATGCATTCTCCTCCGTGGCAAAAGCCCAAAGACAATAAAAGAAATTGAATTGCATATCAGATGGGACATCAGAGGGAGATACAGCCATAAATCGCGTTGTATTTATTCCATAAATATCAGCACTTCCCGAATAGCCAGTGCCCGTTATGAAGTTATAATCAGGAATCTGGTCCCGCGATGCTCACCACCAGCCCCTCTCCCATTAGACAAACGGACTGAGTCCCCAAAATAAATAAGCACTTCCTCAGGCCACCTGCCCTCTTTAAGGCAGGCATCTGGTCACCCAGGCTGCCTTCACCCAGAGTAAGGGGCGGGGTCCTCGGGAAAGGGCAGGCAGTAGCTGGAATTACAAGGTGCCCAGGCCCCGATGCAGTGAACCCATGGAGGGAACTAAGTTTCTGCAGGCCCTTTGCTTCCACCTGCACACCTACCACCCTGGCACCTGGTTGGAGCCTGGATTCTTTCTCTTTCATCCTATGACAGGTTTTTTTTTTCCCAAGATGTAATTCACATTCAGTGAAATGCACACATAAGTACACAGCTTGATGAATTTTTACCTGAGTATGTAAAAACACCACCAGGATCAAGACAAAGAACGTTTGTCACTGGGGAAAGTTCCCTCATGCTCCCTCCCTGTCATTAACACCTTTCCAAAGGAAACTGTACTTCTGTCACTGTAGGTCACTTTGCAGGTTCTAGAACTTCAGAAAAATGCAGTCATATAACATGTACTCTTTTGTGTCCGTTTTCTAATTTGTTTGACATTAGTGTATGGAAGATGCATCCATGTCACTGTATGTATCAGGGGTTCCTTCTTTTTCATTGCTGTGTAGTATTTCATTGTGTGGATACACAATTTTTTCATCCATTCTCCTGTGGATGGACATTTGAGCCATTTCTAATTTGGAGCTATTGTGAATAAAGCTGCTTGTGTGTGTCTTTTTGTGAATTGAAGCACACATTTCTCTCGGGTGTATGGCTGTGAGTGGAATTGTTGTGTTGTAGGGTAGAGGTACATTTAACTTTACCAGAAACTGCCAAGAACATCTTCAAAGCGGCCGTAACATTACGTGCCCACAGCAACATATGAGAGTTCTGGTTGCTCCAGGTGTATGTCAACACTTGGTTATGTCTGTCTTTAATTTTAGCCACTCTGGTGGCTATGTACTAGATCTCTTTGTGGTTTTAATTTGTATTTCCACCACCGACTCTTACCTAGATGACTGCACTGACCTCCCACCTGCGGTCCCTGGGCTGGCTTCCTGTCCCCTGCAGTCCATCCCGCACTCAGTAGCCAGCGGGACCCTGTTGTCAGGTCAAGACCCTCCTCTGCTCAGAACCCTCCCATATCTCCCAGCTCACTGAAAGTAAAAGGTGAGTTCCTGATGGGTCCTGCTGTGCTCGGGCCTTCCCCCACCATTGTCATCTGTGCCCCCTTCCCTGGTGCCAGCTCTCCAAAGGCAGCACCTGTGTTTTGCTCCCTGTTGCCTACCCATAGCCTAGGTCAGTGCCTGGCGCGGAGCAGAGGCTCAATCAATACTGGCTGAACAGTTGAAACGAGTCAGTGGCAGGTAACACGGCATTTAGCAGAGCCCCTGTTCTGAATGAACATGAAACTCATAACGTAGAAGTAAGCATTTTAAAGCACACGGTCCAGTGGCGCGTACAGCACTCACACTGTCGTGCAACCACCATCCCTGTCTTGTTCCAAATGACAGCAGTTTTGACGTGGCCTCCTCAACTTCTGATGTGACCTTCACAGTCTCCCCTCTTTTTTTTTTTTTTTTTTCTGCGGTACGCGGGCCTCTCACTGTTGTGGCCTCTCCCGTTGCGGAGCACAGGCTCCGGACGCGCAGGCTCAGCGGCCACGGCTCACGGGCCCAGCTGCTCCGCGGCACGTGGGATCCTCCCGGACCGGGGCACGAACCCACATCCCCGTGCCTAGAACGTCCCCCTCCACATGGCCTTCCCAGGGGCCTGATGCAGAGACTGGGGGCAGGGAAGTGGCTGGCTGTCCCCCCCTCTCCCGCCACCCACCAACACACACACTGTTGGCGACTCTGCCTGGGCCCACAGGTCCCCTAGAGGTGGAACAGTCCTGGGCAAACCTGGGCTCTGCCGTCCCACACCCCCGCCCGCCTCCCCCACACCCCCACCCGCCTCCCCCACACCGCCGCCCTCCCTGTTTGACCCGCAGGAATCTCTCCTTTCCTTTGGCTGATAACTGGGGGAGGGGAGGACGACCCAATTTATTTGGCAACAAATAAAAAGCTGCCATGATTAAGAGCGGGGGAGAAAGTTTAAAGGAGGAAAAATACCTTGGGTAATGCCATCTCCTGCATCTTTGTATTCTGAAGCGGATCGTTCTGGATGCGGGCAGAAGGCCTGATTTAATATCCTCATGGAAAATACTGCACCTGATCCAATTACCACGGGAATTTTGATACAGTCAGCAGTCAAGTTGAAAGATTAAGAGGCACTCACTGTGGGAATAAACACACAGACTGAATTACCCAGACGCCTCTGGGGGGTGTTAAGCGGTTCGGGTCGCGGTGAGGGCACCTCAGGCCAGGCTGGGGGGCTCGACGGAGGCCAGTCTGCCGTAGCCGGCCCTGCGGCTATGCTTCTCCGTCCCTCGGGCAGCCCTCCACGCTGTACCCCAGGCCAGGAGAAGGCCCTCGGCTTGGAGGCCCCGGAGGTCCTCCTTGATGTCCAGTCCCTCCCCCACTCCACCCTTGCCGAACCCCGTCCCGGCTGCCAACTGAACCAGCCTCCACGCACCCAGCTGGCTCCGTTTTCCAGCCACTGGGCTGGCCCAGCCTCCAGCCCCCTCCCCTGGACGCCAAAGGCGGCCCCTCTCTGCTCTCCTTGTCTTGTCTTGCTGTCCTCCCGCGATGGACGGTTTACAAACAGAAGTCTAACCACGCCTCTTCCGTGCTCAGAACCCTTCAATCGCCTCCAGCTGTTCTCAGGAGAAAGTCCAAAGGCAGGAAACTCCTCCGGGGTGTTGCCCACCCTGGTCCATTTACCCGCTCCAGCCCGCCCCCCGTCTCCCTCCCTTGCACCCACCCGGCCTCCCCTGTCCCCAGACCAGTCCAGGTCTCCCCGCTGCGTGCACTCGGAGCCCCTGTCCTCTGCCTGCAAAACGTCGGCCATGACAATAATTATTACAAAACCGTTTGAGGACTGTACGTGGAAATCCATCTCCCCCCACTGGATTTGGGTGACACAGAGGTTGGAAGGGCCAGAAGCTACCGAGTCTCTGTCCCATGCTGGCCAGGCAGCCTTGAGCAAGGCTCTAGACTCTCTGAGCCTCAGTTGACTATCTGCACAGGATGCAGGAGATACTGAAGGAAAAGAGCGTGATGAAGAGCCAAAGTCCTGCCACCAGACTCTTCGGAGCCACGTCCCAGCTTTGCCGCCCACAGCTCTGCGCCTCAGCCTCCTCATCTGTGAAATGGGTTGTTCTGGCCATCTCGTGAGTTAATATCCCTGGTGTTAATAACACCATAGCCGTGCTAGCTTTTGTTACCTCGTTGGGTACCTTGAACACTTCCTAGTTGCGACTGGAGCTCCTTCCCCCCCTTGAACAGGAGGGTCAACTAAAGGCCCCGGGGCAGCCCCACCATTAGAGACCAAGGCCAGGATCAAAGGGCCAAGCGTTTCCCGCTGAAGCCAGACATTAGCCTGTTAACCATAAACCCATGAGTACAACCAGGCCCGTCGCCTCCAGAGCTCACCTTTGGGAAGGGACATGGCAGGTGGGGTACACGGGAGGGATGAGCTTTGAACGGGGGCAGGAATGTAGGCTTGTGATTGGTTTGCTCCCTGGTGACTTTTGTGCACAGGAAAGATGACTGAGACAATGACTTTGACTTTAAACATTCAGATTTGATTCATGAATGTGCCATATTAAAAAATGCTGTTCTGGGACTTCCCTGGCATTTCAGTGGTTAGGACTTGACGCTTTCACTGCCGAGGGCGTGGGTTCAATCCCTGGTTGGAGAACTAAGATCCCGTAAGCCACGTGGTGTGGCCAAAAAAAAAAACCCAAACACAAAAATGCTATTCTTTCATAAGTTTTTAAGTTCACCTTATATCTTACTATTCTATTTCTATATTTATAAATGTAGCACAACTGAACAATCTCTTTTAAGGGCCGTTTGTTTGCTTTTTGGTCCCATTTACAAAACTAGTTAATCAAACTCCTTTAAGCATTTGAAACTGCGTAAATAAATTGAATATATCCAGATTTCTTTTAAGTGCTTCAACGACCTGACTGAGAAGGCAGCCCTCTCAGCAAAATTAAGTACATCCTTTGCACATCTAATACACGGAATTTGTAAATGTGGTAAACTCCAGCACTGTTTAGAAACTCCCTAAGAGTATAACCCGAGATCCCAAGTCTACATCAAGTACTCAATTGCATATTTTAAATTCGAACTGCGAGGCTTGACTAGTGCTTTAGTCAGCAAATCCTGAAACTTACAAATGCTTAAGCCACCCAACCTGCACACACTGAAGACAAAGATATTAATGTTGTTGTTTTGATTCTCTTAAAAGTGCCTGTTTTTTTTTTTTTTTTCCTGTGGCTGTACCGTGCGGCATGCGGGATCTTAGTTCCCTGTCCAGGGATCGAACCGGTGTCGCCTGCAGTGGAAGCACGGAGTCTTAACCACTGGACGGCCAGGGAAGTCTCAAAGTGCCTATTCTTAATGCTAAAGCTTCTTAAGGCTGAAAGATGCTAACCCAGCACGGAAAGATCAGGTTCCCGGGGCTTCCTGGCTGGTGGGGAAGTGTCCCTGGGCCCTTCATTCTCCTCTCTGCTCAGCCCAGCCCGAAGCCCCCCATCCTGTCCTCCCCCTCCCCGGTAGATTGGATTCAGCTAATCAGTTTACTGATCCCTTCTGTCCTGAGCTCTTCATATCCCTCCTCTCCGTTAGGGCTGCTGCCATGGAGGACTCCTAATGACAGGTGATTGGATTCTGTGTGTCTCTCAGGGAATGCTGTCACAGTTCTGAGGTCACCACAAGGACAGGAGGTGGGTAGAAAGCCTGGCCACCAGCCAGGAAGAGGCCCAGAGTAGGAGGAGGGGGTGGTCATGAGGAGACTGGGGCTCTCCGAGGGCCGTGGACCCTCGTGGAGACTCCAGTGTCCCTACCGTTCATTGCAGGCCCTGCATCCCCTGCTGCTGAAGCCATGGAAACTTGGGGCGGCTTGAAGAAGGCAGGCTCTGGGGAGGACCTCGGGCTTTGAATCACAGCAGCCTGGCAGGATTGCACTGCCTCACCCGCCCTGCTGAGTGCTGTGGGCAGTAGTAGCTCACCCTCTGAGCCCCACCCGTTACACAAACCAACCGCAAACAGGGTCTAATG
The DNA here is from genome assembly GCF_026419965.1 of Kogia breviceps. NCBI lineage: Eukaryota > Metazoa > Chordata > Mammalia > Artiodactyla > Physeteridae > Kogia > Kogia breviceps. The sequence continues at coordinate 5,294,272 of NC_081317.1, forward strand.
CTTCCTCCTGGGCGTCGTGGCTGCAACACTGAACAGGGGCTGGTGGCCCGCAGGCTCTGCGTAAACGTCAGTCCCCTTCCCTTCCAGAGGGTGGGGTGGGGACAGAAACAGACCTGGCATCCACACTAGCCCCTTTCATCGACTGAGCGCTTCCTAGGTGCCAGGCTCATGGGAGGGACAGTCCACACTGTCTCTTGTTTGATTTCTCAACAACCCCATGAAGGCCGTAGCTGGCGTCTGGTCAGTCCTGGGGCTCAGCGAAGCTAAGTAACTCGCCCAACGCCCCACAGCTTAGAAACAGCGGAGCTGGGGTTCGCACTCAGGCAGGTCTGACCCCTCGGGCCCCTGGTCTTGGCCCCTGTGCTGTCCTTCCCCAGGGCTCTGGACCTCCAAATTCGGCCTGGGCCTGGGCCGAACGAGGTAGCAAGCAGCAGGAGGAGGCAGCCATGACCGAGCTCTTTCCACAGTGGAGAGGATTTCGTTCCATCAACTCGTCACCCCCTCCTCAATTATCTTGCCACCGGGAACCTGAGAGAATCCAATCTGCTGCAAAGGCAGCGTCTCGCAGATGAAAGCTGCAGCTTGCAAGCCGGGCTGACAGCCCCGTGGGCAGGGGTGCCCCAAGTCCCAGGCTCTCCTGGCGGGACCCGCTAGAGGGTAGGCACCGCGGGTGTGGGTGGGGTCACCCCTCCAGCCTCTCCTCCCTGCCCGCCGGTGGTGGGCAGGGAAGGTTGTCTTGGTAACTCGGGCTGACTTGATGTTAGTCATCTTCTGGGGAGTTTTTCCCTGTGATGAAAGGTGGAGCGAGGGGCGTGCGGCAGGGGGAGGGGTGGGGGGACAGACAGAGGAGGCTGGCGCCCTCTTTCCAGGGCGCTGCTGACTTCATAAGAAAAAAGGCAGCTCTGACGGTGCAGGAGACACCAACTGCAGGTTTGAGATGTGGCCTGGGGGCCGGGGAAGCAAGGCCCAGGTGTGAGGAAAGCCCTCAGGTCCCAAATACCCCCCCGGGGGGGGACAGAGCCTTGGAGGCACCAGTGAGTCGTGGCTCCTAAGAGGTGGGCACGGCCGGCCAGTGGTTAGAGTTCAGCTCTGGTTGGCCGTGAGTCCCCTCTTTTCACGGGCTCATCAGAACTGGGGGAGTAGTAGCATCCCTCCCCGGGGTTGGGGGGTGGGGGTTGAGTGAGAGAGCACAGTGAGGCCCTTAGTGGGGCGGCCCCATCCAACAGCCAGCACTGCCCTCATTGTGGATGTGGTGGGGTGTGGCCTCGCCCCAGCCTGACCTTTTCTTTTCTTTTCTTTTTTTTTTTTTGGCCGTTCCACGCGGCACATGAGATCTTCGTTCCCCAACCAGGGATTGAATCCACGCCCCCTGCATTGGTAACGAGGAGTCTTAGTCACTGGATCGCCAGGGAAGTCCCTCCTTTTCTTTTTTTTGAACCTGTTTGCAGAACTGCAAAATCATCTCCCTTGGACTTGGAAAAGAGGCTCACCACGGCCTGCTCTGAGGCAAGGGCACGTTCCTGCCTTGATCCCTTATTCACTTATGTCCCTCTTTACAGACGTGGCCACAAGCCCCGGGAGACGATATGACTTGCCCTGGGCTCCCCAGCCAGTTGAGTCTTTCCCTGGCCGAGGTGGGTGGCCCAGGGTGGGGATGAGGTCCGGTTGGCCCCCGCCGATGGCTCGTTTTCCTGACAGCCCGTCGGCTCTGCCGTCTGTGCAGAGACCCTCCAGTCCCCCTGCAATGAGGATGGCTTCACAGTAAAATGCCCACACTCTCTAACCCAGAGCCCCATGTGGCCTAGACCACGTATCCAGGAGATGACCATGTCAGAGGCCAAACCCACTCTCGTAACTGACCCCCCAAGGCACCAACGTGCGGCCTGAGAGTCAGAGGGGCTGTTAAATCACAGAGCCAAGGATGAGGACTCCTCTGATGGGAAGGGGTGGGTGGCACGGGGCTCAGAGGGGCTACAGACGTTTTCTAAAGCTGCCTCTGCTTAACCACTGTGCGATGCACGTGACCCGGGACCCCCACACACACACACTGCCCGAGGGGCATTGCCTCGTTCCTGAGTATGCATACTGACAGGACTAGTATGCATTCCACAGCACTCGGAAGCGATTTCATTTAGTGAGCACTTACTGTGTGCCAGGCCCTACACTAAGGCCCTTCATGCTAACTGCATATGCAGCAGAGAATGTTAGGTCTGTCCATTTTACAGGTGAGGTAAGTGAGGCTCGGAGAGGCAAAGTCACCTGCTGTCTCAGGCAAGGTCTTCCAGGAGCAGAACTGAGTCAAGGATTTCAGGGCAAGTGATTTTATGAAGGAAGTGCTCCCAGGAGGAGCCGGAGGAGTGGGGGAAGCAGGACGGGGAGGGAGAGAAGGCAGACAAGGGTGGGATTTCAGGTGAGGGCCCGACTCAGCCTGGTCCCGTGAGGAGCGCTGGAGCCGGGTTTGTACCCTTGGCCTTTGTCTCATCCCAGGACCAGACTGGGCTTGTGTACCCACCCACCAGCCAGTGGCTGTAAACTGTTATCGGCAAAGCCAGAGAAGCTGGCAGATGGGCCACAGCGCCAGTAAAGGGGGCTCTGGAGGCCCGGCCGAACACCAAGTCTCCATCTTACTTGCTGTAAGTCACACGTCTGGAAAGTGGCAGAGCCAGGATTCGTAGCCAGTCCAGGCAGGCGCTAAGCCCTGGGTTCTCACCCACTGCCCTGCATGGGCTCTCCTGGGGCTGGCATGTCCTCACTCAGAGGCCGGCGTCCCCTCCGTTCCCTGCTCTCTACCAGAAAGCCGCGGGGCATATCGTCGGTGCCGAAGTGGCACGCTTTCATTATCCCACGTACTGTATCACGTCTAATACACGTCTCACCATGGAAAATGTAGCTCAGGGCCTCATGTATCCTTTATGCAATGGGACTCTCGGCGGGGATACAGTGGGTGAGCCTTGGATATATACCCATACGGCCCTGCACCCTCGGAGAACTCGCCACGCGCAGAGAGGGACGATTAGACGCTCCTGAATTAGGGCCCCTCTCCTTGCCTGACAAAGCGAACAAACAAACAAGTGGATTTATTTATTTATTTATTTTGGATTCTTTGTCGCGGCACGCGGACTCAGTTGCAGCATGCATGCGGGATCTAGCTCCCTGACCAGGGATCAAACCCGGGCCCTCTGCATTCGGAGCTCAGAGTCTGACCCACCGGACCACCAGGGAAGTCCAAACGAGTGGATTTAAAGAAAACGATTCTGTACATGACGTGACCATCGGCCCGTGGATGTGGCCGCGGGTGACTGAGGTTTGGATCAAGCCGCCCAGTTGAGGGAGGAGGAAACAGAGGGGCAGGGACAGGGAGTCACTCCTGGAAGAGTCGTTCCTGCCTGTACGGGGCCTCAGCTCCAGACGAAGCAGCTGCCATCCTCACAACGCCTTGGGAAGTGTGATCCATCACCCCGCTGCTGGGGGGCTGTCACCTCTCGAAGTTAGACGCAGACGTGTGGCTTGCTCTGGCAAAGGAAAGCTGACAGGGAGGTAGGGGGCCGCTTCTGAGCCAGAGCAGGTACATGTAGGGGTGGGACCCCCGGCTGTGCTCTCCCTCCAAATGGTAGAGCTTCCGCTCGCCTGCTTCCCAGAGCTTTTAAGCCAAGGCAATCCTGGGCTTGTTAGCAGCCAGTCATGCTGATGGGGCGTTTCACAAATAAGCAGACAGGCTCAGTGGCCGGAGGAGACCTGCCCAAGGTCATATGCCCCTGGAAGTGGGGCGGCGGGACCCGGATCCAGTCCCTTCGGCAGCCTCAGCCCAGCTCCCTTCTATCCCTGGGACAATCTGGGCTTGTTTCAGTCCTGCAACCCCCGCCCCCGCCAGCCTGTTCCCACTGCCTGGAACACTTGTCCCTGCGATCTTAGCTCACTCTCACACTTCCTTCAGGCCTCATCTCAGACGTCTAAGAGGCCTCTGCAGTAAAAAAGCAGTAAACGTGAGGGTGGAGGAGCCCCAGAGCCCAGAGTCGGGGCCCAGGAACTGTGGGCGCACACATGTGAGCGTGCGTGTGTGTGTGGGTGTGGGGGGGGACCTCCATCTTCCCTAACACCCCTCCCCACGTGCTCTAGTCTCTGCCCAGGCCCTGTCCCCACTGCGTCAAGCCATGCTTGCTCCCAACCCACCTCCCCTACTTGAACAGAAGCTCCAGGCGGGCGGCGACTTTGCCTTTTTACTGTGTGTCCTTACAGTCTTGCCCAGTGCCTGGCACAAAGGAGGCATTGAGATAGTCACTGGGTGAATGAATGAATGAATGCCTTGTACGGGTTGACACCTCGAGTGGCCATGAGTCCATGAAGATACATTTGAATTTCTCTGCCTGTCCCAGCTGGGACACAGACCCAGCTGCCCCTGTCCTGGGGTCCCCACCCAGACCAAGACCCGCCCCCCCTCATGGACGAGCCATGCCCTTCATAGGGCAACACCCTTCGTGAACTCGACCTTCCTGCCCACAGTCCTGGCAGCGCCTGGTGGCCCTGTGCTCAGGGTCTGTGTTCTCTGAAGTTCATGTGCAGAATCCCTTGTGCCCCCCAGGAGTCAGACCTCCTGCCTTGAGCATATGTGCCTCACGCTGGTTCTGGGTAGTGAAGACCTTGGCCTTCGGAGCCAGAGAGACCTCCCTTCCAGTCCCTCTTGCTAGCTGTGTGGCTTTGGACAAGTCACTGGACAACTCGGTGGAAGCCTCAGTCTTTTCCTCTGTAAAATGGGTATAAAATGGTACCACCTCCAAGGGCCATTATGAGGACTTGGGGAGCCACCTTCCAGAGTCTGAAGTTGTTACCATTATGACCATGGCCACCCAGCCCTGCCCTTGGGACCTGCTCCCCCAGGCTGGTACCGCTGACCACGAGAGAGTCACAGGGTGTTAAAATGGACTGGCCCGCTGCAGAAACTGCCTCTCCCCCCGAGGGGCCTAGATGGTGGAGTGTTTCACATCTGGCAGAAACCACTCACCTGTCTGCATTCTCAGGGAAGACGTACCTGGCGAAGGGGCGACACCAGCATCACTGGAGAATGCTCCCACCCCGAGAGCCCGTGTGGCCTCACCCCGGGAGAAGGGCCACGTCCCACCAGGCTGGCAGCTGTCAGGTGATGGCCTGAGGGATCATTAGGTGAACTTCTCTCTTCTCTCTGAGCCCAGGCAGGGCTTGAGAGAGAAAGTCTTGGTCCCGTTTCCAAACCTGTGATCCTCTGGCCACGATCACCTACAACGAGAAGAAGTCCCCGGAGTTTGGGCAGGAGTGAGTGTGAAACGTGGGCCGGCCCAGAATTTGAATTTATGACCCAAAGCAAAAGGTGGGAGCTGCCGGAATGGCCAGGGTTCGTGGCCTGGTGGACGTTGCCGTCCTGGCTCCTGCCGCCCCGTGGAAGCTCCCCACGGCCTCCCACTCGCCCGGGACCAAGGCCGGGGAGTCCCCAGCATGGGACCATCGTGGGGCTGCCTCTGTGTCTCCTGCTCCCTGTCTCCTCCCGTGGGGGCAGTGTGGGGAAGGGGGGGCTCACAGGGGACAGCACGGCTCAGGGAAAGGCTGTGTGGTCCCCAAGGAAGCCCCGGAGAGGCAGGTCCTCCTACACGGAGCTCTGGAAGCATTTCCACCCCTTCCTCGATGGGTGCCCGCTTGGGGCCAGCGGAGCCGGAGGAGGGGATACCACGGGGCCGCATGCAGACATGACTCTGGCCGCAGCCGCCGGGCACAGAGTGAGCCGGCCTTGGCCACGGGCTGTGATGGACGTTCAGGGGCCGGCACGGGCTGCCAGGGAAGACTGGACCCAGGGATCAACCAGAGTTACGGTCAGCTGCTGAAAACAGGCAGGGAAGAGTGGTGTAGGCGGCAGGGCAGCTTGTGCAAAGGCCCTGAGGAAAGAGAGACGCAGAGTATCTGTGTGTAGAGTGTGAGCAGGGAAGGCTGGGCGGCTGCTCCTGGCGGGGCGGGGGTGGGGGGAGGAGTGAGACGCGGGGCTGGAGAGGTGGGCACAGCAGCCCCACAGGCACGAGTCTGGGCTTTGTCCTGGAGGTGGGGCTGAGCCAGGAAGGGAAAGGATCGCCCCTGCTGTCCCATCGGGGAGGTGGCAGGGTCTGCACTGAAGGGTCCCAGCTGTGGCCACAGCTATGTCCCCAGCCTCCAGGCCTGATGGATGGACTGTCATTTAAACAGCCTGGGGATACACAGGAGGTAGAGGCTGGGGCTGGGGCCGACGGGAGGCTGCTGGAAGCAGGGGACCAACCCCCACCCCCAGCCCCAGCCCCAGGGTGGGCAACTACACTCTGGAAGAAAGCCGGGCTGTGTTAGCAGCCAGGGACTTGCTGCTCTGGGGCCTCAGTGAACCCCGGTGCCCGCAGACCTAGGTCAATTCCTCTTCCCCGCGGCACGCCGGGAGGGGCTCAGCCCTGGGTGTCCTGCAGGGGAGCCCCCAGCCGTGGTGCTGGGACCATTGCTTCTCCCTGCACACCACTGCCTTCTACAGCGATGCTTCCTGGGGTGGCCCTGCCCTGCCACCGTCGCTGTCACTGTCACAGGCGACGGCTGCCCACAGCCTGGGAGCCGCAGGGGCTGGCGGAGACCTCAGGAAGGCTGGTGTGGCATCTGCACAAATGGGGAGTGGACCCGGCACCCCTCAGGCTGGGCCCCCAGTGGGCTGTGCTACCCGGGGCCCCAGCCCACCTGGTGGAATTTCAAAGGCAAATATTCTGAGAGATAATGAGGCTTGATAAGCCAGGCTGATCGATATTCCACTGAAGGAGAGGGGCAGAGGAAGGAGGAGAGAGTGACCCAGAGAGACTCAAGAGACCTAGGGAAACACAGATTAACAGAGCCGAACACCGAGGGAGATACTCATACACGGAGAGATACGACCCACAGAGATACAGGCAGAAATCCACAGAGACAGACGGATGGAGAGAGACAGACACAGGTAAATACATGACACGGAGACACACAGAGATACAGCACAGAGAAAGGGAGAGACTGAGACCCCCACCACGACACATACACCCAGAAACAGAGACAGGGACACAGGGGGACACCCAGAGAATGGCAGACACCGGGGATCCGGGGCGCTGGGGGGAGTAGAGCTACGGGATCTGAGCCTCCTCGGGGGAGCCTGGGTGAGGCTGCTGAATTCCTGGGCCCACTATCAGCCCAGCTCTGGGGTCTCGTCCTTGGTCCTCAGGTGAGGGGCGTGTGTGGGGGCAGCCCCCCCGCCCCAGTGCGCTCAGGACACAGAACGATGGACCACCTGCCAGCAGTGCCTGAGGTGGGAGGGATGGGCGGGGCTGTGACCTCCCGCCCCAGGCCAGCTCACCACTCTCCTGCCTCAGTTTCTATACCTGCAAAATGGAGGGGGAGGCCCCCAACTCTTGCCTCCAGGGTGGTCTCGAGGGTTAAACGAGGTGAAGACGATGAGAACCACTAGTCCAGCAGCAGCTACCCTTTCCGGAAACTTCTGATGTGCCAGGTCCATCTGGGGACCCGAGGACCTTCAGAGTGCGGCACAGAGACCCCGTTTCCAGATGAGAACACGGAGGCCAACAAGAGAAGTGACGCAACCGAGGCCACAGAGCTACCTCCGCAGAGATGGGATGGGGACACGGACCCTTCTTGTTCTTTCCATTTTTAAATCTGTTTCTACCACCCAAGTCCTAGGAGCGGGGGGACCAAGCAACCCAAGTCCTTTGTTAAGAATGAGTGAACGAATAACCAAGACACGGAAGCAACCTACGTGCTCACCGACAGAGGAACGGATAAAGAAGATGTGGTACATGTATACAATGGAATACTACTCAGCCATGAAAAAGAACGAAATAATGCCATTTGCGGCAGCGTGGATGAACTATCATACTAAGTGAAGTCAGCCAGACAAATATCATATGATATCACTTACACGTGGAATCTAAAAAAAAAAAAAGAGAGAGAGAAACAAATGAACTTATTTACAAAACAGAAACAGACTCACAGACATAGTAACCAAACTTATGGTTACCAAAGGGGAAAGGGAAGGTGGGGGAGGGATACATTAGGAGTTTGGGATTAACATATGCACACTACTGTATATAAAATAGATACTCAACAAGGACCTGCTGTAGAGCACAGGGAAATCTACTCAGTACTCTGTAATAACCTATACGGGAGAAGAATATGAAAAAGAAGAGATAGATGTGTATGTATAAAAAGATTAACTGTATATACAGTATACACTGTATATACAGTGAGTCAGTATATACTGACTCACTTTGCTGTACACCTGAAACTAACACGGCATTGGAAATCAACTCCACTCCAATAAAAACAATAATAGGCCAACGTCCACCACCAGGGGCAGAGAGCCGGTCACTCATTCGTGACCCCATCCACTCACTCGTTCATTCACTCACTCACTCATTCACTTCTTGAACATGTGTGAGCTGTCGGGCGAGTGTAGATTACTGATAAACCATTTTGGAAACTAGGCATCTCCCGTCCCTTCCACGGTTCCTCAGAGGCTGTTCTGAGTGTTCCTCACCATCCTCGGATTGCTGGACCTCAGGCCTCCTTCTCCGAGCTCAGAAACCGCGTGGAGCCTCTTCTGTGCAATGTTACCCCGGCTGGTGCACCCTGAACGAGGGAGGGGAGGGGTTGGATGGAGCTGGGCATCCCTCTTGGAGGTCCTGCCAGCCACACCCCATCAGATCAGGCCTGGGCAGCAACGCGCAGGCTGCCCTTCCAACCACCGCTGGGAGAGTCTGCTGGATGCCCACCCCGTGCCAGGCCCACGCGCGGCCCCCTCTCAGCTTTGCCACCGCGGGAAGGAGAGCGCCTTCACGGCTTCATTGAGAAGCTGGGAGAGGGAGGTGTCGCGTCTGAGGTCGCGCAGCTTGTGGTGGCAGAACTGGGATCCCAGCCCGTGCTCTGGGCCCCCTTCCCGTCCGTCAGGCCAGGGCCCTTGCCCAGCAGCCCTGCCCGCCCGTGCCCCCTAACCCACGTGTCCTCGCTCAGGGCCTGCCCAGGCGTGGCCACTCCGGGCTCCTCTCCGGGGCTTGGTCCTGGAGTCCTGCCCCTGCTTGGAGCAAAAGGTCTTCGCCACCCTGGTCTACGGACCGTCACCATAAGCCAGCTAAGCAGCGATTCGACTCTGCCCGCCCTTTCTCTGCAGACTGCCAGCTCGACGGCGCAGCCTTCCTGTCTTAGCGGGCGGCGTCCATGCTGCTCGCCCCCAAGGGCTCAACAGAACAGAGGGTTAGAGGGGAGCTGCTCCCCTCACTGTCTTATTCCCCCACCCATGAGCGTCCTCTCCAAACATACGCTTCCTGAAGCCCCTCCCTTAGGTGGCTGCCACCCAACCCCGGCTGTACATCAGAGGCCCAGATTCCTGGGTCTCACACGGCGCAGTCCAGCTCCACCAGCCCAGATATCTCCTGGTATTCGTTTACGGTGGTAAAATACACCAAACATAAAATTTAACATTTTAACCATTTTCTATTCTGGGTATTTCGTATAAATGGAATCATACAATATTCAGCCTTCTGTGTCTGGCTTCTTTAACCTGCCATAATGATTTTGAGGTTCATCTGCGTTGTAACATGTATCAGAACGTCATTCCTTTTTATGGCTCAGTAACTTTCCGTTGTATGGATGTACCATACTTTGTTCATCCGTTCATCCATTGATGGACATCTAGATGCTTTCCATCTTTTAGCTATTGGGAATAATACTGCTGAGAATGCGGGTGTACGAGTACCTATTTGAGACCCTGCTTTCAGTTCTTCGGGGAATATATTTTTCTTGGAATATACCCAGAAGCGGAATTGCTGATCATACAGCAATCCTATTTTTAATTTTTTAAAGAACCACCATTTTACACTTTTACCAGCAGTGCACCGGAGTCCAATTTCTCCACATCCCCACTAACGCTTGTTATTTTCTGTTTTATTTTGTTTTGTTTTTAATCATAACCATCCTAATGGTTGTGAAGTGGTATCTCCAGTTTTGATTTTCATTTCTCTGATGGACGTCTCTCACTTCTTTTTCTTGCTGTGGCTATAGAACTTCTAATACTACATTGAACAGATGTGGTTAAAACAGTCAACCTTGTCTTGTTCGTTGACTGTGGTTTTAGCCTGTGGTATAAACTCCTAGCTTGCTTTGGTCAGTGTTTCCCCACCGTATCTCTGATTCTCATGACAGTCTTTTGAGGTCCTGTTTGTGTACCCACTTTACACTAAGAGAGAAAACAGATGCCCAGAGGTGAGGGTTCTCCACAGGATGGCTGGTGGGCAGCAAAGCCAGGAGGGCCCAGGCAGGGTAACAGGTCTCAGCTGGCACCTGTGCTGATTGGTGGAACAAAGATGAACAGGTTGCTGAATATTTCAAAGGTCACCACCCCCGGCCCATGTCTGCCTGATTCCCTCCCCCGTCTCTAGGCACCACATGGTATAGCCCAGGGGTTGGCAAACTACAGCCCAGAGTTAAGTTCAACTCCAGCCTGTGAGCTAAGGGTGAGGGTTGCCAAAAGAAATCAAAGAAGTACATGCAAAGCCTAAAGCGTTCCCTGCCAGCCCTGTACAGGAAAAGTTTGCTGACCCCAGCTTTGCCCAGAGGAGAAACTCTTATGGAGGAGCCCCCCCGCCATCCTCAGGGCGGGGGTGGGTGCATGAGGCCTGGGGCACAATCCGCACCCTTGGGTGGTGTCTCCCGGCTGTGCCTTGTCCACAGCCCAGGCGCTGGCTGAGGGGCTGGGCCTGGGTCCCCCGTGCCAGATGTCAGTACTCAGCAGCTCAACCCTCCCTCATCCCAGGAGGTGAAAAATGTGACACCTTTCATGGGACATTAAAGTTTCATGGGGACGATGCATATTTAATGGAGCTTAACAAAGCATTCTTAAAGGCGGCCCAGACGGCTCCCCAGGGGCGGGGGCAGGCTGCAGGCCAGCCGCCCTGCCCACAGCAGCCCGTGGGCTCCGTCATCTGTCTGCGGGGGACAACTTGGCATTCCAAGCTCCTGATGGGGCCAAGTGCAGGCCCTTTCACTATTAATAATATTAATATTAATAATATTAATATTATGAGGATGTCTGAGGGGCTGCGTGGGCAGGGACGCAACTCAGGCTGCCTGGTCCCTTTCCAAGCAGCCCCCAGCCTGTGGGACTGATGCGGGAGGCCTGCCCCTCGTCCCCCCACTTCTCCCTGCATCCTCTGACACCCCACTAGTGTCAGGGGCCACAGCTGAGGGTGGAAGGTCAGCTGGAGGCATCCTTAGGAGAGAGGCACAGGGACGGCGCCCCGGGAGCTTTGCTTGTGATGGGTCCCAATCATGGACTCTGAGAGCAGTGTCTGAGAATCAGAGGTCACAGGTTCTCAGATTCACGGCATCTTGGAAGGGTTGCTCCGGACTCTCCTGCATCTAAATGGCCCTGGCAGCTGTGAGTTCTGACGAAGTCACGCGAGCCACAGGACTCACTTTGCTGTTCCCCACCATCCACACGACTCTGTGGCTGCAGCCTACCCTCAGAGCCCCCCAGATCCTGGGGGTTCCCACCAGGAGGCCACCCGTCCTTACTGATGTCCCGCACCGGCCACGGGATGAAGGAAGCTCCCTTCGGCCAAGCGGCAGGCGACCTGCCCAGGATGGTGACCTAGGATTCTCAAGCTGGGTGTCCCTGAGACTCGGCCCCGGGATCTCGCACCCACGATCACCCCACGTGCAGCGAGGATACACGACCTGCACCTGCAGTCCAGCACCTGGACCTCTAACTGCGGCCTCTAACTTGCCGCATGGAATGATTCAAGGGCTCCCCCAACCCACTGTGTCAGTAGGAAGCTTCAGATCTACCCACCAAGCCTGCTTCTCACCCGGGTTTCCTGTTGAAGTGACTAGCACCCCGTCATTGAAATGCCTGGGCCAGATGCCAGTCTGAGGGTCACTCATGATGCCTGCCTCTCCTTCACCTGTTTCTGACGCTGTCCTTCCTAAGTCCCTGCAACTCTGTCCTCCGCACTCCCTCTCCTCTCCCCAGGCTGGCCCAGGGGACCAGCACCTCTTCTGGCCCCTGTGCAGCCCCTGGCTGGCCCCCAATCCGTCTCCCATCACCATCAGAGTGGACTTCCAGAAACGCCAGCTGATCGCATCAAGCCCCTGGTTAAAACCATCAGTGAGTTCCCAGTTCTCTCCCCAGCAGGGCTTGCGGGGGACACAGAGTCTGGCCTCTTTGCCCTGCAGCCCCCATTACACATCCTTCCCCTCCCCTCCCCTCCCCCACAGTCCCCCACACCCCCAGCACAGGGTCCTGGCTGCCTCCTCTCCTCACCTGCAACACCTGTTAGCCTTCCCATCTCATCCGCTCCTTGTGGTTTCCTCAGCGGACCCTTCCAGACCAGGTCAGACCCCCAAGCAAGTTCCCGCCCTGCTGGGGTCTCTCTTCCTCAGGACACATCACAGAGGGCACTTGAGAGCTCTCGGGGGACACGCCCCCCACCAGCTGACCCCCCCAATGCCCGAGGCGTGCTGGCTCCACTGTAAGATCCCTGGCGTCACCCAGGAAGCTGGCTTCAGGCCGAGATGCGACATGGGTCACCCCCTACAGTGCCAGTTATTCAATCTCTATTTATTAAGCACCTGCTTTGGGCCAGGCCTGGTCCCCTGGGTCCCAGAGCAGCACCGCGTAGCCCCAAGCGTCCCAAGGTCCGCCCTCGGAAGGGCCCCTTCCTCGGAGCCGACAAGCCAACTCCCACCTCCTTTAGTCACCTCCACCCGCTGACATCTGGGGCCCCTGCTCAGCTGGTTATAGACACGAACAGAGCTGACGGCCAGGCTGGCAAGGAGCCCGGGCTCCCTTGGAATCTGAGGGGCTCACCCATTGTCCTAGAACCCGAGGGCTTTCCAAAGTGCAGAAGTGTGGGTGTTACGTCTGCAGAGCATACATCCAGGCCAGGGGTTAAAGGCGTCTCACAATCTCAGGTGCTGTGGAGCGGCTTTGGGAGTGCTGAAGGCAGGAGGGGCTGAAGGAGGAAACTGGGGGGCCAGGAAGGGGCCAGGGGCCTTCAGTACCCCCTGCCCCCCAGCCCGGAACAACTCTGCTCTTAGACTGCAGGGTTTCTTAAAAGGTCTCCTTTAAACAGAGCGTTGCAGCGAAAATTGAACCCAGAGACCTCATTTGAAGATGGGGAAAGTGTAGCTGGGCCTGGGGGAGGGGGCACTGGGTTGGGGGCTCCTCCTGGTCCCAGCCACCTCCCAGGCTAGCAGGGACCCAGCAGCAGGGATGGGAGTTAGCAGGAGAAGGTGGGAGCAGGGGGGCTTGGCAACATCTGAAGTGGGTGTCAGTCTCTGGCTCTCCACCCAGGAAGCAGCAGGTGTCCTGGCAGCCTCTCCAGCCCCCTCTGTGTTTCCACCCCCTCCCAGATACCCCACACCCACCCTCCAAGACGGCACAAAGCAATCAGCCGTCCTCACGTTTGGGAAGAATTACCAAATTCCTTTGCCATTTGTTATCTCTCTTTTAAAAGAAAAGATGATCCCAAACATCCTGGGAGGCCCATGATTTCATGATTCTGAGATCCTCTGGTCCTCAGATTCAGTAGCTGGAAGGTTCTAGGAGCTGGGGATTCCCATTCGGTGACTGGTCCCAGGGCCCCCGGCCCTGTGGACGGCAGAGCCCATCCTGGCCTCAGGCCACCTGTTCTCTCTGCCCTGGCCTGAGCCCTCCCAACCAGCCATGCTAGCTGAGCGACAACTCCAGGGCAGCATCCTGCCTGCTGGCCTCCGGGGAGAGGAGGCCAGACACCCTCACTCTGCGCCCCCATCAGGGTCCAGAGGAAGCCTCTCCTCCGGGCCACCATGCTTGAGGGAGCTGCGTGGAGCTGTCAGAGCCCATGACCACAGCTCTCTCCTCTCCTTCTCGGCCTTGGAGGGCCCCCCACTCCCGTCACAGCCTGGGCGGGCAGCCCAGGCCCCGGCCCCTGGAGCACAGACCAACCACACCCCACCCTGGTTCTCACATACCCCTTCTCTTGGGGCCTGAGGTGAGAACTGACTTTTCCTTTCCTGGCAGAGACTCGGGGTGGAACCACCTCTCAGCCCACTTTAGTTGGGGCAGTTTAGACCCGAGTTGCTCAGGACTAGGCAGAACTCTCCACGGAACCTTCTGGAATTGGAAGCACGCTCAAGTCCCATTTCACCTCCCATTCACCATCATTGCCCCTGGGACCAATCTCCCTCAGGGGCCTCTGGGGTGGGGTGACCAGGGTCTGGGGCAGGATCCTTGAGTTCCTGGCCAAATCGTATCCTGCAGAGTCTGTCTCACCCCCTTTTCCAGGTGCCTTTGGGGTTGGAGCCTTGGGGTAGCCATATCCATGGCTTACCCCATCCTGGTCCTCTCTGAGCCCTCTTAGGTTTGATGTAGATAATTTATGGAAAAGGGGGCTGACTGGCGGGCAGGGGGAGGAGGGAGGCCAGCAGGAAATCCGGGCTAAAGATAGGTCCTTGCTTCATACGCAGGTCCCACTGAGCGGGCCTGAGCTGGGATGATAATCCAGGCATTAACACTGGGCCCTGTGAGCTGGGTAGAGAGCTCTGATGCTCAAGGGCCTCAGATTCGGCCCAGGCCCTGGGGGTGTGCCTGATGGTCTGCGGGGAGAGTCGGGTTGGGGTGAAAGGGGGGGAATGAGGACTTTTGTGTAAAAGTAATGGGGAGGCGTGGTGGGGATGGTGGTGATGGTGGTGATGGTGGTGATGCTGATGATGGCAATAGTGATGGTGGTGATGGTGGTGATGATGGTGGTGATGATGGTGATGATGGTGATGGTGGTGTTAGTGGTGATGGTGGTTGTGTTGGTGGTGATGGTGATGGTGGTGATGGTGGTGATGATGGTGATGATGGTGATGGTTATGATGGTGATGGTGGTGGTGATGGTGGTGATGGTGGTGATGGTGATGATGGTGATAGTGAGGATAGTAAGGATGGTGGTGATGGTGGTGATGGCAATAGTGATGGTGGTGATGGTGGTGATGGTGGTGATGGTGGTGATGGTAGTGATGATAGTGGTGATGGTGGTGGTGGTGGTGATGATGGTGGTGATGGTGGTGATGGTGGTGGTGATGGTGGTGGTCGTGATGATGGCGATGGTGGTGGTGGCGATGGTGGTGGTGATGATGGTGATGATGCTGGTAGTTATCTTGGTGGTGATGGTGATGGCGGTGGTGATGGTGATGATGGTGATGGTGGTGGTAGTGATGGTGGTGCTGATGGTGGTGATAGTAGTGATAATGATGGTGGTGGTGGTAATGGTTGTGATGATGGTGGTGGTGGTTGCAATGATAGTAACAACAGCAGCCACAATTTATTGAGCCCTCGCTGTGTGCCAAGCCCTGTCCTAAGGAGTCGATGAGCCTTATCTCATTGCATCTTCATGGCCACCCAAGGAGGTGTGGCTTCTTGTGTTATCATCCTATTTACAGATGATAAAATTGAGGCTCAGACTGGCAAAGTCACCTCCTCAAGATCAAGGTCAGTTGGTAAGTGGTGAGGTAAGGACAGGAACCCGTGTCTGCCTGCCTACATAGCACTGCATTAACCTCTCATATTTGGCCCCCGCTGCAGGGACAGAAGGTGACAGACCTGATGGAGGAAACTGGCACACCCCTTGTCCGCCCCCCCTACCCAGTCACCCTTCCCTGGGCCACCTCACATACCCGCCTGCCCCGATAGCATCTGAGTGTGTGACTCACTAACTCCTTCACAGACGGACTTCACAGCCCTTGTCTTCTTTGACCTCCGCAGTGGTCCTAAGAGATAGACCCGATTAGCAGATGGGGAAACTGCGGCCAGAGAGGGGAGGTAACTGGACAGAGGTCACGGAGCACAGTTCAGGAGGCAATTGGTCTAGAATGCAAGGTGCCTGACTCTCAGTCCAGGTTCTATCCAGCACCTCCCTGGGGCCATCAGCCTGGTCACGGGGACACCCAAATGGGGGCAGCACAAGGTAGTGACGAGGGCACTGCCTCGCTGTGCAACCGTAGGCGGGTGTCTCAACCCCTCTGAGCCTGGGTCAGGACTCAGCACAGGCCCTGCAACGGGACAAAATGTCGGTCCATGGACTTGTAGGAGAGGGCCCACACTGGACACGAGTGGTAGAAGCCCAGAGCCTTGGGATCCATGCAGGAGGCCACCCTGCCACCCACCGCCCTGGATGGAATGTGCTCAACCTAGGGGAGAGGACCCAGTACACCCCAGTGGGTTGGAGTCCAGTTAAGGACAAGCCAAAACCCCCCTCCTACGGGTCTCAGAGGAGGAGCCTCGGAGGTGAAGAGCTTTCCTGAGCCTCACGTGAGTGGCTGAGCTGTGGGTCCCACGGGCTGCTTGGAGGAGGAGCTCCTCACACACACACAAGCCGCTGCCACCAGGGTGGCAAGGCCTCTTGGCAGCGGGGACATCCAGGCTGGGCTGCGGCCCTCTCCGCAACACCCAAGCTGTTGATAATGGGGGAAATTGTAAAAAACAAAACCAGATGCTTCTTTGAACATTTTTGGCATTCATAAGGCTAAGAGTTTCATCCCAAACGCAGCTAACCTCCTCTCCCCTGCTGCCGCCTGCCTCCGGCTCTACGCTTCCCCCACCCTCCAGGTAGGCAGCGGAAGGGCGGCAGGGCCGGCTCCTCTCTCTGGATCCCCTCCCCCTGCCTCCTCCCCGTCCCCCCCACCCCGCCTCACAGTGCTCCATCTCCTGTAGACTCAGCCCTCTATCAGGCCTCGGCCTCCCCCGGGAGCCACGCTCCTGGTTGCTGGATCTGGCCCTGCGCCTGGGCCTGCCCTCCCCTCCCTTCCTGGGAGGCCCCGGCCTTTGCCAGGCCCTGGGGGCCTCCTGCAGAGGAAACGAGGCCCCAGCTGTGCTCCGGAGAGAGGTGACTGACGAGCTCACTCAGCAGCACAGCAGGGGAGGGGCTGGGTCTCTGGGGGGTTTCAGCTGGCCGGCATGTTGGTCGGCTTTGAGGGAAGTTGTCCCACCTGCCAATTAGCAAAGGGGCGAAGACCTGGGCTCTGAGCCTTTCCTCGACACCCGCCCCGGGGTTAGTCAGGGAAGGAAGCCGGCGAGGGGGCTCTGCTGTGTGTGCTGAGGGCCCCTGTGGCCTCAGTTTCCCATCTGGACGCTGGGGGGAGGTTCAGGCTGGATGGCCTCTCACGGCCCTCTGACTCTGATGCTGTAGGATTCTAGAACAGCCGCCCCCTATAACCTCATCTCCATCACTAAGGGAAAATAAAAGGAAAAAAAAATCACACCCACCCCATCTAATCCTTTCCCGGCTTACACCAAGCAGCTCAGCTCTCTTGCCGGCTCCTCTGGGGGATGCTGGAAATGTGAATTTAAATAGAGTTTATGTCGAAAGAACATTACCCGGCACGGTCGCAGCAGGGAGAAGCCCTGCTGAGCCGCAGAGGCAGGCCCCGGTCTGCAGGTCTGCAGGTCTGCACGTTCGCCAGGAGGGCAGCTCCTTCGGACGGTTACAGTCAGGAGGGTGACCAGCCTTCCTCCCGCCTGGCCCCCTTCCCGGGACTCTCCGTAATAGGTAGCTTCCTTCTTTGGGGGCGCTGGGGCCGGCTGCCCGGGACCCGCCGGGTGGTGTCGATAATCTCCTGGTGGCACCGTGATGCCATCCACAACGAACGGGGACTCCGAACCAGCTCTCCAGGTGGCTCAGTGCCCCCTCCCAACCAGGGGCGGCCGCCAGCCTGGGACGGGATTCGCATGGCTGTCGGCTCTGAGCTGAGGGCTCAGCCATGGGGCTCCGGGCAGCACAGAGCTGGTGCCAGGAGCTGGGGGCATCTGGGAGGCCCCGGCTCCCGCCACACAGCCTTGAGCCCTGCCTCCCCCTACGGCCCCCCGACTCCTTGCTCTTTCCCAGCACCTGAGCGCCCTGGAGGGAGGGCACAGAGCAGACACGCCGGGCAGGGCTGTCCTTCCCCTGCCCTGGGCCAGGGGGTTTGTAACCTATAACTCAGCAGGGGCAGCTGGGACAGGTGGGCAGGGCTGGCTGCGTGGGCTTGTGTTAGAGGTGCACTCCTTGGGGGGCCCAGCGCCCCCAAGCTCAGGCCAAGCGGGCACGGCAGTCCCCAGGGGGAGAGGCAGGAGCCAGAGGCCCGGTGGAGCTATGCCTGAGCCAGGCTCTGGATTGGCTACACAAGGGGGAGAAAGAGGCCAGGTGAGCCCAGAGGGCAGAGATCCTCACGCAGTCAGAGCGAGGGGGTCTCTGACTCCACGAGGGGCAGGGATCTGCGCAGAGAAAGGCCTCTACCTCCCACCGTCCTTGCTGACACTGTGGGGCTCGTTGTGGCTCAATGGTGCCTGCTTTGAGGTTAAGTTCCAGAAGCTTCCATTACCCCCCAGAAGTGGCAGTCGTGGTAGTGGTGATGACAGCTCTGTGTAGGCTCCCAGGATGAATCAGATGCTTCTAGAGGGTCCACCTGGCCCAGAGCAGCCCCCAGCCCTCGCTCAGAGTTCTGTTTACTGCTGGAGTCTTCGGGGTGGGCTCTCAAGGCCCCAGGAGCAGGCGGCTCCAGTGCTGTGCCTGCAGGCGCTACCCCCAGCGCCCTGAGCAGGCTCCTGGCCGAGGCCCTTCCCCCAGCCCCAGGAGGCAGCAGTGCGAGGGGACCCAGCCCTGGTAGCTGTGTCCACGTGAGTGCTGGACTCAGCCTTGCATCTCAGGTCTGACATGGAGAGAAGTCCCCTTCCCCTTGCTGAGCTGAACTCAACCCCTCCCACCCATCAGACACACTCTTGCGTCCAGAGTCTCAGTCTTTCCTGGGAATTGCTGCTGGTTCGCATGTTCTGGGTCAGCCCATACCATCCCCTCCAAACCTTCGACTTCTAGACATGTGCTAATGCCTCTGGGGCCCCACTTGGTGCTTTTTTTTTTTTTTTTTTTTTTTTTGTGGTACGCGGGCCTCTCACTGTTGTGGCCCCTCCCGTTGCGGAGCACAGGCTCCAGACGCGCAGGCTCAGCAGCCAAGGCTCACGGGCCCAGCCTCTCCGCGGCATGTGGGATCTTCCCGGACCGGGGCACGAACCCGTGTCCCCTGCATCGGCAGGCGGACTCTCAACCACTGCGCCACCAGGGAAGCCCCCACTTGGTGCTTTTGAATGAATTAGAAAAAGGTACCCATTTCAGCTCCCACCACCTTTTTTCTCGGCCAGGCGCCCCTGGGCAGGGCACAGCCTGGACAAGTGTTCCAGGCGACTCTGCCTCATTTCTCCTCCTGAACCCCTAAAGCAGAAAGTCCTCTTGCCTTAGTTGCATGCAGCTGGATCTCCCAGGTGCACCTTTCTTTTAGGCTGCGAACAAATCCACTCTGGTTCCCAGTTTTGACTCAGCTGTTGGTGCCATTTGACATAGACTGGGTGCCGGGTGCTGGGTAATTGTAATAAGGCTGAGTGCTGGTAGTTGTAGTGAAACAACAGAGTCACCATGGACCGAGGGCCTGCAGGTGCCCAGCACCAGGCTCAGTGCTTGTCAGGCACATCTCCATGTGTTCTCAGCACCCCTGGGAGGCAGCTCAGGTGGTTTTAAAGAATTTCCATTCCTCTCTTAGGGCAAAACCTAATTCCCCTGCCCTTGAATGTGGACTGTACATAGGTGCTCACTTCTAATGAACAAAATGTGGAGGAAATGATGGAGTGTGACTTCTAACCATGGGTCATAAAAGACACTGTGGCTTCTTTTGCTCTCTCTGATCCCCTGCTCCGGGGAAAGCCAGGGGCCATACTGTGAGGATGCTCAAGCCACCCTCTAGAGAGGGCCGTGTGGCGAGGAACTGAGGCCTCCCGCCAAGCAGCCATGTGAGTGTTCCACCTTGGAAGTGGGTCCTCCAGCCCCAGTCAAGCCTTCAGATGACGCAGCCCCAGCCGGCATTTTCACTGCATCCTTCTGGGGGACGCTGAGCAAGAACCACCCAGCCAAGCTGCTCCTGAAGTCCTGACCCTCATAAACTGTGTGAGATAATAAATGTTCGTTGTTTCAAGCTGCTAAGTTTCGGCGTCATTTGTAATGCCACAGTCGATAACCAGGACAATAGGTATTTTTGTTCCCTGGTTGTTCAGGCTAGAAAACCGGGCTCCAAGGTACCCTGGGGGGCAGGTCTGGCTTAAGCAAAGGTGCCCTGGCTGGAGCACCTGTCTCAGAAAGACGAGCACTTATCAGGAAAGGTGCACAGTGGGGATGAAACCAGAGATAGCCGTAGGGCTTTGGTTGCAGACCTAGGGGTTTGGGTCTGCATGCCCCCCCCCTTCCCTCCTGTCTCCCCACCCAGCGGTGGGGAGCTGCCCCTGTGGGCTCCAGAGTGGGGAGGCTGCTTCACAAGGAGCTGCTGGGGAACCAGAAGTGGATCCAGGCAGGCCAGTGGTCTTGTTCATTCATTCATTCGTTCATCCAATGATAACCAAGCCCCTACCGTGTGCCAGGAGCAGCCACAATCTCTCCATTAAGGCCCTCCCCTCCTCTCCCATCCTTTCCGGGAGAAAGCTGCCTCATTGAGAGCCTCGGCCCTCCTCAGTGGGGACACAAGTCAGGACCTGGGATGTCGGCCTGGAGGTCAGGTGCAGACTTGGGCAGGTTGGGACCAGGTGGAGAGAGGCCAAGGCTTGACGCTTCCCAGTGATGCTTGGCTCAAGACAGTGTGGGAAAGAAGGTAAGAGATTCCAAAAGGAAGGCCAGAGCAGGGCAATGGGATGCAGAGTGTTAAAGGCAGCCCCGGCCTTTGACCCTGTAATTCTCTTCCTGGAAATCCACCCTAAGGAAGTAATTACCCAGGCCGACAGCAATGGGGGCCGGGTGGGGGGTGGGTGGGTGGGGAGGTGAGGCTGTTAGCTGTGCACTGTTTACAACAACTAGAAAA
Source organism: Kogia breviceps (assembly GCF_026419965.1). Classification (NCBI taxonomy): domain Eukaryota; kingdom Metazoa; phylum Chordata; class Mammalia; order Artiodactyla; family Physeteridae; genus Kogia; species Kogia breviceps. Next base: position 5,315,170 of record NC_081317.1, read on the forward strand.
TAGCAGTAAATGTCCAAAAATAAGGGAGGCTTATAAACGCTGTGTCCCCAGCCCCAACTCTGGAGTCTGATAACCCGGATATAAGTCTCCAGTCTACAGCTGTGACCTCCCTGTGCCTCCACTTCCTCTTCTGTCAATGGGGAGAATAAGGGGACTTAGCTACGGGCCCCTGTAAGGGTTTGATGAGTTAGCACCCTGAGCAGGCTAAGCTCAGCTCCTGAAAGAGAGATCGTCTTCCGTACGTATTATCTAAGAGCATCATTACACAGGCTCAACTCTAAAAGTGAGTTTTGGAATCTTTAAGAACATGGGACAAGTCTCACGATCAGGTTATGCAATGGTATGATCTCCATATGGTAAAACAGGATGCACGCCGGAAATAACCATCTCCACTTCAGCCTGACGCCCTCCTCTGGGTTGAGGGTGAGAGCTGGTCGCTGGGGCACAGACCCTGGGTCACTTCCATCAGCGCTTTGGCCACGGTCGGTGTCTGGCGCACAGCAGCAGTAAGTAACACAAGAATATGGTTACGCTAGAATTTGCTGAATCACCGTGAGGGGGCAGAGATACACGTAAAGCTATACACACAGCACCTGGTTTCCTTACGTTGGCTTCCCCAGAAGCAGAGATGTAAATACAAGAGGTTTATTTGGAGGTGATCCCAAGAAGCGCTGCCAGGGGAGTAGGAGGGTAAGGCAGGGGAGGGAAGGCAGCCTGCACTGGGCGTGTGGTGTATCAGATTGTACTGTGGCCCACGGAGCACCGGTCCCCAAGGGGACTCTGGGAAACGGGGTAGACCATGCCCTTGCCAGAGAGTGAGGGAGCTGGGGTATTTACCCCTCACTCTCCCGACTCCCCTCTGCCATTCGCCAAGGGCTGCCCTTGGGGGAGAGGGGGCAGTTGCAGGTCTCCGCACATTCTGGAACCGTGCATGGTGAGTGCCCACATGGGCAGAGATCCAGCAGTGCCTGCTGCACTGGTATCTGGTAAACATTGAATAAATGCTGCTGATATTTTCCCATCTCAATTCCACGGGCCTGCCCACAAAAACACCACAAAAACAAAACAAAACAAAACAAAAAAACCCACCACCAAGATCCTCTCCCCGTGTGTGTTTTCTATCAGTACATACAAATAGATTCCCAAGACGTTGCTGGTCCTGTGGCCCATAGTGTCTGGTAAATACTTAGAAAAAAGACTGGAAGGAAGAGCCCCAAATGGAAGTCAGGTCTTTGTCTCTGGGTGATTTTCACAACTGGAAAAACTGATAAAATCGAAGAAAGAAACATAGACAAGATAGATTGTGGCAGGGGCAACCATGAGGAACCCAGGGTTGGGAAGACACTTAGGGGAGCATCTCTGGTTTAGATTCACGGTTAATTCCATGCTAGTACCACTAAGTGGTGTTGGCTGAGCACTTACCGTGCACCAGGTCCTGCACTGAGCCCACAAGTGCACGGCTGCGTTTCCTCCTCCCGCCTGCCCTGGGAGGGAGGAGCTGGCCCTGTCTCTGCTTGTGCATTGGTCAGCTCCGGCTGCAACAATGCTGTGTAATAACCACTCCCAACACTCGATGACTTACTGCAGCAGCATAAGCTTTTCTGGTTTGTGGCTCTGCTGGGTTCAGGCCTGTGCCACATGTCTCTCAACCCCTCGGACCAGTGGCTTCCCAGGGCATGTGCTTTCGAAGGTCATGAGACAAGTGCAGGAGGGTATCTCTCAAGGTCTGGGCTCGGAACATCACTGCGCTTCTGTGTGCATTCCAGGAACCAAAGCAAGTCATGTGGCCAAGTCCAATGTCAATGGGGTGGGAGGCACAGGAGAGTTACCAGGCAAGGGGCATGGCTGTGTGATTCCCTAAGAGGGAGCAATAATTCCATCTACTCCAGAGCCCACCACCCCCGCTTGTGACCTCTTCTCCCTGTCTTGGTAAGTGGTACCACCATACATCCACCTGGGTCTCGGGCCCCAGACCTCAGCGTCACCCTTGCTCTCTCCCTTTACATCATTTCCCACATCCACTCCATCGGCCAGGCCTACTGGCTCCATCTCTAAAACGTGTCCCACGTCTGTCTACTTCTTTCCATATCTACTGCTAACTCCCCAGTCTGAGCTGCCTCCACCTCTTACTAAGAGGGCTGCAAGCAACCTCCTCCGTGGTCCCTGCCCTCCCACCCAGAGCCTCCTGAAGCCCAGCTTCAACATGGCAGCCAAAATGAACTCGAAAAAACGTCCGTCAGCTCACACCATGCCCCTGTTACAATCTTCTGATGGTTTCCCATTGCAACCAGTGTAAAATCCAAACTCATTCCCTGCCCTGCCATCATCCAGCCCTGCTTCCCTCTCCAACCTCACCTCTGCCCCCTTGTCCACTGTGCTCCAACCACAAGGCCTTTGTCAGGTCTTAACATATGCAGATCTCGATCCTACCTCAGGGCCTTTGCACCTGCTGCCACATCTGCCTGGAGAGCCCTCCCTCAGAGCCTCCCATGGCTCCTTCTTGTCCTTCAAGCACCACCTCCTCCCCAACCACCCTGTTTTATTTTCCTAGAGCACATATCACCATTTGAAAGTATCTTATCTGTTCATTAGAATTAAGCTCCACATAGCAGGTGCTCAATAAATATTTGTTGAAAGAACTCTTTGATGGGTTGGACATGGGAAGTGAGGGAAGAGGTGAGAGAGCAAGCGCTCTCCCTGGAGCTCAGCTGGTCTGGTGCAGGGTGCTGGGGGTGTGGCTTTCAGATGGGTCTCCAGAAGGGGGCATGGATTGCACGGGAACCACGGCTCTTGAGCCCTGGGCCCTGCCAGAGGGTGGTCCAATCCCCACTGAGGCTTGGGACATTCTCACCCGCAGGAGCTCACAGGGGCCGGTCTACCTGCTGGGCTCTCTCTATCTGGCCTCACCTGGCACTCCAGGTGAGACCTGGAGCATGAGATGGGGGGCACCTAGAACCTCCCACTCCAAGGCCTTAGGGTCCAGGAAGGCAGGGAGTCAGAACCCAGCAGAAAGCCAGGGCCACGCGCTCATCGAACAGGCAGACTGAGAACAAATCCACCTGCAGGCGAAGGAGCCAGGAGAATAGCAAGGAAAAAGTGTCTTCCGCAAATGTGTGGCCACAGACTCGTTCTCATGGAGACTTAGGCTCTGAATTTATTCTAACCCCCATGGTGCTGATGAGAACAGCAAGTGCTACGTTCATGCTGGGAAGCCATTTGGCCATTGTTTCATGAGGGCACGGGCCTCGGCCCTTGATGCTGGTGGGTGCCAGGCAGTGTACCTGGAAAGTGGGGGAGTGGTGGAATGGGAAATAGGTGATCGACAGGCCCCTCCCCACGCTGTGACACATTTCTGAGGTTTGACCAGGATGCCAGCTCCGGAGCACAGATGAAAGCTGAGCTGCCCTCCCGGCCACGGCTGCAACACAGACCCTCTGGCGGGCGTGATAGGAAAGGACACCACCGCACGAGCAGAGTGGCACGTGGGGGCAGGCTGCCCGGCCACCCTGAGGCCCAGGTGAACGGGGCAAGGCCTGCGGGACAGGTGCTCAGGAGATATTTGTGGAACGACTGAGTGAGTGAGCAAGGGGGCTTCCAGCAGACGCACCAGAGCCACCATTACCCACGTGGTACCCACAGGTACACTGGGAGAAAACCAGGTGTGAGATACAGGGCGCCTGCACCCCAGATACTGCTAGTGGGGTGTCAGATGGTACGGCCACATTGGAAAGCAATTTGGCTGCTTCATATGAAGTTAAACTTACTCCCATCCCATCACCCAGCAATTCCAAGGAACGTGTACAAGTGTGCACCAGCACGGGTGTACAAATGTTCACAGCCACGCTGGGCTTGACAGCCCCAAATGGAAACGGCCCAAATGTCCATCACCAGGAAAGTGGTTAAGCCAATTATGCAGAACCAGAAATAAAATACTATTGCAGTAAAAAGGAACAAACTACTGAAATATACAATGTGGATGAATCTCATCAGCCTAATGCTGAGCGAAGGAAGTCAGATCCAAAAGAGCGCACGCCATGTGGTTCCATTACATGAAATTTAAGGAAAGACAGAATGAAGCTATGGTGATAGAAATCAGAGCATTGGTTACCTCGGGGGGTGGGGGGTGGGCAGTGTGTTGGGAGAGGGACATGAGGGAACTTTCTAGGCTGATGGAAATGACAGGCGTGGTGGCCGAAGTTCACCAAACTCTACCCTTGAGATCTGTGCATTTTATCATATATAAATTAGACTTGATTCTTTTAAGTTAAAAAAAGTAAATAGGCATGAGAGAAGAAGGGACTTTTCAATAATATGGTAGACTAGATGCCTACAACAAAAGAGCCTACAAAAGTTGGATATGATATCACAAATATTCTTTTAAATGTGTAGCTAAACTGAAAAAAAAAAAAAAAAAAAAAAGGAGATCAACAGTGACCAGAAACCAAAAGGTGGCAGGGAACCTGCATGGAGATGGGCAGAGACTAGGAAAAATTCCATCTTTGGGGGAAGGGAAGAGAACAAGTAAAAAGTTTCCACTTTTTTTTTTTTTAAATTGGAGTATAGTTGCTTTACAATGTGTGTAAAAGTTTCCACTTTAGGGACTTCCCTGGTGGCGCAGTGGTTAAGAGTCTGCCTGCCAGCGCGGGGGACACAGGTTCGAGCCCCGGTCCGGGAAGATGCCACATGCCACAGAGCAATGAAACCCGTGCACCACAACTACTGAGCCTGCGTGCCTACAGCCCGTGCTCCGCAAGAGAAGCCACTGCAATGAGAGGCCTGGGCTCCACGAGGAAGAGTAGCCCCCGCTCACCACAACTAGAGAAAGCCTGCGCGCAGCAACGAAGACCCAATACAGCCAAAAATAAATAAAATTTTTTTTTAAGTTTCCACTTTAGACTAAAAAACCACAGGTCTGTTCTCATGAAGATTTGGGGTTTGAATTCATTCTACATGCAGGGTGAGAACTTAAAGTAGCCCTGAGTTCAGAGCGTCCTCAGGTGCCCAGTGGAAACGAAAGCCATTCTTCTAGGGAAGGACAAATTCTCAGCCCAGAACACACCAGTTTCCCCAAAATAGAGCTCTAACAAAGAAGGAACACACAATCCAAAATGACAAAACACACGGGGAAACAATCACCATGAGTGAGAGTTGGCAGACCTAGTGACCAGCTGGATTAGTACTGCCGGAACTCGAGATGGTGAAGCCAGTATCTTACAGCACACAGAATGTGAAAGAAGCAGAAAACAAGGCATGCCATTTTTGAAAGTTTGGCCACTTGTAAGTTGGGATTTTTGTTTGGTTGGTTGATTTTTGTTGGCTGCAAGCTTTTTGTTTTCCACGCCCAGTTCCTTTCATTCAGCAACAAACATCGGTAACCCAAGCGTTCGCTGCATAGGGAATTCTGCAGCTGTGGGTTCTGGAGAAGTGGGCTCTGGGGCCAGATTGCAGAGCTCAAGTTCAAGCTGTGATGTTTATCAGACGTATAACCTTGAGCAAGGTACTTGGCCTTCACGTACTTCAGTTGTTCCTTTATCTGGGAGATGGCATAAGAAGTAATAGCATCTGCCTCTTGGTTCTTGTGAGGGTTTTTCAGTGAGAAAATCCAAGTCACCTGCATGGTGCCTGGCACAGAGGGCATTCAGTAAAATGGCACCTATCCTGATTCCCCTAAAATGAAAACGGAACCGGCTCCAGTTCAGGTCACCTGCTGGTTGGATTTCCTGCTTGGCCTGAATTCTGGACCTCTGTAGCATCCCTTCCCTGCCCTCCCATAGCCGGACCTTTGGACCTTTCTTTCACCTTGCCTTGCGCTGACCTCGGCGGGGGCGGGGCCCACTCCCTCCATTTCCCCCAAAGTCTTGCGAACACAGGCTGCTGCGCAGAGCAGACTCTTACCAAAGACTGGGGGGGGGGGGTAACAGATGGGACCTCTTGCAGCGCAGCATGGAAACCACAAACCTGCCTCTCGTCTTCGTAACCGTGCAGGGGTTTCCAGGCCCCCATCCGGCTGGGTGGGCTTCAACCTCTCCCTCTCTTGTTCCCTCCGCCTCCCTTCTCCCTCCCTCACGGCTGCTCTCCTTCCAGCTGCTTCTGCCAAAACCACATTTCTCCCTGGGTTTCTTGCCTCCCTCCTGGGTCCTGCCCTCCCCTCCCTGGCCAAGCTTGAGCCTCAGCTTTACGCACCCAAATATCCCATCAGGATGTTCTGCTGAATAAAAAGCCGGAACTCTGCCTCCAGCTTTTAAAATAACAGTATTCCCGTCCTGCTCCATGTTTCCAGAGCACTGATTATGTCTCGGAGGACCTGTGGAAAGGGCTGGGGCAAGACCCAGCAAGACCCACGGGGAGGTCCCATCTCGCCCAGTCTGCCTGAGTTATCCCTCTCCTGGGCTCCAGACGCAGCCTTGAGGGCCCGGCCTTGGCACGCGTTTCTCTGGTTCCCTCCGAAGGACACGCCGCAGGGATGCCACCCACAGAATCCCAGTGGACTCGGGGTGCAGACCCATCGGCCCGCGCACGGCGCATCAACGCCAAAACTCACACGCTCACACACGCACGTTCACTCCATACTAATTCTCGCCTTTGATCACGGCCTCTAGTCTGTCATCACCACTCAGTGTTGACGAGGCAAAATAAAAAATAGAAAGAAAGAAAGAAATCCGCCCTGTCACTTGGAATGCCCCTACCCCCTCCGGGCTTGGCAGCCCCCACTCCCGCCCCCGCCTTTGTATTATGGGTTTACGTCAAGGTATGTTGGATGCTAAATTAAATGTCAGCGCCCCGTACGTTGCTGGCTCCAGCCGCAGAAAACGAGGCGCTGGCATTGGAGACCATCCAGTTGTCGCTCTCCCCGTGCCTAACCGCGAGGGGTGACAAGCCCATTGACTCACTGCACAGTAGCTTTCCATGCCACGGGAAGCCAAGATAAATTTATTTTTAATGATAAATGTGAGTGTCAGAGTCAAGTCGAGACAGCTTTTCAGGGAGAGTTGAGTGCCCTCGGCAGCGTGGGGCAGAGGCTGGGTGGACGAGGGCCAGAGGTCCCAGCCTCCCTGCCAGCCGGTCCCTGGGGCCCCATGAGACAGGAGTATTCAACATTCAGCCCACTTTCACTGAGCTCCACGTTCACTGGTCTCAGGCCCAGCCCCAGCCAACCAAAAGGATGGAGGCAGGGGAGAAAGGGAGATACACTCCAGCAGCGCAGAGCCCTGGGTTCAGATTGCTGTGTGATCTTGGCCAAGTTACTTAACCTCTCTGAGCTTCAGTTGCCTCACCTATAAAATGGGAACATTAATAACACCCACAGGCTTTTGGTGAGGATTACATGAAATAAGATATACTGCTAATGAATGGTACACAGAACATGAAAAATGCTTCCTGAAAAGTAGCTATTATTGACATCATTTTACTAAGAGCACTCTTACCCAAGTTATGTAACTTACCTTTTGGAGTCAGTTTTGTCATCCATAAAATGGGGACACCAATAGCTCTCATTTATGAGGATGGCTGGGAGGATACAGTGTGCCTGGCACAGGGCTGAGTGTATGGGCATGGATCACAGCCAGTAAAACAGCAGTAACCTGAATGCCGTCACCTAGCATCTCTGGACACTCTTTCTTGTCTCCTTGATGAGAAGGCTCTCTCTCTTTCCACCTTTCTCATGTTGGCACGTCTCACTGCCTGCCCAGTACCCACTCCCTGCTAAGGGGGTTGCCCCACGTCAGGATCCTGCAGCCATGCCCTCCTTCAGACTATGGTGGGCACCTGACCAAGGACAGCCGTCTTTGGCCAGCTAATGACCTATGATTGATATGTCCTGTCTCCAAAGGATGAGCAGGTCGAATCACAGCCCATCTCTGTGGAATTTAAACGAAAAATCCCAGACGAGAGTTTTCTGTTGGTGGGGCCATCACACCTAGGTAGCCACAGGCAGGAAACACAGGAACACGGGGAATCGGTGAGCCAGGGGGAGAAGGGTGAGCGGATGCGCAGGGAGTGGGAGGGAGTTCGGGGCGCCGGAGCAGCCTGGGGGCTGCTGGGTTCCGGCTCCCCTGAGGTCCTGGCTGGTTCCTGGAATGCCCTGTCTTGGGCTGGCTGGAAAGCCCTGATCCCACTCTATCCCGCTGAGCACACGTGGGCTGATCCCTGGGACTCTGTGGACACCAACTTTGTCCAAAGGAAATCAGAGGGCGGGGCACTGTCCCCTCTGTGGGGTCAGCTGCACTTTTGCTCACTGAGATCTCCTTGAGTCGCTGAACGGGGTGGCCCCTCCCCTCCCCAAGACACCACCCCAAGAGTGTCAGGTGAGGGCAGTGTGGAAGGCGCTGAGCAAATGCCTGCAGGCTCCTGGCAGAGCTGCGCCAGGGCCGACTGTTCTTCTGGGGGGCTGAGCAACGGGCATCATCGCAGAAGGGGTGATGGGTGAAGACCACGCCGACACATGCACTCACCACAGCCCCGCGGGCAGGTAAGTGAGGAATCTATGGCCGAGCATGTGAGACAGACAGCCTGACGGCAAACAGTGCCAGGAGGAGCCGCTAGGTGGCCCCTGCTTAGCTGTCCAACCGCCCCTCTGCAGGCCTGGGAGGTGGTCCTCCAGCCAGCGTCCTCCGGTTGGCACCTGCCCGTGCAGGCTACTGTGGCTCTCCGTCCTCTGCCTTTGCTTTTTGGCTTCACAAAATGCCTTCCCCCCAACATCCAGTTGTCCCCACCTTCACAGCCTGGCTCACACACCTCCTTCTCCAGGATGCTTTCCCTGCCCACCCAGAGCAGATACCCTGAAACTCTTTTGGTCCTTAGTAACCCACCCAACACTTTGAATCTCAGTTCAGGGTCCCCCCCAGGGGGGTCTTCTGTCTGTGCATAGACACGTCTGGAGCTTACATCCTCTCCCCAAACTGGAATCGATTTGCAGACCCATCCTCTTGCCTACAAACCTCACAATTCCCCCATTTAGAAGGGGGGAGATTGTGATTTCTTATTCAATGAGGAGATTGAGGCTTCTTGGAGAAGACAGGAAATCTGCCCAAGTCATAGTGGGAAAGTTGCCCAGGTGTTTCAATGCACTATCTCTCAGAACTTCACAAGAGCCCTTCTGAAGAACGTGCTGTTAACCTTTTAGCATCCATGGGGACACAGGCTCAGAGGCACAGCTGCTTGCCCCAGGCCATCTGGCCAGGGCCCTGTGCTTTCCACTACACCCCTCTGCCCAAGCCTGATGGCCCAAGCCATCACCTGCCAATCCCTTTAAGCCACAGGAAAGGCCTCCGGGGAGAGATGTCATCCAGAAAGAGCCATGGGGCCAGGACTCCAACCCGGGTCCCCTGACTCCCAGCTAGTGCCGTGGGACCCACTCCGGGTCGCTGGGCTGCCTCCCTTGGGGCAGAGGGGGTGGGGCAGCAGGTGAGGCCGGCCGGCAGCCCTGGAAGGCAGAGGAGGCTGGGGAAAAACAGCTGGCGGGTTGTGAACCCAGCTTCTGTGGGTGAGTGACAGTCGGCTTAGGTGGCAAGGGGCAGGGAGTGCCCCGGACCCCCACCCCCAGTAGTCTGCTGCATCCGTGAGGGGCCGGGAGAGGGAGGAAGATGGGGCGACAGACTGGCAGCCGGCGGGAGAGAGACGAAGATGGTGCCAGGGAACAGCGTGACGGGCCAAGGCGCCCTGGGAGCCGGGGAAACAGCTTTGGGGAGAAGCGGGGGGCAGGGAAAAGGGGGGTCTATTCTGAAGCTGGGGGAGCAGAAGATAAGGGGCCGCAGAGAGGGACGGGGGTGGCAGTCGGTCAGGCTCCCCAGGCGGCCCGTCAGGAACGCGGCGTCGGGTCGCGTGGGCGCCTCCGGGTCAGAAGCCACAATAGCAGCTCGTTAACAGCTCCGATTAAGGACTTTGTCAATTACCTCTGAAGGCTGCACTGGGCGGATTAAATGCTTTTAAAAGTGCTGCCGAGGGAAAGGGGCAACTAAGAAACCCCTCCCGGCACAAATCCCTCCTCTCCCGGGCAGAGGAGGAGGCGCAGGCTGAGGCAGCGCGGGGCGCGCCCGGGAAACAAGGGCGATCGGCCGGGAGCGCGGGCAGAGCGCGGAGCGGCTCGTACTCGAGACCGCGGCTCCGGCGGCTGCCGCGGCGGCGGACACCCCCAGTCAGCCCGCGGGCCGCCTGAGCTGGGGAGCGTCGGGCCGGCTCACCGTCCGCGAGCTCCGGGACTCAGGCCTACCGACTGTGGCCGAAGCGCCCCCAGAGCCGGCCTCGCGGGTCGGGGTCCGGAGGGGGCGGTCCCTGGTGGCTGGAGACTCCGGGACTGCGCGCCCTGGCCCCGGGCTCCGAGCTCAGACCTCGGAGGCCGGCAGGGGGCGCACGCCGGCCGGCCCACACCCCAGGCCCCGCCCGGGTCTCAGGGTGAGCCCAGCGCCCTGCGGGGCCAGGAGGAGCGCGGCGCCGCTCCGCAGACACGCCCGACGGCCCACCCCGGGCGCCCACGGGGCCCGCCCGGCGCCGCGCCCCCCGCGCACGGGGAGTTGGCGCGGGTCCGGCCCGGGAGGAAGTTTGCGAGGAGGCGGCCCCAGGGCCTCTCGGGCCGCTCCGGAGCCGGCGAGGGCCGGGCTGCCCGCGGTTGTTGGCTGCTCTCCGGGCTGGGCCCGGGGGTGTGGGCCGGTCTGCCTCCTCTTTATTAGGCTTTGGGGAGGTGGAGTTTATCGCCGTCCGCAGTGTGTGCGTGTCTGTCAGAGGGAGACCGGGGGAGCAATAAAAGGCAAAGAGAGTACGAGACAGAAAAGACACGGAGATTGAGAAGGAGGAAGGGAGGAGGGAGGAGGGAGGAGGGAGGAGGGAGAGGAGCGCGCAGGGGGAGGCGCGGGAGCCGGGAGCGGGGACGGCGCGCAGCGCGAGCGGCGGGCAGGCGGCTGGCGGCCGGCGGCTCTCGCGCTCCCGCTCCCGCTGTCGCCCGCATACACCCGCGCACACGCCGCAGGCACACACACACACTCGCACACCCGCACACGCACGCCCGCTGGCCCGGGCCGCCCCGGCGCTGGGCACCGAGGCGGGAAGCCGGCGAGCAGAACGCGCCCCTCGTCCGAGCCCGCGCCCACGTCGGCGCCTTTGCGCTCCGCAGCGGCGCGCCTCGCCCGGCGTCCCCGCCAGTCCTGCCGGAAGATGGTCAACGACCGGTGGAAGACCGTGGGCGGCGCTTCCCAACTTGAGGACCGGCCGCGCGACAAGCCGCAGGTACGCGCGGCCCGGATCGTGCGGACATGGGGCGGTGGGCGAGGCGGTGGCCTCTCTGGCCGGCGGGCTGGGCACCCGGGCTGGAGTTTGGGGCGTACCCCCGTGAGGCTCGACAGGCCCGGGTTGGGGCGGGCACCCTCCTCTCCTCCTCCTCCGTAGGAGGCTTGAACTTGGGGTTCGGGCTGCGGTTGGGGGCGGCACCCGTGCAGAAGCCCCCTTGCTCCACAACGGACTCAGGTGCACATTTGCGCAGAGGCGGTAGGGGACCTATGGAGTTTATAGTGTCACCGGCCCTTAAGCGTGAGTCTCCGTTTCCTCACCTCTACAACGGGCATCTGAACCACTTACTAAGTATTCACCCTGGGCGCCCCCTGTGCTAGGCGCCTGGCGTGCGCCGCCCCATCACCCCCATCTCCTCTGAATCCTCACACTTCAGCCAGCCTACCCCCGACCCCATACAGTAGAGAATCAATAAATATTTGCCTCATGTAAGAGCACTGGATATTGCAATTCTCCAGCTTTAACACAAGGGAAGTAAGACTCAGCGAGGGTTGCTCCTGCCCGAGGCTATGCAACTCTGCTGGGATTTGAACCTGGATCCTTGGGCTCCAGGTCTGTTCATTCCACCCTTCCTGCTGCCTCTTCAGGGGCAGTGGAGGGTGCCCTGGGCTGTGCCCTGGAAGGGGGTGAGGGCAGAGCTCCAGGGCTGGCCAGAGAGGAGGCTGGAGACGGGAAGCTGAGCGGAGGGGCAGCCCTGAGGCTGCCCCAGGCTGGGCTGCCAAGGGACTGGGGCAGGCAGGCGAGATGAGGAGTCCGCTAGGCAAGGAGAGGAAATAATGGAGCTGCCCGTTTTAAATTTCAAATTTCTCCCAGACAGATGTCATTGGGGAAGGAACAGTTCTTGTTTGCAGCGGCAGGAAGGGGGTGGCAGGGGCGGGCCTTGGCGGCCCCTCACTCTCAGGAGCGGCAGCCTGCGCATTCTGTCTGGAGTGACACTGCCGTGGCATGCCTCCACACTTTGCAAAGCCCTTTCCCAACCGTCTGCACAATCTCACTTTCTGCAGCAGCCTGCGGGTTAGGCAGGGATGCACATGCCCACGTCACAGGGGGATGCTGGCTCAGAGAGGTCGAGGCATGCACCCAAGTCACACAGCATGTTAGCAGGAGAGCAGAGATTCAAAGCCAGGTCTGACCCCAAGCTGCTCCCAGTGCCTTCCCGGGCTGGTCTATTCCTCTGTTAAATCAGGTGCACACCCAAGCCAGCCCCAGACAAAAAGTCCTCTCCTGCTGGGATCTGACTTTCTCCCAGCTTAGCAAGAGCAGTCTTACCTCCTCGACTTGTTCAAGCCATCTCCAGCCTGGCCCACTCTCCCTTCCCATTAGTTTCCTTACAGGTACTGGTTGCTTGTCATCTTGTCCTTTGCCAGCCTCTGGTTCCACACCAGACAGCCCATTTCCAAACCTTTGCTGTCTCATCTTCCCCCAAACACACACACACACACACACACACACACACACACACACACACACACTTCACTCAGGAAAACCCTACATATACTTCAAAACCTACTCAGATACTCAGATGCTACCTCCTCCAGGAAGCCCTCCCTGATGCCTGGTGCCTCTGCCTTGAAGTCCCAGCAGCATTTAGCCTGTGCTGCTCAGCTGCCGTTATCTCTCCCTGCCATGTTCCCTAGCCTTGAGTCCCTATTCCATCAGGAGCTCCCTGTGGACATGTACTCCTTCTGGGCCCCCATCCTGGGGTCTCCCCCTGAGTCCAGTCTCCTGTCCTTCCATGCAGCTCAGGTTGGGAGCGGAGGAATATTTGCTGAATTGAACTGCATGAAGCCCTGCCAGGAGGAACTGTGGGAGAGGAGCCAGCGAGTGCTGATGTGTCTCGAGGGGAGGTGGCTTCTGGGGGATCTATTTGAAATGTGGCGTTAAGGCCTTCCTGGAAAATATATTCCAGCTGACACCAGGCCAGAGCCCAGCTGTCTGCCCCTTGGCATTGGAGGCTGCTGAGGGCTTGTGGTCCTAGAGGCCTGGGGCCAATATCAAGCACCACTTCCCCACTCCACTCCTTTGGTGATCCAGCATATAGACAGGCTGTCCTATGCCAGCTCCAGGCTTGCCTGAAGCTTCAGATACGAGACAAGGCCTTTCCTGTGCCCACTGTTGGAAGAGAGAACCTCACCTGCCCTGGTTCCCTTGGGCCTGGCCTTCTCTCCTCCTTTGCTTCTCCAATAGTTTCATCTTGACTGTTGACATGCTGTGTGACTCTGGGTAAGTTACTCCCCCTCTCTGAGTCTGGGCGTTACCATCTGCAAAATGGGAAGAGCAATCCCTGCTTCCTCCTCACTTCACAAGGGCTGTTAACGAGGGCCAAGTGAAATACTGGTGTGCTTTGCAAACTGTAAAGCACTGTGCACCCTTGAGGGTCGCTCTCAAAGCAGCCTGTCCCTTTCTACAGGCTGTCAGTGTCCCGATCTCCCCTTTGCCCACCAGGGAAAGCAACTTGACCACCCGGTTCCCTCCAGAAGGGCCTGGCTGAGGTTCTTTAACAGGGCACTTCCTCCAGAAAAGATGCCAATGCCACACTCTGAGTGCCAGCTGGGTTCATTTGCAGATCTCTCCTTTCTTAGTCAAACCACCCTGGGAGGTTGGCTGCAGGAACGATCAACCCGTTTGACAGATGAGGAAACTGAGGCTAAGAGAGCCGCAGCCAGGACTTGAACCTGGGTCCTCCAGGGTGGCCGGTGAGCCTTCTTGGGAAGATGCAGGGAGAGACGCTGGCTGCCCTTGGTTCAGCTCACTCAGGCACATTATGTAATTCCCAAGGAGAGGGCTCCAGCGCCCAGCGCGTGGTCCCAGGGTACGCACAGCACCCACTGCCATTGAAGGGCCTGCATCCAAGTGTTGCTGTTTCAGGGACAGCCTCGGGCCGCCTCTGTCCCAGGCCTGTCTGGCCTCAGCTCCTCATTTGCTGGGTGACGTTGGACAAGGTGCCAACTTCGTTAGAACTTCCCTTCTCCCCTTGCAGAACGAAGGGGCTCTCACAGCCTTAGGGCAGGAGACGACGGTGGAATATTTGCCAGGAGTTTGGAGTTGCTCAGATAAAAGGATCTAGAAATAGACATGATTCTCCTAGTCTTGGAGTGTGGGGCAGGAAGTCACCCTGTAACCTTCTCCCCCTGTTGCGGGGAGTGGGGGAGGGCTTTTTTCTGAGCAGTCCGGGTCAAGCCACTCCACAGGGAGGTCGACCTCTGAACTATCCCAGGCCATGTGTCCTGATATTTTCAAAACTTTGAAAAACATTCCAGAAAGGAAAAAAAAAAAAAAAATCTCATTGGGAAGTTCTTCTTGATGTCTAACCTAAACCCTGCTGCATTTAATTCACTCAGTGACTATTTCTTGAGTCGCTACCTCATCTAGGAGACGTAGCTGTGAACCTGTGCCTGCCTCGGGAGCTTAGAGGGAGGAAGAAACTCCCATCGTGGACTTATTACAAACCACGATGGACACTATAAAGAAAACAATACACGCCTCTGTTGTCTTGTTGCTTGGGGTTTGGGTTGAGGTCGGTGTGCCTGGGTGAGAGAGAAGGAGGGTGAAGTAAGTGAAGAACAGGGGCTACAAGTCAAGGGCTCCTTCCTTCTCCTTCTATTTCCTGGGCCCCTCCTTGGGCCACGGGCTGCCCCACGGAGCTCACCCGCTAGCCCAGTGGTGTGGCTGTGATGGGGAGGCCAGGAGGCCAGGGGTGGCCAGGGGTGGGAGTGCAGAGACCATTTCCCCGGGGAGGTGATGCTTAAGCTGAACAGCATTTGCCAAATCTGTGCTCCAGGGACACCAAGGTGTGTTTGGGGAAATGACAGAAGCCAGGCAGGTGGAGAGAACCACCAGGCGGAGGCTGGAGGAGGGCAGCAATAGCTGAGGCTGGTATGGGGGCGGTGGGGTGGGACCTGCTCCTGGGCCTCCGCAGCCCTGGAGGCGTCTGAGCACGAGTGTCGTGGGCTCTTTGCTCTCAGGAGCGTCCCTGGCCACTGGGTGGGGAATTGGTTGGCGGGGCGGGAGGAGGCAGGGAGGCTAACGGGGAGAAGGTTGTGGTGATGTAGAAGCAGATGACAGGCCTGGGGGCCTGGGGACAGAGGGGACCAGGGGATTAGAGGAGGTGGAGTGGACAGAGCCAGGTGCTGGCTGAGTGCGGGGGGGTGAGGGAGGGGAGCCCAGGGAGGTTTTGGAGGGGGCGGCTGGTGAGGCTGCTGCCATCCCCGGGTGGGAATCTCAGGAGGGCTCAGGTTTGGGGTGGAGCGAGCCTGGTTTGGGGCTCTGTGGGCTGGAGGCCTGGAGCTGTGGGGGGTGGGGAGGGTGAGCAAGACCCTCACAAGGAACGTCTGGAGACCCTCCCTCGTCTGAAACGGACCCGGAGCTGAGTGCCGTCTGGGGCGTGACACAGCTTGGCGGGTTGGAGCCTCCGGGAGGGGGCGGATGTGAGCAGCTCCCAGACCCTTCCCTTGTCCCCTAGAACACCTCTGGCCACGCCCCCTGGCGCCTTCCCGGTGGCCCGAGGCTTCAGATGGCCCGCAGCATAGGTCACGTTAAGAGGCAGGACAGGGCTTCCCTGGTGGTGCAGTGGTTAGGAATCCGTCTGCCAAGGCAGGGGACACAGGTTCGAGCCCCGGTCCGGGAAGATCCCACATGCCGCGGAGCAACTAAGTCCGTGCGCCACGACTACTGAGCCCACGCGCCTAGAGCCCGTGAGCCACAACGAAGAGTAGCCCCCGCTGGCCGCAACTCGAGAAAGCCTGCGCACAGCAACGAAGACCCAACACAGCCAAAATTAAATAAATAAAATAAATGAATTTATTTTTTTTAAAAAAAGAGGCAGGACAGGGCACTCTTCCTCAGGCCTCATAGAACAAGCCGGCGAGCCCTCTTCCCAAGTCGTTGGAACCCCAGAATTTTGAGCAGGACAATCCAGCTCCTCATTTTAGGAGGTCTCTGGGATTCCCCTTCTGCCAGGGTCAGGGGGTCAGAGTCCAGCCCAGGTCAGAAGTCATTTGCCTGGCCGTGGGAGCAGACGTGGGCTCCTGTGGAGAGGCGAGGAAGACTCCCCCAGGGGCTCTAGGCTGGGCAGGGGCTGGGCTGCCCGCCCCCTGCGTGATCCATGAGCCCACGTGCAGCTCTGAGAACCTGCGGTGGCCGGGAGCCCCTGCCTCCAGAGCGCTCCTGTCCTCCGCCAGACCCCGTGGCCACCTCTGGAGTCAGAGGAGGCAGCTGGGACGGACGCCACCCCCCAACCGAGGCAGCTCTGGGGCTTCCTGCCCCCCACCTGCCCTGGCACGAGCCCATCCTGTCCTCCCCTCGGGTGGGACTTCCCGGGCAGCCTTGGACCGTGGGTCAGCGCTGGGGGTCACACAGGGGACGAAGCCACATCCCTCCAGCCGGGAGCTCACACAGGTGTTTAGTGCCAGCAGTGGGTCTCAGACCCTGGTTCCTCTGAGGCCCACTGCCTGGGGTAACTTCCCGATCTCCAGGCACCTTGCCCCTGAGAGGCGGGGGCCCTGTGTGCACCCTCCCGCCTCCCGCAGATCCCAGGGGTGTGGGCACCCACTCGGCCCCAGCCAAGGGCTGATGAGTAAGCGCCAGACCCCCGCGCGCTCCGCTGGGCTGCTCACGCCCGAAGCCCCCCTGATCATCTCGGCCAGATTTCTTTGCAAGGCACGTAAGCGGCAGCCTATAAAAGCGAACAGCACTTCATGTTTAAGGTGATCTCTGAAGACTAATTCTCCTCTGCTGAGTGGCCTGTTGCATCTCCGGGCTCGCCGCCCCCGCTGCCCCTCGGGGGACACCCTGTAGCCTTCCCCAGCCCCTCCCCTCCTTTGCACCCTCTGTCTTCCCGCCGGGGACCAAGGGCCTGGGTGGAAGCGGATGCCGAGAGGGCTGGGAGCCTGGGACACGGGGGGCGAGGCTGGCCCCTCTGCCTCGCCAGCCGGGGACCTCAATGCTCTTCAGTGGAGGACGTCGCTCAGAGCTGCTCGGGGCAAGGTGTGTCCCAGCGGACTCCGGGAGGGGCCCGACAGGGACTGACTTGCTGACACAGGGTTTGTCTCTCAAAACCCCAGTCACGCTTCTGGCAGAGGCCGGGGATGGGGTCACATGGCTCAGCAAGCCCCGGCACAGATGGGCGATTCCAGAGTCACCCGGGCCTGGGTTCAAATGCTGGCTCTACCGCTTGCCTCCCGTGTGACCTTGGGCGAGGGTCTTCTCTCTCTGAGCTCCAGTTTTGCCATCTGCAAAATGAATCCAACCACCGCAGGGGGGTGTTGGAGGTTTCAGTGGCAGGAACACAGCACGCACTCGAGGATTAGCGGCGATAAGGCAGCATGTGCCCGTGTGGAACGTGTCGACCTGCGGTGACGGGGAGGGGGCGGCCTGGAGGTGGCCTTCATTCTCTGCCAGGCCATCCCAGCTGGGCACAGGACTCCGCGTGGAGGCCACGGCCTCTGCCCTGCCATGCACCGTAGGCCTCAGGGCCTTCGCCCCCTCCCCAAGCCAGCCAGGCCACCGAGAAATGACCTAGCCCGTCCGCTGGCCACTCCGTCAGCCCGACAGCCAGCCGCCCTGTGCCTTTTGTGGGGGGTGGAGGGGCTCACGGTCCAGGGCAGGTTTCCTGGACCTGGGCCTTGCGGGCCCCCAAGTCCCAGATCTCCTTACGTCCACAGCTTTCATCAGATTCCCAAGGGGATCCGTGCCCCCAAAAGGGTACGAATCACAGTCCGTGGGACATGAGTTCCCTCAGGGCAGGGCTGGGGTGATTTTCCCCGATTGTCCTCCTCAGGGACTGGCTTGGAGCCTGGCTCATGGGGACACTGAGGAATACTGGACGGGTGTTTGAGTGAATGAATGAAGTCGAAGGTGACGGCTGTATCGGTAAATGCCACCGTGGGGGGAGGGAGGGCTGTGGGCGCACGCCGAGGGAGAAGGGCTGAGGCAACAGTCCTGGAAGGGGTGACACCCAGCTGAGCCCTGGAGGAAGAGATCAAGTTGAGGCCGGTGGCAGAGAAGCAGAGGCAGTGGATGTCTCGGGCTAAGGAGCAGCCGGTGCAGAGCGGACACCTCAGGGTCTGGCTGGAGTAGATCCC
This sequence comes from Kogia breviceps, assembly GCF_026419965.1. NCBI lineage: Eukaryota > Metazoa > Chordata > Mammalia > Artiodactyla > Physeteridae > Kogia > Kogia breviceps. Next base: position 5,333,529 of record NC_081317.1, read on the forward strand.
GTAGGTGTGGGGAGCCCAGGATGGATGTGCCCCCCGGGGTCTGGGCAGGGGTGGAGAGGGTGGAGCGTTGAATCCCATCACTGCAGCGACAGCCTAAGGAATCCTCTCCCTCGTCTTGCCACCGACACAGACCCCTGCCCTCGTCCTCCTCTGGTGCCAAGTAGAAGATTCAGGAGTTACTTGTAGAATTTGAATTTATGGAAAAGAAGCTGTTTGCTCTACCATATTTTCTCATAGTAAAACGCAGAATGTAAGAGGCTATTTTATGTAACACCAAGAAAGAAAGGAAAGTTGTCCATTACAATCGGAAGATTTCCCCCCAAACTGTCGGAGATGTTAAAATGTGAAGGGAAAAAAAATAAACAAAACAGGGAAGGTACATCCTGGCATCAGGGACACAGAAATAGCACTTTGGGTGGAAAATAAAAAACCCAACACCTCCAGATGCTCCGTGCACATTGATCATGAGATAATCAAAGCCGCTAATATTGATTGCGTAAACACAGCATGACAGGCACGGCTCCAAGTGCTTTAATATGCTAACCCATTTAAAGATGCGTCTCGGATTCAGAAAGTTGAAAATGTGGAGAAATTCAGTGGTAGGAGATGCCTCGCCCTGGGAGGAGGCAGGAGGCTGAGGGTCCAGTCTGAGCTCTGCTTCTAATCTGCTGTGTGACTGTGGGCAAGGCCCTGGCCCTCTCTGGGCCTCAGTTTCCCCGTGTGTCAAGTGCTCACTGATCGCTTTGCAAGCTCCCTTTGGGCCATGCGCGATTCGGTCCAGCGAGTCTGGATTTGCTATACATCATGGTGCCTCCTTTAATTACAAGCTGCACTGGGTTCCAGCTTCCTTTGTTCTTAGTCCCTACTGGGTCTGGGGGGTGGAGGGGGTGCTTCGTGAAGAGGTGGGGGGGAGGAGGAGGAAGGAGAGGAAAGGGGGAGGGGAGATGCTCAGGCGGCCACCCTCTGCCTGGGGACCCGTAGCAGCCTCGTGCGCCTGCAGCGGCCTCAGGGCTCGGGATGCGGGTGCTCTGGGTTGAAAGGGACCTTCAGTGACGGGCGCCCGTGACCCCAAGGCACTCATTCCGCTGAGACAGCCCAATGATTTGTAGCATCTCTGCTGTCACCGTTAGAGCTCTCTTCCTGAGTCTGCACAGCGGGTACCCGCGTATGGGGTGGGCATGTCCTTATTGCCCCCATTTTACAGAGGAGGACAGCAAGGCTTGGGGGGTGAAGCCCCTCACCCAAGGTCACCCCGCAGGAAATGACAGCTTGGGGACCTGAGTCCAGCCCGTCTGGCTGCAGAGCGGGAGTCTCCACCTCCCGCCCTTACCAGACCCAGGAGGGCTCCACGTGGGGAGATGTGCCTACCAGGCAGGCCACGTGGGCCAGGGCAGGGGCAGCGAGGGAAAGGCGCCTCTCTCTCCATCCTCTCTGTCTCCATCTCTCTCTCCATCCATGCCTCTGTTTCTCTTGTCATCCTCTCCATCTTTGTCTCCCTACAACTTTCGCTCTCTCCATCTTGCTTTCTTTGGTGTGTTCCTGTCTCTGTCTCCCCTCTGGGACTGTTTCTCATCTCCGTGTGACTCCCTTCCCCCGTCCCCAAGAAGGGGACCCTCTGAGCCTCGTCCAGGCCTCACAAAGGCCAGAGGCCCCGTCCTAGGGCGGCCTGGGCCCTCGTCACCGGGCACAGCTGGAGGCCCCGGTCTGACCCTGATGCTGCGCCCTCTCTCTCCCGTCTGTCCCTCTGTCTCTGTGTCCACGTGCCCCGGGCTGGCCCACAGCGGCCGAGCTGCACCTACGCGCTGTGCACCGTGCTGCTGTCCCTGGCCGTGCTGCTGGCCGTGGCCGTCACCGGCACCGTGCTCCTCGTGAACCACGCCCGTGCGCCGGGCACGGCGCCCCCACCCATCGTCAGCACCGGGCCAGCCGGTGCCAACAGCGCCCTGGTCACCGTGGACGGGGCCGACGGCTCGCGCCTCAACATCCTCATCGACCCGCGCTGCCCTGACCTCGCCGACGGCTTCGCCCGCCTGGAGGGTGCCCAGGCCTCTGTGCTGCAGGCGCTGAGCCAGCGCCAGCCTGAGCCGCGGCTGGCGGGGAAGCAGGAGCGGGAGCTGCTGGACACCTTGGCCGACCAGCTCCCCCGGCTGCTGGCCCAGGCCGCGGAGCTGCAGGCGGAGTGCGTGGGGCTGCGGAAGGGGCACGGCACGCTGGGCCAGGGGCTCAGCGCCCTGCAGAGCGAGCAGGGCCGCTTCATCCAGGTAAAGGGTGGGCTCCGCGCCTCGGGGGCCGGGCGGGGGTGGCGGGAGTCAGGGGCACGCCGGCCCCGCTGGGTGCCTGAGGCCCGCGGCGTCACTGCATCCCCACGTGCCCCGGGGCCAGGGGCCGTGGCCGTTCCCGTCTGCGGAGCGGCAGATGAGGCTCAGGCAGGTGAGAGTGTCACCCGAGGCCACACAGCTGGCGTGGCCAGGACTCAAACCTTTACCTGAACGCCCTCCTGGTGGCCTGGGTGTTTGTGTAGCATCCATGGCACCCAACGGTCGAGTCAAATCCAGGGCTGGAGGGGCTTCCCAGGCGCTCCGGTGCGGGTGAGACTCGGGCAAGGCAGGACGTGGCCTCCATCGGGCTAATGGAGGTTCAAGGTCATGTGGCTGGTCAGTGGCCACGTTGTGCCACGTGGCCAGAGAGGACTGCACCCCCTCCCCCCGTTCACTGCCATTTGACGCCCACAGCTTTCCAGGGAAGGAGGGACCAGTTGAGGAGCTCAGATAGACCCGTTGACTGTCCTCACCACCTCCACCCCACCCCCGCGTCCGCCCCCTCCCAGAGCCGAGCCAGGTCCCAGCAAGCACCAGGCAGATCTGGGTGAAGCGTTTCCAGCATTGACCACGCCTGGTGCACCAGCAAGAACTTTCCCCTTCATAGGATCGGAGATTCAGGATCATCTCATTGGCCCTCTGCCATTTTCCAGAAGAGAAAACTGAGGCCCAGAGTGGGGCAGTGATTGGTCCAGAGTCAGGCCTGGCATCTGGCCTCTGGAGCACTGCGCAGCCTCCAGCCCTGTACCCCATGCCCCCCATGACTTAGGTCCTTAGGGACTGGGAGGCGAGCCCCACCACTGCCATCGGTCCCAGCCCCTTCCAGACACCCGAGATGACCAGGCATTCGGTCACCCAACAGCTCAAGAGCAATGGGCCTTTTCCCTCCCTCTGAAGGCTGCCTCTGGAGGAATTACGTCTTCCTCATCCTATCTGGGTGACTGATGGGAAGGCGGCTTCCCCACCCTTGGGTGGGGTGCTCAGCTGCCCTCCTGCTGCACCCCCTCCATCTGCAACATCCCCGCCCTCCTCAGCAGGGCTCGGGGAGACCTCCAGACGTCTGGAGGGCTCTGGGTGCCCCACCCCACCCTCCACATGGCTCAGCCCCTGGTCAGCCAGGCCCGCCCACAAACGCTCCCCCTTAGGGCAGGGGTGGAGGATTGGGGGGGAGGGGCCCGGGGTCTCCCACCCGCCCACCTGTGCGGAGGCCTAGAGCTGTTCCTGTGAGACTAACAGCTCTTCTGGGATCCAGCGGTGCCTTGGCTCACCTGATATATTTACTTCTCACAAGAATGTTTAATTTGACTCATCTCCCACAGACTCTAGGTGATTTCAGAGACCATGTGTCTTGCAGAGTTAGGTCACCATACCTCCTAGTTCCCCTTCTACAAGCTCCCCAGACCCTTAGCTGATCAGCCCAGACCCAGGTCTTTCAAAGCAATGCCCAGAGTCTCCAGAGCTGCTTGTTAAAAGGTACGTCCCTAGACCACACCCCCAAGCCCCGCCAGGGTCCCAACAGTTCAACAAGCACCCACCCGGGTGACACATGCGCACGGATGTCGGAGGCCCGCTGGCCCGGGAGCGGAAGAGCTGAGAGGCTCTGTCCTCGCGATTGGAGTCAGCACAGTGAAGGCTCCACCAAGTACCTGCTGTGGGACCTTGGGCATGTCAGGTGCCCTCCCTGGGCTGGGCCTCCTCACCTGTAACACAGGGACAGCACAGTCCATACCTGATAGGATGCTGGAGCTCGTGGCTGTACAGGGTTCGGCTGGCGTACGGCACGTGGCGAGGGGCTGTCTGCACACAGCACCTCTTTTATTATGATGGTGGAAATTGTTGGTAAACTGGAGTTTCAGCCCATCAGGGACCGCCACTGAAAATCTGTTTTGGGGTCCACACCGGGTGTTAATAAGCACGGTGTAGCACAATAGCCCTAGGAGGTGGGGGTCGTTACCCCATTCTACGGAGTGACAGACTGATGCTTGGCGTGGTGAACTGCTTTGTTTAAACTCAAACAACTGAGAAGTGGTGGAAGCAGCAACTCCGATTTCACTGCCTCTAAAAGCTGCCAATTCCTCTTTAACGCATCTGTGCGGCTCAGCGAGCAGGGACTGACTTTCCCCATTAATTCGGGGCATGTTTATGTGTACATTTTCAACTTTAATCATTTGCTGGTTTAAACTGAGGTCTTCCTTGCCCGTTAGCAAGAGCCAGCCGTGCCTGAGTTTCTCGAGCGTGTCTGCATTGTCACAGAAGAATGGGCAGTACTGATTCGACTTAACCAATGCGCCCGGTGATCTTTGCTGCCCACACCCTGCACGGTGGCCCCCCGGCCCTGCTCCCTGGGGCGGCCTGCATCCCTCGGCAGGGCTCCCCCGACAGGGCCTGTCTACTGGACTCTGCAATAGAGCCCAGGGAGAAACCCAGCACCCTGGCCCTACGCTCTCTCCGCCCCTCTCAGAGCCTCTCCCCAAGGCCTCAGCCCCACTGAATCATCTGCTCAGTAGAGGAGAAACTGACAGGGCAACTAAAAGCTTTGCAGGGCCTCTGCTTCCAGACAAGCCGAGAATCATATTTTGTAAACTGCCGGCACTGTATATTTCTGCTCTCCTTCTTCCAATGAGCTATTATTATCTGGCAAGTGACAGATTCAGTGTGTAAAGACCCAGCATGCTTCCACGCTCGCTGGCTGCAGTCTGCCCGTGACCCTGTCTCTCCTCCTCGTGGTCCCAGAGCTTTCCTTTCCTGCCAGGCAGCCCGGGGGACCTCTCCTTCTGGGCCTCAGTTTCCCCATTTGTCAACAAGCGGATGACGCCTCAAGCCCTCCCATCCTGGCAGCAGTGTTGGGGGCAGGTGAAGGGGTGGACACCAGAGGGCCCCGGAAAGTCAAGGCCATGGAGCATGGGTGGGAGTGCAGTCCCCAGGGCCTCACCTGTCCGGTGCAGAGCCATCACCCGTGCCTTCACAGCCTCGCTGGGGGGTCAGAAGAGACGTTGGGTGAAGGTGTTTTGTACCCTGGAAGGTGCCTTGCAGTGACGTGGGCACCCAGGTACTGAGTACTGAGTGCCTGCTGTGGGCCCCACGCTCTGTGGATACCCCGCACGTTGTCACTGGTCCCCACAGCACTGGGGCCAGAGAGGCCAGGTTAGCCCCGTTTTGAGGCTTGCTTAATCGCTCACCCGCAGCTGTGTGGCCGGCCAGTGGGTGAGTTGGGGTTTTGAACATCAGGGTCTCCTCACTTGGGCTGAAGGCACAGAAATGGATGAAGAACAGGGCCTGGGGGCAGCGGAGGCACAGGTGTCTGCTGAAGCCACTCTGTCTCCTCCCACCTGAGCCCCTGCCCTCTGAGCACTGGGCAGTGCATCCGAGACAGCCTCGGATGGGGGCCAGAGTAGGGCAGGGGCTGCCATCCCACCAGGAGCCCACCTCCACCTTTGGGACGGCTGTGTGCCCACCAAAGCCCCTGCCACCCTGGCGCTCCACCCACCGCTGTGCTCCACCCTCCCGGAGCCCCACCCACCCGGAGCTCCACCCTCCCGGAGCTCCACCCTCCCGGAGCTCCACAGAACCCTGTTCTCTGCAGCTTCTCTCCGAGAGCCAAGGCCACATGGCTCACCTAGTGAACTCCGTCACTGATGTCCTGGACGCCTTGCAGAGGGACCGAGGGCTGGGCCGGCCCCACGTCAAGGCTGACCTTCAGAGGGCACCTGCCAGGGGATCGCGGCCCCGGAGCTGCGCCACCGGTGAGTGGGGTGGGGCTGCCTTCCTTGGGTGACCTGGGTACCCAGGTTCGTCCCCACATTGTCCCCAACCTGCCCCACTAACAAGGAAACACTGCTGCTGTTTGCCGAGGACTTCCTGCTGCTGGGCAGCACTGAGCGCCCTACCTACACCCTCCTGTTGACCCCTCTCCCAGCCTGATGAGGCGGAGCTCATTGTACCCATTTTCCAGATGAGGAAAGTGAGGCTCAGAGAGGGTGCTCAGTCACCAGGTTCACCCAGGGAGAGGCAGAACCACGGTCTGACCCCAAGGCCCGTGCTCCGGAGCCCACTTGACATTGCTGGATGGACAGACAAGTCGGAGAGACCCGGGGACGGCACGGGGGCGCCGTGACGGGGGGACACGGGTGCCAGGCCCAGTGCCCTGACGGCTTTCCTGTCTCAGGCTCTCGGCCACGCGACTGTCTGGACGTCCTCCTGAGTGGACAGCAGGAGGACGGCGTTTACTCTGTCTTCCCCACGCACGACCCCGCCGGCTTCCAGGTCTACTGTGACATGCGCACTGACGGCGGTGGCTGGACGGTGAGTCTCCGGGGCTGTGTGGTCAGCTCGGCCAGGCCCCGCTTCCTTTGGGCCCCGCAGATGGTCAGGGCGGACCCCGGGGTTGACCCAGGAGGCTGTGCACGTGAACCCGGGGCGCTCTGAGAGGCTTCTCAGCCAGCCTTCTGCCTTTGGCCTGGCCCTGCCCGGGTGCTCCCGGCTACGCGAACTGGCCCAGAGCCTCACCGAAGATCTCCACGTCCGGAGAAGCTTGCACGGGGCCAGTGGAGGTCGTGTGCTGACCCTTGGGGGCCCATTCGGGCGGAGGTCTGACCACGGAGCCGCCTTCCACTCCCTGAGGCTGGAGCCTCCACCCGCTCCCCGAGCAGCTGTGCGGGGGGTGCTAGGGTTGGGTCCTGGAATGAGCTGTTGCTAATGTGAGTTCAAGGGCTGACTTTTTCTGTTATTCAGTAGATGGTGCGTGTGCGGGAGATAAAAGGGGTAGCACAGCTACTGCGAGCATAGACCCTGGTGGTCTCCTGGCAAGGAGCCGTCGTGATTTCCTTGGCCTTCTGGTTCCTGCCGGGGAGGAAAGTGGCAGCAATGGAAAGGCAGGGGTGAGACAGCCGTAGGTGGCCCTGAGACCTCCCCGGTGCCAGGAGAGAGGGGTGGAGGTGGCGGGGCAGAGGCCCTGGCTTGAAGACCTAGGGGTCTCCAGAGCTGCCAGCTGGGGAGCCCCTTCTAGAGCAGGGTCGGCCCACTGGTCTCCCACGGTCTCGGTCGCAATTGCTCAACTCTGCCTTCGCGGGGTGGGGGGGGAACGTAGCCACAAAGCGAAAATGCCTGGGGGCTGCATGGTGGCATGCAAGGGTGAGGGTGACCTCGTTAACCGTGGAAGCAGGAGGCGAGACGGGGAGGCCCGAGCGAGGCGGGTGGGCAGGGGGCAAGCAGATGCTCTCGGGGGGCAGAGCCTGCTGTTAGGAGCTGGTGGGAGAGCAGCCGAGAATCCCCCGAGGACCCCGAGACAGACATACCTCTAAGCCTCTCTTCAAGCTCCAGAGGAGAGAGTTTGAGTGTACTGGATTCACGTTCTGGGCCTAAGAGCGCTTTTGTTTTCCTAACTCGGAACATCTGAATTATGGCCTTTGTGTCTGGGAACCCCTCGGCGGGCGGAACAGCTCCAACGCACCAGCCAGAGCCCAGAAAGCAGAGTTAAGGGTCAGCACAGGCTAAATGAAACACCAAGACGCCGGCCTGGGCCGTGCATCTTCCACTCCAGTGCACTTGAAATCAATCTCCTGGGGGGGTCAATCAGGATTGGGGCCGGGAGGCGGGTACTTCCTTGGGCCCGGGCTTCGGGGGCGATTAGAGGGGAGTCTGTGAGGTGCGTCGGCCTGCACAGCCCTCCCTCTCAGACATCTGGATCGGCTGGCCTGGAAGAAAGGCGATTCTCAGATGAGAAGCGCTTGCGAGGCCGATAGACGTTAATATCCATTTGGGATTCCGTCAAAAGCAATCTTGTCCCAGATACCTCTGGGCGCCTGTCAGGCTTACCTCCCTGCCACACGGAATCGCTCGGAAACTCAATTGTTTGGGAGGGAGCTGGCCGCCGCCTTTCCGGACCCCGATACCATCCATCTTCATTAGGCTCCGCGTCCAAACTGCCGGGCCTCAAGTGCCAACAGCGGCCGACAGGATGCCTGGGGCCGGACACGTCAAGCGGAGCCTGCTTCCCGGAGAGCCGGCCGCGCCTGGGCGAGGATACGGCTCAGCACCCCTGCCCCCTTAGGGATGCTTTACAGTTTATATACCACGGCCCTGCCTGGCACCGTGTCAGCCCTCCTCCAGCCCCTGGAGGCCAGCGGGGCAGCCTCAGAGAGGGCAAGAGGTTTGTTCAAGGCCACCCAGCAAATAAGCAGCCCAGCCTCACGCAAGTCCGTGGAACTGACTGTCACAAGGTGTCACTTGTCAATTCATGGACTCAACCACAGGGCGCCAACCACAGGCCAGAAGGTTCCGCAGCCAGCTGCCGGCCTGGCAGCGAGCCGGGCGAATCAGCTGACTTGTGTGAGGGCTGTGGAGCCCCTCGCGCCACCTGGGCTTACCAGAGAGGCTTCTGCACCCGGAGTTTGGAGCTCTGGCGGGGTGAGGCAAGACGGTGTTCCAGGCAAAGGGAACTCGTGCGGGGTCAGCGGGGAGGTGGCAGGGCTTCTTCTGGGACCGCGGTGGCTCCGTTCCGCTGGTGTATGGCGCTCGCGGGGCCAGGGCCAGGTGGAGAGGCAGGCCGGGTCTGGGTCGAGTGGCTTCTGCAGGTGCCATAGGAATCGGGCTTTTCCCTGGGGGGCAGAGTGGGCCCCTGCCACCCTCAGAACTTCCCCACGGAGGGAGTGACCCAGAAACGTGGGGCTGAGGGGTGCAGGGGGCGCGTGAGTTCCTCGGGCCCTGAACCTTTGCTGAGGGCGTGGGAGTCGCCACGTGGGAATGAGGTCGGGGACAGTTGGACACACGCCTCAAGGTGGCCTTTCCGCTGATGTGGCCACCGGCCCTGGCTGAGCCCCAGCCCCGCTCGACACTCACCAACGACCCCAGTGACCCAGGCCACAGAGGGTCACGCTGATCAGCAAGGCCACTCCTGAACCTAAGACATACACCCAACCCCACCCCTGCCCCAGAAAAGAAGGGGGAAGCCAGGAAGGAAAGGCCCCTGCTGACCTGTGACCCTGGGCAAGGGGCCCAGCTTGTCATCTGGTGGCCACTGTGGCTCAGGGGTCCGCAGGGTCCTTGCACACCATCTGTGCTGCCTAAATACTTGCCGGACAGGTGACTGCTGGCATCTTCTGGCCGCGTAACTTCACCTTTCGGATCCTCACTTTTCTCATCTGTTAAATGGGTTAATGTCGCGCTCTTCATGCTGGGAACACAGTCAGAATCCTCCACAAGGTGCTCAGCTGTAGGGAAGGAGCAGGGGGAGGGGGAAGGGACAGCAGGGGTCCGCGTGAGCCTTGGGGATTCCCTGCCAACAGAGGAATCTGGCTCCGCCCTGCAGGACCTTACCGTCAGCAGTGTTTTGAAAGGGGAAGAAGATTCGTAAAAACAGAGGCCAAATTTCCTCATTTGGAAGGTGATGCCTGGGACGACGCAGCCGTCTCCAGTTCATCTCCCCGGCCCCGTGAGGCTGGAAAGATCGCGTCCCCTCTCCCTCTTGGGCCGTCCCCTTCCTCGTCCAGCCAGTGGGGTGGCCCTTGTATGTCACGTGGCCGCCTTGCAGGGCCTAGGGAACAGGGTGACCGTGCCCAGGGCCCCGTGTGTGTTTTATGGTTGGAAGGAGGGTCCAGCCCGGCATCAGCAGACTGGGTCCCCTGCTGTCCGGCCCCTCGGGCCCGAGCCACAGCCTTGTCCCCACCAAGACCCGCCTCCGCTGTGCGCCAAACCGGGCTGACTGTCAAGCCCTCATCTCTGCATAATCGCCAGCCGGGGTCCCAGAAATCGGGTCCAGTGCAGCATCTCCTGCAGCGGGGACCTGCGGTAGGATTGATTCTGCTCTGCGCCCCCGTGAGGATCCACAGCAGAGCCAGCTTCCCCCAGCGCCGTGAGCCGAGTGGTCTGAACCCGCGTTCTCTGCCAGGCGTTTTACGGCCTTGCGGGGCCGGCCGGCTCAGATAGGCCTCTAATTGGCTCCACTGCGAGAGAAACCCTCCCCTCCCAGCGTGCCCCGTTCTCGCCCTACCTGAGCTCCCCAGGTGGGAGGAAAATCCTTCTCTCATCAAAGAAGCCGCCACCTGAGCAGGGCCCAGCCCAGCGGGGGGTCAGGCTCCGGAGAGATGAAAAGCTCCCCAGCCCCGGCCAGCGTGCTCCGGGATGCACTGGGGAGGCCGGGTAGCAGGACTTGGGAGTCCTCCAGGGGTGCCGCCTCCTCCCCGTGTCCCACAGGCTGTGGTGGCAGGAGGACCTGCCGTGACGTCGGTGCCCCAGGCTGTTGTCGGGCTCCGAACTGCTCTGGGGAGTCCTCGGAGCCCTGCACACGCTAACGGTGACCACGGCGACAGGTGACAACACCCCTCCTGTCCTTGACCCATTAGGTCGGAGAAAACCTGCCTCTGTCCAGAGCAATTTGGAGTTCTCAGACTCTGAACGGAGACGGGGTGATGCACGTGGAGCTGGGCCCGGTGCCTCAGCGTCTGATAAATGGCAGCTCTGAGCGGTGTTTGCCAGGAGCCGGCAGGCACCGACTGCCAAGCCTGGGAAACGTGGCAGGGAGCCAGGCCCAGGGGTACCACTTGCAGTCGAAAACAAGGAGTGGGCCCATTTCCTTCTGGGCTTGGCAGCTGGTTCTGAAGGGGAGGGAAGTTCGACCTACTGTGCTCCGTCCCCCCCACCCCCACCGAGCGAACACCTTTGCCTTCACTGCGTCTTTGCCGTGATCCTGCAGGGGTCACCAGGGCATGGCTGGTGGGGCCTTTTTACAGAGAGGGAAACTAAGGCTCAGAAAGGGTCCGTGACTTGTGCGAGGTCACACAGCCCAGGAGACGCAGAGCCAGGATTTAAGCTCAGCTCGGCCTTAGTCCAGAAAGAGTGCTCCTGCCGCGAGCCCAGGCAGCGGGGCTGGGGTGGGCGTGCTACCCAGAGGTGTCCAGAAAGGATTTGAGGGGTGACTGTCTCCCGGGAAAGTGGGCAGAGTCTCCCCAGGGGCCGCCTTGGAAGGGCCGCATTGGCTCGCCTGTCCGAGTTCTTTGCTCTTTAGAGACCAGAATCCGCCACTACCACAGCCCGCCACCCCTCCTCACGGAATCGCCTGCTCGGGAGGCCTGGGGAGCTGGTGGACGCAGCAGCTGCGTTCTGCCTGTAATTGGTTTCTGCAGCAGCTTCATCAGAGTTGGAAAATCTCAGATGCTGCCTCGTGGGGACCCTTCTCAGGCGGCAGAGACACGCCCTCCCTATCTCGTAGCGTTTGGACCCACCCCGCCTCTATCTCTTGCGCCTCAGCTCTTCTGAGCACCTGCCAAGACCCTGCTCGATCTGCAGTTCAGCTGGGCATCTCCTCCTCCAGGAAGCCCTCTAGGAACACCCTCCCAACCACCCCAGCAGGTGACACATCCTCCTCTGAGCTCCCAACAAATGTAACAACAGTTGTTACCCTTATGGAATGCCCCATATCAACCAGCACATTTATCCTTGTGGGTTGGAGCTGTTATAATTCCCGTTTTACAGATGAGGAAACAGAAGCTCGAGGATTCAAAGAACATGCAGGTTGGGAGCTGCTCTGCCCTGAGACTGCTGGCTTGTGCACCCGTCTCTCCGGGGCTGTGAACTTGCTGAGGTCCAGAGTCCCCCATGCGTCCGGTACACCATATGGGGTCTGGAGCAGCAAGCCTCTCATTTTGCAGAGGAGAGAAGCCAGGACTTAGATGCTCGTCACTGCCTGTTGGCTGGAGTCTGGCTAGCGCTTGAGTCTCCCGAGTGCCAGCCCAGGGCATTTCTTGGAGCCGGTCTGGCTCAGCTATAATAAGGACCACGGGGGCTCCTGGGCGTAAGGGAGCAATGCCCACCCGCTCAGCCGTGGGGCACCCCTCGGCTGCCCTCAGTCTTTGTGTACCGTCAGTCTCTCCTCTTCCGGTCTCAGCGGGCCCCCACCTTGAGGCACCCCCATTCTGCAGAGGTCGCCCCACCTCTCCAAACCTTGGTCTTCTCATCTGCCAAATGAGGGCGCGGACCGCTCCCTCCCAGGCTGTGACTGTCCTGGAAGGCCCTGCGGTGACCACAGGGCCGGGCCCCGACCCTCGGGAAGCCTCCACACTCTGGGCCGCGTGGCAAACAAGCAGCAGGTCGGACAGGGCCCGTCTGAGGAAGGGGCCCCGGCGGAGACCAGACCTGCAGAGCACGAGACAGGGCCCGGGAGCCCGTCTGACACACACGGGAGAGTCAGCCGCTCTGCTTATCCCCCTCCCTCCTGCCGCCCCAAGTGCAGCGGCTCCTTCCTTTGAAACCGCCCGGCACCATCTGCAGGACCGTGTGGGCCCAGCCCGCCCCTGGCAGAGCCTCGCTAAGCGGCACTTGGAAGACGCCGGGCAGCAGGCTTCTGAGAATCTGCACCAAGAAAACGCACCCCGTCTGTCTTCCCACTCGTGGCACCTGCCCAAGAGGCCGCAGAAGCGTTGCTACATCAATCACTTTGCAGCCGGAACCCTAGGGAGAAGGCCCCAGGAGCCAGACTGATGAATGCGTTAGCCCTAAAATTAATAGTTTGCTTCCCCACCTTTCCCCCACTTTTTGCAGAAGTGGGGAGTCCTGTTCTGTGGCCAGGGTGGGGGAGGGGAACAATCCTTTACTCACTTCCCTCTTCTTATCTTCTTGGCTGGCTGATCCTTGCTCTGTAACTGAAGGCCTTCTTGTTGGTGACATCCTGCCATCCGGCGTCCCCTGAAGTCCAGCTGGTTTCCAGAAATCTGAAGCCACAGCTGCAGTTCACCCTGAGCCTCTGAATCAGAGGAAACATACATACTCCTGGGAGCCTTGCAGGACCCGTGGATGACCCGTACCCTGTGCTCACCTGGAACACGCTTCTGCTGGCCACGATGCACAGTGGTCGGCTCGAGGGCAAGGCCAGGGTCTCGAGTCTGAGATGCCAGCCAGTTCCCGGCACGCCCGGTCACTCAGCGTTTGAACCAAGGAATCAGGGCAGCCCGTGGCAAAGGCCGGCGACCTCAAACTGTGGGTCGTGCTCCGTTGGCAGGTGGAGAAATCAATTTAATGGGCTGTGATCAACATTATTTTTTAAATCAAATAGAGTGGAATAGAACAGAACAGGATAGAAGACATTAGTGCCTATTCATCTTGAAAGCAAATATCCTTTCGGGAGGCTTTTGTTTCAGATACAAACAGCTGTGAGTGTATGTGTCTTGATGTAAACTGCATTTCCCTGGATCACGGTCCAAAAGTCTAAAAGCCACTTCTGTGGAGCCGCGGCATGGATGTGTCTTCAAGGGGTGGTCCATGCTTCGTCACCACTCGGGGTAAAGCGCCCGTGTTAGCAAACGATGCTGTGGCCTCTGAGCTGCTGCGGACTCGAGCCATCTCGTCGGGAGGTCTGCCACTTCCAGCTGACTGCAGATACCTTCCCAGCCGGAGGAGAAAGGCAGGGAGGCCCAGGTGGCCTTGAACGTGTGCTCATCCCCTCTGAGCATGCACCCAGACCGAGCCCCAGCAGGGGCCCCGCCCGTTACTGGCACCCAGCCCCGGAGGGCAGAGGGGCCGAGGGGCCGAGGACGGCAGCTTAGAGGTCAGCTCTTGGCTTGAGAGGCCTGGCAAGGAGGCAAGGGGGCAGGCTTGGGAAGCCCTGGCCGGTGACAAATGAGAGCGTGGACGTGGGGGGTAGGACACTGGCCTCCGGGTGTCCAGCCTGGCCTCAGGCTGAGGTGCGGGTCAGACTGCCTACTCCCGGCCGCCGGACTTCTGGCCAGTTTCCGAGCTTCTGTCGCCTGTCACAAGGCGGGGGCCCAAGGGGACACAGAACCAGCCTCCCAGGGCTGGGGTGAGAACGTGCGTGTTGCCGGGCGGGGAAGACTTACCCCGGGCATCTGTTGCGGTCAGCTCTTAACCCCAGCCGCTCTTGGACACCCTGCCCGTCCGTCCCCATTTCTGGGGTTCGGGTCCAGCCCCTGCCTGGAAGCATGGTAACCCCACTTCTACTTCATAATGGCGAGAACAGGAACAACAATAACGACGGCATTACCACTACCAGCCGCTCGGTAATTTATCCTCGCTGAGGTCCCGGGAGGTGGGCTGATGAGCGGGCGAGGAGAGCGTGGCCCGGGGCGCGGGGCTGCCGAGGGAGGAGTGACTTTCCCAGGCCACACCTTGGGAGATGCAGGGCCCAGGACCCGGCCCTTCCTCAGGGCCACCCTGGACTCCTTCCCAGATGCCGGCCCCGCTGGCCGCACGCCGTTCGCCAGACCAGTCCTACTTCCCGCCTGGGTGGGGGTCCCCTGAGCCAGGCCTCTCCCCATGTTCCTCTGCCCCGAGGCCCCTGACTCGGTCTCCCCACCCTGCTCCTGACATGGAGATGCTCAGTGGAACAGTTGAGCGAATGAACGAGGCTTGGGGACGTGCCCTGGGACAGGAGGCTCGGGAGGAGAAGGGCCTCCAAGTCTGGAAGGAGGGGCTGGGTGTGGCCTGGGGCAGGGGCCGAGGGAGGCGGGAGGAAGGGTGGCCCTGGCCGGCCTGTGTGCCGAGGCTGTGGGTCTCCTTGGCTGGTGTGGACTGAGCCTCTACGGTGTGCCGGGCCCCGAGCTTACTCTCGGTGGGTCACCAATGGGGGAGGTGCTGCCGGGGTCCCCATTTTACAGATGTGGAAACTGAGGCTCAGGGAGGTCGGGTAACTGGCCGGTGCCGTAAGGGGCAGAGCCCGAGCTCTAGAGCCCAGGTTTGTAACCACTGACCCCCCCACGCCCCCTCCCCGGCCCCTCCAGCCCCCCTCTCCCCCGCCTCCTCCTGCAGAAACAGGCTCCACTGTCCAATGCCTTCTCGGGGGAGCATCTGCGCTTCTGGCGGGATCAGGCCTTTCAAGGGGCGCGTGTTCAGGGTCCCGATCTGCAGCCATCAATACCACGCTCCGCGGGCTCTCAGATCTCCAAGCCTGATCGAATTTCCTTCTGCGCCCGTCCCTTCTGAGGCCTTTCACGTGTCAGGGCTGGGCCAGGTTGCAGGTAGCGGAACAAGAAAAAAAGGGTGTCACCTCCCTCCCGCCACCTGAGGTCAGAGCTGCCCAAGCGCGATGAGGGGTGGGTCCCCGCGGACAGCTGCGGAGCTGCGGGCAGACGCAGCTCCCAGCGGCTGAAACCAGGCTGCTTAGGGATGAAACCCAGATCTCTAACACGTCCGCCGCGGGCGCGGATGGGGGTGCTGGGGGGCGGATGCTGCCTCCCTCTGCAAATGAGCAAGAAAAAGGCTTGTTAGATAGAAAGAGTTGGGGGGCGGCGGGGGGGCGGCGAGCTGGGAACAGGATCGTCAGCGGATCTTGTACAGATTCAAGGCAGCTCTGGCCTGGACCAGCGTGGTACTTATTTCAAAGCAATTTAACCGATGGGATTCCCGACTCCCAAATCAAGAATGTTATTGAAATGAAGCACAGAGGCAGCTGGGCTACTTGTCAGCACCCGAGGCACCCCCCCTGCTGGCTGTGGACTCCTGGGCCTCCCCTGAGAGGTGGCCGGGGCTCTGCTTTCCCAAGCCCCGTGCATCCAGGCTCTTTAGAAGGGGGGAAGTGCAGCGCGTGACTGCAGCAGGAGCCTATGGAGAGTCAGAGCTCTGGCGGCCAGGCCTGGGGTGTGTGTGTGTGTGTGTGTGTGTGTGTGTGTGTGTGTGTGTGTGTGTGATCGGGTTTTAAAAACTTGAGAATGGGGTTTTGCTCAGTTTTGTTTTGACCTGGGAAAAGATATAGGGACCCTTGCTCACCCCCTTATTATTTGACCAGTGATGAAACTGAAGCCCCAGCAGGGATGGGACCCGTCCAGGGTCCCACAGTGTGGCGGCAGAGGTGGGCCTGGGAGCGAGGCTTCCTCCACTGCACCCCAGTCCACCCCAGTTCCTTCTTGAGGGGACGTTTCAGGGCCTGGGGGCATTCGGTCAGTCCCCCCCTCGGGCCACCACGAGACTCCCGAGTCCCCGCCCTGCTCCGGGGCCCCGTGGGAGCTGTTGAGGGAAATGGAGGCCCAGCCCCTGCTGTCCCCAAGCAGGCAGGTGAAGGGAGAGTGTGGGGCGGGAGGACACACGTGGGGTCCTGGGAAGGTGGGAGCTAGCTCTCCATCCCCCTCCTCGCTTCGCAGGTGTTTCAGCGCCGGCAGGACGGCTCCGTGAACTTCTTCAGAGGCTGGGAGGCGTACCGGGATGGCTTCGGCAAGCTCACGGGCGAGCACTGGCTAGGTGAGACTCCTGAGGCCCCGCCCGCGGGGTGGCCTGCCCTCTCCCTGTGCACCACACCCTGTCACATCCGAGCCCCCTCCTCACGTGGATGCCGTCCGGGTCTCCCCGGTGCTACGTGCAGAGGGGATCGGTGCGTCCAGTGTGAAGGAGCTCCGCGAGCACGAAACCAAAGGCGGTTCGCTCGCGGCGGGGGGGCGGGGGGGGTGTCCCGCAGAGATGTGCGCTTTTCCTGCCGGGGACGCCCTGGGACCTGGTCGCTGTCCTGGATCAGGCAGCTGTGGCCAGAGCAAGGGCACTGTTCCAGGTGCTGGAGGACCAGGGCGACCCCAGTGCCGCCCTGCGCTTGGGGCTCAGCACTGCCCGGTGCCGTGTTCTGGACACCGAGGGCGCATCTCCCGAAAGAGCGGCCAGTCGGTGCTCCTGGGCGCAGCTCCCACGGTCCCGGGGCTGGCACGCATTCCTTGCCCGGCACAAAGTAAGGGCTCAATGAGCTGATGTTAATATTATTACTATCACTATTATTTACTTACTATTTATCTTTAAATTCACTTGGTATTTTTAAATGTAAATATCTCACATAATTTCATTCTAAAGAATCACATCCATAAACATCGCAGGTCGGAGGTCATGTATATATTTGGGAGGAAGCTGTGGCCTGAGGTCAGGTTTGGGGTTTTTTTGGTTTGTTGGAAATATAATTCACTATTTTAAAGGGCACAATTCAGTGGTTTTTATTATCATTATTTTTTTTCTCTTTTGGCCACGCTGCGCGGCATGTGGGATCTTAGTTCCGCAACCAGGAATGCCCCCTGCATTGGAAGCGCGGAGTCTTAACCACTGGACTGCCAGAGAGGTCCCACTGGTTTTTAGTATATTCACAGAATTGTGCAACCGTTACCACTATCTAATTCCAGAACATTTTCTCCACCCACAAAAGAAACCCTGTGCCACTTTAGCAGTCCTCTCCCATTTATATATATATATTTTTTTTTAAATTTTTTTATTTTTTATTTATTTTGTGTGTGTGCGGTACGCGGGCCTCTCACCGCTGTTGCCTCTCCCGTTGCGGAGCACAGGCTCCGGACGCGCAGGCTCAGCGGCCACGGCTCACGGGCCCAGCCGCTCCGCGGCACGTGGGATCCTCCCGGACCGGGGCACGAACCCGCGTCCCCTGCATCGGCAGGCGGACTCCCAACCACTGCGCCACCAGGGAAGCCCCTCCCATTTATATTTTTAACATAAAATAAAGACGTCATTGGAGCCACGTGCCCCCCGCCCCCCACCCCAGCATCTTTTGAATGACCTTGAACACCTCACGGCATACCTGTCCCCTTTCAGCTTTCTTGGGCACGGATTTCGGGAATCTTCCCCAGCCGGGCAGGAGGGGAGGAGGGGAGAGCAATGTGGAGGCGTGTGGCTGGCCGGGAGCGCTAACCAGGGGGCGCTGGGTGCCAAGGTCTGGGCTCCAGGTGGGGGTCAGGAGGGTCCCAGGTAACCCAGCAGAAGGTGGGTCCCAGGGGCGGGGGCCAGGTGCGTGCCCACTCTCCTGTGCACAGAGGCACCTGCTTTGCACTGTCATTTGCTTAATGTCTATCTCCCTCCCACCTGGAGTCCATGAGAGGGTCAGGACCCTCTCTGCCCTGACCTCCACTGTGTCCCCAGTGCCCAGGCGAGCACCGGCCACAGGAAAGGCCAGACACCCCAAGATGGACCTCATGACCTCAGCCCCTACGTACCGCACTCCTGCTGTGCGCTCAGCCCATTTTATATACATCAGCCCTGACACCGCATGCCCACACAAGGGGGATGGAACTGCTGCGTCCTCTCCTTTTAGGGATGAAGATACTGAGGCCCAGAGAGGTGGCAAGTAACCCAAGTCATAGGCTGGCGTGTGTGTGTGCGTGTGTGTGTGTGTGTGTGTGTGTGTGCACGCGCACGAGTCCGGGTCGGGGAAGCCTGAGCAGGATTCACGCGCTGGAGTCCATCCAAGCTCTGGACCATACTCTGAACTGAGTGAATGAAAGCAGGGCAGGATAGGGGTCAGGGGAGAGAAGCTTCCAGGTGGGGAGTCCCTTCCCCGTCCCCTACACCCAGGTGAGTGTATGAAGACAGGGAGAAGCTGGCCAGGTGGGGACCCTGTTCCTGTAGCACCACCCACCCCCTTGGAGCACCACTGGTGCCTCTGCAGCTCCTGGCATCTTAATTGAAATCTGTCGGCAGCCACCGGGTGTGGGAGAAGCATTTAAGCAGGGCCTTGATTAGCTCCTGACAGACAGGGAGCCCTGACGAGAATGTCAACTTGAGCCCAGCCCTCGACTGCCCTGTGCTGTTCCCTGCCTCTGCTTTTCCACACTCTCCTGTCACCTTCTCATCGCATGTTTTGTCTTTTCCTATTGAGTTATGGGAGCTCTTTATATATTAAGGTTCTTGATTCTTTGTCAGATACATACACATGATACATAGTTACTCCTGGTCATTTGTCTTTCAGCTTTTTTTTTTTTTTTTTTTTGGTAACATTATTGCTTATTTCCTAGAAGTTTTCCATTTTTATGTAGTCAATTCTGCTAGTCTTTTCCTTCATATCTTCTGAGGTTTAGGCCCTGCTTTCCCCTCCTAGTTTTATACCAATAAAAATTTTTAAGATAGGAGTATTTTTAAAATGCTTTTTCAGTGTTAGGTGGTAGGTTCAGGTCTTTAATGCAGCTGGGAGCTCATTGGGGTGGTGACCGGCATCTCAGATTCTTCCACCAGGGTCTCCCTCCCCGCTGTCTGTGATCTGAACTCTGACAGGTGATGGGGTTGGGTCTTGGCTCACCCCCAGGCCTGTGAGCACCCTGGCAGATCAACAAGGGCTGGAGAAACCCAGAGAGTAAAGACTGAGGGAGGGAGAGGCAGGGAGGGAGGCGGCCTTCAGGGGAAGAAGGGTAGAGGCGAGGGGGACCACATCCCAGAGGAACCCGGCCCTCCCTCGGGGCACCCCCATGGGCCCTGGGACTGCGCATGGAGCCCTGATTCGCCGGAAGAGTGGGGTGTTAATCATGGGCACCAGCGACCACTGAGTGGTGGGGGAGCGGAATCTTCCGGCAACCCCGCTGGGCTGCTCTCCCTCTTGCCCTGTTCCTGGGTCAGATTATTTGTCCGGGGCAAGAACTGAATGAGATATTTTTAAAGTCTTGGAGTCTGTCAATCAACTTGTTAACAGTAGTTAATTCTCAATAATTGTTTACAAAAGATGGTGAGTTGGGAAGATACATCTTCACTTCGTTCTTCACGTACTACTGGATTTTGTTCCTTTGTTTAAAGACCATGCGTTATTTTCATCATGATGATGTAAAGCAGTGTCCGTTTGGAAAACATAAATAAATAGAGTTCTCAAGTTGGGGGAAAATACCGTAAAAAAAAAAAAAAGTACTGAATGAGAGCACAGAGTCTGGGCAAGTCCGCCTGGGTTCAGAGCCCAGCTCCGCCACTTACCCGCTGTGTGACCTGGGCCAGTTCCTTATCCTCTCGGTGCCTCATTTTCCTCACCTATAAAACAGGGATAATAATAGCAGCTGCCTCATTGCATCCTGACGGAAGCAGCAAACACCTGGATCATGTGTGCAATGGGCCAGGCACTGTTCTAAGAGCTGTACGGGGACACTTTAATTTACCTGGACTCGTTCTAATCGCACTGGCTTCATTAATCCACGTGCAGCGCTCACAGCGGTGCCTAGCACTTGTAAGTGCTGTGCAGGTAGCGGGGCAGCTGTTGTCAGTGTCGCCTGTAGTCTGTCCTTTACAGCTTGGAAAGCCCTCTGGCCCTCCCTCCACGGGTGTGCAGCCTGGGCCCAGAGAGGGACAGCAGCTTGCTGTGAGCCTCCAGCCTAGGGAGGAGCGAGAGAGGCAGGGAGACGAGGCCCTTGTGCTCCTGAGGCCGGGTCCTCGGTGGGGAATGCGGGCCGATGCTCTGAGGTTCTGGTGGGTCTGCTGTCTGTACGGCTGTTGCTTTTCTCATGGCTCCTTCTCCTTTGCCCTGGACCTGGACCCTGGACCAGAGGCTTTCCTCCGGGCTGGGTGGGGAGGGGGCCGCACAGCGGGTGTGCACACGCTGACCCGTGCGGGAAAGGAAAGCTGGTGGTGGTGGGGGGAGCGGCTGATGACATGTCACTCAATGCTGATAACTTGTAATGCATTTAATTAAATGCCCTCTTAATCAAGAGGTAATCAAACCGGCAGGGAAGCACCTTGAGTGTGAGTGAGTGTGGGGAGGGGGAGGGGGAGGGCCTGGTGTGAGACCCCAAGGCGGGCGCAGGAGAACGGAGGAGGGGAGGGACGGGGGCTGGGGGTGGGGGTGGGGGAGGAAGGGGGGCAGGGGTGGTGAGGGGGCATCCAGAGCCAGGCCCCAGAGACGGCAGCGGGCATGGTCTTCTGCTTCTCACCCACGAAGCCAGCATTTATTGAGCACCTATTGTGCGCTGGACCCACCCTCAGATGCTGGGGTTCTACAGTGAGCGGGACAGTTGTGTTGCTTTCTCATGGAGCTTCCACATGGGGTGGGGGGAAGCCCGACAAGGAAACAGGCAGCCAGGACCGGAATGATAAACACCGATGGGGGCACCTGGGTTGGCAGAGGTCCTCAACCTCCACAGGAGGTCAGGCAGCCTTCCTGAGGAAGTGAGACCTGAAAATGAACAGAAGGTAGCCGGGTGAGGAGGAGTAGGGCCAAGTGTCCCAGGCAGAGGGAACAGCACGTGCAAAGGCCCAGAGGCCAGGGAAGGGCATGTGAGTACCAGATCCCGTCTGGCTGGAGCCCAGAGTGTCAGGGAAGATAAAGGTGCCATCACCCCCAATCCAGAAGAGTTTCCAGACTCTTCCTGATTCCTGCAGTCTTTCTACCAGCCTTCAGCTTAAAACATTTGGAAAGCACAGACTGACTTAAAGCGAGCACAGAAAACATGAAACATGAAAAACCGTCAGTCCTTTTTCCTGCCAAACACAGGCCTGCCTGCAGGAAGAAGGAAGTAGCCCAGGACTGACGCTTGGTGGTGGTTGTAGCTTTCTGTCACCAGCCACGTGAGCTTAACTCTTGTCTCTCCTTGGTTCTCTCTGGGGAGGTCACTTCCTAGGCCCCCCTAACTTCTCCCACCGTTCTCTCCCCCATTCCAGGGCTCAAGAGGATCCACGCCCTGACCACACAGGCAGCCTATGAGTTACACGTGGACCTGGAGGACTTTGACAATGGCACAGCCTACGCCCACTATGGGAGCTTTGGCGTGGGCTTGTTCTCCGTGGACCCCGAGGAAGACGGGTACCCGCTCACCGTGGCTGATTACTCGGGCACGGCAGGTAGGGCTGCAGGCTACGGCGGGGATGGGGGAGGGCAAGGGTAGCTTAGCAGTCTCCCCAGCTGGGAGGACAAAGGAGGTCTTTCCAGGCCAGGGGCCAGGATCAAGCCTTCTCACTGCCACCTCCCAGTCCCCACTGGTCCTCGCACCAGCCACATGAAGCTTGTGGGGCCTCACCTGCAAAATCACCCATTTTGCGGATGAACAAAGTGAGCCCAGAGCCAGGAATCAGGACAGCTGGAGTCTGGGCTCTGCTGAGCCTCTAGACCCCCTCTGGGCTGTGTCTCTCCTCTCAGGCCAAGGCAAGAAAGCAAGGAAAGGGAGTGTGTGCCAAAGCTAGGAGGAGGGAGGGGCTGCCTAGACGCAGGGACAGCCTTAGGGACCACCACGGCGGCACCGTGCGTGCCGGGGAGCCGCGTGGACACCGAGCGTGGCGGCGGGGCAGGTGTGCACGCACACGTGTGCACCAGTGTGCCTATGGGGGGGCGCGCATGTCCGCGCGTGTGCACGCGCGCATCCTGGACGCACGCCCGGGGGACTGCATTGTGTACGGGAAGCTGCGATGCACGCACGCCCCTGTGCCCCCGTGAGTACACACCTGTGTGCGCCCCTGCGCAGGGGACTCCCTCCTAAAGCACAGCGGCATGAGGTTCACCACCAAGGACCGAGACGGTGACCACTCGGAGAACAACTGCGCGGCCTTCTACCGCGGCGCCTGGTGGTACCGCAACTGCCACACATCCAACCTGAACGGGCAGTACCTGCGCGGCGCGCACGCCTCCTACGCCGACGGCGTCGAGTGGTCCTCCTGGACCGGCTGGCAGTACTCACTCAAGCTCTCCGAGATGAAGATCCGGCCGGTCCGCGAGGACCGCTAGCCGGGCGCGCTGTCCGGCCCCGCCCACCGCCCGGCCCCGCCCCTCGCCATCCCCCGCCGGCCCCGCCCCTCGCCATCCCCCGCCACCCCCGCCCGCCATCCCCACGCCCACCCCGAGCTCCGCTCCTGCTCGGACGCCCGCCTGCCCGCACACGGCTGACGCGCTCTCGCGACGGAGTGGGCCAGGCCACCCCCGACGCTAAGCACTCCCTGAACAAGTGAGGCCACACGTCACCTTCGCACCGTCCCCATCCCAAATTTGCCCCGGCTGCTGCGGGCCGGGCAAACTTGACCACCCCAAATTCTGCCTGCCCAGACTTTGGCTCCTGGGCTGTTTGCCTTTCCTGGGCCAGGAATCTGCCACGCGCTCCTGGCAGCCCTTCCACGTTGCCAGCCCAGACACCTGGAGTGATGGACACACAGGAGGGGCAGACGGCACCCCTGGAGCCCTTTTAGCAGACAGAGGGAAAGCTCGGATCTTTCTGGGTGAGGTCTGAGGCCAGCCTCCCTGGCCCTCCGGACCCCTCCTCGTTCCTCTGGTGCCTGGAGGTCCGCCCTCTCTCCCAAGGACTGGGGAGTGGCCGTGCCCACGGGCTGGGTGGCCGCATCCCGCCATGCCCCTCGGCCAGGCTGGGGTGCAGCTGCCTTCGGGAACTCACTCCCCAGGGTGACTGCGATCAGTTCCCTGGCGTTCCCTCCCCCACCCCCGAAGCAGCCCGCTGTCTCTGCAGGCCTGGGACGTCCCCAGGCCCCCTGGCTGTTCTTCTGGCCGCCCGCGTCCCGCCTTCCCGGGGCAGCTGGAGCCCCGCCCCACCCCCTCCCCGGCCTGCGGAAGGCAGGGGCGGGGCCTGCACCGCTGGGCCGGGCCGGGCCGGTGAAGACCTCTCGATTTCCTGGGCTGTGGCTGGGCTGGCACCACCCCACCTCCGACGTCCAGACAGGGACTGGGACCCTAGGACCTCCTAGGAGCAGGCCTGGAGGGTGCAGGCTGGAGCCGGATGGCTTTGGTGGCTGTTACCGGCTCAGCCCGGACACCGCTGTCTCAGTGGGGCGGCCGCCCCCTGCTGGTGACTGGGGGTGTTGCCACCTGGAGGCGGGGGCAAGTGGGGGAGCCTGAGGAGCCCGCCAGGCACTCGGAGACATTTCTCACTGAATCCTCTCAACGCCCGATGCACCGTGACTGCTGCCCGCAACGAGAAGCACAGGTTCCCAAGGCCAGCGGCCAGGAAGAGCAGGGCTGCTTTTCCACGTTCCCGCCTGAGGGGACCTGAGCGGGCCAGGAGGTCAGCCTGGAGAGCCGCCCGGAGGGTGGGCAGCCCAGCGACCCCTCCTCAGGCAGAGGGGAAGCCCTCCTCGGGCTTCCGTTACAGGACCCCCGAAGGCAGCCAAGTGGGGGAGTGCGGGGTTCAGCTCTCCCTTCCCCTCCCCCCAAGCTTTGTGCTTCAATCATAATAATTCAGAGTCGGCCACGGGCAGCAGGAAAGGCCCCGAGCGCCACTGGCGCGCCACTGGCTCGCCACGTGACCTGGCCGGTCCCCCTCTAGCCCCACCTGGCTGTCGGCGTTTGGCTAGGTTTGCTGGCCGAGACCCCATCCCTGCCCTCCTGGCCCTCAGCTGGCATCAGAGAGGGCCAAGGAACAGGTGATGACAGCTCAGGGTCACCAGGGCGGTGACGGGAGCACACAGGCGCGGGCGGGCAGGGGCAGTGTGGCAGAGGGGTGTGTAAGAAGACCCCAGAGCCCCGCTGCTGGCTCCTTTCCCATCCTCTAGAAGCCAAGAGAAACAGCCCACCTGGGCCGCTGGGCCCCCAGGCGCGAAGCAGAGGCTGGCTGGGCCGTGCGTCCTCACCCCGGGAGCCCTTTTGCCCTCCCGCTCCAGGCTGGGCGAGCCGCTGCTGTGCCAGCCTCACGGTGCAAGCCACTGTTTAGGGAGTGCCAGGCGCTTTCTGATCTGTCATCAAACACACTCCCGGTGAGCGTGATGTTAATGGATTCACAGTTGCATGTGTACATCAGGAAGCTCAGGGGTGTCCGTGCCAGGGCTTGGCCGAGGAACAGACGTGCCACCGCTTGCGCCTGGCGGGGGGCCGGGCGAGGGTCTTTCAGGAGCGTCCGGCCGACCTGCAGACACTGGTTCCTTCCCGCCGGAGAGCACCAGCCCCGGTCCCAGCCCAGGCCTGGCACCACTGGGGACACGGCGGAGCAGATGCCAGCTGAACGGGCACAAAGCCCGTCATGCTGAGGACGGCTAAGGCCAGCGCACCCCCTTCCTAAAGGGCATCCCCCCACGGGCTGGCGCTGGGCACAGACAGTCCCCGGGCCAGGAGACAGGCGAGCGAGGCGGGCCCAGGCCCGGGCCCTGGCCTGGAGGAGCTCACAGTGTGACTTCAGCGCAAATGGCCATCTCTGGAGATGCGAGTGACCACAGAAGGAAGGGGGCCCTGGGAAAGCCGGGGGGGAGCGACAGCTGTGCCGAGACCGAGGGATGACAGATGGGGGCAAAGGTCACCCAGGACCCGTGGTCACCGCACCCGCACCCTGACCCACGATGCCTGAGTGGATGGCTTGATGGTGGCGTGCCTGTGGCCCAGCTGTACCATGTGACCTGGCTGACCCCCTCCCCTCTCCTTCCTTCTCCCCTGAGGAGAGAGCCAAGCAGGGGAGGGGTGCTCGCTACGCTGGGACCCTCAGGCAGTGCATCTATCCCTCCAGAGCTTCCGAAAGTTCCTTTCCACAAGCACAGGTAGGTTCTGTGGGATCAGCCGCTGGCCGCATTCCGTGCCCCGCAAACTTTGGATACATCTCTGGGGCGCCACCCAGCCGGCCACCCCTGCTCCCCGAGTCCAGAGGAGGGACGGATGCTGGGTTTCCACCCTGACGGCCTCAGCACAGTCAGCAGGAGATGAGGACAGAGCTGTGGGCAGGTCTCAAATTGCATGTTCCCCCTGCAGCCGCCTGTAAATAGGTTGCATAATGTTTGCCTTGGGGCAGAAGCGATATCCATATCCCAGGGCCCACCTCTTCCTGGGTCCCCCACGGCCACCCAGCCCCATCCCCGCAGGCCTCTGGCCTGGAAGGTGGGAGCCCCGTCACCCAGGATTCGGAGGATGCGTGAGGTTCATCGACAGGAGCTGCCTCTGCTACAGCAGAAGGGGAGGGAGGAGGTGGGGGGACGCGAGCAGGGCTCGCGCCTGTGGGGTTCAAGGAGCCACGAGCCGACCGGAGGACACATTAGGGGATGTACAGACAAGGCCATGAGGCTTTGGTCCGAGAGGCTGGGGCCTCCCCGGGGCCCGTCTCTTCATCCGCTAGCAGGGAGAGGGCCGTCCCCAAACCCTGAGTGGCCACGCAGCTGGCAGGCCTCGGCAAACCCGGAGGGCTGAAGTTGGACCTCGGCGGGGTTGGGGGGACAGGGAGTGGGGAACCGGGCTCTGACCTGCTGTGCCCTCAGGCTGCCTGACTCCACACAAGACCTGCGGTGGGAAGAGGGGCGGGGTGGGAGGGAGCGAGAGGCCAGCGCAGCTTGCGATGGACAAAGCAGGCACAGCTGCTAGTGCGGCCCGTGTGCACTTGTCGTGTGTGCGTGTGTGTGTGTGTGTGCGTGTGGTCCTGTCTCCAATAAAGTCTCATGGTGACCGACTCGAGCCTCTGCCCCCCACCCCGCTCAGCGCCCCACAGGGTGGATCAGACACCCCAGCGTTCCAAGACGCCTCCTGCACCATTTCCCCAGACTCCCCGGCGCCGTTATTGCTGCATGGGAAACAGTGTTCCCCAGACAGCTTTGTGGCCCCCAGGAGCTGCCCGAGACCCTTGGGTAGAGCCGGATCCACACCTGGCCAGCAGCCCCCGGGGGTCCGCGTGGGTGGAGGGGAGGCCGCTCTACCTGTGCTTCCCATCCCGGCCCCCAGGGGCACAGCTGGTCCCTGTGGGTCTCTTTTGTGGCTGGGGCTGGAGTCCTGAGGAATCGGGACACTTTATTAAGAAAAACAGTCCCTAATGGCTGTTTATTCATAAAAACCAATCTGAAGCTTGAGGACAAAGCAATCTCCTGAATTTATGTGATGAAATCCAGTATCTATCGAGTGCCTGCGTTGGAGACGTGGCGCAGGGCCAGGGGAAGTGAATGTGCCCCGTGTCCCGCCTCGGGCCGACCTGCGAGGGGACCCGTGGCTGGAGCATCTGCACTGCCCGCCTGTGCAGACAGAGGTCTCTGCCGTGCGGCCCGAGGTCTCCCGGACCACCCTCAGCACTAACTACTCCCCTCCAGAAAGTGTTCTCGCCAACGGGCGCGCCCTCCTGCCCACTGATGGCTCGTGTCAGGCCCCCAGGGACGCCTGGGGGTGACACCCCTGAGCCAGGCCATGGGAAGTCACTGAGGGGATTGTGGCCACCCACCTCCCCAGGGGCCACAACCCCCTCCCCCCCCACCCTCCGAGGTGGGTCCCTCTCCTGCCGCCACCAAGCCAAGCTGCTCTGGCCCGGTTCACGGAATCTTTCCCAGATCCAGTGAAGTGCGCTTGCAAACCATCTTTTGGGCCAGGAGTTCTGGAGATCACCCGGCAGCCCCTGGAGTTGGGAAGCTTGGCACCAAATCTGGCATCAGACTTGGCTCCAGGTGCCCCTACTTGAGGGCTGGGGCCCAGGAGTCATACTCGCCCCCAGTCTTGGCCCCGACGCAACCCATGCCCAACACTTGGGACCTTCTATGGACACTTCCCAGAGCCCCAGGCCCCCCTCCTGAAGGGAGCCAGGCCAGTGGTGGTTTTCACAGCAGAATTTTCTTGGGGCCCAATGTGTCAACGGCCAAGTGGAGCTTTCCTCCTGGCGGTGTGTGTGTGTGTGTGGCCCTCAGGGCTCGACCTCACCTCTGCCCTCCCAACTCTCCACAGCCGTCCCCGAGGAATTCCGTAGAGCGCAGCTTGGGAACCAAAACCTCTCATTTTACACCCGAGGGAACTGAGGCACAGAGAGGTCAAGCGTCTGGCCCAAGGCCCCACAGTGAGTTGGTGACCCACTGCAGGCTGCACTCCATCGTGAACCAGCACCCGGCGTCTCAACCAACCAGCACTAACCGGGGAGATAAAATGACACGCACCTCCCATCTCACGTGCACACGTGCACGCACGCGCGCGCCAGCCCCTCGGAGGCAGCCCTGGCTCCGCACCTGCTCCGGTTGGCCCATGGGTGCACCCTCTGCCCTCACCTGCTCTCAAAGTCCTCGCTCTTGCCAAGGGAGGCCAGAGTGCACCCCACCCCATCCCGAGGGGTCCAAAGGCAGCCCACGCTCTCTGCCCGTTCTTGACCTCATTCCTGCCTCAGACGGGGCCGGAGAGGGGAGCGCAGGACAGGGCTCTGACTTGGGAGCCTCAGTCTCCCCACCCTCTCACCATGAGGGGGTAAAGACTCTGGCCCCTCCCTTAGGGTGCTGGGGGCGGGGAAGGGTCTTCGAGGCCGTCTATTCCCGTGGGGGGTGATTTTCCGCCCCTCGGTCCCTCCACCCCCCTCAACCCCACGGGCAAAGGTGACAGGCCAGCTGGATGGGGGCGCCGGAGACGGAATCCTCTGTGCTCGGTCCCCAGCTTGGCCCGCGCAGCTACCCCCAGACCACTGCGGGGTGGCCGCAGCCTCACCAAGCACCTGAGGCGTGAGCAGGAGGCCCGGCCGTGGCCACGCCTGGACCCGCGTGGATCCCACAGGGACGCGGCGCCCACGGCACAGCCCGCTCCAGCCCCACAGCCCCCTGTGCAGGTGACAGCTCGGGATGCGCCCCGACCCGGCCCGTAAGCTCAGCTGGGGAGATGACAAACGCTGGGGTCCACGTGACCGGGACCTTGACCCAGCCCTCGACAAACCCCACACTGCGTTATCAGCCGCATCTCCGTGACTCACGCCAGAGAGGCAGACGAGTTTCGAGAACACTCGCTGGTCCGTCTGTCCTTCCCCAAGTGGGCCGCAGGCTCCGAGCCAGGCCCTGGGGCTGTGGAATGGGAAGACTGGGCTTCCCTCCTAAGGAGCAAACCTACCGCGGCTGGGGGGCCGTGGGCTTGAGAGAGGGGCTCGCCAGAGCCCCTCTGCGCCCCCTCCCACTGCCCAGCTCAGCCTCCTGGCACCGGATGGCCCTCATAAGGCTCCAGAGCACGTGAGCTACGGCACCAAACACGACTTCACACCGAACCAGAGCGGAAGGCCAGGGCTGGCTTCCCAGCCGTGCGACCTGCTGAGCCCGCGGCGGCGGCGGCGGCGCTGGCTGGGCGGCGGGCGCGTGAGCAGTGAGCGCGAGGGCAGACCCGTTAGGGCTCCGCAGGGCAGGCTCGGACGCCTCCTCCAAGGGTGCTCAAGGGCCACGCCTGTGACTCACAGTTAAGGACGCTGCCCGCGCTTCTCCGAACAAGGCGGGCCTCTGGGCAAAGGGCAGCCCCGTCCGGCCCTCTCATCAGACCACGTCCTGTTTGTGCTGGGTCTTTTATCAACGTGGTCCACACTGCACCCTCCTTCCCCACCAGGTCCCCAATGGAATCCCAGGGTCAGGAATGTGCAACTATCAGAGCACGCCACACAGGTGCACCCAGGGGGCCTATATAAGGCAGGGAGAACCCGGGAGCCACACCTCCTGGACAGGAGCCCAGAGCGGCTCTGCCCAGCCCGGCCCAGCGTCCAGCTGCCCTCCTGGGAGCAGGCCTACAGCCTGGGGAGTACAGCCGCCCCATCCCCAGCAGGAGCCCCGCTCAGGCCGTCCTCCAGGTCAGGAGCTGGGCAGGCAGTAGGAACCGCGGGCACCCACCGGGCTGGGAAGGCCCGGAGAGGTGGAGACCAGCACCTCATCTTGCAGCCCAGAGCAGCACAGAGATTGGCCCCTCCAGGGCTCGGCCCCCGGTCTTGCACCTGTGCTGGGGCCCAGTTTTCGGTGTTGAGCGTCCCAAGCTTGCACTAGGTTCTTGAAGGGGGTCCGTGGTCCCCCCCAAGGGGAGAAGTGTCACTGCCGCCTGTGCATCAAGATGCTAGCCCCCCTTCTTGAGACCCAGAGGCCATTCCCAGGTGGCTTCATGCACCAGATGGAACCCCACCCGGTCCAAAAGCTGTCTGCATTGCTTTCTTTTTTTTTTTTTTTTTTTTTTTGCGGTACGCGGGCCTCTCACCGTTGGGGCCTCTCCCCTTGCGGGGCACAGGCTCCGGACGCGCAGGCTCAGCGGCCACGGCTCACGGGCCCAGCCGCTCCGCGGCACGTGGGATCCTCCCGGACCGGGGCACGAACCCGCGTCTCCTGCATCGGCAGGCGGACTCTCAACCACTGCGCCACCAGGGAAGCCCTGCATTGCTTTCTATGGGGAGGAAACACCTTGTGAAAAGCCCCCACTCCATCCGGGCCCCGATGGAGACGCTTCCCTGAAGCAGGTGAGAGGTTGCTCCAGCCTCAGGGGGTGAGGCAAGCTTAGGAGGACTGGATTTGGGAAGAGGAGAGCTGGGCTGCTGTGATGATTTTTTTTTTTTAAGCTTTCTGGCTGAGTACACTTTGAAATGTCTTCAAGGGAGCCCTTTCTGGAAAGAGCTCTGGGGAGTCTGCGCTATCTTCTCCAGAACCCACTCTCTTTATTCTATAGCCTCGGTTCTACTCCTCGGAGGACCAGCCAGCAGAGACTCACCGTGGTCGCTACCGAGAAGGCTTCCTTTGCGAGGGAACACGAGCAATTACTGCCAAGGCAGGGGCATTCTGGGAAGCTCTATTTCTGTTTCAAAACCCCCGTGGACCGCCAGCCTTGGGGTACGGTGGCAGTTCCTGCATCAGGTCCAATTAGACCTGGCCTAGCATCCAGCTCTGTCACTTACAAAACCGTGACAAGTTTGGGTAAGTCACCTGTTTTTTTTTTGTTTTTTGTTTTTTTTTTTTGCGGTACGCGGGCCTCTCACTGTTGTGGCCTCTCCCGTCGCGGAGCACAGGCTCCGGACGCGCAGGCGCAGCGGCCACGGCTCACGGGCCCAGCCGCTCCGCGGCACGTGGGATCTTCCCGGACCGGGGCGCGAACCCGCGTCCCCTGCATCGGCAGGCGGACTCTCAACCGCTGCGCCACCAGGGAAGCCCAAGTCACCTGTTTTGAGACGGCTCCCTCCTCTGTAAATGGGGATAAGGGACGCCCTCCTGTAGGAGGGACGGTATCAGGTACGGACGGAAAGCACTGCCCACAGGCCCGGCACACCAACAAGCCCCCTGGCCATTCGGATCAGGAAGCCCAGAGCCTCCACTCTCTAGCTGTGGGGCCTGGGCACACAATCCCTCAGCCTTTCCGACCGTGCGCTAAGCCTGCAAAAAAAATGCGAATAACCGCGCTTAAAATAAGGTTTATCGTGAAGATAAAGTGCAACCGTGCAAAGTAGAGGTTTTGCTCACAGCCTGGCATCCAGGTGGTGCTCAGCAGGGACTGGAGGCCACTCCTGTCCAGGGGGACGTCTGCGTTAGGCCTGCTTTCGGGAGCAACTCGTTTCCCCGTCACGGAGACGTCAGCAGAGCGTCCGGCTGAACAGCTTAAGCAGTTCCATTCATTATCAAGTTGAAAACTAAGTGGGATGGATGCTCTTAACTTTCTAGCCCACGGCTCCCGAGACTATGGCTCAAGAGTCAGTCATTATAATACAGGAAGAATGAGCCCAAGTTTGCTCGGCTCTCCCGGGGCTGTCGGTAAGCCATCCCAGCAGCAGCGGTGTGGAGAGTGCTCGGTTGCCAAGGCCGTCAAAGATGGCAGGAGAGGGAGAAGCAGCCTAATTGGCGCACTCGGCTCCTGAGCCCGCTAAGAGAACAAAGGCCTGGTCCCCCGACAGGGTGACATTTCCTCTCGCTGCCTGCGAGCCGGGCTCAGCCGAGCCACCAGCTTATGCCTTTGATGGCTGCCTGGGCCCTGGGAAGTGTGCTGCGCCCAGGCGGGCAGCATGTAACCCTCCTCTCTCTCCGCTGGACCAGGTGATGAGCCCGTACTCGCTGCCCTACCTCCTCTTCCTGGCATCGGAGGCGAAACGAGCTGGGCCGACCTGGCGGGGGGGACGCCACTTGCCCTGGGGCTCCCCTGGGTGGCCGAGAGCGCCACACCCACACGCCCTGCTGGTCGCGGCCCAGGAGCCGCCGACGTTCACGCTGAGACTCGGGAGGCAGCAGGACGATGGCAGTGAGGCCACCGGCTTCCTTCTGGGCGACGGCGAGAAAGCTGGTGGCCTGTTAGGGACCCTGGCAGAGGAGCTCAACGGCTACAGCAGGGAGAAAGGCGGCTCCAGCTTCTGCTTCGGCCAGGGGTGAAGGGGCCAGAGCACCCCAGAAAGGGCTCCTCTGCGACCCCCCCCCCCGCCCCGCCATTCCTATTCCCATCTTCTCCTCGAGCCTCAAAGACCAAGACGCTGGGAAAGTGTGGGTATTAGTATAATGAATTATAACAGAAATTATAATAGCAGTGGTTTTGCTTAGGTGGGTGCTTTTTTTTTTTTTTGTGGTACGCGGGCCTCTCACTGTTGTGGCGTCTCCCGTTGCGGAGCACAGGCTCCGGGCGCGCAGGCTCAGCGGCCATGGCTCACGGGCCCAGCCGCTCCGCGGCACGTGGGATCTTCCCGGACCGGGGCACGAACCCCATGTCCCCTGCATCGGCAGGTGGACTCTCAACCACTGCGCCCCCAGGGAAGCCCATACATTAGGTCTTTATTGCTTTTTTTTTTTTTTTTTTTTTTTTTGGTGCTTACTTTTGATTTCCACCTTTGCTGAAGCAAAATTCTGGATGGTGTCACAAAGGAGGGGACCAAAAGCAAGTCCCAGTTAGGAAGAGAACATAGCTGCTGGCGGAGCTCCCTAGCGGGCTGTTGCGTTTCAGCCCCTTCCCCTGGGGGGCTGGCTCTGAGCGGTCCCCTGGCCCCGGTGGCGTGGAGCCGAGGATGCCTGAGGATATCGTTGGGCCGTGAATATGAATAGGCAGGGCTGGCCCTGCCGGCCCCAAGTTGAAGGTCAGCGGACTGAGCGATTACAGTGGGATAATCAAAGTTTTGACCGCCTCCATCGGGAGGTCTGTGGTTGACATCCAAAGCGCAACTGTGAGCGAGCACATTCCACTGGGCACAGAGTATGGCTCTGAAAGTTAACGATGGAAAAAAGAAACCTTGTTCTCCATTCCATTAACACAACATCCCCCTGGCAAGAAAACCTCATCCCGCTGGTGTTGAGATGCCATTCGGAACCACCGGCCCATCCCCTTCTGACAACTCTCCTTCTCGGCGGTGCAGCATTTGCCAAGCCAAGAGTCCCGTGGGATATGAACGGGGAAGGAAGACATTTGTGCTGTAGCAAGGTTGCACTGCCAATGCTCAGACTATGAACGTGTTGTATCTTTTGAAATAAAAGTTGTAACAACTGCAACACTGTAATGGAAAGCCCGCCTGACTCTTGGCTACAGG
Source organism: Kogia breviceps (assembly GCF_026419965.1). Classification (NCBI taxonomy): domain Eukaryota; kingdom Metazoa; phylum Chordata; class Mammalia; order Artiodactyla; family Physeteridae; genus Kogia; species Kogia breviceps. Next base: position 5,366,647 of record NC_081317.1, read on the forward strand.
TCCTGGGTGCCCCAGGAACTTCGCTTTCCTGAGCTGCAAGTGCCTTAACTTTGGAGAGATGGAAAGCGTGTTGCATGTACCCACACACCCCTCCCAGCATCCCCTTAATTGGCAGTTGGTAAAATACCGATGGCCACAGGTACAGGGAGACACACACAAAGTGCCTTTTCCTCTCCCACTAGATTGCTCTCTCCCTGGTTTTCTCAAAGCCGGGAGCATTCTGAAAACAACTTCTCTACCCCCGAGGGAAGCTGGCGCTGGGCCTGGGGTGGCTGCAGCCCGGGCGTGAGGCAGAGAGTCTCTCTCAAACGCTGCTTTGCCGTGTCCCGCATCCCATCCCGAGTCAGATACAGCAATCTGATGCTGCTCGCTCCTGGGCTGGCTTCAGCTGCCGAGATGAGAACCTGTATTGATGTTCCCATGGCAACATCTCCCCTCCTCCTTTTGAGCTATTGCTTGCCCCTGTTCACAACTGAGTAATTTTCCATTGAGCTGTCACAATTAATTGGTAGATTTTTAGGAGCCTTTTAGAACCACGCCGGGCAGGGCCCAGCTTGGCACCTTGGAGCATTTCACAGTGCTTTCCATTCTATTAGAGACTTATATTCCTCAGTAGCAGCTCTCAGTCCTCGACAGCCAGAAAGCCACTTCATTAAGGGGTGACGGATCTGAGCCACAAAAGAGGCGGGCTGACTGGGGAGCAGAAAGGGGCTGGAGAGATGGGACGGGAACACAGGAGTCAGAACATCACCTTATGCCGAGGCGAGCTGCCTTCTCCTGGGGCTCCTCCCTGCTCCCCCCGATGCCTTGGTATATGTGTCCTGGGGCTCAGGGCCGCTGTGACAGGGGCCAGACAGTGACACTGGGTCTGGGAGGCACATCGTACTCTTTGTCCTCTGCCACTGTCGAGGAAAGGATGATCCAGGATGCCTCCTGCTAACGTGACGGACTGACAGGGGTGGGTCTTTGTCGGTGAAAGAGGCAAGCACTCAGCCCTCAAGCCACGGAAGGCAAATCTCAGGAAAACGAGCCCCAGTGTGTCCATAGAGGACAGCCCTGGTGCTGAGACTGTACAATGCAGGGTGGCCGGGTGAAGGAAGTACGATCCCAGCCAAGCATGTGCTCATTTCCACTCTGTTAAGGGCGGTGCGGGGGCAGCAACCCGGATTACCCCATCCCTTAGCTCATTTATACACACAAAGAAGCCAGAGGACGTGCTCGCGAAAGACCAGGTGAAACAGAACAGAGCAGAGGCCAAGGGCAGAGGGCCGCCCCGTGGCAAGGTCCCCGGGCTGACGTTCTCTCGCCAACTTCTACTCTCAGGACAAAAGGAGCCGCCCCTGTAGTCATTAACCGTGAGAACTCGGAGGTCACCAAGGTGGAGACACTCCTGCATGTGGATGCACCCACCCTGGGTATACACTGGCCGGTTTTCAATTTAGCAGGATTAGATTAACCTTGATGGGGAAATCTGAGATAAAGCGGGGAGGGGGAGAGCCTTCAAAGCAGAGGATACCCTGTCATTAGGCTTTCATCACTGAACAAAAATCAACAACAGAGCTGTTCTTTCCAGTTGCTTGTATATTTGAGCTCAATAACCCTGGAAATCAGAGCTATCAAACTGCTGAGGGCATTGATCTCTTAGATCCACTCCCACTACATTTGGCTAAATTTCCTCTTTACCCCCCCAGCCCTCTCGACCCTACTGGCTCTGTCAAGGTTTGGGGGCCTCTCGTGCCACCCCACACCTCGCTCTCTTCTTGGTGGGGAAGTTTACTCTCCAGGTTAGTGAAGGTGAGGCTCTTCGGAAAACACTTATTTTGGAAGCGGGGAGATAAAGCTCCCTCTGGGCCGCGAGGCCCGCGCCACCGGGCGTGGCAGTGTCTCTCCTCCAGCCCAGGCACCCGAGACCTCTTTGCATTCGCCCACTTTATACATTCAAGACACAAAAAAGGCTTCATCTTGGTGTGTAGATCTCAAGGTATTTAGCTATTGAAACGGACGGGGAATATTTGTCTATATTTTCTTGTATGTTTAAAATGTTAATAAAAATGTCTAAGAAAAAAAAGAGATCTGTGTGGCCAGCGAAAGCCATCAGGGCGCTGCTGTAGTAAACAAGAGGCCGCCTCGTCCTAACTTGGCGCTGGTGCCCGAGATGCTGCATGACACACTCCACTGGAGACCCCGACCCAGGTGAGGGGCTTCCACCCTCCAGGCAGGGAGCTGGGGCCCCGCCCAAGATGGGGGGCAACCAGGGAGGGCAGACACGGGCAGGGGGTACTGTGGTCGGGCAGTCTTACCCCACCTGATGTCTTCTGTACCAAGATGACATATAGAAATCGATCCCCCAGAGCACTCGGTTGGGGAACGGTCTATAAAATATCCCCGACACCCAAAAAGCTGGGCTAGCCGTGAATTCTGACTTCTTCTCTTCCACGTGAAGGGAGGAGCCCGGCCCTGGAGCCGGGCTCTACTAGTCATGCTGTGGCCATCTGGACCATCAACAAATTCGTCTGGCACCACGGGTGTTAAGCCGGCTCGTGCTGTGTGACCTCGGGCAAGCTGCTTCACGTCTCTGAACCCAGCTTTCTCACCCATCAAATGAAGACAGTGACAGAACCTCCCTCATTAAAAAAAAAAAAAAAAAAGGTGTGGGTGTTTCGCGTAGTAATGCAGAGCGCATCTATGATAGCTAAAAGCGCTCACGTGTGAGCTATAATTCTAAGAAAACTTTCATCGCAATATAACACACATCCGGAACGCGCCCCAGTTCTAAGTGTAGTCTGGTGAATTGTCACCAAGTGACACACCCATTAGCCAGCACCACCCAGACTAAGCAAGAGGACATCACCTGCCCCCAGAGCTCCCTTGTGCCCCGACCAGGCGTGACCCTCCTTCCCGCACCCCGACCACCCGTCCCCTGACTTCTACACCAGACTACATGCCCGTTGAAGTACATGGGGGCTGACACATCACCATGTCGCCTGGCGGCTGCCCGGCATGACATACCATGGGGTGGGGAGAGTCTGTCCCACCCCACCGCTCCCCGACATTCCACGGAGTGAACGCCCCGCACGTACCTATCCTTCCTGCTCTTGATGACCCTGGGTTGTTTTCCGTTTGGGGTTCTTCAGTGTTTGGGTTTTTTTTTTTTTGTTACGTATATGTATTTTTAAACATCTTTACTGGAGTATGATCGCTTTACAATGGTGTGTTAGTTTCTGCTGTGTAACAAAGTGAATCAGCTATACGTATACATATGTCCCCGTATCTCCTCTCTCTTGCGTCTCCCTCCCACCCTCCCCATCCCACCCCTCTAGGAGGTCACAGAGCACCGAGCTGATCCCCCCGTGCTACGCGGCTGCTTCCCACTTGCTATCTATTTTACAGTCGGTAGTCAGAAAGAGCAAGTGTTTTGCTTTTAAAGCGTTGACACTCCAGGCTTGCATTTGGTGGCAGCACTATCAACAGCAGCTGCCCGCCTTCGGTGGGCTTGGCCCTCGGGGACTCACTCCTCGGTTCTGGACCTCGAGGGCAGGACTCGGAATTGTGTGCACGCCGGCACGTCTTCCTGGGGCTAAATCCGCAGTCCTCATTTGGTCTTCAAGGGCTGCTGGGACCTACAAAAGGTTAAGGACCACTGTCCTAGAATGGCTAGACCCAAGTAATTTTCTTGGGCTCGGGTGACATTCATGGAAGATTCTCACTTCGGAGAAGAGTCTTCTAAGACCCTTATTTCTCACCGGAACGGCCGCCAAGGTGGCTAGCGTGTATACGAGGCTGCGTCCTGGCCTCACCGCGTGTGAGCTGTGGCCGGACAAGAAAACTCCAGTCACAGGGCGTGGGGAAAACGGGACGACGCACCCTGCCCAAGAGGCCGCGGTGAGGATGCCGTGGCGGGGCCTCACGCCAGGGTGGCTGTCAGCATAACCGCTCTACGCCTTTCAGATTGCGGGCCGTCACTCAAGGGAAGAGCGCGCTGCCTGTGGAAAAGCCCTGCAACTCGGGAGGCCTGGCGTCAAGTGATGGTTCAGCCACTAACAGACTCTGCGGCCTGGGCCTGGGTCCCGCCTCTGGGAGGCGAGGGAAGACATGGGTCCCGGGGGCCGTCGGCAGCTCCGGCTCGAGCGCGCCGCCGGATGTGCAGCCCAGCCCGCTGCCGAGGTCCCCGGGGAAGAGGCTTCACTGGACCGTGCTCTTCAATGTGCTTTGGTGGACGGGAACTGTATCCTCTGACAAGGCTGCTGGCTTAATCATTATCATTATCAGAGGGTGCTACTCACTCCCCCCGACTTCCACTTTCCGAGCTGCCAGCTGGCGTTAAGTGGAGACCAGGACGAGGGCTCGTCAGCGCCCTCCTCGACGGTCCCCTTGGGAGAGGTCGCAGCTCGGCCCGGGGCCAGCACACCCTGCTCTTCCTCATCCACGCCAAGAAATAAGATGGCCGGTGCGTGGGACACAAGCGAGGGGTGCTCCGGGGACTGATGACAGTGGCGGAAAGTGAGTTCAAAGGTAAAGAGAAAGAATGCACTCGGGGAGGGATTAACCCTTACAGGCCAGAGAGGAATCCGGGACGTGACCTCCTTCCCCCATTTCAGTGACGCCGTGACGGCCTGACAAGTGGCACAGCCCCACTCTCGGTGCCGCCGCCAAGAGCCAGGCTGCTGGCAGGTAGGTGTCAAGGGCACAGGAAGGGCCTGAGGACAGGCTTGTGAGACGGCCGATGCGGGATCGTTCTACTCTGTAAGACCCAACACGGAGACCCCGGCCCCTTCAGGAAAGCCCGACTCCTTCCCTGCCCACACGCTCGCCACGGCTCCGAGCAACAGGGAGGAACCGCAGACCAAAGCAACCTGCCCACGTGCTAGTGTTGTAAACATTTATTTAAAAAATACTACGGAGGAGAGACGTGGATTCAAATAACAGAGTCACATACAGAAACAAAATGTATTGGACTGAAAAAAAAAAAAAAAAAAAAAGACACCATAGGCATTCCGGAAGGGAGGACGGTGGAAAACTATTTACACGTCATTTATAAAAGAGCAAGTCTATAAAAAGAGTGTAATACCAAAGTATAAATGCAAAATATAGTGGCACATCATGTGAACAAGAAGAGACCAGTACCTCACAGAAACAGGCGGTGGAGGGAACCTGGGCGGGCTTTGTTTTTGCTTTGTCTGCAAGGCCACTGGCGGTGTTCTGGCACCTCCCTCGGTCTGTGTAGCACAGCAGTCTGGGGGGCAAAGAGGTGACGTGCTGTGAAAACAGCATAAAACGACTCGGGGGACACCACCTCTACCAGAGAAATAAAATACGAATTCAGGTGATGAGCGTAAAAATCGGGCCTGTGCAGGTCACGCGGGCCCTGGGAGGCCTGGGGAGCGGAAGGTGGTTTCCTCCTGGTTTCTCCAGGGGGCGCTCCTGAACGCGGCGAGGCCCAGACAGGTGCCCGTCAGCCTGTTCTTCAGCAGCCACTCTAGGTCAAGGTCAAGGACACCGGGCTCCTGCCCTACGAGCCTGGTCCTGGACAGCCTGGGGGAGATTACGCTGCTCTCTGAGACCCTTCCTGGGGGTTCGTGGTTTTCTTCATCCCTGATGAGCCCAACCGAAACATTAGGTTAAGCGTTGCCCGCGGTAATTAAATAAGACATGTGCCCGTCAGGGTGCAGCCGACGCTGGCTGGGCTTTGGTGCTCCAGCCCCTTTCCTCCTTTGCGCGCACTGGCGCCCAGTGGCAGCTCCTTCTGTATCGGAGGCAGCCGTGCTGAGGGCCGAGTTCTGAAAGGCTTCAGGAACTCCAGAAAGCTGAAGACTGGCTTGCCACCAGGGAGAGAGCCCTGCAGGTACCTGCTCTGCCTCAGAGGAGGACAACAGAGCGGAAAGAGATCAATCGGAAAGCGAGACCAAGCGCCTCTTCAGGGCACCTGGAAATTCGGAAGGAAGGTAGCCCTGTGCTCACTGCAGACCGGCCCAGCCCCGGGCTCCCTCGGCAGCAGCTGCTCCCCCACCGCCCCGCCTCCCACCTCTGGAGCCCCCCCCCCACCCCGTACGCTGACCAGCGACCCTGCTACCCTTCAGACTCAAGCTTTCTATCCAGGATTAGCAGTGCGTGTCACGAGAGAGCCGGGAACTGGGCTCTGAGGACTCGGAGAGAGCGGATGACAAGGAGCTTCTCCCACATCACGGGCCTTCTCGGCTTCCCCACCTGTCCCGGCACCCGGACGCTGGTTGGTTTTAGCACCCTGTTTTACCCCCCAAATCAAGAGCTGTCCTTCACGTGAGGAAATGGTGAGGGCACCAGCCCGCGGCAGCAGTGGAGGGCAGGGTGGCCAGCTGGCAGCGCTTCCCAAGATGCAGCTCTGGAAACGTTGTCTTCGGCACAGGAGGCGCGAGGAAGATGAGGGCACCACCTCTCTGCGCGGGGTGAGTGGAGGTGACAGTTCCCAAGGCCTTGGTGACCCAGCTCCCAGGCAGGGTACTCGTTCTTGGGGTGAAATGGAGGTGAAGGCATAGCCAGGGGAGGTCCTCCAGAAAGACGGATGAAAAGGAGGCGCTCATCTGCCTTCCCACCTGCCCCCGAGAGCTCAGTTTTGAAGCGCGATGTGGGAAAGAGGCTGGCGTGCAGTCCACAGAGCAGGAACTCCACAGATAGAACTCGGACAGATGGCTCAGGGAGCCCGGGCTGAGGGGAAGGCAAGTGCAGGAGAACAGCGGGGCCGTGGCATAGGTAGTAGGGCTGCACTCCACGGCAGCCTCAGCTCTGCCCGGCGCCAAGCTCCCGGGCCCAGGCCCCAGCTCGCCGGTCCTCTCTCAGCCACCGTCACGGGCACGGGGGGGGCCCTCACGCGCTGCAGGCTCCCGGCGCCCGGCTTCTGCTACCTCTGTACGATGTCACTGATCTCTTTCACGGAGCTGAGGAGTTTGCTGAAGTCCTGGGTGGCCGCCGGGCCACCCCCTGCTGTCGCCGGGCAGATCTGAAGCTCCCGAAGATTATTCTCCAGTTTGTTGATGGCCTCGCGGAAGGCGAATTTGTTCCTCATTTGCTGGATGGAGTCCACATAGCTCACACAGAACGTGTAGAGGTTTTTGCCGGCTTCCAGCACGGCGCTGTGGCTGGCCATCTGCTCAGAGTTCTTGGAGATGGCCAGGCACAGGGCCTCGGTGCCGTCCAGGACCATGCCCTTGGTGATGGCGCCACTGGCAATCCGCTCCGGAGGCTGGCGGGTTTTCCGAAGAGACACGCGGGTCGATATGAGAGGGATGAAGGCAGTGGAGGACGGCTGGTCCCCTGCCAGGGCAGAGGATGCTGACGGCAACGCGGAGGGCGCAGGGGCTGGGCTGGTCGGGGTCCCCGCTGGCTTGGCGGACGACTGGGGCTTTGGCATGGACGGGAGCGCGGGCTTCCTGACGCCCTCTCCCGGCTGGCTGGGTTTGGCAGTGTCGCTGTTCACAGCATCCACAACCAGAGCCGTGGGTTTTGCTTTCCCACTGGCACCTGTCTCCCCGGCTGCTTCCTGGCTCGGGCTCTGGGAGGCCTTCCCGGCTTTCCCAACGGAGGCTGGAGGCGGGGGCGGCGGGGCGGGTTTGAGCTTGGACAACTTCCCCTTGTCTCTCCCTGGGGACTCGGAGGAGGGCTTGGGCCTCCTCACTCTGGACTCCTCGGCAGGGGCCTTGCCGGTCCCTCCAGAAGCACCCGGCGCCGCCCTGCTGGCGGGGGGCACCGGCTCAGCAGGCGCCCCCGAGGCCCCGGACTTCCCAGCCTCGTCCTTGTGGGCAAGGCTAGAGGAAGGCGTGACCACAACCTGCCTACGGAGGAGTTTGGGGGTCAGGCTGGGAGGGCTGGAGCCCGGGCTGGACTCGGCCGCGTCTTTGAAGACCTCGTCGGCCGCCTCCTCGGTCTTCTTCACCAGCCTGGGTGGGGGCGTGCCCGTCGTGCCTCTGGTCGCCTGGTCGGACCTGTTCTCGCTTGCCCGCTTCCGAGGCAGAGCTGGCTTCTCACTCTTGTGCCCTCCAAACGTGGACGAGTCAAACTGTCTTCCCGTGGACTGCAGATCCCGAGGCAGCGTGACCGACCGCCACTCGGTGTCCCGGGCCCCGTGGGGCACGCAGGAGGCGGAGCAGGACCGCAGGAAGCGCTTGCTGGCGCTGCCGCCGCCCTCCTCCTCGCTGGCTGCTAAGCGGCTGCTGGTCAGCGTGCTGGACTTTTTCCACAGGTGGGGCGACCGGAAGCCTGTACCCCCTGACTCCCGGAAGGCTCCATTGGGGACGCCAGCCCCGCTGCTGGGCTTTAGGGACTTGGCTGGCTCGGCTGCGTCCGTGGGCGCGAGCGCCGGCGCCCCGTTGCTGATGTCTCGGCCTTCTTCCTCAGGGGCCCCCTTGCGCTCTGGCTGGCCGTCCATCTCCCGGAAGGAGCTGCTGCGTTTGGGAGGGGTTGGGGCTGTTTTCTTCTTCTTCTTGATCAAGGCACTGAACAAGTTGGTCTTCTTGTCTTTGGGGAGAAGGCGCTCGTCTTCATTTAGGCCACCATCCTGAGGACCTCGTTCTTTCCGGGGGAGCAATGGAGACACAGCAGGCTCGTGGTCCAGAGGATCTGAAACACATGGGGAAGAGTTTAATGACTCCAGGCCAAAGGCGACTGAGAGAGCAGGGAACCTGCCTGGACGGGCCGGCCTGTTCCTAGAGAGCAGCCACGGGTCTGGGCGCTGGGCTCTGAGAGGCCTGCCTGCGGTCCTCCTGCCAGCCGCCCGGCGCGTTAGTTCTCTGCTCGGCCGTCTCATCTACAACACGCAGGACGTTAAACCCATCCACAGCGCCGCTGTGAGAACGTAACGCGATGACGAACGTGAGGCCGTCACAGCTCTTGGCACGAAATTTCTTGGTAACTGCTGTCACTGTTGTTGGTATTATTAGGAAAAGCTTAGGTCTCTTCTCCTTGAAGACAGCACAGCAAAAAGTGGGGACACCCCCAGTCCCCTCATCTCTTTGCTGGTTTCCTTTAAAGTAGCAGAGTCCCCTCAACACCACTATCTGGAGAGTACAAAGCAGGACAAGGCCAAGCACAGGGTCAGAACCTGTGCCTCTCAGACCCGTCAGCCGCTGGAGGCCCCCACGAGGATGCTCAGGAGGGAAGGGGCCACACACCACAGGGTGCAGGGACAGGAAACGAGATGGGTGACCTTTCAAAATTTTTAAATGGGCGTTCTTGAAATATGAATAATAGCTTCTAAGAAATTTTTCTGCTGTTGCCAAGCTCCCCGCGAGTGAACGACAGAACTCTCCCTCCGAGGGCAGCTGCGAGCGCGGTTGCCGTCAGCGCCCTGTAACTCAAAGCTGAGGTAGCGGGGGCCTTTGTGCGGACGCCAGGCAGCACACAGGGCTTCTGAATCAGGGGGAGCCAAGGGCCTCCCCGAACCTTCATCCAGCGGAAGAAGGTGAAGAAAGTGAAATTCTAATGAATTATGCACAGCTCTGTTTCAGGGCTGAAGAGCTAATTGACACTCTTGGCTCACCATGAGACTACGTATCAAAATACCTCTCAGATGAATACTGATGGGCATAAATGAACACGATTGCTTATCAATCAGTGGGCTTTTAATAAGCCGCAATTTTTCACAGCAGCCTCTCCTCCCCACACCGTTCCACGACCTGAAATCAGGACCGCTAACAGAAGGACGCAGGGGCCAGATTCTGGATAGTCTACATGCTATCAAAGCGGGGTGAGCAAGACGGTCCAAGGGCGCAGCAAGAACGCACTCTAACTTAGATTCATTTCTTATGTAAACCTTTCAAGTGTCTATATTTTTGCTATATTTTATGGTATACGTGTCTGTGCAGTAGTACATACACATCCCTATGTATAAGACCTGCACACTCAACTTTTTTTTTTTTAACATCTTTATTGGAGTAGAATTGCTTTACAATGGTGTGTTCGTTTCTGCTTTATAATGAAGTGAATCAGTTATACATATGCATATGTCCCCATCTCTCTTCCCTCTTCTGTCTCCTTCCCTCCCACCCTCAACTTTTAAGAATTAATATGGGTACATGATGAAAAAAAATTGGGAACCATGGGGTCTACAGAGCCTGGCTCTGTCCTGCCCCTTCCCATTCACCCAACGTGCGGTCCGTCTCAGCATCACCCAGATGCCGGGCCCACCTCAGACACCCCCATTCAGTTGGTCTGCTGTAGAACCGAGGCTTCTGTATTTTTTCTTTTTCTTTCTTTCTTTCTTTTCTTTTCTTTTCTTTTTTTTTTTTTTTTTTTTGTTGGAGGAACTGCTAAATCATAACAGTCTCGCTCAGAGTCAAGCCCGGCACATAGGAAGCACCGGATCAGTGTTTACTAACGTTACTCCGGATAACATCTCAAGAGCCCTTTTTCACCACTCCCACTGCCCTCGCTAGTCTAGGGAACAGCACCAGAAACAGTCTCTTCTCAGAGACCACGAGGGGACACCAGCTCCCCAGCTCTCCACAGGTGTCCCCTGGCTCCATCAGTGCCAGTGAGTTTTTCAAATCAGTGCTTTCACAACGAGCTGCTCTTCGTTTGGTTCAATGTTATTATTGCTGCATCTGCCACAAGAGCAACCACAAATGCTGCGAATAATACCTGAAAAAGTGGGTTTGTTCTTAGTAGGTTTCATAAGCACCACTGCCTAAGCCAACGGCTCCTCAATGATGGGGCAGGGGGTGGCGGTGGGAAAAGGAGAACCTTCCTCTTTCCGAAGCTGGACCACTAACACGGGGTCTGCCTGTCTGTCTGTGCAGTTTCTGCTCACTGCTTCCCATCTGCCTGCACTGGCCCTGAGGGTTGACTCCCCCAGGCTTCAGGCGGGTGCGGGTGGCGAGGACGTACCGGTCTCTCCTGGGCCCTTGGAGTGGGGCATCTCGGGCACGTCGGGGGCGTCTTTGTGTTCGGCAGCTCTCCTGGAGGTTCTCGTCTTGGTGGGCAGCTCTGGGGCCTGCAGCAGAGTGCCTGCAACCCCTCGCATGCCTTTCTTCCCCAATTCCTTTTCCACTTCTAAGAACCACCAAAAAAATCAACAACAAAACCAGCAGTCATCAGTAACGACGTCACTTTGGTATGTTGGTTTTCTTTTTCTTTTTAAGACAAGAGTAGTCATCTACACACAGTTACAGAAAAGAGATACACATCCTGAGGAAACAGTACTTGAGCAGTTTTCAGAACCCTGGCTGCAAGAGACAGACGGCCACCCGCTGCCTAGCTTTCTGGTCTCAGGTAAGCTGCTGGCCCATGCACTCTAGCAGGAAGTGGACTCAAGGACTGGGCTGGGGTCCCACACGGCCGCCCCTCCCATCCCAACCTCTCTCCGCACTGCAGGCACCCTAAGGACCAGCACTTTACCATCTGATATGCTGGATTCCTGGAACATTGTCTCAAAGGCTTGGTGGATTTCAGCGAAGGAGGGCCGGTCACAGGGATTCCACTGCCAACCTGGACAGATGAGACCCAAGTCAGACTACCCATGAGGCCTTGCTAACAAGCAGGGGATGAGAAATTCTCAAGGAAAAGCCTGGAAATTAAAGCAGCATTCCAATCCTGCTAACCATCTTTTGCTATGACAAGTCAAAGTGACGAATGCCACTGTGCCCTGTTGCAGACGATAAGAATTTGGAAAGACTTTAGATACTGGCAGGAATATGGATTATAAAATCCCAGGGACACGCTGACAGCAACAACTACGTTTGCAGATATATTCTTCCCAACCTGCCTCCAGCAAATGCGGAAAATTACTCAACCAAGTAGCCTGCTTCCTATCTCACCCTTACTTCATGCTTATCGAAGTCCGAATCCCTCATCAGTAAAGATGTGCTAATTAAAACGAGATTAAAATGAGGATTAAGGACTGACTGATAAGCCCAGTGTAGGTGAGGACGTAGGGTCCCTCTCACATGTTTCTGGTGAGAATACAAATTCACATAAACTTTTTGGGAAAACAGTTTGAGACAATCAAAACTTAAAATGCACGTGGCTCTCTGAACCGACAGTTCAACTCTGTAAGTACTAGCATAATATGCACAGAGGTAAGTATATATGAGGGTGCCGGTTCCCGTCTTGTTCATAATGGCAAAAATCAAACAAATGTTCATCAAAAGAGGACTGGATGGATGAATCAATCATGTAACAGATGCCAGTCAGCTATATAAAGAAAGACACGAGGCGAGAAAGCGGGAGAGAGAGCTAGAGAGACAAAGAGCACAAGCTCTAAATTACGGACATGGAAAGACATGCCTGTTAAACTGCTAAGTGCAAAAAACAAACAAAAAAAAAGTTGAGGGAATAAATTTTTATACATATACATTAAAAAACGAGAGTGGATAGGGCTTCCCTGGCGGCGCAGTGGTTGAGAGTCCGCCTGCCGATGCAGGGGACGCGGGTTCGTGCCCCGGTCCGGGAAGATCCCACGTGCCGCGGAGCGGCTGGGCCCGTGAGCCACGGCCGCTGAGCCTGCGCGTCCGGAGCCTGTGCTCCACAACGGGAGAGGCCACGACAGTGAGAGGCCCGTGTACCGCAGGGAAAAAACAAACAAACAAACAAAAATGAGTGGATAAAAGTCACCTGGAATATTTGCCTACTATACCAGAAATTTGTATTTATTAATAAGAAACCCAGGTTTGGTATCTATCAATCTCAGTCTTGCATTAAAAACAAACAAAAAACACTCACACATAAAATACTATGGGTAAATAAAGGCATACTGAAAAAAGTGGGAAAAAAAAAAGGTAGCAAAGTGTTACATCGGTTGCTTCTGAAGAAGGGGAATGAAGAGAGGAAGTGGATTACTTCGATCTTTTAACCTTACACACTTCCTCCCACCCTGGGTATAGGGAAAGTGCCCACAGAGGCTTCTAGAAGCAGCGGGGGAGGCTCACATGCGCGCATGAGCTCGTAGACCTTCTCCGGGCAGCCTTCCGGGCGCTCCATGCGGTAGTCCTTCTCTAGGAGCTCGTACACCTGGGACAGGTCAATTCCTGGGTAAGGTGACATGCCGTAGGTAGCAATTTCCCAAAGCAACACTCCAAACGCTAAAAGAAAAAAGAAAGAGCAGGATCGTTCAAGTTGTGTAAGATTTAACTACACTGCATTTAAAACTGCTTAACTGTGCAGCAGACATCAGAAGTTACACCCTCAGAAGCAGGTCAGAGACTGACGTTTTACCCGGCTCTTAAATACCAACAGCCCCGGATAGAACAGGACAGAACGAGGCTTTCCGTTTACTCACTCCCACCAACTAAAACAGAAGGAGAGAAGGGGCCTGCGTTGATCAGCCCCTCCAGGGTCTTTCAGGTAGCCTCGGCATCTTGTTGGGAAATGTGGTGGAAGGAACCTAGGACTGGAATTGAGGAGGCCATTACTACTCACGGCTCTGTGAGCCACTGGCCACGTGCCTAAGACAAGCCGCCTCTCCTTTCCGGGTACAAGACATTACCTCTCAGGGCCCTTCCAACTCCAAAAATTTCATTAAAATCTTATAGAATCTTTGAAATTCCAGGTCCCATTAAGGAACCAGAACTCCTTGGAGAAACAGGTGATTCAGGTCTGGGGCAGAGAATGAACCTGGACTATTTTATCACTCCGGATAGCAGAGATGCTATAGAAGACCACAGAGTTTTGTCAAAAGGACCAGGAACAATGTGAAGGCCCCACTGGCCAAAGATGAGACAATCTGAATATCAATTTAAAAAACAACCGCAGTGGATTAATCAATAATATACTCAAATATATTTAAATCCAAGAGCCTAGAATAATATCACAAAAGACAAACAACAAACACCTGGTCACCATTGGAGGGTATTCGGAAACCAATGTGTTATCGTGGAAACCGGTAAATAATGGCAAGGAAGCAAACATTTATCCTATCTTTCCTGTATGAACTGTACCCTCTACGATAAGCAAACAGTAGGGGAGAAGTTTCTTCTTATAGAAGTATTGAGCTAATAAATGCATAAGGAATGAGGATTAGAGAATTATCATTTGGCAACCCCTAATAAATCAGCAGATCTAGACAGAGAGAGAAAATCAAGAGTTATGGGCCTACTGATGAAACTGTACACCCCTTCCTATGAAGTGCTCTTGCTAAAAGAAAAACAAGTCAAACTTGAATGTGATCAAGCTGTCTCGATCCAAATACCCATTTTCTAGGGAGAGTGAAGACTGAAGAACATGACAAATGTCACCACAGGGGCACCGTGAGCAGAAGCCAGAGTGTGGGAGACTTTAAAGGACAAATGCCGGGATTTCTTCAACAAGTAACTAGCAAGGGACGCAGAGGGATAAAGAAGGAATTTACACTGTAGAGGAGACCTAAGGGCCACTGTCAACTAATAGCACTGTGAGATTCCTACTTCCATCCCAATTCAAACATACTGTTTAAAAAAAAAAAAAGGGCTTCCCTGGTGGCGCAGTGGTTGACAATCTGCCTGCCAACGTGGGGGACACAGGTTCGAGCCCTGGTTCGGGAAGATCCTACATGCCACGGAGCAACTAGGCCCGTGAGCCACAACTACTGAGCCTGCGCGTCTGGAGCCTGTGCTCCGCAACAAGAGAGGCCGCGACAGTGAGAGGCCCGCGCACCGCGATGAAGAGGGGCCCCCGCTCGCCACAACTAGAGGAAGCCCTCGCACAGAAACGAAGACCCAACGCAGCCAAAAGTAAATAAATATTTTTTTAAAAAAGAAAAAAAAGCATGACTTCTATGATTTCATTGGAAATTTGAACACTGACTAGATATTTGATAATATTCAGAAATTAATCTCAACTTGTGGTTATACAAATAAAAAAGTCATCTTTAAGAGACTTACATGAAATATTCACCGACAAGATATTATGCTGTCTGGGATGTGCTTTGAAATAACAAGGGGCGGGGGCGGGGCCGGGGGCGGGGCCGGGGGCGGGGCCGGGCAGGTGTACAGGCTGAGCGGCACCACGAGGTGAGGCCTGCAAAGCTGGGTGATGGGCGCCTGGGGCGCGCTAGGCCACTCTGTCTTCTTTAGTGTATATGCTTACAACTGGCATAATAGAAAGTTCTTTTCAAAAAAGTAAAAATAAAATACTGTTACACGAGGCTTCAGATGGTAATATTCTATCTGAATCCCAAACCAAACTATCCAGCATTCCCTCCACAGAGGAAGAGTCCGGGTGCCTGCAGGGTGGTCCGGCCGCCCCTGCAAACCTAGGCGGCAAACTAAGAGTGAAGACATAAAGATGGTGAGTGGGGAAAAAAACTTAATCTGAATTATTTTGGAAGAAAAAAGCTCACTTTTACTTCATTTTGGACAGAAAACGGGGGAGAAAAGATTTTTAAATGAAGAAGTAAGAAAGAGAATTAAGTAGTGAAAAAGAAATGAAAGAGCAAGAAAGAGGAAGTGAAAAAGCAAGGAGAGAAAGAAAAACAGGGAAACAGCCCCAGTCTGCACGGGCGAGGACAAAACCGGAGCAGCAGCCCTTACCCCAGACGTCCGACTTGATGGAGAACTTGTTGTAGGCCAGGCTTTCAGGTGCCGTCCACTTGATGGGGAACTTGGCCCCGGCGTGGGCTGTGTAGGTGTCCCCTGTCATTAACCTGCTCAGGCCGAAATCAGCCACCTTCACCAAGTGGTTTTCCCCTACCAGGCAGTTTCGGGCAGCAAGATCTCTGGGAAAGGAAAGAGTTCATCTGTGAGAGTTCCCGGCCAGCTTTCCAGCTTCACAAGTCCACCACCGTTGTCTATAAAGGCGCAATACCGTCAATGGGAAAATGGAGTCCGGGCCCCCTGGGGAGCAGCGCCCGTCCCTCAGCACCCACCGTGCTCCCACGCGTAGAGGGTGGCACAGGCAGCAGGCTCCCTGGCCCCATGACCTGGAGCAAGTTAATCACCCTCGGATTCAGTTACGCCAGCCATAAAATGAAGGTGATAATGACGGCGCTTACTTCTTAGGGTGGTTGTGAGTGGTAGTGAATTAATAGGTAAAGCACTTCGACTGATGCCCGGGGAACAGCGTCATCTACGCGTCTGTTCAGTTATTACTGCTCTGTGCCAGGCACGGGGCACAAACGCACAGGCCAGGTCTCGATCTCGAGAAACTTACATCAGACTGAGTCTCGCTTGTCCTATTCAGACTTGATAGGACAAAATTTAAAAAAAAGCCCACGGCATCCTTTACCCAAACGTATTTCCCACTGTCCCATTTCTTCCTGATGCTTATCCAAATGTGTCCTATAAATTCTCTCCTGTGTAATCAGCTTCCTCTCGCCTCCCGATTCTCCCTGGGAAGCAGGAGTCTAATCTTTGGTTCACGGACATTAACCATGAAATCGCAAGGCAAACTGGAATGAGGGATGAGAAGATGCACCAGCTTAAGGCGATGGCTGCGTAGCCAGCCTGCTCATCAGCCATCAGAGGGGAAGGCAATACAGGAGAGCTGCGCCTAATCGGATTTTGGTAAAGCACTTAAAGTTTGCTTGAATGAAGAGAGAACGAACCTAGTCGTGCAAGGCAAACCAGGAGTCAAGAAATCTCAATCTGCAGCCTCAGAGGGTGCTCTTTCTTGAGTGACAGGAGCATCTGAAGCAGGCTCTCACGGAGCAGAGAAAATCTGTCTTACAAGGAGCCGCCAGCATTTCACACATGCTACTCTTACTCCTCACTATGAAGTCTCCTGTACGGTTCTCACACTTGAGTTAATTGGGTAGGAAAGGTCACCATGGTGGCGGGAGAACGTCTTGTGTAGAAGACTCCGGCAAAGCCCATCAGACTCCGTCCTGCAGAGGCCGTCCCTTTGCTAGGAAGCCATTTCCACCAGCAAAGAATGCAAAGACCAAGATAACTGTGGCACACTTGAAGGTCAAAACACTCCAGGCTTTAAAGCAGCGAAGACGCTTAATTCAGAACCACGTATACACAATTCTGACAATCGTGGAAACATCCCTGAACCAGATGACAGCAAGTTAAGTGGAGAATGAAATGATAATGAAGAGAAGGAAAAACATGCAGCACAGAAACAAAACCCACGCACGGCTGTTACTGAGCAAGCGCTTGTGTAAAAGCAATGCCAACGGCTCCCGGGAAGAGGCCATAACGGATGAACCCCGGCCCTGGAGGAGCAATGAGCGCTCTACTCCAGAGGGAGCCGTGAGGATTAGAAGGGGCACCTTTTATAAACTTCATTCAATATCCCTCTTAGCCCGAAGCGCTTCGAAGCGAAACATTCAATACCTCTCAGCCTGGGGATGAAGCGCCCTGGCGGCCCAGGGGCCGGGCCGGGCTGCGTTGAGTCCCGGGTGCGCGCCCGAAGCCGGCGGCGCCAGGAACCCGGCGGCTGCCTGTGCTCCGGGCTCCGATGAGCTGCCAGCACTGAAGTGACAGGCTGAGCCAGAAGACCTCGCGGGTTGGGGCTTTTTGTCGAAGGATGCCCGCGCCCCACAGAGCTGTCGGGGGGGCAGCCTGGCCGGCCTCCTACCTGTGGATGAAGTTCTTCTTCTCCAGGTACTCCATGGCCGAAGAGATCTGGGTGGCCATGTACAGCAGCACCACGGCGCCCACCTCCTGCCGGTTACACTCCCTCAGGTAGTCCAGCAGGTTCCCATAGGTCATGAACTCAGTGATTATATAGAACGGGGGCTCCCGGGTGCACACCCCTGCCAACGAGACAAGGCTTCAGGGTGCCGCCCCGCTCCCGACTGAACGCACATCACAGAAGATGAGCCCTGAAGAACAAGGCTTCCGAAACGGATTCGGACTCTGCCCCTGCGCCCTGGGCCCAAGTTCTAAGATGGTTCCACGCACTGGCGGGTTGAGATTATGTGCCCGTGGGAGGGACGTGGCCCCGCTCTTTCCTTCCTCTCAAGCCAATGTGAACTTCAACGGGAAGAGGCTGCCGCTGAGTTCATAAGCAAAGGCCGGGCCACATCAGACAAACGAAATCTCTGTTAGTTTAACGCCCGCCGCCCACCCCCGACTCCCCGCAATTGGAGATGTCTTCGTACAGAATCACTCCCGTGAAGGAACTCTTGAAATTCTTAGGTTTCAGATGCCGATTTGCATTTGACTGCTTTTGGGTATCAGTTTAAAGTAATAACGTTCTCCCGCGCTCACGTGGGCACACGGACGGACACACACACGCCCCCCTCCCACACAGGCCTCCTTTCACCCAGGGCTGGATGCTGCTGGGGGACAGACGTACAAATGAGAAAGCTCAATGCAGTGAGCCACCCACCTCTTCTCTAACAGCACCTGTATCGCCCCAGAGGGTTTAATTAAGAGGCCCTCTCTCCAGAGCCACACACACTCACCGAGTAACTGCACTAAATTGGGGTGCTTGATCTCTTTCATCACTGCGGCCTCTTTCAAGAACTCTTCCACCTCCATGGTATCCTCCTGCAGGAAGAAAAGAAGCGATGACATTATCTCGGCAAGGGAGGCACTGAAGTGGGGCAGTACGGCCTGAACGGTTAACACAAGCTGGAGCTTCCACGAACAGCCATCCCGGCCCACCGGTCTCAACCACGCCATCGCCCTGGACAGGTCCCAAGGCGTCCCGAGCATCAGCCCCAACGGCACAAAGACTTTTCCACCTCAGTGCTGAGCGCTGGAGCCCTCACCCCGAACACTACACCGAGGCTGGCCGCACGTGCTGGCGACTCGCCCCGGCGGCTCTGCGCAGACTATACTTGTCTCCATCGCCCGTGGGGTGTGTGGGGAGCAAGGGAGACGTGTACAGGCAAAGCGCACAAACTTGGTGCCACTTCCCTAAGCAACAGCTGGCTTCCAGGGCCTCCCCAAATGCTTAATATATAAAAAAAGAAAAATCACTTGAAGAATCCGAAATGTACTTGATTTAGGAGAAGAGACCTTGATGGCGCAAAAAGACGTACAGCACTGCCAAAGAAGGGTGCCTCAAGATACGGCACAAAGAGAGGAGGACGTTCAACTTCTTAAGAATGCGGTCTCATGGGGCTCTCAGTGAAGCAATCACCGCTACCTGTCAGGTCAATTACTCACAGATTCTAAAATAATCTTCACCAGCAGCTCCCCTAACGACGGCTTCACAAGTGTCATCAGTACACATCACGTTTTAGGCAAGTTCACAGTATTTAAATGTCAAGGGGTGACAAAGATATCAGCAAACGCCCAGAGCAAATGCGCTAATGTTTCTGCATTTCCTCATGCATCAGTCTGGAGTGCTGTTGTCGGCTCTGTTTTCAGGAGCCTGGCTGTGGGTTTACGTCGGGTAAACCTCTTTTTGACGTAAAGAACCCACTGTCCTCTCAACTGACCATCAAAGCAAGAAGCGGGTGGGTGATACGTGACACAGTCTGTTGCTACAAAAACCAGCAAGGGAAGCAGGACCCCACCCTCCAAGTTTCAACATGGAGTCTGAGTCCGTCTGAAGGGCAAGACCGCAGGGGAGACAGGGAGAGAGCGTCTTGAAAGCTAGATTCCCCAAGAAAAGCTTTATCAACTGTACTTTACGTGTGGAGCTTTATTTACACTGTACCTGCCCCTTGGGGAAACAAAGAGCTAAAGCGTCCTACTCACTGTGGCTAGCCGGTTCCTACCCTGGCACGTGGGGAAGACTTCCAGAGGACGGGTCACCCTTTACTTAGTGCCGTCTTGCTTTGGTCGATCATGTTTACAAGCGAAGCGTGACCAGTGAGGAGATGTGTCAGCCCACCATCACTTAGCTTAGGGCTCGATGGGACTGAAACTCAGACACAGTTTATTGCTCTTTAAAAATGGTGAGCTGCTCCTAATGTCAACTAACCATCTTGGGTAGTCTCTGTGTCAAGCTGCACGGGCGGGCGAAGAACACATCCCTGCCGCCACCTCACTGGCTGTTCAATTCTTCGGAGTCCTCCCTGCTCCCGGACGCGCTCAGCACACCGTACCGTTTCTGGCGTGGAGTGCTCTCACCTACCAGGGTGACACGCTGCTGCTGTCAACGGCCGGAGAGCCAAGTGCCTGCCAGAACGAGGGCGTTCAGTGCTGTGCACGTAAGGACCAGGGCCTTTAAGAATCTTGCTCTGCCAACAATATGTTCAAAAAGTAGCTCTCAAATGAAGCTTTCTAGATTTAAAGCACCACATAATGAAACTCGCACAGTGAAATGGTTTCCTGTATAACACTGCTCTTACAGCTATTGACTCTTTTCTACAAGGACCACGTTCTAGGTCTTGAGAGGCAAGGACATGCAAAAGGAACACTATGGCTTTCAAAGGCGTCCCTCTTCTGCTTTTCTCTCTTCATTCACACACACACACGCACACGAACCGCACGCCCATGATGTGTGGACAGTATAAATAATTCCTTGTTTTTTCTTTCAGCACAATCAGTGTGAACTTGTCTCCCCCTGCTGGAATCAGACCTGGTTCACTTTATAATTTAAACTACTAACAGCATCCTACATTTCTAGCTGTGTTAAACTGGAAATATCCCTGATGCTATCCCTGTTATATTCCTTTACTTTTATTTTAAAAATTTCCATCATCTTTTTGAAGAGGACTCTTCCATTTACATAGTAAAATAAAAGTAATTCCGAATGATTAGGGCAAAGGCAACGCTCTGAATAATAGCTGTGAATCTCAGTCTTGTCTGTGAAGGAGGGAGTTGGGTCAACTGCCCTCTCCTCATGAGGACTGACTGGCCTGGCCAGATGTGGACGAATGCTTTGGCTGGCACAGAGGTTAAGAGGACGATTGTGAGTTATACTGACCAAGCTCTGCTGCTGTGGAACCATGATAAGTTACCTACATAATAGATAACAGATTATCTCTGAACTGGTTTTCTCATCTACCAAATGGAGAGCACGGCGGTATCCGCCGCGCGCACAAAGGGTGCCCAGCGCAGCGCCCAGAACACGGTCAGCACCCGCTCAGTGGGACTCACTTTTATTATTATTAACACAGTTGATCTCTACTCCTGAGAAGCAGACTAAACATATTGCTTGTATGGAAGACAGGCTGGTTCTTTAATTAACGCTGGCTTTTTGGTCTTTCTCAAAGATACGTTCTTCCAGACTCAACATCTCACAGGTGTTTTCTAACCCGCTTCGTCCTTTTTGCTCACTGGCCTCATCCCCAAGAGTCGGAATTCTACAGCATGAAAAAGAACACTTTTTTTTTTTTTTTTTTTTGCGCGGTACACGGGCCTCTCACTGCTGTGGCCTCTCCTGTCGCGGAGCACAGGCTCCAGACGCGCAGGCCCAGCGGCCACGGCTCACGGGCCCAGCCGCTGCGCGGCACGTGGGATCCTCCCGGACCGGGGCACGAACCCGCGTCCCCTGCATCGGCAGGCGGACCCTCGACCACTGCGCCACCAGGGAAGCCCCAAGAACACTATTTTAAAATACGGCTCAGCGGCCCGCTGCTGCTGCACAGCTTTTAGAGCTCTCCATGCCTCCTCTCAGCAGGGACCCCTGGCCGCAGTGCTGGGCTCGTGTCTAAGTCAGATCAGTTTCCACATGTTTCCGGTTCTTACCCCATGTCAGGGGAGCAAGGTTACAAGCACAGCGAAGTGCCACCCTGCACCTATCAGCTCGACCAGGGTCCACACACTGGAGAGATGGGGCAGTTTCCGAGCTAGACCGAGGAAGGCGGATGGTTCACCAACCAGGTGGGGGACTTGAAGCTCAAGTGAAAAGTCCACAGGAAACAATCTCACAGAGGAGCCCCCATGACTCTGGTCCCCCAGTACTGTGGCCGTATCTAGCTCCATGGCCAGAAGGGAAGCCGCTGGCCGAGCGACTGCGACAGGGCAGTGGCCTCTCTCCCCAGCACACAGCCCCCGTCCCGCCGTGAAGTGAGAGCCACCGCGTGCGACAGCTCAGCGTTCATGCTGTCCTGGAGCCCTTTTTTCCTGCGGGGGAAAATAACAAACATAAGACCCAAACCAAAACATACTGTGCTGGTGAGGGCAGAGAAAACAGGCACCTCCTCCACACCAGTGGTGGAGTGCAAACTGGTTCGAGCCTTGATCCAGCAGTTCTACCCTGAGCTGACCTAACAGGACACCCTCCCACGTGTGCAAACAGGAGGATCCCTGGGCACTGCTTGTGACAGCAAAGTAGTGGAAAGAAGACAATACTGAAGGCTGGTGAGATATTACAACATATCCACACAAAACCAAGACCACCTTACACGTACTGTCAAGGAATAGCTGCCAAGACACCTTAAGTGAACAACAGAGGGTACAGAGCAGCAGTGTCTATAGCACACTGCCATACGGATAAGAAAGATACGTGCCGGTGGACTGTTTCTGGAAAGACACCAAAATCAAGGGTAGAGGAAACTATCTGTATATATTACCTATTGGAAAAACAGGTAAAGAATGGAGTACAGTGCTAAGTGTTAACGTTTTTCAACAGTGTTAATTTCTGCTATTTTAGTAAATTGGTCAGCGAGCTTGTGAGTCAATTTTAATAACACAATTAGATTAACAGTAGACCTTTCCAAGTTCGATTACGTACACAACTGTTTCAAGAAAGAGCACTGACTTACAAACTCGCTACACAGCTCATCTGAAACTTGGGGCTTCTTGTACTTGACGTCCCCTGAGGCACACGCTGCCTTTAACAGAGCGAGTGCCCGCCTGCGACCTGCTGGACGGTGTCAAAATTCATACTAGCCGGTCCCCGTCAGGTCGCCTTCGTTGTCACTCCAGTCTCCCACCCCTAGGGGCCAACCTAGAGCTCCTTTTCTTCTCTTCGGGTAACAGGGCCCAGCGGTGGATAAAAGTAGGGCCTCGCTCCGGCTCCCGTGCTGGTTAAGGAGAGTCTGGTCCTGACCGCTGCGGGCCCGCAACACCAAACGCCCAGGACAAGGAGGCCCGGCCCGAGGAGGGGCTCAGTGAGAACCGGCGGAACCAACGAAAGCCTGGGCCAGAACTGCAAGGATTTCCCAAGTAGTTTCCAAGAGGGAGGCGGTCGTAGCTACAGCCTGTGAGGGAAGTGAACGGGGGGTTGGGGAAAGGGGATTTTTAAAATGCCTAACTGTGGCTTATGTATATTTCTCATGGTATATGAGAAATCAGAACCTGAGTCACAATTTAAACAAAGACCTGGGCTTTGGAGCAGGATGCCTGGGTTCAAATCCTGGCTCTGTCACTGCTAGCCATGTAACTAACGCTAGGTCAGTTACTTAACCTCTCCCTGCTTCAGTTTTCTCAACCTTAAATGGTGGTAATATCAGTAGCCTTCTCTTAAGGTGGTTGGAACGATTAAACGAGATGCTCTATGTAAAGCACAAAGCACTCAGCCTCAGGCACGTAGTAAGAATCAATAAATATGAGCCATCACTGCTATTTAGAACCCACTCAAACTCTCAATGTCTGTAGTGGAGATGAACACCCCAAATGTTGATACTCATCTTATTTGCCAAATGGGAAACATACCGTACAGATGTTTTTTGTGCAGGGTGGGGTGGAAGGAGGGATAATTTATTTAACAGTTGCTCAGTACCTTATTTTGGGTTAATATACCTCTAGAAAATGACACAGTCCATTGGGACTTCCCTGGTGGCACAGTGGTTAAGAATCCGTCTGCCAACGCAGGGGACACGGGTTCGAGCCCTGGTCCGGGAAGATCCCACATGCCGCGGAGCAACTAAGCCCGTGCGCCACAACTACTGAGCCTGTGCTCTAGAGTCCACGAGCCACAACTACTGAAGCCCGCGCGCCTAGAGCCCGTGCTCCACAGCAAGAGAAGCCACTGCAATGAGAAGCCCACGCACCGCAACGAAGAGTAGCCCCTGCTCGCCGCAACTAGAGAAAGCCCGCGCGCGGCAACAAAGACAAAAATAAATTAATTAATTTAAAAAAAAAAAAGAAAGAAAGAAAATGACACAGTCCCTTTTCCCTAATTAGCTACCACTTGGAGTGACTATTCACAGAAACCTATGCAACTATATTCTGTAATTTCTTTAATGAACTATGGGATCACAAGTTAATAAGGTTCTTAGGAAAAATCATTAAAAGTATAATAAAAAGCTTAATAACACATCATTAGAGAAGGATGTTCTAGAAGGCACCCACTTCCAGATAATTCTGATGTACTGGTATTAAAAAAAAAAACACCGCCGAGCTCCAGGGGGTCCCTCCTCCAGAATCATCTTCTTCAGTTGTTCGGAAAATAATGGCACAGCATCAGCTACTGAGCTACAGTTTCCCCAAGTGCAAACTCGACCTCTTTTTAAAGTTTTCCAACAAGCCTTTCCCGGACTGCTATCTAGTGTATTTTGTGCTTTTACTCTTGTTTTGTTTTGGCAAACCCTGGCAAATGTGTGGGTAGCGCCTGAGCCTTTAACAGTTCTGCACGCTGGTCAAGGCCCTGTTTCCCTGGGCCTGGTCTTCGGCCGTGTGCCGCCCTGGGACGCTGGCGCGCACACCTCCCCCTGCCCTGGCCTGGGCTCTGGGAAGTGGGGCAATAGCTGTTCAGCTCATTCGAGGGCTCGCCAACATAGGTGTCCCCGAGAACAGCGAATCTGACCACCTTATTCCCGTGCATCAAACCCTTCAACACGCCCCACTGCCTCCAGGATGGCGTCCCAGCTCCTCAGCCAGGTTTAAGGCCTCTGTGACTCGGCGAGCCCTCTCTGCCCTCTACCTTCCTCTCCTGGACCCGTTCCCTTGGCCAACTCCTGCTCGCCCCGCTCACGACTCCTGACCTGCTTTCTCCCTGCTGAGCAGAGCTCACCGTCCCTCCTCTCATCCCCACGCGGTGCCACAGCTCTGAGCTCGTGCCTCTAACACAGCCCTTGTCACACCACACCGCAATTACTGTCATACTTGCCTATTTCTCCTACTAACTAGACTACTACCAACCAGATGATTCTAACCACCTAGACTAGCCTGAGGTGAAGAACTCTGTCCAACTCATTTCCACAATCCCAGTGTTAAGCTCAGGGTCTGGCAAATAAAAGTGAGGAGTTTGATAAATGCTTATTAAATTAAAGAAAATCCTATCTGGAAAATATCCAGGGGTCCTCAAAACACCCATGCCACCACCATTCCCTTCCCCCCTCCCCAAGCGTCAGTCCTGCCCCAAGGACCAAGCTAAGGGGACACAGTCAACATGAAGCGCAGGAAGCCACCTTTGGCTTCTGGGACTAAAGAATGCAATCTTTTCTCTAAAGTGTCACTTCATATCACTCAGAAATCACAATTTCCAGTTTACTGTGCCTCTGAGTGAGGGCAGCGGGGAAATGGCCGAGTCCGAAAAGGCGGGCGTTCTGGCCGCGTGCTCCTGAGCGACCTTCAGGAGGCACGTGCACACCCGGGTCCGTTTTTCCCAGCGGTGCGTGTTTCAGTTCTGCTTCTCTGTTAACAGCTGCAAAACGGGGCTCCCTCTCTCAATTCCTGTGCATAGGTCAACATAATGGGAGTTCATTTAAGGCAGGCGAAAGCCACACGGGGCAACACTAGGGGACACTCTCACCACAGCTAACCACGCGGCCTGCAAGCGGAACTTCCTCCCCTTGGCTCGCCAGCAACCGCTAGAGACCGCGGACGCCGGGCGCCGGCCGAGGGCGGAAGTCGCAGTCATCGACAGCGGCAGGCAGGCTGTATCCGAGGCCCCGCGAAGCCCGCACGTCTCCTTGGTGCCTTCCTAGAGGAGGCAGCCCACACCTGTGCTTCCAGAAGTTTGGACACACGGTTTGGGGAATGGGAACCTGCTAGAAACACCCAATGCGCTTGCCTCTCAAATCCACCAACAAAAATCCACGGAAGAGTCAGTCACATGCATTTTGGTTACATCTCCTACAACTCAGAGACCCGCCTCCCCCCGCCGCCCCGCTTCTCTTAACTCAGTAGGAAGCGATCCAAATGCCACACAAACAGAACGGAAACCCACGGCTTTAAAACACCCTTGCCACAGAATGAAAAAACTCCTCCAAATGGCTGATCTTTTCACACCAAAAATAACCACAGCACTTCTCAGCTCTCGACATATGCGGAAAGACACTGAGAATAAGAGTCAACCCGTCGTACACGGAAACACAGACGGCTCGTGCCGAAGAGCGAGGCCCCGGGCTGTGCGCACAGGCAGGCGTCGCTGCGCCCCAGGGGACAACAGGCCACCCGGAAGGAAGGCGGCGCGCCGCCTCGGGGCGCTGTGAGCAGCGAGGCCCCCACTGGACGGACGGCGGGGCGGGCCCGGGCTTACCTTCAGGGTCTTCACGGCCACCGTGAGGCTGTACTTCTTCCACACGCCTTCGTACACCTCCCCGTACTGGCCTCCGCCCAGCTTGTGCTTCATGGTGATGTCCGTGCGCTCCATCTCCCACTTGTCGTAGTTAGGGGACACGCCGTAGACGGTGGGCTTGTTGCGTTTGGGGGCCGGGTAGTGGAGAGTGGTGATGAGCCCGTCGGCCACCGTTGAGTGGTGATGGACCAGCTCGGCCAAAGTGCTGAAGCGGCTCTCTGAGGAGACGTAGAGCTGAGGGGACAGGGGCGGCCTTCAGCCACAGAGCGACACACACGCCACCAACTCCGGAGGCCAGCTTCGCTGAGCCTTAATTTAACGCACAGCAGAACCTCAGATAAACGACTCTCCACACAGGGCCGAGTGTTCCGAAAACCACTGATGATGTTGTGTTTCTCCATGACCTCCTCCACCTGCCTAATTTTCCCACGTCTGGTTCTCTGCAGGCATTCTGAGCCCACCGTTAAGTGTCCACGAAGCAGCCCCCGACCACCCGATGTAGAGCCACCACCCGGCACCACTTAGCCATCCTATCACCCGTCTTACTTCTCTGCACTGTACTTACCACTAGCTGACAACTCCTTGTTTACCTGCCTGACTACTGTCTGTCTCCAGCTACTGGAACGGCAGCTTCATGAGAACAGAGCCCTAAGCTGTGTGCTTTTATCCCGTATCCTCAATGTCCAGAACAAGAAATGAGCACAGAACAGGTGCTCAATAAATACTGTTGATTAAATTAATAAAGAGTAGAACTTAATAAGCATTTGCCGACTGGAAAAGAGTAATTTTTAATTATTATTACCTAAAACCTATAATTATATAATCATCTAGAACTGAACAGTGACCAGAGATGAACATCACTACAAAACATAAATCTCCTTCTCACTCCTGCTCCCTCGATTTGGGCTGAGTAAGAAGCATCAGAGGGCAAGGCCTGCAAATCCCAGCAGTATGCCCACGTGCGATGCCCTCGCCAGCGCTCTCCCAGAACAGGGTGGGGACTGGGAGGGCTGCACAGAGGCCGTACAGCCTCCTCCGGCACAGGGAAGTCAGGAGAAGGGCTATGAGACACAAGTGCACGTGAGTCTCTAACTGGGACCTACAGCGGGTGAGAGCCTCCCTGGGTCATTCACGTCTAGACGCTGCGACGGGCAGGAAGGCAAAGGTGCAGGCTGGCAGAGAGCGACAATGTGAATGGTGACAGCTATCTTCCTTCTCCTCTCTTTTGCGTTTGGTTCGGTGATGTAGTTAGTGAGGGGATACTTCCTTACCAAACCCAATTCACATTAAAATTCACATAGAACATCTGGACTCCAGGCACATAACTGAATCTGTTGGCTCACTAAGGGCAGCCCATGATTGCTGATGGTGGAAAGGATACTAAGAATCGTGACTAGGTGTTCATTTAAGACGTGCCCAAACTGCAAAGACACGGGAAGGAGGAAACAGATTTGGGACGGTGGTGATGCCTGAGGCCAGAAGGACAAAAAGGAACAGGAGCAGTCAGCTGTAGCTGTAATATCTTACTACTCAAAAAAAAAAAAAAAAAAAAAAAAGAAAGAAACAGGAAGAAAAAGCCTGAAACACATATGGCAGGGCCAAGGCCTTGGCTGTTGGCGATGGTAGGCTCCATTACCTTCTGCACGTTTGCAATGCTAGGTAATAAAAATACTTCAGAAGAAGGAAATAACAACAAATATACAATCTGAACCACCCGTAAGTCTCGAGAGGGTAAAGAGGAATCTTTAACGGGAGATGTGTTTTTCCTTTTTTGCTTGGGGAGATGACAAACAAATTTTTACAAATCATGCAAGCCAATGGCAAACTCTGGCTTAGAGATTTATAATTTACAATCTTTCTGTAGCAATCCTACTAAAATAAAATTCTGAGCAACCCAAGAATTGTCCGGAAAGATTCTGCAGCCCCGGGGACCTCGTCCCTCTGGAAGACGGTGCCTCTGAACGGCAGGACCTTTCAGGGTGAGGAGGCAGCCCGCCAGGAGGCCCTACTTTTAGACCTCAGGCCACCGAGGAGAGACCTCTAAGTGAACCACTCTAGGGAGAGGCCAAGAGTGTCACTCGGGCCCCTGAACGTGCCGGGGGCTGGGCCGGGGTGGGGGGCAGAGGCGGGCACCGCTGAACCTGCCCTTGGCTTAAGGCCCGCACACTGACAACACGGCACCCTCCTCAGTGTTAGTCACCAATGCTCGTGCAGTTCACAAAGATGATGGGGAGGGGGTTGCAGGGAGAGCTCCAAACCCTCGCCCTCCCCCGGAGAAGCGCCCGCTGTCCGACTGCTTCACTGCGGGCTGCGAGTGCCCCAAGCCCTCTTCTCTCTGGCTGCTCAGCTGCTGGGCACTTTTCCTACTAAGGAGGGACGAGAGGAGAGAAAACCCACTCCAAGAAGGCACCCCCCGGAGCCACAGCACCCCTCTCGCCTTGGAAATCACCGGCACAACACACGCAAAAGAGCCTGTTTCACTTGCCGGGCTCCTGGGGCAAGTCGCCTGGGAGCAAGGCTCATTACCTCTTTCTCCCTGTCAGCCTGAAAGGAGCACTCCCCAACCCGAAGATCAAGTTCACTCAATCGCCCAGAATGCGAATGGCTCCCCGAAGCCCTAGTTTATGCAGAATTTGTTCTTGGTCTCAGCTGATTCCCTCTCAGGCTCCTTTATTAGAGGTATCAGAGTTATGGGAGGTTTCACGGAACGGGCAAACTTTATCTTTTTCAATAATTAAATTTACAGACCCCAAAACTTGGTTCATTTTTCAACATAAAATACCAACATACCAACACATTAAATATTGAAACTCCCTTAAAGGTACCGCACAGCCATCGTCTAACAGTCAAGTCTGGTGGCTTCCTCCTGATTAGTGCTAGTTTGTGAGCAGCATTTTGCTAGCGAACTGGGTAATCTTCATCGGGAATTCACGGCATGTTCACAGAAGACAGTGCAATTAGTGCTATGAATGGCATGTCATTACGCTGCGCACCCAGGTACATAAACACTGTGGGTGCTCCGCCAGGGTGTGTCTCTTCCTAATCACGCAGGGACCCGCAAGATAGGACTTGTCAAAGAAACACCAGAAACAGCTTTCCTCCTGACAGCCAGACTCACAGGCTTATCGGACGTGTGCGACCTTTGGCCGCCTCAGACCCTGGAGTCCCACCTGGGACGTAGTATTTAGTCCCACCTGGGACGCAGTATTTACAGGTTGCAAGGCCAGGAAGTGACCCCCGCCCCCCCCCCCCACGCAACCAACCTCCAAGCTACTCAAATTCCAGCAGGAAGGCAGTGCTTAATAATGAAGCAGTACTTAATAATAATGCCCCCGGTCCCCTCCACAAGGGAAGATCAGCTATGGTCCCCTCCACAAGGGAAGATCAGCTATGGTTTGGCAGGCTTTTCACCAGATGCCTGCACCTGCTGAGCCAGTGTCCTGCCACCTCTGCTAAAGCTGATGCCCGAACTCCCCTCCTGTCAACCCAAACCTGTCACTTTAGGAGACCGTGAAAATAAACGTCAACTACATATCTTGGAGAAAAGGAAGGAGAGGAAAGACTCTATCAAGGGCTATAATCGTGGGGGTTGGTGGCAGCATCCCACCCAGGTACATAAGATGCAGGCACAAATAACCAGAACAAGTGAAGAATGACTGGGGGTGGGCGGTGGAGGAGGAAAATCAGTCTTTAATTCCACTACGTTGGCAGAGGATTCCAAACTTTAAGAAAGCAGCAGGAATGCAAACCAAATCCCAGGGTATCTGAGGGCTGTTGAGACTCTCCGGATGCCTAGGAAACAGCAATGGCTCAGTCTGGTACGGTGCTTTCAAGAGTCTAGCCTGAAACTCCCAGAGTCCTAGGCTCTGGGCCCTGAGCCGGTGGCCCCGGGCTGACTGACCAACTGACAATAGCTGCTGAAAGCTCAGGAACATGGGAGGGAGGTAAACCAGAGCCAAGAGGGTGGAGGCAGAAAGAAATCCTTTGGGGCCTTAGAGAAGAATCTTCTAAATTCAGTTGTTTTCTAAAGATTAGCTAATTTGAAAATAAGAATTAAAACTTATTCAACCCCAGCCGATTCCTCCCACCAAACTTTAAATTTTCCCCTTCGAAATCCAAAAAGGATTGCCTCAAAGCTCTGCTATGTGAGCAGCTTTTTTCAATGCCGAGCCACACTGTCCCATGCGTCGTTATAATACCCCCCCCTCCCCGATTCTGACATTGTTCCACTCATTCCAGGAATATAATCCCACCTAACAGAGCCCCCTCGAGTGTGGCCTGATGACCCCGTGGGTTGAGACGTCTCCAGGTGCTCGGACAGCTGAAGGGAGAGTCTTTGCCGGGGAGGGAAGGAGGAGGGCAAGATGCCCAGGTCACTTTGATGAGTAGCGGATACAGCCTGATCAAATGGGTTCCTTGTGCTCTACCTGGAATGAAAGGAACCCACCTGGCACACGTGAGCTTTGAAGACAGAGGGCTCAGCTTCCTCGTCAGATGACTCAAATTCTGCAAATCATGTATCCACATAGGCTTTGCTCTCCCCCTTTTAACCATATTTTAGACCAACCCCCAGCTGATGAGTTGTCAAACTAGATCATGCTTGCCTGCATCTGTTCCAAGGACGCTGATTAAACAACTCCAGGGAAAAGGAACCATTATCCTGTTCAGTACAAACCTCAACTGATTACCGTGGTGCAGCGGGGCTCGCCCTGGATAAACGGCACAGATGGGAAGCAAGCTGTCAGCTCCAGGAAATCACCCCTCATGGGCGGTGCACTCTGGTGTTCTAATTCATTAAAAAGGCACCCTTGTGGTCTGAAGGGCCCAGCCCTGTGGGTCACAGGGCCCAGCACCCTGGAGTATATCCCACAGAATGGAGGACCTAGTTCCACATCTGGGATGAGAACGATGACCTGAAAAGCATGCTGATGAGGCCGATCTCTGGTGGCACATCAAAGGCAGACTATGCTGTCTGTCCTACAGACTACAGTGCTGGTATAAAGACATGTGCAATGACGAAAAGGATCAGATATTGGCAATAAGGACTTTAGCCAGAAGACTTTGAGACATGCGGAAAAAACAACAGATAAGAACACTGAAAAAAGAAACGTATTGTGCATTTGTATGGTGCAAATGAATGTGAGAGGATAGCCATGAAAATGCTAGCAAGATCAAGAAATGGGAACTAGGGACTTCCCAGTAGTTAGGACTCCGTGCTTCCACTGCAGGGGGCATGGGTTCGATCCCTGGTCTGTGGTGGTGGGGGCTAGGATCCTGCATGCCACCACATGGTGCGGCCAAAAAAAAAAAAGAAGAGGGAACTAAACTAGCCCTACCAGATATTAAAACATATTATAAAGCCATAGCAATTAGAAGTCTGATTCTGGCATATGAACAGACAGACCAATGGAAGAGAACAGACCTAAATACATATGCAAATCTGGTATACCTCAAATACACAGGAAAGGATGAGTTTCGTAAATGGCATAGGAAGCACAGGTATAGTAAACATAATGAGATTCCATCTTTACCAGTCAGTGACAGGGATGTTTTTACAAGTCTGAGAACAGACTGCTGCTGGTGAGGGGAAGGGGAAACACGCACTCTCACAACATTGCTGGTGTGAAAACACATCTGTACAATTTCTAAAGAAAGTAATTTGGCAATACCTACACAAGTTTTAAATACACATAACCTCCCATCAGTTCTAGCAACTTACCTTGTATATGCTTGGACTGTACACAAAGAAGTATGTGCAGTGTATTTTCAAAATGCCAGTCGTGACCCACTAGTGGGTCTATGAAATAAACTCAATGCATTATGACCAGAAGTTTTTAAAAAAATGCAACAGAACAGAAAGGTATACAAACTATCAGAATGCATTACGTACAGTAAGAGTAAGTAGGGTTTCATGAACCTTCTGTTCCTAGTGTGTGTACTGGGTGGTGATGTACAACTTTTTTTTTTTTTTTTTTTTTTTTTACAGTGGGCTGGTTTTTTTTTAAAGGTTTGAAATCCACTTTACAACAGCATTATTTATAATAGCAAAAGATTGGAAACAGCCTACAAGTCGGCCAGCAGGGGACTGCTTAAATAAATGATGGTCCATCCACGCTAGGCAGCCCCTAATAAGAATGAGGCAGCTCTAAATGTGCTGCCGTAAGACAACCTCCAAAATATATTATTCGGTGGGAAACGCAAGATGCAGAACAGTGTAGATCATGCGTCACTTGTGTTTTTTAAAAAATATAAACATACATATACTGAGCAACTCTGGAAGAAACTGGTCACAGCGGTTGCCTCTGGGCAGGGGAACTGAATTAGGAGACAGAATTACGTTTCACGGCAATTCATTTTTTTTCTTTAAACCATGTGCACGCATTGCATATTATTAAAAAATACGTACACCATCTGGGCCCATCTCGACAATCCACCTATCTACACCCTCAATGACAGCGTGGTGCAGCGGAGCAGACAGTGGAATCTGAGCCTAGTTCCATCAATTACTCACTATGTGATCTTCAGCAAGAAATTTTACCCCTCTAAGCCTTCATTTCTTTAATGCAAAAATGCAGCTGAAAGCAGTATCTGCCCTGAGGACTAAGGTGAGGTTTAAAAGAAATGAAGATTGAAAAACGCCCCAGCAAACAGTAGGAACTCAGTAAATGTTAATTTCTCCCTTCCCTTCATGGACCCTTAATGACTCTTTATATGATGATCACAAAACCATATACATCAACTCCTTTACAAAACTACAATCCGGGTTTGGAAATATACGGGTATGACGTGATCCCATTTTTGTTTAAAAACTGTGCGTATACATGTATTATACACACGCGCGCGCGCGTGACTTCACCTACGGAAAGAAAGCCACGTACCAGACTTGTTTTGGGGAGGTGCTATTAAGGTGGTCTTTCACTTTAAAAATAACCATCTAGTGTGTGAATTTTCCTCACCGAGGATAAATTACTTTCCTAATAAGAGATTTGTTTTAAAAGGAAGAGTCTTAGTGTAAGAAATATGCCCGAAACCCAACAGACAATCCACTTATCTTATGAAACTGCTAACAACCAAACTCCAGCAGGACAATTGGAGAGCCGCGTCAGCCTGTGGACGTGGAAGGTCGCACGACCGGTCCTCCACGGAGGGTCTTTACCCAGGCTAACGACCTTGTGGGACGACGCCCGCTGTTTCAAACATCTTCTTGGTTGAGCTTTGTTGCAGAAACTTCTCAACCTGGCAGCAGGACCTCTTGGCCCCGCCCTGGCCCACAGGCCCCCCTGCCTGGGCCCCTACCTTGCCGTCCGAAGCAGTGTTGATCCTGTAGTGGTACACCCTCCCTTCGTATCTCAGCGAGATGGACCTCTGCCCAGGGCTGCTCTCGCTCTCCCGGACCAGGAAGCTGCCATTGATCCCGCTGCTCAGCAGGTACTCGGCGGCGTTGCGGGACACGGGCCCGTGGTACCAGGAGTGTTTCTCCAGACTGTTGACCGGCGTGATGTAGTTGCTCGGGACCCACCCTTGGCCATTTTTAGTTTGGGCTTCACACCATTCCCCGTTGTGGTTGTAGCCTAAGACCCGGAGCTTTTCACCTTGGAAGAAAAGAACCACATCAGACATATCAGTTTTAAAAGCTAATTCGTTCACTCTCGTGTACTCGTCTATGATTACTAAAGACCTCCAAATTCCTGAATACCTATTTCATTTTAACAAGTCCACATAAATGTATGTATTTACAAGCGTATGAGTATGAAGCTTCCTGTGTATACTGAATATGCAGACACATATACAGCCCCAGTTTTTATAAATCTGTTACTCAAGTGCTTTGTTTCTAATATAAGGAAGCTTTTAGTGGAAAGATACTTTCTCTTAAAAAAAAAAAAAAAAAAAAAAAGCGTTTTCAGTGTTTGGTCCAGATGTCTTTGTCAATATAAAATAGGGAAAGCTCTGTTTTTGCCAAGAACTATGCAGGAACTCTTCTCCTTAAGGAAAAGTGACTCTTTAAGGATGCTGTGAGTTTTTCGGGCCTCTATGCATTCCAAACTAAAGCTGTTCTTTCCGCCAGCAAAGGGGCAGCCAGTCCGGCTCCGGCTTCCCTGGATTTCTGTCTCTTGCAACGATCACCAGCTGCCCACAGCTCTTTTACCTTTAGTTATGCTTAAAGTGTTATCCCCACTGGCCACAAAATCATACAGTGCAACGAAAAGGTTGGGGTCATTTTCGCTGGGACCAGCGAGAAGGTTTTCCTTAGAGTTCCAACGAGCTGCTTCGCTCAGACCTTGGGGCTCGAAGTCAGATGCTACTGGCCTCTGAAGGGCTTCTGGAAGAGAAAGAGAGAAACAGAAGAAAGAAACAGGGAAGAAAGGTTTATTCTCAAGAGCAAAAAAGCCTGTGTATCCAACATCATATATATTCTTAATTTATTTCATTTCTTAACATCTGCACGTATTATCTATTAATCAAAGGTGATTTTAAAAAATGGACTCTTCCTTTCCCAAATCTTGTGAAAAACCCTAAATATTTACATTCCAGAGTGGTAACTACCGTTCCCAAATGGTTTAAACTTTTTAAGTTCACTAATTCAAAAAACTCAACTAGAAGTAGAGACAGTCCATCCTCACGTCTTTGGCGTTGCTTATGATATAACATGGAGCAAA
Organism: Kogia breviceps; assembly: GCF_026419965.1. NCBI lineage: Eukaryota > Metazoa > Chordata > Mammalia > Artiodactyla > Physeteridae > Kogia > Kogia breviceps. Next base: position 5,401,500 of record NC_081317.1, read on the forward strand.
AGTTTCTAGCTTTAAAACTTTTTTTTTTTTTTCGGTACGCGGGCCTCTCACTGTTGTGGCCTCTCCCGTTGCGGAGCACAGGCTCCGGACGCGCAGGCTCAGCGGCCACGGCTCACGGGCCCAGCCGCTCCGTGGCACGTGGGATCTTCCCGGACCGGGGCACGAACCCGCGTCCCCTGCATCGGCAGGCGGACTCTCAACCACTGCACCACCCGGGAAGCCCTAAAACATTTTTAAATGTATGAAAGTTAATAAACGTGCATAATTTAAAAGTCAAATAGTGCTGAAGGGCTTATAATGAAGGACAGTTTCCATCCCGCTCCCCTCTACACCCAGAGGAACAGCTGTTTTCTTGGGGACCACCTCCATCTCTCTGAACAGAAGCTGTATCATTATAATCGCTGTTCCCTTTCCCTCCATCTCTCCTGCACCCGCCTCTACTGGTCACCTGTGCATTTTCAGTAACAGACTTACACTTTTATTTCTTTTTCTTCCTGCTACAGACCGTATCTCTCAACTATTTACCTCACAAGGTAAGGATATTAACATCCTCCCCTTCCTTCCAGCTTTCCCCCCTCTACACACAAAGTATGGCCTTCTTTACATTTTCTTCCACTTTGTGTAAAAGACATTCTGTTCTTCTATTCTTTAATAAAGTCTGTCACTTTTGTCTACAGGTAGATTCTAAAAGTTGAAAACCAATCGACATCTTTGATGTTAGGGACGTGTGACTATTACTCACTACAGGGTTAAATACAGTTCAGTATTTTTTCCTGAAGTTTCTTTTCTTGTCTTTTCTTTTTTGAACTATGTTCAAACTCTCCATGGGTCCTTTCATGCCACCAAATCTACTCCAAGTAGATCTTAACAGTTATAGAATATTATGGCTAAGAAATCAAACTCTTAAAAAGGAGGAAAGGGGAAAATTCTAATTGGAGAAGAATGGAAAGACCTACCATCTGTTTACACCAAACATAAACGGCAACAGAACAAAATTGCTTTAAATTTCCCTTCTTATGGATTTCGAGGACCCCCAAACATCTTTTCTTGGGCAATAACACCCATCTCAGGGATGGGCGTGATTCTGCAGTACTCACTTCAAAAAAGACACTGGAGGCACCTCATACACCTGAGAGACTAGCCTAAACTTCCAGAAACGCAACTGGAGAACTTTCAGAAACAAACATTCTCTAAACTATCTCTTTGGAATAAACCAATAGAACATAAAGAAGAAGGCCTCTCCATTCTAGCTTTTGTACTACTGACTACAGTGAACCTTCAGGAATTGCTTTTCTAAAAGAGAAAAATCCCAAATTACGTCACTACTGTGCTTGGTAATTTCACTTTATGAATCTTGAGGGCAAAGATAATTTCAAGGAGGAGCGTCTTGTAACACTACCACTTCCTGGAATGTGCAAAAGGCTTAGTGATACGTTAGGCCCTGTTCTCTGAGTACTTACTTACAGCAGCTCTAAAAGTGTATCTAGCGCCATCGTGATCACAGATTGACTGATTAACCAAAAAAAGCTGGTCAAAGCAGGGAAGTTTTGAAAATTAAAATCTGTGATCCCCTAACCCCACCTGAGTGTACACTGATTTGCTAGTCTCGACGGCAGGGCCAAGGACTGTCCTTCTGAGTGTGGGTATGTGATTACAGTTGGATGCTGTCTTACCATCCTACCTATAATAATGCATCATCTCACTTTAGCTTCCTACAGGTGGAAGAAGAAGCTGGAGCCATTCGATATGTCAGCCCAGTACAATCCCTTCCAATGTTTATAGGTGTGTCACTCACATCTAGTCCTGTAGCAATTTTTTAAAAAATTACCTGCATTTACAGAGGCTATCTAAAACATTCACTTAAATTTTCATAGAGACAAATCTCTGTTCACATTTGGATTTCAGTGGTTTCATATTAACCAAGTAATTAAAGCCACGAGTGTATCTGAAATAAAGAGGTGTAGAAAGAAACACAAGTGGCTCTGGGTGTGGCCGTGGCTCAGGAGGTGGGAGCAATGTGTGGCTGTGGAGCGGCTGCCCTACCCCATGGGCACCAGAGACACATGTGTTATGAAGGAAGCCGAGCCGCTGGTCGCTTCAGCAAGCCCGTTGGGTGAAAGTAAGTCAAAAGAGCTTCTACTGTCGTTACATCGATATTAAGTAAAATTATTAGTCAAAGGTTTCTTTTTTTTTTTTCTTCTTTACTCGTTTTTTTTTTTTAACATCTTTACTGGAGTATAATTGCTTTACAATGGTGTGTTAGTTTCTGCTTTATAACAAAGTGAATCTGTTGTACATATACATATGTTCCCATATCTCTTCCCTCTTGAGTCTCCCTCCCTCCCACCCTCCCTATCCCAACTCTCTAGGTGGTCACAAACCATTGAGCTGATCTCCCTGTGCTATGTGGCTGCTTCCCACTAGCTATCTATTTTACATTTGGTAGTGTATATATGTCCAAGGCAAAGGATTCTTAACATAAAAGAACTCTTGCATATCAAAAGGAAAAGATAAAACCCTCCTCTATGGGAAAAACAGACCAAAACTATGAATAAGCAGCGCACAGAAAATTTAAATTACCGTTAAACACAGAAAGCATGTCTACCCTCCTAATAATCAAAGAAATGCAAATTCTCCATGAACTTGGGCAGGGACATTTTCTTGAGGCTAACAGGGTAAAACTTCAATAAAATGGGCACTCTCATACAGTGCTAATAGTTGGTATAGATATTGCTGTAACATTTTAGGAGAAAAACTGAAAATGTGAACCGAACTGAGTCTTTAAAGAATTCCATCACCTTTGACATACTGCTAGGAATTTATCTCAGGAGACCCACACAATGATTTGTATATACTGATTTTTAAATAACAGCACAGAAAAGGAAAGGTACACAATATTTATCAATACCAGATAAGTTAGTTCGTGGTCCATTGATAAAATAGAATACATTCGTAAAGCCATTCAAAATATTTTTGGAAAAAAAATATCTAATAACTTGGAAATATACTATAACAATCCCCCATTTCATAAAAATTGAAAAAAGTCCAGAAGGCACTATATCAAAATGTGAACAGTAGTTAATGCCTGGTAGTATGTTAACAGTACCATTAACAGTAATTTAACTTGGGGTGGTGGGATGACAAACATTTTAAGTTTTCTTTATTTTGGCATATTTCTCACAATGAACATGGATTGTTTTTATAATCAGAAAACAATTACAAAAATAAAAAAACCTGTCATATATAGAAGCCAGCGCACACTTATATAACTGATCATCTAACATGAAAAAGTACACAGGGTGGGGAGGGAATCTCCTCAAGCTGTCCTGAAAAAGCATGTGTGCATTTCCCTCCAGTGTCCCAACCTCGTGGCCGTGAGCACACGACTTTCGCGGACCAGGCCTACACAGGAAATTAAAACAAAGTCATGAATACGGAAATGCTTTTCTTCTCAAATGCCATTTGACCTCTTCTATCAAACATTCTGCAGCATCTGGATTTGATCAAAGTTACATAATCAGGGGAAGTAGCCTGGAAAACACCTGGAATAGGCAGAACACAGATACTGGCTCGGGGTGACTGTCGACTTAAAGTATGGGTTAAAGAGGGACTGTCCCTAACACGGAGACAGATGCTGAGAATTTCATGTGAGGGGGTGAGGCCTTTGTCAGGAAGGAAAGGGCCTCCCACAGCTTTTTGATTCAACAGGACGTCAGGAAATCCAAGGCAGCCTTTCAATTTTCCTCTCCAGTTCTTGCTCCGTTCCACAAACTAATGGCCAAAGCCCAAAGGGAAGTATTGCTCATGCTTGCCTCTGGATCGAGACACTGAAGTGTAGCCACAGTCGAACACCAAAACCTTCCAGTCAATTCCCAATCCAGGCTGATGTCAAAATTGACTCACAATGTATAAAGGCCAAGTTCCTTGCTTCATTTCACAGTGAACTATGCTTGTCAACCTTAAAAATGATCACAGTTTACAAGGCCAAAGTTGCAGAATGTACTTAAATCTTCCTTGCTTAATACATGAACTTCCTGCCAGTCCCAGGTTAGACCCCCTAAAGAAGGTCAAAGGGTTCATTAAAAAAGGATGCCCCAAACAGCTCCCCTCTTCTGTTCTGCCAATGGATAAAGAAATCTTAGCATCTATTATTCTTAAAAATTTAGTTAACATTTTCTGCAGCATCCTGAGTTATATTTTAAAAATATTTTTTATATCTTCAAAAATGTCTCCCATCTCATTGAAAATCCTTTTGTTATTTCACCATATCTTTGATGAAAAGGTTCCTGCTCACCAACAAAACTCAGGAAAAGTCATATACCACGAATGGTGCTCTCTAAAAAAAATGCCTCCAAAACTCTAAAAAGCTATGGCTCCAACTATGAGAATAACAAACTGAAAATTCTGTAAGAACAATGCCATAGAATTCACTGGATCTGTGCGTGATTAACTTATTTGGAGAGTATTCTAAGAAAATAGCTTGGGTCTTTAAAGTACAATGTAAAGAGCATTTTATACAAAGATAATCCTTTCTTAAAGTTGTGAGTCACTGATCAAAAATGTTGACAAAAGATTCTCCCATACGGCATATCTGTCTAGACTTTCAGGGGCTGCTGCCGGAGCTGCCACGGCAAGCAGGAGGAAGTAACGTGCTACCGCAGTCCCCAGGGGCGGGGAGGGGCGACTTCACCTCCAGGAAAAACATCCCTGGGAAGCGTCCTACCTTCCTGTTGGCGCTCGTGCCCAAGGTCACGCACGGTTCCTGCTAGAGTCCGAGCAGCCAGCGCTGTGGCGGTCATTACTATCCACGCTGGGGCTCTCGGGACAGTTCGGTGTGGGGGAGGGGCGCGAGGGTGAGGCGTGTCGCGTGTGACAAACATTCCCTTTACTTTTGCTCACATTCAAGTATTTAAACCCTGGTTGCTTTAGTCTTATTTCCTTTGTGGGCCCTTCATTATTATGCTCCAGCTCAAGGAATCTCTGTCATTTAAAAATCTATAAAACAGATCCTTCAAAAAAGAAGGAAGCCTTCGTGTTTTATTTCATACTCGGTTCCAACTGATGAGATCATGCTCCGACTATTCTCAAGTCAGTTTTTAACAGTCTAATACAACTTTGTATGATATGAGCTTAGAGGAGAAGTATTATTTCCCACAATTTGAACTCGATGAAAGCCATTTTATCTACATTCTACATGGTCCTTTATTTTGTAATTTACACCCTCACCCGGAGCAGTTAAAATTATTTTAAAAAACAAGTTGAGCTGAATATAGCCTTGGCATTAAGTTCTCACTCTGAACAAAATGTTCCCAGCACCCCAAAACACTGTGTCAGCTGCTGGGGAGCCAGGGTAGGGCAACGTGGTAACGATGCAAGGAATCATCACACAGCCTCTGCTCCTTGTGGGAGAAACACAGTTCCTGAAAATTTACACACCCTCAAAGCAAAAGTCTAATAGAAGATGGGCGCTGACCTGCGGATTAAACCATCAGGACACAGACACTGAGGGCCAGGAGTTGTGAGGGGGGCGAGCTCAGGAGGAAGGAGGTGGACCCTGAATGAGACCGTGCCTGCAAGAGAAGCAGGATTCACACAGGGACCCAAGGCCAGCCTGACACATCAAGGCTGCTAAGGGAGGGTCTTCAGTTGGGCTGAGTTGTGGACCCTCTGGTGATGCCCAGGGACTCCTTCTCAGAATACAGTTTGTAAATGCATCAAATACACATGGAGCAAAGGAAAACAACTCTATTTAAACAGTCCTCAAAATATTTTTTAAAAAGTTATTTGTGATACGGTGCTTCTTTATTAATGCGTTAAATATATGCTCCTTTATTAACACCTTAAATAACAAGCTCTAGTAGTAGCTACTGTCATTTCAAAGTAGTAATGAGTGTAAGTAATAATTACACTTGTTACATGATATGAAAATATCTGATTTCTACTGGTGGCAAAGTCACAAGTACTGCTAATATTACTGTGGTTTGTTACCTACATTCTTAAAAGAATAATATACTAATTTTCAATTATGTTTAGTGAAATAAAGTTTTAATATTTTTCCATCCAAGGGCATGGAGGCTCCGAATTCCATGCCAGACCCCGAGGGCCTTGCAGGTTCACAACTGCTACACTACAGATTTGGTTCACTAGAACCCCAGTAACCTGACAGGGAGAGGGGCCTAGAAAGGGGGCTGCAATAAATTAGTGCAAAGCCCGCATTATTCAGTTTTCTTTTTAGATAAATGAAGTTTCATTACTTCCCACTTAGGGGCATTGTAGGTAATAAATTAAATGGGTTTCTTAGAGAAATCTCCTTTAAAAAATAAAAAGTTAAAAAATAAAGTTATTTAAATTAGCCCAAGGTCTAACTATGTCTGGGAATCTTTCTACATTATAATGTTCCTAGCCAATTTTAGAAAACAGAATTCTCCATCCTAACCTCTGTCCCTATCAGCAGTCCAGATACACAGTGCTCCCTTCTGAAGATGCACAGTGCCTGCCCCCCTCCCTCCACCAGAAAGCAAAAAAATAAAAGGAATTTTGTGTCACCTTCTAAGAATCTACTTTCAAAGAAGTCTGCAGTTACTGAAAATGAAGTATAAAGACCAATATAAAATAAGACCCTACCGTCTTCAAACCACTCTGAACCCCATCATTCACACCCCCTCCCTCTCCCTCCCATCCCAGAAGGTGCACACCCGCAGCCTGGCCACTTTCCCTCCTAAACCTCCGATCAGTCCCGTACTTTCCATGCCCCCCCCTTCATTGCACCTCCACACTGCCACCAGAGCAGACGTTCTAAAATGCAGATCTGACCAAGTCACTCTTCTGTTAAAACCCACCGAGCCGGCTGCTGGCCAAGAGGCAGAACAGAAACCCTGGGAGGCAGCTCCGCCTGTCAACGCTCAGTCACGTTTATCAATACTAGCACTGTCACCTGTGGCAACAGAAGGAACGGTGCTATCGTGTGCCTTGCAGGAGAGCTGGCGGTTGGCGGATAATGCAGGCGACACCGCTCCTGGTGAGTAAATCGGGCCCTCAGAAAACGGCTGGGCTTGTTACCGCCACCACCTCTACAGGGGAAGTCCGCGCTCCCCGGAAGCAGCCTTCCCCCCGACACCCACTCTTCACCCAGCCCCCCCAAACGCCTTGCAGTTACCCGGCTGCTGCCTCAGCTGTGGGCACCTGGACAAGGGCCAGTCACTCCCCCTGGAAGGCCTTCCCAGCCCACTCGGTATCCTGCGCCCTCACGCCCTCTAGGAAACCTCTGCCGGGTCCTTCTGTCTCCCTACCGCCTCTCCTCCCACTGATGACTTGCCCTCCACCCTCATCTGGGGAGCGCTTGGTGTCTGACAGGGACACAGTAAGGAATCTGTTCCCATGTCCCTTGCAGTACAGTAAGCCTGGGCTCCAGGGTGGACAAGCGTTGTTCAAATCTCAGTCCACCACGTCTTTAAGATATTAATTTCTGAGCCCCAGTTTCTCAACTGCACGATGGTTTCAACCTAGCTGGACCGTCAGGAGGGGTCGACGCATACCGCACGCTGAGAATTTTTGCACGAATGCGGAGTGGTACCTGGCACCAGGGCACTGCACTACAGGATAATTATCCCTTCTCTTGTTATTGTTACGATGATGTGAATTCCTCTGGGGCAGAGACCAAGCATTCTTATCAGAGTCTTCAGCACCTGCCTAATGCAATGCAGGACATACAGCACCACCGCTCAGTGTTTCTTAAAATGAACTCAATTGTAAGAACACCCTGTACTTGTTTGTCTTTAGCAAGACGGTAAAAATATTAAGTCATGATTGAAGAGTGCACCCTAATTATCTGTTAACCTGAAATAAGAAAAGCAGAAATGACAGACAGTAAAGATGAAAAGCAAATGCAACCTGACCAGGAAAACTTTTATAAAGAGCTAGGAAATACAGTAACTTTTTAATGGAATGTAAACCACGGCCAAGGTCCTAAAACAAGGTGTCACAGGAAAGTACACTTCTCTGTGCTTTCAGGAGAAACAGGATTTGTTAGAGTCTCCTAACAGGCAGACCGACACCCGGTGACATCCCGATGCGTCCACACACTTCTTGTCCGTGGGCGAAGACAGGTTCCGTGAATCCCCGTACTGGCCCGCATGCGAACCGTCCACGGTTGAGTCTGCTAACCGTGAGAGCATTTGTGTCCTGTCACAGGCCATTTGCAACAGACTGAACGCCTTCCCCGCCGCCTGCCAGGTCCGGGGCGGTTTGAAAGCACTCGTTTCACAACGCCTGTTCTCTCCGGAAGCACCATCAAGGCTCCTGGGCCAGCGCACACCCGACTGACTTAAGCGAAGGGGCTGCCCAATGGCAGGCAGGTTCCCCAGAATGTCTCGTTAGCCATTACTATCCCTGTTGCTAATTGGAGTAAGTGAACATGACCCCCAAACGGGTATTTTGGCTCCAAAAAGCAATGGCTAATTCTACTCACGGCCCGCCTTTAAATTAAATTTTAAGGTATTCAACGTACAATGCTATTAGGTAAATTTGAGGACTGGTGAGACTGAGCAGGATTGGGTCTCCAAAGAGAATTTAAGAGTAATAAGGCTACAGTTTATGCCACTGAACGTGAGTGAGTAACAGCTAGTACCAAGTGCACCTGAGAGGGCAGGAAGTGGAAGCAGAGGTGAAATGACTCACCTGCTCTCCCTCCCGTTACCCATCCATCAGCCACCTGTCTGTCTGTCAGTCTGTCGGTCTCACTCAGCCTCCAGCACTGCTCTCTCACGATCTGGCTCTTTGTCCTTCTCATCTCTGGATCTCTTCCCTGCCGCCCCCCATCCCCCCTCTGCCCCTGTCCCAGCCCCCACCCCTTCCTTCCCTCTTATCTTGACTTTTGTCTTTGTCTCCCAGTCTGTCTGTATCTCTCCCTTCTGTCTGTCTTCTCTATCACCACCACCCAACATACAGTATAACAAAGTATCGAAGGTGTGGATTAAGAAAGAAGGATTTGAGGGCTTCCCTGGTGGCACAGTGGTTAACAATCCGCCTGCCAATGCAGGGGACACGGGTTCGAGCCCTGGTCCGAGAAGACCCCACGTGCCGCAGAGCAACTAAGCCCGTGCGCCACAACTACTGAGCCTGCGCTCTGGAGCGCGCGAGCCACAACTACCGAAGCCCACGCGCCTAGAGCCCATGTTCCACAACAAGAGAAGCCACCCCAATGAGAAGCCCACGCACCGCAACGAAGAGTAGCCCCCACTCGCCGCAACTAGAGAAAGCCTGCGTGCAGCAACGAAGACCCACCGCAGCCATAAATAAATGAATGAATGAATGAATGAGTGAAAAAGAAAGAAGGATTTGAAAACCAATTTCAGAGAATAACAAGTGTCATTATCTGAGGATGGAGTTAGTCTCGCAAAAGTCAGTAACTAGCAAGCTATTCTTCCAAATGGCTTAGGCAAGAAAACAAGACTGACCATAAGTGATAAGTGTTAAAGATGGGCGATGAGTACAAGGAAGTTCATTATGCTGTCTGCTTTTGTTACAGGTTTAAAAGTTTTCCACTAAAAAAAGTAAAAAACAAAACAAAACACAACTAACCTGAGGATTTATTTTATAAGTCATTCTTCTGGGAGTTTAATTATGATTCACCATTACAGAGGAAAAGTTAAATGCTTCCAATGTCTCATCGGATCTTCAGCTCTTGTTATACATACTTTTGGTTTTACTTTTTTCCAGTTTTATTGAGATATAATTGACATACAACATTGTATAAGGTTAAGGTGTACAAATAATGATTTGATATATGTATATATTGTCAAATGACCACCACAAAAAATTTAGTTAACATCTATCACCATACAGTTACAAATTACTTTCCTTGTGATGAGAACTTTTAAGATCTACTCTCTTAGCCGTTTTCAAATAAACAGTAGAGTATTGTTAACTATAGTCATCATGTTATACAATGTTATGGATTTTAAAAACCTACTCATCAATAATTTTTCCTGTTTCTATTTCAGACCAGTGATTACACTGGCAAAATTACTATTTGATTTTGCAATAAAGGTAGTAAGTAGTATGAAATTTTCAGTTTTCATATGTTTGGAGCTGTGGAAATACTGCCTCTAGAGAGAAGAAACAAGATGCCAACCATGAACCAATGGGATTTTTCTTCCACAATTAAAATATTCACCATGGGAATAAGAAAGGGTCAGAGAACTTCCCTGGTGGCGCAGTGGTTAACAATCCTCCTGCCTATGCAGGGGACACAGGTTCGAGCCCTGGTCCAGGAAGATCTCAAATGCTGCGGAGCAACTAAGCCCGTGTGCCACAACTACTGAGCCTGCGCTCTAGAGCCCACGAGCCACAGCTACTGAAGCCCACATGCCTAGAGCCTGTGCTCCACAACAAGAGAAGCCACTGCAATGAGAAGCCCGCGCACCGCAACAAAGAGTAGCCCCTGCTCGCCGCAACTAGAGAAAGCCCACATGCTGCGATGGAGACCCAACGCAGCCAAAAAATAAATTAATTAATTTTTTTTAAAAAAGGGTCAGAGGAAGGGAAGATACGTTTCCTTAAAACCAAGGACAGGAAGTAATAATTATATGCATCAAAGCAAACTTGGAAACAAACTGCTTTCTTAACAACAAGAAAAACTATGGGTGGGTTTAGCTCTATTCTACCATCACACTTCAGCCATTAGAGAAATTGGCAATGCCAACATTTTAGACTGTGAAATATTGACTTAAAATAACAACAGCTAACATTTGCAAACATCTTGCTCTATGCTAAACAATTTAACTGAAATCTCTCGTGTGAATCTCCCAACTCAAGAAGGTAGGGACTACTATGAGCCTTATTTTAAAAATGAGAACACCGAGGCTCGGGGGGCAACACGCCCGGGTCACCGGCGTCTGCGCCCAGGCGGGCATCTGGGTCCAGGCGGGCATCTGCGCCCAGGCCGGCATCTGGGTCCAGGTGGGCATCTGCGCCCAGGCCGGCATCTGGGTCCAGGCGGGCATCTGGGCCCAGGCCGGCATCTGGGTCCAGGCGGGCATCTGGGCCCAGGCGGGCATCTGGGCCCAGGCCGGCATCTGGGTCCAGGCGGGCATCTGGGCCCAGGCCGGCATCTGGGTCCAGGCAGGCATCTGCGCCCAGGCCGGCATCTGGGCCCAGGCGGGCATCTGGGCCCAGGCGGGCTGGCTCCAGAGCTGTGTGCTTCACGTGAGAATGGGACCTTGGCAATACCCTAACCATAACACTGCCTTGATTTAAGGACATCTCAAAAGAACCTCACGTCAGTATAAATACATACATTGGGCACTTTATTGGTCTCAACACTTTCCCTTGAATCATCTCCTAGATCCTCAAAACAATCCTTGAAGGTGGGCTGGACAGAAAGTTTGTTCTCTTGGTCTTTAGAGGTAAGAAAACAGAAAAGCTGAGAGACGAAAACTGGGATCGCCTGACTCCGAATTCAAAAGTATTTCCAACCGAAGTGAACTGGGGCCCTTCTTCCTCCTCTTCTCTAGAAACCTCATAGCGTTGGTATGAGAATGAAGTGAGGATATCTATGAAGTGCTTGGTGCCAAAGAACTGTCACATCATAAATGCTCAACAATTTCAACGTAACCCCAAATGAAAAGGACTGACTGGCTTTCTATTTGGTTACAGAAAGAGCTTCAGATTTTCTTTGTTACTAAACAAGGGAAGTATTTGATGACCTCAGAAGAGAGTATTTAGAAAGAGAGCATAAGCTTCTCTGAGGCATAAGTTCTAAAAGTGTATCTGTGTGGCTGGCACCACATAAAGCATTCGCCAGAAAGTTAACTGCTGAAAAGAAGCGTTTAAAAGTGGGCCCTTAAAATAAATTTTGAAAGTTCAGGAAGAGTTCACTTCACAGACATTAGTTTTTGATTCCACAGTACAGAACTAACATGCCCATGTACAACTTTCATGCACAATGCATGCAAATACAAATACACGAACAAATAAAAGTAAACTGGAAAAAAAAAAGAATTCAACTGGCTAATGTTCATGTTTTCTTTCACACCTCTAGGAGAGGGAAGAAATAATCAGAAAATTCAGTGCTTGAAGTAAACCTAAGATTGTAAAGCAAAAGGTGGCCATGGTGAGTAGTTACCGCTATAAATATACACTTTCACAAAGTTGGAGCACAAAATTTAAACGCTATAAATGCTTATATATGCATAAAATGTTTCTAGAAGGACACACAAGAAACTCAAGTGAGGCTTCTGGGTAGGGAAACTGGATAAAGGACAGCATTTTCTTTTCGCTCTCCTATTTAGAATTGTTTAGGATGTACGGCTATTTTAATATACATCTACTGCTCAAGGCAATCATTTTTACCAGTATTAGGCTTCTAGAAGAGAAAAAAAAGAATATCCTTGTTTCAGGCTTTAGAGTGTTTCTGAAGCTACCATTTCAACATCCACAGAGAGTTCCAAAGGATATAAACAGTCACAGCTGGTAAAGCATATACTGGCTAAAACTGGGCTCTTTGGAGCCAGACAGCAAGGGTTCAAATCCCAGCACCACCACATGCTAGCTCTGTGACCTTAGACATGTTTCCTAACTTTCAGATGACTCAGCTTCCTCATCTATAAAATGCAAGTAACCAAAGGGCCATCAGGAGAAATAAATTAAATCATATAGAATGCTGAAACAGTGCTTGTCACACAGTAAGCATTTAATAATTGTTGCTTTGACAGCTAGGCCCAAGTAGCAATAGATGCACGATCAAGTTGCTTTTTTTTTTTTTTTATGGCTGAACTTTCTCTGATAGAATGGAAAACTTGACCATATTCACTTTTCTCCGTGACTCGGGATGCCTGGGTCCCTAGTGCATGTCAATTAAACACTGACTGATTGATTGAGGATGTTAGTAAAAACAAAAAGCCTGGATTACTTATCCAGATGTTGGCAAGTGTTTTCCCCAAGCGACTAATAGCACATCCAGTCTTTAAGAAACGATCGCTGAGGTCTGTTAAATTCTCTCAACTACAAAACAGTAATTCCATTTACTTTCTCTGATTAACCATAACAATGAAAGAAGGAAAACTCAGTCACAAAAAAGAATTCCTAGAGTGATACCTTCCTAGATGAAGCCTTAATGCAAGGCAGTCTGCTGTAATCAGAATTTTTTTTTTTTTTTTGAGACTTGACAGTCAACATTATTTCAAGACATGCTGGAATAAGACGCATTAGATTTTGTCTCCCCTCCCCCAAAACAATAATTAGACCAGCCAGGTAAGAACTAAATCTCCTTCCTGTTTACTCCCAGGAAAACAAAACAATGTCACAGCATTGCTGTGCCCTAACCTTTCTTCCATCACTGCAGTTACAAAAGCCCATTCATCTACTCTGCCTTAAGTATCCATCTGCAAAATGGAGATGGTAATGCCTAACACTAACTCGTTACAGATGTAAATGAGAATGTGTCCAGAATTTTGAGCAACTTGGAAAGTAAGCAACCTATTAACTGAAGATGATTCTGGCTGCTCAGATGCCAACTTTTAGGGACAAATAAACCATCTTCCCCTCTAAATGCTAGATTTTGTGAGCCCACTCCATCTGGATGCATCTTCTCCAAGGGACTGACCTTGGGCTAACAGTACACACATCTCATGGTAAGAGGGGCACCTGTATCACTGGTGTTCATGGTTTGAGCCGCACATGTATGTGACTTCAGGCAGACCCTCAACTCAAAAGGTTGGAAAAAAACCCAGGTTAGACGATTAACAAGGCCTCCGTTTATTTCGCCTTCATTAAAAAAAAAACCACATTACAACTTCATGGCACTACGGCAGCAGAAATTCTACTTGTTCTAAAATGAGCTTTACATTTCTATTCCTACTTCAAGTCCTAAATGAAAATGACAAACAAATGCAGGCAGGATTGTATCTCTGAAGCACAATTAGCCTTTCTGCTGAAGGCAAGCACTCTGGGACGACTAGTCCCCAAATCAGATAAATTTCAGATTCATCCTGAAGCTACAAAATGAAGGTCACTCATCATACTCAATTGGCGCTTTTTTTTTTTTTTTTTCAGTTGTCACCTTACTAAGACAGAAAACAAAGACAAATAAACAGGAAAGAAAAAAATGGGATTAGAGAAGAAAAGGAGAGTAGAATGGAAAGAGGGCGAAAGCGAACCGCTCCGGGCTCTGAGGCTTTATCCAAGGAACTTAACAGGAGGTTATCCTCCCTCCCAAGTACCGTGGGACTCATTCAAACTGCCTTCTTAAAATGCGGTGTAACTTTTCTTTTCACCCCGCAAAAATGAGAGAATTCCTAAGACCTCTTCGTGGTCCGTAGATAAGGGGGGTGGGGGTGGGGGAGTAGAAAGATCACTTGAAATTCTGTATCCATAAATGGTAGAGCCGTGTTCTCTTTGTACACGATAGACTTAATGAAAATCATATGTTTCACAAACACGGGTTGACCTTTTTTGACACATAATTCCTAATTAACGGTGGAAATTCCACAACGTGGGCTCACAAGGCCGTTGAGGCCTGTAGAGTTCGCTTTCCCCAACTTTCGGGTAGAGCCCCGCAGCCCGGGGCCCGCGACTTCACCCTCCCGACATGGGCTCTGCCGCGGTGAGCGCGCGGGGGCCGGAGCCCCGCACCCTCCCGGCTCGCGGCAGCGCCCAGGGGCGGGCGAGGGAAAGAAAGAGAAAGAAAGAGAAAGAGGCAAAAAGAGAAAGGGCGAGAAAGGGCGAGGGAGGGAGAGGGAGGGAGAGGAAGAGGAGGGAACGCGCGCGGGCGGGCGGGCGAGGCCTAGGAAGGCCCCGCGGCGGACACGCGGCCGCCTCGACCCAGTCCCGGCGCCGGCCCCGCGCTTACCTTCCAGGTAACAGCTGGAGGAGGACGAGAGCCCCTTCTTGGATTTGCAGCCCACCAACTTCAAGCAAATTTCCAACATTTTCGCGTGCCGGCGGCGTCGAGGCCGGCGCCCTGGGCTGGCTCCGCGGCGCGGCTCAAGCCCGGCTCTCCCGGCTGGCCCCGCCTGCCCTCCCGGGCCCCCGCGGCCCCGCCATGCCGCCTCCCCGCCGCCCCGCGCGCCCGCCCGTGGCCGCGGCCGCGTCTCGGTCTCCGCTCCGGACGCGCCTGTTAACAAAGGGCCAGGAGCCCGGCCCGCGAGGCCCGCCCCCCACGCCTTAACCCTCTCCGCGCCGCGCCGCGCCGCGCCCGGACCCAGAGCTTCCCGGCGTTCTCAAGGCCTAGGCCGGCCCTGGACCGTTACCGCGGTCGGAAACGGAGGCCCCGCCAATTTCTAGACTAAGGAAAGAGAAGGTGGTTATTTTAAGCGCGGCTTTCATGGGTTCTCAACGTTGGGAAGTGCGGTCCTAACACCCCATGAAAGACACCGACAACTACGGCAGTTGGGGAGGGCAGGCCTGCATCTCTGTGGCAGGAGGTGCCCCCAACCTGCACCACTTAAGGCCAAGCGCGTTCCACTGGGCGCGGTGCCCTGGCGAACCCTATGTCCCTAGACTGCTGGTGAATAATGCAAATTCCTCTGGAATTATCAATTCTGGTCTCATTTATACTCAGTGAGCTTACTGTGATTCAGGCTAACTCAATGGGTGTCTGAGGAATGAATAATCAGAGAGCTGCAACCCACATGACAACGACACAAGTTTGCAACACATTTGTCAAATCGTACATCCAGACTAAGAGACAAAAGAGATGAGGGAGTTCAAATTCAAACATAACTTCTGATAATTTGTAAAGGGAGCTTAGTCTAGTCTCCACAATGAGATCTCATCAGGGTCATGGCCTGTGCCCCTTCTTTAAGAAGCCTCATTTTCTTTCTTTTTTTTTTTTTTTTGCGGTACGCGGGCCTCTCACTGTTGTGGCCTCTCCCGTTGCGGAGCACAGGCTCCGGACGCGCAGGCTCAGCGGCCACGGCTCACGGGCCCAGCTGCTCCGCGGCACGTGGGATCTTCCCGGACCGGGGCACGAACCCGCGTCCCCTGCATCGGCAGGAGGACTCTCAACCACTGCGCCACCAGGGAAGCCCAAGAAGCCTCATTTTCTTCAACAGAGAACTCTTCCCTTGTTTGGTGTGTGCCGTGGGGGGCCATTGTTTAAAATCCATTTCACTGCTGTACTTGGCTCAAATCTTTTTATAACTAATGATAAGACAATATCATAACATATAACAACATAATAAATAACAGTAATCACAATTATGTGTTCCTTGTCACAAAACCGGAAATCCAGATCAGTGGGAAACTGTATGGAATCCAATCATATCAAATAATTTAATAAAAATCAGATAGGGACTTCCCTGGTGGCGCAGTGGTTAAGAATCCACCTGCCAATGCAGGGGACATAGGTTCAAGCCCCGGTCCAGGAAGATCCCACATGCCATGGAGCAACTAAGCCTGTGCACCACAACTACTGAAGGTGAAGCCTGCACACCTAGAGCCCGTGCTCTGCAACAAGAGAAGCCACCGCAAAGAGAAGCCCGTGCACCTCAACGAAGAGTAGCCCCCGCTCACCGCAACTAGAGAAAGCCCGCTGGCAGCAACGAAGACCCAATGCAGCCAAAAATAAATAAATAAATAAGATCAGATAAATTTCAGTAACTATAGGAAAGTGAAGTTATCTAAATAGTGTTAGATAACTAAATTGCAATAGGGAGAAAAATTAAGTTGTACACATCTTAGAGAGCACGTGAATACTAAAAAGCTGACATGTATTGAGTCAGACTCTTGTGAGAAGCACCCTCTGTTCATTACCACATTGCATTTGCACAACTATCCTGTGAGGAAAACAGAATTATTATCTGATTCTTCAGGTAAAAATCCGAAGTTTAGAGAAGTCAAACACCTCACCCAAAGTCCTATGGCTGGAAGCAGGCAGAGCTGGACTCAACCCAGGTCTACCCAGCTCCGAGGATCAGGCTCCTAACCAGTGGATTATGCAGCCCCTTCCCACCAAGAATAAACTCCAAGTAAATTAAAGCTTTGGATGTCTATATCTTTGGTTAAATAACTAAGGTTGTCATATGTTTCAGAAGCAGCCTTGGTCAAGAGACCCCAGCTACGGTAATCAGCTCCAGAGGCAAAGCTGGACTCGTTCGTGGTCTAGCCTAACCTGCAGTGACAAAAACCTGGGTATCTTCAGTACACCAGGAATGGCCTAAGATCTTCACTCAGATCTGCCGAAACTAGTACAGGACAGTTCAAGATTGGACTGGATGTGACTAGTGTATATCACAGGGTTTCTCAGCCAGGGCGTCATTAACTTTTCAGAGATGTCCTGTCAGATTCTGATTCATGTACAAAATGTGTTTCTACTGCGAGTAAGGGACCTATGGTTTGCGTTATAGTACCAGGTCAGGCCTCATGGGCACCTAAGAAGACACAGCAGTTCCCATTGCCTGGAGACACAGGGCTACAGGGCCACCAGGTGACAAGTGACTGTGGATGCTATCTAGATTCTGGGAGACACTAACATTCTGCTAGAGAGCCTGTTTGTAATGATAGTAGCCAACTTGTTTAGTGCTGCTTGCAACTTTCCACCTCCAGTGTAATGCCAAAAATAAAATCCCAAAGGGTGCCACCAGTACAAATAAGCTGAAAACTACTGTGTTGGTGCCATTTTAGAAAGTTAAAGGTCTTTGGACCAGACTATAATAAAGTCTGTCATTATATAGCATTTAAGATTTAATGGGCTATATTCAAATAGGCACCTTAATGCAAAGGGTCATATGTTAATGGACATTTTTGCAATTCTAACCATATCCTTGAATTCTACCAACTAATACAGGCCCAGGTATTTGTTTGCATGTGCTATACTTTATGTTAGGATGTAAGTTTATTTTTAAAAGCTAATGACTGTTACTAATATTCTGCTCTTGAGTCTAAAATGACCATATCCCTTTGGGAACTTGCCTGGTGGTCCAATGGGTAGGACTCCATGCTGCCAATGCAAGGGGGCCCAGGTCTGATCCCTGGTCAGGGAACTAGATCCCTCATGCATGCCGCAATTAAGAAGTCTGCATGCTGCAACTAAGAGAAGCCCTCATGCCGCAACTAAGAAGTCCGCATGCTGCAACTAAATAGATGCTGCATGCCGCAGTGAAGGTCAGGCGCAGCCTAAATAAATAAATAAAATAAAATAAAATGACTTTATCCCTTTAAAAACTCTTAAAATGAGTAATGCTTATAAACTGTGTCCAAATCTTTTAAAACTTAGTTATAAAACCATACATCAACAGGTCTGGCAAAACCCTCTGAATTAGCAGCAACGAATACTGAAAACACCGTCAAGCTGCACACCACCAAATTAAACCAGTACTATTCTTTCCAGATCTGGCTTTTGATGCTCTTTGAAGCTTATTCACAAGATACAAAAACCATTCTGTTACAAGCAAATAAGACAGCTTCAAATCCCTTACTAGAATGAAGAAAAGGCCTGAGAAGGATTCCCTCTAAGCAACCTTAAACCTAAAAGCCATTAACTTAAAGAAGAAAAAAAAAAAAAAAAAAAGGAAAACAAACAAAGAAATTAAAGACTGTGAACTAACGTGTTTGCTACATTACACAGTTTGGGAAAGGAATAAACTTTTTATTTATTTATTTATTTATTTATTTATTTATTTGTGGCACGCGGGCCTCTCACTGTTGCAGCCTCTCCCGTTGCGGAGCACAGGCTCCGGACGCGCAGGCCCAGCGGCCATGGCTCACGGGCCCAGCCGCTCCGCGGCATGTGGGATCCTCCCAGGTCGGGGCTCGAACCCGTGTCCCCTGCATCAGCAGGCAGACTCCCAATCACTGCGCCACCAGGGAAGCCCAGGAATAAACTTTTAATATGTGCCTAATACGTGCCAGGCACAAGCCTCCCAAAAACCCTATGAATTTTGTGTAGTTTAACTTCATTTCACAGGTAAGGAAACAGGGGTAAGCAGGGATTGGGACAGGTAAGTATTCTGTCCAGGTTCACACACCTAGAAGTAGTAAGGTCTAAAGCCCTTGAACTTTCCAAAATGGACATAATTTGCAATTTAAGTGAAAGGTGGATAACTGTAGCAAAGCCAGAGGATGAAATAAAAATCATTAACTATTGAAAAATATGTCTTAAAACAATTCAGGGAATTAGAACTATTGATATTTAAGAATATTTTAAAATATATTAAGAAAGAAAGAATAAAGGTCCTTAATTACATTAAAGTATGTGATCTGAGCTGTGTGTTTCTAAAAGTACAGTCCATGGACAACCTATTTTGAATCGCCTGGGGTGCTTACTTAAAATGCAGACTCTTGATCTGCATTCTAGACCTACACAATCAGAATATATGGAGTGGGCTGTATCTTAACATGTTCCCCAGATGATCTGTGTGCATATTTAAGTTTAGACATTTAAAAAATTATATTTATTTGCTTATTTTCTTTCTTTCTTCTTTTTGGCTGCATTGGGTCTTCGTTGTTGCACGCAGGCTCTCTTGCTAAGGCGCACAAGCTCAGTAGTTGTGGCGCGCAAGCTCAGTTGCCCCATGGCATGTGGGATCTTAGTTCCCAGACCAGGGATCGAACCCACGTCCCCTTCATTGCAAGGTGGATTCTTTACCACTGGGCCACAGGGAAGTCCCCACACTTAAGTTTAAAAACCACTGTTTTGGAAGTGGGAAGAGCTGCTTCTTATTTTCCCTGGGAATAGGACAAACAGGGACGGATATTTCTAAAATTTATTCATTTGAAAGCAATTTTTGAGTTAAAGAAATTGTATAACTCTAAACAAGTTACCAAAAGAGAACTCTTCTCTGAAAAATTTGGATACAGATTGAATTTTTTTCAAGTTTGGAGTTCAGTCCTTTTTTTTTTTTTTTTTTTGGCGGTACGCCGGCCTCTTACCGTTGCGGCCTCTCCCATTGTGGAGCACAGGCTCCGGACGTGCAGGCTCAGCGGCCACGGCTCACGGGCCCAGCCGCTCCGCGGCACGCGGGATCCTCCCGGACCGGGGCACGAACCCGCGTCCCCTGCATCGGCAGGCGGACTCTCAACCACCGCACCACCAGGGAAGCCCAGTCCTATTTTTTTAAAAGCAGGGTGGGCGGGTGGACAAGGGCCCACCACAGAAGTTGGTCAAGGGAAGAAAGCAAGCAGGACACAGATGCAGGATGCGGAAGCTCCACCTGAGAGCAGCAGGATGGGCGTGGGAGTTTAAGGCAGACAGGTGCATCTGACATGGTGCCTGGTTTGGGGCCCCCAGGACCAGATGGTCCCACATCTGACTGATCCCTTCACTGTTTCCAGCCCAGTTAATGACTTTAGGAGGAAAGAGCAAAGATCTTGAGGTATGTGTATGCTATTTCACATGCCAACAAAGCCCACATCCTCTGATTCTGTAGACGCTGCTCAGTGAGAGACGACCAGGCTCCACACTACCAGTGATGTGGGCCCAACCCACTGGATAATGCAGCTTAGAACATCACATCAATCATACCCACTTTTGCCCCTGTAAAGGGCATACATGCAACCCTTTAAGCAGTCACACGTTTTCAGTGAGATAACACTGTTTATTGGTCAAGTGTCAGAAAGGTCCAGGGACTCTGGTATGGGGAAACCAGGTGAGACGGGGAGGCAGCACAGTGGAGACTGAGTGAGGTATGACATCTTGCAAACTTATCCTCAGACTTGCCACTCACTGTGAGAGCTTGGGCAAGTGACTCAATTTTCTCGTCTGTAAAATTGAGGGATGGTCTTAAGAGTAGCTCTCTCACTGGGTTATGAAGATTGGAAATAATGTATGGAAAGTGCCCAATGCAGAGAAGCTGCTCAATAAACAATAAGTATTGTTACTTCCAAAAGAGGCCTCTTACTGTATGTATCAGGTGATGGTCTGTTTACCTGCCTAAGTCTTACTGCCACTAAGTCAAGAGCTAAAATTAACAAATGTGATATGTGCAAATGATTCCAGAAAACACAGTCTGAGGGAGTGAAAGCAGTCTGGAAGTTTTCCAAGGGACAAGGAAATCAACTTATTTCATTAAGGGAAAGAAACACTAGCTGTGGGGTAGGAGTAGCAACCAAGGTTCAAATGTCACACGGAGTCCTATCTTTAATCCTAAAGCCAAAGTTTTACAACCACAGCTTTGTGGCAGAACACAAACTCCACACCCCACATCTTTAGTGGGGGCCTGTTTCAGGCCCAGAACTTGATGTGCAGGCCACACATAGGACTGTCTTTCATATAACACTGCTTGTTTTGTTATTCCCTTTGGTATTTACAGAGCTACAATTCTCAATTGGGGGGAGGGGGCAAATCTAAACTGCTTTAGAGTAATTACATCCACTTTCTAGAAAATCTCATTTTAGTAAGATTTTACTATATTTTTTATAATCAACAAGTCAAACATAATGATTAAACAATTTTCCTCCCAGAAGAAACTAATATTGTTGGTATGACCTAAATATATTTTATTAATTTTTCTTAAAGTAATATATCAATACGTACATGGTTAAGAATCAAATAGTACTAAAAGTCTTATAACAAAATCAGTAGTCCCCTGACTCCATCCCCTTGTCTGTTTCCCCAGAGGCAGCCTTCTTCAGATTTTTAATATCCTCATATTGTTGTTTCTGGATTCATCAGCTTTCCACATTATATATTATCTTGTTATAGTAGTATTATACTATCACCATCTCCAACCTCCCATAACAATAAAATCACAATTTTTGGTTAAATCATTGGTCACTGTTGGCATTATTATGATGATATAAATATTGTTCATTGCCCACTAATAATATACTATGAATGTCTCCTTTATTATATTACTTTGTTTATCCTGGAGATATTAATTGCCTTGATTTTTTCATTTGATTAGTCTTCTCTATGCCTATTACTGTTTTTTCCCCAAACATTTCAAATATCTGCCAAACACCTAGTAGAATTTTTTCCAAATACTAAGACACTTAAAATATCCTCAGTTCTGTGTATTGACTTACGTCCTCATCTTGCTGGAATTCATCATCCAGTAGCTTCCTGGGGTGGGTGAGGGGAGGTGCATGTCTAAAAAATTCCTTTCCATTCCACTCAGTTTGGCTGGGTACAGAATTCTAGGCTGAAAATCATTTTCCCCACTTAATTTCAAAGGCAGTTCTCTACTATCTTCTAGTTTTCAGTACTGTTGTTTAGAAATGCAATTCCACTCTGACTCCTGATCCTTTATATACCACCTGCTTTTCTCTTTGGAAGCTTTTAGGATCTTCTAATATTCTTGGTGTTCTGAAATTTTACAATGATATGGCTTGGACTCAATATATACATATATACATATATATATATACATATATATATATATATGTATATATATGCTGTGTACTCAAGGAGCCAATGCAATTCAAAGATTTGTCATTTAACTCCAGAAAATACTCACTTCACTAAGCTCTGGAATTTTTCTGATATTTATTGTCTCCTAAATTCTCCTCCATTTTCTCTCTTTCTGGAATTCCTACCAGATGTATACTGAAGCCCTGGGATTGAGCTTCTAATCTTCTTATCTGTTCTCTTTTGTTGTCTAAGTCTTTGTCTTGTGTTTTGCTTTCTGAGATACACTATTTGCCAAGTCTTGTGTTGAATTTTAAATTTTAGCTATCATGTTTTCAATATTAAAGAGCTCATTTTATTCTGATTGTGTACTTTTTAATAACACTGTTGTTTGATGTTTGCCGTTATTTTTCTCTGAGGAGAGCAATGAATAGTTCTTCTGAACTCTTCTTCTGTTTCCTGCATTGTCTTTATTTCCACCATGTTCCCTTTTTCTGTGAATTTGTTTTACCCTCTATCTATCATGTAGAGACTTTTAATTTGGTGGTCCATTCATTATACATGAAAGAGGAACTAAAAAAATATACATGGAAGTGGCACAACATGTGGACTTCAGTGAAGGGAGGTGTTGAGCTTACTTTTCCATCAAGAGAACCCCCAAATGGGCTTTTCTCTGGGATCATTCAATTTTATTTTTTTGTTCTTTTCTCTAGAAAAGAATCTTCCCATCTCTTCTCTGTTAGGGCTCTGGCTACCAGGTATTGGAAGAGGCCTGAGAATCTCATTATTCAGCATGCAGACTTAAAAAAAAAAAAAAATCTGCTCTTGCCCACCCCACTGTTTTCAGCCCAATGGCTTACCTGCACCCCAGTTGGGGGTAATATCACTGAGTCTGGAGCCTTTATAGGGCAATTTCTCAATAATACTTCTCTCTCATGTAGGTGGGAAACAGAAGTGGTCATCTGGCTGTACAGGGATGGGGAAGGGTGTGAAGAATATAAAAAGTCCTTTACAGACTTTCAACTGATCCCCTCGATTTCAGTTAAGGCCTCACAACCCCCTGCTTTCTGTGGTACTAATGCCTCTAATTTCTGACTTTTTCTCTCAGGTTCTTACAAGTAAACTGGCTTACTTCTAATCAATGTCTCTCTTAGAAGAGGTTAGGCTTCAGCTTCTTCGATTCTGCTAAGTCTATTACCACACTTTTGACTGCCTCTCATTTTCTAAAAATGTGTTCACCTTTCTTATCTACTTTTCCCTTTGGGTTCATTTTGTCCTTATGCATTTTCACTTTTCAAAAAATTTTTTCATTATCATTCCAGTGGGGCTTGGGGGAGGTAATAGAAATAAAAACAGGTCTGCAAACTTTAATCATTTTCAATTAGAATCTAGTTTGGGGACTTCCCTGGTGGTACAGTGGTTAAGAATCCGCCTGCCAATGCAGGGGACACGGGTTCGATCCCTGGTCTGGGAAGATCCCACATGCCACGGAGCAACAAAGCCCGTGCACCACAACTACTGGGCCTGCACGCTAGAGTCCACAAGCCACAACTACTGAGCCCGCATGCTACAACTACTGAAGCCCGGGCACCTAGAGCCCACGCTCCGCAACAAGAAAAGCCACTGCGATGAGAAGCCCGTGCACCGCAGCGAAGAGCAGCCCCGCTCGCCACAACTAGAGAAAGCCTGCGCGCAGCAAGGAAGAGCCAACACAGCCAAAAATAAATAAAAAATAAATAAATTTATTTTTTTAATTAAAAAACAAAAAAGAATCTAGTTCGACCATTTTACAGATGAGACAACTGAGGCACAAAGAGGCTAAGAAAACTTGTACAAGGTCTCATAGCAAGTTAGTGGCAGAGCCAGGAAAAGAGCCCAGATCTCCAAACCACCTTGCTAGATTTTTTCGATTATGTGACACCCACTAGGCACCCATAATTAAGAGCTGACAGACTAGTTTTAGGATACTAGGCTGAAAAAGTATTTAAAATTTGTTGCAAACTACAGGTCTCAAATCTTAATATTGCTGGTGGTGAAGAAACAACCAAACCCTGAATTCTTAAATCCAGTCACATAACTTAAATTATAAACAGTTATGTTATTAAACAGAAATAGTTTGAGATATTCTTATTAAAATCTAAGTGCTTGAATTCAACTTAAAGAGGTTTTGCATGATTTCATGAATTGTCTTTGTCCCTTTTACTCTGGTTAACTTTTGAAATGAATGCCACAGAATTTTATTTTAAATCGTGGAAAGTCTTGTTTGTTTGTTTTTAATCTCAATACTGAATGAAGATTAAGATATCTACAAAACAAACAAGTCAAAAGTAGCAATGTTGCAAAAATCTAAAGGCGATAAACTATCATCATTATAATAAGGTAAATTTAATCTCACTTAAGTAGAACTCCTTGATAAAAGAAAAGCCCAAGCACTGGTTATTTACAAACAACACTTTAGTTTTCATAAAAGAAAAGCCCAAGCACTGGTTATTTACAAACAATACTTTTACTTTCAAACACTGCCACTGCTTTTGGCTTTTATAGTTTTGTTAAGTCTGAACTGGAAAACCAATGGTTAATTTTTTTCCTCTCTTTCTCTAAGACTAAAAGAATCTGCCAAAGCAGCAGACCAGGGCTAGGAGATCACGTTACTTTGGGGGTGGGGGAAAGAAGGCAGCTGGAGGGGAGTGTAGAGAGAAGGGCCAGAAGGGAAAGAAAGCAAGTTGTCTAAACCTCCCCACAGTGTAAGACCCAGCAGGGATTAGGAGGTACGTGGAGGAGCCCATGTTTATCCAAGTTATCTCTGGGGCAGCTGAAATGGGCTGTAAAAGTATGGGCTCCTTTGATATTAAAATCTTCTCAGCAATAGAGCTGCACCCGGGAAAGCAGATTCCTTGGTAATGTTACCAAGGCCTGAAAACCTAGAAATGAAACACTCAGAGAGCGTTCATGTTTGTTTCTTCAAAACATTCAGTACCAATTTGTTTTGTTGTCAGGGTTTTAAACATACAAAGGACAAATGGATCCAGAAGATTGCTTCCCTACACGTGTTAGAAATTACTGTTGTCCTTAGACAAGTAATGACATCTCTAAATGAAACAGTACTGCTCTTTTTCTTCCTAAAGAGACAGATCTGGCATACTGATCCAGAACTACATACTAACCAGAGAAGAACAGCTACAGTTAACATTGGAGAAACTGCTCATTAAATGGCACTGTCAGGAGGACAGAGCCACCTGAAAAGAAAACTACGAAACAAAGTCAACCTGGCAGAAGCTGTCCTCTTGTTTGCTACCCTTCCTACGAGCTGGTATATAAAATCTGTATTCAGTAAAGCAACTCCAGAATTGTATTTAATCACTAAGGTATCTTCACATTCCCTAAGCAATAGTAATTCATATTTATGGCTACTTCACCATTAAGAACATTCTAGTGCAATTCTAAAACAAAAGTAAAATGAACTCCCCCAAAAGGTTTAGGCCAGTAACCTCGTATCAACTAGACTTTCTCTGATGAAAAGGTAATGGGAATCCCACACAGACTAGTTACAGGAACTGCCAAGCCCAACAATGTCCCCTAACATCTGTTCTCCTCTCTCACCATCAACCCTTAAGTTTTAGATGGACATATGGCCCCAGAATAAAGACTACATTTCCTAGTCCCTCTTGTGCCTAGTCACTACCATGTAACTAAGTTTTAACCAATGATACGGCGGCGAGCAGCACCGATGCATGCAACTTCTGGCTCAGGTTCTTAAAAGGAATGAGAAGGCCCTCCCTCTCTTTTCTACTTCCCACTGCCTGCAAGGGAACGGGCTTGCTGGGGTGGCCATTTGGATCCTGAGGTAGAATCCACACCTTAAAAGTAACAACATAGCAGGTGTCTGATTCTGTGGAGTACCTATACACATGCAGGCGGGCTAATGTCAGCCTGTCAACAGAAGCGAGAAATAAACACCTAGCTGTTTTAAACCGCTGGTATTCTGCATCTGTATAACAGCCATCTTGTCTTTCCGGTAATACTAAAAGACCAGTTTTAACTCCGTAAATCGATGAATTTCCCAAATCAATTGTTTCTTTTCTTTATCTATTAAAAACTGTTCATTGGGGCTTCCCTGGTGGCGCAGTGGTTGGGAGTCCGCCTGCCGATGTAGGAGACGCGGGTTTGTGCCCTGGTCCGGGAGGATCCCGCATGCCGTGGAGCGGCTGGGCCCGTGAGCCATGGCTGCTGGGCCTGTGCGTCCGGAGCCTGTGTTCCGCGATGGGAGAGGCCACAGCAGTGAGAGGCCCGCATACCGCAAAAAAAAAAAAAAAAAAAAAACTGTTCATTGAAGAGCAAGCGTTTGAAATTATCCTATAACCTTTAGAAAATGAGAAAGTGTCTTAAATAATCGCTGTGAAACACACAGTCCAGTATCCAGCTCATAACAAAGACTCAAAAATTACACATTAATTATTATTGCTACCTTAATTGTCCCTTCCCCTTTCCAGAGCCTCTGGTACTGGTGTGGGGAAGATTAAAAAATTCTGTGTTCTATCGTATATCTGATAAAGAATTTGTATCCAGGATACAGAGAACTCTTAACACACAATAATAAGACAGTAAGCAAACCAATTAAAAGATGGATAAAAGATTTAAACTGACGTGTTACCAAAGAAGAAATACGAATGGCTAATAAGCACATGAAAAGATGCTCAGCCTCATTAGTCATTCCAGAAATGGAAACTAAAACCACAATGAGGTACTTCTTCACAGCCACTCAAATAGTTATGATCAAAACGACAGACAAAACCAAGTGTTGGTGAGGATGTGGAGAAACAGAACTCATACACCGCTGGTGGGAACATAAAATGGTACAGCCTGAAAACACTGCGGCAGTTCCTTAACAAGTTAAACATAAACTTACTCTAAGACCCAACAACGCTACTCCTAGGAATCTGCCCTAGAGGAATGAAAACATATCCGTACAAAGACCTGTACATGAATGTCCACAGAAGCATTATTCATAACAGCCCAAACTGGAAACAATCCAAATGTCCATCAGTTGATGAATTAATAAACAAAATGTACATCCAAAGAATGGAATAATATTCAATAATAAAAAGGAGTGAAGTACTGATATGTGCTACGATATAGACAAACCTCGAAAACACACCGCGATATGAAAGAAGCCAGTCACAGAGACTACATATTGTATAACTCCATTTATAGGAAATGTGCAGAAAAGGCAAATCTATAGAGACAGAAGGCAGATGTAGCGGCTGCCTGGGCATGAGGGTGGACTGACTGCAAAGGGGCACGAGGGATCTTTTGGGGATGATGGAAATGTTCTAACACTGGACTGTGGTAATGGCTGCACACTCTATAAATTTACTAGAGATCGCTGAATTGTACACTAAAATGGTAAATTTTATGGCATGTAACTCTTACCTCAAAAAATGTTAATAAAAAAGGGAGAAAGCAATGTGTTCTAAGATTTTGACCCCATTTCCTGATCGGATGTCATAGAAAGGATGAGACAGAGGATTAGAAACGCAGTAAGTTTGGCTGCCCAGTTCCATGCCGTGAACCTAAAAAGACCATGCTCTATGTGTTGCAGGTACGTGGCATCTTATTTAGAGATGCTTCTAATGAGAGCCACATTCCCGGAGAGGAAACATGCAACAATGCCACCCGGCCCTGCCACCTCTACTGACTCTCAGCGAGCTCCTGGCTAAGGAGTGTCTGTGAGTGGGGGGACTGTACGTACAACTAAGATGATCAAGAGCTGGGTGGAGTGGGAGATGTAGCTCAGGTTGATTAGAATAGAGACATCTGAGCCAGCCTGGCACATCAAAGACTGAAAGGCACAGAAACACATCTCCCACTCATAGGAAGCACCTGGATACTGTCACAAGTAACTGCAGCTTTCCAGTCTGCAGCCTTCACAGAGGGGTCTGCAGGGCTGCAACTTTAAGGGTTCCCAAATATACACCCTGGCACCACTCATCTTCTGGACAGACAGTCCAAACTGCTAAACTTCTCATAGAAACCAAGAATCAGAGTAAATTAGTTGAGATCAAAATGTTAAGAAGAATATTTAAGCATCTATTGTAAGAAAATGTCTAGGTAGTAAAATTTCTAGGTGGTAAATATTATGTTTCCAAAGTACTAGGAAAAGGGGAAGCAACCAATTAAATACTGGAACTACCAATAAATATTTCATGAGTCTTAGGCTTCTGATAAACAAATGAATTGCAAAGGTTAATCAGTCACTAATTCTCAATACTGTCCAGCGTTTTCTCTTACTTTTTCTTGTCTGATCTCCAAAACAACTCAAGGGAAGTAGGGAGCTGTATTCCCAACAAAGCCACAGTGACTGAAGCCCAGCATGAAGGAGTCCCAAAGGAAGAGGGACTCAAGAAGCCAGGCAGGCTATGAAGCTGAGATTCCACCAATAACCCAAATGTGCCTGGTATGACAGACCCACCCTTCGCGTGCCTGGCAAAACAGAGGTCACACCAAAGTAGAATAAGAAACAGCTCCTGCTTTAAAGAGAACAGGGTCTTGGGCTTCCCTGGTGGCGCAGCGGTTGAGAGTCCGCCTGCCGATGCAGGGGACACGGGTTCGTGCCCCGGTCCGGGAGGATCCCGCGCGCCGCGGAGCGGCTGGGCCCGTGAGCCGTGGCCGCTGAGCCTGCGCGTCTGGAGCCTGTGATCCGCGACAGGAGAGGCCACAACAGTGAGAGGCCCGCGTACCGCAAAAAAAAAAAAAAAAAAAAAAAAAAAGGGTCTTTATCTTCACTTCTTGGTCCTCATCTGACTGGTATAGCTCTCACAAAACTCTTCACTTGTCATCACTTGTCATCAGAGATTTGAGAATGGGCCATTCATTCAACGAACATTAGAGAGCCGGTGGTGGTGAAGGTGATAAAAAAGGAAGAAGACAGACTTCTGGGCCTCCAAGGATGCTTGGTCTTGAGAGAGAGGTGGGAAGGAGAGAGGAGCAAACCCTGAAACAAGGAATCTCATAAGGGTGAGAAAAATTCCATAATAAGTGTGTAATAGCTATAGGAGCCCAGGGAATGCCCTGGCAGTCCAGCGGTGAGGACTCCGCACTTTCACTGCCGAGGGAACAGGTTCAATCCCTGGTCGGGGAAGTAACATCCCGCAAACTGTGCTGTGCGGCCAAATAAATAAGTAAATAAATAAATAACAAGAAAAAGGAGCCCAGAAGAAGTGGATAATTCTGCCTACAGACGTTAGGAGAGGCTTCCCAGTGGAGAAATCAGTAGTATAGAAAGACTGGAAGATTCTTCCTTTTACCATTGTCCTTTCAGAATTTAGCAATCAGTTAAAAGCATACAAGTAGCCCACTCATATGTGCTGAATTGATTCTCCACAAAGGTGCAAAGACAATTCAATGGAGAAAGGATAGTCTTTTGAACAAATGGTCCTGGAATATCGTGCATCCATATACAAAATGATGACACTTGGTCAGTATGCGCCACATATAAAATTTACTACAAAATGGATTATAGATCTAAATGTTAAATAAAAACTTATAAAACTTCTAGAAGAATATCTCTGTGATCTTGGGTTAGGCAAAATTTCTTAGGTACAATACCAAGTATGAACCTTAAGAGAAATAACTCATATACCGGACTTCCATCAAAATTAAAAATTTATGCCATTCTTTTTTCTTTTGGCCGTGCCATGAGGCTTGCAGGATCTTAGTTCCCCGCAACCAGGGACTGAACCTGGGCCCACGGCAGTGAAAGCGTGGAGTCCTACCCACTGGACCGCCAGGGAATTCCCAAAATTTATGCTCTTCTAAAGACACCGTTAAGAGAATGAAAAGAACAAGTCAAAGACTGGGAGAAAATATCAAGCACTGGTAAAAATGTGGAGCAACTGGCAGGAATGCACATTGGTGGGAATGCGAAATAATACATTCACTTTGTAAAAACAGTTTGGCGGTTTCTCATAAGTTAAGCAGACACTTAACATATGGCCTAGCAATTCCATTCCTAATTATTTAATCAAGAGAAATGAAAATTAATGTCTACACAAAAACCTATATGTGAATTTACAGTGGCTTTATTCATAATCATCAAAAACTGGCAAGAGCTCAAATGTCCTTCAACAGCTGAATGGATAAACACACTGGGGAATCTTCATACAACAGAGCGCTCCTCAGCAATAAAAGGGAATGGACCGCGTTGATTACATGCAACAACACGGACGAATCTTAAACGCACCCTGACTCAGAAGGTTATATACCTTCTAATTCTATTTGTGATATTCTGTAACAGACAAAATCCTAAGGACAGAAAACTGAAAAGTGGTTGCAGGGGCTGGGAGGGTGCACTGACGACCAAAGGAATTAGGACTGGCGGGGGAGGGGCAGGGAGTGATGGACAGTTCTAGACTTCAAGAGTGGTGGTAGGGGCTTCCCTGGTGGCGCAGTGGTTGAGAGTCCGTCTGCCAATGCGGGAGACACGGGTTCGTGCCCCGGTCCGCGAAGATCCCACGTGCCGCGGAGCGGCTGGGCCCGTGAGCCGTGGCCGCTGGGCCTGCGCGTCCGGAGCCTGTGCTCCGCAGGGGGAGATGCCACAGCGGTGAGAGGCCCGCGTACCGCAAAAAGAAATAAAAAAAAAAAGAGTGGTGGTAGTTACATGACTAGAAGCACTGTCAAAACTCATACTCTAAAAGGGGGCAAATTTGACCATATGTAAATTATACCTCGATAAAAACGCTGTTTTCCTTCTCCAAATGTCCCATTTCTCAGGGGAGTCCACTCACTGCCAGAGCCCCTGCTCGGTGCGTCCCTGTGAAGAGAGCCCCCTGGGGCTGTGAGGGGGCAGGCACTCCACGGCTGGACTTGATTTGGCCGGTGAGAATGTTAGTGGTCCTAGAGTGAGGACAGTCTATACAATGCGGTCCCTCTCCCTTTGCTCCTTCTGCCTTACAAGACCCCAAGTGGAATAGAAATCAGAAGTACAAACAGCACTGATAAGTAGCTTTATCCACTGTCATGCCAGGTGGTAGAAATCCATGCTAAAGGGTCGTCTTTCTCTAATGCAAACCTCCCTGTACCTGGATAGGAAAGCACTGGTGACCGTGGAGGAGAGGCAGCTGGGGGCGGGAGAGAGAAGCCCTGCAAGAGAGCAGGGCCCTGGGTTCCAGTGGGAGGCTCGGGGAGGCACCTCCCCCACTCTGAGCCTCGTGCACCTGCAAAACGGAGGCTGAGCCACATGCCTGTTAGCATCTGTCTAGGCTCTCAGTCTGTGAGCTGATTCAAGGTCTAAGGTAAATTTTTCTCTTTCTCCTTGTCAAGGGCTTTTTAAAAATGACATTTTCCTGACTAGAAAGAGTAAGTTTGCTAACTTAACAAATGCCAGCACTTGTACCAAAAAACTGGCTTCCCTTGTCTAGACTGTGCCCACAACCAACCGATCCTCACAGATGGATTTAGGAGCCTCTGGGCCACCGAAGGCTGAGGGGCAGGTCTCCAGCAAACCACATCAAGAACACGGACAGTCAGCCCTGGCTGGCTGCAGCTGATTCCTGCCTCAACATTTCCAGAGCAAGTGAGCCAGAAAGCTTCATGAAACACAGTGTCCAGAGCCCTGGGTGTTCAACTTCCTGCCAGTGAGTTGTACAAAGACAAGGGGCGGGGGGGCTTATCAGGTTTGTACATGGTCTCCTAAGGACTGAAAGCAGTGTTTAATTAATTCTGCAGCTTTCCACTATTTAAGGTGACAAAATTGCCTTTAACTTTGTCCTACAGTTGCTAGCTCTTGACTCTGCCTAGGATTTGCGTATCTGATTTCTGGTTCTCAAAAAGCCCCATAAGTGAAATTTGGCAATATTCAATATCTCTCAGAACCTCAAATTTATTTACCCTTTGACCCAGCAATTCTATTTCTGGGAATTTACAGACTTGCCTACACATACACATACAAGTGAATATGAATACACATATATTCACTGTAGATTGTTTAAATAGCAAGGATCTATCATTTAGTTAAATAAACTTTGGTCTTAGCCTTCAAAATGGGGTACATTGATGCCTGGATGGGGGTTCATGTAAGCTTTCCAAGAAGTATGCAAGTATTTATTTAAAAAGGAATCAACTTTCAAAGCCTCAATTTCATACATCATCCTTTCTAAAACTGATCTGCCTAAGAAATCCTCCGTCAGTTCTCCCTTCCTCATGTTGCTTTCGTAATTACCCCTCTCCTTCCCCACAAAGGCGAGGAACACCTCTCGTAAATCCCTGGGTTTAAAAATTCCTGGTCATCAAACTATGGGACAATCTGAGAATATATCGCTTTAGACAGGAAGGTGGTTTTCTTTTTCTTTCTTTCTTTTTTTTTTTGAGAACAAAGCAAAGAGAGCACCATTAAGAGAGAAATATTCTGCAAATGTTTACAGATTACATACTAAGAGCTAGGTACTGTCCTACGCTCTAGGGTTACAACAGGTAGAATATGGGGAAAAAATCCCTGCCCCTTGATAGTTCACTTTCCATTGGGGGTAGGGGAGACAGACAACAAAATAAATTATAGAATACATAAGAGGGTAAAAACTGCTAGGGAGAAAAAGCAGGTAAGAGGGATGGGGTTGCTGAGGTTGAGGAGTGGGGACTGAGATGATAATTTTAAATACAGTGGTCAGAAACACCATCACTGAAGATGACAATTGAGCAAAGACCCAAAGGAGGTAGCGTGAACTACGGGGGAAGCACTTTCCTAGCATAGGGAACAGCAATTGCAAAGTCAATGGGGCAGGGAGGATGACTGGGGGAGGTCCAAGGAAGAGCAAAGAGGTCAATGTGGATGAAACAGAGTAGGTAAGAGGGAGAGTAAAAGGACATTAGTCACAAGTGGCAGGGAGGTGGGGAGATCTTGTCTGCCTAAGGTGATTGCCAGGGCTTTGGCTTTTACTCTGAAGGAGCTGGGAAGGCACTGGAGGTTTGGGGCAGAGGAGAGACTGGGATTTGATTATATTTAAAAGGATTACTCTGGATGCACAGGGAGAAGAGACTAAGAGGGAGCATCTGCACAGTAATGCTTACCTTGAAGAATGAGCTGGGAAGTGTTTGTTCCCTCTTTTTCTAATTTCTGGAAAGGCTGTATAGAATTTGTAATATTTCTTTCTTTAATGTTTGGTAGTATTCACCAGTAAAACCATCAGGCCCTGGCATTTTCTTTGTGGGAAGGTTTTTAACTACAATACAAACTCAGTTTCTTTAATAGATTTGGGCCTATTCTGGTTGTTTCTTCTTCTTTTTTTTTTTTTTTTTTTTTTTTGTGGTACGCGGGCCTCTCACTGTTGTGGCCTCTCCCGTTGCGGAGCACAGGCTCCGGATGCACAGGCTCAGCGGCCATGGCTCACGGGCCCAGCTGCTCCGCTGGATGTGGGATCTTCCCGGACCGGGGCACGAACCCGTGTCCCCTGCATCGGCAGGCGGATTCTCAACCACTGCGCCACCAGGGAAGCCCGGTTGTTTCTTCTTGAGTGAGTTTTGGCAGTCTGTGTGTTTCAAAGAACTTGTCTGTTTTTTCTAGGTTGATATTTGGTTTACTTATTAAAATTTTTGTCTTCTCTTTTTTTCCTGATTGGTCTGGCCAGAGGTTTATCAATTTTATTGCTCTTTTCAAAGAACTGGCTTTTGGTTTCATATATTTCTTTATGGTTTTTCTGTTTTCCATTTCACTGATTTCCACATTGACCTTTTTTCCTGCTTAATTAGGGTTTCACTAGCTTTCATTTTTCTAGTTTCTTAAGATGGGATCCCAAGGTCAGTTATTTGAAGTTTTTTTCTTTTCTAATACAGGGTTTTAGTGTTAAATAAATTTCCCTTTAGCCCCATCCCCCAAATTTTATGTTGCATTTTTACCTTCATTCAGTTGCAAATACTTACTAATTTCACTTTTGAGTTTTTTTTTTTCTTTGACTAATGGTTTATTTAAAAGTGTGTTAGGGCCTCCCTGGTGGCGCAGAGGTTGAGAGTCCGCCTGCCGATGCAGGGGACACGGGTTCGTGCCCCGGTCCGGGAAGATCCCACGTGCCGCGGAGCGGCTGGGCACGTGAGCCGTGGCCGCTGCGCCTGCGCGTCCGGAGCCTGTGCTTCGCAACGGGAGAGGCCACAGCGGTGAGAGGCCCGCGTACCACAAAAACAACAACAACAACAAAAAAAGTGTGTTATTTCATTTCCAAATAATTGAAAGCTCTTCCAGATATCTTTCTCTTACTGATTCCTCATTTAATTCCTCTGCGGTCAGAGATCATACTTTCTATGACTTGAATCAGCTTATATTCATTGAGACTTTTTTAATGGCCCAGAAAATGATTTATCTTGGTAACAGCTTCATGTGCACTTGTAAAGAATGTGTATTCTACTGTTTGGGGTGGAGGGGGTAGAGTGTTCTATAAATGTTAATTAAGCCAAGACAGTTGATTATATTGTTCAAATCTCCCATATCCTTATTGATGTTCTGTCTATGTGTTCTATCAATTGAGTGAGAGGTGTTAAAATCTCCAAATATAATTGTGGATTTCTCCTTGCAGTTCTATCAGTTTTTGATTCATGTATTTTGAATCTCTAATACGTATATAAACACTTAGGATTATATATTCTCATTGGATTGACCTCTTTACCATTACGAAATGACTCTCTTTATCCTTGGTAATATGCTCTGTTTTGAAATCTACTTTGTCTGATATAGACATTTAAGTTAATCTTTTGATTAATGTTGACATGGTACAACTTTTTCCACCCTTTTGCTTTTAATCTATTTGTATCTTTATATTAAAAGTGGGTTCAGGGCTTCTCTGGTGGAGCAGTGGTTGAGAGTCCGCCTGCCGATGTAGGGGACACAGGTTCGTGCCCCAGTCCGGGAAGAACCCACATGCCACAGAGCAGTTAGGCCCGTGAGCCATGGCCACTGAGCCTGCGTGTCCGGAGCCTGTGCTCTGCAACGGGAGAGGCCACAACAGTGAGAGGCCCGCATACGGCAAAAAAAAAAAAAAAAAAAAAAAAGTGGGTTCATTGTAGGTAACATATAAGTGGGTTTTACTTTTTTATCCAATCTGACAGTCTCTGTTTTTTATTGGGACGTTTAGACTTTTATATTTAACATAATATCAATATGGAATTTAATCTACCATCTTGCTATTTTATATTTATCCAATCTGTTCTTTTTTAAAAATTAAGTTTCAGATGTACTGCTATGTAATCTGTTCTTTGTTCATTTTTCCAAGTTTTTCTGTCTGCCCTTTTTTGTATTAATTAAATATCTTCATTATTATAATTTATCCTGTTGGCTTATTAGCTATAACTTCTGCTGCTTTAGAGTTTATCATATATATCTTTAACTTATCACAATAGACTTGCAAATGATATATCACTTCACATACAGTACAAGAATCTTACAACAGTATACTTCCATTTTCCCACTCCCATTTGTGCTGCTGCTGTCATGAACTTTACTTCTACATAAGTTGTAAATGCCAGTGTGTTATTTCTGCTTTTGTTTAAAAGACATATCTTTTAAAGAGATTTAAATAAAGAGAAAAGGGCTTCCCTGGTGGCACAGTGGTTGAGAATCTGCCTGCAAATGCAGGGGATACAGGTTCGAGCCCTGGTCCAGGAAGATCCCACATGCCGCAGAGCAACTAAGCCCATGCGCCACAACTACTCAGCCTGCGCTCTAGAGCCTGTGAGCCACAACTTCTGAGACTGTGTGCCACAACTACTGAAGCCCGCATGCTTAGAGCCCGTGCTCCACAAAAAGAGAAGCCACCGTAATGAGAAGCCCGCGCACTGCAATGAAGCGTAGCCCCCGCTCTCCGCAACTAGAGAAAGTCCGTGTGCAGCAACGAAGGCCCAACACAGCCATAAATAAATAAATAAATAAATTTAAAAATAAGTAAATAAATGAGAAAAAATATTATATATTTACAAGGTAGTTACCCTTCTCCAGTGTATCACTTTCTTTTTGTAGCTCTGGTTTTCACCAGGTATTTTTCTTCTGCTTCAAGGACATTCTTATACATTTTTTTAGTGCAAGACTGCTGGTAATGAACTCTTTCAGTTTTTGATATGTCTGAAGAAGACTTTATATTGCCTTTGTTTTTGAAAGATATTTTCACCAAGAAAATAATTCTAGGTTGATGATGTTTTTCTCTTGTTAAAGATGTTGCTCCACTGTTGCCTGACTTATACTGTTTTCAAAGAGAATCTGCTGTCATCCTAATCTTCATTTTCTCTAGCTGCTTTTAACATTCTTCTCTAGCACTAGTTTTAAGCAATTTGAGTATAATGTGCCTTGATACCATTTTTCTTCATGTTTCTTGTGCTTGGAGTTCCTTGAGATTTTGGGATTTATGGGTTTATTATTTTCATTACATTTGGAGGTTTTTTTTTCAGTCATTTTTTTCTTCTGTTATTTCTTCTATCCCTCACACTTCCTTCCTCCTTCAGACACTCCAATTACACATATGATTGGCCCTGCCCTTCACTGATGCTTTGTTCATTAATTTTTTTCAGATTTTCTTCTTTCTGTGTTTCATTTTGGATAGTTTACATTGTCTTCAAAATCACTGATCTTTATTTCTACACTGTTTATTCTGACATCAATTTCATTCAATGTATTCATCTCAGCAATTGTAGTTTTCATCTCTAGAAGTTTATCTTCTATGTCTCTAACACAATCTTTCCTCTAGCTTCTTAAACATATGGAATACAATTATAATAATTATTTTAATGTCCATATTTACTAATTCTACCATCTGTGTCATTTCTGGTCAGTTACTGGAATATCTCCTACTTCCTTACATACCTAGTAATTTTTGACTGGATGCAGATATTGTGTATTTTACCATGTTGGGTCCTAGATATTTTTGCATTGCTAAAAATATTCTTTAGCTTTGTTCTGAGATAACAGTCTGGAAACAATTTGATCCTTTTGGGTTTTGCTCTTAAACGTTGTTAGGTAAGACCAGAGTAGCAGTTATTCTACCATTAATTGGGGCAAGACCCTTGAGATGGTTAATTTTATGTGTCAGCTCAACTGGGTCATAGAGTATCCAGATATTTGGTCAAATATTATTCTGGTTGTTTCCATGAGGGTGTTTCTGGATGAGATTGCCCTCCTTAATGTGGGTGGATTTCATCCAATCAGTTGAAGGCCTGACTAGAAAAAAAAGCACTGATCCTCTCCCAAGTAAGACAGAATTCCTCCTGCCTGACCACCTTTGAATTGGTATTCTAGCTTCTGTGTAAGAATGGGATTTAAAAGTATAAGAATTCATTTTTGCTTGTATTTGCACAAAGAAACAATGGAAAGACATCTAAGAAACTGATTATAGTGTTTACTCATGGGAGAAATGAGAATGCAATAACCAAGTAGATATGCACAAGGGTCAGAGTAAGACTTCTCAATCTACATTTTTATATATTAATTTTTAAACTAGTGAATGTATTATTTTATTTTAAAAAAAAGTCATCACAGAAAATAGGGCTGGCCTGGCTTACCAACGTAAGAACAGGAATCCTAATATTCTGCAGCATGCTGGAATCCAGTAGGGGGGTTCTCTGGAATTTAAGTCTTATTGGTGGAACTATTTCACAGTAATTAAATCACCTTGGATCAATTCCAAGGCAGATTTATCCTACCATTAAGGCAACAACTTAAGCAATATTTTGCTCAAAAGAAGAGCTAGACTGTAAGCTCCCTAGGCAGCTGAAACTATGTCTTATGTCTGATCCATCTTTGCATATACCTACAGCCAAGTCCTGTATACAGTCGCTCATTATTGATTGCTTGGGTTGGTTGAATTAAGAACCTAATTCCACCGTTAAGCAAATGGTGTTAAAGTGAATTTCTACAAGCCCTGTTTTCTAAGGGTAGTGATAGACATCAATTGTTGGGGGGGTTCATTGGGACTCCATTTGGTGACTCCCTGGCCTTTGACCAGATTCTGAAGATATGAGGCTTGCATAAGCAGCCAAAAATAAATAAATAAATAATAAAATTTTAAAAAATTTTGTCATCTATTCATAAACACATACCTAAGAAGGTATATTAATTAATTCAAATGTTTATAAATGATAAAAGATACCAGAAGACAAATTTTTTTTTTTTTTTTTTTTGGTGGTACGTGGGCCCCTCACTGTTGTGGCCTCTCCCATTGCGGAGCACAGGCTCCGGACGCGCAGGCTCAACTGCCATGGCCCACGGGCCCAGCCGCTCTGTGGCATGTGGGATCCTCCCGGACCGGGGCACGAACCCGCGTCCCCTGCATCGGCAGGCGGGCTCTCAACCACTGCGCCACCAGGGAAGCCCCAGAAGACAAATTTGAGGATAAACTATTAATGGTAAATTTAAAGGGTCTGAGGAAAATAAACTGTTTGTCTAGATTTATAATGCCTACAGATAGAGAATTTGAAGAAAATATTGAATTGTATTTAAAAATACTGGAAATCTTGGCTCAATGTTAATAAATTTATTCATTAAGAAAAGGACTTATAAATCTTTATTGCAAATTTTTAAATGAATGATAGACGAAAAGTAAAATCAGAATTTGGGTTTTCTTTCTGTAAAGTGACCAAGTTATTCCACTGCCAGATAAAAGATTCCTTTCCTTTTTATCAACAAAATATTATGTTAACTATCTGAATTTTCTGTCATTACTCAAGAATCATTTTGAAAAAATTTCCCTTTTTTTTTTAAAGTTCCTATAATCAACAATTTCTTGTCTTTGGATACTATGACATGACATGTCATAAACAGAGGGGGTAGGAACATGCATAGAGAAACACAGCATTTCTGACTTGGTGAATCAGAAAAGTGAAGCCAGGAAACTACGAATGCCGAAGAGTGTAATCTTAGAAGGGACAGAGACGGGGTGATCTCCAAACTCTGTACACTCATCTCTCACTGACCCTTGAACTACTCATACTCATATGTGGGACAGACTCAAAGCAACTCAGCTAAAGACAAAAGATCTAAAGATAGAAACAACAACAAAAAAACTCCGAGTGTTGGGAAAAAACCCTAAGCAACACACAAAAAAGCTACTAGGACTAATAAGTGAATTTAGCATATTGCAGGATACCAGTTCAGTATACAAAAGTCATTCTTACTTCTATACATTAGCAATAAAAAGTTAGAGGCTTCCAAGTATGGCCGGCGACATTGGCTAGCGCTCGGTCTACTCTCTCTAACGCGGAAACAGCAGACTATAAGAGACTCAGCTGTATCTGCCTCTATTTCCAACAGACTCACGTTCAACTTTCGCTCACACACACACACACACAAAAGCCGGGAAAATTTTATTAACCATTTAAAAAAAAGTTAATATAAAATTATAGCAAAAATGGAACCTGAACTTTAGTTAACACAGCTGGAACAATCTGCAGCTGCGGTAGCAGCAGCGGGTGAAGAGATTTAATTTAGTTGATTTTCTGTGGTTGTTGGTTGTTCGCTAGTCTCACAGTGATGGAAGTTGCACATTTTTTCGAAGGGACCGAGATGCTGCTGGAGGTTTGGTTCTCCAGGCAGCAACCCGGCGCAAACCAAGGATCTGGGGATCTTCGCACCATCCCGAGATCCGAGTGGGACATACTTTTGAAGGATGTGCAGTGTTCAATTATAAGTGTGACAAAAACTGACAAGCAGGAAGCTTGTGTACTCGGTGAGAGTAGCATGTTTGTCTCCAAGAGACGTTTCATTTTGAAGACATGTGGTACCACCCTCTTGCTGAAAGCACTGGTTCTCCTGTTGAAACTTGCTCGGAATTACAGTGGGTTTGACTCAATTCAAAGCTTCTTTTATTCTTGTAAGAATTTCATGAAGTCTTCTCACCAAGGGTACCCACATTGGAATTTCCAGGAAGAAATAGAGTTTCTTAATGCAATTTTCCCAAATGGAGCAGCATATTGTATGGGAGACATGAATTCTGATTGTTGGTACTTGTATACTTTGGATTTCCCAGAGAGTCAGGTAATCAATCAGCCAGATCAAACCCTGGAAATTCTGTTGAGTGAGCCTGACCCAGCAGTTATGGACCAGTTCTACATGAAAGATGGTGTTACTGCAAAGGATGTCACTCGTGAGAGTGGAATTCGTGACCTGATACCAGGTTCTGTCATTGATCCCACACTGTTCAATCCTTGTGGGTATTCAATGAATGGAATGAAATTGGATGGAACTTATTGGACTATTCACATCACTCCAGAACCACAATTTTCTCATGTTAGCTTTGAAACAAACTTAAGTCAGACCTCCTATGATGACCTGATCAGGAAAAGTTGTGGAAGTCTTCAAGCCAGGAAAATTTGTGACCACCCTGTTTGTAAATCAGAGTTCTAAATGTTGCACAGTGCTTTCTTCACCCCAGAAGATTGAATGTTTTAAACGTCTTGATTGCCAGAGCGCTATGTTCAATGATTACAATTTTGTTTTTTTACCAATTTTGCTAAGAAGCAGCAACAACAGCAGAGTTGATTAAGAAAAATGAAGAAAAAACACAAAAAGAGAACACACATAGAAGAAGGTGGTGGCTGCTTTTTAGATACTGATACCAAGGGCCATGCTTTCCATAACCACCACCTAGTAGTTGCAGACAGCCCTCGATGTAATGATAGTGTAATCCTTTTGAATTATATGCATTATTATTATCAAGGAGTTAGGTATCTTGCACAAATGCTCTCTTCTGTGTTTAGGTATCCTATGCCACTCTTGCTGTGAAATTGAAGTGCATGTAGAAAAAACCTTTTATTATATGAAACTTTACAACACTTGTGAAAACAATTCAATTTGGTTTCTGTACAGTGTAATATTTCTCCAGGTACCATCCAAAATTCCCCACAGACAAGGCTTTCGTCCTCATTAGGCGTTGGTCTCAGCCTAGACATCTGGGACTATTCTATTAAACTGCTACGAGGATTTTGCATCCAGTTACCTCCACTTACTAGAACATACTCTCTACTAATGTTATTGGAACCAATTTCTACTTCATACAGATGTTTTTGCAGCACCAATCAAAGTTCTTCTTCCACGAGTCGAGTCCTCTAATGACCGCAGTTATCCATTTTGTGTATTACTATCTCACTGCTTCCTATACTTGTGTGACTTTAATTGGTTCATTCCTCACCGTGGTGTCTCCCTCCCAACCACACCCACTCCATAAAGCAATACACTGTTACACTGTGGGTGTACACTAACCTTATACCCCAGAAGGGGAACGGGGGGATGGACCCTGGGCTTAATTTTCTTTTAAGGTCAAGGGAGTTAGGCATTTTTCGTTACCATGAGCTCTTTTGGAATAAGCTGGTGTTGATTAGCAAAGAAGGTGTGGATTGATACTAGGGCATATTGGCAGAACCGTATGCCATTCTGTGCCCCCCATTAAATGAGGTTAGCTCCTCATGAATACCATGCCTTTATTAACCTGCTAAGTGGTAGTATAAAAGAATTATCACTAAATTTGTTAGCAAGGAGATACTAAGACAAAGGTTGTATTGGATTCAACAAGTCAAGTCAGCTCAGATGATGCACCTTAACTTTTACTTTTGCAGCCATTTCCACCTATTTCTATTAATGGTAATGCCATAAACTTTGGTTCAAAGCAAAATCGATGTCT
The DNA here is from genome assembly GCF_026419965.1 of Kogia breviceps. Classification (NCBI taxonomy): domain Eukaryota; kingdom Metazoa; phylum Chordata; class Mammalia; order Artiodactyla; family Physeteridae; genus Kogia; species Kogia breviceps. The sequence continues at coordinate 5,443,422 of NC_081317.1, forward strand.
TTGCCATCTTGTGACTTAAAAAGTTCTGTGACTTTGTGATGCATGTGACAGTGTTCTGACGGTTCCTCTTACTGGTATTTCTTTCACCATGGAGTAACATCAAGTGATGAATGAGAACTGTTCAGATTATTCAGACATACTACACAGTGAAGCAGAATGCTATCCATAAAACATAACATACAAAATTCCCAAATGGTCAATGGGAAATGACTAGAAATACAGGCTTAAAAGAGTTGGCATCTTTTAGCTGTATTTGCTAATACGGACATTTAAGCAGCTGAGAAAAGAGCAAAGATGACTCAATTTTGCATTTCTTCTTGTCTTCAAACAATTTTTGATTCTTTCTGGATTGATGCAGTGATGTTTTTGTTCCTTCTGTATTTATAAATGAAACACTTTTTTTTTAGTGTTTCTAAACATAAATTCTACTTGGTTTGAAATCAAGTGGTTGGAACACTTTTGACTTTTAAACATGTTGTTGATTCAGAGCTTCATTGAAGAAGCTTTCAATCAATGGATCAGTCCGATTCTGTAATTAGCGCACAGTACCTAATGTTTTGGTGCTATTATGAGGACCAATGCTCAAAGTGGATTTTGTTCTTGAATAGCGTCCCAGTAGATTTGATGAACATTTATTGGCTTGAGGTCTGATTCCCCCCCCACCCCAATAGAGTTAAGATTTCTATTTAATGTTGAAAAACTGCACAAATTTGTATGGAACAAAGCCTCGAAAAATGAAAACTAGATTGAATAGTAATCTAAATTAATCCTAGTGTGTATGATAGAGGAGGGAAAATTTTGGTGCCATAATTTCTCTCTTCATGGTGTTGGACTTAAATCAGTTGAAATGTATTTCTGTACCACAATTTAAGCTTCAATGAAGGTTTGCTTAATTCATTCTCTAGAGGAAAAAAGAAAGTTAGAAAGATTAAATAACAATTCTATTTACAATATCGTTTAACAATACTTTTTTTTTTTTTTTTTTTGCAGTACGCGGGCCTCTCACTGCTGTGGCCTCTCCCGTTGCGGAGCACAGGCTCCGGACGCGCAGGCTCAGCGGCCATGGCTCACGGGCCCAGCCGCTCCGCGGCACGTGGGATCCTCCCGGACCGGGGCACGAACCCGCGTCCCCTGCATCGTCAGGCGGACTCTCAACCGCCGCGCCACCAGGGAAGTCCCAACAATACTTTTTAATATACTTAATGAAAGATGTGCAAGCCCTGTACACTGAAAATTATTAAGACATTGGAAAGGGAAATTATAAAATACCTAAATACACTGAGAGACATACTCATGGACTGTAGAATATTGATTCCTCATGAAGCCAATATTAAGATGGCAATCCCCCCCAAATGGATAATAGACAATGCAATCTCAATCAAAACCTTAACTGGCTTTTTTGAAGAAATTGACAAGGTAATTCTAAACTTTATAAGGACAGGCAAAGACCTAGAATAGCTGAACGATTTTGAAAAAGAACAATAAAATCTGATGATGTATCTTGTTAATTCAGGATACATTATACAGCTACAGTAACCGGGATAGTATGACATTGGTAGAAGAACAGACAAATATCAACAGAAGCAGAATAGAGTCCATCTGTGGGTCCACATTTACACTTGTCCTATGACCCAGAAATTCCATTCCTAGGTATTTCTCCAGCAAAAATAAAAGCATATGTCCACACAACAACAAGTATAGGACTGTTCATAGCAGCAGTGTTCATAAGAGCCCCGGCAACGGAAGTAATTCATATGTTATCCACTGATAAATGGATAAACAAACTTAGCAAGGAGAAGAAAAGAGACAGTATACACAACAACATGCATGAATACCAAAAAATCATGCTATGTGGAAGAAGTCAAATATAAAAGTCTATGGTTTTTGTATTATTCCACTTACATGAACTTCTTGAAAAGGCAAAATTACAGAGACAGAAGGCAGATGGGTAGTTGCCTGGAACCAGTGGTTGGAGAAGGGAATTAACTGGAAAGGGGCACAGAAAAAAATGTAATAACGAGGGAACTGTTTTATAATCTCAGTTGTGACAGAGGTTCCATGATTACGCACCCAAATTCATCAAAACGTACACTTAAAATGGGTGGACTTTATTACATGTAAAGAATACCTTAATTTTTTTTTAATTACTTAAAAAAAATCTCCCAACCCAGGCCTTAATATTCTACACATATCCTCCCCTGACTAAGACTCTGTCAAGGTACTGTTCAGTGCTCTCTATTACTTCACCAAGATTTCCTTCCTTGACAGGCTTCCATGAAGGTCTGTGAGGAGCTGACTGTTAACAAATTTCAACTATATTTCACTTATAAAAACCATTATGTCACAGATTTTATCATCATGATATCAATAATGGTTGACACATAACTTTTTACTTACTGTATCAAGCACTCTATGTGCAATATCCCATTGAAATCCCATCAAACCCTTTAGGGAGGTGGCATTATGATCCACTTTCTTACTGAGGCCTTAAGAGTAAAGTTATTTGTCCAGGGTCACAGCTAATACTTGATAGAATCTAGATCAGGACTCAGACTGCAGTACGTGTACCCCTTGGAAGTAAATGAAGATTTTCCAGGGGTTATTAGACACGGATCACTTTTAAGAGAATAAACTCCCAAACCTCAGCCTTCCTGTGTACGCTTCGTACAACCAATCTGCCTGAGCCAATGCACCTGCAACCCTCCCAGTAATCCTTTCCCATGGCCCTTTCACTATCACCCGCCATGCACTTTACAAAGGCAAAGCTCACTCTCACCATGGAGCACTGCTTACCAGTACGAACACCTCTGGGAGGAAAAACACAGCTCCAAACATTGGCGTTAGTGAAGCCTCCTTTCCTTATGGCACCTTAAACCCACAGTTTTATGACTCTCCTGGCTTCATTCACATTACTGTTCAGTGTGAAGCATGGGGCTGGAAGAGGGGCCTTTGAGGTTGCTCTGAACTCATGTACATCACAGAATGGGCTGGTATGTGTAAAGACAATTTTTGTTTAACCACCTTGCTTCTTCAATCCCCCTGCTATTCTTTTCTTTTTAACTTTTTTTTTTTTTTGGCTGCATTGGGTCTTTGTTGCTGCGCGCGGGCTTTCTCTAGCTGCGGCAAGCGGGGGCTATTCTTCGTTCCGGTGGGCGGGCTTCTCATTGCGGTGGCTTCTCTCGTTGCGGAGCACAGGCTCTAGGTGCACGGGCTTCAGTAGTTGTGGCACGTGGGCTCAGCAGTTGTGGCTCGCGGGCTCTAGAGCGCAGGCTCAGTAGTTGTGGCGCACGGGCTTAGTTGCTCCGCGGCATGTGGGAACCTCCCGGACCAGGGCTCGAACCTGTGTCCCCTGCGTTGGCAGGCGGATTCTCAACCACTGCGCCACCAGGGAAGACCCCCCCCCCCGCCCCCGCTATTCTTAAAGAATTCATTGTTATTATAGGAAGAGGCAGAGAACAAAGTCAAGAAAGGGTTGGTAGGGGCTTCCTTGGTGGCACAGTGGTTGAGAGTCTGCCTGCCGATGCAGGGGATGCACGTTCATGCCCCGGTCCGGGAGGATCCCACATGCCACAGAGAGGCTGGGCCCGTGAGCCATGGCCGCTGAGCATGCGCGTCCAGAGCCTGTGCTCCGCAACGGGAGAGGCCACAACAGTGAGAGGCCCGCGTACCGCAAAAAAAAAAAAAAAGAAAGGGTTGGTAGGAAATACCGAAGGCACAGGTTTCTCATTTCATCCAGGTAACAAACCGTGGCAAAGTACTGTACAATTTTCAAGAAATAGAAAAAGCACGCTGGGAAACACCAATCAATCTCATAGCATGTCTCCTCTGTATTTTCACTATTCTCAAGTAGTGTGAAAGAGCTTGGTAATTATTCTTTTTTTTTTTTAGAGAGATTCTTATTTTTACTTGAAAAGTAAAAATAAAAACAACAACAAAAAACAACTAAGGTACACATTGGGAATTGAACTACTATAGTTTTTCTTTCTAGAGATGTGACATCCATGTTTTCTGGTCAGTAATGTTCTAGCAAATATTGTACTAAACCAGTGTACTAAATCCAAGCACACAGATGACCAGTAAAGCTGTTTGCTATTGGTGATCATTCTTGATTTGCCAAAAGATTCTTAGATGTTGTAAATCCACATTTATTTTTTACTTGGGCACAAGTCACCTGCTCCTTGTTACTTATCTACCTTTTCTGATTATTGGAATAATATACTTAGCAATTTGAGATTAATTTAACAGGAATATGTTACAGGTTCCATTGCGAGCAATAACTTAGTAACAATCATTAATATATGTTTTATAAGTTCCACACTTAATATTGGACCCAGTGTCTTCTCTGCCTTTCATTAATAACATCTACAAAGTAAATTAAATTGTACTCTGAGAAGCAGAACATCCACTTTTACATATGGTGTAGGATACAGTGTTTTCAAATGCAACGTTCTTAAACATTCAAGAAGCCAGGAGAAAAAGGTCTGATCAATATTCAACAAACAACAGGGGTTACTCCTAAGGGGGGTGATCAAGAGAAAGAGACATTTACTTATTTTAAAATAATAAGTAAATTGATTACCTTTGTAATCAAAACAATTACAAGCAAAAAGTATTCATCAGAATAAGAATTAAAAGGTAATCATTTGTTTACTGGAAGCTTCTGGAAGCTGTATCAATTCTGACCTGCTGAAGAGATGAACACCAAAGGGGGGGGGGGGAAGGAGAGAAAAAAAAGAGGGAGAAAAGGAAAAGGTACCTGGTCTAATCTCTTGATGTAGTGTTTGAGCTTTGAGAACAGGTCCATGGGTCCTGGCAACAGAGATTTGCACCTGGAATCACAAACGCACTAGTCCTGCGAGCGCAAGAACATCCTGTGTTCTTTTATTACCAAAATATTCCTATATGGAAAATGCCTGGAATAACTGTCAAACACAAATAAGAAAGGTCTTGGCAGCAAGATTTAAATGTTCACCATCACGCTGTTGAATGCTTTGTATGCAGTGACCACCCAATACTTACGGAGTATAGAAACACTCAGAACAGGGTCTGACATAGTTAAGAGTAATGTAAGTTTGCTATCGTTATCATTATACTGCACTCTAGTAGTACAGAAGTGTGAAAAGCACTTCGCTGATTCATTCATTCACTCAATACGTTTCTACTAAACATCTACTATGTGCCAGGTAATAGAATATGTACTGAGATTTAATAAAAGCACAAGATAGGCATGCTCCTGTGCTAAGGGAGCTTACAGTCCAGGAGGGGAGGGGCAGTGAACAAAGTATCACATTAATTAAAATTAATTATTTAAAATTAATTTTAAAATTAATTAATTAAAATTAATTAATTAAAATTAATTATAAATGGAAATAAGTTCTCCAAAGACAAGAATAAATCCTACGAGAGAATACAACAAAATGAAAGTTTATATTAAAAGTTCTTAATGACTTGCATATGTTTTATAAATTCCTGTTTTTAAAAGATTCTCTCATTAAAATTGTTTTGATAAAGTAAAGGTTAGAGTAGAGACTACCAGTATCTTATTCTTTATTTCTATTCAGTCTTTTTTAAAATTTAATTTTAATATTGTGGTATCATACCTAAACTAGAAATTTATATCCCACTTGAAAATATACTGATTGCTTAATCAGCCCAGCCATGGCTTTTTGTTAAGTATTTTTCATGTTTATAAAGTGAAAAACACTTATTCTCTAATTTATCTATTTAGTCAGTCAGTTGTGATTTCTAGACATCAGAGTCCCTTTAAAGAGAAATATACCTAAACAACAAAAAAATGTGGCCAGTTACGCAAAATAAAGGTACCAAATTAAATCTTTAAGCTATGAATACGATAATCAATATATCGTATCTGGACACCACTCTATTCATAAGTGCAATAACTTTAAGCAAAATTTTTATATCTGTCAGGCTCAGGCACTTATGATATCGTTGGGAAAACATTTTTAAAAATAAGAGCAAAGGAACAGCTACAAGGAACAGACTATTCCGAAACCACTTCCAGGAACAGGGTTTGTTTAAACAAAATGTATTAAGTGAAACCAGCTGCATTAAGGGTTGATGCCATCTGAAATGGAATTCTAAAACCACCCACTTCATAATATCTGGGTAATTATTCCTTCCTGTTGCTATAAATGAAATACTCAATGGCCAACGAGCTATAAGACAGCACAGCATGGCAAGGAGCAGTTCACCAGTGAACAAAAGGCCCAATTGTAGCACAAGTGGATGCTCACAAGAAACCCTTGGGTCTTCTATAGCTAGTCCAACTAGCTTTATGCTTCCTTACCACACATCAGACAAAGTGCTAAAGAAATGTGAAGGGAGTCGCTCTTTTGAGGGTACCAGGAGAGAGGTGCCTACAGTCAGGAATAATCATATTCTGCCAGTGGGTCAACTGATGACGCTTTCACACAAACTGATGATTAAAAAAAAAAAAAAAAAAACACTCCAGGAATTTAAAATATGCTCTAGGGAATTCTAAAATGCATACTTTTTCCCAATCTGAAAACTAAAACAGATCTGAAGAAAAATGGAGCCTGAATCATAACCAAGGTTTCATTATTTAAAATCATTTTCCTTAACTTATAACAAAAGCATACGAAAGGACTTGCCCCTTTGAAGACTTCCTGGTGGCAACATATCAGGGGAACCCTTCGGGAAGTCATGTGACCCAGTCAAGAACATCACCCATTTTGAAAGTGTTTCCCAGTGTATCATCAGTACTGGTGGTAGGACTGTAATCAAAACAATGCAGTTGAGAAATGCAGCCCTTAATCATTTTACTTTGGAAACCAATTAGGGGATGATGAAGGAAGAAAAAACAGTGATTCATTTGTTTTGATGAAATCTGGCCTTCAAAAGATAGAATGGGCCAGGAAACACATATTTTTATGTTCTAAGGTATCTTAAACTTGGCCTTTAAAACAAGATTCTTCCCAAGCTCAGTAAATGAACAAAATCAATCAGCTAGTTTATGAACTTGACTATGATAGATTCTGCTAACTTTATGGATGTAAGCTTGCAGGTAAAAAAAATATATGACCTAAAGGCAGTCACAAACTTTGCTGTTTGAAGCACCAAACTCAACAAGATAGCGATGTACCATGATCCAGTGTCACCTGCAGGATAATGGTAGCTCAGGTTTGAAACTGCACTCATTAGCTGTGTTTACCTGACTCTTTAAAAAGCAGGCAAAGCTCAGTACTAAAACTCAAGTCAAGATGTGCAGTTCACAACACAGCTTGTATGGACCAGATTTGTTTCTTAGAAGAAATAGTCTGAAACTTCTAAAATGCACGGAGAGGATAATATCAACAATGTTCTGAAAGGTTTGAGAACATTCCAGTTACAGGAAATCCGGATTATTATGACTACCATAAGCACAACTACGTAAATAGACAGTACAGTATTATTTGAAATATCTCTTAAAATATCCTTTTTTAAAAAAAATATCCTTTTTTAAGTTTTATTGAAGTACAGTTACTTTTCTCTTAAAATATCCTATTCAACATTTTCCACACATCTTAACCCATCTTATACCCTCCCCCATTCAATACTTCCACTTTTTCTGTTGTCCAGGACCCCACATCAGAAATCTTATTTGACATGGTTACTGGTTTGTTATAGAGAAAGGGTGCAAGAGGAGGGCTGGGAGGATGAAGAAATTCTTGAAGGACCAGTCGGTGCAGGAGGTAGCTGATGGAAAATGGAAAGGAAAAAGAAGAAAATCAAGAGACAAGCAGTGACATGAAAGGGGTCACCTCCCTGGAGAGGCTTTCGGTTACTGGTGGCCACAGGCTACCATATGGCCTCTGGTGTCAAGACTCAACCTAAGTGATGGTGTGTCCTCACACAAATGTAGGGCTTATCTCAGAAGTGAACCCCAAGGCAACCTAGGTCTTCTTCCTAGATGAAAATGCTATTCTGTTTTCAACTTTATTTCTTACTTTCATTCTGTCTGGATGGAAGAAAGATGATTTGGGGGCTTAAGTCCTGGCTCGGTTCTAAACCAACTGGGATCTTTAGGCAAGTTAATCCACATCTCGGGGTCTATTTAACTTGTTAAATTCTAAACCTTCTTTCTTAGAGTCATTTCCCTTCTTGAAATATATCCTTGAGAATGTCCTTTCGTGATGAGTTCTCAGTGGTAAATTCTTTTTGTTTTTATTTATCTGAAAATGTCTTTATTTCATTCTCATTCTTGAAAGACTGTTTTATGACTATACAATTCTAGGTTAATAGTTATTTTCTCTGCCTACTTTGAAAATATTATTCTACCATTTCAGGGCTTCTACTCTTGCTGTAGAAAAGCCAGCCGTCACTCTAATCCTTTGTAGGTGATCTGTCTTTTTCTCTCTAGCTATTTGAAGAGTCTTTTCTGTCTTTGATATCCTATAGGTTCACTATTTATTTAGACATGGGTTTCTTGCCTTCTTTTCCTTTCCTTTTTGACTGTGTTGGACTTTGATGGGCTTCCTGAACCTGAGAACTTTTACCTCTCTACCACACTTAGAACTTAGGACAAGAGAGGACCCTGTCCTCAATTCCACAATTTAACAGACTCCAGCTCTCCCCACAAGGCAAGGGGTCTGAAGGCTCAGGGGATGTGCCCACCAAGAGCCTAACTACCATATTCTAGGTATCCAGGACCCTGGAATTCCCTACCTAATCAGCTCCAAGCCCACATTCAGGGCTTACATGGATCTCTTCCCAGGTCTACTCTGAAAGTGGAATGCACCAGTAGTGTGTGGGCAGATTAAACATGCCAGAGGTGTCCTCTAGTGGCATGTTTGTGAGAAATGTGAACAGAGATTATATAGGCAGGCCGAAACATCTATACACGTGTGCTTGAGGCCCCTCACAGTACACAAAAAAGCTGGGGGAAGAAAGAGAAGAGGGTCAGGCCATAGGTCAGGGTCTGGCTCAGTCTGTGCTGCTAACATGCCAGTGCAAAACTCTGTGAAGTTCAAACACTCTAAATTTCTAGGTTACTATGGTATATTCACCAAGGCAGGAGTATAGAACATATTTTATTTAGTAGTTTGTTACACTTGTAACTTTTAAATATTTAGACATATAGTTTGTGGGCCTCCATTTATACTGATACCCTAGCTTCCACAAATGACAAGGGATGGCCTGATGTTAATCAATTATAAAAATTCTCACCAGTTATCTCTTTCAATATTTCCTCTTTGCCATTCCCCCTAGCATCCTCTTATGTTCTTGGAACTCCAATTAAACATAAGTTGGATCTTCTCACTATATACCCTGTCTCTTAACCAATCATATTTTCTATCTCTTTATCTCTCTAAACTGCAAGCTGTGTTACTTCTTTAGATTTATCTTCCAGTTCATTAATTCTCTCTTCAGCTATATCTATTCTGATATTCCACCCCTCCTTGAATTTTTTATTTCAAAGATTACACTTTTCACTTCTTGACATTATATTTGGTTTTAAAAATAAATTTGCCTGGTTGTTCTTGATGATATCTTTTTCTTTACTCATATTTTCAATTCCTTCTTTTGTTTCCAAAAATTTCTAAGTGAATTTATTTTATATTCAATATCCAATATTTCCAATATCTGAAATCTTTAGATGTCAGAGTTTACTATGATTTCTATTGACTCTTGCTCATGATATCCTGTTCCTGTGTGTCTGTGTATCTGCCTGTCTCCTTTTTTGGTGTGTTCATATTAGTTGGAATGATCCATGGGAATTCTTTGAGTGCAGAGAAGGCTTCAATTTGCTTCTGTCATGTGCCCACGGACACTAAAACCCTAGGTCCACTTTAAATCAAGATTTCCAACTTGCAATTATGGGCGGGGGGCAGTGTCACACAAATAGTATAAAATCAATTTCCAAACCCATGTGCGAGCTAGCTGGTCAGTAGCCACAAGTTCTCATGTGACTTTTTTTTTTTTTTTTTTTTTTACTTTGTCCTCCACCAAAAGCCAAAAGTGAAATGGAAAATTTTCTTTGCTGCTTGATACTGTGTAAAGTACTCCTTTCCTAGTCCACCTTTTCTCTGAGAGTGTAACCTCTCTGAAGTCTTGGGCTTTACAAGAAATGGTCTTGGATCGGCGACCCCTTTCTCTACCCTAAGAGAGCCCAAGCTTGTCACAAGCACACTACTCTCCTCCCTCACCCCACCAGGGCTCTGGGTCATTTGAATCTGTATACCCAGGGTATCATCCATTTCTGGGGTTAAAGTTTTGTGAGGAGCAGATTATTTACATGGTCAGGGAATGTCTTCCCCACAGACTGCTTTTTAGTTGCAAGAGGAAAACTAGCAACTAATTATCCAATGGAGGAACCAAACCACACCCTTGACTAGATAATCAAAATTAATGTCACTAATGAGAAGCAGAAGGACACTGTGTGCACCTGGATGTGATACCATGAGAAAGAAATAACATTACTGCTGTAGTAGTCTAACCAGGAATGTGTAACCTGAATCTAATAGTAAGGAAACATCAGACCAATACTGAAAAACATTCTATAAAATAACTGGCCTATACTCTTTAAAAATATCAATGTTATGCAAGACAGAAATACTAAGGAACTGTTCCAGATTACAGGAGATTAAAGAACATGACAGTGCAATCCATGATCCTGGGCTGGATCCTACACTTGGGGGTGGAGGTGGGGGGGATGCTATAAAAAGCATTACTGTGAGAAAACTGGAATATGGACGGTAGATTAAACAAAAATATTGTTATCAGGGTTAAATTTCCTAAAATTGGTAATTATACGGTAGTTAAATAAGAAAATATCCTTGTTCTAAAGAAATACATTTGAAGCATAAGTGACAAAATGTTACAACCTCTCTCAACTGACTCAGAAAAATGAATTTTCTATCCACATACACATACAGAAAGAGACAGAGGAGGGGGGGAGAATGATAAAGCAAATGTAATGTGGCAAAATGCTAAAAGTTGATGACTCTAAGTAAAGAGAATGTGGGAATCTCTACTATTCTAGTAAATTTTGAAACAATGTCAAAATACAAAGTAAAAAACACGGGTGGTCAAACTTGAGCCAATGGTAGATGTGGAAAACAGAATAAACAAACACACAATGTTTGCATTAGCAAACTATACTGATCTGTGAGGAACCTAAAACTCCATTTTACCAAATATTTCTGCTGAGGAACAGGTGAAGAAATAATATAGACTTCTGCTCCTGTTTAAGACATAGAAAGCCGTAAGAGAACATCCATCCCAACCTAACAAGAAAAGTCTAGATAATCTATAAAATCATAACATTTCTTGAGCTAATCAGAGAGCTGAGGTCACAAGGTAACCAAGTGAACAGAATTCTAAAGAGTGACAAGTCCCTCTAAAGAGTGACAAGTCCCTCCAAAGAGAGACAAGACATACAATGTGACCTTTCACAGAGCACAGGAGGAACAGGTGGCTGCCATAAAATTAGGTAAGAGGAAAACAGCTTAAAGTTTAATAAATTCTTATAAAGCCGAGTGTGGCTTAGTATAACATATCGAATCCCTGGGAGTTCCAGACATCACAGCTGTCTGAACTGACTTGCAAGCTCTTTTCCATGGGGCCTCTACCAGATGCTCATGATAAAGATTGGGAGCAGAGAAGGAGACTAGAGAGATCCCCCCAATACTGAACTGGGATAAAATCTTGCCCACTTCCTGGACCATTCTCTCATATAGCGTGAAAACTTTAATCCATTGGGGGAAGGGCAAGAAACCCTCCCTGTCCCCCAGGATCCAGGCAAAGATCTACCGCTTCTGGGGGTGGAGGAGAAGCAAAGCCACTGTCAGCTGGATCATGCACTGATACAATATAGAGGTCTGCTATTGCTGGGAAGGAGGGGCCCATGAGAAATTCTATCCCACCCAACCAACACCCCGCCCCCAGAAGGTAGAGTTTGGGTGCCACAGAGCACCGGTGGAAGTGCTGGAATGCTAAGACAGCCCCACCACAGGACATGGCTAAGACTAAGGACTAAGAGGACCAAGAAATTCTCTGCCCCAACCAACCATGAGCCTGGCTCCAAGTAAAATGCTACAGCAATTTACCACTAGGGTAATAATAAAGGTAGGTTAAAAGTAAAAGAATGGGGAAAAAAATATTACGCAAGCACTGTTATCAAAAGAAAGCTGGACTGGCTATCAGAACAAGAAATATTACCAGGGATAAAGAGGGATGTTACATAATGAAAAAAGGGTCTATTCAGGGCTTCCCTGGTGGCGCAGTGGTTGCAAGTCCGCCTGCCGATGCAGGGGACGCGGGTTCGTGCCTCGGTGCGGGAAGATCCCACGTGCCGCGGAGCGGCTGGGCCCGTGAGCCGTGGCCGCTGCGCCTGCGCGTCCGGAGCCTGTGCTCCGCCACGGGAGGGGCCACAACGGTGAGAGGCCCGCGTACCGCAAAAACAAACAAACAAACAAACAAAAAGGGTCTATTCAAAAAAAAGTCTTAACAATCCTAAATGTGTATGTACCTAATAACAGAGCTTCAAAATATAAAAAGAAATAATATAACTAAAAGTAATTTAGTCTTCTCTTTAATTCTGACTAGTCATTTCTTTGCTTTTCCTCCATCCTTACTGGTCCAACTTTTATTACTTACCATTATATGATAACCAGCTTTTAAAGCTAATTATTTACATAATTGTTTACTTTTTATTATATGATAACCAGTTTTTTGTTTTGTTGGGGTTTTTTTGCGGTATGCGGGCCTCTCCCGCTGCAGAGCACAGGCTCTGGACGCGCAGGCTCAGCGGCCATGGCTCACGGGCCCAGCCGCTCCGCGGCACGTGGGATCTTCCCGGACCGGGGCACGAACCCGCGTCCCCTGCATCGGCAGGCGGACCCTCAACCACTGCGCCACCAGGGAAGCCCGATAACCAGCTTTTAAAGCTAACAACTCATTTCAAAATATGCCATATTTTCACTGCAGCACTGTTTGTGTTAGCAGAATAACTCAAATGTCCTTCTATGAAAAATTGGCAGAGATGTTTACTGCATTAGGGAAGAGGCAGAAAATTATATGAGAGGAGCTCCATCCCACCAGAATGAAGTAGAAGGTCCAACCCTTCCATCATATCAAAGTATGAAGAGAAGAAGAGAGGAAGAAGCAAATAGTCAAACAAGTGTCATTACTTCCCCTCCCTGCAAAATTTTGAGGGAAGAGATTATGTATCAGTCAGGGTCCAGTCAAGAGACGGAAACCAAACCAGTAATTTGTCCAGGGAAATTTTAATATAAAGAATTAACTAACAAAAAGTTGTTAACTAATAAGAGGATTTTCTAACTGTGTGCTCTTAAGAGTCCACATTTGTCTATTTGGCCTCCATTAACTACAGGGCCAACTTGGTTAGATGTGCCCTGTGATCCAGAGCCAACACTCGAGACCACCCCCTTATCCGAGTCTCAAACACTCAGCCAGTACCTCCCCTGCCCTCAGTCATCCCGGGCCAAGCGCCAGACAGCTAGGGCTGAGGGAAAGCAAACAAGGAAGGAACTAAAGAACTCAGAAGAACCTCCCCTCCACTCCAAAGACTAGGTTTGGACCCTGCAGAGAGGTCGTGCTCCACAGGAACACACAGCCTGCCGGCGGCAAGGACACCTGCCAGAGCGAGTAAGCCACAGAGGTCTATGCAAGTGGCCCACCGTGCAGCGGAGACATTTGTTGGAGGGTGTGAACGGGCTGCGCTAGTCCACAGTGCGGCCTCCTGGTGGTCTGTGAGGGACGCTGAGTGTCACCGGGCATAGCCCACTGAAGGACACACCCCACTGAAAGCCAGCACACCGGAAATAGGAAAGGAAACCCCTTCTCCCTCGATGGCCTTGCAGTGTCCCTTTAACATTGTCCCTCCGTTGACAAAGCCTAACATTAAGCCGGCTGGCAAGGGAGAAGTGCTTACAGAGTCCAGATCCTAGGTCACAAAACAGCGAAGACAAAGGGATTTGGAGATGAAGGGCAGTAAACCAGGCACTGGGCACTGGTACCGCGAGGGGAAGGGAGGGCAGACTGGTAGACTGGGGGGAAATAACGAGCTTTTGGCCCAGCTCCCAGCTGAAACTCTGAGAGAAGACCGCCTTGCGGGCTGCAGCCTCCCATGTGCACATGTGCACGGATGGCCGCAGAATAAAACCCGGAGTCGCACGGCAGCATAAGGCAGAGAGGGCTTGGTGATCGGCTAATTGACACACTTCTCTTTACTTCTCCTACTGCAACGTGGCAATCTATGCGGAAGGCAGATTGGTGATTGTTTTTTTTTTAACACTATCATATCTCTGCACGGTGGGTAGTAGAGTAGTACACAAACTATGACTCTTCTACATTACTATATGTCTTAAAAAAGAGGAAAACACCAAAAAGAACACACAAACTTATAAATGCACAGAATATTGTACTTCATCAAATCTAAGATGCCCCTGTGAGATACACCTTTACTTTATGTTCCATTAAACCATGGCACTCTATTATATTAGAATTATTATAAGATCCATCCTGATTTTAGAGATTTTTTTCTTCTCAATTTTTTATTTTTTAACTATTGTTTTAAACTGAAGTATAGCTGATATATGTTCCAGGTGTACAATTTCGTGATTCACAATTTTTAAAGGTTATATTCCATTTGTAGTTATTATAAAATATTTGCTATAGAGTTTTTTAAATGTGAAATAATGGACATTTTGGAATTAATTAAAGTAGCTTTGAAAAAATACAGAAGAAACCAGTAAGGTAGGCCTTACTTCTACTGAATGCCTGCCTTTGTTGCTTTAATTTTCTTACTGTGTGTGTATGTGTATTTAAAAAACACACATGTACAAACTTCCATACTATTCACCTTAAATTCTCTCCTTAAAATACATCCTTGTCATCCTCAATTTGAGGGAAGAACTTAAATTCCTACCTAGACACATCCTAATTCAAACAAATACGTGTTTCCAATTCACAGCCGTTTAAATTCAAACGTAACCTACTGCTCTACCGCTTTTCATTCTGGCGGGTGTCTTTTTTTTTTTTTTTTTTGCGGTACGCGGGCCTCTCACTGTTGTGGCCTCTCCCGTTGCGGAGCACAGGCTCCGGACGCGCAGGCTCAGCGGCCATGGCTCACGGGCCCAGCCGCTCCGCGGCATGTGGGATCTTCCCGGACCGGGGCACGAACCCGTGTCCCCTGCATCGGCAGGCGGACTCTCAACCACTGCGCCACCAGGGAAGCCCGCGGGTGTCTTTTTGGTGCCTCATTTTATTACCAGGACACATCTGTGTGAACTGGCAAAGTAAAGGATGCAATCTCTAAAGCGGTGTGTTGACCGTCCCCCACAGAGGAGACAACCACAACCTCCATCTCATCTCACCAGCTCTCTAAGGTTCCCATAAAAGGATGACAACAACTGATTTACTATTCCACATGAGAGTTACACATTTTTCACTTCACAGGAGTCTTCAGCTCCATGAGCAACTTCACAGGGCATCTAGTTCATCCTAAACTCTTTGAATGGTCCATGTTTAAAACAGTACTGAGAGCTGGGGAATTCTGAACATGGACTGCATGTTGAACAATGTTATTGGATTAATGCTGGTTTTCTTACGTGCGGCAACGGTGCTGCGGTGGTGTAAGAGACTGTCCTTATCCTTGGCTGTCATGAGTCTACAGCCAATTTCCAGGTGGTCTGGTAAAAGGGAAGTGTTTTATGTAAAGAGAGATGGAGAGCGGGTGGCAAGTGTTAAGAGGCGGGAATGAAGGTGAGGGATAGATTGGCAGTTCTTTGCACCATTCTTTCAAGTTTTTATAGATTTGAAATTTTTCATAATAAAAAATTAAGAAAATAAAATAAATGCTCTTGATAAATACAATCTATCCTTCTCAACATCTTCAGGAAAGGAAACTCCACGACTTCCCATGAAGCCAATACAGCTACAGCACCTTAGTAAGGACAGTCACAACTACCACTGCAGCAGCTACAATTACTGGGGGTTCTCTGCAGGCACCGTGCTAACAGCTTGAGTGCACTGCCTCTCCGCATCCTCTCAAAAATCCTTTGAGGTGGGTGTGGTTATCTCCATTCCTATCTCACAGGAGTCAGAGCCAAAGCTTTCAAGGGCTAATCCAGTAACTGTGTGATCCCACTCAAGTTATGGTAGAGTCAGGATTTCTGGATAGAGAAACTCTGGAGCCCACACTCTACACTACCATCTCTTCAAACCTACATCAGGACTCATTCTTGGTCATGAAATCCACTAGTAAGTCACAGCCAGCATTTTTCAATATGAAATAAAAAAGAACAATCACTGTGCTGTATAACGAGGGTATGTATTCATTCACAGACTTTCTTCAGATACACACACACACACACACACACACACACACACACACACAGAGTCATAGTAGAGTATGTATTCCCCACGCAGGCTACAATGCTTGAAAACCACTGCATTATTCTATATTGCCTCCTTCCACCTCTTTCATTTCCTGCCCAGAAGGCTCACTGTTTAGGAGACTAGAGGAAAAAAAAGCAATGCCGATTTGGATAGTTAAGGGGAAAATTCTACTGCGAATTCTCTAATCTCAGAGTAAGCCAAAGTAATATACTTGTAGTACACACTCTCGGATGATCATGCAGCTGGCAAATTTGCTAGGTATAAAAGACATTAGCAAGTAGGAATTTGGATAATCCCCTTGATGTTTGTTATAGTAAGATGTTATCTGCAATCCTATTAAATAATATAAATTTCAAATTCTGGCTGAAATAGTACATATAAATATGGTCAATTGTTAAAGTTAAGTGAAGATTCTTCTCTGGTGATTCTTCTCCACTGAAAATCCCATTGCACGTCAACATGACTGAGGTCAAGAATGACCAGGGAAAACTATACTGAGAAGTCCAAGTTGAGGAGTGTATGTATGCGTCTGTGCTGTTTGGGGGGGGGGGGGGAGTGGGCAGGGCAAGTGAGCGGTAGAGAATTATATCAATAGAGTCTCCCCAAACCAAGCACCCAACTAGACGTCCTATTTTAAAAGGTTAAATGACAAAAGTGAAGGAAAAAAAAAATTCCATATGTGTTTAAGGCCCACCGTTAAAGGAGGGTTATCTGAATTAATCTTACCATTACCAAATGAAGTCATAGGAAGAAAGTACTATGTCTTTAAATCCACAGCAGTTTTTCATTCCAAGTTTCTGTTTGAGGCCATTACTGCTCCCTTGGGACTGTGTTGACTCACTGCATCTTCAGAGTGACGCAAGTGAGCTTCTCTGTACAACTTGAAAACAGACTGTGAATCTACCCAGGCAAAGGCTGTCTTAGGAGCCAAGAGGTCAATCAGGCACCCATTCACAGAGCTGCTAGGACCGGGCAGGTGATGAGACGGCTCTGCTCCTCATCTTCAGTTTCATCATAGTCTACGCACTTTCTTCAACTTGTCAAATAGCTTGACCATTTTTTCTAAATCTTTTCTTAACTTGCCCATCCTCTCTGGGACCTCACATCCATCTTCACTGCCCATTTAGGGGCCAATCTACTTTCCTGGACTTACTTGATCATGTGGTAAGAAAAGAACGAAAACAAGAAATCCACTTCAAATTTCTCCAGTGCTGGGTATCTCACACATCTCCAGTTCCCTCCTCTAATTTTTTTTTTTTTTTAATCTCAAAAAAGAAAACTCATTGTGGGGAGTGGGAGAGCAACTTAAATTATCCATGCTCTCCTGCCCCATTATTAGAAATAACTGAGAGCTGGCTATAACTCAGTATTTCTTCCAGTACTAATAGAGATGACACTGAATGGCTCACCTCATCTCCTAAATCAGTCCCCATCTGCATCCACCGACCATGGGCATAGTGGCTAACGGAAAGGACTGGCAATGGCAGACCTCCACCCAGCCATTCAAAATGAAGAGCATCAGCCCATGGCATGTGCCAGGCTCAATGCAGGCGCTGGAGACAGAGCAGACTGACTAGACAGTCACAGCCCTTCCCTGCGCAGAGCTGACGGTGTAGCGAAGGAGGAAGGCTTTAAATACCTGCCACACTAACAGGGCTCATTATAAGTATGGAACATGCCAACACAGACTAACACGAGTGCTAGAGAATTTGACTGAGAGTGCAAAGGTCTCTGTGAAAGTGACATGTAAGATGAGGCCTGGAGGAAGAGGTGATGTTAGCCAAGGGAGGAAAGTGTGAGATACGGGAAGTGGCGGAACAGTTCACCTAGCAATAGCAGGTACAAAGGCCCGAGGCAAGGAAGGACCTACTATGAGAATCAATATGAGGTGAACAGAATCCAAAACTGAAGCTTCAAGAGGTTTCATTTGGGGATTGGTCAGATACAGACAGTCCCAAGATCACCACCAATATGACAAAGGCAAATAAGGCTACACCCGCATGGCCTGTAACCAGATAACTCTGGTGTCACCTGGTTCACCACATTTCCAGCCCTACAGCTTCCTTCCCAAAACACACAACCAAAAACCAGAGACTGAACCAACATAAAATGTGTCTGCTTTTTAAAAAAGTAGTTACATTTGGGGCTGATCATTTCCACACAGCGTTCTTTTGAGAACACTCAAATTATAAAAGGTATCATCCGTGGTGCCAGAAAGCAGAGTGGGCTCTATTAATACAATAGCTGAGGAGCTGTAAATAATAAAACCTCTAGTAATCAAGCTAAATGCCGGGCTTTGCCAGTAGTATCTCAAAATCAAATGCAACTTCACTGTATTTCTATTTTATCCTTACCAAGACATTAGCCACCTAAAAGTATCAAAGATATGACATTGTTTTAAACCCAAAGTAACTCCCCACGTAACAGATTACTCATATGATATACATATTGTTGGTTGCTTAGTTGAGGCATTTCACTATCAAACGCACCACTTCAAACTCATTTCTCTATATAAATTGATAAGCTCCCCCTCTTCAAGCATAAAGGGATAAACAGTACAAGATCCTTTCGTGATTTACTGTTGGGGACGAAAGTCTTTAATGTACCTCGAGACTTTACAGACTTTGTTTCAGAGGTGAAATTGTACCACATTATGCCATAAATCAGCAAGCTCTAACATAAAGTAAAAAATGGCGGAGGGCCGCAAAGAGGCAAAGGAGGATGGAATTTTTATAGTAAACAACTTTGCCATTGTGAATAATGACTGTTACTAAAATGTACTGCTGCTTTTCCAGTGTCTCTCTTTTTCCCTCTGTTGATCTCCGTTGCCATAACTACCATTTGAATCATCTTAACAACTGCAGACACATCTCCAGTGCTGTTACAGCCACTCTGTCACTCCAGTTCAGCTTTCATTCACCTGGCAGCTGCTTAGACCAGAGGCTGTTATCACATCACACGGGGTGGGGGGGGGGCTGTTTTGTGAACAAGTAATTGGAAATTAATTCTTAGATTTTTTTTAAAAAGTCGTAGTTCTCAATATATGATAATATTTAAATCTCAATTAATCATAATTCTCAATTAACTAGAAAGTTTTTTCCTCCCAAATTACCATAAACTTATTTTTTAATTTTCAAGGAGAAAATGACAAATTTTCAAAATATAAGGAACTTAAAAAAAAATTCTAAGCTCTGGATAATACCCTAGAGGTTAATATATATTTGGCTTCATGGCCTATGTTTTCTCTATCTGCAGTAATCCATAATCATCAAAGGTGTTAAAATAATGACTGGGTTTCTGGGGAAAGATGGTGGACTGAGCACATGTGCTTATCCCCTCTCCTGACTGTGACCCCTTTAAATTACAATAAAGGAATTTTTAAAGAGTCTAAACCCACAACAGTGAAGAGAAAAGAAAGGGGGTTGTCATCATACAACAAATTTTTTGGAATCTGAAAGTGGATGTGTGCACATTTCCTAGTGAAGCAGAGCAGAGGAAATCCCTGCTGAGGAGAGTCTTGAAAGAGTAGAGTGATAGAGGGAGCCCATGTGCCAGGAAGAGCTCCGAACATGAACACTGCAGGTAGAATGCAGGTGGAAGTGAGACATAGGGGTGAAAACTGATGATTCTACATTGGTACATGAAATGGTCGACAGCCAAAACACACACCTGACCCACCTCTGCATGCCCAGACATTTACCACTGGTAAGGAGGAATCTCCTCTAAAAAGAGGGACTTCCCTGGTGGCGCAGTGGTTAAGAATCCGCCTGCCAATGCAAGGGACAGGGTTCGACCCTGGTCCAGGAAGATCCCACAGGCCGCGGAGCAACTAAGCCCGTGCGCCACAACAAGAGAAGCCACCGCAATGTGGAGCCCGCACACCGCGACAAAGAGTAGACCCTGCTCGCCACAACTAGGGAAAGCCCGCGCGCAGCAATGGAGACCCAATGCAGCCAAAAATTAATTAATTAAAAAGAAGAAATTAAAGGAAAGTCTGGAAAACACTAATGCAGCATGTTGGTGCCCCAATGTCATATAAGCCATCTGAGAAGATTTCTTAATTCCCCTACTCGTTAATCCAGAAATGGAACCAGTCAAGCTACAATCCCACCCACATACATAGAACTCCCAATCAACCTTCCCATTTCCCACTTTCTTAAATAGGAAAAGACAACAAGGATCATCAGACTTTCAAGGAAAGCATAGAACATGACAGAGAAAGACCAAGACAAACAGATTAACCCTGAAGGAAACAGATAATTTCAGAAATTGAAGAAATTTTTTAAAAACCCCAAAAAACAAACCCCCACAACTCCTCTAGTTTATATCCTCAGAGGGACTCATAAGGATTATATGTTCAGAAATCAAGAATGTCATGTTCTGAGAAAGATTTTTTAAATTAATAATTTAAAAAAACTCTCTGGTAGTTAAAAATGTGACTGCCAAAATAAAAAATTAATTTAAAAAATGAATGAAAAGTAGTCAAGGAAATTTCCCAAACAGCAAAGGAAAAAAGGCAAAGGTCCAGGAGGGCAAATATTAAATTAATACAAACAAAGAGCGCCTTCTAAGACACATGACCCTGTTTCATTGCTCTGTAGCTGCTGGCACTATATCCCTGCAACTCTGCCCATCCCCTCCAGGGCCTTCTCCTGCGTACCATCCTTGGCCACCAATGCGCCTGAAAATCAGTTACCAAAACTTCTTAATGTGGGTTAACTTGAAGCTCACTTGATCCAAATTTCACAGCAGACACCTAGAGCAGACTGACAAGAGGACTCTCAGGTTTAACTCCTTTATCTCAGAGTGGCTTTATCATTCAAAAGCTAGTCTCCCGGGTATTGCACAGACATTCTCTTTTGCATTGCAGACATTCTCCCTTTTGGGGTCACTTTCCCTTTTTTTAAAGTATAAAAGTTCCTTTGTGAGTCTGTTGGAGGTAAAAGCTCAGTTTTTGTTTAACTGAAAACGTTATCATTCCCTCGTTATTAAATTATATTTTAGCTGAGTTTAAAATTCTAGGTTGGCGATAATTTTCTCTCAGCACTTTAAGATACTATTCCTCTGTATTCTGGTTTCCATCGTTGCTGCAGAGAAGTTTCCTTGCAAGGAAGTTTCCTTCCTTGTCAAATAACATTCCTTGGGAGGTAATCAGTTTCTCTTTGATTGCTTTAAGATCACCTTTATGTCTTTGGTGTTCTATTATGCTCCAGTTTGTCTGGATAAGGTTTTTTAAAAAAAAATTCTACTTGAGATTTACTCTGATTCCTAAATGTAAAGATTTCTGGTTTTCAATATTTTTGGAAATTTTTAGCATAATTTCCTCAAATACTGCCTCTCCCCTATTACCTCTATCATCTTCTGCCTCACCATTTAAAAAAAAATATTTATATATATATTTATTTATTTATTTATTTTTGCTGCGTCGGGTCTTAGTTTCAGCATGCAGGATCTTTCATTGTTGCGTGCAGGCTCTTCGCTGGGGTGTGAGGGCTTACTTGCCCTGTGGCATGTGGGACCTTAGTTCCCTGACCAGGGATGGAACATGCGTCCCCTGCACTGGAAGGCAGATTCTTAACCCCTGGACCACCAGGGAAGTCTCTCACCATTTATTTTAAATCATCTCATTCTGTTCTGTTTCTTTAGATTTAATTTTCATAGTTTTCATACTTTGGCTTTCTATACTGCATTCTGTGTAGTTTCTTAAGCTTTATCTCCAAGTTACAAAATCTCTCTTTAGCTGTGTCGAACTCATCGTTTGACCCATCCATTAGTGTTTAATTTCACTGATTATATATTTCTGTTTTCAATTCTTCCAGATCTTTCTTCATAGGATTTTAGCCCTTACTTATTTTCTACTTCACATTTTACTTATTTAAATGTTTTTAAGCCATTATTTTATATTCTGAACCTGATCATTCTAATATCTAAAGCTCCACTCTAGTTCTGCTTTTTTTTTTCTCTCTCTCTCTCATTCATGGTTGTTTATTTCCTTGTGTTTTTAAGTTTTGGATTATGAGCTCATGTTTGGCGAGGATTTATCTGTGGGGATCCTGGGCTAAGGCTGGATAAAGGCAGGAATATCCAAAAAGGCTATGTATTGACTTCTGCCAATATCTGGGAACTCTATCAACCTAGGATCTCTTTAAGATAATTTCTCTTCAAGATAATTTCTCTTCTCGGAAATACCCATACTACATAGGTCAGGTAAATTCAAACAAAGTGCAAGAGAAGGCAGACCTAGGGTAAAAACTACCTGAGGAGACTTTTTTCCCCCATTCAAAGTACAGGCCAAATCAGACAAATTAAAAAAGAAAAAATCTGCCAGTGGGCTTATTTTTTCATTCTACCATTTTGCTAGAGATATGGATAGCACTTCAAAAGTCCCAGCTTTATATGGTAGTCTCAGTTCCACCTCCATGTTTAACACAAGCCCAAGACTTTGTCTCCTGTGCCCAAATAGCCTTTAAAACCCAAGTCTCAGGGCTTCCCTGGTGGCTCAGTGGTTGAGAGTCTGCCTGCCGATGCAGGGGACACGGGTTCGTGCCCCGGTCCGGGAAGATCCCACACGACGTGGAGCGGATGGGCCCGTGAGCCGTGGCCGCTGAGCCTGCGCGTCCGGAGCCTGTGCTCCGCAATGGGAGAGGCCACAACAGTGAGAGGCCCGCATACCGCAAAAAAAAAAAAAAAAAACCACAAAAAAAACCCCAAGTCTGACAGACACCCACCATATGACTGAACCATTCCATTCCTAGCTCCTTACCAAAGGGAAATAAAAGCATATGTCCGCACAAAGAATTGTTCACAAATGTTCTGGCAGCTTTATCTGTAATAACCCCAAAATGAAAACAACCCAAATGCCCACCCACAGGTGAACAGATAAAGTATGGTACATCCAGACAATGAAATAGTACTTAGCAATAAAAAGGAACAAACTATCGATACACACAACAACGCAGATGAATCTCAAAATAATTAGATCAGGCAGATAAGAGTATATAGTATATGACTGCACTGTCTAGAATTTTATATAGACGAAAACTTATGTATGGGGATAGAAAACAGCTGAGTGGTTGACTGGGGATGGAGGGGTGCAGAAGGTCATAAACTTGATGATTGGTATTTTCATTATTTTAATTATGGTGATGATTTCATGGGTATACACACATCATAATTTATTAAATTGTACACTTTAAATATCTGCAGTTTATTGTATGTCAATTAACCTCAATAAAACTATCTGGGGGGAGAAAAAGCCTCTTGGTTACTGAAATAAGCAAATGACTCCAAGACAGCTGTAGTTTGAGCTTGCACCTCAAACTTCCAGTTTGTTCTCTATTTTTTAGGCCTTGAGGAGTTCCCCCTTTTCTTGCAAGTTCAGCTATTCATTAAAAAGATGTCATAGTTTAGGCATCACGTCTAAGTGTTTTTATCAGGTGGATTTTCAGAACGGTTAATCTGTCATATCGCCAGCAAAAGTCTCCCTCATAGCTGTGTTTGAAGGCAATGCTAAATTTCCCCGAAGTTCTGCCACACGGTCCCCATCCCATCTCAAATCCTTCAACAACAAAACCCCTTGGGCGATCATACAGAGTTGGATCACAACCTAATTCCTAAGCACCTTGTAGTTTCCTTTCCTCAGACTCTTGTACAGGAAGGATATGCCCTCTGCCCGGAATCTGTGTCACTGTCCTGTACCCTTTACTCCTTTCAATAGTCAGCTCTGGGGTGGGGTGAAATTCTACCTCCTTACTCCTGGCCTCTTCATATGCCCAAAAGCTCTCTCTCCTCATCTCCCCCCACCAAATACCACTCCCAAGTTTCTCCCTGACCATTCACCCTAGTGAAGAGCAGTCTCTCCTTCTCTCAACCACTGTAATTCTTCTTACCTGTATTATTAATGTGAACAAAATAAGGCCTAGCATTTGAATTAAACGTTTGGGTGTTTCATCTTCTCAACTTGATTCCTGAACATCAGGACCATCTTTGAATTTCCCACAGCTCTATAGCACAATGCCTTGTGCTCATGTGAGCAAACAATAAAAACCCGGCAAGTGGATCACTGAACACCCACAGGAATGAAAATCCTAAAGGGAAAGTAGTATAATGGGAGATAGCTCCCAAAGGTGCAAAGGTCAACCAGCCTGACATTCTGATGTAAATGTCCTAAATCCAGACAGTCACAGCAAGAACTGCTTAGAAGCATCCATTTCAAACCTACAAGGCACGTACACTTTGCTTCAAGAATATCACACCGAAAATGTTAAAACTGCACTCCCTACAGTAATTATCAGGCAGCATTTTTAATACCAATTTTTAAAGGAGAAATATTGGTGATATTTTCTTTACAGATGTATTTTTTTCCTGCTAAGCACACAAGCTTCTGAGTGAAGATATTTGCAACATTTTAAAAGTATAGCATTGGTTAATGTAACATGAATATGTCACACTGTTTAAGAAAGAACAAATGCTCCTATATTCTGACATCTGCATGATTTCCTGAGCCGACAGAATGAAAGGATTCTATGCTCCTATTTGTCCCCCAAAACTCAAGGCACAAATGTATAGAACATAAACTGGCACTCTAGCTGCCTGTACTCAATTCCATGCCCAAACCTGTAAAGTTTTAAATTTCATTTTTTAAGGGAGTGCCACCATGTGGTGACTAACTTTAGTACACTTTTAACATAGATACCAATAGGATGTGTTATGTACTTGAAACAGTAGGGGAAGGAACAAATTACCCAGGCCACATTTTATAGGATATTTTATAACAGATTACTTTCACAATGATCAAACTTTAGAGTTAAAATATTAGAGTTAAGATATTATCTGCTCCTTTCAGGAGGATTCAGATTGGGACACTTATTTCATGTCAGTGACACCCAGGGTCAATTAATCACCCACGGTACCAAAGCCTGCAACTGGGGCAGGGGTGAGATGGGGAAGGAATATCGCCAGGGCCTACCACCCTGGTCTCCCGCCTCTCTGTACTATCCCACAGCCCCGCTCTTCTATATAAAATGCAAGTTATTTGGCAACTTTAAATTTTTTTATTTATTTAACAAACATGTATATAGCACTTACTATGTGCCTGTAACTGCTGTAAGCACTATATGTGTCAAATAAACAAAAAATTAAAACCTCCAAATAATTTGTATTTAATGCAACTCTTCTCATCTGAGGATTCTGAAATAACAGCCTATATTATAAAATCTCAACAATCTTCTAGGGTTAAAAATATAAATAGAAAAGGAAGCAAAATTGGTAGAAATAAAGCTGACAGCGAAAGCCAGAAGTCTGTTTGTGCTCCAAAGGGCTGGAGCACTGTCCTTCAACTGGTGACTGGAGAAACAAGCAGTGGTACATCCACACAAGGGGACAGCACTCAGAGATATCACAGGACGAACTGTGATAACATGTAACACTGGGAATGACTTGCAGTGCATGATGGTAAGTGAAAGAAGCCAGACTCAAAAGGCCATATACTGCATGATTCCATTATATGTCATCGTGTACATATAAGGACAGAAAACTGACTGTGGTTGCCAGCAGCTGAGGAGGGATCGAGGAAGGATGACTATAAAGGAGGAGCATGAGGGAATGTCGGGGTGATAGCGCCGCTCTGTATCTGAGTGAGGTGGTGAGTTCACAAATGTATGCATTTGTCAAAGTCCACAGAACTGTACACTAAAGAGTAAGTTTTATACTATATAGAAATTATAACTCAATAAACCTGACTCTAAGTAATAAGATAAAATACAATAAAAGACTAGGTCCATAGTTTGGCTTTCCAAATTAAAGACTGGTTATGTTTTCAGAAGCTAAAGAAGTTGCATTCCATAAAAGTTAAACACAACCTGATTAGATTTTTTTCTCTGTAAGTGACCTACTCTAATTAGACCTCTAGCCTTTATTAACTTTATAACTACCCTTTATAATAGTTATAATTTATTGAGCTAACTATGTAACAAGTACTAATCTGTTTCTTTAGGTTTACTGCTTAATTTCTATGTCAGTTACAGATGTATGTAAAATAAAGGGGGAAAAATGCCCCCTCACCTCTCCACACCACACTCCGCCATCCAATCCACTCCCAAGAGATAACAACCATCAAGAGACTTTTTTCTACACGCGTACAGACCCACAGTTTCCCCTGTAGTACGAATGGGATTGTAGTACACTTGCTTTTCTATTGGATGCTTTAAACATCTCTCCGTGGCAATCCACATAAAGCTACCTTCATCTCTTTAACAGCTGCAGAATGTTACACAGAACCCTGGCCACAATTGATTTAGCCATTCCCTAATGATGAATATTTAAGTTATTCCAAATGCTCTAAGTTAGGTTCCTCACAGAGGGTTTAATTCCCCCAATGACCCTGTAGAGTGGACCTGTTACAGAGAAGCCCCCCGAGGCTTGGAAAGATGCATGATTCGTTCCTTCAACAAATACGACTCTGTGCCAGGAACACAGCGGTGCACAGGGTCAGACGCTCCTGGCCGTCATGTAACTCACTACCTTTCTTCTTCACTGGCTGTAACAGGCAACAACCCTCTCAACCCCCCTGACTGTACAAGTCCGGGTTGATGCGAGGAGGGCTCTGCGGGCCTGCAGAGGGACTCTCAGCCCGGACCGGGTGCAGAGTGACCACCGGGGGAGGGCTTCCTGTTTCCGCTACTTGGTGCTGCCTCTCCTCCATCCCCATCAGATTAAGGACACACCGTGAGAGTCAACACTGGCTGTATCCTAGAGAGCCTTTGCTCTTGAGACGAAAGGAAGAATAAGCTGCATGTTGCTGCTAAATGCCAGTTCACACCAAGCCTCCGAGGAAGCTGTACACTCAGCAAACCGTGAATTATTTCACGTGTTCACAAATGTAGCCACCAAGTAAATCCTTCCACCAATCTTTCTATCAAGAAGGAAACTTCCCTGGTGGTCCAATGGGTAAGACTCTGCGCTCCCAGTGCAGGGGGCCTGGGTTCAATCCCTGGTCAGGGAACTAGATCCCACATGCATGCCGCAACTAAGAAGTCCACATGCTGCAAATAAGAGTCCACATGCCACAACTAAAGATCCCACACGCTTCAACAAAAACTGAAGATCCCAAGTGCCACAGCTAAGACTCGGCGCAGCCTGCCTAGATAGATAGATAGATAGATAGATAGATAGATAGATAGACAGATATTAAATTTTTTTTAAAAGGACACAAAAAGAGGAGATCGTAAGCTCTGACAATTGTACACATGAATGAAATGTACAGGGAGAGTGCTCCCATTTTTTTTTTTTTTTTTTTTTTGTGGTACGTGGGCCTCTCCCATTGCGGGGCACAGGCTCCGGACGCGCAGGCTCAGCGGCCATGACTCACGGGCCCAGCCGCTCCGCGGCACGTGGGATCCTCCCAGACCGGGGCACGAACCCGTGTCCCCTGCATCGGCAGGCGGACTCTCAACCACTGCGCCACCAGGGAAGCCCGAGTGCTCCCATTTTAAGAGATGCTACTTAAGAGAAAAGCAGCCACTCAGCTCCAGCAGACAGCTGCAAGTAAAAATGCAGGCGATAAAAATCTCCCAGTTAAAAAAAAGGATTACGGAATTTAAAAAATATATCTCAAAGCAGAAGAGCATCAGAACCTCCATGCACTCCACATACCCCACGTACCCAGGTACCCACGTCCTACTCTTCCTGGCTTCAAAAAGCATCAACTCAGAGCTCATCGCCTTTCACCTAGACCCCCACCCACTCCTCCGGCCCAAATAATTTTGAAGCCTGTATCTAATATTATATAATGTATGGATTTCCACCACCCCAATTTTTGTACTTTGTTTGAATTCAGATCTTAATAAGCTCCATATATTGTGATTATGTCTCCTGTAATCCATAGGTTCCACTTAATTTCTTCTTCCAATTTACTCATTAATTAAACCAAGTCATTTGTTCCAGAGTTCCCCTCTGTCTAAATTTTGATAACTGAGCTTAACATGGTAGGAGCTATATTTTGATGTTTCCTTTCGTGGGAAAACTTGCTCGAATGCAGGTGACAGTTTCTGTTTAAAAGAGATGTCTTAGGGCTTCCCTGGTGGCGCAGTGGTTGAGAGTCCGCCTGCCGATGCAGGGGACGCGGGTTCGTGCCCCGGTCCGGGAGGATCCCATGTGCCGTGGAGCGGTTGGGCCCGTGAGCCGTGGCCACTGAGTCTGTGTGTCTGGAGCCTGTGCTCCGCAACGGGAGAGGCCACAGCAGTGAGAGGCCCGCGTACTGCAAAAAAAAAAAAAAAAAAAAAAAAAAAAAAAAAGAGATGCCTTACTTCTGCGGGAGGTGGTGGAGGAATGGGTGTATGTGTGCAGTTTATTTTGGAAGGCTGTGCCGTGGCTGGTTTGAGGAATCAAATGTGTTTCTCATACAACCTGCAGCTCTTCCGGAACTAAAATTTGGTATTTCCTCATAAGGTCAGACTCCCCAGGGCACTCTGAGGCCGAAGAACAGGAGTATGAAGGGATCCTCGGCATTCTAGTAAGAGTGCAAACAACTATATCCCTAACTAAACAAGGTGATTTCAGATGGCATGAACTGCGAAGAAATCAAAGGGGGAAAGCAGCGAAAGAGCTGGCGCTGGCATGGGTGCTCTGTCAGCATAGGTACTCTGGATTAGGTCGTCAGGGTAGGTCTTTCCCAAAGGTGTCACATGAGCTGGGGCTTGCACCAGATCTGGTGAAACAGTACCCAGCAGAGGGCAGGGCAGGGCCTGGGGTGGGCCCTAACAGAGAAGAGCACCCCAGTAAACAAAGGGAGTGACGGGAGGGGAAGTCCAAGAGGGAAACCAGGCCCAGACCACACAGGGCCAACAGGCTGTGGAGAGAAGTTGGGAATTCTATTCTTAGATGAGTACCCAATGGAGGCTAAAAACTGGGTAATGAAAAGGTCTGACATAAATGTCCGAGGAAAAGTCTCTCTGCGGGCAAGAGAGCAGACACAGATGGGAACAAGACCAGGCTGGAAGGCTGAGAAATTTTTCCGAACAGAGATGGCGGTGGTGAGGGGCCAGGGTGGTACTTATTTACTCTAGGGTTTTTTCTAGGACCCCAGGGTTATTCTAAGATTTACTGTAGGATTCATTATTCTGGAGTGTTTGTTGCTGCGTCAGATGTCGAGGAGGAGTCAAGGATGACACCTATGGGGGTGACAGGGTACCTGGGGATATGATGCCATGGTCACAGGCTGTCACCCTTTCCCCAGGTCCTAAGCCATCCAAAAAAGGACAGGATGACAATGTGAAGACCAGGTTTGGTGAGAACCCATTAATGCGGAAGAAAAAGCCCCTGAAAGATCCGCCCTTCCTCCTCGTCATAATCATAGGGCACGTTCTCATCTGTGCCCTAGTGAGCCACGTCCAACACGGCGGCCCCGGCAGCCTACCTACTCGGCCCCACAAGTGCCTGTCAGAAGCCACTGTTGGCTGGGGCTGCCGTTCACAACGGCTTTTCCATTCTGTTCTCAGAACTTTGTCTAGGATCATCCCTTCTCTCCCTGAGCCAACAGTAAGGCGTCTGTCCTGCCCGGCCGGACCCACTTTCCATGCTGCGGTCGCACGGCTTGCTCTGGTTATTCAGCCTGACCGTGAGCAAGTGGCGGGAGGCGCCGGGGGAGGCCAAGCACACTCGGCATGTGCGGGTGGAATGCCACGGCCACGGCCGCGTTCCTCGGAGCACACCAACGCACTGGAAGCCCCGGGCAGCCCTTTCTCCACAACCCTGGGAAACTTGTCGTGGGCGATGACCCGCACCCACTTGGTCTCCATGCTGCCAAATGCAATCTGATGAATTTACCCAATCCTTTGCTTTATCTTTTCTCTCCTCGGGGAAGTGCTCAAAAGGAGACCAACACCCAGTCCTTGTGACAGTCTCCTTACCTAACTCTGCTGACGAATGGTTTTTCCACCAAGCCACCTCATACAAATGATTTTTTGGTCAGTTTTTCCCAGGATTGGGAAAGTGTGCCAGACTGTGATGCCCTATTGCATTTATAAAACTTTCAAAAATTTCAACATTTGTTAAAGCATTAAGCTATGGTGTTTAAAAAAAAAAAAAAAAAACAGCAAAAAGGGCTCTTGGTGGCCTAAGAGACAGATCAGAAACACAGGGGCTGTCGGGTGGAATTATGGCTCTACGCCACAAACTGACTTGGATTTCCTCCTCGATAAAGAGAAATACATACTGATCTGTCCTTGTCAGCGTGCAGGTAAACTGTTCTACTAGACACACATTCCAGAGGGGCAGTTCGCAGTATGTCTCTAAATCCTTTAAAGTACCTATTATTTTGATGCAGAAATCCCACTTCTAGAAACTTATCCTAAGGAAATAATAAGAACATACAAAAAGGTATCATGAAGAAGATTCTGGGGAGAAAAACTGCAAACAACGTTAAGTGCTCATGAATAGGGGATTAGGAGAATAAATCATGATATATCCACATCTCTCACATGGCAGACTTCCATCCTGCCACACGTTTGTACGGCACTCCCTCCTCCTGCAAGAACTCAGCAGAGAAGCAGGTGAGCAGCACGCAGGTGGCCCCAGGCTGCTGGCGGCAGCGCGCCAAAACCTCGCCTAGGGGCTTCCCTGGTGGCGCAGTGGTTGAGAGTCCGCCTGCCGATGCGGGGGACGCGGGTTCGTGCCCCGGTCCGGGAAGATCCCACGTGCCGCGGAGCGGCTGGGCCCGTGAGCCACGGCCACTGAGCCTGCGCGTCCGGAGCCTGTGCTCCGCAACGGGAGAGGCCACAACGGTGAGAGGCCCGCGTACAGCAAAAAAAAAAAAAAAAAAAAGCCCGCCTAGCACCTCCAACAACCACCTTGAGAAGCCGGTAAAGGCTATGGACCTTCTCACCAAAAGAATGGTCAGCAACGGAGTTTAGTCTGAACCAGAAGACCCAGATATCCCCCCCCCCCCCAGTGTAATGAAACAAAACCACTTAAAGAGCTCTGGGGAGATGCATGGTACACAAGAACCTCACTTTGCAGGATAAATGCAATCCAGAAAGCTCGGCTCTTATTTTCTCCACTGGTTTCTGGATAGAGAAGAAAATCTCCCTAAAGAGCATGGTGATGACCGCATCCTGGCCTCGGCAGCTGGGCGTGACGTCATCTCTGCCCCCTCATGGCCACTCTGCCCTCTCCACTCAGCAGCCTGCCCACTCTGGACCTTCGCATATACTGCCCCTTGGCCCGGAACGTTCTTACTTCTCCAAAGCCTGCCCCTTGGTCCAGTCTCGGCTTAAATGTCTCCTCCTCTTCCCCTCCCCCCCCCCGACCCCATTATGTTAGGTTCGTTTCCCACTTGGGCCGGCAGAGGAGGTAGTGGTGACGGCAATGACAACACACAATTGCCACTAAGATTTCTGGAGTGCTCACTAAGTACCAGGGCTTCTCCTCATTCACTTTACATGTATTTCTCACTTAACCCTCCTTATAATCCAGGGCTGTGGGTATCACCATGGTGGTCACTGTACAGCTGCTATAGTAGTCAGCCTCCAAGATGGTCCCCAGTGACTCCCATCGCACTTGTCTGGTCCCCGCCCTCATTGACTAGGGCCGACCTGTGTAACCAATAGGATACTGCAGAAATGACAGTATGCCTTCTGCCGCCAGCTCGTAAAAGACATAGTGGTTTCTGCCTTGTGGTCTCTTGGATTGCCTGCTCTGCAGCCACTCAAGCAGCCTGTGGAGAGGGCCGTGTGGCCAGGCACTGAAGCCTCCTGCCGACAGGCAGCATTGCCTAGCCAGCCCTGCAAGTGAGCCTCCTTGGAAGCGGACCCTGCAGCCCCAGTCAAGCTGTCAGATGACTGCAGCCCCAGCCGACATCCAGCCTGCAATCTCGGTGAAGACCACAAGCCAGACCCAGCCAGCTAACCCACTTCTACATTCCTGGCCCACAGACACTGTGAGATAATACATATTTGCTGTTTTAAGCCACTACATTGTGAGGTGATTTGTCATGCAGAAGAAATAGATAATACTGATGGGAAAACTGAGAGTCAGAGTGTAACTGGCTTACAGTTAGTTACACAACTTATAAGTAGTGGGACCAAAATTTTTGAATCCTGCTAGTCTGACTCCAGAGCCTGAGTTCTTCACCATTACACCACGCAGCCTTCTCCACAGCAGGATTAATGCCCCAAAAGACCTCACAAGGCAAGAATCATGACAGTCATTTTAATGCTGTGACCTCACCAAACACTAGTACAATATACCTGGCATATAGCAGATATTTTGTCAAAAGAATGAATAAATGGAGTGAGTGAAATGAAAAGAATCACAGAAATGTTAAGAGTCAATGGTGGGATTATAGGTGACATGTTCTATTCTATACTTTGCTATATTTTAAAATTTTTCTACAAAGTACATGTATTATGGGGTTCACCTCACTTGAATTCAATTTGAACTGGGATCTGAAAGGAAAGAAAGTCAATCATCCAAATGCCCCAGGGCAGAAGAACTAGAAAGCAGTGCAAAGACCCTATGGCTGAAATAGATTTGTCATATTTAATGAATAGAAAGATGGGCCAACGTGGCTGTGAGGGGATGCCGGGGACATAGGCCAGATCTCAGTTAGGCGTTTGGCTTTTAGTTGAAGTGAAATGAGAAGCTACTGCAGCGTTTTTAGCAGAGGAGCAATATGATCTCATTTGCATTCCTGAAAGATTATTCAGGTTTCTGTATGAAAAATAAGTTGTAAAGCAGAAAGTCTGAAAGCAAGAGGAGGCCATTGCACAAGTCCAGATGAAGTGAGGATCTGATGAGATGATTCCTATCTAGTGCTTAGCACAAGGCCTGGCAGACTTTAGGCAGCCAACTGTTATTTTTTCTTTGCAAATGCGCTCAAGTTGAAAGTCACTATAAATGTATGCAATCACTATAAAGTACACATGCACAGAATAAAAACTTACCATATTCTACATTCAATGGCATGGAAAAATGTTTACAATATATTGTTAAAGGTTTTTTAAAAAGCAAATGAACAGTTTCTATGCATGAGGGGCATGGCTCTAAGCAGAGAAATAAATCTGAATGGTTTCCACAAAATAAACAGTGGTTATCTCTAAACAGGATTAGAGATCTCAGTGCAGTTGTGGGTGATTTTTACTTTCTTCGTTATCCCTTTTTATACTTCTGAATTCTCTTTTTAAATAATGAACATTTATTTAATAGAGATAAATATAAAATTGTTTTCATTTGTAGGAAAACACGTAACTTTTCTGTATACTTAAAGAAAAAGAAAGAAATCTGAAGAAATGGCTGGATAGTCCACTAAATGAAGATGTATATTATTTCAAAGGAGAAAGAATATTAACTGGGAGAATCTTCTGATCACATTGCAACAGCGAAATGCAACGTTCATGACAGAGCAGGGAAGAAATGATGCTCTCAATGTTGGATAACAGTGAACGGCTTCTTGTCTGTTAACGTCTAACGACGACTTTTTAAAAAATTAAAGGGGGAGTTGGTTAAAACAGGATATTTCAGCATTTCTTGATTTTTGTTCTCCTGGTCCTAAAAATGCTTCAGAACAAAGACCTTTCCTTCACAAAGAAAAGAGAAAAGGCTGTGAGAGGCTTCAGGGTGGGGAAGGTTGGAGAGAAGATAGATGTCACTTTGCTAACCAGAAGTCAATTATCAGATTTTAGTAATATGCCAAAGACCGTGACTAGTCAGAATAGTAGAGAAAAATACATTTAGCCACCAAAAGAAATTTATAAGAGAAATTTTCTTCCTTAAAACATAGAGAAGCAGTATAATGATTTATTATCCTAACGTTTAAGCAGGAAAAAGTCATGTCCTAATATTTTTGGGTCTTTTTACAAGGATCAGTTATGCAGCCCCTTGGAAAAGATCAGAATATTTCCTGCTTTCAAGAACCCCTGACATTTGTAAGACTGGGAAGAGTGTATGTTAAGTGAACAGGAAGAAATCCAGGAACAACAGGTCTCTTGTTACAGGATGGTAGTGTCTATTACAATCCCAAGAATACCAGGAATCCATTCGATAACAATGTTCCAGTCCTCAATAGGGCGAGTCCCCACACCAAAGGACTGACTGCCTTTAAGGAGTGGGTAAGGGACCAAACACAGCAATTGCTTCTCCTTGGTACAGCAAAATGACATCCCAACGGCACCAGGATATGCAAGCAAGGCAATGACAATTGGTTTGTGACCCAAGCATAAGGAGACCAATTTCAACCCGGTTAAATCACGAAAACTAAACAACTGCAACGTGGCCTGGGGTGAGCCTTCCAAGTCTGCAACAGGAGCCTGGGCTCCCGTCCTGGCCTCACCACCAAGTGAGAAGCGTGGCTAGTGAGTAATCCCGGCCCTGCAGTGCTGTTGGGAGGCTTAAGCAAGAGACTAGGAGAATCCCAGACACACAATATACTCAACAATTACTCCGATAATGGCAGATATCCTGGGAAACGCTCACCCCTTTGCTCCCGTGCCTGCAAGTTGTGCAGCTGCCCCCAGGCCCCCACAGCTCTGGAGAACGGTTGGAAGGCACCTTACCAGGCCTCGCTCTCCTCTGATGAATGAGAGAACGTCCTCTTAGTCAACCTCCCAAACCCAATGAAACAGGTATGATTTGGGCCGAAATAAGTATAGTTAGGTCTGACAGCTAGTAAAGACAGAGTCAGAACTCCATCCCAGGTCTGACTGCCTCCTGCGCCCAAACTCTGAGCCACTCTGCAAATCACAAGGGGGACAATATGTCAAGCCCCCAGCACAGCACCTGCTCAGAGTAAAGCACTCAGTATAAGTCGGCGAATCACCTAAGTAGCATTAACAATTTCCCTTCAAGGAAGGTATTACTGGTCCCAGTTTCTAAAGGAACTGAGGTAAAACTCCTGGGGGAGGAAAGACAGTGCCTGGGGGATGCCCTGGAGGGACCATAGCTTCTTAAGCTTTCTCAGAACCTTCCTCAAACTCATCCAGTTTCTTGTATGAAAGGTGGATTCTCAACAGGGCCTGTATGCTTCCCAGCATCTGGCGTTCTCCTCCAGGAGGCGAGCAGCCCTTCCCAAGGGGGCTGATCTCAGAGCCTGTCTTAGAGCAACTTGTTCTGAGCTCTGAGAATGTACGCTTGAGCCAACCTCAGTTTCTTTACTTATAAAGCAAGCTTCTAAAAGGGCCCCAAACTGCCTTCCCACAAGGTCAGAAGAGCATTCTGCAGAATAAAATCCAGTGTTCAGGATTCCCCCCCTTCCCTGAGGTCAACTATGTAGAGAGGACAGCAGGCAGCACCAAGAAGAGCCCAACTCGGCCCAGGCTGAGGGCCTGGAGGATTCCAAATGCCCACATTCCAGAACCATGAGCGCAAGGCAAGAAAGAGCTTTGTTTTCATTTCCTTTTAAAACGCCCCAGACACACACACCTCAAAACCTTCTTACAGTCAAGTCAAAGTGGACACGGATCAGTTATCACATATTAGAACGCAGCCAGCCAGCGCTGATGCTGCAGAGGCCAGCAGCCGGCCTGCACCGCACCGCGGGTACAAAACTTCCTTTAGACATCCAAAGATGATTCGGCAAGTAGCAGCAACAGAAACAACACCTTCCCTTCGCTCCCACAGCCCTCATAACTTCTCTTCTTTGCCCTAGACACTGTCAAGATAACTCCAAAGGTGAAGAGACAATGTTAGGGTAAAATGCATTTCAATGGCTCGGAAGAGAAAACCTTCCATTTATAGCAGTGCTGAAAAATAGCTGAAAAAGGCACCAACTTTGTAGTGTTTGAATTTGTAAAATGTTTTAAAAGTTACGAAGAACTACGTGACCCACTGAATTAGCTGACTGGAAATCTAAAGACTGCTGCAATTTCAGGTGGAAAATCTGAGGTAAGTGTCTTTCATTTGACCAAATAAAATTAATTAAACTCCCTATCCAAATGCAGAAAGCCCAAGAAGCAGCTTTCTGCAGGAGGAGAACTGGGGGGGAAGCCTCAGTGTGAACCCAGTGTGTCAAAAGTCAAGGAGAAAGGAAAAAAATGCAAAGCCTCCCGAATTCAGCTGCTTTCCTAAAGCAGTATAAATATGGAAGCAGTTTACAGCAGGGAACCAACTTCTATTCGTTGATCTTTGCATTTCTAAACTTATCCTTGGGACTTCCCTGGTGGCGCAGTGGGTAAGAATCTGCCTGCCGATGCAGGGGACACAGGTTCGAGCCCTGGTCCAGGAAGATCCCACATGCCGTGGAGCAACTAAGCCCGTGAGCCACAACTACTGAGCCTGGGCTCTAGAGCCCACGAGCCACAACTACTGAGCCTGTGCGCCTAGAGCCCATGCTCTGCAACAAGAGAAGCCCCCGCACCGCAATGAAGAGTAGCACCCCTGCTCCGCAACTAGAGAAAAGCCCGTGCACAGCAATGAAGACCTAAACACAGCCCCCCAAAATTAAAAAATAATAAATAAATAAATAAACCCATTCTTCTTCATAAGAAAAGCAGTTGCCCCTTTTCTCACGGAGAAATATTATACTAAATGGCTTACGTAATGGGCCAACTACAATGCTTACAAATCACTTTTAATAAATGAGAAGTATAATCAACACTTTTCTGTATTTTGACAAAAACTTATCCTGACACTAACGAGTGTTCTTTCTGCACAATGAAAGTCCTGAAAGGCATAGGTCCTGGAGCGTGTCCTGGTCCTCCTCGGTCACCTGAAGCGGACATCTACAGATGGCGGGTCACAGACCCCATCTCTGGGGACCAGGCAGAGCAGCATCCAAGCAGAGGCCCCTCGTGCTGGGTTTGTGCAGAGCGCCCTTATTCCACAGCCCCACATGCCCAGGGAAAGGACCTCCAGGGCTGGCGCCAACGACTCAACAAAACAGAGCTTTGTTTGGCTTTTCCAAGATAGCAAAAAGGGGAGGGTGGGTCAAAAGGGTCTCCTAATTTACCCGCTACTATAGCTAACACATCAAATACACCTTGCGAGTGAACACGAAAACCACATGAAGGGGTGTGTCTTACTGAACCTACAGGAAATAAGTTCTACCAGGCACTTATCCTCATCATTACATTTGATCCTCTCTAGAGACCCAGACTTCCAAGTCACGGTGAGAACCGTGAATAACATGGAAGTGAGGAGTGAGTGACACACGCGCACAAACCACAGTGGGAAGAGTGGATAGACACTGTCAACTCAACACCATTACTGACGCATGTCCAGAACCAAAAGCCTTGCCTCTGCTTACGTAAGAACTACAAGGAGCCACCCTATTTCTGTGACTGTCACTCCCATTTCTGGTCACCAGACTGAAGTTCAGAGAATCATTTTTCCCTCTTCCCCATCTCTGCCCACTTGGCCAGTCCATTCAATCCCATATCCAAATGGCTCTTGGTGTCATCTTCCTTTCTCCAGGCTCTCCTTACTTCTACTTAAATGTCCTCCCTTCCACTTGCAACCTAAACTTAGATTACAGATTAATTTTGCTAAATCATGGCTCTAATCTTTTGACAAACTCTTTCAACAGATATTTATTGAACAGGTACTATCACTGTTCTAAGTACTGGGGATACTTTCATGATGCTAACATCTGTAACTTTCATTGGCCACCAAATATCTCTGGAATCTTTGGCTTGGCACTCAAGGTCATCACTGAAGTAGACCAAACGTGCCTTTCCATCTTAATCCATGTTCTACCCTGAATATCCCAGCCAAACTATTCCTAACATACTTTGCCCTTTGCCACCTGAAGCTATCGTCACTCCCTTACTCGATAATCTCCCTGAGACTGTTCCCTAGTGTACTCAACAAAGATATGCAGAGAAGGAAGAGTCCTGAGAAGCCCCACTGTGTTCAAATCC
Organism: Kogia breviceps; assembly: GCF_026419965.1. NCBI lineage: Eukaryota > Metazoa > Chordata > Mammalia > Artiodactyla > Physeteridae > Kogia > Kogia breviceps. The sequence goes on from NC_081317.1 coordinate 5,481,653, forward strand.
CTCCTTATTGTCATATCTTGCCTCCTCTTGAATATCCCCAGTGACAGAATAATCATGGTCTTCCAAGGCACTCATTCTATTGCTTGACTGCTCTCCTTGTCTGAAAGCTCTTTCCACGCTAAGCTCAAACATGTCTTATTTTGTGACTGCCATCCACTTCTCCTAATTCTGCTTTCCAAAGCAGTGCAGGGTGAGACCAACTCCCTCTTATATGACCATCCTTTAAATATTTTCAGACAGCTAACACATCTTCCCTTAGTCTCCTCTTCTCCAAGCTCAAAACATCACCCAGTTTCTTTAACTATTCATTATGCATGCATTCATTTAATATTTACTGAACATCCTATGTGATAAACACTACCACACAATCTCTGCTCTAAAGGCATTTAAGAGGAAGTGACAGGGAGGCAATTATAACACAGTGCGATAAATACCACAGTGATAAGCAAAGAATGCTGTGGGAGCAGAGGAAGTGATACCTCTTTGGAGGGGGCGGATTCTGGTAGGTAGCAAGGAAATGACATGTAATGCCATTTTCTGAGCCATGACCATTTTTAGGTTAAATAATGGGCTGTTCAATTTTCAGAGACTGAAACTTGGTACTACTTATTTATATTAAACCCCAAATGTCATATTAAAAGGAGCACAATTAGAATAACTTAATAACATAAAGATATGTCATTTACTCTGCATCAGTTCATTTATTCTACTCTGCCATGCCTTTCTGAACCAAGGTTTTTAATTCTCAGATAATGGTTACCAGCGTTCATTTAATTGCCCGTCATAACTCAATAAGAACTCAAGCATCAGGAGCTACTGTGTTGGACTCAATCAAGGACCAAAACACAACTTAGCACAATTTATTACTATAAACCACTGCTTCAAGAAAAGATAAATGGTCAGGACTTCAAATCTAGTCTAAGTGATGATTAAATGTCCCTAAAAGTGATCTACAGCAACATTAAACCAGCGTGAACTGCAGCCTGACAGCAGCAAAAAGATAAGCCCATATCATGCTTGGGATCATGGTGGTGGTGGGGCTTGGTAGAGATTTTTCATTTAAAAAGATAATTTGGTAGAGACTCAGCATGATTCAGATTTTTTATTATTCATTAGAAAACTATATAACACTTGCCTCTTAAAATAGAACCAAGCATATCAACAACTCAGATAATACTTTATTTTAAAAATTTAAATTAAAGAATTTTAACAGAAGACAGATTAAATGGAATAAAAGAGACTTGGAACGTGTTATGGTACTGTGCTGTGTGACAATGCGGTTAGGCGAGATTCTGCTGTAAGACTATAATGCTCTTCCTGCTTTTCTTTCTCATACTTATGAAGGCAACAAAAAGACGAAAATTAAAAGGCATGAAGTTTTCTTTCTTTTTTTAAAAATAAATTTATTTTATTTATTTATTTTTGGCTGCATTGGGTGTCTGTTGCTGTGCGCAGGCTTTCTCTAGTTGCAGCGAGCGGGGGCTACTCTTCGTTGCAATGCGTGGGCTTCTCATTGCAGAGGCTTCTCTTGTTGTGGAGCATGGGCTCTAGGCACGCGGGCTTCAGTAGCTGTAGCACGTGGGCTCAGTAGTTGTGGCTTGTGGGCTCTAGAGTACAGGCTCAGCAGTTGCGGCGCACGGGCTTAGTTGCTCCGCAGCATGTGGGATCTTCCCGGACCAGGGCTCGAACCCATGTCCCCTCTGCACTGGCAAGCAGATTCTTAACCACTGAGCCACCAGGGAAGCCCCTGAAGTTTTCATATGAAAAGATGCTCAACATCATTAGCCAGCAGGGAAATGCAAATTAAAACCATAATGAGTACTCAACAAGAATGGCAAAAATAAATAATAATGATAATACCAAGTGCTAGCAAGGATGCCAGGAATTCTGGCATGGAAAGGTGCTGGTAGGGATGTAAAATGATAGCCACTCTGCCAAACAGTTTGGAAGTTTCCCATAAAACTAAATAAACTTATCACAAGAGCCAGTAATGTCTATGCCCAGAAATAAACCCATGCACTTATGGTTAATCTACAACAAAGGAGGCAAGTATATACAATGGAGAAAAGTCAGTCTCTTCAAAAAGTGGTGCTCAGAAAACTAGACAGCTACATATAAAAGAATAAAATTAGAACATTTTCTCACACAATATACAAAAATAAACTCAAAATGGATTAAAGACCTAAATGTAAGACCAGAAACCATAAAACTCCTGGAAGAAAACATAGGCAGAACACTCTTTGACATAAATTGTAGCTATATTTTGGGGATCTGCTTCCTAAGGCAAAAGAAGCAAACAAACACAAACAAATGGGACCTAATTAAACTTAAGATTTTTTGCATAGGAAAGGAAACCAGTGACATGAGAGGACAACCTACAGAATGGGAGAAAATATTTGCAAATGATATGACCGATAAGGGGTTAATATCCAAAATATATAAACAGCGAATAAAACTCACTATCAAAAAAACAACCCCATTAAAAAATGGAAAGAAAAACTGAATAGACATTTTTCCAAAGAAGATACATAGATGGCCAACAGACACATGAAAAGATGCTCCACATCACTAATCATCGGCAAATACAAATCAAATCCACGATGAGATACCACCTCACACCTGTCAGAATGGCTATCACCAAAAAGACCACAATTGACAAATATTGGCAAAGATGTAGAGTAAAGGGAGTTCTTGTACCTTGTTGGTGGGAATGTAAACTGGCCACAAGGGAAAACAATATGAAAGTTCCTCAAAAAACTGAAACTAGAATTACCATATAATCTAACAATTCCACTCCTGGGTATATATCCAAAGAAAACAAAAACACTAATTCAAAAAGATACATGCACCACAATGTTCATTGCAGCATTATTTACATTAGCCAAGATATGGAAGCAACCTAAGTGTCTATCAACAGATGAATGGATAAAAAAAGGTGTGGTATAGGGCTTCCCTGGTGGTGCAGTGGTTGAGAGTCCACCTGCCGATGCAGGGGGCACAGGTTCGTGCCCCGGTCTGGGAGGATCCCACATGCTGTGGAGCAGCTAGGCCCATGAGCCATGGCCGCTAAGCCTGCACATCTGGAGCCTGTGCTCTGCAATGGGAGAGGCCACAACAGTGAGAGGCCCACGTACCGCAAAAAAAAAAAAAAAAAAAAAGGTGTGGTATATATACATACAATGGAATACTACTCAGCCATAAAAAAGAATGAAATTTTGCCATTTGCAAGGACATGGATGGACCTCGAGGGTATTTTGCTTAGTGAAATGTCAGAGAAAGATAAATACTGTATGTTATCATTTATATGTGGAATCTAAAAAATAAAATAAGCGAAGGAATACGACAAAACAGAAAAAAAACAAGAGGGAGGCTGAGGGAAAATGTGACTACAAGACAGGAGAAGAGGATGTAACAGTGGAAGTGAGAGGCTGGAGGGATTCAAGGAAGGGGTCCCAAGTCAAGGAATGTTGGTGGCCTCTAGGAGCTGGAAGAGGAAAGGAAGAGGTTCTTCCCTAGAACCTCTGAAGGAGCAAGGCCCTGCTGACACCATGACTTTGGCCCAGCAATACTAATTTCAGACTTCTAGTTTCCAGAATAGTGGGAAAAGAAATTCCTCTTGTTTTAAGCTACCCAGTTTGTGGTAATTTGTTATAGCATCCACAGGAAATGAAGATGCTAAAGTGAAATGAAAGTGTGTATTCCCATAAAAACTGTACACAAAGATTTATAACAACTCTATTCATAAGCACCAGTAACTGGAAACAACCCAAATGTCCTTCAACAGATGAATGAATAAACAAACTGTGGTACATCCATACAACAGAATACTACTCAGTAATGAAAAGGAACAAACTATTGTTATACGAAACACTTGGATGCATCTCAAAGGCCTTATGCTCAGTGAAAGAAGCCAGTCTTAGAAGGTTATACACTGCATGGTTCCATTGATATAACATTCTCAAAAAGACAAAATACAGCGACAAGAACAGATCAGTGGTTGCCAGGGGGCAGGGGTGAGGAGAGGGAATGACTGTAAAGGGATCACTTGAGAAAGGTTATTGGGGTTATGGAAGTGTTTCACGTCCTGTTGTGATGGGTGGTAGTTACACAAATCTTTAAGTTTTATTTACAGTCTATTCTATATCTTCCCTACTTAAATCAGCACTAGCACAGTAACAAAGGAGAATGAAATAACTTCTGAGCCAGAAGAATTATGCAAAGACGTTTGGGTCAGCCCACTTTCATTGCACAATTAAATATAAACTTAAGGACTATAAAGTCAAAAAATGCTCCTATAGGGGATGAGCCTCAAAGAAATTCACCTGTTCCCTTCATCGTACGGGTAGTGAAGATGCTGGCAAAAAAATAACATGGCTAGGGCTGCCCTGGTGGCACAGTGGTTGAGAGTCTGCCTGCCGATGCAGGGGACACGGGTTCGTGCCCTGGTCCGGGAAGATCCCACGTGCCGCGGAGCGGCTGGGCCCGTGAGCCATGGCCGCTGAGCCTGTGCTCCGCAACGGGAGAGGCCACAACAGTGAGAGGCCCGCGTACCACACACACACAAAAAAAACGGGCTTCCCTGGTGGCACAGTGGTTGAGAATCCGCCTGCCGATGCAGGGGACATGGGTTCGTGCCCCGGTCCGGGAAGATCCCACATGCCGCGGAGCAGCTGGGCCCGTGAGCCATGGCCGCTGAGCCTATGCGTCCAGAGCCTGTGCTCCGCAACGGGAGAGGCCACAACAGTGAGAGGCCACAACAGTGAGAGGTCTGCGTACCACCAAAAAAATACATAAATAAATAACATGGCTAAATGGCATAAGAATGGAGGAGACGGAAAGCAAGGGCCTGGAAGACCAATCTCCAAATAACTGGCACAGAGTGTAAGGTTTACTTTAAATTCCTATAAATTTCTTTAAATTGACAGATTCTCAGAAAGTCATGAGGAGAATTAGCCATCACAACATAAAGAAAAAACGCAAATACTCTGATAGACCAGTAAATTTCTTAGGCTTTCGTCCACACAAGAAATCCTTCGGACCAAGGAAAATTAAAAGCTTGCTGGGTTGGTGACCACACATACTTATAAACCTCAGAACTCACCTCTAGCCAACTAACCACAATATATTACACCAAACCGTGCTTCACGAATCTGTCGTCTACACAGGTTCATAAATAAAACCTATGCAAACTGTGAGAAAAGAGCTGAAAAAACGTGTGCTAAACAAGCAGCAGGAGATTTAAGGCTTAGACAACTTTGTCCTGAAGAAACAATAAATTACAGGAGGAAAAGCAAAGCAGCCATCTGGTCGGAGGACGCTGCCTCTCACAGCAAGAACTGCCTGAAGGCCCAAACGACAAGGAACTCCTCAGGGCAAGTCAGGCGAAGCCCGGATGTCAAGCAGCACTGGGTGGAAAGATCTCTACAGCTCACATCCTCCAATCACCCTATAGGAAGTACTTCGAAAAAAAAAAAAAAGTATTTACAGTTTAAGCAGGGGTTTTCTCTAGAATTTTCTTGAGGAGTTGCATTCCAGTGTCATCAATGTGTTCAGATATAACCCATGGATTTTACAGATAATCCATAATTACCAACACTGTAAAACCTTGTCTCAGGCAAACTGCTCATCACAATGTCATTACTACTAGAGTTTATTTCTTAATCTTTCTCCGGTGTAGTCTCTTTTGGCCTGCTCCTTATTACTGGCAGGTATATTATTCTAGAATTATAAATAATAATAGCAGCAATAATTAATATTTGTTAGAGGCTAAGTGCCAGGCATTGTTAGACATTTTTTACTTATTATTTCATTTAATTCTCTCATCAACAGCACAGTCAAGGTAAGTACTATATTCCCATTTTGCACATCAGGAACCAGAGACTCCGAGGATTAAAACGACTTATTGCACTGCCAGTTGCTAGCAATGTGCTCAACTAGCATCTACTATGTCAGTCCTGATGCCTACGGTCACACTGTTGGTAAGTGGTAAACTGGGATTTGAATTCAGATAAAACCATGATTTCAGTATCACCCCTGTCTCCCTGTTGGACTAGGAGAGAAACACAGAAGCAGGAAATTGTCAAGGGACAAAATAACTATACATTCTACAGTCTGTACTTTCATTTCTGGGAAGGTTTGGTTTAACATATACTGTCACTGTCAAGCCTTACTTTTCCAGGTCCAGTTTTATTTATTAATTTGATCTTCAATTTGCTGGGAGCACATTCTACTCTTTTAAAAACAGAATTTAAAAAAACAAACAAACAAACAAAAAAAAACACAGAATTTAGCCACAACCAAACAAGCAGGAATTTAATAATCAGCCAAATTGGGAGTTTTATATAACCAAAAATGCTAAATTTCAACATTAATAAACATTTTTCCACATGCACTTCAAAGAACAGAGCTAAGGTCTGTTATCAAAAGCGTTCAGGCTGAAATCTGAGGGAAAGAACTTGAGAATGAGAAACCTAAATGTGAAAGTCATTTCCCCGCTCACTCCGGGAGTTTCCATTTCCTATCATAAGCCAGAGTATGTAGGCAGAAGGAAGGGAGAAGCGAGGAGGTCTGGTTTTTTTTTTTTCCCTTCTACGGAAAACTGCAAATCAAAACAGCAGGGTTCTCTATTAGGTAGGCCAACAAAAACCACCCACACACTAGACAATTAAAGGTCCCAAGGAAGGGTAGTACCCTCTCACCTCCCTACTTTTACTCCTTGCCCACTTGGTCTCCATAAAAGCAAACAGGTGAGAAAATTCAACTCCAAAACTTTAAACACAACTTTGGCAAAAGAAAAAAAAAAAAAAAATATATATATATATATGGTTTGCTTGCTCAAAAAATTTTCAGATGAGTACATAATTTGGGGGACTTTCCTGGTGGTCCAATGGTTAAGACTCTGCACTTCTACTGCAGGGGGCGTGGGTTCAAACGCTGGTCGGGGAACTAAGAGCTCACATGCCACGTGGCAAAGAAAAAAAAAAAATAGAGTACATAAATTTTTATAAAAATAGAGACTGCTGCACTATATAATGGGAACCACCAGAAGTTTTTGAGCTTCAAAACACCAAACAGATTGCAACTTAGCATAAGGGCTCTGACGTTAATTGGTAACTATAATTTGCCTGCTCGAAAAATTTCTAGGGATAAAGGTTCGTGATTTTTTACAAAAATAGAGACTGTTGCTCCACACAGTGGGAACCACGAGAGGGTTTTAAGCTACAAAACCCCAAACTTAGATTGTTCTTAGCATAAGGGCTCTGGCATTGTTTGGTAACTTTTAAAAATAATATGCCAAGGGCTCTGCACAGAGTCTAGCACAGAGAAAGCACTCAAAGGGCAGCTACAACAGGTGAGGAATGTATGACAACACCTGGTGTCTAAGATGGGTTATTTAGATGCAACCCATTGTCTGTGAATCAGGGACGGCCTCCAGTTTTCCTAACGCACTTCAGTAGAGATGGAAGTGCTTTTGCTGAAATAGGGCTCAACCTCCAGCCAGCAGAGAAAAGCTTTTAAATGTAGTCACCAGTACTTCTCAGAAGTCAGGAGAGTGCACTGTATTGGGTTAATAACTGAAAAGCCATGTGTGCATACCATCTGACTCACTGCCAAGCGTACATCCTCAAAATGACATCCACTGCAGCTGGAGCACATAAGTGGTAAAATGTACCAATATTCCTCACAAATGGCCATCCCTTGAGTTCAGCCAAAACCAAAGACAACCAGAGAACACACACGACACTGTAAACTTGGTGGGCCTGGGAATGAGACTCACACCACAAGAGAGGACTTAGACTATGGGGCAAATGGCCAAGTTCCTCCCTCTTGTCTGTAAAGCTTTTGATTTCTCCGTGGGATCTGAATGAGACCCTTGCCAGGTAGAATAATCTTGGTTGTAGGTTCTTCCCTTTCATCACTTTAAATACATCAAGCCACTCCCGTCTGGCTTACAGAGAGTTTCTGCTGAGAAATCAGCTGTTAACCTTATGGGAGTTCCCTTGTATGTTGTTTGTCGTTTTTCCCTTGTTGCTTTTAATAATTTTTCTTTATCTTTAATTCTTGTCAATTTAGTTACTATGTGTCTCAGCATGTTTCTCCTTGGGTTTATCCTGCCTGGGACTCTCTGTGCTTCCTGGACTTGGGTGGCTATTTGCTTTCCCATGTTAGGGAAGTTTTCGACTATAATCTCCTCATATATTTTCTCGGGTCCTTTCTCTCTCTCTTCTCCTTCTGGGACCCCTATAATGCGAACGTTGGTGCGTTTAATGTTGTCCCAGAGGTCTCTTAGGCTGTGTTCGTTTCTTTTCATTCTTTTTTCTTTATTCTGTTCCGCGGCAGTGAATTCTACCACTCTATCTTCCAGGTCACTTATCCATTCTTCTGCCTCAGTTATTCTGCTGTTGATTCCTTCTAGTGTAGTTTTCATTTCAGTTACTGTATTCATCTCTGTTTGTTTTTTAATTCTTAGGTCTTTGTTAAACATTTCTTGCATCTTCTCGATCTTTGCCTCCATTCTTTTTCCAAGGTCCTGGATCATCTTCACCATCATTATTCTGAATCCTTTTTCTGGAAGGTTGCCTATCTCCACTTCATTTCATTGTTTTTCTGGGGTTTTATCTTGTTCCTTCATCTGGTACATTGCCCTCTGCCTTTGCATCTTGCCTGTCTTTCTGTGAATGTGGTTTTCGTTCCACAGGCTGCAGGATTGTAGTTCTTCTTGCTTCTGCTGTCTGCCCCCTGGTCTGTGTTCCTCTCTCTTGACAACTGGTCTGAAAAGGGCACAGAGTCCCTTGCTCGAGAAGGTCTGGGTCAGGTGTACTGCAGCCCCCAGAGCCCCGGTGCTATGCAGTGGCAAGTAGGTGGGCATCACCAATCCTAACCAACCTACTTTATCCCTTTTCTTAGGCCCTCATCCAATTTCCTTTTCACTACATTTGTCTTACCTCTCTCTTATTTTTCTCTGTACTGGATTGTAAATGCCTGAGGACAGGTGTGGTCTTGCCCTCTTCTGGGTAAGCCACGATTCTTGGCCAGAGCATGCTCTCCAGTGGGTTAACTGGCACCCCTGCTCATGGGTCTGCGACGGCACCTGTGGGCACAGGCAGACCCATGACTAGCACTCATACAGAGCAGAGCAGCCGCCCACTTAGCTTAGGAACTTTGTACCTGAGCACAGAGAAGGGGGCAGTTTCCAGCTCTTTCCAGCCCTGCAATGCAAGGACATCCCAAAGAGCAAGGACATGGCTCTTTGGACTGTGTATTTGTGACCATTAATCATGGGATTCATTATGAATTTACCGATAAGTTCTCCAACAAGCCAATTTAAACCAAAACTTCATTTCTTTTAAAGAATCGTAAGTTACTGGCCCTTCTGACTCACTATCAACATCATGATTACACATTCTTACAAAGCAATGATGTGAACTTACACAGAAAGTCACACCAGGATTTGATCAACTTATAAAAATCCATGCAATAACTATGACTTCATAAGTTGGAAACACTGTAACCCAAATGCACCCTGAAAATTGCTCTTAGGACACCTACATTTTTCTTACTTTGATCATGTATTACTCTTACTAGGAAATGATTACTTTTCATTTGAACAGGAATTAAAGTAACACTGAATCACGCTGACTGAACTTCGAATGACTTTCTGAATCAAATCTTCTTTGAATAATTTATAGAAATGCATGTTTTTTTAATAAAAAAACAATGTAGCTATTTAAAAAATAATACATCTTTCTTATATTTCCTGAAGGCTTTTCTCTATTATGCCCATATCTTAATTAAACTTAAAAAAAAAGAGCCCTCAAAAAATTTTTTTTCTGGAAACACTATGCATTTAATTTAACTGACAATAACATGATGGCATGTTCGTGAATTAAACAATACCAAGGAGGGTGCTACTAATTAAACGTCACATGTCATGGCTCAGCTGAAGTAACACGGGGCTACGCAGGCAGCTTACTGCGAACACATAACAGAGGCAATGCACTCTTCTGTATTTCAAGAGCTCTATTTTCCCTGCTAGACTGAAAAGGCGCACATATCACCCCCCACCCAAAAAAAACAACACATTTCTCTAAGGGTAAAAAGTTTTCCTTACCTTGTAGCCACTGAACAATGTATCTTGCTTTGAATAGTGGGGGGTGGAGAGTAGCAACTGTCACTATTACTCATAATAGCACGTTTTAACATTTTTATGTGTTACCCTCCACCCACGCAAACCACCGGATCCCAGCAACTACCTCAAATGCGATTCTCAAGCGAAAGCAAACCTTCCACATGTGCTAATCATGATCACGTCTTAATTTCCATTTTTTGGTTGCTGTTAAAAATATCTGATATTGTTGTTGTATTAAATAACTTAATTTATTACAAGTGATTGGACTAGTGCCTGAATATAGTACGCACTCATCAAATGTCACCTGTCAGTATTGATAGCCTCCGGAAGGAAGGGCAATTGAAGGACAAACATTATCATGACATTTCTTTCCCCTTAGGCAATGTTCTCACTATATCTTAGGCTATGAGGTTCTTAGCATTGGGATTTTTTTTTTTTTTTTTGGTTTTCCTCCTAATTGACGGTCATTCCTCAAGAACAGACAGTGTTGTGAGGTAGAAGCTGTTTTAACATTTAGGCAAACAGTAGCCAGAAGCATTCTTCAAGGGAGATACCGGAACTGAGCTGAGTCCTTGACCAGTCTTTCCCCCTGGGCACTCAGCAGGCTTTACCACTCTCCCCGTGGCTTCCTCGCAGCACAGTCTGGAACAAACATAAAAGGTCCTTAAGCCAGAAGTCCTGCATTCTTTAAAGCGGCCCAGAGTTCAGCACATTAGCTGGAGGTGCCAACTGCAGGACAAGCCAAGCTGTAGGGGCACAGGAGGGCTGGTAGTGGCTGATCCAGTCAGTCCCCGAGAAGTGGCAGCAGCCAGGCTGCACTACCAACCCAGGACTGGGTTTTAAGATAATATAAATAACGCATTATCCTTAACAAAGTGGTGCTATAACATGGCAGCCCAGCAATATACCTCAGGGATATAATTAGTACACTGTGGTAGGGAGAAGTAAGAATATCCTTATAACACAGGATTTTGCCAATTTTACAAAACATAAAAACAAGTGTGAAAGCAGTATGTAAATTAAGAGCCTAACAAATATAAAGAATTATAATATCATTTGTCAATGGAATCTGTCATTTTTCTCTCAAAAGATGGAAAGATGAAATAATTGATCAAGTTAAAATGTATTGCTTTTTCAGCGAGAACGCCGGTGGTGCAATAGTAAACCCAACACAAAATGACTTAAACTATAAGGAAACATACGTCACATGATTCAAAGTCCAGAGGCAAGCTGGCATAGCAGCCCCACGTTGTGCCCACTCCCTCCCCCCACTCCACCCCCGCCACCCCACCACCACCACCACCACCACCAAGGCTTTCAGGCTCCAGCCTGAGGCTGGCTGCCCTCTAGGTTTACACTGACGACCAGAAGCAAAGATGGTCCACCCCCAGCTCCAGGGAAGAAAAGGCCTTGCTTTCCATCAGACTGGGTCAACTTCAGAACGCTATGATTGTCTCAGGCAGGGGGTGCTCAATCCTGGCTGCCTGTTAGAATCACCTGGAGAGTTAAAAACAAAAACAAGGGGACACTCTGCAGCCCTTATGGTCAGAGCGTTCTCTCTATTTCAATAGTCCCTTACCCTCCCTCGCAATAATCTTTTTGAGTAAAACCTCTCATTAATAGAAAACCAAGCAAAAAACTGATGCTTGGGCATCTCCCCAGGCCAATTAAATCCTCCCTAGGGGTGGGTCCTGGACAGAAGTCTTTTTAAGCTCCCGAGGAGATTTTAATGTACAGCTAGGGCTGAAAACCACCTAATCAGGCCCCCTCCAGAGGCTGGGATGGGGCTGTTTCTTGTGAGATACACGGGCAGTAACGGATCAGAGGACAGTGGATGCTGCGCAGGCAACCAACCTGGCCCTGCACAGTCCCTACTTCAGCATCTGCCGCATGATGAACCTGGTGAGAGGGTTCACAGCAAGATAAATATGTATGTCCATTAAGCATGTTCAAAATGCTCAACCTTGCTCATAGGAGAGCTACTAATTAAATCCATAGTAAATCCAAAATACTATCACTTACTTAAAAGTCCCCAAACTTGGTAACACTCTCTCAGCTAGGCTCTGGGGATATAATCACTTTTGTGCATTACTAGTGAAGGAATTACTAGTAGCTATCAACATAGTATCCATATTAATATCTATCTATCTGCTACTACTATCTACTAAGTAATATCTAGCTATTAATAAAAATTACAAATGCATTTACCCTTTAGCCCAGTACTCCCACTTTTAGGAATCTCTCCCACAGCTATACGTGCACAAGTATAAAATGACAGATATAAGGTTATTCTTGCAGCTTTGTCCGTAATAGCTAAAGACAGGAAACAACCCAAATATCCAGAAACAGAGGACTAGTTGAAAACCCAATGGTACTTCCAAGGCAGTGGGATGCAACAGAAGCCAACGGAAAGAATGAAGATATCTATATTCCAATGTGGAGAGATCCTAAGGATACATTAAGTGAAAAAATTTTTAAGTACAGAACAGTATATACTGCATGCTACCGTTTGTTTAATAAATATATATTTGCTCATATTTGCAAAAGAAACACTGGAAGGATAAGAGAAACTAATAAAACTGGCTTCCCAAAGGGAGTAGTGGAATAAAAAGGATAGAGACGACTGGGATAGAAGCAAGCTTCTCAGAATAGACATCTGTAATATAGTTTTATAGTTTAAATATATGTAACATAGTTTTGTAGTGAAATCAGAAATTATATTGTCTATTTGAAATTATTAAAAATTTTAAAATAAAATTTAAAACTGTCACAAAGCATGGAAAATTTATAGGTTTCTAAAATTATGAATAATAAAATTAAATTTATTAAAGCATAAATTGTAAGTTATAAATGCCTAAATAAGATATTTTGTTATGTACTACCATCCCCAAACACCCAACTACCATAAGGTAAGAATACTCAATACAGTGTCAAAAACATATTCCACAAAACAGTAAAAAAATAAACTTCTTGATTAGATGTATTCTAAATCTAAACACCCCCCCAACCCCATTTCAACGTTGTGAAGATTTTCAAAAGGCATTAGTCCATCTTCAAAAAAGTAATGTTTTTGACAGAAAAAATACTCAAGTTATCAAAAAACACTTGATTTCAACCCCAGCTCTATAATGAATCAGCAATATAATCCTAAAAACACTACTTCGCCACGCTGAACCTCAGTTTTCTCTACTGAAAAAGAGGAATAACATCTATCCTATCTACATTATAGATTTCCCCCAAAAAAGTATATGAAAGTGCTTTTAAACACATCCACAAGAAACACCCTCTGTAATTCAGGATTCTACAGAATCACCAATAAAACCATGAATTACTAAATGATATTGCAGAAGCAGAAAGTACAGCAGTTGATGTTGAATCTACTCAATACCAGGGCAAATTCAGGAGTTGTTTGTTTTGACAAAATTCTTAATACTGGATTGGCTGCCTTTCTTTCTTTCTTTCTCATAAAAGTGAAAATGCCAAAAGATAAAATCTATTTAAGTGAAGGTTCCAATTAAGTTTAGGTATTTCTATAAATTCAGCCCAATACTCCTGTGCTATACTGTATTCCCAGATTCAGTTAGTGGCCACAAGCAGCCCTTGGCATAAAAAGATGAGAACCTAGGTGAAAGGTACTGTTGGCTCCAACAGGGGTCTCCCCACCACTTAACCACCAAGATCAAATTGAACAAGTACCCCCTTACTTCGGCCCGTTTATTGGACCCACCCCACACTGTTGATTCAAAGGCAATAACCACTTTCCCAAGCAGATGGCCAATGGTGGTCCTCAGGAACTGTAAACTGGACACAAAGAGTCTTTTGTTGGCTAGCTCCCCTGTCCCCTTGTTCTGGGGTAGTCTGCTGTCCTACCCTTGTTCTGGGGTAGTCTGCTGTCCTACCCTTGTTCTGGGGTAGTCTGCTGTCCTACCCTTGTTCTGGGGTAGTCTGCTGTCCTACCCCAGACCGACACAGTTCATGATACAGAGGGGGAATTGGGAAAATCACTTAACTAGATTCAATTCCATATTTACTGAGCATCTAGTCTGTAAAAAATATAGTGCTTGACCTATGAAGATGTATGAACTTGGTCTCTACCATAAAGGAACCAAGTACTAAGTATCAAAGAAAATTTGAAAGAAAATTTTTAATTTAAAAGCATTTTAGGGCTTCCCTGGTGGCGCAGTGGTTGAGAGTCCGCCTGCCGATGCAGGAGACACGGGTTCGTGCCCTGGTCCGGGAAGATCCCACATGCCGCGGAGCGGCTGGGCCCGTGAGCCATGGCCGCTGAGCCTGTGCGTCCGGAGCCTGTGCTCCGCAACGGGAGAGGCCACAACAGTGAGAGGCCCGCATACCGCAAAAAAAAAAAAAAAAAAAAAAAAAGCATTTTAGGACTTCCCTGGTGGGGCAGTGGTTAAGAATCCACCTGCCAGTGCAGGGGACATGGGTTCGATCCCTGGTCCAGGAAAATCCCACATGCCACAGAGCAACTAAGCCCGTGAGCCACAACTACTGAGCCTGTGCTCTAGAGCCCAAGAGCCACAACTACTGAAGCCCCTGTGCCTAAAGCCAGTAATCTGCAACGAGAGAAGCCACTGCAATGAGAAGCCCATGCACCACAACGAAGAGTAGCCCCCGCTCGTCACAACTAGAGAAAGCCTGTGCACAGCAATGAACACCCAATGCAGCCAAAAAATAAAAAAAGAATGCCCCCTAGAGTAAGGGCCATGACTCTGGACTAAGAATAAATCCAAAATAGACTCAATCTAACAAAACACAAACCAAACTTCAGGGTCAAAAGAGTATGTCAGTAACTTAACTTCCTGTCAGAACAAAATGAAAACCTCTCTAAAGTAAGACAAGACCCAAAAATCCCTACAATGTAACATCCACATGTCTGACATATAATAAAAAATGATTAAACATGCAAAGAAGCAGAGAAATGTGACTCATAATGTAGGGAAAAAGCAATCAATAAAAATAGACCCCAAGATGATGTGGATATTTAAATTAACAGACAGATCTTTATGATAAATACCTTTGGGCTTCCCTGGTGGTGCAGTGGTTAAGAATCTGCCTGCCAATGCAAGGGACATGGGTTCAAGCCCTGATCTGGGAAGATCCCACATGCCACAGAACAACTAGGCCCGTGAGCCACAACTACTGAGCCTGCGCGTCTGGAGCCTGTGCTCCACAACAGGAGAGGCCGTGACAGTGAGAGGTCTGTGCACTGCGATGAAGAGTGACCCCCGCTCGCCTCAACTGGAGAAAGCCCTTGCACAGAAACAAAGACCCAACACAGCCAAAAATAAATATAATAAATAAATAAAAACTTAAAAAAAAAAAAAGACTTGTTGAGAAAAAAATTTTAAATAAATAAATACCTTCAAGGATTTGGAGTAAAAGATGGACCTAATGAGTGAAAAGATGGTGAATCTCAATAGAAAAATGCAAACTATAAAAAAGAACCAAATGAAAATTTCACAATTTAAAATGACAATATCTGAAATGAAAATTTTAAGGAAACTTAAGACTGTTAACTGCAGAACAGTTAGTGAACTTGAACATAGATCAACAGAAAATATCCCAACTGAAAAACAGAAAAAAAAATTACGTTTTGGTTACATAACAGAGCTTCAAAATACATGAAACAAAAACTAACAGAATACTTATAGTTATATTTTCATTCTCAATATTGCTTGTGTACGCCTTTTCTTTTTCTTCATCAATCCTCCTAGATGTTCACCTAATTTACAAATTTCTTTCCAAGTCAGCTTTTGGTATTTTTATCATTTCCATTTCTCGTTTTTTTTTTTTTTTGGCTGGGTCGGGTCTTCATTGCTGCACACGTGCTTTCTCTAATTGTGGCGAGTGGGGGCTACTCTTCATTGTGGTGCGTGGGCTTCTCATTGTGGTGGCCTCTCTTGTCGCGGAGCACGGGCTCTATGTGCGCGGGCTTCAGTAGCTGTGGCATGTGGGCTCAGTAGTTGTGGAGCACGGGCTTAGTTGCTCCACAGCATGTGGGATCTTTCCAGACCAGGGCTTGAACCTGTGTCCCCTGTGCTGACAGGCGGATTCTTGACCACTGTGCCACCAGGGAAGTACCTTAATTTCTGTTTTTATTTTTACCATTATCTTCCTTTTGTGTACTGTGGGATTACTTTGTTTTTCTAGCTTCTTTAGTTAATTGCTTAGCACCCCCACCCCTGCCATCTTCGTTTTCTAACAAACACTTTAAAAGCTAAAAAAAATTTTAAGATAGAATTAAAAGCAAAGAAAACCCCAAATCTATCATCACAGCTGTGATTTTTAACACCCCCGCTCAGTAACAAAAGAGACCAAAAAGAAACCTAGCAAAAGTACAGATAAAAAAGTATACAAAAAATAAGTAAGGCTGTAGAAGATTTTAAACAGCACTGTCAACCAACTTGATTTAATTCACATTTATAGAAAATTACAACCAACAACTGCAGAACACATATTCTTTTCAAGTACAAATGGAACATTCAGTAAGACAGGTCATAGGCTGGGCCATAAAATTAATCTCAGTAAATGTCAAAAAACTGAAATTATACAGATGATGTTCTCTGACCACATGGAATTAAGTTAGAAATCAGTAAGATATCTAGACTCTCCCAAACATCTGGGAAATAAACACTCCAAAAACAACATATCAAAAGCTCTGTTCAAGAAGGAGGTGGGACCCAAGCAGAGTTTTGAAAGGCAGGTGGGTTTTGAACCCACAGAAGAGTGATGTCAGGGGCTTAACCACCAAAAAGGCAAGGAGTCAGGGAACGGCAGAACAAGCACACAGAAGACCTTAAGGGAGGCGCTTCTTTTTACTGACGCTCATCATCTAAGTAGCAATTTTAATCTTTTACCCTGTAGACCCAGATAATATGCCTGACATACTCCTATGGGTATAATTCCTAACTCATTAACTCATCCTTTTTCCTCCCACTCATAAAATGTATCTCTTTGCAACACACTTTACAACACACCAGTCGTTATCACACGGAGATCTCAAGCACAGATCTTAACCAATACAAAATGATTTCTTGTTTTCTCCAATTTCTGTTATTTTCTTTAACAGGATGTTTCATTTCATTTAAATAAAAACTCTTTTCATTAAATCATCTTTGATCATCCTCCGTTACTTATCCCATGACTGAAATTTCTGTATTCTTCTGTATTATAAGAATATTTCTTAAAGTGGCAGTAAGATTTCATGAAAAACAAGAAAGCCATACAAAATGTATTAGACTATGGAAAATAACAGGATGCCTTTAAAAAAATGTACATATAATTTTGCATTTTCTTAGTTCATGTACCACAACCCAATACCTAATAAATACAGGGATATAATCTTTTTTTTTTTTTTTTTTTTTTTTGTGGTATGCGGGCCTCACTGTTGTGGCCTCTCCCGTTGTGGAGCACAGGCTCCGGACGCTCAGGCTCAGCGGCCATGGCTCACGGGCCCAGCCGCTCCGCGGCATGTGGGATCCTCCCAGACCGGGGCACGAACCCGTGTCCCCTGCATCGGCAGGCGGACTCCCAACCACTGCGCCACCAGGGAAGCCCCAGGGATATAATCTTTCCAAACAACCTCTTTAAGGATCGGATTGAACTTTAATACCTCTAAGACTCAATAGCTGTATGTTCTCCCACCTCCTGATGTGTTTGAACGCTTAGTATAATTTAATAGTTATGAGAATTACAGTGTTGATCTATCAAGTTCCTATTCGATTACCCTGAATAAACTTTTATTTGAAAAGAGTAGTTTTAAATTGAGAGTAAACAATTTCTTAAAATCATTTTTCAGTTAAGGTCATAGCAAAACATCTGATATAAACAAATTAAATAAGTAATACCTTGAAGGACATAGATATACTAAGTTAAAGTTAGAAAATCCAGAAATAATTTGTAGAGAAAAAAAAAGCTTCAATTTTTTTAAAGCATTAACTAGAAAAGCATTACAAAACTTTAAAAATTGAAATGATTTTATATTAAAAATATTCACTACCAAGAAAAATAGGAAAAATTGTGTGCAATTTTTTTTAAACTCTGAAACTTTCTGATTTAGGGGGAAAAAATCCACAGAGATATAGGATTTAAAAATCATTCCCACGCAAAACTTGAACGTCGTCACCCCCCGCAAAAAAAAAAAAAAAAAAAAAAGATTCAAACTAATCCTATATAAAAATGTAAAGTCTTAATATCATAAACTACTGAATAGCACATTACTTATATGAAAGACACATACATGGAGATTTCCCTTGGGGATGTCATCCATTCTGCTAGCTTTAAATACCATCTAGAACCTGGTGACTCCCAGGTTCTCTCACCAACCTGGATTGCTTCCCTGAATTCAGACTTGTAGACTCAACTGTGGATCTGTCATATCCACCTGGATGTCTAACAGGCACTTCAGCTCCAGATCTTCATCCCCCAACCCATTTCCCCACACCCCGCTCCTCTAGTTTACATTTCAGTAAAAGGCAACGCCATTTTTCCAGTTATTCCCAAAACCCCTTGACTTCCCTCACATCCCACAACCGTCTCATATCGAATATAAGAGCAAATCTAGTCTGTCGTGCCTTCAGGTATTCACAGAATCTGACCCCCTCACCACCACCACACCCTGCGCCAAGCCTTCACCATTCTCATCTAGGGTAGTGCCATCAACGGCCAAGTGGAATCCCCCCTTCCTCCTTTGCTTTCCTTCCGAACGTAGCAGCCAGAGAGATTTTATTAAAGCATAAATCAGGCCCTGTTACTCCTCCCTCAAAATTCTCCCAACACCACATGAGTAAAAGTCAGAATTCTTGAGATGGACAAGGCCACATTCCTCCCCAGGCACCGCCCATTTCATCCCCTACCACTCTCCTTCAGCTCTCTCTGCTGCAGCTACTCTAGGCTTCTCCGTGAACCTGCTAAGCAAGCTCTGCCTAGGGCCCGGAGCGCCCTGGTTCCCCTCTGCCTGAAAGCCATTATTTCCAAGGCTTGCTGCCTCACCTCCCTCCTCAGGCCTTTATTCAAATGCCACCTTCTCAGTGGGGCCTCTCTAGCCACCCTAACGAAAATCACCCCCCTCCAATATTCCCTGCCCCCTTTTCTATGTTATTCTTCTCCTCAGCACCTACCACCACCACCTCATATACTCTATATTTTACTTATTTAGCTTATTTATGGTCTGTCTCCACCGACTAGAATGTAAGTTTAAGGAGGGCAGGGAAGTGTTTTTATTCACTAATGTATCACCTATGACTAAAACACTACCTGGAACATAGTGTGAGCTCAATAAATACTTGCTGAAGAAAGAAGGACACACTAAGGTAAACAGGTTTACTAGTGAATGCTTTCAATCCTGTTTTACCAGCTTTCATAAAAGTGAATTTTCTTAGTCAAGACACCGAAATTTGGAAGGAACATATGGTCCCTGAAATAATATCATGGTTTCCTTTTTTTTCCCCTGTACATACGACCAGCCCTTTGACCCTGAAAGATCCTAGCAAAAAGCTGCCATCTGCCCACTCCTTTCAGATTCACCACCACCATGCAACATTGTTCTTGGCTTCCAGATTCATGTCTGTTCAACGTTGTATGTTATGGCTGTGAGTTTTTTAATCCAATCTATATGGATGTTAACCAACTCTAGAAAGATCAGCCTGTGAGAGATCAAGAACCATTTGTTCCCCTAGAAAAAGTATACCCGAAGTCCAAAGAAATTGATTTGTCTTCAGTAAAACATGATCTAGGCAACTTCTTTCATTAAAAGGTGCTACAGAGAAGTGATTATTTGGTTGGGCTCCCATTAATTTGGTTTTTAAACCCTCATAATTTGGGTATTACAAAATAAAGCAAGTTTATTGTAAAAGGTCTGGAATATCACAAATGCAAAGTAAAAAGTGAAAGTTTTCTGCTGTTCCACCTAAATCCCAATCCCCTAGAGATTAACAACTATGTCAGTCTAAATCCTTCCACACTTTTTTCTGTGCATGTACAAATAAATAGTTAATTTTTGTTTTACAAACTAAGGCCACACCATGCAGACTGATCCCCAAATTGCTTTTTTCCACTTACCATTACATGGACATCTTTCAGTGTTGGTACTTTACAGTATGCTGGCAATAAACATCCTTATATGACTTTCCTTTTTTTTTTTTTTTGCGCACACCCTTATATGACTTCTTGATAGACTTTCTGTAGCAGCAGTTCTAAAACTTTCTTATCTCATGACCACTTTACTCTCTTGAAAATTATATAGGACCCTAAAGTGCTTTTGTTTATACAGGTTATCTCATCAATATTTACCACATTATAAATTTAAACTGAAAAAGTTAAATCATTTATTCATTTGTTCACTGGAAAATAACTTGTTTTCCCCGATTTATACATAATTGTAGGTATTGTTCTTTGAAGCTACACCAAACTCGCTAAGTGGTAGTTTCTTAAAGATTAGTTTTGAGTAGAATCTAAAACTCTATCAATTAATTTTTGTATTCTGTTACATTAAAATCCAATGGTCCATCTTGCACCTTGAATGAATCTTTTTTACCTGTGCCTGATTTTATAACATCATGTGCTGATCATTTAGAAAATATCGGTTCACTGAATTATGTAGATTTTCCAAATAATACATTCCATTATAAGATATCAAAATAGCACATTTGTAAATATTACCACCAATCTCTACATCACAGTAGCAGATACAAGTTATCCAAAATCCTAATTTTCGCTGGAAAGCAAAAATTTTATCAATGACAATAGACACTACCAGTTGTCTTCCTTGAAAGACTCTGTTATACATTTTTTAATCGGAATAACCATAGTTTGTCGGTAAAAATGGTTGTCCATGAAAAAAGCGGCAAGTTCAGCTCTCAACTAACCAGTGCCCAAGCACTCTTCCTACAGACAGCCAGCACACAAAATTACTTCCCCGTTCATTCACAGAAGATTAACTAGATATAAACATAAGAGTCAAGAGTTAGTAAAATTAGTAATTTTTGCTGCTTCACCAGGAACATTCTTAAGTGAAAACCAAAAAAAAAAATGTGTTTTGTTTTTTTTTTTTTTACTATGAGAGCCTGGCAGGAAGAATACAATGGCTACTACAGTCAGTCGCCACAGCCTTGATTCATGCTTAGGAGCCTGCATTACTTTTGCACCAATAGAGCAAAGAGTGCAAATAACGTCTTAGTATTGTGTTAATACAAAAAGTTTTAACCTCTGGACCCCCCGAAGGGGTATAAGGCACATGTAAGGCACTACAGTGTTCTATACCAGGATAGTTTCCTAGAAGTGAGATTACTGGGTCACTGGTATGTACATTTTAAATTCTGATAAGTTTGGCCAAAGCTCTCCAAAAAGTCTGTACCAATTTTCACTAAGGTTGCATGATCATCACTAATTAAAAATGTAAACAATTCACTTTATAAATCCTGAATTTGGGAAGCGCCATATTACTGTATTTGCCTGTCTAAAACCAATGCTAAAATATCACTAATGTTTCAAGGCAAAGTAAAATCCAAGTACTCAGATTATTGAGATGACGATTTCCGTTAAGAAAATCAACCTCAACTGTCAAATGCAAGTTCACTGAATAGAGAACTTTGTTCACTGTAGTCACCCATTGTTAAGGGTATTTGTGACTGAATTTCAAAGTATATGCTACTTGCACACGTCCTACATTTGCTTATAGGGTGAGTGGGCTCAGCTGATATTTTAATGTAAAGTACACAGTCTGAAAAATGTCAGGCTGTGACAGTACAAACAGGACCCTAATTAATTGGTGCATGGCTGTCCCCTGTCCCAGACATCAGCCCAAGTTGACCCTTAGCTTTAAAACTTCACACAGAATTACTGGACGTGACCAGTATAATACGTACTGTCAGCGCTCAAATGCCAGTGACGTTCATAAAAATGTCAAAGACCACCTTTCTTGTCCCAAATGTCATATGAAACAGGGAGAGAGGAGGAGGAAAAAGCTCCATCCATGGCAAAGGAATACTCCTGGGGTAAGGTGAAATAACTAGAAGCTGGGGATCCTCAATTCACAAGGAGTGCTGCCTCCCCCGCCTCGACTGCTCTCACATAGCTCCAAAGTGAGTATTTTCAAGTTCTACTTATGACTGAAATGGTCAAGAATATTAGTGTCAACTAGGACCTGTGGTTTTTAACTTTGAGGGGAGCACAACCCCTTTGAGGATATGGTAAAAGCTCCCTGTAGATAAAGCAGTAAAAGATCCACGCACCGCAGGGGAAGGAAGAGCCCATGCGTTGGATCAGAGCAGAACCGTGGCCTATGGATCCTGAGAAGCCACTTAAATCCAACCTCCTCAGGAAGGTGGAATAGTAAAATGGCGTGTCCAAGGTCAACAGTGAGTTAGAAGGGGAATCGGGCAAGAAATAAGCAACTCAAAGGGATTTTGAATAAAGCCATCCAGTGTCACCAAGTAACTTTTTCTTAACACAAAGGAAGTTCCACCAGAAACTAAGAGATAACTACAGAAAGTAAAACTGGAAAGAACCGACACAAGTGTTGTGGTTCAAAAGTTCCTTAGGCATCCCGAAGCTGAAAAGAGGACCAGAAAGCGTGAAAAGCACTCACCATGTTCCACAAAAACATTGCAGTGTGGACCCCCATGCCTCGATGATTCTTTCTTCCCTGCTCCTTTGATAAAGTGCAGGGCAGGCAAACTTGGCCTTCTCTGGTCCCCAAGAACTTTTCCAGGCTGCTGCCCCATAAAGTAACGATAGGCACCCCTTTCCAGAAGAGGGTTCAAGATCTTTCAGAATGATCAGTGAGCTTAGAAGGAAAATGATCTATATGTGGGATTTCACATTCACCGCATCTCCACAAGTCAGTAATTGAGGTCAATCACAAGACATCTTCCATAATGAAAGGAAGCGAAGATTTTAGGTTGACATATGTAAACAGAGGAGTTCAGATTATATTCGCAGTTTATCAATTCGAAGTAATGTAATTGCGATGGGATCCCAAAGTTTCTTGATTTTAAGTGTCTTTTACTGGCTGAGTTAAGTTTCTTCCCTTTCAAGGAGAAAAACCTAAACAAACATATTCACAGGGTATGCTGTACAAGGGTCAGTAAGGCTAAAGTCATGTCGATTTCCACACATCAAGGAAACGTTGATTGTGTTTGGATGCTCCTCCAGAACTTTTCCTGGGGAAGTCACCCAAGCCCTATCTTGGTGTCTTCGTCTTCCGACAAATTTCCTGCTGCACTAGCTGCCGCTCCTGCTTCTCTACCCTGCTCTCCGGAAAAGGACACGGGTCACCCCGACTTCAGCGAGAGCTGGCTCTCCACTCAGACGAGAAGGAATGCATTGCCAGCAACTTTTAGGTCCGCTTTTTAAAAGGCCTGTGAAACCAGTCCAAGCTTTTCCTTTGCATTAAAGTTTTTGGCTGGGCTGAGACTAAGGGGGCCGTAGGTGACATTGGAAAAAGTCAGGGCATTAGAGGCTCACGGGAGCAACCTGGGGGGAAGGGGAGGCCCCTTGACAGCAGGGACGGGATTTGAATGGGGGGCTCCGAGGCCAAACCTGGGGCCGGGAGTCGGAGCAAGGAGAGGCTCGGGGGCAAGAGGGAGGCTGCCGGGGCGAGGCACGGGCGGCTTACTCCGGGGGCGACGCTCCTCCACGCCTCAGGAAACGGGGTGTCCCAGGTCTGGGGAAAGAGACCACCCCGAGGGTCCCAGAGCCGGGGCGGGGCTGTAAGGGACGAAGGACTCTCGCGGCCCCGAAGGCGGGTCGCGGGCGGAGCGGGGGAGGAGGCCCGGCCGCCTCAGCTGCTCCGAGCCTGGGGGTCTCTGCCCGAAACACCCCCTCCCCCGGCCCCGGCCGTTACTACGGCCGCCGCCGCCAGGCAGTCACATCCCCCGGGCTCCGTCGCAGGACCCGACCTCCCCCCGCAGATAGGGGCCGTGGACAACGGAAGGGCTCCTCAGCCGCAGGACCCGGGAACCGGCTCCGGCTCCAGCGCTGTTCAGGGACGGTCACCGACCCCCTCGGCCGCCATGATGGATTACGAGCCGCTGACAACGAGGCCAGGCCCCGCCTCTGGCCCCGCCCCCGGTGACGTCCGGTGCGCGCCGCGAGGTGACGGAACCCTCCCCGCGCCGCTTTCTGGGACGCCGCCGCACCTTCGGCTCTAGTCTCCCTGCCCTCCGGAGCCCAGCCCCGCACGACCTGTTAAATGTGGTTTTTCCGAGCGCAAGGTGAGTGGTAAGGCAGCTCCCGCCTCCCCTGTACTGCCATTGGTCTCCGAGAATCCGGGTCAGATCACTCTCCTGCATCCCATTGGCCGGTAGGGACAGTACGGCTAGAGCCCCCAGCCAACCACTTTCGGCGTGGCTCGCAGGGCGTGCTGTGGGAGTTGCGGTCCTGCGGCGCCAGCCCCTGTCAGCGCTCGCCGGGGACTTGTCTTCTACTCCCAGCTCCTGAGCTTCGGTCCCGCCCTCCTGGGAGCCGGTGGACTCTATCAGGCCTCGCGTAGGGCTTGGCCGATGGCTCCCCGGAGCGGGTAGTTAAGACCGGCGAGGAACCAAAGCAAGGGGAAATCTGCGGATTGGATTTCCCCAGAACTGGAGTTGGATTACTTCCTTGAGCCTCTTTAGGAGAGAAAATTTAGCTCGCTTCTGGAAACCGAGGTATTTGGTGACTTCACCGCCGCCCCTCACCCCCATCTTCCACCTTTACTCCAAGAAGCATAAATATTAGAACTAGCGAAAAATAGACAACTGGAAAGCGTCCGACATTCTGCTAACGAATTCTTTCTTTGGAGTATCAGGAAGCTCACCCATTAAAGAAACAGCATTTAAGAACCTTTTGGAGGCAAAACCAAACCCAATCTTAGATGTTTGGGTGAGAAGGAACCTTTGAGATTAATCTTAAATTCATACAGTGATGTATGTTAACTTCTGGGGGGGAAAGATTAAACAATCTAATTTAAGAGGTGTACACATATTTACATGAAAACATGTTAGCCGAGATTGTTGAGTAGGCCGATGACAGAGCTAGCCGATGACCCGGACACACCAAACCCACACCTGCCATAACCCATTTTATGCAACTGAAATGTACCCTTTTCCCCAGTTCTTCACTCCATGTCTCCCCAGGGCAGTGCACCTACCTTCCCCGGATAGACCCATTTCTAAGGGGATCCACTCATCACAACACCTAGTCTATACTATGCTGTTATGCTTTTCATAAACTGTATTCTCATTTAATCCTCACTCTAGCCCAGTGAGGCATGGATTGCTATCCCCCATATATACAGATGGGGAAACCGAGATGTGACTTACTCAAGGTCACTGGCCTAGTGATGTGACAAAGTCACTATTTGAGCCCAGACTGATATTGCTCCAAAGCCCGTGATTTTCCCACTGTACCATTCAGTATCAAGTAACTGTTGACTTAATGTCAGACAGTTGATTTTTTAGAAGTTGCTACTGACAGTAGGGGGAAACCAGTTGCATTACAGGTGCTGTACACTCAGTTACTGAGTTGTGTATTTTAGAAATACTTTTGCTGGATTGGGAAATGGTGCTAATTTTATAGACATTGGCTTGAAGAAAAAAATAGTCGCTTGGAGGTACTGAATGTGAAGCATATGAAAATGTGTGCCCAAATTTAGAAGTGGAATTTATATTTAGATGTTAATGGGTTAGCTTTGCTCTATCACTAAATAGTCTGGCTGACAGACTTGGTCCTGGCTTGTAGATCACTCTTCAAACTTAAACAACTTTGTTCCCTTTAACTCACCCATTCTTATCCTGATTATCACCCTAATCTTTCTCTTTGAATTTTGCTTTTTATTCCTATTAATGCTTTAATCATTTCTACACATCTTCATTCTCCTCTCTAGTTTAGCTTAAATTTGAGCAATCAAATCAGAACTCTTACTAACCCACACTTCTTAAACTAATAATTCATTCACAAGCATTGTTGAGCCCCTGTGTACCACTGTCCTAGGTGCTGGGATAAAATCGAGTGGGGGACACAAATGGATTCATCCTTGTCCTCCCAGAGCAGACACGGGAGGGACAGGCAATAAGTAAAATGAGTAAAATCCAAACAAAGTATTGGTCTCAATGCTGGAAATAAAATTTCTGGACCCCATAACCTTTCACAATCAGTCCAACCCATTCTCTAAAGGGCTGATTTATGACACCTCTCTAGAGCTTAAACCTACTGATTCATAGTTGCTAATGAGCTTTAATGAAGTCACTTTAATTCTGTGAATGGCTTTCATTTATAAATGGGGGTCATATCAAACTTTACAAGGTTATCATGAGGATCAAATGGGATCTTGTTTCCCACAAAGATTGAGACTATGCTTCCTAAAGTCTGGGTAGAAGCCAACAGCACTAGTTTTAGGTGAACCCCAAGCCCAGACTGTAATATTTTCTTCCACAAATGCACTAACACTGTAGAATGATACTCTAAAGGACTTAAAACTAGAATCCTGAGCCCAGCAAATGCCTGACAGTCAGAAGTAAATAAATATTGCCAAATTTGAATAAATCCCTTTAAGCTCATATATTCTATTAAAAGTGATTCAGTTCAGTCTAATTTTGTCCTCATGTTTATAAAGCAAAGCAACCCACAAGTCGCTACAGGGATTCAGTACCAGTGTAAAAACTTAAGCTTTTTTTAAAAAAAAAAAAAAAAAAAAAAAACACCTACTGGAATTACACTTAACAAGGGCACCCTCTAGTGGGCCACAGAAAGTGGATAATCACCAAAAAGTGCTTTCAGACCTTTATATATTTCCACTTAGTAGGTAATCACTATTCAGAATGTACTGAATGAACAGCAGAGGCTGGCAGCTTGGGAGACCAAGTGAGAAAGATAAACTTTCAACGAACCTCCATATGGTCTTGGTCAAAACCAACCCAAACCAGGGATGCAGGCTCCCATCATTCCCCATTCCCTTCTCTTAAGAGGCACACAACCTGGAATGTGTTTCAGAAACAAGGGAGCAAATCCAAAGTTGCAACAACAGTATTCAGTTGTCTGCAAACTCCTCAAAACAGGTGATACACTTGGGATAGGAAAAAAAAAAAAAAGAGAGATAAAATTTGTCTGAATAATGTTATAAAGACATACAATTTAACAAGAAAGAGCTGAGCTATATTTCAAAACTGTCAAATGCTCCACCTTACTCCTGAAACTGTCCTAGGTTTAAATTTTACTAGGTGACTCGAGTAGTGAGGTCTCTGTCAGAAGAATTCCTACCTCCCAAGCCGTCCTTCAACTGTACTCAGCTCCCAAATATTACACAGAACACAAGAACAGAAACAGTGATGCCACATTTATAAATACAAAAAAATAGTTCACCAAATAGCACTCTCACATACTGACTTTAAAAGAATGTGTCCCAAAACCCAAATCAGGGCATCATTTTTAGATAGTCATCCGAAAAACAATGCAGACATTCTAGCCCTTCCCACTGAGAACTTCAACATCTTGTTT
Organism: Kogia breviceps; assembly: GCF_026419965.1. Taxonomy (NCBI): domain Eukaryota; kingdom Metazoa; phylum Chordata; class Mammalia; order Artiodactyla; family Physeteridae; genus Kogia; species Kogia breviceps. The sequence goes on from NC_081317.1 coordinate 5,509,275, forward strand.
TTACCTTTTAATCCTGAATAATTGAAAAGTTAATGTATTACTCCTTCAATTGCAGGAGGAAAACACCTTTTCTTTTCCCATCTCCATTTTTCTCACTTTGTTTTCATGTTTATCAGAGTACCCAAAACATTCATTCTCTTTTATCAATAATTCAACTTCTTACAAATCATCCTTGAAGGCAGGACAGATTAAGGCAGCCTGGCGGGAATATACTCGCATCTATCACCAGGAGGAACATGCAATGGGAAATAAGATTCCAACCAAGCCAAAGGCTGCTTGGTCGCTTTATTCTTCCACTTGATTCTTGGGTTAACTTTACCAACTATATTCTTCAGTGCTGTACTCGCACTGTAGAAGAGGTGGGAATGGAGGCCAAAACAGACAATGTGGGGGTCAGGGAGGCCATGTTTTTTATACAGGCAATTTCATAGGGCATTGTGCCTGGTGAATTGAGTACAGGACAAAAGATTCCTTGTATTATTCCAGGATAGGAGTCCACTCGGCTGGAACACTGAGTGCTTTTAAGGCCTGAAACTACCCCTAGTACCAAAACTCTGTGGGCAATCCAAAGGGCCGGCAGTGCTGTTCACCTTCCCCCAGGCTTTGCCTTAAAACAGGAGAAAGCAGGTCTTCAGGGTGGAGGCCGCCCCTTGTAGGTAAAGTGATGAGCTCCCCAGGTCTTCACTGAGCTGCACACGGGGACCACCAAGCAAACTGTTCACTTTCAAGGACTGCTCTGGTCAGGTACACACAGTCCTGTCCTTCAGATGCTTCTCCTTATCCCTCCTGTTCTAAAAGCCTCTGGCGTGTTTCCATCACAATTTCCTCCATTATTTCTGGCTTTAAGATGTCTTTGATCTGAAAAAGAAAGGAAAAAAGGTACTTGTTCAATCAATAAGCACACCATCAAGCCAATCCAAATGCAGAAACCAAGCATGGTTAACATGAACCTTCTGTTTTCTTTTCATGTATCGGAGGCTAAGTATTTGCAAGATATGATCTGCTAGAACCAGCTTAATAAATCAGCAAGATTCTATGGGATATAGCTGACAACAAAGATGTTACTCTGGCAGTCACTAGAAAGACAGCTAAAGCTTGGGATGGGCAAGATGAAGTCCAGGGGGTTGCTGTTGTAAATTAGCCCCATCTGGCACCTCCAAACGCCCACAAATCCTTACACTGACATTAGACGTTGAGAATACTACTAGCATCTCGGCGAAAGCTCTCCAGACACTCAACAAGGCTGTCCACCAGATCAGTTCACACCGATGGACATGGTTAAGGTATGTGGGAGACGTGCTTGCTGTCTGAGGAAACATGGAGCAGATGACACTTAAGGCTGCTCACAGATCAAAAGGAAAAGGGAAGCCCCGGGTAGAGTACCTGATGTGGAAGGGATGCTTCATAGCAATACAGGATACTGGTATCATACAGCATCATTCTCTGAGTTGCCAGCGAGACGATGCAGTTCCGAAGCCGGGAGATCACCTCTCGATCAGCAAGGGAGACAGGCTACCAGGGGATGCCAAGGGGAAGGGGAGGGAAATAGAATCAGGACCAAAAGAAGCAAATGGTTACAGCAAATCCCAGGAATCATTTATAACTGAGGCAGTAGCACTCTGGGACTCCAAACCAATCAAACAGCTAGCTCCAAGGGAGATTAAAAAGGACAGCTTCTTCAGTGGCTCTTAGGCTATTACCCTGCAACTCTGCCATCTCTGCCGACAAAGATCAAACCAGGCGCTGATTTCATCTCTTCAGAACAAGAGAGGGCGACACAATGTTTCGACGGAAATTCAAACCAACTCAAACTATAGCAATGCGGCAGATAGAGAGCGTGCCCACCTGCCACAGAAGCACAGCACCGACTAAGTGCCACTCCATCCCAACAGTGACAATGGCGTTTACTCACCTCCAGGTTTGCAGTGAAGCCCCCTGCATCCTCTTCTTTGTGCTCAGGTGTTGGGTAGATCCAGATGAAGCCGTTGTTGCCCAGAATCACTGAGGCACCGCATGGCAAGTCATGGAAGTGAGTCTTCTGCCGTTTCACCAGGGAGGGGGAGACCTGAACCAAAACGCCCTGACCTAGCTAAAAAAAGTATATCGTAAATTAAGTCACTGTAGGATCGTCAGTGAGGTAACTTAAAAGCAGAGTACAGGATGTGTCCTAGTTAGCCTGGAATCAGGGTCCTTCCTGTTGATAACTGCCCCTACGTGCACATACATAGTAAATACAGAGAACACTTCCGGATGCATTAAGTTGTTTACACATCCCAACAGAAGGTAACTTTCCATCTCTTCTCTACCATTTATTTTCCTTTGCAGTCGTCTTCATATTCTAATCCAGGGCTGGTGCCACAGCTGTTAGAGAAGCTGGAGCCAATGAGGACGTGGGCTCGAGCCTCCTGTGGGTCGAGGAGCACTATTCTGTGCCACCTTGACCTCAACCACCCATCCTGCCCACGAGATACGCCACTGGACAAGGCGACTGGCCTAGGGCTGGGTGCAAATCCATCCCTGGTCCTGGCAGGTCAGCTCAAGCCCCACATCCCGCTGAGGGGGCGTCTATTACAGGACCCGGGCCCGCGAAGGTCAGCACATACAGTGCAGCTGTTTCCTCTCCTACTTCAAGGATGTGAGCATGATTGGCTGTAGCCACTCCACTGAGGAGAGAGGTTTTTGTTCCACCCAGAAAATGAGAACGTCCACCCAGAGAAAGGCAAGAGACTGATAAATCATAATTTGTTTTGGAAGTATGCCATCATTAAAAAAATAAATAGCCTCCAAACTGTCACCTTATATTAGAAAAGCGGTAAAATTTCATTTAGAGGCTCAAGTGACAAGCCCATCTTTCCTAACAATAATATCCATTTTATTGACTGGACATGTGTCTAAGGGCTGAGGCCATCCTACTTCATCAGTCCATGACCTCCCTTTGTTCTCAGCACAAATGCAATGCAAAGCTGCCACGCCCCTTGGGAGAGAGCAGAGACAGCAGGGCTGCAGGGCCTGGGGTCCAGGCTCATAGGGGCTCTTCTGCCAGAACAATCTCCATAGAAAAAGGGTTAGGGTTGTCATCCTTTATGATGCTACTGGCCCTTGACTGTGTGAATCAGTGTGTAGGATGCGGGCCTGTTAAGGCTTGACTTCTGGGGGGCTTTAGGTCAGAATTCCAGAGAGCACTTGGGATTGGGAAATGGATTTGAAGTCTCAGTCAACAAATGAGAACAGCCAGAGCCCAACTTACTTTCCCATATTTGAGACTCCTCGTGTGTAGAGAGACAGCTCCATCAGAGAACACTGCCTGGACCTCAGCCTGGCCGGGTGATGAAGGAACAAACACTTTCACGTCACCTGCGTCCCTGGCTCCCCCCTCCATCCTTTCCTCTAATGGCCAAGAGTCCCGCGCAAAGTCGTAGACGGACCCGAGGTCACACTGCTGTGACCTAACCTCTCCCCCTTGGCTGTCATGAATACTGACATGAACACCACCTTTTCTACTCCCTCAGATAAAAGTTAACATCACAGGTGGGGTTAATGGAGGACTCTGGGAGGGCTCACACCAAGGAGTACTTCCCAGAACTTCTGCTGCCAGTGTCCTTGTCCTCACTGTGAGACACAGCCACCCCCCGCTTCTACAGGAGACCCTCCAACACTAGCAGATTGAGATAGCCTCATCCACCAGAGGGCAGACAGCAGAAGCAAGAAGAACTACAATCCTGCAGTCTGTGGAACAAAAACCACATTCACAGAAAGACAGACAAGATGAAAAGGCAGAGGGCAATGTACCAGATTAAGGAACAAGATAAAACCCCAGAAAACCAACTAAATGAAGTAGAGATAGGCAACCTTCCAGAAAAAGAATTCAGAATAATGATAGTGAAGATGATCCAAGACCTTGGAAAAAGAATGGAGGCAAAGATCGAGAAGATGCAAGAAATGTTTAACAAAGACCTAAGAATTAAAAAACAAACAGAGATGAATACAGTAACTGAAATGAAAACTACACTAGAAGGAATCAACAGAAGAATAACTGAGGCAGAAGAACGGATAAGTGACCTGGAAGACAGAATGGTGGAATTCACTGCTGTGGAACAGAATAAAGAAAGAAGAATGAAAAGAAATGAAAACAGCCTAAGAGACCTCTGGGACAGCCTAAGAGACCTCTGGGACAACATTGCACCAACACTCACATTATAGGGGTCCCAGAAGGAGAAGAGAGAGAGAAAGGACCAAGAAAATATTTGAGGAGATGATAGTTGAAAACTTCCCTAACATGGGAAAGGAAATAGCCACCCAAGTCCAGGACGCGCAGAGAGTCTCAGGCAGGATAAACCCAAGGAGAAACACACTGAGACACAGTAATCAAATTGGCAAAAATTAAAGACAAAGAAAAATTCTTGAAAGCAGCAAGGGAAAAATGACAAATAACATATAAGGGAACTCCCATAAGGTTAACAGCTGATTTCTCAGCAGAAACTCTACAAGCCAGAAGGGAGTGGCACGACATACTTAAAGTGGTGAAAGGGAAGAACCTACAACCAAGATTACTCTACCCAGCAAGGTTCTCACTCAGATTCAATGGAGAAATCAAAGCTAAGAGAATTCAGCACCACCAAACCAGCTCTACAACAAATGCTAAAGGAACTTCTCTAAGTGGGAAACATAAGAGAAGAAAAGGACCTACAAAAACAAACCCAAAACAATTAAGAAAATGGTAATAGGAACATACATATCGATAATTACCTTAAACGTGAACAGATTAAATGCTCCAACGAAAAGACACAGGCTTGCTGAATGGATACCAAAACAAGACCCATATATATGCTGTCTACAAGAGACCCACCTCAGACCTAGGGATTCATACAGACTGAAAGTGAGGGGATGGAAAAAGATATTCCATGCAACTGGAAATCAAAAGAAAGCTGGACTAGCGATACTCATATCAGATAAAATAGACTTTAAAATAAAGAATGTTACAAGAGACAAGGAAGGACACTACATAATCATCAAGAGAGCAACCCAAGAAGAAGATACAACAATTATAAACATATATGCACCCAACACAGGAGCACCTCAATACATAAGGCAACTGCTAACAGCTATAAAAGAAGAAATCAACAGTAGCACAATAATACTGGGGGACTTTAACACCTCACTTACACCAATGGACAGATCATCCAGACAGAAAATTAATAAGGAAGCATAAGCTTTAAATGACACAATAGACCAGATAGATTTAATTGATATTTATAGGACATTCCATCCATAAACAGCAGATTACACTTTCTTCTCAAGTGTGCACGGAACATTCTCCAGGATAGATCACATCTTGGGTCACAAATGAAGCCTCAGTAAATTTAAGAAAATTGAAATCGTATCAAGCATCTTTTCCGACCACAATGCTATGAGATTAGAAATCAATTACAGGAAAAAAACACAAACACATGGAGGCTAAACAATATGTTACTAAATAACCAAGAGATCACTGAAGAAATCAAAGAGAAAATCAAAAAATACCTAGAGACAAATAACAATGAAAACATGACAATCCAAAACCTATGGGATGCAGCAAAAGCAGTTCTAAGAGGGAAGTTTATAGCAATACAATCCTAACTCAAGAAACAAGAAAAATCTCAAATAAATAATCTAACCTTACACCTAAAGGATCTAGAGAAAGAAGAACAAACAAAACCCAAAGTTAGCAGAAGGAAAGAAATCATAAAGATCAGAGCAGAAATAAATGAAATAGGAACAAAGAAAACAATAGCAAAGATCAATAAAACTAAAAGCTGGTTCTTTGAGAAGATAAACAAAATTGATAAACCATTAGCCAGACTCATCAAGAAAAAGAGGGAGAGGACTCAAATCAATAAAATTAGAAATGAAAAAGGAGAAATTACAACACGCACCGCAGAAATACAAAGCAACCTAAGAGACTGCTACAAGCAACTCTATGCCAATAAAATGGACAACCTGGAAGAAATGGACAAATTCTTAGAAAGGTATAGCCTTCCAAGACTGAACCAGGAAGAAACAGAAAATATGAACAGACCAATCACAAGTAATGAAATTGAGACTATGATTAAAAATCTTCCAACAAACAAAAGTCCAGGACCAAATGGCTTCACAGGTAAATCCTATCAAACATTTACAGAAGAGCTTACACCCATCCTTCTCAAACTCTTCCAAAAAACTGCAGAGGAAGGAACACTCCCAAACTCATTTTATGAGGCCACCATCACCCTGATACCAAAACCAGACAAAGATACTACAAAAAAAGAAAATTACAGACCAATATCACTCATGAATATAGATGCAAAAATCCTCAACAAAATACTAGCAAACAGAATCCAACAACACATTAAAAGGATCATACACCATGATCAAGTGGGATTTATCCCAGGAATGCAAGGATTCTTCAATATACACGAATCAATCAATGTGATACACCATATTAACAGATTGAAGAAAAACCACATGACTATCTCAATAGATGCAGCAAAAGCTTTCGACAAAATTCAACACCCATTTATGATTAAAAACTCTCCAGAAAGTGGGCATAGAGGGAACCTACCACAACATAATAAAGGCCGTATACAACAAACCCACAGCAAACACCATTCTCAATGGTGAAAAACTGAAGGCATTTCCTCTAAGATCAGGAACAAGAGAAGGATGTCCACTCTCACCACTATTATTCAACATAATTTTGAATGTCCTAGCCACAACAATCAGAGAAGAAAAAGAAATTAAAGGAATACAAATTGGAAAAGAAGAAGTAAAACTGTCACTGTTTCCAGATGCCACGATACTATACATAGAGAATCCTAAAGATGCCACTGGAAAACTGCTAGAGCTAATCAATGAATTTGGTAAAGTTGCAGGATACAAAATTAATGCACAGAAATCTCTTGCATTCCTATACACTAATGATGAAAAATCTGAAAGAGAAATTAAGGAAACACTCCCATTTACCATTGAAAAAGAATAAAATACCTAGGAATAAACCTACCTAGGGAGACAAAAGATCTGTATGCAGAAAAGTATAAGACACTGATAAGAGATTAAAGATATACAAACAGATAGAGAGATATACCATGTTCTTGGATTGGAAGAATCAATATTGTGAAAATGACTATACTACCCAAGGCAATCTACAGATTCAATGCAATCCCTATCAAATTACCAATGGCATTTTTTACAGAACTAGCACAAAAAGTCTTAAAATTTGTATGGAGACACAAAACACCCCGAATAGCCAAAGCGGTCTTGAGGGAAAAAAACAGAGCTGGAGGAATCAGACTCCCTGACTTCAGACTATACTACAAAGCTACAGTAATCAAGACAATATGGTACTGGCACAAAAACGGAAATATAAATCAATGAAACAGTATAGAAAGCCCAGAGATAAACCCACGCACCTATGGTCAACTAATCTATGACAAAGGAGGCAAGGATATACAATGGAGAAAAGACAGTCTCTTCAATAAGTGGTGCTGGGAAAACTGGACAGCTACATGTAAAAGAATGAAATCAGAACACTCCCTAACACCATACACAAACATGAACTCAAAATGGATTGAAGACCTAAATGTAAAACCGGACGCTATAAAACTCTTAGAGCAAAACATAGGAAGAACAATCTTTGACATAAATCACAGCAAGATCTTTTTTGATCCACCTCCTAGAGTAATGGAAATAAAAACAAAAATAAACAAATGGTACCTAATGAAACTTAAAAGCTTTTGCACAGCAAAGGAAACTACAAACAAGATGAAAAGACAACCCTCAGAATGGGAGAAAATATTTGCAAACGAATCAACGGACAAAGGATTAATCTCCAAAATATATAAAAAGCTCATGCAGCTCAGTATTAAAAAAACAAACAACCCAATCCAAATATGGGCAGAAGACCTAAACAGACATTTCTCCAAAGAAGACATACAGATGGCCAAGAAGCACATGAAAAGCTGCTCAACATCACTAATTATTAGAGAAATGCAAATCAAAAATACAATAAGATATCACCTCACACCAGTTAGAATGGGCATCATCAGAAAATCTACAAACAAATGCTGAGAGGGTGTGCAGAAAAGGGAACCCTCTTGCACTGTTGGTGGGAATGTAAATTGATACAGCCACTATGGAGAACAGTATGGAGCTTCCTTAAAAAACTAAAAATAGAACTACCATATGACCCAGCTACTGGGCATATACCCAGAGAAAAACATAATTCAAAAAGACACGTGCACCCCAATGTTCATTGCAGCACTATTTATAATAGCCAGGACATGGAAGCAACCTAAGTGTCCATCGACAGATGAATGGGTAAAGAAGATGTGGTACATCTATACAATGGAACATTACTCAGCTATAAAAAGGAACGAAATTGGGTCATTTGTAGAGACGTGGATGGATCTAGAGACTGTCATACAGAGTGAAGTAAGTCAGAAAGAGAAAAACAAATATATTAACGCATATATGTGCAACCTAGAAAAATGGTACAGATGAACCGGTTTGCAGGGCAGAAATTGAGACACGGATGTAGAGAACACATGTATGGACACCAAGGGGGGGATGTGGCGGGGTGGGGGTGGGGGTGGAGGTGTGATGAATTGGGCGATTGGGATTGACATGTATACACTGATGTGTATAAAATGTATGACTAATAAGAACCTGCTGTATAAAAAATAAAATAAAATTCAAAAATTTAAATAAATAAACAAAAATATAGATCAGTGGCTTTCAAACTTTTCCTTATACAACCCACAGTAAGAAGCATATATTACTCAGAGTACATGTATGTGTGTTTGTGTAAGCAACTGAAACAAAAAGTTTTACCAAACAATATCTTTCTTATAGTTTCATTAAAAAAAAAAAGTTAACATCACTAAGAAAATTTGAGCTAGCTTAAATCAAGGGCCACCGTAAGTTACAAGACCCAAAGACATGACTGAGTAGCAGCAGGTCTGAACAAGAGTTGGAGGGTCAGCTGGGTTAAGGAGACAGAGAAAGCCTGTAGCAGAGCCCTTCACACTCAGTCAAGGACTCAGATCCCTGCCGGGATTACATGTTTCTCGTGTGGGAGACCTACAGTTTAAGCCCCAATTGCCAGCTCCACAGCAAACATAAAGATGCTGGAATGCAAGGTACAGGATACACTGATAAGGTCCCCTTCCTGCAAGAAACCTCTCATCGCCAGCTCATCTTCTGCAGATCTTCTCCTCTGAAATACACAAAGAGATGGCCACATTATGGAAGTCAGATCCTAAAGGAAGATCTCTCTCCATCCATCTCTTCTTTCTCTTTCACTTCCTCCCAAGATCTCTGAAGGCAGCCACAATGTTCACACACCAGAGTAGGTAACCTGTACCACTGAAGGAAGACAAAGTGACAACCACTGCTTTCCACCTTACAGACCTTCCCACGGCTCCTCTTCTCCTTCCTCTGAATAATATTCAAACTCCTTACGTGATATTCAAAACCCTCCCAATCCAGACCAGGCCCCTTTTCTGCGCTTACCTTCTGTGGCGGCCCTCCACGCTAGAGCAGGACCGGACTACCTCCAGCTTGACTGTATCTTTGCTCACACATTTCCCTTTATCTCAGATTCCCTGAACTCATCATTAAAATTCTACCCATCCTTCAAGGATCAACTCCAACACTCATCTTTCCTATGAGCTTCTCTCTGGGAACTTAATCACGCCTTTTGTACAACCACACGCTTGTTTATTCTTGGACTGCCGGGTATTCAGACCAGTTATCTCATATCCCCTGCTAGTCTACGCTCTTTCAGGAACTCAGTCGTGCCTCCTGGATCTTGGCATTCTCCAGAGAGCCTAGCACAGTGAGCCTCTCTATAGATAGATGCTGGCCTGAAGGTAAAGCTGAACCACTGCATTTTATAAAAGGAGGCAGCTTAGGTCCTGTGGTTGTCTGCAATAATCAAATGCCACTCAATTAATGAAAAGCTAATCTAAACACAACTTTTCAAGGAACCCTTTCACTGAGCAAAGCTGATACACACAGAAAAGGAAAATTATTAGCACCATGCATCTGAGAGCTTCTCTCAACTCTCTTTTGGGATCCCTCCCCGTGGACATTCCAGATCCTACCATATACCACTTGCTGCCTAAGTTGGGAGGCCTGGGCCAAGTGAAAAGCCTATGTGTACATCAAGGCAGCAAACCTCACAGCAGACAAACAGGAGGAAAAGTGGCAACCTCAGGGTAAAGCAAAGTTCTCTGGTGGAGCAAAGGACCCCAGAGCTCTCACCAGCAAACTACACAGTCCCAGCCGGAGACCCTTACCAGCTCTCCTCCGGGAAGGTTCATGGATGAGAGAAGCAAGACTGAATCCAGCCTGGAGTTGGTCTCCACCTTCCACCTCTTCTGTTGAACCTACAAACAAAGAAACCCCACACCTGGACACATACGCCAGGGGCCAGAGCTCACACTGTGAATGACCAATAATTCCAAATGTAACGAACTGTTTACATCAAAGGTCACATGAGAGCCAAACACAACGAACGCCTAGTTCGCATAAATGCATGTAGAATGACTATGCCAGTCATTAGATCACCCGCCTGCTTTTACTTTGTAAAAACCCAGCAGACAGACTTTACCTCTGTGATTCTCCCCACTACAATGTCTCCCACTTCACCATTATATCTGAAAGATAAAACAGACGGTCCTCCATCAGTGAAGACTTCATTACAAGACCAAGTTACCATTTGAGATTTCAGTTAAACAGGGATGAAGGCCTTGATGAGGCACCACATTTAGTAAATTCACATAACTATGCTGTTTGGACTTATTCTCAGGAACTGATAACTTCAAATATCCTGTATGTATAAAGTCTCCATTAAGAGAGGGTGATGCAAGGGGGAAGAGATATGGGAACATATGTATATGTATAACTGATTCACTTTGTTGTAAAGGAAAAACGAACACACTATTGTAAAACAGTTATACTCCAATAAAGATGTTTAAAAAATAAATAAATAAATAAATAAAGTCTCCATTAACTAACTATTCTTAAACCATTTATTGCAAATAGTTCATTAAGCCTGAAACCACTATTTTGTTAATTACATGAAAATGAGGGACTTCCTCTGCTGTCCAGTGGTTAAGACTCTGCCTTCCAATGCAGGAGGCGCAGGTTCGATCCCTGGTCGGGGAACTAAGATCCCACATGCCGTGAGGTGCGGCCAAAAACTTAAAACAATAAATAAATAAATAAAAAGAAAATGATAAGCATGGAATCTTTTCTGGTGGGCTCTGGAACACAGACGGGTTCTGCATCAGCCAGAGGAGGAGAAAGGAAACTGAGACAGGACACTGCCCAAACCAGTCTGCTCACTGCCCCCCCCCACCCACTGGCTGCCTATCTCAGGCCCCTTTGCTAGTTCCTCATCCCAATTCTAACGATGACGTGTTCCATGCCGAAGGCGCAGTCCTTGGACCTCTTCTCTTTTCAGCCCGTAATCACTTGGTGAGCTCATCCAGCCTAATGGCTTTAAATACCACTGATGAGTATACCACTCCCCTCAATTCCAGACTCTAGTCAACTGCTGGCTACCCAGCACCTCCATTTACGTGACTAATAGGAATTTGCAAAAGTAACACACCTACAACAAAGCTTTCCAGCAGCCCCCTTCACTCCCCCATAGCAAACTGAAACTCTCCCAGTTGTCACGAGCTCAGGAAATGGCAACTCCACCCCTCCAGTTGCTCAAGCCACAATCCTTGGAGGAATCCTTGATCTCTCTCAGTCTCTCGCTCTCTGTCTCTCTCTTTCATGCTCCAGGACAAGTCCAGCAGCAGATCCTACTACCTCTACCTTTACAATATAGGCAGAAAATAAAAGGCATCCACATTGGAAAGGAAGAATATCTCTTCTCACAGACATGATCCTATATATAGAAAATGCCAAAGAATATAAAACCCAACACATTTTCATGATTAAAAAAACACTCAGAACACAAAACATACTCAAAACAGTACATTAATCTGTCTCCCTAACCCTGTCCCTATCCCTCCACCTCCCCGGCCACCCACAGCAGCCAGAGTGTTTTTATTAAAACAGAAGTCAGGGGCTTCCCTGGTGGCACGGTGGTTGAGAGTCCGCCTGCCGATGCAGGGGACACGGGTTCGTGCCCCAGTCTGGGAAGATCCCACATGCCGCGGAGCGGCTGGGCCCGTGAGCCATGGCCGCCGAGCCTGCGCGTCCGGAGCCTGTGCTCCGCAACGGGAGAGGCCACAACAGGGAGAGGCCACAACAGTGAGAGGCCCGTGTACGGCAAAAAAAAAAAAAAAAAAAAAAAAGTCAGATCATGTCCCTCCTCCGCTCCAACTCCTCCAGTGGCTTCCTAGATAACACAAAGTGCAAGTCGAAAATGTTTACTGTGGCTCCTAATGTTTATTGTGGCCACCTCCTCCAGTGGCTTCCTAGATTACACAAAGTGCAAGTCGAAAATGTTTACTGTGGCTACAGATGTTTATTGTGGCCACCTCCTCCAGTGGCTTCCTAGATTACACAAAGTGCAAGTCGAAAATGTTTATTGTGGCTACAAGGCAGATGGACTGCCCACCTCACCTCTCTGCCTGCATCTACTCCTGCCCCTCGCCTGCTCACTCTGTTCCAACCCCACTGGCCTACATTCTGGGGCTAACCTTCATTGAGCCCTTCTAGGTAGGAGGCTCTGTGTAAGTACTTTACATGCACTGTTTCAATGAATTCCAATGAAAATCCCACAAGGTAGGTCATGCTAGGTCTCATTTTGCAGGGGAGGGAACCAAAGTCTGGAGAGGTCAGGAAACACAGGGAAACCTCTGAAGCCCGTGCTTACCTGTAGCCATCTATACCCTTCCTATAACCACGTTCCCCAAACCCCAGACCTACAGAACGATACAGCAGGCCGGGATGGAGGTGGAGGGTATGTCGTGGCAGAAAAGACCTGGCCGTGCAACTCGGATGCCACAAGAGAATACACACCTTTTGTTCTCACCTGGTTTTCAAAGCTTTCACACAGACCAACTTGTTTACTCTTTCCACAGAGCCAGCCACAGATGCAATGAGCTTCTCTTCCCCCATATAGGTCCCATGGCCCCTGTTGCAACAGGAAGATACAAAGAATACCAGGGTAACACTTGAGGTGACCTCTCGCATCAAGACCAATGTGTTCCTCAAACCTAACAGACTCCTCCCGCCTTAAAGGCAGACTTTGGCCCTGGTTGCCACCTCTTCCCAAAACATCCCTTCTTTGGACAGCTACATGGACATCTCCCTCACTCTACTCAAGTCTACTCAAATGTCACTTTGTCCACCAGGCCTTCCTCGACCATCCCATTTATAATAGTCACCCACCCTGCTGCTGCCACCACTACCATATCCCAACTACGCTCCACTCACCCTGCTTGGCTTTTCATTTCTTCTATTGCATTTATTGCCAAACATCCTGAATAATGTATTTGCTTGTGTGCTTCCTGTTTCATCTGTCTCTCCCAAATGGAATATAAACTTCACCAGGACATTGATTTCCACTTTGTTCACTGTGTACCCCAAGCACACATATATTGAATGCATGAATAAAGGACTGAATCTTAAGATTTCCTGGGATCCAACAACCCCAAACTAAGAGGTTAAAGGGCAACGGTATAAATGCTGTACCTCTCCTGTATGTACAAGTGTACCACCACCCCCCCCAAAAAAAGGCTGAGATAACCACTAGTGTTTCTCTATGATGGTGACAGAACAGTGAGTTTTGCTTCTTTTCGTAATCATTACCTAATCTAATCCTCACAACCTTATCGAATAGTTAATGTTATTATCACTAGTTTACAGATGAGGAAACTGACCTCGGAGAGACGGTACAGCCTATAATAGTGATGGCAGCAGGACTGGAACTCCAGCTGTCCAACTCGAGAGCCTGCCCTCTTAACGACAACATACGGTACTGCCCTCAGATTCCAAGGTGGATATTTGGGTACATATAACCATGTATTTGTACGCCCTAAGCCCAAACAACGACTCGTTCCAAAACCGTAACCCCTGGCTAGAAGACGACGCTGAGGGATAAAGGGGCCAAGTCAAAAACTTCCACCGTCTCCCCACCGAAAACTGTTAAGAGGCCCCAGCTCCTAACCCACCCCAGTTTTCCAAGTCCTCAAAGAGGAAGGATCAGAATCTGGGCCTCAGGCAGAGGACCCACGAGTCGCGGCCACCGGGGGTCAAGAGAGGAAGGTTTCGGGAGACTGGGGCAAATGCAGACAAGGACACACAAGATGCAGGGGGTAAGAAGTCCGAAGCCTAGAAAACTAGGCGACTGAGATGCTCAGCAGATGTGCCCCGGTACCACGGGAACTTAGATGCAAGGGAGCACAGGCCCGGGTTTCACGTGGAGAGCAATGTAGCCGCCCCTTGTGGCCCAGGGTCCCCCACGTCCCCACGTACCGCATGAAGCCTGTATCCGTGGTGATCGTGTCCCCCGGCACTACCAGGTGTTTTTTCGTCTCACGGCCCAGGCTCTCGCTAAGAGGCTTGCGAGCAACGGGAAGCCTCATCTCCATCGCCATCTTGACGCCAATAGCCTGCGCAGGCGCAGCCCGACGCGGACTCGCAATATCCGCCTCCGCACTTCCCTCCCTTCGCTCTTAGGGGCGGGGAAGGGCGGGGCCTCAGAGCAACCGCCAATGGGAACTCACGGTCTGGCTGCCATATTGACTATTGTCAACCCTTAGGTTAACATGAAGGAAAGGAAGGAGTCGAGTTGCCATTTTTATTATTGGCAAGGCTGACTTTGTGGAGGAATAAAAATCTCACGTTGTATGATGTATTGACTTTTCACCAAAACTCTCTTGTACTCGTCATCCCAGTTATTGTTTTACAGGGTTAGAGATAATTGAGAAATGGGCCTCAGAGTTTCCTTCCAACTCTAAGCTGCTAAAATCTAATTTTGGAAGGACTTCCCTTGTGGCACAGTGTTTAAGAATCCACCTGCCTAATGCAGGGGGACGCAGGTTTGAGCCCTCGTCCTGGAAGATCCCACATGCCTCAGAGCAACTAAGCCCATGTGTCACAACTACTGAGCCCGTGTGTTGCAATTACTGAAGCCCGTGAACCTAGAGCCTGTGCTCCGCAACAGAGAAGCCGCCGCAATGAGAAGCCCGCGCACAACAATGAAGCTAGTTGGAATTAGAGAAAGCCGGCGGGCAGCAACGAAGACCCAACATGGGCCAAAAATAAATTAATTGATTAATTTTTAAGCAGTCCTTATCTTTAGAAAAAGAAAATCTAATTTGGGGGGTATGAGATTGCCCAGGAGGATCAGGAGGTGGGATATACAGAAAACACCATTTGGACAGAGAGAAGAGCCCCTTTTCACACTGTTACTAGTGGCCCCTGTGTTCTACGTACTGCTGCCTCGTGGGCGCTGGTTCAGCACCAACCATCACCTACACCCCCAAACAATGCTCCAGGTGCTGTTTCCATTCTTTCTTAAGTGAGCTGATTTCCCTAGTATTTCTTTTGAAAAAACAAGGAACCATCTAAGAAGACATTCAAACCTTGCCAGAAGGGTGTATTTGGCAGGGAGGACAAATGCACACATAATACGAAGATCTTCGCTTGGATTTGCTCATACAGTGAATTGAGCCAGGAGCTGTTCTAAGGGTTCCGTGATGAACAGATAGATGGATGTGTGGCTTTATCTCTGGGCCGGGAGCATTTCCCTTGTTTCTCTCCCTGCTTCCCACTACCCTCTCTTCCTCACCTTTCCCCTGCATGGTTTATAGCATCCACAACAGACTGAGTTTCAACCTCAGGGAATTGGAGATGATAATTCTTCATGCACAGAGGCTCTAAAGAGGATTCAATGAAATAACGTGTGTCAGCGCCGCACATTGAGCCCAGTAGATCAGGTCTGCTGCCTCCTGAAGGTCCAACAGACCAATAGATTGATAAATGTCCAAAAGGACAGCATTTCTTTCACCCAAGCACGGCTCACAACTACGCTTGTCAAGAAAGCCAACCCTGTGAGACAGTCAATGATATAAATTCTAATGGCCCACAGGTCATGGGTAAGTGGACAGGCCAGACACTTGCCCTCCTCCTTGCCTGGAGGAAGGGGATAGAGCCAAGAAAGCATGAGAAGGGTCCATATGTGGAGTCTGGCCTCAGCCAGAAGAGGGCGGTGCTGTTCTTTGAACCAGCATAGCTCAGTCCACTAGGCAGCTAGGCCTGGGAGTGCCCCTAGCCCAAGGCTGGGGTATAGTCTCTTGACGTTATTCAGTTTCCAGGAGGGATGGACATAACGTTAACCCCTCCCATTCTCACAGCACTTACGTTTAGGGAGCTTGTCACAACGTTGGGATTATGGATCTGTCTTAGTGTAGTGGTGGATTCAGTGTCTGGTGAGAGCTCACTTCCTGGTTCAGATAGCTGTCTTCTCCCTGTGTCCCCACATGGTGGGAGGGGCTGGGGACTCTCTGGGGTCTCTTTTATAAGGCACTAATCCAATTCATGGAGGCTCCACCCTCATGACCTAATCACCTCCCAAAGGTCCCACCTCCTACTACCATCACCTTGGGGTTAGGATTTCAATATATGAACTTTGGGCGGGGGGGGGACATAAACATTCAGTCCTTTGTAGGTACCTTTTTAAAGAGGAGGAAACCGAGGCCCAAAGAGGACTAGAATTCATACAGCAGTTGGTAGCAGGGCCATGTTCCTCCAGACTGCACCTGCTTTACCCTAGAGCCTGCACGTCCTGCGGAACTGGTCCTCTGCTGAATGCTTTACAAACGTTACGTCATGAATTCCTTATACTCAGCCCATCTTGGACGTAGGCATTGCTATCCTTGAGGGACGTTTGGGGCCACTGAGTGCACATCCTTAAGGGGTTTGTTAGAAATACAGATTCCTGAGCCCAGATTTAGGCACCGGGGCTCTGCAAAGTGGGGTGCAGAAGTCTGTGAGGGTGTGTCTTAACTCCCAGTGTGATTGTAATTGCTGGTCAGCTCTAACATTCACCACTTCTTCCCATATCCTTCTACCTCGCCATCTGTGCATTTCCAGGGCCGTCTGCCCAAGCCGATCAATGCCATCTCTCACCTGGGCATCAGCACCTAACTCAGCTCGCGAATTCTGTGTTTGCCCCTCCTACCACCCAATTTCCACGCAGCAGCTAGAGGGAGCTGAACTTACCTACGAAACAGAAACAAACTCAGACATAGAGAACAGACTTGCGGTTGCCAAGGGGGAGGGAGAGTAGGAGAAGGATGGATTGAGAGTTTGGGACTTGCAGATGCAAACTATTATCTATAGAATGGATAAACAACAAGGTCCCATTGTATAGCACAGGGAACTACATTCAGTATGCTGTCATAAACCATAATGGAAAAGAATAAAAATTAATAAATAAGTCTTTTAGGAGATTCATAAATAAATAAATATATAAAACCAGATCCGATTAAACCACTTCCTTGCTTAGAACACTTCTGGCAGCTTCCCTGTACACAAGAATGAAACCCAAACTCGCATTTGCCTGGCTCTGCGCGTCTCTGCCCTAACCTGCTCTATTACTCACTACAGACGCTGCAGCCAGAGGCGCTGGCCCCAGGACCTGCGCGCTTTCGGTGCTCTCTGCATGGAATGCTCTTCTCCCAGTCTTTGTGTAGCTGGCTGCTCTTCCTCACTTAGATCTCTGCTCAAATATCACCTCCTCAGAGAGGCCTTCCCTGACTACCTTATCTGGAATAATCCTCAGTCCCTCTTTTACCACTTGATCCTGTTTAGTTTCGTGTCACTGAATTTTCTTATTTGTTTCTTTGCTCGTTTGTTTATTGCAGTCTTCCTCCACTAGAACGGGAGTACTCTGAGAATAGAGCCTTTATCTATTTTGTTCATCTGGTACCTAGAGGGCAACCGTAAAACATTTGCCGAAAAAATGACATATATTTACTCACCATGTATCTTCCCCACGGGGTATAAGCCTCGCAAATGCCCAGACTTTCTGTTCACTGCCCAGTCCCTAGTACTGTCTGGGTACAGAGTAGGCCCTTTTATTAACCATATCTTCAATGGTCGTCTGACATTCGGACATTTGGGGGCCTCCCAGAGCCTGGAAGGACTGCCCCTTCCAGCGTTAGCTGATTCCTAGAAATGGTAAACAACTGGCCCGGGAGTGGGCCTTTTGAATGCAAACCAATCAATCCAGAGCCCATGCCCCCTACCACCTCTTTTACGGGGCTCTCAGACTCTGGACCCCTATGCGCCTGCCCTAATCCCCCCAGGGCCCCGTACCAGACAACTAGGGACGGGCCCTGTGCCTCAGAGCCTACTGAAATTATTCAAACCAGCCAATCCTAAACCTGCTTCCCCCGCTGCCCCTGGTCCTTCCTGTTGGAAACCCTAGCAACGGCTCTTTCCCACATTTTCTCCTCATTCCCGCTACCTTCTGCTCGGCCCCCCATGTGCTTCCCCATGTGGCTCTGCGTGGCGTGCCGTGCCTCCTGTTTCTAGGCAATCTTTTTGTTGTTGTTTTTTTTTTTTTGCGGTACGCGGGCCTCTCACTGCTGTGGCCTCTCCCTTTGCGGAGCGCAGGCTCCGGACGCGCAGGCGCAGCGGCCACGGCTCACGGGCCCAGACGCTCCGCGGCACGTGGGATCCTCCCGGACCGGGGCACGAACCCGCGTCCCCTGCATCGGCAGGCGGACTCTCAACCACCGCGCCACCAGGGAAGCCCTAGGCAATCTTAAGTACGATGAGTTTCTCCCTTCAGGACAGTCATTTCCATGTTTGCATGTCTTACCATACTTGATTAAAACAAATCCCGGGTACCCTTAGAACAGCACTCAATAAATATTTGCGGAACAAATGAATAAACGTATTGGGCAAGCATTTCTGGAGCATTTTCTGCCCCAGGCATCAAGGTGCTCAGGCAGGA
Organism: Kogia breviceps; assembly: GCF_026419965.1. Lineage (NCBI taxonomy): Eukaryota > Metazoa > Chordata > Mammalia > Artiodactyla > Physeteridae > Kogia > Kogia breviceps. Next base: position 5,528,224 of record NC_081317.1, read on the forward strand.
GCTCAGGGATTGGGGGGCGGGTGAGGGGAGGACAGAAAAGGCCTCCTGACAGCAGTGGCATATGAGTGAGCCTTGAAGGAAAGGAACTATTGACACTTGGGAGTGGGTTGAGAAGGACAGATGAACTTCAGGTGAAAGTAAACAACAAGGAAATCTTGAAAAGTGTGAAAACAGAGGCAGCAGGAACCCTCTGGCCCTGAGCTCTTGCCCAATCCTGATCTACCCACTGGCTTCACCTTGTGTTCCATGAAATGATAAAAGTAACTGCAGAAGTTTTCTCTTTTGATTTTTTTTTTTTTTTGGCCGTGCCACGCGGCTTGTGGGATCTTAGTTCCTCAACCAGAGATCGAACCCGTGACCCTGGCAGTGGAAGCATGGAGTCCTAACCACTGGACCACCGGGGAATTCCCTTTTTTTTTTCTTCAGAAAATTTCTAATCAGAGATGTGCACAAAGATTTCTGCCCAAGGACCCTCATCAAAGTATTGCCTTCTCCTGAAAACATAGAACTAACCTTGATGTTTGTGGCAGTTTTTATACATGTCCACAGAATTTTTGCTATGTCTTCAATTAAGAAGTGCAGTCAGTGCCTCCTTGTCTTGCATCTGGGCAGGCTTGTGACTGCTTCGATAGCTAGCGCATGTCAGCAGTGCCTCTACGGGACTCCAAGGACTGGTCAGAATAGACCATGCAGCTTCTACCTGGTTCTCCTGCAGCACCTGCCCTTGAAGCGCTGAGACAACATGCACGAAGTCTGACTTCCCTGAGGCAGCCATGCTGTAGGAAGCAGTCAGGATGGGCGCTCACCAGCCACCATCCATAACCTTTCCCACCCCTCACGGCCACACATCCCAGCAGACCAGATCCAAGGTGGGAAGGAAGCTGAAAGCTTAGGATATCTGTTCTTCCATTTCAAGAGATCTGAGGATAATGGCTATAGGAAAGGGCAGGAGAAGAGGAGATGGACAGCTGCCTTAGATGCCCTCTGGGGGATGTCCAGTGAGGTAGGTGGTAGAAGCAGCTACAACCCTTCTTACCCACCAAAGGCATCCATATGTCAACAACAGCTGCCATTTATTGAGCACTTACTATGTGCCAGATACCAAGCCATGTACTTTATTCATTTATTTATATTATCCCACTTAATCCTCACAATATCCTCAGGAGCTAAGTATCACCTCATTTTTCATTTGAGGAACTTGAGACACAGAACCATTAATTGACTTGCCCAAGGTCACACAGCTAGTGAATGGCCGAGTGGGGTTTCAAACACAGACCAGTGGCCTCTATCTCGAATCCTCTACACCTGGAGGTCCTGAACCATGCAATAAAAAAGGCATAAAAGGCATCTTGATTGAAAAGGAAGAAATAAAACTGCCTTTATTCACAGACAACATGATCATGTACATAGAAGTCCTAAGGAATCTACCCCAAAAAGCTACGAGAATGAATAAGCGAGTTTTGCAAGATTGAAATATACGAGGACAATTTACAGTGCTGGTCTACACTGCATCCCTATGGGATAAGCAGCAAGCCCTTCTGGCCGAATCTGCAGGCTGACTGGGGGGTGTGATGTGGCCTTCCGGTCATGAGCATGGCTTCTAAGGTCAGTTGCCATGGTGAAACTTGCTCTGCCACTCATTGGCTGAGTGACACGGGCAAATGACTTCCTCTCTGCCACAGTTTTCTCATACTTCAAATGGACTTTAATAGAGCACGGGGGAGAAACAAGAAAAAAAGAGTACCAAGCCCATGGGTTCACGGGGAGGATTCCTGGAATGCACGCATGTAAATATCTAAACCCCAAAATGACTGTGGCTGTGTTTGCATGCCTTTGTGGAGAGGAGGGGGCGTGCACTCTTGGGAAAGGAGCCCGAAGCCGCTTCTGGAAATGGGAGCAAGGTAGATTAGGCTCTGAGTACCAGGCCTCCCACCAGCGTGCAATTCCTCAGAATGATGATACCTATCTGCTCATCCTAGCATCTCCAGCGCCAGCACACTTCTGGAGGAGAAACGGGTCAGCAGCCGGCAGAGCACATGCACTTTCGCCTGCAATTACAGCCTGCTGCCACCAGGTGGGTTCTGGAGCCCGCGCTGCGGCCCCGTGAACTGTAGCTGAAACTTCACGGAATTACCTACTGAGAGCGATTTAGATTTTTGATCAAGGGCCCCACTGACTTCTCTGAAGTCTGACACCTGCACTGCAGTGAGAGAAGGGTAAGGCCAGGGGCCACCAGAGGCATCGGAAGCCTCATGGTGAGGAATCAAAGGAGAGGCAAGATTTGTAATGGGAGGAGGGGGGAGTACCAAGGGTGACATCCCCCATTAGCCCAAGGAGGAAACCCCAGACCCTAGATGGGACCTACAAGTGAACACATCAAGTGTACATCTCTGCCTGTGCCCCCATCTGCCAGGGTGCAAGACCAGTCCCCCAAAGTATGCGGTCTTTGGAAATACCTGAAGCTCCAAATGCGGATGGCCTGTGTGTACAAGTGTGAGTTCCAGTGTCTTCAGGTGTTTGTGTTTGTGTGTGTGTGTGTGTGTACAGCTAGATGAGGGTGCACAGAGAGGTGTGCCTGAGGGATGCCAGTGGGTTGGAAGGGTGACAGACTCACAGCCTTACATGCCGGAGCACAGGTGAGAACTCACACTTCCCAGTTTGTACATCTCCTCCTGGTCAGGAGGTCCTGCAGAGGAGAGCCAGGGCCGGGCCCTACATTGATGGCCCCCTTGCTCTTTGGTCTTCCTCAAGGAGGGTCTGGAAATGGGTGCCCAGAGCATTTGGAAATTCTAGGCTTTGGGAGTGCACTTGTTGTCCATTTTGGTCCACCCACACCGGCTGCTTAGATTCCTCAAGCTGTCCATGAAAATGAAAAAAAAAAAAAAAAGTAAGTAAAGATTTGGGGGCAGTAACAAAGCAAGACACTGATATTTGAGAGTCAGCTGGAAACCACGAGGAATCTGCCCAGCCCCTTGGGAGATTTCTGATTGCTTTGTACTGTGGTCATCTCTCTGGGAGCTGACACCCAGCTGTGACAAGGGTGACTTTCAAAACCAGTAAGTGGAACAACTCTTCCTGCCCCCTCTCCAACTTCTAGACATTTTTCCTTTTCCTTTTCCATATTTCATTTTCATGCAGACAAAAGCGTCAATCCATTCAGATGCTAAGTGATAAATGTTCCAGGTAATTTTTATTTTAGAATACAAGAGAGGTACAAATGTATTTACAGTTGTACATATACAATCAAATAATATATATCACAGTTTCGTAAATATCATTTTAGATAAATATGTACAAAGTTAAAGTGACCGTTTTCTGGAAGTAGAACACAAGTTTTTGAAAATTCTATACATTTTGTACTTTTCATTAATATTATTATAGTTTATTTTACAAAACGCCCTACGGGAATTCTAGTAAATGACTGCAAGGTGGGAAAGGCGACACCAGAGGGCGCCCACGGCCGGAGCGTGGGGAAACTTGGGTCAGAGCAAGGGCGGAACCTCCCGGGATCCCGCACAGCTCGGAGATGTTTTCCGGGCTGAGAAGCCAGTCTTGGCCTCCTCGGGTCGGAGAGTGGCGAGGAGGGGCGGGAAACTTCCTCTTTCCAAGCTTGATGTCAGAGCTGAAGGGGAGGAGGCATTGGTCCAACTCTCTCATTTTACAGATGGGGAAAGGGCAAACGGAGGCCCAAAGAAGGGCAGGGCCTTTCACGGGGTCCTCATAGTGGATTTCCGTTTTGCCTTCATTCTCAGCCTACCTGGCACATTTGTGCCTCGTCCACCCCCAAGGAGCCGACCTTCGGGGGAAGGTGGCCCGAAGGAGAGAAGGGCCCGCTTGGCAGGGAAGGGCAGGTCTCTCCGGCCTCTTCTGGCTGCCCCTGAACCCCTTCAGTCCCCAACCCTCAAGGTCGCGTCCGTGAGTCCTGACATTGCAAGATACCAGTCTCAGAGGCGGGAGGAGGAGGCTGATGCGCGTACTGCCCGGGCCCGCTGCCCACACTGGGACAGGGAGCTCCATCCCAGCACGCAGCCCTCTGTGGGGGTGGTGAGGGCCTCCTTTCCCCGCTGAGGGCCCTCGGAGACTTTCGGTCCCCTCTCCTGACACCCACCAGGGGGCTATCAGCCTGGGCAGCCGACTCCACAAGAGGAGGGAGGCTCAGGGGTGAGGCCAAGCATGGGGATCCCCTGAAGAGGAGGCGGCCGAGCAGCTGCCCCAGCTGGGCGGCCCGCGAAAAGGACGTCGCCCCTCAGTGTCCTCATCTGCGAAACGGGGCGAAGAGTGTGAGTCTGGGCGTCATTTCTGGGGCGCACCCACAGCGCCGGATCCGGCGGCCGCGTGCCGCAAGGAGTGCGAGTCGGGATGGAGAGCAGCCCCGCCGCGCGCCCCGGCGGGCTGGCCGGCGGAGGCGCGCGCGCGGGCGGGAGCGGCCGCGCCGCGGCGCTCACAGCACCATGGCCGGCAGGTGGTGCGCGGCGGCGGCGGCGGCGGCGGCGGCGGCGGCGAGCGCGGGCGCGTGCGCGTGCGGCGCGGGCAGCGCGGGCGAGTGGGCCTGCAGCGCGGCGCTGGGCGGCCGGTGGCGCGCGCTCTTCTGGTGGGCGCGCAGGCCGGCCAGCTGCGAGTAGGCGCTCTGGCACACCTGGCACTTGTAGGGGCGCTCGCCCGTGTGCAGGCGCACGTGGTTGCGCAACGTGGACGACTGGCTGAAGCGGCGGTTGCAGAAGCGGCACACGAAGGGCTTGTCCAGCGTGTGGATGCGCATGTGCGAGCGCAGGTTGCTGCGCGAGTTGAAGCCGCGGTGGCAGATGACGCAGCGCATGCGGCCCGAGGTGCCAGCCGCCGGGTCCGCCGGGTGGAAGTCCTCTGGCCGCGCGGGAGGGGCCCGGGGGGCAGGCGGGGAGGGGGAGAGAGAGAGCAGCCTCGTTAGAACCCGCGCGGCCGCGGCCTGGTCTCCCCGTAACCCCGCCCCCACGTGCGCCCCTCCCAGGGCCCAACCGCCTCCGATCGTCAGGGTGGCCACCGCGCAGATTGCTGGCGCTGGCAGAGGGGTGGTAGGGGCAGCAAGAGCCCTGGCCTGGGATCAAATAGGACTTGGACTCCAGACCATGCTGCGAGATCTCAGGGACTTAGTGACTTAGCTTCGGGAAAAACCTCAACTTTCTCATCCGTAAAATGGGAACCTACTACGACCTCACGGGGCTATGCACGACTACACGAGATGATCACAAAAAACTGACGTCTTTGGGGCTTCCCTGGTGGCGCAGTGGTTGAGAGTCCGCCTGCCGATGCAGGAGACACGGGTTCGTGCCCTGGTCCGGGAAGATCCCACATGCCGCGGAGCAACTAAGCCCGTGAGCCATGGCCGCTAGGCCTGAGTGTCCGGAGCCTGTGCTCCGCAACGGGAGAGGCCACAACAGTGAGAGGCCCGCATACAGGAAAAAACAAAAAACAAAAAAAACTGACGTCTTTGAAGATTACTCTGTGTTGATCACTTTACCTGCCTGAGGCCGGACATGGGGAAGTACCAGGTTTATAGTAACCTTCCATCAATGGTAGTCACTGTTATAACTCCTCCTCTCCCCCCAAAACCTTTCATTTATTCATCCCACAAATATTTACTGCACTTCACTTTTCTCATCCCTGAAATGGAAGTAATAATAGCATCACGCCCAAAAGGTTGCGGTAAGGATCAGAGAAATGGTTTGTGAAACATTAGCTACAGAGCAAGCGCTGGATAAACAGTAGCTCCTGAGCCTCAGATTCATCCTCTAAAAATAAGGATAACCAAATATCACAAGGGTTTTATGAGGACCCAAGTGGGATCACACCTGTAGAAGGTTTAGCCCCATACTGGGCAGGAAATAGGTCTTGAGCAAATGGTCTCTACCATGATGGTCAGCGCCCTACCCCACCGCGCTGCAACGCACACACAGGCACACTCTGCTCTGCCTTCATTCAACAGGTTTATCCTGAGCACCTACTCTGGGCCAGGCTCAGCCCCAGGGACAGGGCAGGGAAATAGAGATTGCGGAAGCTGTACGGGAGCTTAGAGATCATCTCGCCCAACATCCTTTTACAGGTGGGTAAACTGAGGCACCGAGCCATTTCCTAAGACTGCACAGCCGAACTGGAACTCAATCCAGTCTCCTCCTGCCTGGCCCGTTGCTGCTCCACCCAGTCTGCCCCCAGACAGTCTGTCTTGTCCAAAGTCAGAACTGTCTTCCATCTATGCCTGGACCATGGCAGCGGCTCCAGGGGCATTGGCCTCCTTGAACCAGTAAGTCTCATGTGCTTGATGCTGCTGGACGTGGAACCAGGGTCCCAGAGGCCAGGAGCCTCCCTGCCAAGTGCAGGCGCGCGCGCACACACACACACTCACATACACTCACACTCTTTTTCTCTCTCTCTCTCTCTCCCCGGCTTCCGTGGCCCCCTTGCCATTGTGGCCTCACGGGGACTGCCTACCATGCTTGTTCTTTTTCTGCTCCTCCTCCAGCCCGGGCACGCCAGGGATGCCCAGGAAGGTGTTGTGTGAGTTTCCATACCACACCAGCAGCTCCTGGTCTGGAGGGATCATCTGTAGGGAAGGAAGCAAAAGGAGATCAGGAAGGCAGCAGCCCGGTGGGGCGGGGGGGGTGGTGTGTGTTCCCCTCACATCTGGGAGGGGCTGTCCGGGTGCCCACCGTGGAGATGTGGATACGGTCTCAGCCCCAAGAAAGGCACACTTGGGTCCCTTTCCTCCAAGCTATCCCCGGCAAGCTTCACCGACATGGAAGGCCTTGGGTTGCTCTGCCCTCCTGCCCCCCTCTGCCTGGATTTCTCGCTCTCTCTGTCCTGGCTCTGCTGCTGGGACCAGAGCTGTCTCCTGGCCACACAGGAGCTCCCAAACTGACAGCAATGGGACAGAAACCTTGCCGCAAGCAGAAGTAAAGGAAGAAGGGAAGCGAGAAGACTTTTCCTTTGTCTCCGAGGGGACAGTCAGCCAGCTCTCAGGTCTGTGGGGCTGAGCCAGACGTTCCCAAGGAGCATGGCCTGCGGGGCACCCTGTGGTTCTCGGGTACACGCTGCCTGATGACATTCTGGAAACATCTCTCATCCAGAGCAACCACAAGGCAGCGCCACGTCACATACCCTTCTCTCCCCATCACAGGGCTCTGCCTGACTCCTTGCACTCAGCTAAAAAAGAAGCATTCAGTTCAGTGAACACCTCCACCTCCGAAACACCGGGGCACACAGCCTTAAACAAGATCCGTTTGCCGTGTCCTAGGTCTATGGCAGAGAACCCCACAAATGGTGACAGGGCTCTGCTGCTCCCAGGGGAGGACCTGCCCCAGGGACACGGTGCCGGCGGTCAGGAGAGAGGGCTTTGCAGTGACAATCCAGGGAGGCAGTGGAAGGCCTGCTCCAGAGGTGGCGCTGACCCCGCCCTCTGGGACAGCGCAGGGGCCCGCCACACCTTTGGTGGAAGCCAGTCATTCCTCAAAGCAAAGAACCTTCAGTCCCCAGCCAGCTAGAGCAAACGAGAGAGGGGAAGGCCCATCGCCTCCCGAGGCCTGCACCCCGGAGGAGCTAGCTGTGGCCCCCACCCTGGGGGTCACTCTCTGATCTGCCCAGAGAAAGGTGGGTGCCTACCCCCCGGGCAATGGCCGGATTGTCTTCCTGGTGAGTCTTCTTTTAGTGGAAGTACAAAGGATCACACAGGACTCCATCTAGGGCTGCCTGAAGTCACACCAGAATAGGGCCCTTCTCCTTGGCCTCCACGGTCACAGAGAAGGCCCCCGCGCCTTCCCTTTGGTTCTGGCCCGCAGACCCCCGATCTGCTCGCCACACCTTCCTTCCTTCCTCTGGTCAGAGCCAGGAAGAGCCTCAGAGCATCAGAGCCAGCCCTGCTGGACCCTGAAAGGAGAGGGAAGCGGAGAGAGGAGGGGGTGGGAGAAGCAAAGCTCCAGGGGGCCTAGGCAACGGCCGTCCTCCTAAGACTCAGCCAGGGGTCACTGTGCCCCTTCCCAACAGACCCCACAGCCCATGGGGTGTCGCATCAAGCCTCAGGGACAGTGAGTGACGAGGAGCCGGGCAGAGGGTGCCACACCAGCTCGGACTGACGGGGTTTCAATACGGAAAAACCAAATGCAGTCCCGGAACCCAGGGAAAATGAGGCAGTGCATCAAAGAAAGCAGGCAGGTTAGAATCTGGCACCACAGCAAGAGTCCTCGAGGCCTCTCTGGTCATTCATAGTCACGGCCGCTGTAAAGGAGGCCAGCAGGGGTCAGAGCTGCAGGCCCTGCTGGGGAGAGGGTGGAGCTGAGAGAGTTTTGTGAACCCCTTAGAAATGAGGGTGATGGAGCTAAAGTATTCAAGATAAATTCCCTGTGAAGGAAGCTGCTGAGAGACGGTGGGGGTGGGCCCTCGGTCACCAGGTCCCTGGGTGACCTTAGACGAGCACTCTGTCTCTCTAAGCTTGTCTCCTCAAGTGAAGGGGGTGGGCAGCCTGTTCCCTGAGGCTCCCCCGGCTCTAAGACTCTGATTATGTCACCTCTGACATTGTCCCAACGCCTGGCTTCAATTCTCAGGCGACACCAGGTGTTTACACATCACGGTTCTTCTAAAGCAACCAACCCCTTGTCCAACTGTCTGTACACGCCCCTCCCTTCAGGAGACCGTACTGCTGAGGTCACTGGCTCAGGCCCTGGGCTCACACACATCGGGGTCCACTTGGGCTCCCCACCTGCTGAGCGTGCCACTTTGGGCAAGGTGCCTTCTGTCACTTGTCCTCAGTTTCCTCAACTGCAGAACAGGGACAGCCCTTTCTGTAGCCTCACAGGGAGCTTGTCCGGGCTCAGCGGAGCCACGCACTTAAAGCTGTTTGTACTATTTTCCAAGAGCTCATCAACCGCTCAGAGAAGCTGGCAGGCATCTCTGGGACATGGGGTCCTTCAGTTGTCCCCATGGAGCGTGAGGGGTGGCCCAGGAAGACCTGAGGCATTGCCTTCAGTGACCATCAAGAGCACAGGCTGGGGACCTCCCTGGCGGTCCAGCGGTGAGGATTTGGCGCTTTCACTGCTGAGGGCCTGGGTTCAATCGCTGGTCGGGGAATTAAGATCCCACAAGCCGCACAGCGAAACGAGAGAAAAGAAGCACAGGCTGGGCCCACATGCTCCCGGGACACCAGTGCCCCTCCGGTGCCACCGCTTCCCTGGCCCACCTGCCCAGGGGGAGCACAGATGTGGAACGAGAGGTTCAGCAAGTCACCCGTGGGAGCTGCATCTCCATCCCGAGACACGCAGTCTGGGAATCAAATATCTAAGTCAACACCGGCCTTTTCACTTGAATTGACTAACAATTCTTATTAAATATAAAACAGATATAACAGCGACAACAATCATGGTGGTGAATGAGTAGCCAAGAACAAGTTCTAAATATTATTATTTAAAATGGTGGTTGGGAATCACAGTTTTAAAATAAGAGCTTTAATACTGACTGCTTCTGTGTGTATGTATAACTGATTTAGTTTGTTGTAGAGGGAAAACTAACACACTATTGTAAAACAATTATACTCCAATAAAGATGTTAAAAATAAATAAATAAATAAATAAATAAATAAAATAAAAAAACAAAAAAAAAAATAAATAAATAAAGAGGAAACAAAAAAAAAATACTGACTGCTTCAATATAGGCTGAGTCATGTATTTACTAACACATTTTTCAAATGTACTAAAATTAATTTTACTAATGCATTTTAAAAATTAAAACAGTGATACAGACACAAAGGAGTATATAAGGAAAAGTAACTCTCTCTCCCACTCAGGGCACCCAGCCACTGTGGCCGGTTTTCTGCACATCTTTCCTCAGAAGGGTTTGTCCTTTTGAGACCTTTTTTTTTTTTTGGCGGTACGCGGGCCTCTCACTGCTGTGGCCTCTCCCGTTGCGGAGCACAGGCTCCGGATGCGCAGGCTCAGCGGCCATGGCTCACGGGCTGTGGCATGTGGGATCCTCCCGGACCGGGGCACGAACCCGTGTCCCCTGCATCGGCAGGCAGACTCTCAACCACCGTGCCATCAGGGAAGCCCCCCAAAAAAATTTTTTTAAGAGAGAAAATCTATTAAAAAGAACCTACTAGAATTGAGAATAGCACACATCCCCAGACAGCAAGAAGCCTCCAGCCGTAAGGCAGCGCTGGGGAAGGCAGCCTCATCCGCACAGAGGCCGGGCACTGGAGTCTCTCTCTGCCCTTCAGAGCTCTGGGGAACCAGTAGCAGCTCCTGGCCTGGACCTCTGGCATCTGTTTGCTCCCAAACACCCCCTGTGGAATGACCCCAGAGATGGAGACCAGGAGTGCCGGGGACACCCACAGCCTCTTCCCTGAGGTCTTAGTACCATTGTCCAGAGGCTGCCAGGGTCCCATCAGCCAATCACCTAAGAGCAGAGAACGGCCACGGTCCCCGGCCGGCCTCCTCAGTAGCCCTGTTTCTTTATGGCCAACACTCTGGCCTGGCCCGGCCAGGGCTTTCCCCGGGGGCTCGGAGAAGGAGAATCAGCTGCTCATCTACTTTTCTGGGGATCCGAGACTGGCTCAGGATACACAATAAACAAAGCAATTCCCAAAGAAATGAATCCTGTACCATAAAATCCACATCATTAAGACACGGGGTGAATATCAGCGCCTGACTCCTTGGTTGACACATTATATAATCTCCCAACTGGTGCCTCTGCACCTCCCCTGTTGGCCCAGAAGTTCTGTCCTGACCCATTTCTGAATTTTTATTATCAGTTGAAAACGTTTGGGGGTTTGGGTTTGTTTTCCTAATACAAATTCATGTCACAGTATTGAACATGCTCCCAGGAGGCTCTGATGTCCTCCCCATCCCCCGGTGGTACAGAAGCCCTTGTCTAGAAGGACCTCAGTGTCCTCTGGACGAATATCACTTTCCATTGTACCACAGATGTCCCCACACACCAATTAATAGAGTTCCAGCAAATAGATATTGGCTAGGGAGATCCCACGGCATGGTGACCAAGGGCTCCACTGTGGGGTCACACAGGTCTGGATTCAAATCACAGCTCAACAATCTCTCAAGATCTCCCTGAACCTTAGTTTCAACGTCATTAAAACGGGGATAGTGATAGCACCAAACTGAGTGGATTCGATTTTTTCAAAGTTGCTAAGGCCTTTAGCACGGTGCTGGCACATGGTAACTGCTCCACAGATGATAGCGTCATTAATGAGGCTGATTATTAATAATCAAAGGGCCTAAGTGCACCCACCGGTGAGCAAGATCAAAAGGAAAATGGGGGGCTTCCCTGGTGGCGCAGTGGTTGAGAGTCCGCCTGCCGATGCAGGGGACACAGGTTCGTGCCCCGGTCCGGGAAGATCCCACATGCCGCGGAGCGGCTGGGCCCGTGAGCCATGGCCGCTGAGCCTGTGCGTCCGGAGCCTGTGCTCCGCAACGGGAGAGGCCACAGCAGCGAGAGGCCCGCGTACCGCAAAAAAAAAAAAAAAAAAAAAAAAAAAAAAGGAAAATGGTGCTTGCCCTCCTAGAGCCAAGAAAAAGAGAGATGGGGCTCTGAGGCTCTAGGAGAAAAAAAAAACCCAGAACAAACCTCAATTGCCTGATATGAGAAGAAAAGCAGCTGAAAGAAAAAGCCCACACTTCAGGGCACAGTCATTTGCCAAAAACTCAGGAGGGGAAAAGCCTGTGAATTTTCTTCTCAGTTCCCAAATCCAAAATTTTCATAATTTATCCCTAAATCGTTTTCTTGTGTTGAGTTTTGGGGTCAAAGTTCTTGCTTCCCTGGGGCAGCTGGTTTCTTTGCCGGTTTTGTTTTCTTGGGAGAAAAGGGTCCGTGTGTCCTCTTTCAACCCAGCCCCCGCCACCCGGAGAAAGACTCATTCGTTCAACATTTAGTGCCCATTTGCTATGTGCTGGGCAGTTTCTAGAAATGTCATTTTAGGCACCTGAGGTTACAGTATGTTCTTCTGTGGTTGCAGACAGCGAGGGGAGAGCCTGGGATAACACGTTGGTAGATCCAGCCAGATGCAAAACCCCGCCTAGGGATTCTGCACAGACTGGCCGGCCTGGAGACCCGTCACCCACATCTCCGTTTGGACGGCTGTTCATTTTGTATTTGGGGGAAATTTTAGAGCAGCGGTAGTATATTCTGCTTATTGAATGAAGATGTTTCTTCTCATTTTTTTTTTGGCAAGTAATGGGTTACTGTTATGAGATATACACAGTGCGTCTGAGTGACGGAAAGATTAAGATAACAGGTCATGGCACAGACCCTTCTTGGCCCACTCACACACACGCCCAGGACAAACAGCCCACGAATTCGAGAGGCGTCCGGGGAGTGGCCTGGAGCAGCGACAATTTCTTCTGGCCGAGCCCTGCTGCACGGTGGTCACACACACCTGGACACACAGTTGGTCCGGTAAGTGGCGTCTGACATTTTGACACATTGCTTTAAGAAAATCGCCACCACGAAAAATGTATCTAACTTCACTTACTAAAAGTAAAATGGGTGATATTTTGTGTTTCCTTATTCCTTACTCCAGCACTCGGCTTGCTAACTCGGTAAAAGCATGAATAGCCGAGCCGGTGATATCTACTTCCCTTGATCATATACGGTAGATTTTCCCGATCCTCTTTTTTCAACTTAAATCCCTGATCAAATGTAGATGACTCCTAAAAAATCTTATATAATCTTAGATTCCTCCATGGAGGTACACTTCAGTCACCTTGTCCTGCGACTCTGAATTTCTGTATAAACGTCTATTCGTATTTCCTGACTCTGTTCAGCTCTCAGCCGGTGTGACCTGAACAGCAAGATGAGACTCAGGCCTCCGCATCTGACACCGTGGGGAGTCCTTTTGCCAAAATCATATCAGCATCCTTACCCTCTCTCCTGTGTGTAAGCACGTGTGTGTGTGAGCGTGGAGGGATGGAATGATTGTGTGGCCCCCGTCTCATCTGTTTCAGGGGGCCCGGGAAGCAGTGTGCAAACGTGAGACGCGGGTGAGGTTGAGCGGGTAAAGGGGGGTGCTCTCTGCCAGAAGTGAGGTTCAGCCACACGTGAGGCTGATCCCAGGATGTCTAACGGGAGGCCCTTGCTCCCACAGGGTGGCAGCCCAGCCAACAGCCACAAGAAACACCTCTGTCCTCAGCCGGGGACACCGTCAGTCCTATCCTCACCCTGTCCCACCTCACTTGAACCCCAGTCCGAGAACGGCTCACCTTTCTTTGTCTTTTTTTTTTTCTTTTGTGCCGCACAGCTTTCGGGACCTTGGTTCCCTGACCAGGGATGGAACCCAGGCCCCGGCAGTGGAAGCGCCGAGTCCTAACCACTGGACCGCCAGGGAAGTCCCAACCTTTCTTTACCCTTCTTGGTTCTCCTGAGGTCCAGCCCTTGGCTGGACCACACCAGGGCCCAGGCAAAGGCCATTCTCTTGTCACTCCTGGAAGATTCCCAGGGGCCTGGTTATTGAGGGACAACTGTCCAGTGCCCCTCGGGGCCTTAGAAAGACATGGGGCTCTGAGTTACAGGAAGAAAACAGACTAAAGGAAAGGAGAGTCATTCTCTGGCCTGGGGCGGGGGGCTCCTTCAGAACACCCCCAAACTCAGCCAAGCCTAGCTGCACCCCAAGGGGTACCGTGCTTCTCCCTCCACAGACGAGCAGAAACGTAGGGTCCAGAGGACTGGGGGGGGGGAGCCCCACCCCCCGTGCAGAGCACTTGCCACCAACCTGCCACAGGGAAGCCGGGCTGCCTGCCCCCTCCTGGGCGGGACGCTGAACAAATGTCCTGCCAAGAGACAACGTGCAGGGAGGGTCCTAAGAGCATGGCTGCCTCAGCTACCACCGCCCGGCTACCACCTCTCGGCTTGCCCTGTGCTCTCATCGTCTCCCCAAACACCGTGAGCCTGCCTGCCTCCGCCCAAGCGTTTCCCCACTGGGGACACCTTTTCCCATCCCGCCTGAACCTCTCCCTGCCCTGGGCCTGGCCTGCTCCTCTGACGGCCCCTCCCAGCCAGCATGGGACATGCTATTTAACGTCTCCCCTTCTCTCTCGTCTGAGAAGCTTCACCCAGCTCAGACATTAGCGTCACCGCCCCTCACAAATGCCCATGAAAGCCCCTGAGTCCGCCAGTCTCCAAGTGAGACCCAGAAAACTGCAGGTAATCACAGAATCCTCCCTCGTGGATGAAATACGTGAGGATGAGATACAATGACGCACATGCAGTGTCTAGGAAAAGCCTGGCGCCACAAGCGATCGGGACGTGACAGCTGAGATTAGAGTCACGCGTGCTCCACCCGTCACGGGTGACGGGCAACGCACAGCCAAAATGCTGCCGACACTACGCCCTCTCTCCCACCCAAAGGCTTTCCCTGGGCTGCCTCCTGGTGTCCTTCTCTCTGTATTTCTATGGCTTCTCAACCCCAGCACCCCCTCAGCAGTGATCCGGGCACCCCAGTCGAGGTGCTCACGATATTCACGATGGCATAAAGTGGAAAGCTCTGTCCTCTCTGATCTACAGCAGAAAGCTTGCCCTGGAGGTCGTGCTCCCAGGGACGGTGATGCATGGGCCTCGGTCCTCCAGCCCGGGCAGGGCCCGCTGGGCCAGCATCTAGGCCCCTCTCTCCACCCCAGCCCCCGCCAGCCGCACCCGCCGCTCCCCGCACGACAGCGCACACACCCACCTCGGTGGCTCTGTAGAAGATGCTGGTGCCGATCTGGACCACCTCCAGGTTCTGTTCCTGCTCGTTCCGCGCGCACTTGATGTAGGTCATCCAACTCCGGTGGTCCTCCTGGCTGGCGTCGATGAAGTAGCGCACCGTGCCATCCTCGTTGAACACCTGGGCGCAGGTGAATCGGGGAGCAGGTGAGGCAGGGCTGCGCCCCGCGTGCCGCCCGTGGCCAGGGCTAGGCCCCGGGCTGGGCACATCCACACGCTCTCTCTCTCTCCATGCTCACAACAGCCCCAGGAAGTGGACGCAGCTATTATTGTCTTGGTTTTCCAGCCGATGAACGGGAGGCTCAGAGCAGCACAGTGAGTTGCCCGAGGCCAGCTGGCTCGAAGTGGCCAACAGGGAGTCGGTCTCCAGGGCCCCGCAGGCTCCTGCTGCCGTGTCCCCCCCACCCCCAGATGAGAAGCATCTCCGAGAGATCACTGAGCACACAAAGTAGCGTCCACTCCAGCTAGTTCTCCGGGGACGCAGAGGTGCTCCCCAAGGCGGCGGAGAGCACTGGCCAGGACCTCAGCGGGGGACACAGAAGAGCCTAGAAAGGGAAGGCTGGCTCACTGTGTCACCCTGGCCTGGCCTAGGCCCCCTTTGTGAGAGCTACCAAAAGTACTCAGAGGGCTTCCCTGGTGGCGCAGTGGTTGAGAGTCCGCCTGCCGACGCAGGGGACGCGGGTTCGAGCCCCGGTCCGGGAGGATCCCACGTGCCGCGGAGCGGCTGGGCCCGTGAGCCACGGCCGCTGAGCCTGCGCGTCCGGAGCCTGTGCTCCGCAACAGACGCCGCGATAGTGAGAGGCTCGCGCACCGCGATGAAGGGTGGCCCCCGCTCTCCACAACTAGAGAAAGCCCTCGCACAGAAATGAAGACCCAACACAGCCATAAATAAATAGTTTTTTTTTTAAAAAGTACTCAGAAACCAAACTGGACCCCAACTTCCTAACCCAGCAACAACTGGAGATGGGAACCACGGCCCAGGCCTCCAGAGGTGGGAGGAGGCAAGGTTAGGAGAGGCCTCATGGCCCTCTGCTTCTCTTCCTTTGCTCCTGTGACCAGGTGCAGGATTGGTCTGCCAGCTGGGGGCTGTGGCGGGGAGCCATGGGGGAAGGAGGGGAAATAACATTAGGGAGAGGGTGCCTCAGCCTGGCCTCCTCAAGGTGAGAGCCCCAAGAGGAGGAAGGGCTCTGGGAGGGGCTTTGTCCCAAGGGTGGCCCTCCCTGGCACCTGGCACTGTTGTGGAGGAGGAGGGTCGGAAGAGCCCGGATGGGAGGTCAGTTTCCTTCTGTGAAATGGGAATAATAACTCATGGAGCTGCTGAGATCATCTGGTGGAACGCAGGCCCAGCAGCGCTCAGCAAGCCGACTCGGTGCCGGTTAAATCGGCGCTCATTTCCAATGTCATTATTCCGCTTGCGTTGAGAAGCGGACTCCCAAGGAGCACAGGCTCCCTTCATCCTTCCTTCCAGCCACCCCCACCCCAAGGCCAGGGCTGGCTTTGAGGGGCTTTCCTTGGCTGCTTCTGGAGGGAGGGAAAGAATGCAGGTGGCTGGGCAGTGGCTCCCAGGAGCGGCTTGCCAGCTCTCCGTGGGACCCTGGGCAAAGGGCATGGCCTCTCTGGGTCTCCGTGCCCTCCTCTATGAAGCGGACCTAACAAGGGACGTGATCCCTAGGGCCGGCCAGAGGAGAGCGCCTTCGCCCCGCGATCTGGGGAGGAACCTCCAGGCGTCAGGCAGCGTAGGATCCGGCCTCAGGGAGCGTCAAGGCCTGGCCCAAAGCGCCCGCAGCTTCCAGCGGGGGCGGAAGTAGCGGCCGGACGCCAGGGCCCCGCGCGCAGCCCGCGCCCCGCGCAGCCCGCGCGCGCGTACCTCCCACATGAGGTTGTTGTTCTTGCAGATGTCCACGTGCTCCGGGGCGATGACGCGGCCGGTGAAGGGGCCCATCTCGGTGCCCGCCTTGATCCACGTCTTGGAGAAGATGCCCAGGCCCTCGCCGGGGATGGAGCTCTGCGCGATGATCACCTCGGCCGGCAGCACCAGGCTGGACAGCTTCTGAACCTCTGTGGCCGCCAGGCATGGGGACTGGGTCAGAGCTTGAGGCAGGGGAGGAGGCCCGGCTCTTACCCCGGGGTGGAGGCTCAGCGACCCGAGTCTCCTCCGATTGCAACCCGGGGACCCTCCGAAAGCAAGAGGTGCTTTGGGACTCATTTCGAGGAGAGTTTTTTGGTTTGTTTGTTTGCATTTGTTTTTGTTCTTAGTCTCTCCACGAATTCTCAAAGCATCCACGACCTCCCCCGCCCTCCACCCCGGCAAAGTTGAAGAACTACTGAGCCGACCGCAGCGCGTGGCTTTACCACTGGGTAAACTGAGGCCCGCTCCCACGAGGGGGTGACGGCCCAGCCAAGGTTCTTTCGCCCTGTCTGGTTCTGGGCCGATCGTGCGTCGCTCGGCGCTCACTGCGCGTCGCGGCACCGCCGGGCACAGGGCACCGTCGGAGGACCCGGGACGCGGTCAGGGCTTCTGACTCCTTTCGCGGGGCTGGGGGGCGGGCCTCGCGCCCGGGGCGGGCTGGCAACGCCCGGAAAGGAAGTCTAGTTTCGAGGCGGCGGGAGCTCAAAAGAAACGCGGGCGACGGCGGGCCGTGTCTCGCGCTCTCTGGGTGACCCCGGGCGCGCCCGGGTCCCTCGCTGCCGCCAGGATCCGGGGTGCCAGTGCCCGGATCGAGGCGAGCCGCGAAGTCTCCTCTCTGGGCGGACAAGAGCCGGGGCGGCCCGCAACCTCCGGGGGTCCCCCCGCCTGGTCGGGCAGCCGGAGTGGGAGCGGCGAGGCGCACAGGGGCGGCCTCCGTGTCTTACAAGGTCCCCCTCTAAGCTACCTGGGAAAATACCCGGCCAGCGGGCCAGCTGAAAGGGGGGGTTAAACGGTGTCCATTGCGGCGCGGCCGGCAATTTGTCACGCTGTTAAAGTGATCGCATTCATTCGGCCCCATCCGAAAGAAATTGCTAATTCTAAATTCATTAGCCCCGGAAGAATGCCTGTAGCAGTAAATTGTAGCTCAGTGCGGAGGGGACTTGTTTAAAAGGGGCCGAGGAATCCCCCTTACAAAAAGGGGGGATTAGATGGTTGACATAGCGTGAATGGAAGTGGAATTAGTCTGCACGGTAAATTAAGAGAGGAACAGAAATCGTAAAGGGGGAAAAGGGGGCGACGCGCAGAGATGCCAGCGCCGGGGAAAGATATTGTTTGCGGGTTGATGAATGAGGAGTAAGAACTTGAGACATCTTAAAGAAAAGAAACTTTTCTTGCTCTCTCTTTCTCTCCGTCGCTCTCTCCGCGGCTTTCTCTCCCGTCCGCCCGCCCTCCGCCCCCTCCCCGGCCCCCGCCGCCTTTTAAAGCTCTTGGTTTAAGTGGGAACTTTCGCGGGTCAAGCCCAAGTTAACTAAATGAATTTAAAACCCCTTCTTTTTGAGTCAACTGCTATTACACGCCTAGTAAGGCTTTAAATGCCGGGAACCCGCCGGCTCTAAGGGGTGAGGGGCGGATGGGGAAGCGCGGGGGCGGCGCGCCCGGCCGCCTGGACGCCGAGATCTCTTCACCGAGCCGCGCGGGCTGGAGGTGCCCCCCCACCCCACCCCCGGCCCCTCCCCGCCCGGGCTTGGCTGCTCGCTCCCTGGTTCGGCTCGCGGGAAACTGAGCCACACGCAGCATCTGGAACGCCCAGATTGGCGCGAGCTGCTGGCGACGCCCCGTGTCCCCGCCGCGTCCTGCGCGTGTGAGCCCGAGAATCAGGGGCCGCGGGCAGGAGGGGATGCGATGGGCCTCGACGGCGCGACTCACCGCCCGAGAAGGACTGCGCCAGGACCTCGGCGGTGAAGGCTGTCTTGGGGCTGGCGTGGTGGCTCTTGTCTTCGAAGAGCTGCTCGCCCAGCACGTTGCGCCAGCGGCCGTACAGGAAGCTGTGCAGGATGTCGGAGGTGATGACCTCTGCCAGCGCCAGCCCCGGCGCCTTCAGCCCTGTCTTGAGCACCAGGGCCTCAGCCGGGAGCACGGAGCCCATCATGGGCGGCCCGGGGCTCTCGCCGGCGCCGGGGACGGCGGGCCGGCCGGGCCGAGGCGGGGATGTGGTGGTGGGCGAGTGCGGAGCACAGGGGCGAGAGGAGAGGCCTGTGATGCCTCGAGGAGGAGAAGGAAGAGGAGCAGGGGGAGGACGAGGAGGCTGAGGACGAGGTCGCTGGAGGCAGTGGGAGGCGCGCGGGGGGGGCGGTGGCTGGGAGGAAAGTGAACGAGGGGGAGCGAGGCAGAAATGAAGAGAGAGATGGAGAAATCTGCGGAGATGGCAGAGGCGGCGCGGAGGGCTGGAGAGCCGGGGGTGGAGGCGGAGGCGGGTGCGGGGAGGGGGGCGGTGCGGGGTGGGTGGGAGGCGGGTGGCTTCAGAGAAACGGCGGGCGGCGAGGGGCTCTCGGCCGCGCGCTCGCCTCTCGCACACCCGGCCCGGACGGTCTTCCCCTTGGCAAAATCTCAGCGCCTTTATAGGAGCCGCAGTGACCCTCCTAATTGGTTATTAATGACCCCCTGACGTCGGAGGACAGACTTGTACCCGGCCCGGCTCGAGGAGCCTCCGCCGCCGCGAGAGCCCAAGGGGCGGGGGCGCTCGGGCCGCTCGCAACGTTCCCCTGCGCACCCCCGCCCCTCCCCGGCCCTTCCACCCCCCTCCTCTTCCTCCTCCTCTCCCCGTGGGAAGTGCCGGGCGGGGAGGGAGGCTCAGCCCGGGGCCAGGAGAGGAGGGGACAGAGCAGGGCAGGGGGCGCGGCGAGGATCGCTCGGACTCCAGGGACCAGACCGGGCCGGAGGGGACGCCTGGCCTCGGGCCCCGCGCTCAGCCGCTATCCCAGGCCGCCTCTGCGCTCCGCACCCCTGCCCGGCCGGGCCGGCATTCACCTGCCCTGCGCTCCCCGGCCCGCCCGGCCCGCCGGGCCCCGCGCTCCCCCGGGCTCCACGCCCCACGCTGCGGAACTCGCCCCGGAGCCAGCAGGCCCGGCGCAGGCCGCGCCGACCTCCTGCGCAGACGGCGCTGCGGAGGCCTCTGCCCTTCGCTTCAAACGGGCCGCTGCAGCCGCCCCGCTCGCTCGCTGCCCGCGGCCGGCGCTCAAACTCCTCCCTGGGCGGCCAGGGCTGCGGGGCGGGGCTGCCGTCGGGGCTGAGCCCGGCCCGAGACGGCTTCGTAGGCGACCGTCTCCCGGTCCTAGGGGGCTAGGTCGGGGTCGGGAAGGGCAGACCGAAACCCGAGAGAGCCGCGGGTCGCTTGCAAAAGGCTTTCCTTACGGAGGCAGGGGGGCCGAAAGGGGTCTCCGGACCGTCGGGAAATGGGAGCAGCGGCTGTGCCCTGGAGCGGACGCCCTCCGAAAGTGCAGGCAGCCCCGGGCCAGGCCGCTGTGCGCCGTCGGCTTAAGGCTCGAGCCTCCAGGCCCCTTGGCTCAGCTGCGACCTAGGGGGCCCCGCTGCGCCCCGCACTCTTCCTTCTCGCCTCCTAAGCTCTCATCCTCCCTCTCCTGGCCTCCCTGTGCCTCTCCCGCCTCTTCCCTACTCGCTTCCGCGCCCCACCCCACCCCACCTCAACCTCGTCCCACCGGTAGGCTTTCTTCGCGGAGGTTCCGAGGAACCCAGAGCGCCAGCGCGGTCTTTCGCCCGGAGACAGGGAGCTGCTGAGCCCAGAGCCAAAGCGGGAAAGGTCACGGCTTCCTACGGGCTTTGCCGTCCGTCTCCCGGGGTTAGCCTCGGCCCCACCTCGGCCCCAGACAAGGGGTGGGGAGCACAGAGACATCTCCATCTGCTGAGCTCCTCAGCCCTCCCCCACCCCACCCCCTCCCCGCAACGTCAGATTCCTATAATGGAGCCGGGTTTTCTGGACGTCCAGGGCAGTGCGTTGGGCTCACGGTTAGCTGGAGGCATCGGACTCCCCAGGCCTTGTCCTCAGAGAGGGGACTTGGGTGGAGGGGCAGGGGGCCTGGCCTTCCTACAAGGAGTACCGTCCTCAGGCGCCTTGGCAAAGTGCTCCCTCCATCGCGGGATCCTGCCTCTGCTAAGCCAGCCGCACACCTGGCGGCCGCAGACACCCGGCCTCTGCGTACCCCGTTCCGGCCAGTGGTCTCCTGGCATCCCGGGGTCCGCATCGGGGCGTAGAGTAAGGAAGGCAGCAACCACTGGCCTTCAGACCCAGAGCCCGGGTCACCTCGAGTCTGATGCCCGGGAGAAGCCGCACTGGGCAGCAGGGGCGACCGTCGGGCCCGGCGCCAGCAGAGGGCAGAGCTGCGGAGGAGCGAGGGCAGCCCGCGGGTTAGGGTCCTGGAACCTCAACTTTCTTCCAGACGCCACCGCCACCGGAGAGTCACACTGGCTCTGGCTTGGGCCCAGAGATGCGTCTGAGGAGGGAGGATGGAGTCTGGGCAGGGGAGCCTCACCCGCGCCTGGGCCTCGGCTTCCACAAAGACTTGATGGAGGGGAAGAGAGTCACCAGGAGCCGCAACCAACCTCAGCGCCTCCGGGAGACCCAGGGGGGATGAGGACTGCTGTGTGTCCTTGGGTCGGCCCTTCCCCTCTCTGAGCCTCAGTGTCCAGACGTGTGCAATGGTTTGGGCTGGACTTTGTGAACTGAGGTTTCTTCCCGACTCGTCTCTCTGGGTCAGGTCACTTTCCTCGGAAAGCCCCGAGGCTTTCCAGCCCACACCCCACTGAGAAAAAGTCCTCAGCTCTGCGCGGTCCCTCCGTCCTGGGGGGGGGGGGTGCGGCATGTGGGTCCTGGACGCTAGCTCGGCGTCAGAAGATGACAGGATCGAGGGTCCGGACTGCGGCCAGGGAGCCCTCTTCTTTCCCCTGGACCCGCAAAGCCCGGGAGAGGTGCTGCGGACGGGGCGGAAGCGGAGCCGGCCCCCAGCGTCTCCTCTGCGCCCTCAAGTTTTGTGCTTCTGTTTTAGCCGCAGACCCACCCGACCGCGCCCCAGGGAAAAGGGGATCTGTAGGGAGCGCCCCGGTCTCAGGGCCCATTGCAATCGGGGAGCAAGGCCCCCAGCGCTGGCATCTCCCCCCGCTGAGACCGCGAGGGAAAACACTGCACGTTCCGGGGTTTCGCCGCGGATGAACCGTGTAGTTCTCCGCGGGGCCCGGGGCGCGGAGCCCCCTCCCCTGAGCCCCCGCAGCCTGAACTCGCAGGCAGCGCCCCCCTCGCGGCCGAGGGCCGCCGCTCCGAGCTCTCTTCAATATTCATGGACGTTAATAGAGAGGCCCCCGGTATATCGGTCCATTGTGGGCGGCTCGTAGGGCTTGAATAGGCCCCGGCCCCCTTTCTTCGGCGCGGCTTCCCGAGGGGCCAGGCCAGGAGTGAATGGCCCCGCTTCCCGCCGCGCGCCCCCTCCCCCTTGCGGGAAGAACATCTTTATCCCCGCCGCCGCCGCCGCCGCCGCCGCCCGGGCCCCCATTCACGCGGCCCGGGCTCCGGGCGGAACGAATCAATCGGCCGCGGCTCTTCGGAGGTCAGCCTCAGAGCCCTGGCACCCCCCGTCTCCTCGCGCCCACGGGAGTGGAGAGAGGGAGGCGGCGGCGGGCCGACGGACCCGCGGCCCGAGGGGCGCTGGGTGGGTGGGGAGGTGGCAAGGGCACGGGGACCTCGGGAGGGGTGGCCGGGCCGGGGCCGGTGAAGAGGGACTCAGTGCCCCGCGGCCGCTGGAAGCCGGCTGACCTCTCCTTGTTGCCCTGCGCAGGGCGCACCGCGGAGAGAACCGGCGCCGCTGCCCAAGCCCGGAGACCTGTCCTACCTCCCCTCGAGGCACCTGCCCTGGGCCCTGCGGGTCCGGCGGCCGCACCCGCAGGGCCCAGGGCACGGGGTGGGGGCAGCCTAGGGCTCCCCCGGCCACGCTTCTCGGCCCGCAGGGCGCTTTCGTTCTCGCCTGTGCGCCCAGGTCCGGACGGCGCTCTTCCAGGGCCGTTCGGAGGGGAGGCCGGGCTCCTGGCTTCCGCGCCCTCGCTCGGCGTCCCGGCCCGGGCGGAGGGGGCGCTCGTCGGTCAGGCGGGGCCAAGGCGCACGGGTCCCCGCCCCTCCCGCCCCGCCGGCCCTACGAGGCGCAGAAAGGAGCCCATTGTCCGCGGGAAATACATTTTTTGGGGGCCGAGTGAAAGCCCGTCTTTCTTTTGAACTTTAGAAGAAAGTCTTCTGCCTCGGCCCTCGGAGGGAAAGATTTGTTCCCACCTCCCGGGGGCCCCGCGCGCCTCCTCCTCCCGAAACATCTGCCAGGGGAAAATCCACCCTGGAGGGCAGATCGCGCTCGCTCTAAGCCCCTCGAACTCATTAAAAAGTTATTAGCGGCGGGGGCAGGTCCCGCGCAGGTATCGATCGGCCAGAACGAGCCAGAGGAAGAAAAGGCGAAGAATGCGGACGAGCGGCGCCCCGACCCCCTGCCCCGGTGCCCCGGCCTCCGGCGCTTCAGCCCCAAGGCGGGCGTGGGGCCCCTGCGCCGTCCGCGCGTCCCGCGCTCCGCGTGTCCGACTGCCGCCGGCGGCTGCTCGCCCCCCCGCCCGTGCCCGGCGCCCCCGCCCCTCCCGCCGCGCGCGAGCTCCCGTCCCCTCCCGCCGCCCCCCTCCTCCGCTCGCTCGCCGCCGCCGCCGTCGCGCGTCCGCCATGCACCTCTCTCCGCCTCTCCCTCCTTCCTCTGTGCCCTCTCCTTTCTCGCCTGCGCTCCGGCTCCCGCTCCGGCTTTCTCACACCCTCTGGGCTTCCTCCTCCCATTTCCCTGTCCTGCTGCCTGAGTCTCAAAATCTGTCCGGTCCCCACGCCCTCGTGGCCTGGGGAAACTCCTTCCCCGCGTGGGGCCCGTGTGTCCCCTCCCGCGTCCCCGCGGGACGATTCGGGGCTCCGGGGGCGCCCCGGCTCGCGCGTACAAAGGAGCGACCGCTGCCGAGGTGGGATGCGAGGCGCGGGCCGCAGAGACGGTTTCCGTCGACGTGACTCGGGCCGGCCAGCGCAGGGCCGCCGGGTGGACGGGGCGGCCGCAGCGCCGTGTAGGAGGACAGCGCCCCTTCCTCAATCTAATTAGCCTCCGCGGCCGCGGAGAGACAAAGGCGCGCCCCGGGGGGCCCACGTGGAGCGCGTGGGCGCGGAGCCGGCGCCCCGGCCCGGCAGGTGACTGACACGCGAGCCTCTCTGGGCGCTGCGGCCCGGGTGCCCCCTCTCCAGCGCCTCCCAAGCCCGGACCCCCAGGCCCGCCTTTGCCACCGCTAGAGCCCTGGCCGATCAAGGCGGCGGGACGGAGGGATGAGGCATCTGGGGAGGCTGGACCTCCAGGGGGACGCGGCACGGCGGGAGAGGAAGCACAGGCTTCGGGGGTGGCATAGAGGGGCCGAGATGGAAGGATCCAGATAAAAATCGATCTGAGACGTGGAGACACAAGGACACAGAGAAATGAAGGAAGCGGAGGCAGGGGTTCCAAAGGAGGCCGAGGCTTGGGGAGACTTCTTTGAGAGTCAGAGAGACGGCGGAGAGGCAGGAATGGGGAGGAATGGGGGGGTCTCAGACACAGAGATTGGGGGAGGGGGTGGGAGTGGGGGAGGGGTCGACGAAAGCGGGCAGGAAAGATGAAGAGGGGGGGTCGGCGGGGTAGGTGGAAGACGGGCGGGCCCCTTCCCTGCCCGTCTTTCTCCAGGCCCTCTCGCCTGGCCCCTCACCCTCACCAGCTCTCTGCCCCTCCTGTGAGTCTCGGGGCAGCCAGAAGGAACCATCCGTGACTCACTCATGCCCCTTCTTTCCTCCCCAGGCCCTTCCCTCCCCACACTCAGCCTGCTGGCCTTCCTCCTCCATCTCCGGGCCCTTGTACCTGCTCACCCTCCACCTGGGACGTCCCCAGAGCAGAGACGGTTGTCACAGGGAGTTGTGCCCTAAAGGTGCAGCTCCCTGACACCACCACTGCCACCCACACCATCTCCGGCCTCATGGGGAATCCTGGAGGCCCTGGTCATTCCTTTGTTCCAGAAATATTTATTGAGTGCCTACGTGTGCCAGGCTCTGGGCAAGGCCCCGGGGGGAGCAGGTGACCAGGGCAGACCCAGTCCTTGCTTCCTCTGACCAGCTTCCAGGGGTAGGGCACACTCTGGTGGGTCCAGAGGTGATGGCAGCCTCTCCCAGGCCAGCCTGGTGGCTGGCACCTCTCTGGCTCTGATGCTCTGTCCAAGTGACTTTGGCCTCATCTGTAAAGTGGGGAAAATCACCCTGCCTGTCTCATGCAGCCTGATGTGCCCGGTGCATGAGCTGACACTGAGGAGGTGCCTGTGGCTGTCGACCACACTCTTGTCCCCTCTCCAAAGACAACTTGGCCCGTGTACGGGTCCTCTGGCCCCATCAGGAGATGCCCCAAGCGCCAGGGACCTGAGGATGCGAGTCCAATCCTGACTCCAGCAGGTACCGTCCAGGAGCCAAGGCACTCACTTTCCCTCTCTGAGCCTCAGTTTCTTTATCTGCAAAATGGGGATAAGAATAGAAACTCCTTTGGGAGAGCTGTCATGAGAGATAAAAGACATCATGCATGGAGAGGTCATAGGATAGAGAATGTACTTGATATATCGAAAACATTAGCAAATTTATTACATTGAAAAGTAACGGGCTTCCCTGGTGGCACAGTGGCTAGGAACTGGCCTGCCAATGCAGGGGACACGGGTTCGAGCCCTGGTCCGGGAAGATCCCACGTGCCTTGGAGCAACTAAGCCCGTGCGCCACAGCTACTGAAGCCCACGCACCTAGAGCCCGTGCTCTGCAATAAGAGAAGCCACCGCAATGAGAAGCCCACACACCGCAACGAAGAGTAGCCCCTGCTCACCGCAACTAAAGAAAGCCTGCGCGCAGCAACGAAGACACAAGGCAGCCATAAATAAATAAATAAATAAACTAATTAATTAATTAATTTTTTAAAAAGTAACACATGTTCATGCTTGAAATTTTGGGAAATATAAAAGTACAAAAGTGGGTACCAAATATCGCCTCCAAAGGGACATTGGAAACCATATGCTAAGGAAGTTGATCCGTATGCTAAGGAGTCTGTGTTCCAGTCCATGTCTTACAAAAAGTAGTTGGGGGCTTCCCTGGTGGCGCAGTGGTTGAGAGTCCACCTGCCAATGCAAGGGACGCGGATTCGTGCCCTGGTCCGGGAGGATCCCACGTGCCGTGGAGCGGCTGGGCCCGTGAGCCATGGCCACTGAGCCTGCGCATCCGGAGCCTGTGCTCTGCCACGGGAGAGGCCGCTACAGTGAGAGGCCCGCGTACCGCAAAAAAAAAAAAAAAAGTAGTTGGAATGAAAACCACCACCACCACCACCACAATAATATAATTAACATTTGCTGGGCACTCACTAAGTATCAGTACTTTTAAGTACTACACATGGATTTTTCTCAATCCATCCTCACCCCAACACACTGAGGTAGCTGCTATAGTTATCTCCATTTACCAGAAGGGCAAACAGGCACAGAGAAGTTTTAGGTGTCTTAGGAACACTTCTGGTCCCATCAGCAGTGGACCTGACCTCAATGGCTGCTGTAGGAAGGGGGTTATTTTCTCACAAAACAGATTGCAGAGGTGAGTAGGTATAAGTTTGCTTAGTATGTCAAGGATGAGAGACTCGAGGGTTCCTCTGTTCTCATGGTCACAAGGTGGCTGCTGCAGCCCTGCCATCACAGGTGAAGGTGAAGAGGGCAGTGTCACTGACATGCCCATGGTCACACACAGTGAGCAAAGAGCAGAGCTGAGACTCAAAACTCAGGCAACCTGACTTCCAGGGCTAGGCCTCCACCACTGACCCGTACAGCCACCTGGCTGGGGCTGCTAAGTCACAGTTGTGACTTAGGCGGACCCGTGCACTGTCTGCCAATGCCAAGAGACTGTTCCCGTGGTCAGGGAAGCACCTTCCATTTGCTGCAGAGGAACTAGGCATGAAGTGTACAGAGATGAATAGGCATGCTTCCAGGCATGATGGTGTGAACAAGCTTGAAGGACCATGAGGCCTCTGGACTTGCTTACCTTCTCTGGGCGGCATGAAGGAGCTTCTGTGTCCCAGCAAAGTGACATCTGGGGACCTCCAG
The DNA here is from genome assembly GCF_026419965.1 of Kogia breviceps. Lineage (NCBI taxonomy): Eukaryota > Metazoa > Chordata > Mammalia > Artiodactyla > Physeteridae > Kogia > Kogia breviceps. The sequence goes on from NC_081317.1 coordinate 5,555,057, forward strand.
CCCCTATCAAGCTGGCACAGCCAACAAGCTAGGGGGACCCAGATCCTCTGAACCCTGGGGCCCGGTTAGGATGTGGGAAGAGAGGCCAAGGCCCAGCCACAGACTCTCCCACCTGAGTAGACATGAGCCAGTGGGACGGGTGTCCTCAGGCCTGAGAGGCTGAGCCAGAGGGACCCACTGCTGGGGACCAGGCCCGCCGAAGGCTTTTCTTTTCCTCCCATTCGTCCCAGCCTCAGACTCCCTGGGCCTCCCTGCCTCCAGTCTGTATCCTGTCCACAGAGAGACGCCTCTCCCATAGCACCTGATCACCACTGCTGTCCTAGTTCCAAAACCATCGACAGCACTGAGGATAAAGTGGTGCTGGCTCCCGCTGTCTGAGAGCTCCTTTTGCTCCTCTGCTGCACTGGATCAGACACACGCACACGAGGCTATGAACAGCTCATATAGTAACTCTGCAAGATCGGTCCCAACTTTCACCCCATTTTACAGCAGAGGAAATGGAGGCTACGTAAGTGTAATGGATGCTCTCCAAGCCTGGGCCCTTCCCTTCTATGCCTTCCTGGCTCTCTACAGCCAGAGAAGAAAGCCCTCCGGGTTGTATTATCATATCCGTGTGCCCCATGCAAGCCAGACAAGAAAGCCCTCCACGTGCCCCCATGCAAGACTCTAGAGGTGTCAGGAAATGAATGTTAAACTGGGCTGGATGGAGATTTTTTAAAAATTAATTTATTTTATTTTTGGCTGCGTTGGGTCTTCGTTGCTGTGGGCGGGCTTTCCCTAGTTGCCGCGAGCAGGGGCTACTCTTCATTGCAGTGCGCAGGCTTCTCATTGCGGTGGCTTCTCTTGTTGTGGAGCACAGGCTCAAGGCGAGCAGGCTTCAGGAGTTGTGGCACGAGGGCTCAGTAGTTGTGGCTTGCTGGCTTAGTTGCTCGGCAGCATGTGGGATCTTCCCGGACCAGGGCTCGAACCCATGTCCCCTGCATTGGCAGGTGGATTCTTAACCACTGCACCACCAGGGAAGGCCGAGATTTTTTAATGTTAGACTCATTTACATCCTCCCACCTCTTCCCTCCTCTTTGTCCAATGGCAGACTTTGGGCAATCAGGGAGGACAAACTCACCTGAAGACCAGTTAAATAAGGTATAGTTACAATGAAAGGGAAATGTGCTGCTCCAGGTGTCCAGTAAGTCACAAATTGTATTTATTCTGGAGGCTTCTGGACACCCCAGACTCTCAGAGCATCATGTATTTATTTTAATTATGCAAATATTTAATGCGCACCCACAGTGTGCCGGGCAGGACCTGGAGCTTGGAGCGTCAAGCAGGGGAGTGTCATGTCCTGCAGCGTCAGTCCAACCCTGGTAGCTTCCAGTCCCGGAGACTTTAGTTAAATGTTGTCTAGTTCAACCAGCATCTACGGAGAACCTGCACTGTGCCAGCCTGTCCGAGCATTGAGAGGCTGAAAAGGACGCAGCTGGTCTCCACCCTCGAGATGCTGATGTTTCCTGAGCAAAGCCAGGCACATCCTCGTGCCCAGGCTGAGAGATACTAGCTGGAGTTGTAGAATTCTTCTCCATGGGATTTCAAGGAGAAAAGCCTCGCCTCCTTGATCTCCAGACGCTTGGAATGTCCTCTTCTTCCCTGCAGTTCTCGCGAAGGGGGTGCTTGGAGACACCAGCCAACTGTGCCCGGTTCTGTGCCAGCTCTGTGTCCCCACCATGAAGTGAGAAGCTGCGCTTTCACATCCCTGGATGGGGGCGGGGGGGCTTCGGATGCTGGGTGAGCGGAGAAACGCTTTCTTTGGATGAGATCTTAGGAAGGAATCCAATTAGAAAACAGCTATAGGACTTCCAGGTACAGCTCCACCGTGTAGAAAACTTGGAGGTCATCACCCTCACCTTTACAAATGGAGAATCAGCAGTTTTTCTTGGACCCATCAGAGAACTGAGGTTGCAAGGCAAACTGTCACGCTGCCATCTGGAGGGAATAGGGACTCTGGAGGATCACAGCTGAGATCTGTTCGCCTGGAGCAGAATCCCTGGAGTCACAAACTGGTAGGAACACGGAATGGCAATTCTGATGAATTTGCCGGAAGGCCGAGTATGGACTGGCCTCAGGGTGAGAAACTGCTGGGGTGCCCAGTCTTGGGGGAGAAGGCTGGCACTTTCGTGGGTTTTACCACCAGGAACCCCACCAGGCTCTCCAGGAGAAGATCTGAGAAGACCTCCTAGTGTCCTTGGTAGGGGGACAGGGGAGAAATCCTGGTGAAGTTCACCCAGAGCCTCATCCCAGTGGGGGAAGGGAATTCCTCTCCCTCCTGCCCCCTCCAGACTTCCTGTCTCACCTCAGGGAGAAACAAACACACACACAGGGAACAGGAACTTGCTTGGAATTACTGCAGCCAGAGAAGGGAGGGGGAAGCAGAGGGAAAAGCTCTACCACTGGCGAAGCAGCCCTGAGACACAGGCGCACTTAAAAGACTGACATTTAATTGGAAGACGATAGGATACTCCCCATCTCCTGCCCCCCACCACGGCACCAGCAGGGCCCCAGTATACTAATGGTGCGTTACAGCTGAAAGAGCCGCAGGTCTTAGACTCTATCTGAGGAGGAGCACGTAGGGAAGCCCAAAGTCAAGGGAGGAGACACAAAAAGACACTCGAGAATTTGAAGCTTCGGACACCTACAGCTACAGACTCCTAGGCAGATTAACATACATCTAAAAGCCTATTAACCTCATTTCCTATCATCTCATGTAACGTGTGCAGCTTCCAACAAAAAATTACAAGGCATTCCAAAAGGCAAGGAAAAATACGATCTGAAGAGACAAAGCAATGATCAGAACCAGACTCAGATAGGACACCAAGCCTGGAATTATCAAAAGGGAATTTAAAATAACTATAATTAATATGTTAAGCGCTGTAATAGAAAAAGCGGGTGCCATGCAAGAACAGACGGGTAACATAGGCAGAGAGAAGGAAACTCTAAGAAGGAATCGAATGGAAATGCTAGAGATTGAAAACGCTGTTACAGAAATGAGGGATCCTTCTGATGGGCTCATCAGTGGACTGGACACGGCTGAGGAAAGAATCACTGAGCTTGACAAGACGTCCATAGAAACTTCTCAAACTGAAGTGCAAAGAGAAAAAAGAATGAAAGAAAAACAACAGGATAGGTAACCAAGAACTGTGGGACAATCTCAAAAGGTATAACGTTTGTGAAGTTGGGATACCAGGAGGAGGATAAGAAAGAGAGATGGAGCAGAATATTTGAAGTAATGATGGCTGAGAATTTTCAAAAATTAGTGATAGGCACCTTATTTATCCTTCCTAATTTAGGAGCTTGGGATAAACAGCTACACACTACTGTATATAAAATAGATAAATAACGAGGTCGGGGGCTTCCTTGGTGGCGCAGTGGTTAAGAATCCGCCTGCTAATTCAGGGGACACAGATTTGAGCCCTGGTCTGGGAAGATCCCACACGCTGCGGAGCAACTAAGCCCGTGCGCCACAACTGCTGAGCCTGTGCTCTAGAGCCCGCGAGCCACAACTACTGAAGCCCGCGCACCTAGAGCCCGTGCTCCGCAACAAGAGAAGCCACCGCAATGAGAAGCCCGTGCACCGCAACGAAGGGTAGCCCCCGCTCACCGCAACTAGAGAAAGCCCGCGCGCAGCAACGAAGACCCAATGCAGCCAAAGATCAATAAATAGAAATTAAAACAAAACCCCAAAACAAAGCAAACAAAAAGAAACAAAACATTTATAGAAAAATGAATGAAATAAAATTTAAAAAAGAAACAAAACAAACAACTATAAAAAAAACAAACACACAAAAGGCGCCACACTTCGGCATCACATATTCAAACTGCAGATCGGTTGCACAGTGTGGGTGTGACCTTGATTCAGACAAATAAGCAGTTGCTAAGGACAACAGTATTAAAACTGCTTACCTTGTTATTTTAAATAGTCTTTAATAAAACAAATTCAGAAGATTCAAAGAGAAGGTGTAGGAAGAACTTTTTGTCTCAAAGCTGAGTTGCTAAGTAGCCACTGCCAGGCGTAAACGAACACCTTTCCTGGATGGCAAGCTACGCAAGGGGAGGAGTGGCTTTGCTTTACCCCCCAGGGCCAAGCACAGCGCCCTGAGTATGGCTGGTGCTTCAGCGATATTAGTTGTGGGTGTTAACTGCACAGTGACCACTGGCCATGGTGAGATGATCTGCCTCGCTTCTAACTGAGCATGGAACTCAGTAATAAACTGAGTGATGAACGTTTTGGGTGGGTTAAATTATGGTGTAGATTAGAGACTGATTGTTCTCATGAACATACATGCAAAAATCCTAAACAAAAATATTGGCAAATCAATCCGATGATACCAAGAAGGATAGGTAATACATTACAACCAAGTGAAGTTTATTCTAGGAATGCAAGGCTGGTTTAACATTTGAAAATTCATCAATGTGATTCACTGTATTAAAATTAAAAAGGAGATTATTCATGTGATGCTGTCTATAGATGCAGAAAAAGCACTTGAAAATTTCCACGCCCATTCATGATAAAACTTTTGGCAAACTAGAAACAGAAGGCAATTTCCTTACCCGATAAAAGGTATATACGACAAATGAACAACATATAATTAATGGTGAGTTACTGAACGTGTCCCCTTAGAATGCAAACAAGACCAGGATGTCCACTCTCACTGTTTTCAGTCGACAATGTACTGGCAGTCTTGGGACTTGCAAGGAAGCAATAAAAAGAAACAAATGGCATAAAGATTGGAACGCAAAAAAATGACACCATCATTATTTATAAATGACATGATTCTGAACATAGAAAAGCCAAATGAATCTACAAGTTAAAGGAATTTAAGTATGGTCATTGGAATCAAGGTCAATGTGTAAACGTAAATTATATTTCTATCACCAGCAACAAAGAAATTAAAAATGAAATTTAAAAACACCATTTTCTTTTTTTAAAAACATCTTTATTAGAGTATAATTGCTTTACAATGGTGTGTTAGTTTCTGCTTTATAACAAAGTGAATCAGTTATACATATACATATGTTCCCAAATCTCCTCCCTCTTGTGTCTCCCTCCCTCCCACCCTCCCTATCCCACCCCTCTAGGTGGTCACAAAACACCGAGCTGATCTCCCTGTGCCATGTGGCTGCTTCCCACTAGCTATCTGCTTTATGTTTGGTAGTGTATATATGTCCCTGCCACTCTCTCACTTTGTCACAGCTTACCCTTCCCCCTCCCCATATCCTCACGTCCATTATCTAGTAGATCTGTGTCTTTATTCCCATCTTACCCCTAGGTTCTTCATGACCTTTTTTCTTTTAAATTTTATTTATTTATTTCTTTATTTATTTTTGGCTGTGTTGGGTCTTCGTTACCGTGCGAGGGCTTTCTCTAGTTGCGGCGAGCGGGGGCCACTCTTCATCGCGGTGCGCGGGCCTCTCACTGTCGTGGCCTCTCTTGTTGAGGAGCACAGGCTCCAGACGCGCAGGCTCGGTAGTTGTGGCTTACGGGCCCAGTTGCTCCGGCACGTGGGATCTTCCTGGACCAGGGCTCGAACCTGTGTCCCCTGCATTGGCACGCAGATTCTCAACCACTGTGCCACCAGGGAAACCCCATGATCTGTTTTGTTTTTTTAAAAAAAAATACCACTTTAGATAACAGCAAAATATCAAAAAAAGCCCGGGAGTCAATGGAAAGAAAGATGTGCAAGACCTCTATACTGAAAACTACTAAAATTACAGAGAGAAATCAAAGAACTAAACAAGAGATAGGGATATACCACATACATGGATAGGAAGACTCAATATTGTTAGGTTGTCAATTCTTCGCATAGATTCAGTGCAATCCCAGTCAGAATCCCAGTAGCTTTAAAGTCATTTTTGTGGGGAGTAGGGGATTGATAAACTGATCCTCAACTTTTTATGGAAATGCAAAGAGCTGAGAATAGCCAGGGCAATATTGAAGAACAAGAAAGTTGAAGGACTCACTGTAAATGTACAGTAATTAAGATAGCATTGCACTGAAACAAAGATAGACAAGCAGATTGAACAAATGGACATTCAGCATATAACGTACTTGAGTGCATGGTGTCTAAACGGAAAATGTTTAAAGACATTTAATGCATTTTATTGGAATTGGAATTGAACAACTGGAGAACACGAACACAATTTGGAAACCACTGGTGTGGTCTGGTTCCCGAAGACCAACTGAGACGAAGAGACAGGATCTGCTCAAGTCACAGAGCAAGTCAGACATCCAAGCAGGAAACAAAAGCCAGAACTCTGGATGCTGCAGCTGGTCGCTGTCTCCCCTTGACTGAGGAAAAGGCAGGTCTGGGGAAGAACCTTTCAGTAAATACGCTCAGACAGGTGACCTCGTGGCGTGACACCAAGCCCCAGGACAAAACTATGGTCCCTGTGCTGTCCGCACCCAATCTTGATCGTCACCCTTCTCTTAAACACAGAGCTGCAGCTGCAAGCATCTGACCGCACCCCAGTGAGTGGAAGGTACGTGGGCTTTGGGGGCTTGGTCTGAATGCAGCAGAGTGGCTGGCAGCGAGGGACAGCTGGGGTAGGTGGAGGGCTCAGGGGCCAAGGTACCTGCTTCCCAGCAAAGTCAGGATTAGAGAATCTGACGCAAGAGGGAGAGACCAAAGGATACATATTCCTTTTCTATGTGCTTGAAAAGGTTTTCCTTGGGGCTTCCCTGGTGGCACAGCGGTTAAGAATCCGCCTACCAATGCAGGGGACACGGGTTCGCGCCCCGGTCCGGGAGGATCCCACGTGCCGCGGAGCGGCTGGGCCCGTGAGCCATGGCCGCTGAGCCTGCGCGCAACGGGAGAGGCCCGCGCACTGCGATGAAGAGTGGCCCCCGCTCGCCGCAACTGGAGAGAGCCCTCGCACAGAAACGAAGACCCAACACAGCCAAACATAAATATAAAATAAATAAATAAATTAATTTTTTTAAAAAAAGGTTTTCCTTATTATTTAAAAAATTTTTTTTGGCTGCGCCGTGCAGCTTGCGGGATCTTAGTTCCCCGACCAGGAATTGAAGCAGGCCTGGCAGTGGCACCGACGAGTCGTAACCACTGGACCGCCAGGGAATTCCCGTAGAGGGTTTCCTTAAACAGCGTCTTGTGGGCCAATACTGAGCAGCCTCGAATCACCCAACAACTGGCCCGAGCCGTCACCCACCCATCTGTGTGTTGGGGTCGGGGGTGGGGGGTCCTGGTCCTCATCTGCCTCTCGGGGGCAGCTCCTTCCTAATGGCTTAGCTGCCCGGACTTCAGGGGACCAGCGAGCTGGACCTGGGATCATGTGTCCTGGGGAGACCGAGAGAGCCCAGGAGGAGCTTAGAGGGCTCGAGCTGAGGCTGACATTTGTTTCAGATCACACAGTCCGCCCTGGTGCTCAGACGGGGCCAGAAGAAGCCACCAAAGCAGTCAGAAGCCCTGGACTCAGTTACTACTATGAGCTGCCACTGTCTGAGAGCTTACGATAAGCCAGACGTCAAGGGCTTTACATACGTGTCACTGAATCCCACCTCAGCCCCGTGATCGGGGAGGTGGTTATTGTTCCTGCTGCAGATAAGGAAACTGCTGAGTAGTGGAGCTTGAGTTTGTACCTTTAAATCTTGCAGTCTGTTCCCCCCGGTGGGCTGAACCCATTAGGTCCCTCTAGAACCAGCTTAGGTGTCCCTCGCACGTGTGTCCGTTTCTGTCCTCGGAGTGGCAAAGTGGGCCGCTTTTGCAGTCTGACTGAGGTCTGAGCCCTGCTCGGTCGCCTCCATAGCCAGGACTCTGGCAAGAACCTGTTCACACCTGTTTCCTTATCTCCCAGCTGGGCCCCCAGGGCCATGAGGCTCTTACGGGAAAGCAAGGTATTGGGATTGGCCGTTCTCGTTACTTGTAGTGTGATGCTTCACAAAGTTGCAGAGAAACTGGACCAGCGAATACTGAACCCTTGCTCTTCAGGGAGATACAGGCTCACCGCATTTTTTCACCAACCAACCAGCACATAACTTTGCTTTATGTGTGTTTCTGTTTAAAGCCATCTTATTTAAGATCTATTGTCGATTCATTAACGTTGAACTCACAGCCAGCAGCACTGTAAAACATGCTCGAGCGAAGCTTATCTGACACCTGTATCTTCTCTGTAAAGGACATCATTAGACAGCACTACGCTTAGGGGTCATTTTAAACGCACAAAAATGCAAAATACACGGCACTAAAGAGACCGCCGGGAGGACCCTTGCGTGGAACAGGAGCTGGAACAGGAAGGCAGACTGTTTGCCGGGTTCTTTTCAGCTGGGAACATGAACAGCGGGCAACTCAATTTTTTTTTTTTTTTTCTTTCCTGGGACTGACCACGAAAGTGTGGTGAGTGTTGATTTTAAGGTTATAAATAAATTTTAGTGAGTAGGTGAATTTGCAAATACGGAATCAGAGATGATGATTGACTGCAATGCAGTGACAGGGCCTGACCCGTGGTTGGCACACGGCACTAACTTTTAGGGCTGTGTCCTCATCCTATCGACTGTCTCACTTGGTGGCGGCGATGGCCGTGTCCCCATGCTTGACCATGAGCCCCCTGTGGGCAATCGTGATGCTCTCTGTTGAAGCCCTGAAGGGCAGCACAGAACTTGGTCCAGAACCCCACGTACTTGTGTGGATAAGGACAACTGACTTAGCTTTGGACTCTGAGCCCTCCCTCGTCTGTAAAAACGGGAAGAACAGACCTGCCTACCACCCTAGGTGTGGAGAACCCCAACAAAGGAGATGCCTGGAAAGGGCCAGAACTTTCTCGGTAGATGCTACTAAAAGGCCCTCAAGACAAAGGCCAGTGAAGATTCCCATTGTTTCAGGGCTGTCTTCACTTGCCCTCCACCCACCCAAGATGCGGACCCGGGACCAGCACGCCCCGTGGAATTGAGCGTCGACCCACTTCCTGGCCATTAATCTCGAAGAGTCTATCAGGGCCATTTGCATTAGCCCATCTTAAAAACCCCAGCTGGGCCCCAGTGGGCCAGAAGTGGGCTCGGGAAACAGTGCTGCTGTCGCCAGCTAGAGGCCGAGGCCCCGTGGCGTCCAAACTCCCTCTTGGACCAAGCCCTGCAACGCGCCATCTGTACCGCAGCCAACCTGACCGCGGGGGCTGCGGGAGGACATCGTGGATGGTCACCACCTGAGAGGGACACTGGGAAGACTGCACCTCCTCCCTGAGACCAGGGTTGGTGGTGGAGGCACACTGGCTGGCGGACTCCCCGCCCTCAGCCCAAACTCTTGGGTGGGTTGGGAACAGCCCAGCTGGGTCCTTGGATGCTGAGCTTGGGCGGCTGGCAGAGCCCCAGCATGCAAGTGTGGTGGAGTATGGGAGGTGGGGCGAGAGTTCTGCAGACAGACTGTGCACCCGCCCTCCTCCCCCGCCTCCCCCAACACACGGCCTGGCCCTTCCGTGATGACCATGCAGCTTTCTTAATGGAACACAATCGCTGAACTTGGTACATTTCGAGCACTTTAGCCTTCCAGGACACCAGACTGCTGATGAAAACCATCTTCCGTGGGCGCCATGTTAATGAGAGGCCAAATTTCATATGCTTGCAAACTTTCCCCCTGCCTCCTGCTGGACTGCACCCCGCCTCTCCTCCCCCATGCCTCAATAAAAGGCTGCATCAGAGAGGGAGAGAGAGACAGAGAGACAGAGGAGAGAGAGGAGAGAGAGCGAGAGAGAGCGAGATTTCCATAATTTATAGTATGGGCATTTCACTGGGGACAAGTGCTAATCTGTACTCACCGATACATTTAAGAAAATGCATCCTCCTGCGAGCCTGCACCATTTATGACTCCTGGCACAAACCGCAATGCTCAGTCTTCAATTAAGGGACACCTTAGGGTTCATTATCACACAATCGCTCCCTGTGAACCGTGCCAAATGCTGTTTTGGCACAGAGCTCGGAAGATGAATTAGAAGGAAGCCTTCTCTGTAATGCCCTCTCCCTAATTCCCTTTCCCGTCATCAGCGTTTATGCCCTCCTCTGGCTCGACCCCTCCTTCCTTCCAAGTGGCTTTTACTATTCAATTTCTCAACGTCAAACTCGATTCTCTAGAGGTGTAGTTAAAGATGCCACATCTCCTTTTTGTCTTCCGGCTCTCAACAGGCCTCAGAATGGCTGCAGATGGGCTGCTCTCCATACCCCTTTTGGGCCTAAAGGAGCCACAGATGCTTTTTTTCCCCTCCTCTCAGAGCCTGGGGTAGAGAAAAGAAAAGGGACCAGAACAGGAAACACACACATGAGAACGCGCCATAAGGAGGGTTCTAACAGGATCCTCCTAGCAGCACTGTGTCTGCATGAAGAGATGCCTCCTTGTACAGCAAGCGGCAGAGGCAGGGCACGTTCCCCGCCGAGGGGAGAGCTGTGCTCAAAGCCGGCTGCTTCCATCCACGGGCAAGGAAGCAGCAAAAAAGGAGTCGAAGGCCGATCTCCTTTGCTCCTCAATAACCCTGCCGTCCAGGGCCCACACTGTCCCCGTGTGTCCTGAAACCACAGGACCCTCCATGGTGGTTTCAACCTGTGGCTAAGGACACCCCCTTCTTGTTTCCTTAATGAAAACAGTGAAACAAGATGAGCACAGTCGCCGGCGCTTTCCAGCTCTCTCAGCAGCTCAGGGTCCCAGAGCCGGCCCAGGCCTGAGAGTAAAGAGCACCCACACGGGGGGAGGGGCGTGGAAGGGAGAGGGCGAGCCGCGGGCCCCACTGCCTGCCTCGGGCCCCACTTCTCAGGCGCACGCGGGGGGAGGGGCGTGGAAGGGAGAGGGCGAGCCGCGCCGGACCCCCTCCGATGCATCTTCCGGCTCCACCTGGGGCGGCAGCGCCTCTGCGCAAGGAGCCTCCTGGCTGACTTCTTGGTGTCACACCCACATCAAGAGATGAGCAGATGTGACAGGTAAGAGGGGCCGAGGTAAGCGAGGCTCTCAAGTTAAACTGTTAGATTATACAAAGCCATGAAGACAAAATTAGCTTAACGAAGTAGCTACAAACGTAGGCTGTGCACCAGCGAGGTCGGGCTGACACAGCGTAAGACGATCGGCCAAGAGCGGCCAGAATCCTCGCCTTTATCTCAGGGGGCAGCCGGAGGAACAAGCCAACAGAGCAAACAGACTAAAAACACTTTGCCCACAAGATGTCTTGTGGAAATTTTATTATGTAGAGTGTAAAATGAATTGTCAGTCCAATAAAAACAACACTTTTTTAAAAAAACAACATGCATAACATTTTCCAATTGCCTTTTTTAATAGTTAGACATTTCAAGCATTATACGGAAAATAAGGAGAAAAACCCCAGACACTGTAACTTCAGTATGTCTCAAACGGAATGTCCCCCAGGTCAATTGAAAAACGCAAGAAAAAATAGCTTCAATTCCGTTTTTCTTTCCTTTAAAAATACATGTTATCTGTACAAGATACACTACAGTAAACACTGGAAATCATATTATCCCTTTTATTAAATCAAAATTATTTAATTCATATTGTGGTTAATGCTAGATTTATTTATTCATCTAGTTAATCTGACAAATATTAAGAAAATATTTAAAAGAAAAAAAGCAAAAAACACCTTGGAATTAAAAAATAGTTACTACATTTTTATGCGGTTTAATGTTCCACAGTGTTTGTTAAAAGTTATATTGAATTTATTTTTAATATTAAAAATAACAGTATTTATATTTCTGAGAGAATAGAGAAAGGTTTTTCTGTTTTGTTTTTAAAACAAGCTTGGAGGTCTTAGATACACAATTGCAATCGGTAGGTAATGGAGACAAGAAAAAACGTCTGCTAAACACACAAACACATTTTTATATTATTACCCCTTTAGAACTCTAGAAATTATACAAACCCTATAAAATGCCCCCTCCCAATCCCTGTTGGACAGCAATACAATTATCTGTCTCAATTCAGAATTCACATAATTAATTACAATACATAACAGTTCCGTTTTTTAAAAAATGCAATAAAACCAGACAGCCAAGATACAAGAAATTAGAAGTAAAACATTCAATGAATTTACACATTTAAGAATATTTAAATACTGTTTAAAATTTTTTTAAAAGAATTTGTTACAAGCCACCTAAGACTTCCAAGCCACTTTCTGTTGCAACAGAAAAAACGGTAAATAAAAAGACATGCAAACAAAACGAAAACACACCATATGTTGAAATGTCACTGCCCCGTGGCACATTCTGGCGCCCGAATCCGCAGGTGTCGCTCCAAAAAGAATCCCAGAGCTTACACGTTTGAAGTAACAAACAAAAATAACAAAACAAAAATTATCAGCAATTTTTAGTAACTGATTTTCCCGATTTTTAGAAAAATTCTGTTAATCTAAATATAGTGTTTCACAGAACAAAACAAAGGTTCTTCATCAAAAGGTTTGCACATCTAAAAACCTCTGTTACAAATAGGTTTTGCTCACAATGGTTTGGGGCGGGGGGAGGGAGCTGCAGGCCACTGTCCTACTGTTCCTGTGGAAGGAAGGGGGAGAACAGTTAGTCTGACGGTGAGTTCTCAAGTGCTGGCCCGGGGTCGGGGGCTCTGTCTGCAGGGAGGTGACAGGAGCTGACACGCCCGCACGCACGCGGGCACGCGCCATCCTTCCGGGCCTCGTCATGGGATCTGGCGCAGACAAAGCCTCTCTACAGGAGGCCCCAGGGCACCTCCTTCCACGGGGGATGCTGGGTGGGGAGAGGGGAGTGAGCGAGTGATGTTTCTCCGGTCACCTAGCACCCTGACACCTGTTCCCACCAGGCCCAGGCCCGGAGGGCCACTTTGGCAGTGAGACGAACGACTGGCCCTGGGTCCAGGGCCTGTGCTGACTGACACACTGTCCACAGGGACCTGACTGGCATCGGGTCGCCTGGAAAACGCACCTGAAATGTGAGCTGCGGGAGTAGCTGGTCCTCTTCCCTGCATTTGTAAAAAACCATCCGGGCCGCCGATTACAGAGCCCTCCAGGCAGCGCCCGGCCTTCAGAGGGTGTGGGCGAGCCCTACTCCCGCTGCTGCCCCTCACTGCTGGCCGGGGACAAGCGTGACAGCCCGGCCACACCACCTTTTACAAGACCAGGCTGGGGAGCGGCCCAATGCTAGCCCTACGCCCCAGTCACAGGGCCGCGCTCGCCCGGATCAGCTGAGCCTGGCGCGCTCCTCTAGAGCTGGCGGGCCTGGGGTCCAGACGCAGAGACCCAGTGCCGCTCAGCACTGTGCTCCGCGTCTGGGTTTGAGGGAAGGCCAGGCCCGTCCTGGTAGGGGCTGCCCGAACGATTCTTCCACTTGGCTCAGACCTGTCCTGTCCGGGGTGAGGAGGGGGCCGGGGAGGCCGCCGCGGGGCACTCTGCAGACGGCGGCCGTGCTGAGCGGCGCCGGGGCCCAAGCAGTCCCTCCACAGCCCAGGGGCCCCGTGCTCTGACCCCGGGGTCAGGCACACACAGAAGGCTTGGGAGGGGGCTCAGGGCTGGTCTGGGAAGTCTCGGCAGTGCTGGCGATGGGCTACAGACCTGGCTGTGGGCTTGAGCTTGCCCCAGTGTCTGCCCGTAGAATGCGACCTGCTGTCTGTAATACTCCGCCCAGGCCACTGTGTAGTCCGGCGGGGAGCTGGCCTGAGAAGCGGCGCTGGCGGCGTGGCCTGATGGACAAAGCGAAGCGCGGGTTACCGGGGGCAGGGACGCACTTGTGGGAGGCAAGGACGCCGGCAGCCAGAGGGAGCCCCTCCCAAAGCCTCGGGGGCACCCGGAACCAGTGTCCCACGCCCATGCCCTCCCCCCAGGCCCCTCGCGAGCTGCGCCAGGACTGGAGCGCCCGAGCACTGCTGCAGAAAGCGCGTAACCAGCCTCTCCTCGCCCGGTCCCCACCCCGCTCCTACAAGACCCTCCGGCCTGCCTTCTCTCTCCAGAATCACACTCTCTGCCTGTCCTGCCAGCTCCCAGTCAGTGCCCCAGGCCAGAGGGGGAGGAGGGAGGGCGAGAAAGCGGGTGCCCCGGCACGGGGGTGTGTGCGCCTGCGCAGGGCATCCCGGCCCACGGGTGCCTGGGAATCCGGATCGGGGGCTCTGGGAAGACTTTCACCAGGTGCTCCAGGCGACGGTGACCTCCCTGACCCCCACCCTGGCCCCCAGAAGGGTACTGACCTGGTAAGGATCCCAAACACACAGTGAACATTTCTTTGACGGCTTATGACCTGAGCTCTTCCAACTAGCAAGTAACACCCTTCAGACTCAAGATACGTGAGACACCTCCTTCCAACAATACCCGCACATTCTGGTTCAGCAGTTTTGGGATTCACACCAGAGACCTTAGTACTAATTTTAAATGATTCACTTAGGGTATTTTTTTTGGTTTTTGTTTCTTGTTACTAGGTTTCCTCCTCTTTTTAAAAAGACTGGTTTAGTTAAGAAAACTGGCACAGTTAAGAAAAGAGCTTACTCTGGAAGAAAAACAACTCCGCACCCGCTCGCACCCGCTCGGCCCTCGGACTCCCTGCTGAGTCTCACGAGGGGTGGGGGGGGGGGCGGGCCTGCCTCTTCACCTGTCCTGAAACAGCCGAAAGAGCCGGGCAGCGGCAGGACCGCAAGGCAGTCAGGAAATGGCTCCCGGCTGGACTGAGCCCTAACCAAGCGGTTCTCAAGGGAACGGCCAAGGCCAGGACTGTCCCTGAGGGTCGGTGCCACGGCCTTTCGGGCCCTTCGGAGTCCAGAAGAGAAGCGCAGGTAGAGGACGGTAGAGGACGGTAGAGGACGGCAAAGGCCGACTGCACATCTCCCGACAGGCACACGTGGGGAGAGGGCGGCAAAGGCAGACGCGGAGATCCGACTCACACAGGGAAAGCGGCAAGGGAAAAAAGGGGTCAGGGAACCACGGACTCTCAAGTCTACAGTCTTGGGGGCTCTGTGGCTGGGGCGCTGCTTGTTAAGAAGGCCAACGCACTCACTCTGTTTTTTGTAATAGTCTTCCCAGGCCTTGCTGTAGTCGGGCTGGCTGCTCTGCGGCTGGCTCTGCTGGCCTGGGCGAAGAACACAAAAGCAGTCAGGCCTTCGGGCTCCCGGGCCTCGGCCCCCAGCCCGCAGGCTCCAGGCCCTGCTCTCTGCACTCACTCCCTTGCCCCTGGGGCCCGCGGTGGGTGGGTGGGTTGGGGGGAGAGGAGCCAGGCCAACCCCCAAGAGGGCCTCCACCCAGGCCGGCGAGGCTGGGGCTGGCACACAGCTGCCCCGCAAGGGCGGCCAGCAGGCAGGGCCTCAACTCCCTTCAGTCGGGGACTCTGGGCTGCCACGAGCAGAGCCCCTGGGGGCCAGAGTGCTGTCTGCGGCTCCCTGGATTGGCCTGCAAACCCGCAAACCGACAAAGAATCCAAATGGCGCTGACCACTCCCTTTCCCTGGCTGGCCCTTCTGTTCAAGGACTGATGGCTTTGCCTTTGCACGAGGAGAATTACAGGGGACACACAGGGATCTGTCCAGAGACTGTGCTCAAGGTGACGACAGGAGACGGCGTACACACCTGACCCCCAGCCTTGCGCCTGTACGGGGTGAGGGCGAGGACGTGTTGGGGGTCGTCCCCGCCCTCCTCTCCACATCGCTGGGGGCAGAAAGGCTGGGCTGGCGGGAGCAGAGCAGCAGCCTGCCCAGGGGCACGGGCACGGGGGGCGGGTAGTGTTTAAAAGACTTGACCACAGCTGGAAGTCGGGACCCTCCTTCCGCCTGCCGAGGGCCAGCCCCCCCCCACCCCCCGCCACGAGCTTTCTTCGGTTAGAATCACAGCCTGCGGCAGGCAGGAAGGACGTGCTCAAAAACACATTTCATGTCACAATGCTTTCCCCAAGAGTTAATTTCCTCAAGGCTGAGGAGGGGCGCAGGCACGTGACAGTCGGTGTGCGTGTGTGTGGGGGGGGCCCTCCTCCCCGCACTGTGGCAGGACGGGACTCGGACCTGGACGTTGGCGCCAGGAGAAGGCAAAGCCCGGGCAATGCGGCAGCAGGAACCGCCCCCTCAGACACGGAGGCCGTGGGCAAGTGGGACTTTCCTTCTGACCAAAACCAATTTTCCATTCCCCCGAACGAACCAAGCGACACCACAGGTGAAGGCTGGTGCACGGTGCAAGGGGCAGGCGCTAGCTGCGTTTTCTCTCGCTCAGCCCACGTGCCTTTGCCAACTCCTCACCCGCCTGGCCTGAGGCGGCAGTGGGGCGGGCTCTGCGGGAACCGCCCCCCCGCAGCTTCAACGCAAAGCCTCCCCGCAGTCTAGGGCTTCTCCCAGGTCCTCTGTCCTGGGCGAATGGGCACCGGGGAACCCTATCTGGGTCGCCTCCCGCCCTGGGGGTGCCCTCTGATGGAACAGGAGGAAACAAAACACACCCGGGCTGCGGGATAAGTGAGCACAGTGAAATAGGGAGGGTAGAATCTGGGTGGTGTGTAGGTGTTCGTGGTGAAGTTCTTTAAGATATTGTGCACGTTTAAGGTATTTCGTAAGAAAATAAGAAAGGGGGAAGAGAGGGAACAAACACAACCGTGCAATTTCAGAGCTCACAGTACTTTAGAAATCAAACCCAAACCCTCCATTGCACAGACGACAGAACCGGAGCCCCAGAGAAGCGGGGACGCGCCTCAGGCTGCCCGGCGCCGCTCCAGCCGCGTGGGGGGCTTCTCCAGCTGTGAGCCTGACCGGGCGCCCCGGGGCAGGGTCCCACACACACCCGGCACTCTGCTCAAGGGGAAAGGGCTGGAACCCCAGGCCCATCCTCTCGTGGGCAAAGCTGCAGTGTGTGTCCTGCAGCCTGGCGCTCCGAGGGGAGCCTGCAGACGTGCCGAAGAGCGCTTTCCAAACACCACGGGGCTGGCCCTTCAGACGTCAAAAGAACCCAAGGTATTTGTTTTGTTTTTGTTTGGAAGGCTGTGCAAGATGCGCTCTACCAGCAGGAAAACTCAAGAAGGACTCCTGAAGCTGGTGTGGGGGCCGGAGAGTGGGAGGGGGTTTAATTCCAACGAGAACCTTCTCTGTTACAATCAGTTTTCTCTAATCGTGCACTTCCTGGAAGTTCAGGAGATAGAGAGTCCCTTTCTAAGACGGTGCCGGGGAGGAGAGAGGGAGAAGGCCACTTTGAGGCCAGAGGAGGGGAGCAGGCGGGGCACCCATCTGGCGGGGCTGCTTGAAGAGGCTGCGGCAGTGGGAGGGGCCGTGGGGCAGGAGGGGCTCAGGTCAAACCACACTCTCAGGGCCCACGGGCCTTTCGGACCCATTTCTGGGGGACCGGAGTGACGGAAGGCTGCAGCTCTGAGAAGGACAGCAGGTGGGAAAGAAAGGCCTGAGAAGGTGGGCCAGGAGAGAGGCGGGCCCCCTGTCCCCGCCCAGCAGGCCTGTCCCGGGGAGGGGGGGGGGCACCTCCTCCCGAGTCACTTACTTGGAACCTGCTGTGTGGGCTGCTGCCACGCCTGGTAGGTGCTGCCCCAGCCCTGGGTCAGGAAGGCCGGAGGACCACTGCGGAGGACAAGAGGACTCATTCCAGGGCAGGCCGCCCCCACCCCGCCCCCGGGCGAGCACAGCGCCCTCTGCTGGAGACACGGCAGGGCGGAGTGAAGGCGGCCCACCCACCTCACAGGTGCGCTGTGAGGGCTTCCGTTCACTTTAGCGGCCATGTTTGGGAAGCACCCTGAGCTCCTTGGAGGAAAGGTGCTGAAAGAAAGTGGAAAACAGATAAAGACAGCGGCTGGGGACCCAACAACGGCTTTGGCAACAAACAAACAAACAAACACACACACACCCCTCCCGCCACCCAGCCCCAGGGCGGTGAGCTCTCCTTGGGGATGCTGGCGGGACCAGAAGACCCTCCGCCCTCTGGGAAGGCTCTCGGCCCAGCACTGGTCCCTGAGCAACAGACAGGCCAGAGGGACCGCCAGTGAGAGAGGAGGAGAGGAGTCCTGCCCACGCCCAGAACTTGCGGCTTTTGGCTGGCCTCCCCTGGAAGGAGCTGGAAAAGGAGGGCCCCTTGGGGGCAGTGAGTTCTTCCAGTCAAGAAAAGACTCACTTCTGATGCGGCGCGGCAGGTGGCTGGCTGAAGGGGCCCTGTGCGAAGGCTCCGGGCGCTCCGAGACCGGCACCCTGTCAGGGCACAGAGGGAACTCTCACCTCCTGTCGGCTGCGCCCGCACCCTCTGCCCAGGCCCGCCCCGAGGCAAACCACAGCTTTCGGGGAGAGAGACAAGGGAAGTAAAGGTAGCCTACGGCACTCGCACTAGCCTTCCTTGCCCACCGTGGGCTTTAGTTGCAGAAACAGCTTCTGCCCCCTGAGCGACCGATACCACCACACAGCCAATACTGGCGCCACCACAACTGCCCTGGCGTACGTCACCCTGGGGGTAGGGACCAACCTGCCGACTCTCCCGTCAATCTAGGCGGGCCCAGAGCTTTCTGCCATTCTACGTCCCCTTTGAGATGAGCAGTGGCCAATCTGTCCTCCATCAACACTCCCTTTCTTTATCTGCTTTGAGGTGCCTGAAACTAAAGCCAGAGTCAATGAACGCTGCCTGCAGGGCTGGCCGCCAGGGCGATGCCAGCGGGAGTCCAGGGGCAGTGCGGGGGGAAGGCTGCCGCCCCTGGCTGCTCATCTACGCCTGCAGGGCCAACGGCTCGGGGCCTGGGCAAGCTCTGCGCGTCTGGGCCTGGCCCTGGTGTCCCTGCGCCCCGACCTTCCCCTCAGCAGAGTGGGAGGGGGCCGTTGCCCTCACATCACGTGAGGACCGAGAGCCACAGGAAGCACAAGGTTCTGGGGAGAAACAGGTGCCCTGGACACCCAAATGAAAACCCAGCTACTATCAGGCCAGGGGGGGAAAGGTCCCTGTACGTACGCCGACTTTCTCATCTATGAGATGCCTGGCCAGCTCAATCTGTTGAGGAGCCCCCCTGATGGTGAATATCCGCAGGTTGGGGTCCGTGTTGGGAGGGGGGTTCCGCTGCAGTTCCACGTGTGCTCCTGACTGCTGGTTTATGCTTTTGATGTTCTCGCCCCCTGTGGGCAGGAGGACACAGAAGAATAAGTGGCTACAGTTCTCTCCTCCAGAGGAGGGGTGGGTATTTTCTGCACACCAGCGCTCGTCCTAAGAGTAGACAAGTACTTTCCATTTATACTTTAAAACGGCTCTTGTAAAAACTAGAGCCGTCTCATTTGTGGAGCCAGACTAGGGAAGCAAAGCTGAGGCGCCGTGACACCACGTGGCACCAGCTGGTCTCCGTCTCAGCGTCCCATGCAGAGGCCTGGGGTGGCCTGGGCCTTGGCCCACAGACGGGCACACAATGAGCTCAGCTCTGGAGAAGGCACTCCATGCTTCTCAGCACGAGAATGGTGACCTGATGGCCCCTCCATGGCACAACATGAGGGCCTTCAGCCCCGGTGTGGGCCGCCACACTGCTGTCTCCCGCCCTCCGCGGGCCACACAGACGCGGCCACGGGCCCCAGCGATACCCAGAGCCCACTCGGGCCCTTAACATCCCATCCTGTCTCGCCTCAAGTCTCTGCTTCCTCCGTGGGTGGGGGACAGGTCCAGACAGAGAACGGAGGCCCGAGAATGGAGGTCCCAGAGGCCTGGGTGGAGCGGGGCTAATGACAATGTAGTTGGACTCTTTGAAAAACCTGTGAGAGTCCCAGTCTCTTAATGAAATTTGCGTAACAAAAGCTCCACCAGGGTAACAATGGTTTGATTCTTCTCTTCAAATTTCACAGAACTTACAGATCAGCTCTGCTCAACTGGGGTGGTGGAGCCAGAATTCAAGGAAAGCTTGGAGCACAGAGTTTTGCAGAACTGGAAAAAGACGATGTGTATAAAATCTGGTACAAGGTACCCGGGAGCCCCAAAGGGTCAGAGCGAAGACTAAAGGCCAGTCTCTGTGTCACCCCTCCCCACCCAGAGTCAAAACTAAGCTGCAGTGACATTTCTCGTTTCACCGCAACACGTCCACAATCCTTCGAACTCCCAACCTGCCCTCCACCCGCCCTGCCGGAAAGCCACGTCTGAACAAAAGCGTCGAGGAGTGGGCAAGTAAGGGACCCCAAGAGCAGGCACGGCTCATCTCATCCAGAAAGCATGATGGGATTCTAGAGGGTCAGGAGGCGAAGACGGAGCCGGAGTCCGGCCATTCCATTCTTCCTGGAGGCAGTGTAAGCGGCCCTTACGCCGCAGCAAGGAGACCAGGAGACTGGGGCACTCAGGAAAGCCTGGTTCAAGCGTTCGTCTGGGTACGATGTTAGCTTGGTTTAGGGTAGTTTTAAATTTAAAAGCAAACTGAAAAAAAGAAAAGCCCAGCAGACCCAAGTGTTGTATGCATGGTTTTCTTAAAGATCTGCTGCAGTTTAAGGGAGGTGTCCCTATGTTTTCTACCTTGAGCAAACGCGTGGTCTCAGGGGCAGCACCAGCCAGGGCAAGAGAGCCGCAGGAAGCCTTGCGCAGCCTCACTGCTTCCGGGTGTGTGCGAGCCCCTCCCAGCTCCGCAACGACCCACCTTTACTCAGGTCGCGACCCTTACCTCCTGTGCATCTTGAAGTAAGCAGCTTCGCCCCTAGGCAAGCGCGCTCTGGCGGAGCGGAGCGGGCGAAGGGAGCGGGCGAAGAGCTAAGAATAGCCGGAGACCTTCCTACTGCACACCCAGCACTTGAAGGGACCCCCACCCCACCCTCTGCCCAGACCACTGGGTCCCGGAGACAAAAGCACAGAAGGGCGCGCGTGTCTAGAACGGAGAAGCCCACGGGCCCAGACCAGCTCCCCTCCATCAGGCACTTGGACCAGCAGCCCCAGACTCCTCGAAGGCCTCAGGCCCACGTTAATAAGGCGAGAAGGCACCGTAAAACTGCACGGGGCCGGAAGGAGTTAATTTAAGTTCACCTTCCTTCAAAATGAGGTCACCAGCTTGGCACATGGTGGCTGTCTACAGGCTCATTCAGCAGCCTGCTCCATTCTTCCACCTGATGGGGGGCAGAAGCGACCCACCAGTGGCCCCCGGCTGGATGTGAAATCGTAAAGCAATTAATCAAACCTGCTAAAAGGCCTGGCTGACAAGAGCAGGGCTGGCCACACTATCTGTCACTATTGCTGTATTTATCATGGAAATCCAGCAGGGGCCCAGGGAGGTGCAGCGTCTGTCCAAAGGGCTGCAGGGCCTGCCTGCGTGTGGCTCCCCTCACCCCGCGCCTTTCCCAAGAAACAGGAAGACCTCATACCCAGCCCCTGGGGTGGGGAGTTACAGAAAGACCCCTGCTCCTGCCTAAACGAAACTTAGCCCGGCTTCCCAAGGCTGCTACTGGAGCGCCAGGACACAGCATCGGTTACTGCTACGTCCTGCTGTCTCTCCCCTCTGGGGGTCACTCGGGATGACTTTGTAGAGCACAGACGGTGAGCGACTGTCCTGTGAGCGCCGAGGTTTCGCTGACTAGGAGGAACTGTCACAGTGAAGCCAGCGAGGCTCTGCCAGGTCTAGAGAAGACACTGCCCGTGAAAACCCCGTTGACAGAACAGCTCTCAAAAAGCACAGAAAAACCTAGATCTGATTCTTGAACTCCGGGCACCAGCTGGATTTAACCTCCTGGCAGCAGGCCAGCGGATGCTCTGGGCAGCAGGTCTGACTTATCACAGCATTTGGGCAGCCAACAATGCCCATTAAACACCTCCAGCATGTACGCCCTGCCAGAAAATTAAAACAAACCTACGTCGTTCCTACCACCTCTGAGAGGTTAGCCACCAAGACACAACACAGATACAGGAGATAAACGTCTTAAAAGAGCATGAAACACACACTGTCCAAGAGTGGGACCCAGTGCAGATTCTGGGAGGTGAATGAGGGGGAGAGGAGGAGCTCCAGCCCTGTGCCGGCTCGTAAGGACGTGCCACGGCAGCCTCAGCTTTCTGCTGGTGAAGAAGACGCTCCCAGGTCAGGCTCCCCGGGGTGCTAGCACCCCTCCAACAGCTAAGAGATGTCTGGTGATCACAGAAATTGGGGAAACTCCAGGGAGAAAACTGTATTTATTTCTTCCATATGTTGTCAAACACATACAAAGGGAATAAACAGGCAAATACAAAACCCAGTGCTGAACATGAGTTTCCTGCCAGGTCAAGGGCTCTGCTTAGAGAGCAGAGAACTGAACCCACCGCGCCGGGAGCCCCACACCCGCTC
This sequence comes from Kogia breviceps, assembly GCF_026419965.1. Lineage (NCBI taxonomy): Eukaryota > Metazoa > Chordata > Mammalia > Artiodactyla > Physeteridae > Kogia > Kogia breviceps. Next base: position 5,577,269 of record NC_081317.1, read on the forward strand.
TCGGCAGCCTTCCTCGGTCAAGGCCAGCCCAGGTGAGCCAGCAACAATGGCCTAGAAACCTGTCTGCTCTCTCCCTCGCTCTTCACTGAAGGACAGGAGGGAGCCACATTAGCCATTAATGAGGGTTTCTACCTAACGTTCTCTAAAATGCCTAGAAACAACTAACAAATCAATTTTTACTTCCCTCCACAGGGTGCCTGATACTCATGGTAAATACGCTGAAAAGATAAAAACCACTTTTCACGTGTTGTGTCAACAGAGAACAAATACCCAAATCCAGTACGGAAAAAAGCGACGCACCTGTCAGAAAGCAATCTTCGCTTGAGGAAATGACCTTAACGTTCCTCTAAGCTCCCTGGAGGTGAGTTAGTCACCAATCAGTCGATCGACAAACACCCAGAGGCCCCTCACCTGTTCAGGGTGCCTCCTCAACAACCTAAGCTGCTTCCGTAGGCAGCGGGTCTTCCTGACCATCTGTTCACACGCTGTAATGAAGTTCCGGCTTTGCCCCACTCATGAGAAGGCCCGTGCAGAGGACGGTTCCTGCAGAAGGCAGCTGATGCCTCGGACCTGGCCCCTCCAAGTCAAGTGCAGCAAACAGAAGGAACTCTGTGCTTCAAAGGTACTGGACGGGGCCTGTCTGCTCTCAGGTCAAACACCTGGAAGGGGAACGCCGCACTCCAGCAACCGCCTCTTACCTTTGCCTATGACGAGGCCGCACTTATCTGCCGGCACTGTGTAGGTTATCTCCTGGATGCCACCAGGGGTTCCCACGCTCCAGTCACCGCGGCCACGGCCTCTTCCTCTGGCTACCGCCAGGCCTCCGAAGCCATCTCTTTCCTGGGAAGGAAGCAAAGCTCAGGTGACATTTCTGTCACTGCCACCAGCACTATTTTTCATCTCCGTGGAGGAGGTTAAGTGACAGGATGTAATCAACGCCACACATAAGAACCTGAGCACCTTTCCACATTTCAGATTCTGAAGTGCTCTTTACAAGTAGAATTAACACAAATCACAGGCGCGTTCAAGAAGACGTGCGCGGATAAATCACGTGGTTACGGAAACAGCACAAACACACCCAACTAAAACAGGCAGTCAGATATAAATTCCTAAGTCTGAAGCCCAATGCCCTTATCCCTGGAGTTTTAATTACTGGGCCTTAATCTACAGGCATCAGGAGCTGGTTTTCTTCTCAATGCTGAGCCTACCAGAAACCAGATATTAGATGCCAAAGAGCTATGAGCTTTTGAAAGTGACACATGAGTAGCAAGGATGACTTCTGACCCTCCCCTGACAAAGTTGCTACAGAGAACAATTCAGACACCACTCTAAGAGTCAGAATACCCTGCAGTTCAACCAGAAAAAAAAATGGAAGGGTTTTAAAGAAAAATTGGTTGTCTCGCTCCCCAAGAGAGGGAGGAACAAGCCAGACCCATCCGCCCATGGTCCGGGGCTGGAGAAGTCTCCCGACTTATTCTCACAGTTTCCCCACCAGAGACCCACATCCAACACCTAAGCAAGGAGGATTCCTTTCACTCGAGGGCGAAACACCCCATTCCAGCCTTTGTCCTTTGAGTCACTTTGGAGCAGCAACATTTAAAATCTTGTAAAGGTTGAGGGCAAACCCGGTCAAGCTGCGGGCTCCTTCACGGAAGGGAGAAGCTCAGCAGGCGTTCGGCACGGCCTGCTCCTGTCCATTAAGGGTAAACTGAATGTTTACCCAGAATCGAAACCAGCAGAAAGCCGAGCTCACTGGAGTGCTTTCTGTTGCACTCTGCTTTCATGAGCGACAAGTGACAAATAAACAAGGTGATTTTAGGGATTTACGTTAGAACACAAACACGCGGCCAACTTTCTGGGTGTGCCACAGATTCTCAAAGGCAAGCTGTCCCCTCATCATCTACACAGCCTTTGCAGTCCTGGGATCATCAGTTCTTACTACTAAAAAGGATGTCAGAGATGAATTAGTGACGCTTCTCTGAACTTGTCTCATCCTAAGAACTGCCTGCGGCTGTGGGTGAGACCCAAGCCACCCTCTCGGATACACTGATTCAGGAGATCTGGGGCAGGGGGGTGGGGTCTATAAACCTGTAACCACAGCAGGTGCCCCCAGATGACTTAGGGGATCGTGTGGGGTGCATCACCTGGTACAAACCCCTTGGTGTGCTGTTGAAAAACCTACGCCAAGAGGATTTCAAAGGCTCGCTGAAGGTCACATGAAAAGCGGCAGAGCTGGGAGGGTGATTTCTAAGCTCTGGCTTCTTTCTTCAGCTCCTACCGTTCTCAGACTTTTCCTACAAGCCCGGGGGACATGATGTGCCAACCTGCCACCAGCTGCAGAAGTGCTCCAGAGCAATTTACAACGGGGGCAGGTGTATCCTAACAGCATCACACAAGCCCGCTCACATTCCAGGGAAAGACGTGCATGGAACGAAGTGCGTGAAGAACCGCGTTAGGATTCTGGCAGATCATGAAGTGCCTTCTAAAGCTGAGATTAGACTTCACTTGCAGTTTTATACTAGGTACACTGAACTGTTTGAAACCTGGCAATCTGCACTGTTACATCCCACAAACAGTTTAAATATAGTCAGGAACTTTGTAAAAAAAAAAAAAAATCTAGATTAGAATAATAAACTAGCAGGAAAACAAAAACAAAAACGAAGGCGGGAAAGAGACAGATGTAGAGGAGCCCACGGCTATAATCTTGGAGGGAGGTAAGCGACAAGAGTACTGGTTTCCAAAACCGTGACTTGAGAGGGGGTGACTGCTCCAGGGTGCTGCCCCGAGAGCCCCAGGTGGCACTTGCTGCTTCTGCCGGTGAGATACTGAAGCTCCAGAGAGCCAGACCCACCTGGGCGGTAAGAATAAGCTCGTTGATGACGTGTGCTGCATGCTGGCATCGCTCTGGGGGTCCCATGACCTGTGCAGCCCTCTCTGGACTAATACCATCATCTGTGGAACAAGGAGAGAGATGGGATTCGGAAAAGCCCGACTTCAGAAGGAAACAAACGTCAATCCGATTTGCAATCAATGTTCCTGCCGGTGCCAAAGGGGTACTAAGAACAGCACCACCTCAGGGACTCCTCCGGACAGGGAAACGGGTACGGCTACCTCTTTTGGCAGGATCCACGTCAATACTCATCGCTTATGCAATTACAGCCATTTAAAAAAGATATCACTATAGAGACTAGATTGAACTTAAAAAAAAAGTGCCAAGGAAAACAGAGTTGAGCTACAGCAGTATTTTCCCAGAAGTAGTCCATCACGATGTCTTCCCATCTTTAGAGAAATGAGGGAAATAAAGACATTGTAGATGATTTTGCTCATAAAGGTAAATTCATAAAATCTAAAGAACGGTCCTTGGTTTTACGATTTTTTTTTAATGGTTTTAAGTTGTCTTTAATGTTAAGAAATCAAAATAACAGGTTTTTCTTAAAGTCTTTACTTGGCCAGAATTAAAAGTTGGAACTGCAGTGTTGATTCCCCCCCGTTTTCCTAGTCCAAGGAAAAAAAGAAAAAAGCCTGGGCGCCCCCGGGCTAGAGTGTTCTGGCACAAGAAGGGTGACCCGGCCAGCAGATCCACAGAAAGAAATGAGGGACCAGAGGACAGACCTAAACTGGAAATCTGGTAACAGAACGTTGCAAAAGAGAGAGAGGGTGAGGGAGAGCAAAGAACACACAGCGGGCTGCTAAGAAAGCCCTTCTTTTGTGAGGTGGCCTTTAATTCTTCATAACGCCGAGGACTCTTGAGAACCATGAAAACCTACCTGGTTTGAACTGAATTCTCACACCGGCGTCATTCTGGATCTTTTTGATCATTTCCCCATTTCTTCCTATTACAATCCCAACTGCAAACCTAGGCACAGACACCTAAGCACAGAGAAACAAAACATCAGAGTTTTCCTGCAAACCTGGTGTGTGCGTGCGTGTGCGTGTATGTGTGTGTATACATACGATGATTTTTATCACAGTGCATTTCTGGAAATGATACAATAAAGCATTTTTTTTTCCTCTTAAGAAAAACACTGTGGTTGATGACTGCATTCCTGTCCATTAAATGCATCCAAAAGGTCTGAGACCTGATCAAAAATAGTTATAAAGATGAAGTAAAGTAAGAATAAACCTCATAGATAAAAGATTTAAAAAAATTTTTAAGATTAAAAATGTATCTTCCAAATTCTATGAAATAAACATAAATGTACCATACACATTGATTATACTACGGTCCTATAAAATGTTTTTCTTTTTCTTCACTCTTTTATTGTAATAAAATATATATAACATAGAGTATTAATAATTTCAACCATCTGTAAATACACACTTCGGCGGCATGAAACACACTCACAGTGTTGTGTGACCACCACAGATGTCTACGCCCCAAACCTTTTCATCATCCCCGATAAGAACTCCTGTGAAACCACAGTGCTTCCTTCCCCAGCCCCTGCTAACCTCTACTTTACTTTCCATCTCTATGAAGGTGCCTGTTCCAGGTGCCTCATGTAAGTGGAATCGTAACTATGTCCATCCTTCTGTACCTGGCTTATTTTACCAAGCATAACGTTTGCAAGGTCCACCCACGCTGCAGCGGACATCGAGGATATATTTCGATCCCATTCTACCTCGTCAGTAAAACAGGCTTAGGAGTTTGATACCGTCACAACATGGATCACCACGAAAACCGGGACTTCGGTCTTCATCCGGGCAGTGGGGTACACTGTGAAGCACAAGCCCCGACCGGGGGGACGGCCCCACCCCCTGAAATGCACGCAGCCGGCACTCCTCCTACAGCTGACTGTCCCACTCCTTCTTCACACCCACCCTGGGAAGGGAGTGTACTCCGAGGGTTTTGCAGGTGAGATAAGAGTTAAATAACTTGTTCAAGGTTAAAGAGCTAACAGACGCGTGCCCTACAACCTTAAACTTGCCTACCAACCTGTAACTCAAGCATACCTCTATACTGCCTCCTCCCATTCGGGAGCTGAAATCACCGCGTGCACCTCGAAAATCAGCTTGGTCTTTTTCTCGGATGATCTCTAATACCATTTCTCTTGCTTGCTGCATAAACACAGATAAAAGGCATTAAGGAAAACAAAATCTTGCAAAAAGACATGACACCCGTGAAAGACCAAACCCTCTTAAATTGGGCTTAAAGCCTCAGGAGGTGCTCAGCTGTGGGAGAACTCACTGTATTATGTTATTATTGTTACATGGGACACGGGCAGGCTGCTGTGGAGCAGTGTATCGTGTATATCACATCTTAAATGATGTGTTCTTTACACTGTCCAAAATGTCCACACAGATAAGGGTTCACAATCTTCTAAGCCACAGCTGGGTCAGCACATCGGTGCTGGGTCAGAACTTGATGATGGTCACTCCACTGTATTTCTGACGTGCCAGTCCTTCTTTCTAGTGGGCAAGGGTGGGTCTGAGAGCTCTGACAGTGGGCAGTCTCCACGGGAAGGAAGACATTAACAGTGCATCCCAAGGCAGAGAAGCTCCAGGGAGGAAAAGGGAAAAGGCCAGCCTGGGAGCCTGAAAACACCTTCTGGCACCCAGGGCTCAAACGTCTTGCCAACTGGCAAGACCGTCCCTCACACCTGACTGTCTCCAGGGCGCATTCAGTGTCCTCACCCCCAAGAATGCACTGGGTCAGGCCGTCCCACCCACGCCAGCACTGGCCCCACAGGAGCCTGTGCTAAGGAGCAACTGTGCACGACTCCAGGTCATGTGAGAACTGAAACTGAGTCCCAGTTCTGGAAAAATCAAACCAAACGAAAACAAGAAAACCCCGAACAGCAATGTCTCGTGACATTTGGAGAAATCGGAACATGGACTGACTATAATATGACGTTATGGGATTACCGTTATTTTCTTGGGCCTGGTTTTATAGAAGCAAGTTTTATTCTTAGGAGACACATACTGCAGGATTTGGAGGGAGAAAGTCACAGTATCTGACATTTACTTACAAATGGTAAAGCAAAAAAATAAAACATAAACACACAAACAAAACAGTAAGTAGGCTGAGGGTACTCAGATGTTTGCTGCACTATCTTTTCAACTTTTCTATATATTTGAAGTTTTTCATAATAAAAAGCTGGGAAGAGGGAAAGAAACCACCCAAAGAACAATATACCCTAAATGCAGCAGAAAGCTTCTTCATAATAAAAAATATGGAATACACAGTTTTAAAATAAGAAAAATATTGAACACCTTTCTTTAAAATAATTTTCCTGCAAATTCATGAAACATCAATGAAATAAGCTCTTTGCCCAGGTATCTGTTCTACAAAAGATAAAGCCAAACGTTCCACTGGAGAAGGCAAGAGTGGAGGGCTTCTGGGAGGCAGGCTTTCTGCGTCCAGCCAGCTCTCCCCTCCGTCCAAACAGCTCTACAACACACAGCAGAGGAGTCCCAGGCTGGACTGCATGAGCCGAGTGAGGAAGATTAGGTGCAATCTGTTTTTTAAATTAAAGCCCACCTGTTTACATCTGAAGAGGTCAGAAACTCTGGGGGACCCGACGGGGCAGTAGATAGTGAAGGGCTGCATTGCTGACGAGAGCCTAAGCAAAGCAGCCATTGTAATCACCGGCCCTCAAACCTGTTTTAAAATCATCATTAATTTTACATATAGAAACCTTGACCCAAAAAAACTACCAGTGATAGATATCATTTGAGTTCAGCTGAACGAACGACAGCATTAAGAACTACAGGAATTCTTTTGCCAGAGACTGGTAACCTCTGCTGGATCAAAGCCCCAAAGCCCCTGCAGAGGCACAGCTGTCGCTGACGGGCTGGCTCACCAAGGTGTGTCGCTCTGGAGCTACTCTAAATGCAGCGAAGGTCAGGCAGGCTGCAGTGGGCAGAAAAAAGAGCACTGGTGTCTCGTGGGGACACACACACTCCCACACCCACAGCGCACACACATTCCTGCTAATAGCCCAGGCGCTGAAAGATGGAGCACCTGGGTGATTCAGACCTAAGCCCCTGCTTTCAGCACCTGCGGCTGTCCTCTGAGGCACACAGCACGCTTGCTACGAGGGCACACACGTGCCTTGTGTGGTACTGGCACCTTTGGTCACCTCCCACCTCAGCCAGTGATCTCGTAAAAATGGATTGAGAGAACAAACAAATAAAAGCCAGAGGGAGCCTGCGCCTGAGCTGGCCACGGCTCAACATCGAAAACTGCATCTCATCAGAGCTGTGCCAGCCAATAAAACCTTCTGCGTTTATGGACAAGTTCTGTGCCTGGGCTGCCCTGACGGCAGCCACCATCCACGCGTGGCTCTGAGCGCTCGGAGCACTGCAACGCGGCCGCTATAAAGGAGGAGCTCACTCTGTATTTAATCTGAACAAATTCCAACAGCCACGCGGCCAGCAGCTCTGGTTCTGGGCAGCACAGCCCCGTTCTTTGCATTACCAACCTTGGTTTGGGAAAACGGCTCAAGGAAGACCCAGTTTTATAATTTCTTGAAAGACATAAAAGCTCTACAAGTACTACCAAGTGATACCGCCACACCCAGGACCTGCCTCATCCATGGTTTCTCTCCTACCTGTACTTTAAACGGGTCTCCGGTGATGCGAAGAGGCTTGTCCGCTCCCGTGGGCAACGGGCCGTCCTGGATCATGACCATCTTCACACCTGTCCGCTCCTGTGAGGGCACACACACCGGTACAGCCCTCACTGTCAGGAAGAGGCACGCAGGATGGCGCAAGCCGCGCGGGTCGGGCCGTGTCCGCAGTAAGACGCGCCCCCCGCTACCAAAGGCACTGCCCTCTGATCCGGCCCGTGAGGCTGGCCTCCGAGAATGCTGAGGTACGCGCCATGCTCGAGGGCGTCCCAGCCTGACAGAGAAAACCGTGCCCCCAAACTCTCCTCCCTTTCTGGTCCCTGGAATATCTAAATATGAATGCGCTACTTTTACAAAACGCTAAGCGCTGAGCTAGACAATCTATTTAACGTCACGTGGTCAGAGCTCACGCACAGCAGTGCGAGGGAAGGGCCACCGCTTCCCGACCTCGCAGAGGAGAGCTCTGAGTAAGCTACCGAAGGCTCCAGAGCCGGTGAGAGCGGCACCAAAATTAGGATTCTGGGATTCTAAGGTCCGAACTCTTAGGAGTCCACAGTAGAACGCCTTCCACAACCGAGGACTGGGCTATGTGAGAGCACACAGGCAGGCCGCAACCCCGACCCGCAACTCTGAAAGCCCAGAGCTCGGAAGGAAGAGTTTGCTCCCAACTGGACCTGGCAGCAATGCTAACCTGAACCCCCGCGGGCGTACTCGCGGCCCTCCCTCCTGGAGCGTGACCGTTAGGTTCAGCCGTGGAAACCTGCACTTGGTTACGGGACGCAGCCCCAAAGCTTGCTGGGGGTACTAAATTCTACAACACGTTTGGCCCAAGTGTCTCACGTGAGGGATTCTGGAGCTCAGAGCAGCAAATGTTCACGGAGCATTTACTCAGTGGCGGGCTCTGCACTAAGGGTCTCATGTAAATCCAAATAACGGGTATTAGCTCAGCTCAGTACAACAGCGAGGCCGGCACCTCCCCGCTCTTAACAGACGAGGACCCTGAGCCTTAGAAAAGTACACGAACATGACTCTGACCTCACAACTCACGAGCAAGAGCGCTCCCGGCTCAGGGCCCCTGGCTCTGGACACAGGACTTTTATCTGAGAGTCCTAACAGGGCTTCACCGCCACAGTGGATGCTGCCAGTTCACGGGGACCCCAAGCCTCGGCGTCACAGCTGGCATCAAGCCTGGCCACGGAAAATGTTCAGAACCGCAGAGGCACTCGGGCAGAGGTTTCGAGGGGAGCTCTGCTCCGTGGTGCACAGCCAGCCCAGCTGGGACACGCCAAAGCCGCGACAGAACCTCCCAACCCGGGAAGACGGAGGAGGATGAGGGCTGTCAAGTGCCGCTTTGCCAAGGGCTCACGCACCTGCAACTGCTTTATTGTCTCCCCTCCCTTGCCGATGACCAGCCCCACTTTAGACGCAGGGATGAGAATCTCCTGGATCGTGCTGTTGCCGTCTATGTCATTATGAAAGCCAGGTCCATTCCGACAGCGGTCCACAATCTGTCCCAGGAGCCGTTTGGCTTGTCTTTGGGCGGGAAAAGAACCACAAGAGAGCCAGCATTAAATGAATGCGCTAGGCGCCCAGGAAGGGGAAACAGCACCAGGGGAACACGCGAAGGAGTCAAGGCAGCCCTCCATCCAGCTCCAGCTCCTGCCCTCACAACCCGGGAGGTCTCTGCCATCCGCCACGCTACTGGGCTGGAATTTAAAAGCAACGCACACGCAACAGCAACGTTCCAACACAGCCCCTCCACGTCTGCCCTCTGCTTGCACTTGTGTCCCGCGTGCAAGCCACAGACACGCCTGTCTCCGACTCGAATGTCAGTGCCCTGGTGGCAGTGTCCACCTCTGAGCCCTCTGCATCTCCTGCTGCTCCCCGATCCAGCGTAACCCCTCTCACAGAGCATACGCTCAACAGACACTTGTTAAATAAGGGCAGGAGAGAAAGCAATGAGAAAGACGGGAAGAGAGAAAGCAAGGGTTAGTAATCATCATTTGAATTCTCAAACTCCAAATTTCTTCTCCACAACCAACCAGACTGCTCGATGACTCCTAAGCTACGGCTACGAATCACCAGTTTGGTTTCAAGGGGTGGGAAAAAAAGGAGGCAGGGCCCTGGTGCAGCTGTACAGTCATAGACACCTGCTTCGTGCTTTTCATGTCAGATTGTCAAGAGCCTGCATTTCACACGGGATTTTATGCTCGCTGACCTGGAGACTGGGGAGGGAAATGGCAGTGCTGAAATAGCACCACCCAGCCTACCGAGGTCATCTGTTGGGCCAATTTCCTTTTCTGCACCAGAATTTCCCCTGGCCGTTGTTTGCAGTATTTATTCTTTAAATCACCACGCGCAATCTACTTTGCGGTTCTTCTAACAGGGAAAAACGCAGCTCCTAATCAGGTTGGCTGTGCTGCGCGCTGAAGCACAACTGCCCCCAGAGTTATAACCCCACCGCCGCCGCCGCCCGGGTGGAAGAGGAAGTGTGGAGGTCGAGAAGAGCAGGAAGAAAGAAGCGAACGGCAGGACATAGACGTTGCCTTCTGTAGTCTTGAGCCTTTGTGTATCTTCTCAGTTACAGCAGCTTTTTAATATTTTGCTTGTGTACTAGATTAACCTGTGTTGGAAGAAAAGTGCCTTGACTGCAGCAAAAGCATCCTGCTTGCCCTATAATGCACACCTGCCAGTGATATTTTTTCTGGTTCACTGCTTTCAATGTTACAGCAGAACAAGAAAATTTAAACTCATCTAGACTCCCTGTGAAATGGAAACAATAAAACAGCCCTACCTATCGAGCCAGACATAATCTCAGCGCCCCTGTCCCCAAATGCAACGCTACTCGGCAGACTGAAAGAGGAAGGAGAGCAGACTCTATAAGTTAGTACCTCCCCGTTCCCCAGGGGCTTCTTGGATTTACGAGGCCTGCCTCTGGCACAAGGCTCCAGACATGCGTGCACCAGGAGAGCAATGCTAGTCCTAAGGCTGCAGCAAGGGCCCCCAAAGTCCAAACACCCTCTGGCCGGTGCACACGGCCCTCTGGGTGGAGCAACGGCCACAAAGACTAGGTTCACTTGGTTCACAAACATCACAAGGGCGACGGGATCAGCCCCAGGCAAAGGCCTGACGCCAGGACTCTCAATGCTTCCCAAAGCGAGAGGCTTACTGCTCCAGCCCTGCTCAGGTAAAGGAGCTATTAACACGGAAGAAGCCAGTTGATGAGCGTTCAGGCAGAGGGTGAAAGTACACTCTCGAGGACCTGGTTTATGAATCAGATGTCATAGGACAGCTGTGAGAAATTCTGTGGGGTTTGAAAAAAAGGTGATACCTTATGTGTTTAAGGTAACAGAACAACTCCCCTGGCGTGGCAACCTCCCAGATCCTTCTCTAAGGAAGCACCTGCTTTCGTGGCCAGATTGCAGCACAGATCGACAGTGTTCAGTAACAATTCTGCCCTTCCATTTCTCCCCATCTGGGGAAGGAGGAAGAAGAGTGAAAGGAAAAAGTAAATAAAATAAACTTACTCAATACTTTCTGGGGTTCCGGTAAGTACACAGGGCCTCTCTGGAATCCCAGAACTCTCTACAAGAAGAATCAAGAAGATGAGGTGTGTTGGTGAGCAGCAGGCAGCCGTGCACTTCGCCTCTGTGCACAGACTGTCTCGTGGGCTGGTTCCTACGCCAGCCCCACAGCAGGCCCGGCTCCCAGAACAAGACAGCTTGCTTCCACTTGTGGAGACAATATCAAGCTGCTAGCTCCACCCTAGATTCTCCAAATGAAAACAAGTCCTGCAGGGGAAGCTGGGAGGACGCAGCAGAGGTCTCTGAGCTGGTCCTGATTCCCAGCCTCGGCTTCACATCTGACCCGCTTGCGTGCTAGAAAGCGCCAGAGTCACTTAACCCACTGTTCCTCGGTTTGTCCATTTGCAGTGCAGTTTAATGGTCATCTGTTTGCAGCTCTGAGGCACACTCGTAAGGAATTTAATGGCACGCACATCAGAGTTATGGCCAGTAACTGCACGAACACTTCAAGAGAACAGTGACACCCGCGTGGAACTGGTTCCAGGCCGTTTGACAAGAGAGGGAAAAAATCTTACTTTCCAACTCCACACACGACGCTTTATTTTGTTCCTAAAAAACAACTGCCTCTGAAAACTCATATTCAAAAAAAATTAAAGAGAAATAGCTAACAGCAGTAACTGCCTTCAAGACACTGTACTAAGTATCTTTTAAAACGACAAACATTTCTGTGGTCGGATGTCCTCCAAATCCCATCCTCTGCTGTGGAAAGAGGTCAAACTCAGATGATGAAACTTATAAACGAAAGTAAAAACTCTTCTTCCTCAGTTTGTCTCTCTCCATATCCCATGGTCAGAAGGCAGCAGGCTGGGAAAGGTCCTGAACTGTGTTTAACACATGCTAATTTAGCCAGAACCTTCAGCTGGCCTCTTTCCACAAAGGGCAGGGACGGTCTAATCCAGGGGAGCTGGCGAGCAGTCCCCAGGCGTAAGCCCAGAGCCCCAGGACCCGTCCAGGCCCCACTATGTCTGGCATAACATTCTGGTGCAGAAAACAGAGGTCCTGGACCAGCAGGTGTTTGGGAGGGGCCGCACCGGGCCCAGAGCGGCAGAGGGTCTTCCCAGAGGCCAGGCGGGCGGCATCATCTCTGGGCCCCACTTCTGCTCTGGTTTTTCTGGTTCTCGACTGGGAGAGGTCAGCTCCAAAAGTGCAAGGAAAACAGCAATCACATATACTTACCCAAGCCCCTAAACTTCTAAGCAACAAGCAAAGGTACTAAATATGAAAAACTCTGGAAAAAAAAGACTGATTTCTACCAAACTGAGATCTATGAAAAAAAAAAAGTAGCCCTTACCCGAGGCAATCTGAATTTTGCAACCAGATTCTGCTTGAATTCGTGAAATCTGCTCACCTCCCCGGCCGATAACTGAAACAAATTAAACAGGGTGAGAACGTGCCCCCTTCATTCCATATTTAACCACACATGCGTGACAATTAATTCAGCAAACATTCACACTTGGCTCACAGCACAACAAATCAGGTTGGCCTCAGCGAGCCCACAGGAACTGCATGTGAAACAGCTGACGACACGGGGTTCTCTAGCTCAAGTGGGGGCAGGGGGGACCCAGGGCCCAACCTTCCGGTCTCCCCCTCAGCCTGGAGAGTCCTGCAGCGCCCCAGGGCTCCAGAGAACACCGTGTGCAGAGCATTCTACCACGGGTGACGCTCAGACTAAGAGATTAAAATGAAAATAAGGGACAGAAATGAGGGGAAAAGGAGATAATGTGGATACTTACTAAATCCAACCATTTTATCAGGCACTTTGAATTCTTCTGTTATTACTGCCCTAAAAACAAAGAACATTTTGGAAAAATACACAGAATAAAGAATTCTGCAGTCATTTTCGGTTCCCCGAATTTCCCATACTGGCCATGTTAGAAGATAAAGGCTTAAAAGAAATCATGCCAATTTGGCTAACAAGTCCACAGCCACCCACAAAGACTGTCATCTAATGAACCTTTTGGTCCATCACTCCTTGAAAAGATCCAAGCCCCCCCTTTCCTTGTGTCAGAGGAGGAAACCTCGATTTTTCTCATTAAACCAGCAACCGCACTAACAACTGCCTTTGCTTCCTACAGCTCCCCCCTCAACATTGCTGAACACCTGAAGGTCCTCTGGGGAGTGGGGGGCGTTGTACACGTCTAGTCGCGTCTCCCTAGATGAAGAGGGACAGCTGCTCTTCAACAGTCCTCGCTTCCCAATATTTTCACTGCTTTCTGGCCTCCCTCTTAGTGTGAGGCGTCCCAAATGGAACCGGTATCCAAGCGAGGCCTAATCACTGCGGACCAGTACAGGATCACTACCTTGCTTACTTGGCAACATACTCGTGTTAAATGCTACACCATCCATTACATGCTTTTTTTTTTTTCTTTAAAAACAAAAACAAAAACAACTACTGCACTGGCTCTTTCAAACAAATCTTCAGATTTGCTGTATAGTGTATTGTGGACAATATCCAATTTGCCCAACACCCCAGAAAGCAATTAAATCTAAACATTTACCTTAGGAGGAAGCTAAATGCAAGTAGTTTAAAAAAAAAAAAAAGGTAAGCATTTTTAAACATCTCTCACGCAGCTGGATATGTACCCATCGTGGAGAGGAGTGAATAAAGTGCATGTTTTCAGGGCAAGCGCAGCACTCAGAAGAAATGCAATATCATAAACAGCACTGCCACTGTATCATTCTGATGCGAGCAACAGTCTTCTTGTGTTTACATCCTCAGACTACATATGCACAGGGCTTATATCTCTACCTCTTGGGATATCCAAATTCGCACCAAAATCAGGCAATTCCCGGCTTCCCGATCAGTAAGAGTGTGGCTCTTAATGCCAAGGCTCAGCTGGCCTAACAGTACGTCGTACAATAGACAGGGGGTCCCTGTTGGGATGTTTCCTGATGGTGGTGAAGGGTAACAGTGCTCCTGTATGTGTAGCCACCAAGCTGCTGCTCACACGCAGCACAAGCTGTCTACTCTCAGGAAACAGTACTGGGGAATTTACTAGAAGGGGTTCAACACCAGCACGACTCAAAACTCAGGCAGTTCCTCAGCCCGCAGGAACAATTTCAGCAGACTCTCTCTGAGGAAAAAACGTATTAGGATGAACCACTTTGGGCTTCCTGGAAGACAAAGCTCTATTCTAAATGCAAGGCTGAAACTGGTCTAATGCACAAAGTATAAACATTTTGGAAAGTAAAATCCTGATTAACCATGGCTTTATAGGAAAGTTACGTTTGATACTGACACAACCTCATTTCCACGACTATATTTTAATTCATTAAAAAACAAAGCAAACAAAGAAACAATAACTAAAAAACTCCAGAATAGATCTTTTGGTTATCTGATGCCTGGTGATTTCTAGAAACTCCTGAACATTTGCACAGAACACAAGAGGATATAACTGTATCATTGCTGATGAAGGTTAAGGATAACATGTTACAGTAACAAATACACAGCATAAAATTTCACCCCTTAGGGAAGAGAAGCCTTCCTGGCTTCTTGTATATTTTTTATCCTTTTTTGAAGGAGAACATTGTGACCACAAATATTCCATCTTACAGACTGGTCTTTTTAAAGCCCAGAGGTCTTTGTCTCTCTCTAAATCCTCAGTGTTTAAGGGAACTCTGTGAGGGGAAACTAAGGAAGGGAGTCAACCGGGCAGCCATCCAAGGTTCCGCGGCGAGGCCTCTCACTGCAGTGGGGGACCCGGGCTCCCGCCTCCCACACCGTGATGACTGGAGCAACACAAGCTCCATCTTGTGAAAGCCCAGCAAGTCACACTTCTTCAGCACAGCTTTGCTCAAGCAAAGAGGCTAGGGTCCATAAAACAAATACTGGGAAAACCATCCAACCAGGAGGACAATTCTCACATTCTCTACGTTTAAATTCCACGTATGTGGGCAGAAAGAGCAGCGCCAGCACCCCAGCAGTCTTCTAAGTTTACAGACGGTAACGGCTGCTTTTTAATACCTCGTATTAGTTTCTCCCTTCAGCTTACACTGTCTTGGAAAGGACTACAAAAAAAGTTGAGTCTTAAGGAAATCTGGCCCATGTTTTTTCACACTCTCAACCTCGGACTTTCTAACACTCTAGTACAGATGGTGGATCAATAAACAATTAGAAATGATCAATAAATAATAAAACATAACCCACTGCTTACCTTTGATGTACCAAGGCCCCTAACTGGTTACCTACTGTGGCAAAGAGAAAGAGAAAAGAAAAATCAAAGCATTAGCACGGATAAACTAACTTCATCCTTACACGAGTTCTTACCATTTCAGGGGGGAAGAAAAAGAAAGGCAGAAAGAAAGCAAACAGTAATTTAGGCTCAGTGGCTGAAATGAATGCATTTTATGATATGAAACAGGAGGGGACGTCATGATCAACACAGTCTCTAACTCAGTGTACAGCTGAACGCAGGATAAGAAATTGATCTGTGTGTCCACATGCTGAGAGGCCTGGGAGAAAATCCTGCTCGCCTAAATCCGCCTCTCTTCCTACCTCCCTCCCGCTTGGAATCCAAACTCGATGTAAAGATGGCAAGGGTCCCTTCTTTCTCTATTTAAAACAAATGAGAAGATTTAACCACCCAGCTCGGAAGCATTGCTAAAGACTGCTCCGTGGCAGCTGCAGTCACTAAGAAAGTGCACATATGTTCCCGCCAGCCGTGCCATGGGGCACCCCCCCCCCCACTCTCCCTACCCTCTCAAGAGCGTGAGCATCTCAAGGAGAGGATCTGGCCTCCTCCCTCCCCGGGCCTTTTCGCTGAGCCACCACCGCCGTCTGTATACAGTGGATACTAAGAGTGAGCAACCGCCTTTCAAGCCCGTTTTACAGAGACAACGGTGCCCAACAGGCTCTAAGGATGAAAACCAACTCTGCAATCACATCCCCACAACACCATTTCATCTACGCTTTTTGTTCGTTTCTCCTCTTTCAGCCATTGATGAGTGTCTCCACCAGCCATCAGCAAAAAAATGATTCTGTGGTGTTCCCCTTTTGGAAAATGCAGCCCAGGAAACACGGTCAGCAGACAACAAAAAAGTATAAATCCTAACTGTCTTACAAGGAATTGAATGAATCTTACAATATGCTAACAAGAGCATTCAAAAATATGTCTCTGGGGAAAGTTATAAGAAGGACAGATATGCGATAAGTGGGGAAGGATCAATTACATCAACCTCAGAACAAAGACTGAAATGGCTCGACATCCGAAATCCAGGTCTACAATATAGCTCTTCTTTCTGCTTGAACTTAACCCTGTCATTCTCTGACCGGGGAGGAGCTGGTCATAAAAACGACAAAGGAAAAGAAACCAGATCATGATGTTTTAAAAGGAGAATAAAAAGCACGGAGAAACATGCTAGCAAACAGTACATGAAGCTATTGAGTCAATACCATATTTCTCCTGGATCAACAGCAACATAATGGTCTACAGCCAAAATACTGACATTACATACTATTAACCTGCAATTGTTTTTTATTGAATCTTAAAATTTTCTTTTTGCATTTCCAGTTTGAATAGGACAAACGCCCTCACCTGGGATAGGCAGTGTTCATGATTTCCATTCCACGTGAAAAGTGGACCTTGTGAGAGGAAACGCCCACACCTAAGGCAGTGGGTATGAAAACAACAGACTGAAGGAGAAGGTCCACGACAGAGTGTTGCCGAGTTTGGCTGGCTCCCTGTTCCTACTGAAGGGTCAAGCTCAGCTTCCCTGCTGACTGTCAGAATTCTTCTCTTAGGGGTAAAGAATCCAGGGAAGACAGAGGAACTAAAATGTCCTGAAATGATGCAAACACAGAGGAGAGGTGCCCAGTCCCCAAACGCAGCAACGTGGCCGGACCTTGGCTCCTGGTCTCCTGTGCTATTTGGTAAGAGGTGTCAAAGGGCTGACGACTTTCTGATATTTCAGCTGGAAAAGCCGCAGAAACACAGTAAAGGGCTTCACTACCATAAAGAACTTCACGAGATTCACGAGAACATTCAGAGGGCTCGTGGTCAAAAGCCATTTGAAATTTTGTGCTCATCAGAAAAAGGAAATTCCCTTTTGTTGGCAAAGTACGTGTGACGGGTGTCGTGCACACCGTATCATTTCTGACAGCCAACTGCTCTGCTGCCAAGTGGAGGTGCCTACAGAGATCGAAAATAAAAGCGCACACACCACCATCCCACAAATAGACGGACTGCTGAGAGCCACGGCAGCGAAGAATGAAATCAAATTCAAATCCAGATCCAACTCTTTGAGTTGGTGGACTCTTAAGCAGGACAAATTGTCTCCCTCCTCCATGCAAATGCTGTAGCCTGAGGCTGCAACACCATTTAAAGTTCCATTCCCTTCGGAAACATTCCCATTTGATGCCTAAAAATGAAAACCAGCAGTTAGATAAGGGGCACTGGGCACTCGTACAGCAAACCGCTGACGTCCGACTGACTCCACGAATAGGGGGCCTTCTCTGCGTCAGGATGAAAAGGGGTCAGGCGAGGGAGGCACGTGGGAACGCCTATCAAGCTCAATTTATGGTAACTACTGTCATTTTACTGTAAAAAAAGAAAAGTGCTGAATAAAATCAGTCCTATTTCCTGTTAATGGCACCTGCTGGTCGACCCTGGTTCAGCCTGCCTCCGAAGTTCCCCTCGGTGCAAACGCGCACAGGTGTGGTTCTCATGTATCCTGCGCGCTATGTAATGGGAGGCCAGCCAGGCGATGGGAAGATGAGCTTCCTAGAGAAAATATTCACGCTACAATATGAGAAATCCTTTCTGAAGAGTAATCCTCTGCCAGTTTCAATCATGATCTTTGAAAAACATAAGGCACTGGACACATGTCTTCCCCATTAGTGAGGAGGAAAAAAAAGTCTCCATTTTCTTCCCCCCCAAAGAAATGCTATCGAAAGATCGCTGGGGAACACACCCAGCTTTATAATACACAACCATCTTAATGGTTATCCCCTCCCACTCCCCTTCAAAAAAGCTCAAGGGACAGAAGCGTCCGTAATCCCTCGTCACAGTGCAGACAACAGGCCAGCCCCCCCGCACAGAGCAACAGACCTGCGGCAGGTGAGCAGGCGGGTCCGGAGAGGAAGTGCCGGCAGTTCTTACGTGATCCATGACCAGCAGAGCAAAGCAATAAAACCAAACCTTCCTCTTCAGCCTCTGAACACAGCCCTCCTGCGCCTGTGCTTGGATTCCAGTCTCCTCGACTCTGACCGATGCCTTTCCAAGCCCCGGTTAAGGGCAGTGAGACTTGCAGTTAGCTGCAGGGACATCTGCAGTTTCCAAGGCATTTTTAAAAAGCTTTTCTGCCAAGGACAATACGAAGGCTTCCTGTGTTCTAAGGCAGCAAGCCCCATCCCAGAGTCACAACACACTGACATGCTAAATTCAGCTGAAAGTCCCCAGACACATAATCTGTAACTAATTTGGCAAATTATTATTTTTTAAAGGAGAGTAAATCCAAGTTTATCTCAGTAATGTCACTTTCACTTGCAGTTGACATGCTCTGTGAGTGGAAAAAGACCACGACTAGCTTCAAAGGCTGCTCCTCTAGGTGCCTCCCCTGCAAGAACCCACTTAGTCCTACGAGAGCCCTGCGAGGCAGATGCTGTTACTACCCGTCCCACTTGACCGATGGAGGCGCGATCACACCCAAGACCTCAGAAAAGGGCACAGGTGAGCGAGTGCCCGTGCCCACGTGACCTCTGCACCGTCACGCCTTTCCGGCGCTGGGCACTGTGCCGGGTCCTGGGCGTGAAATGGTGAACGAGGTCATCTTTGCCATCAAGGTGAGAGTCTCGTGGGGAAAGCAGACGGCTCTGTGATGAGCAGCAACGTGCCCTGGTCCGCAGGAGTGCAGAGGTGTTAGGAATCCCACCTGCACCGCCCCCCGCAAGTTCCAGTGCTCACCCAAGGGTCTCAGGAGAAAAGTTAAGAGGCAAAATAAAGGGTATGATACTTATTGACAGCACTTTGCCTTATTTTCATTTCATCCAGCGGTTATGAAATCAGTTTAGGGGGTCATGACCAGCTTTATTAAAAAATGAAATAGAAAACAGAAGGGACCATGTATATTAAGGGTATGTATTTCATTAAGTTTTAATTTCAATTACACATGTGATTTTAGTATGTGTGTAGTAACTAGTTCTGCTGGAGATATGAGTATTCCTTACATTGTGAGTAGTATTTTAAAAGTGTGAAAATAACTTCTTACAATCCTGATGATAATTCCATGAGGTAAATATTATCTCCATTTTACAGGCGAGGAAACAGACTTAGAGAAGTGAAGCAAGCTGCCCAAAGCCACACAGCTAATAACACGCACAGCTGGGATTCAAACGCCCAATTCAGACCCTGGAGTCTCCATTTTCAAGCATATACCCTATTACAGCGAGTGAGACAGAGACCCGGGTTCAAGCCTGCCTTCTGCCACCTATCAGGTACCCGCCCTTGGTCAAACCACTTCTCCAGACACCTCTACAATAAGGGGCTCAGGCTCCAGGGCTCCTTCCGGCCTCTTCTTATTTTGTATGGGCCCTCCCACCACTCCATCTCTAAACCCTGGCGATCACTAATCTATTTTCCGTTGCAAAAATGTCACGTAAGTGGGATCATACAGTATGTAACCTTTTGGGGTTGGCTTTTTTCACTCAGCGTAATTTCCTAGAGATCCACCCAGGTGGCTGCAGGTAGCAACAGTCTGTCCCTTTACACTGCTGAGTGGTACTCCACAGAGACCGTGGAGGTACCAGGTCGTTAACGAGTCACCTGCTGAAGGACATCTGGGCTTCAGTTTGGGGCTCTTATGAATAAAGCTGCTATGGAGATCTGTGGGCACGTTTTTGTGTCAACACAAGTTTTCTTTTCTTGCGGATAAATGCCCAGGAGTGCAACCGTGGCCTGAATGGTAAGTGCATATTTAGTTTTGCAAAAAGCTCATCAGGGGGCTTCCCTGGTGGTGCAGTGGTTAAGAATCCAACTGCCAATGCAGTGGACACAGGTTCGAGCCCTGGTCCAGGAAGATCCCACATGCCGCGGAGCAACTAAGCCTGTGCGCCACAACTACTGAGCCTGCGCTCTAGAGCTCGCGTGCCACAACTACTGAAGCCCGTGCACCTAGAGCCCGTGCTCCACAACAAGAGAAGCCACTGCAATGAGAAGCCCACGCACCACAACGAAGAGTAGCCCCCGCTCGCCGCAACCAGAGAAAGTCCACACATAGCCATGAAGACCCAACGTAGCCAAAAATAAAAACTAAAAAATAAATAAAGTAATAATAATTTTAAAAAAGCTCATCAGGTGGTTTTCACATACAGCCAGGGTCAAGAACCACTCTGGGTCATATATTCCCTAAAAGAATTTTGAAAAACTATGAAACCCTTTTGATTTGACAATTAAGTTATTTTCCTAGGTTAATGGGTGCAAATAGTACATCAGGTATTGTATATGGCTTCAGTTATATCTCTGCTGCAACACTGATACTACAGATTTAGCTCACTTATTTTCATGGAAGATGTCTACGATTTCATCTACTTGGCTAAGCCAACTGTCAAACCAACCAGTCAGATCATACTTTGCCAGGAAAAAAAAAACTCACTTCCCTTTTCCAACTCACACATGTGTTAATATGCACTCATGTGACTACAACTCACTTCTGAATGACAATCCTAAAACAGATGGATCAGATGGGAGCAGAGGAGGGGACAGCATGAGCCTTTTTGCCATGAGCTGTTACCTGGATAAAATAAAAATCAGATCCTGACCCCTTTAATATTTCTTACCAAGACTCTCATGCTTTTATCATCTTGGGATTCCCCACTCAGAATCCTGGACTCACCCCCTTTGAGGCATCTGAGGATTTTACCGCTCTTGGTGACGAACCGCCATAAACTAAGGAAGGGCGATGTGAAAAGGGGCACGGAAAGGAGAAGGCCCACGTGGCACCCCCAGCTGAGGCGCAATTCTCAGAGAGATCCATTTTAGGGGAGAGGGTGCACAGAAGTGTAAGAGCTGGAGAAGGATCCCGTGAACCTGTCCACACCCACCTAACCCTGGGAGGACAACATGCACCCCAGCTTGAAGACTACTGCTTGACAACACCCCTGATTTACTTTCCCTACTTTGTAAAAGGCAGATCTTCCCCCACCCCCTCCAACTCTCAGGGACCAGGTTTTAGTCTGGGCTCTTCACCCCTGCAGCATCATTATTACCCCCCACACAGGGCGAGTATGAGCATCTCTGAGATGCATTTTTCTCTCTTTCCAAAGTAGAGGCTCTGGCCCTTGCAGGCTTCTGCCTGAGGTGGTGCAGGCTCCGTGCCTGCAGCTAGCTGCACGGATGCCCCTGCCATGCAGCTGCAGGCACACTGGCCCGCACCACTCCCGAGCAGGGGCACCTCTCATCCCTCTTCTCTCTCTGAACGTCTGGAATTTAAAACATTCTTTCCTCCTCACTCTTTTTCCTTCTTCTCCTTGCCCTATGCCACAAGTGCTGAAATAAAACTTGGAAAGGACCGTGGAGATATTCTATTCCGATCTTCCTGTAAATCATTCATTTGGTAGTACCCCTAAGAATTCTCCTTCCTTCATTCCACAAGAAGACCAGAAAGTGTGGTAAATCTAAGATGGTACTACGTGTAAGTATCAAAGGTAAGTCTCTGGTAGAAAAGGCAGGTGTATTTTCAAAGTCACTAGCGTCACACTCTCCGCCCCCCCAACCCCGACCCT
Source organism: Kogia breviceps (assembly GCF_026419965.1). Taxonomy (NCBI): domain Eukaryota; kingdom Metazoa; phylum Chordata; class Mammalia; order Artiodactyla; family Physeteridae; genus Kogia; species Kogia breviceps. The sequence continues at coordinate 5,599,138 of NC_081317.1, forward strand.
CTGCACTGGCAGGAATGGTGGTGCTTTATTCACCCCAAGTTCTGATTTTGGTGCCACTCTTTACAGAGAAGACGGGAAGAGAGTGTGGTCTGTTTGAACTAAAAAAGCTCAAGGGGACGCGATTACCTAAAACTCTCCCAGAGTAAAAAAAAAACTGGAGAAGATGCCCTCATTGCCCCTTGCAATACGGCGGGGACAATGGGAAGAGCGCCTTTTCCATCTGTCAACCAGCTCTACGTAAACAGCAGAAACCACTTGTTTTCTCCAGCAGTCTAGACAGAGAGTGGAACCTGAGACAAGGAGATTTGTTTAAGGAAATTAGGGGAGGGGGGACCCTCCGTACACCCTCCTAACTGACGATTAAGCAAATGTTAGAGTTAATCATTTGACAAGGCCGATTTGAGATCAGAGGTTGGCAAACTACGCCTGAGGGCCAGCTTTCCACTTCTGTAAACAACCAGTTATCGGGACACAGCCATGCTCGTTTGTATACGTACTGTCTAAGGCCGCTTTCGAGTGCCAATGGCAGAGCTGAGTGGGTGGGACAGAGACCATACAGCCTGAAAGCCTAAAATATTTACTACATGGCCCTTTAAGAAAAAGCCTGCCAACTTCTGATTTAGATTAAACTTAAACTTGCATTTCTAAATCAGTTAGCTAATACTATCTTCTTAAATTTGGAGCTTCCTTTTCACAAAATTTCCTAAATGCTAATCATAGGATACACAGAGGGAGAACTTAGGTATCAAGCATTTATTCACTCACTGCATGAGGTAGGTAGGGAAATAAACTGTCTTTATGATCATGGCACATGGAATCTGGTAGGAGAGGGATGTGACGTTCCTGTCACCTGCAGAGTAAAGAAGATGAAATGTGCCCCAAGAAGGGGACAAGTGAACTGCTGTCGAAGTTCAGAGCAGAGTGCCATTTATTATTTCCCGATGAGGTGGGCGTGTGAGAACAGGAGGAAGAGGGGGAACAGGGAGGGAGGAAGGAGTAAAGGGACGAAGGAAATGAAAGAAGGGAGGGGGCACGCAAGCGGGGCACTGAAGAAAGTCAAAAGGTGAGGATGAGAACCGGTTTCCAGGAGGAAGTCACATCACGTCCGAGACTGAGGTGAGCAGGAGTCAGCCAGGTAAAGGGCTGGGATGGGGAAGTGTTTCTGTAACCGCAAAGAGAAGAAAGCTGGCTAGGCTGCTGCAGAGTACAGAACGGGCGAGCGAGGCGAGAAGGGCAGGAGGCGGAGGCCAGGTTAGGGAGGGCTGGGCCCCCCTGGTTACCGGAAGTTGCCACAAGTCACAGAGCAGAGGGACGGCACTGGGTCGATGGGCTCCAGCAGAAGCATGAAGAAAGTACTGGATGGAACCACTGTCACACCAAGACCAGCAGGGAGCTTCTCGAATCCGTAGGGTGCACCTCCAGACCCGTGAGAAAGCATGAGCGCCAAGACGAAGATGCTGATAGTTAAAATGAGCTGACCCAGAGGGGGAGGGCACCAGAATGACAGCCCTTCCCAGATCAGCGACCAAGGCAGGCTCTGGAAGCTGGGTGCGAAGCTCTTGCTGGGTTCCAAGTGAGCTCGTGAACTGGCAGTTTGACGGACAACTCACAACTGCCTTGGAAAACAACTAACCCAAATCGCTTTCTACATTAGAACACAACGAACTCAAATGGCTTTCCTCCTGTTTCACTGCCTGGCACTTTAAAATTCCTCCCATTCATACACGCGTTTGCACATCTCAATGTCCTGAATAAGCCCTATGTTAAGCTTCTTTATGGCTGACTTGAAGTACCTTTAAACAGACCCAAATAACACCTCCAAAAACTTCTAGGGGACTGAACTTTAACCTCCCGGAGGTCAAAGAACCTGGCTTCACGGGACAGTCTGCAAGTTCATATTGCTAAAGGAGTGATCTGATGAACGTCCGCCAAAAAATCCCAAGCCAAAACAAACAAACAAAAAACTGCAAAGCCCTCGGAAATCTCTGTTGCTAAGAAAAAAGTGCCGGCATTCCTGCTTGTTGTTCGTCTCTGCTTTTCTAAACTTTCATCTCACAAACAGCAAGACTGTGACCCTTAGAAAGCTGTCGGGCAAACACGAACATCACTTTCCTTGACAGGATGTTTATCCACATATTTATTTAAGAGAACAGAACTGGCCCAGTGACCTCAGCCCTGTCAGGAGACAACTGACAAGAGGCTGGGGCAGGCCCCAGATGCCCAGCTCTCCTTAAGGTCCACAGCAAATCTCAAACTCTACACGAAGAGACCAACTTGGAGAAAAAAAAAACAATTTGTGTAATTCTGTTATTTAAAGAGAAGAGAGGATTAACTTTAGCGAACCGTTATGCAGAACACAAAAAGCCTGAGAGAAATTTCTCATACTTCAAATACAGTCTGTCGTCATGGTAAAACACAGGCCTGGGGATGACAGGAGATGCGGTTCAAGGAGGAAAGGGTCTCCCTCAGTTCCTTCCTACTAAAGGAGACAATGTTTGGGGGGAGGAAAGAGAAAAATTGTATTTATTCTCTAATCACAAGAACCTAGTCCCCCAAAATGCAAAAAATTATGGTTCTCAAAAAAAAAAAAAAAAAAAGGTGACGATACACATATAATAATGAACTGGAGATTCAAGTGAGATTCTGGACTTACTGGTGACTTAATGAGCCACATTCTTTCAAATGGGTGTGCAAAGGATTAATGGGAGAAAAAAAGTCTGCAAGATGCCAGAGGTTTCATTTGCAAATTTTTAGGCATTCATTATGCAAAGGACATAGTGATACTATTCTCTGTGGGCACAAGTTTTACACTTCAACTCCACGCAGTGGGTGAAAACAAGGCTGAGAGCTGTGGAATGTACTGATCTCAATTTCTGGAAATGGTGGGCCAGAGAGACACACTGTCCATTAATGAGACATATGCTCAGAGCCAGACAACTTAGTGTTATTTTTATATTGATGTCCCATAAGAGGAACTGAAACATGATTGCCCCAAAAAGGTAAAAAAGGTCGCTTTGCATGACAGCTTTTTGCTAAGGCAAAAATGCAGATAATGCAATCACTCATGTTTGGTCTAAGAAATCACTAATGCCAATCAAATATAAGATGATCACAATATACCGTTTCAGAGTAGCAGTGCAGGGCTTCCCTGGTGGCACAGTGGTTGAGAATCCACCTGCCAATGCAGGGGACACGGGTCCGTGCCCCGGTCCGGGAGGATCCCACGTGCCGCGGAGCGGCTGGGCCCATGAGCCGTGGCCGCTGAGCCTGCGCGTCCGGAGCCTGTGCTCCGCAACGGGAGAGGCCACAGCGGTGAGAGGCCCGCGTACCACACAAAAACAAAACAAAACAAAACACAACAACAACAGAGTAGCAGTGTAAATGGTCACCTTAGTTCCAGTGGCCCTGTGGTAGACTTTCTGTGAGTGACCATAAACATTAATAATTTTTTAAAAATAGATAAGAACTTTTACACCCAAATTGCGGGTTGTTCCATTAAAATCTGTACCGTGTGAGTCTATATAATTATTCCAAAAGGGTTCCCACTTACAAAAACGATGGTGATCTCTCTTTTAGAATCTCCAAAGAGACCAGAGCAATTAGTCATGCCCAATTACATTTTTTCTATGAACATAAACACGCACTTTCTTTGGGAAGGGAGATTACAAAATATATACTGTTGTATACCTTGACTGTTCTTCACTTAATAATGTACCACCGAAATAGGAACACACATACGTGGCTGGGCGCACACGCAGACTGAGCACAGGAAGAGAAGACACTGGCCCACCCACTATGTGCATAGTCACGTGCAATCTAGTGTATTTCAGAACCCCTTTTACAGAGCTACTTTGTGGGAGATGAAATATGATAAAGGAAGTCCAAGTTCTCTACAGAAACACATCTGATACTCTTTGCCAAAGTGCTGGTAATGACGCACCTCTAAGTGGTCTCAAATTCTTTTGGGGATGCGTAGGGTATATAAACAAACCAATGAAATAAATGAAGGAATGAATGAAAGAAAAATGGATGCTGCTAGAAAGAGCCTGTTATAAACGGGAATGGTGGGAAAAAAACCAGCAGATAAACTGAAAACAGGTCATCACTCTCGTTTCCTTTCTTTAAGGTCGGTATGTAGCCACAGCCTCCCCAGAGCCATGTACCAAATCTCAGCTTTTCTTTGGAGAAAAGTGGGAACTTCAATTCCCACGTGTGCACTGAGGAATAACTGAGGGCTAAATCAAGCAAAACTCTTGAATCCGTCAAATTATTTCCAAGCTGATGCTCGAAGACTGTCTTTTACCTTACAGCCCGGCCAAAAAGACTTCCTGTATCATCAAGGCAAGTAAGAACTCAAATGCCATAGAACTGCTGAGGAAAATCATCTCAAATACTTCCCCGCAACCGTTCTTCTTCAGAGAGTGACGCTGGAGAAAGCTGTTAAGGAAATGGCTGACACAGACTCCAACTTAACTGGCAGGTTCACTACCACCTGAAAGGCAAAGATATTTACAGCAACTTACCTCCATCATCCAAGGGCCGTTTTTGTACTCCATAGCCATACACTGAGGGGTCCACTAGAGGTGTGGAATTATTCAAGTGAGGAATTGAATCAATTTTAGCAGCAATCTACAGAGAGAATCAGATTTAAATACTCAGTAACAAATCATGGCTCCATCGAGGGAGAAAGACAAGAGTCTTCTTTAAAGGGCTGTTACCCCATTTCTCCCCCCAACGGAGATTAATGTAAAGCAATGTCGTGACAGGACATGGACTTTGCACTACTAACTGAGTTCCCTTTTGGTCTTAGTAATAATGTGTCTTTAGAAATGATACTTCCAAAAACTTGTCTTCTACAAGCAAATTTTTAAGTCATCACTTAACATACAGGTATACCACATTTTAAGGAAAAAAGCAGGCCAACAATATGAAGAACTTTGTTCAAAAGGTTTTGGCAAAGGATTCCCTTAAGGAACAAACTCCCCAGCAGTATTTAAAAGGCCATGTTTGCTGAAATGTTGACAGCTCTTTAGGAATATATTCGTCCTATTAACTTTAACCCCTATAAAGTGACGATGTGATCTACAGAAACATAAAACAACAAGCTGCTCTTCACTGGAAGTTCAAACAGCAGGGGGATGACCAGCTGTCCAGACTAGCCTGGAAGGATTCCTGCACTGACTGGAGAAATGGAGATAACCTCTGAGAGCCAGTCTAACTTTTAACATTTATCATCAAAGAACAGAACATGGCTATTAAATTTTTCCCCTAGAAACAAATGCTACGTAGAGCTTCCTACACTTATCTGCTCTGTTTCCATTAGGAATTAAACGTGATTTTCACAATAAATTAACTCTTTGATTTAATCAAAAGAATATTTACAACTGGTCTTGATGTTAGTCCCTCAGTTAAGCCTAACAAGCAAGGGTGGATTAGGGGCAGCCAGCATACACGTCCCAGACCTATGTCTTCAGTGGTACTTTTCCTGAGGTTGTCCAAATGTGCCCAGAATTCTGAGACTTTCTGGGACCAAGAGAAATTACTTTAAACAAATAACAACCAAAGACAATCATGATACTGAAAACCTAAGGCAGAATTTAAATGTCAGGTATCCTGGGTCAGGTCTCGTCCTTTCCACTTCCTAGTTCTGTGGTGTTGGGCAAGTCCCCTTCCTCTCTGCCTAAGATCCTCTGGGTATAATACCATCTGCTTCATAGTTTTTGAAAAGATAACAACATACTTTGAACACAAAGGAGCTCTGTACATGAGAAAGCACTCCACAAATACCAGGACTGTAAAAGAAGGCAACTCACCCAACAAGTGCTGAGTGTCTACTATGTCCTGGGCTCTGCAGTGAACAAGAATAAGCAGGTCCTTACTCTCCCAGAGTCGGCAGTCAGTGGGGAGTCACAGGTACACAAGCTAATCAGTAAACTGATCATTTCTGCTGGTGATAAGCATGATACTAATAAGAGAAGACAAGGACATACAGGGTCCTCAGGAGAGCTACTTGAAACAGGGTGATCAGGGAAGGCTGCTGTGAGGTGAGATGTGATCTGAGACCTAAATGATGAGGAAGAGCATTCTAGGCAGAGGCAACAGCTTGTACAAAGGCCCTGAGGCAAGAGCAAGCTTGACAGGTAAGTTGACGTCACTAGAATAGAAGGAACTAGATGTGTTCCAAGGGGTGGGCAATGGCAGTTCACATAGGGCTTCAGAGGTAATGGGGAGGGGCTTGGATTTACTCACATACTTATGTATATATTTAGCTGCACCTCGCAGTTTGCAGGATCTTAGTTCCCCGACCAGGGATGGAGCCTGTGCCCCCCTGTGGTGGAAGCATGGAGTCCTAACCACTGGACCGCCTGGGAATTCTGGGGCTTGGATTTTATATGAAGGGTGATGGAAAGCAACTACAAGGCTTAGTAAGGGGAGTAACCTGCTGATTTATGATTTTAAAAAATGCCCCTGGACAAGGAAAATATCAATAGATTCTAAGGGGACAAGAGTAGCAGGACCATTTCAGAGGTATTCTAGGCCAGGAGTCAGCAAACCCCAGTTGGTGAACTACCTGCTTTGGTAAATAAATTTTATTAGAACACAGCCATACCCATTCACAGAAATCATATGGTGTGCAGAGTATATATATATATATATATATATATATATATATATATATATAAAATTTACTACTTGAACTTTTTTTTTTTTGGCCACACCACGTGGCTTGTGGGATCTCAGTTCCCCGAAAAGGGACTGAACCTGGGCCCCTGGCAGTGAAAGCACAGAGTCCTAACCACTGGACCACCAGGGAATTCCCACTATCTGGACTTTTGAAGAAAATGTTTGTCCTATCTAGGATACAGATGATGGTAGCCTGGACAGGTGCTTGTTGAAAAACACTATTTTAAGTTAAATAATTAAAATACTAAGACTGCTGACAGAAACCCCATCTCTTAGGCAAACGGGCATTTGCTCTGAACAGAATACTGCATAAATCTCGCCTAACAGCATTCTACCACCAGCTTTCAACCTTGCTCTCCGTATTTGTTTTGGATAAGCTTGTGGTGGTTGGCTACTTACTTAAGATGCAGAACTTGTCTTTAAGGACTCGGCTCCGGAAGCGGGCAGATTAAAAGGTGAGAACACCGCAGTGGCTTATGCCCCACCGAGACCCTTCCGTCTGCCCAATAAACTGAGCAGTAAATGGCCAATGCGAGGGTTTTCAAGATTACTGGCCCAGTTGTCTGTTTGAAGACAGACCAAAACATTGGCAAGAAACAGTAAGGACGACCCCAAAACACAAGAGAAAAGGCTACGGTTATCAGTGGGGTCCCCCAGTACTGTGCATGTCAGATCACCCCCAAAGACAGGACCCTAAAATGGAAGCTCTACGTATCTGGCACTCTCTCTACCCTCTTCTGATGAGACCTCTTAGCTTCCAGACCTTTCCCCTTCCTTCCAAATTAGCTCAGATGTCATTCCTGAGTCCTTGGCCTTCGTTATAATTTATATGGTATGTTTCCTATGTGGCTGGAATGTAATTTTTTCCCCAAAGCTGATATGCCAGAAGTGTTACAATAGTTTTCTATTCCTAATTTTGATTAAATCAACAAGCGACCTAAAATGTGACTGAGGAGTTCAGCTTTGTTTTTAAATCATGTTTGCTTCAGGTTATCTATAATCTGGGAAATTTTCACTAAGAGAAAAGCAGTACAGGATAATGGTTAAGAGGTGTAGCTCTGAAGTCAATAACTGCATTTGAACTGTGGCTAAACAAATGTTAGATGTGAGTTTAACATTATCATATACAATTATACCATAACGTACATTGATATCACATTATATATTACATTACAATATGCCATAAAGAAGCAATGTATTCTTTTATTCATACAGACGCAACCTTGCTCTAAGACATGATTTTAAATGCCTACTAAAATCGTGAGTTAAAATTCGGCGAGCGCTTACTATGTGCGGGCGCTCTGCTAAGAACGTCTGGAAGGCGCTATCTCATTTATTCCTCACGACGATCCTCTGGGAGGTCAGTAGTATTGTTTTCACTTTAGGACAAAGGAAAAGTGAAGCTCAGAGCGGCTGAGTGAGCTGCGCAAAGTCACGCATCTCATAAACGGCAGGAAGAGCACTGAGGCCCAGGCCTGCCTGACGCCAGAGTCCACGCTACCGGCCACAGCACTAGGCTAACTCCCTCTTCTCCACCGAATACTTTCTTAAACAGTCACTTCCCGAGGACTTAAAACCTAATGATTTCCAGTACACGGAAGTCAAGTAATTCCTCACATCCATAACTGACCGTTCTGAACAGTAGCTGCTTAAGGGAAGTGAGGTACATTTTCAGTTAATATGGCGTGGGCCAGAAAATAGTCACAGAAGCCACGATATTCCAAGAAAACCAAGGCCACTCCAGTGCTTATCTGAAAGCAAGACCTTGAGGGGCCGCTGCTACTGATTTTCTACTACTTGATTCACTTTTCCCCCCTTTCCGGGGGGAGGCGGCAAGCACGGGTTACCTCACTACCTGTGCTATTTTAAGCACAGCTAATAGATGAAATATAAATCAACGCCATAGACATGTAACCTCCACTGCCAGCAGTTAGTGCAGGAGGGGAGCACGGGACCAGGCATCAGCCAGGAGTCCTGGCTTTCCAGCTGACTCTTCCGGTGTATGACCCTGGGCAAGACCTTCAGTGGTCTTGCTCCCTGTGAAATGCAGGGATGAACGACACCAGTGTTTTCTAAAGAGTACAAAGCAATTTGGGGAGGTGCGTGGATGAATGTTCAAAAATATTTTAAATAAATCTAAATTTAAAATGATTTTAAAATACAAAGTAAACAATACTGAGGGTTCACTGATATGACAAAAATCATAATCAAGGGCTTCCCTGGTGGCGCAGTGGTTGAGAATCCGCCTGCCGATGCAGGAGACACGGGTTCGTGCCCTGGTCCGGGAAGATCCCACATGCCGCGGAGCAACTAAGCCCGTGAGCCATGGCCGCTAGGCCTGCGCGTCCGGAGCCTGTGCTCCACAACGGGAGAGGCCACAACAGTGAGAGGCCCGCGTACCGCAAAAAAAAAAAAAAAAAAAAAAAAAAAATCATAATCAAGGTGGCACATGATTCACTAAAGTTAGGAAACATGGCAATTAATTATTCCCAGGGCACATCTTTAAGTTTTGTAATCAGAGCAGCTCACCCCATAAACCCGAACAGAAAGCTGTGACTATTGCCACAACCTCACATTTAATAAACCTTGGCACTAAATGGCAGCAGGCAAAGCCGTCTGAACGGCGGCAAGTCACCCACACACCGACTGGGTCCATGTCATCCAACACAGTCACGGTCGACCCTCAAGTAGAAGGTGAGAGCTCACCCCACCACTTAGGGAGGAGGAAGCCAACCCGCTACCCTGGAACCTCTGCTCTCAGGTCACCCAGGGTGGCCCCGCCCTGGTGAACTGGCAGACTGGACAGAAAGTCTCTACTCCCCACAGCAGGAAGACACAGTATGTGGCCAGAGGGGCCGAGCCCAGCGGCTGAGAGTGGGCAGGTCTCAGAGGGCAGGTCTGGAGCCGTGGTGCACAGAGGCAAGCGCTCGCTCTGCATCCACTACCTAGGTCACTGGGAAGACGGCAGTGCATCAAACTTATCGTGCACTTACTAAGTGCCTGATGGTGCCCTTGGGTCATCTTCGCGGTGACCTCAGACAGTGGCTACTGGTCTCAATTCTGTGGGATCTGGAGCCAGCCTGCCTGGAATTGTACCCATGGGGATAGCGAGGTAACAACGTAAAGCACCCGGAACACCGCTGGGCGCGTCGTTAAGGAACAAGAAATGTCTGCTATTTTAACCTTCTACCGAAAAATGGTAAAACAATAATACAAAAAAAGTACATGGGTGAGTTGAGAGCTTGAATTTTCATATACTAAAATGCCCGTGCAACTAGCATCCAGATCAAGAAACAGAACATAACCAGCACCCCCGAAGCTGGCCTCATGACCCCTTCAGTCACGACCCACCTCCACCTCCCAAGGGTAACCTCCTAACTTCTAACATTAGCTATTCCAAAAAAACCCCACAAAACTATCTATCTATCTAGATAGATATATCTAGATAGATAGATAAGATAGACATAGCCACCATCAATGATCTCCCTTTGTATTACAGATGAGGAAACTGAGGTTTAAAGATGTTAGATTACTTATCCAAAGTCACTAAGCTAGTAATTGGCAGAACCAGAACTTGAACTCATGTAGACTGAATACAAAGCCTTAATAACCACTTCACTATACTACCTGCTGGGTATTCTGCACCCATTAAATGAGAGAACTTATATGAAAGTCCTTGCCTGGCACCCAGCACAACACAAGCTCAATGAATGGTAGCTATTGTTGTCATTAGAGATGGGGCCCTGGCTGATTCTGCCCCATTAACTGGCATTAACCAAAACAAGGAATTCTATATGTCAATCGAATAAGATATCAGCTCTTCTTAGTAGCTTTTGCTGACAACTTCACGCCACCCACATTTGGGGAGAATTAAATACTCCCTTATCTGTTTGCAAAGCACTTTACAAACTACCTTGAAGTAGCGTGACCTCACTGAGGAAGTTGCTGGTTATACTGTCTCCCCATTACAGGGAGCTCTTTGAGGTGTGGACCTGTCTCAATCATCTTGGTACTCCCAAGACAAAGGTTCCTTGACTGGGAGCTCCAGGGATTAGCTGTAGAGAATTCATGAACCTCCTGAAATTACATACAAACTATTTAAATATTTCTGAGGAGCAGTTCAAAGTTTTCAAGAGTCTTAAAAAGGTCTATGCTCCAAAAAAAGTTCAAGAGCTTCCCTAATGCACAGCACAGAGTTTGACACGTAGAAAGTACTCATTAAACGTCTGCTAAAATTAAAGTGAATACGGAGAAGCCTGTCGGGAAAAATGCTAAGATGACCAGCTAAGGCTCCAGGCTGAAATACTGTTCCAGCTAGGATCCCCGCCTCCAGAGACCCTCAAGAGGACATGACCATTAGTTTTCTCCCCTATGTCCCATCTAATTCCACCAGCATCCCTTTGATGCTTTGAAGATTCTGCTGCAGAATTCTCACTGAGATGGAAAACTACCCAACTGCCTCTGCAAAGGAACCGAGTCCCTCTTAGAGTGCAGAAGACGTGGGTCCAAGAACTACTGCATATATTAACCGTCTGTGTGCCTCCGCGAATACTGCTTTGTCTCCCTTTGGCTTATTATTTTCAAATATAAAATGAAAATTAGAACCCTTGTCCTGACTATTTCACTTGGTTGTTGTGAGGATCTAATTCCACGGTAAGATAAAACCAGCAGCAAACTTGTCTTATTTATCTTTACACTGGCCCGGCATCCAGCAAGAGGCCTTGGACTCAGCAGATCCTCAAACAATAGCAGGCAATCCCCATCACATCACAATTTCCATGAACACTACTCAGTCTTGCAAGTGATCTGTTATCATCTGATACTAGGGTAAAAATGCAGTTCATGCCTCCAAAAGTATTGGCTATTCTTTCCCAAGTGTCTTTAAAACAAAACTCTAAATGCAAAACATTTTCAAGAGGGATGATTAACAGAGTAAAAGAATTGCACAGCAAAGCTAGGGAGAGGGGAGCTTGAACAGACACCCAACACAACACATTAGAAAGTAAAAGAACCAAAATAATATGGCCAAAACTTTTTTCAGATCTAGCTAGATGGAAGCTCTGAATGTTGGTGAGCTTGAAGGGACCACTGAGATTATCTAGATTAATATCTCCTGAAGTTTGATCCACAGACGGTGATTTGGTTTTATGAAAAGAGGGTATGAAGTGACAGAACTTGGGTATATTTACAATGCATATCCCAAACCCTAGTAGGACTTAATGCACAGAAGCATACTAAGGGCTCTGAGAAGTCCTGCAGTAAAGAGGCCAATTCACCTTTATTTAACCCTGTATCCCCCAAACTTCTCTGTCCATGAGCCCTTTTCCATGGAAGACCTGTGAACAGCTTGTAGATCAAATGCTGGGAAAGGCTAACCTAGCCCAAGGTCATGCAGCTACTTGCAGGAGACTCAGATCTCTTAACTCTCCACCAGAGCTCTTTCCATTAGAAATTTAAATTATTGTATGGGCCCACAATTTGGAAAAGGATGAGGAAAAAAAGATGCTGACTAGGCATCCCGATGGGCAGTGCAGAACAAAAGCACAGTGGTGAGAACAAAGGCAACTCGGAGAGTCAATGCCCCGTGCAAAGGGGCAGCTGCTACCCAGCTCCTGCCAAATAAAGTCACTGCAGAACGTGGGAGCAGTATGGCCAAGTATTAGATAAAAACCTCACTTTTTACGTGAAATTGTTCTAGTTTCTAAGTGTTGGCGCCGTGTGGTCAAACAAAGCCTGCCTGCAGGCCCGCTCTGAGCCTTCTCCAGCCCACAAGCCACCAGTCTGAAAACTCTGGTCTAGGCAAATTTGCATTTGGGACTTAAGAAACCTTACTTGGATGACACACATGGGTTATCAGATTTTAAATGCAAGATAAAGAAGTCCCAGCTGAATATCAGAAAAGCGTTAGAGGCATACAGTGGAACGTACTGTTCATTTACCATCTACTTGTCAATACCAAATATGAAGTTCAGTGCTTCCGTTAAAGTGCGGTGACCCAAATGGGCTCAGTCACATCATGAAAACCCTTAAACAAGAACTCGCTCTCTGGAGGGTGCGCTACTGGGTCCCATCAAAGCAAAGACACAGAGCAACCCACAGAGGTCCTGCAGACACTGGTTTTCTTCAAGTGTCTGAGGAAGTTCAAATGAATGTACACGCAGGAGTTAGTCCCTCGTGAAAAGACGATCTGAGCTACTCAACCACTGGGCACGTCTGAGACAGTCTCGGTGGAGTAAACTTACAGCCAGTGAACATTCGGCACACGTGACTCTGCCATGAGGCACTAACATCACGTACGAGGTGCGCAAAGGCAGCACCCCTCAAGGAGTGCCCAACAGCCAATGAACCCTGGCCTTTTCTTTAAATGGTGGAGGCACATTCTTTTCAAGGACACTTAGTGTTTCTATACAGCACACGTGCGAAATCATCGACTGCTCAGGCTTGAAGTGTGAAAGAGCAGCACTGAGAAGCATTTTCTGCAGGACTGTGGAACTTCAGAGGCCTATCACCAACCGACAGTTACAAAAAACAGTGCTAGTAAAGAACAGGCTCTAGGCCTTAAAATCTGTCAAAGGTTACTGTCCACTGACGCTTCAGTGGCTTTTCGGTCACAATCATTTGGGAGCAGAATCACCACGATGCCCAACTCCATGAGGCACCAGTTAACACTGTGTTTATGTGAATAGAACACTCTGGAATTATGCAGTGCAGAGGCACTGACTGGGTCCAGGTCAAAAGAGGAGCTTAAAGTCCTGAGAAGCCCTAGCAGTTTGATCAGAGAACGTCTATTTGGGTGATGACTGGCAGGCGGGGGGTCCAGCTCGTGGAAGGAAGGCTGCTGGGAATGTGAAGTACACCGCGGTGAGTGACATCGTCCTGTTAACATGCGAACGGGTGCACCTGGTGATGGATGCTACTAAACTATCAGCAGCGGGCTTTCCAGGAACTCTTTTACATTTTTAGAAAAGCTGAACAGAACAAAAAACAGATTTGTATCTTCTCATCCATAATCTCCGTGAGGTCCCCTTGAAAGCCTGACAGACAGTAGTCAGCGGAGAGGCCAGTGCGGCCACCGAACAGGATAGCCTGGCTTCAAGTCCACGTCCCATTCTTATTAGGATCCTGCGCTCTCTAAACAGCGAGTTGAAGAAACACTTTATTTTTGCTAACCAGCCAATGACTTCAGAGAACTGGACATGATTTTTTTTTTTTTTTTTAACACCCAGGAGTTTTAGATCTTCACCAGTGGGACTGAATCAGATCACATTTCTACATTTGTGTTCCTCCCTACAAAATAACAATGTTATCCCTTTGGCCAAACACTCTTAACTCACTGGACTTCACACTGCTGCAGAAACTTTAAATTTTATATGACATTTTCAGAGACTCCCTTCAGATCTAGGAATACCATGCTTAGAGTGATCTAACAGCAACAACTGGTTCCCTTTGCTGGAAAGAGTCCAAAGGATACAAAAGGAGGCTTCAAGATGCCAGGAGGGAGGCTTAGCGGATTAAGTGCTGGACTCTACACATCAGACTTAACAGAAACTGCAGGTTCAAATCCCATCAGGGTCAACTCACCCTCTACTGTGATATTCTGGATAAACTGAGCACCAGACAGCTTACTGCTCCCTGACAAACTTATGAGGGCCTTACACACGGTCCCTGGTGTTTATGAGGACACCTAAAAGGAGAGAAAGCTTTCCAATCATTTAAATAAAGAAATGCACTATCTCTTATCTCCAGCTACTGGGGGGGAAATCACATTTTCTGCAACATGCTGTGGATACAACGGTGAGGTAGAACCACCATCATCAGATGCCCAAATGATATGAGACCCTTTGAGGTAAGCTTTACTATTGATATAAGCACACAATATTTTAGATTTCTAACATTCCATTCTTGCCCAATGCAAATCTATAAATAAACCTAAAATTACCCACAAACCTGTGTTTTCTTTAGTTTTTAAAGGCCATCAAATCCTTGGAGATAGTATCGCCCTCCAGCTGTTAATATTCGGAAGTAATACACTTACAGCACTGTCTCCATTGGGCTTACAACTGCTCCAGTCAATGGTGCATTTCAGAGCTGGGAACATTTCCAGTGACGTTTCCTCTGCTAGTAGTAAACACCACTGCTTCAACAATCCACATTAGGTCAGCATTTTACAGAGGATCTCCCTCCCTCTTGAGCAGGTTGTCCAAGAATATGAGTTCAACCACCGGCTCAAGAGAAGCAGAAAGTCTTCTCAGTGGTTCAAAATTCATTTTACGTTCAACTACAGGCCTTCTGCAAACTGAGGATCTGGGCTCTTTAGGGTAGTGACTATAATTCTTCCTGGACACAGAGGCCCGCAAGGTGACTGCCACACATCAGCACAGAGTGAAAGGCATTACATGTTAGTAGCCAGTGAGAGACAAGGTCCAGGACCCTGCACTGTAGAGGAGAGCAGCGTGGCACGCCGGCAAGCAGAGTGCTGGAAGGGGGGCTGGATGGCACCGTTCATCCATTACAGCCACTGGCTGGCTCTGAAGTCTAAGTAAGATGGGTACTCACTACATATTGGTTGGTGCCTAGGCAGTAAGTAACAAGTCATCGCATAAAATTTTAGGCGGAGCCACAGGTTTGGAAACTTCTGGGATCCAATGTAATGTCTATAGGAGCATCAGTATTACAATGAAAAGTCAGTATCTGGGAAACAGGTAGGGTTCCCTCCCCTGGAATACTGGAAAGAGGTGTAAAGACCATATCTTCAAGCGACCGAGTGGAGGCTTTCTTCTAATACAATGAGTCCTGTAGCTTTCTGTTAGGAATCAAGCAGTAATTAGTTATAGCCCAACTTTTAAAAGTATCCGTTAGTAGGCCTACAATTAAATAGGAAGAGACGATGAGTATAAGACACTCAGCAGAAGAAATTTAAGTGTTAGAGCTAACACTTAAGTTCAGTAAGTTTCGCACACAATACAAGGACATGTTCTGTTCTAAACATCATACCAGAAACCAAAGAGTATTTCTGGCAGGTCCCATATTCATTCTCCAGGGAAGCTTGCAACCTCTTAAAACTCAGTTTATTTAACTCTGACAAAATGCACGACATTGTCAGATGGTCAAGTTTCACTGTTGGAATGACTTCATATCACATGCTCCCTGAAAGAGGAAAAACTATTGCCCATAAGGAATTTCTACGTCTTACGGACCACCCACACCTATCTAACATCTTTCTTTCTCTCCTCTCCCAAAGCACCCTCAAAAGTAAAATACCCTCGAATTCCTTCCACTCCACCCTCAAAATATAATAAGTCTGAAAAGGATGTTTTCCAAGTTTTAAAAAGCTATTGGACCTGAGACAGCCCCCTTCTGTCTAGACCGGGTCCTCGCCGTGAGCTCCCCTAGCCCCCTACCCTCGTAAACCTCAGAACCCCACGCTGGCTGCCCTGCGGGTCCAGCCCCGGCGTGGGGACGCGATAAGGCCAGGCGTCCGGGACAAATCTTTTCCCAGCGGCTGCGGCCACCTGGGAGACCGGCCCGACAGGCTGGGCCTGAGCCTCCCAGTGGCGCCTCATCCCTCGGCTCCTCTCGGCTGCAGGAGCCACAAGGAACGGCCGAGCCCAGCTGGGGCGTCAGCCCAGGTTACCTCCCGCCCCCAGGCCGGACCCCCTCCTCCCCATCAGGCCCGACCCGGCCCCGCCTCAGGCTCCCGTGCTCCTACCAGCCGGCCGCGCCCGTACCTGCCGGACCCGGTGCAGGGCGTCCACGAAGCCCTCGGCCTTCATCCCCACCGGAGCGCTCTGCCCCTGCACCAGCTCCGCCATTACCGCCCCCGCCGCCGCCGCCGCTCGGCTCCCCCGTCGGGCCTCCCGCTCCGCTTGGGGACCCGTAGCCGGAAAGGGAAAGTCGCCCCACTTCCGGCGGAAGGGAAGCCGGGACGCTCGCCGACGCGAGAGGAGCCGCGTCTGCGGGGCGGGGTCAGGGCACGTGACCGCGGTCCGGCCGGAAGTGGGGGGCGGGCCCTGCGAGCGAGGCTGCCGTCTGGTTTCGAGGGATAGGTTGCGATCCCGCCGTTACCAGACGCGGTTTGGTCCAGGGCCGTCGATGATGTCGTGACAAGACCCTTGAGGCGTGTGTGTGTGTGTCCCGAGGTGTCCCGCTGTCGACCGTTTGGAAACCCAGAGAGGAGTGACCTGGCTTTCCCTAGACGGCACCCTGGCTGCCCCTCTCAGAAATAACAATCGATTAGGAATACTGGGACTGAGCGTTTTGAAATGGCGCCGTGAGGACCCAGAGGGAGGCTGGAGGGCAAGGAACAGCACCATAAAATAGTGCCCCACGTTTGCAGAGTCCTGGGCCCGAGTTCTTGCATCGTAATCAGTTTCCTCGAGGATGGGCTAATGCCCCACCTGGGGTTGCCTAGCGACACAGCCTAGGAAGGGCGGTTCTACTGGAAAGCCAGCGTGGTGTCTTCTTACACATTCCTTCACGAACTCTGGGACTCTGGGGATACAGGAAATACCACCGGACCATCATTGCTTCCTTGCCTGCTGAGTCAAAACAGTATTGCAAGAGGGCTTCTTGGAATGCTTCAGTAAATTTTTTCAATGATGGTAACTAGACATAGATATTTCAAAGTAAGGGAAGGAATCTTAACGCTGGAACACACTTGAGCTTTTGAGGTGGATTTTACAAATGAGCAAACAGCTACCCCCCGCCCCCACCAAGAAACAAGACTTAGGGACTTGACACACATTTTGTCAGTGGCAGGTCCAAATAGAGGTGCCCCTCTTTGAATTAACAAGATTGCCCTCATGATTAATATTTCCAAGCTCTATGGTGCCAAGGAATCGAAGTTAATGGAGAGTCATGTTGTCAACTATTTTATGCCCATCTTGAAGTTATGAAGGAACATGAGCACTAAGAAAGGGGAAATAAAGAAGTAAAATCCAATGTGACTTCTCTTGAGCTCTTGTGTCAGCATGATAGGAGAACTTTAGATTTTGGAAAGTAGTATGAGCAATAAATGGCCAATAATCAAAGAGCAGTTCTTCATTTGTTAATGACTTCACTACTAGACTGTGAGTTCCTTTTAGAGCAGAGACTGAGTCTTATTTTTCCCTGTATCCCTAGGTGCTTAGGAAACTTATTTTGAATTGAATAAAGCCAAATTGGATTAATTCCTAGATTATGGTAAAATAAAAGAATTTGGCAAAATTGCAATATTGGAGAGTTTCGCTTTTGGACAAAATGTTTCGAGCCATGTAGGAAAGCACACAGTTGGCGGTGTTGCCGTTGTTGAAGTGCTATTGTGAGGCAGGACCAACACATGCCAACATATCTATTTGTGGTCCAGCTTGGGTGTGTTGAGTGTTTTAATTTGCTCTCCTTGTAAAAATCAAGGATATGGCATCAACCTTCCCAAACAGGGATGATTCTGCTGACCCAGTATCAGTGATACTTGAGTTTTGAATACTTTTAAAAATCTGAGGTGAGTATGTTGATTCATCCAAATTCCAGCTGGCTCTGCCTATGAGTGAAAACAGGGTTATTGGCCCAAATATAAGGCACAGTTCAAGGTTTGGTCCAAAGATCACAGAATGCCTAAGTAAAAGGATGAGGTTCTGGTTCTTCCCCCTTTTAGTTGTTGAGTAACTTTGGGCAACTCACTTATTTCTGGGGGCACCAACGAGGAGGAGGGCCCAGACCCAGTCAGGTCCAGTGTTCTATGTTCTACTAACACTGTCGCCTTCGTCATCTTAGCATTTATCGCGACTGTTTTTAAATCACTGTATAATTATTTGTTTATTGTCTGTCTTTTCCACTAGAATAAAACCTCTGTTGAGACAGGGACCGCACCTGCCTTGTTCATTCCTCTTCCCAGAACCTAACAAAATGCCTGGCACTTTGTTGGCTCTCAATATTTCTGAAATGAATGAATGAGAATGATTTTGCCCAAACTGGATAGGAAAAGATTCTCAGAGGTTAAAAAAAAATCCACATACTCTGGCTGTGACTCGCTTTGCATGTGAGACTGTCACCTAAATAAGCCATCCCACCCTGGGATTTAGAGGTACGTTACTGATGACGTTGAAATGCTTCCTTAGGTATTACCAGCTAGAAGCCACTCTAAAATGAAATTTTATTTGTAAGAGTCTAGGTTATGCTTCAGTAACAAACCTCAAAATATCCGTGGCTAATACAAGAAAGGTTATTTTTCACATGAACGTGAACGTTCACGCTACATGATGAATATCGCTGATAGGCTGTGCCTCTGCTACACATTGCCTTCACTCTTCAACCAAAGCTGATAGAACAGCCTGTCTCAAACATTAAACATCACTGAGGCAAAAGGAAAACAAAGTGTGGTAAAGCACGGGCTGTCTTTTAAAGCTTCTGCCTCACCTCAGAAATGCTATGCATTACATTTGCTCACACTTCATTGACCAAAACAAGCCAGTGGTCAAGTATTGGCCAAATGGCAGAGAAATATAATCCACCTCCAGGGAGAAAAGGCGAATATTTCTGAACAGTGATATGATTTTCTAAAGAAATTAAGAGGAACAAAATATATATGGGGAATGTTGTATAGTAGACCCTTACCCTAAAGGATATAGTATGGGTGTTTCCAGTATTCATTATGTTAAGGATCCTTGACATCTGCTCATTTGTAATTTGGGGAAGGCTTGCATTCCTATCGCAGGATCTGCACTGTTTTTCTTTCTCTCTGAGGTAGAACGAATTCATAGCCGTGACTCTTTGTGAGTGGGGTGTTCTCCATTTAGAGGTTTTCATAGACCCCCTTTTCTATTGTCAAACATCCAGTGGAATTTCAAATGCAGACTAAAGAGCATGTCAGCATCAAATCTGAAAATAAAGGAGAGTTACTAAGAATCTCCAGCACTGATGAGGAATAAGGACATTCCTTAGAGCAGTGTTAAGACACAGGTACCCTGTGTCTTACCATAAGAGTAAGAGTACCAGTCTTGCCCTCATACCACCGTACTCTTCATAGAGTAGTGCTACATCCTCAAGCAAGTTCCTATGAGGGTACATGCAGTAAATATTCTGGGACCATGCTTGTCCAAAACAGTCTTTATTATGCTGTCTCAATTAACAATTTAGAGAGTTGTAGAAGTTGGTATTGCAAATAATTCTCCTTTAGGACACTGAAGTCATCATTCATTGTCTTCTAACATCCAGTATTTTTTTACAACAGTTTTATTGATAAAATTTGATATATAATAAGAACAAAAAATTTTGATATACAATAAACTGCACATATTTAATGTGTATACTTTGACACTATTTTACGTATACACCCAAAGAAACCATCATTACTATCAAAGTCATGAACATGCACACCCCCCAAAGTTTCCTCATGCCCCCTTGTAATTTTTCCATCCCACCCCTCCCCGTTCTCCAGCCTCCTCGCCTTTGGCCTCCTCATCCACTGAAATTCCATGGTGATGTGTCTTGAAGTGGGTCTTTTTTCATCCATTATGCTGGCCACTCAGTTACCCTTTTGATGTGGAAATTAATGTCCCTCAATTCTGGGATGTTATCCTGAACTATTTAATTGAGGATTTCCTCCATCATTTTCTCTATTTATTTCTCTAGAGCTTCTATCATTTGCATACTGGACCTCCTTTACTGGTCCTCTAATTGCCCTATCTTTTCTGTTTCTCATCTCTTTGCCTTTTGCTTTTCTTTCTGGAGAAAAAAAGAGTATTCCCTCAATTTGATCTTCCAGTCTTTCTGTAGAGTTTTTCATTTATTCTGTCATGTTTTTAATTCCTAAGAGATCTCCTTTGCTCTCCCAACAGTCCTTTCTTTAAAAAGTAGCTTTCTGTTCTTGTTTTGTGGATGGAATACCTTCCCTTATCTCTCTGAGGATGATAAACATCGTTTTTTAATAAAAGTTTTTTCTCCCTGCACAGTTCACGTTGCACTGATCTCAGTTGTTTTCTGTATGTATGTATCTAAGTAGGTAGGCTGTATGGTCCCTATCTTTCGTGTTACAGACTTTCCTCAGATGTTTGGGAATACATGGTGGCCTGTTCATGCTTCTGGGTGGGTGAGGATAGTTGATCGTGGGTTTCAATGTAGAATGGTCCAGCTGGGCTGTTTGTTGCGCATCTCCCAATGTCAGCATCTTTAAGTTGTTTCTCTTGGACCAGTTAAACCCCTCCATAGAGAACTCCCAGTCTCCTTCCTGGAAGTCAGAGCACCTATTTTAGTTTAAGTTATACATTCATTCACCTGATTATCTGATTAAAACTTGTCTCCCCCACAAGATCATCAGCTTCAGAGACAGCAGCACTGTATCTATGTTGTTTGCCATTGTGTCTCCAGCATTGAGCCCATAGTATGTGTTCAATGAACAATGATTTCTATAAATTAATGCATAGACCCTTTTGGCAATGTCCCATCATATTCTTCCAATCTCTGATTTATTATTTTTTATTATGAAATATTTCAAGCAGAGAAACAAGTACATAGAATAATGTAATGAATAGCCATGTACCCAATGCCAACAGAGGAAGTCAGCACTGCAGTTACTAGTGAAGAGCCCTGTGTAATCCTCCACAATCCTAGTCTGTTCCTTCCTCTCCAGTGGTAACTGCCTTCCTGAACTTGGTAATCTGCATTCTAATGGATGCTGTATTCTTGTGTGTGTGTGTGTATAACGCTTTTAAACATTACATTGATATAAATGGTATCACGCACTATGTATCCTTCTGTCATTTGTGTCTTTTTAAATTTTTTGACCCCACGTGTATTTCTGAGGTTTATCCAATTTCACCCATGTAGCCTTATTTCAGTTACTTTCCCTGTTATTCCACTATATGAATAAACTGGAAATTATGTATTCTTTCTCCTGTGGATCACCATTTTAATTGTTTCCATTTTTTCTCTGCCACAAACTGATGTTGCAGTAAGCTTTCTTGAACCCGTCTCCTTATGCAGTGTTTGGCAGATTCTCTAGCATATACCCCAGGCTTGAAGATGCTGGGGTGGGGGAGGGTGGAAGGGAATATGCCGCCTCAGCTTTGCTAGAGAAAGCTCAGTTGCTCTCCAATGTGGACAAAATATCTCCAGAGTGGCACACACATCCCACCAGCTGCAGATGAGTTCTCGTTACTCCTCAACCTGGCTGACACTTTGTAATACCACAATTTTTACTTTTTGAAATCTAATGAGTTAAATTTTTAAAATAAGTATTTAAATTTTAATTGTTACATTGTGAATATATACAGATATTACCATTTAAACTGTTGTTAAGTGTGCTGTTCAGTGACATGAAGTACATTCACATTGCCGTGCGACCGTCACCACCGTCCATCTCCAGGACTTCTCTCATCGTCTCAAACTGAGACTCTGTACCCCTAAAGCAGGAATTCCCTGTTTTCCCCTCTCCCAGGCTCTGGATACCTCCACTTGACTTTCTGTCTCTATGACTTTGGCTACTCTAGGTACCTCATGTAAGTGAAATCATACAGTATTTGTCCTTTTGTGACTGGCTTCTTTCACTTAGCATAACGTCTTAAAGTTCCATCCATGTTGTATCGTGTGTCAGAATTTCCCTCCTTAGAAAAATGTTTTTTATTGAAGTACAGTTGATTTACAATGCTGTGTTAGTTTCTGGTGTACAGCAAAGTGATTCAGTTATATATAAATATATATCTATTTTTTTCAGATTATTTTCCCTTCCTTTTCAGATTCTTATCCCTTTTTTTCAGATTCTTTTCCTTTTTTCGGATTCTTTTCCCTTATGTCTATTTTTTTCAGATTCTTTTCCCTTTTGCAGATTCCTTTCCCTTGTTGTTATAAAATATTGAGTAGAGTTCCCTGTGCTCTACAGTAGGTCCTTGTTGGTCATCTATTTTATGTATAGTAATGCGTATATGTTAATCCCAAACTCCTAATTCATCCCTCCCACTCTCCTTTCCCCCTTGGTAATCGTAAGTTTGTTTTCTACGTCTGTGGGTCTATTTCTGTTTTGTTTGTTTGTTTTTTAAAGGAGACCAAAGAGACAAAACAATCAGATATAGTTCATGCACCTTGATTCGGTCTTTTTAAAAAAAATACATTTATTTATTTATTTATTTATTTATGGCTGTGTTGGGTCTTTGTGGCTGCTCACGGACTTTCTCTAGTTGCAGAGAGCGGGGGCTACTCTTCACTGCATTGCACGGGCTTCTCATTGCAGTGGCTTCTCTTGTTGCCGAGCATGGGCTCTAGGCGACCAGGCTTCAGTAGTTGTGGAATGCAGGCTCAGTAGTCGTGGCGCACGGGCTTAGTTGCTCTGTGGCATGTGGGATCTTCCCAGACCAGGGATCAAACCCATGTCTCCTGCATTGGCAGGCAGATTCCTAACCACTGTGCCACCAGGCAAGTCCCTCAATTTCTGTTTTGTGTATAAATTCATTTGTATCATTTTTCTTTTCGATTCCATGTATAAGTGATATCATATGATGTTTGTCTTTCTCTTTCTGACTTACTTCGCTTAGTATGATAATCTCTAGGTCCATCCACGTTGCTGCAAATGGCATTATTTCCTTCTTTTTTATGGCTGAGTAATATTCCTTTGTATAAATATACATCTTCTTTATTCATTTATCTGTCAGTGGACATTTAGGTTGTTTCCATGTCTTGGCTGTATATAGTGCTGCAATGAAAACTAGGGTGCATGTACCTTTCCAAATAGGCAAAGAATTCAGACACATTCCAAAGGAAGATGAATAAATGGTCAATAAGCACAAGAAAATGTGCTCAACATTATTAGTCATTAAGCAAATGCAAGCTAAAACCACTACACACCCACCAGAATGGCTGAAACTAAAACTGAAAAGATACCAAAGGTTGACAAAGTATGCAACAACTGCAACGCTAACACGTGGTTCTTAGGAGTGTAAAATGGTACAGCCACTTAGAAAAAAAGAGTGGAAGTTTCTTAATAAACTAAAAATATACCCACTCTTTAACCCAGCAATTCCACTCCTACATATTTCCCGAAAAGAAATGAAAATACGTGTCCATAAAAAAAGTTGTATGGTAATTATCACAGCAGCTTCATAATAGCCTAAAACTGGAAACAGCCCAAGTGGAAAGATCAGAACAGTAGTTACCTCTGAAAGTTGAGGAAGGAGATTGAGTGGAAAGGAGCATGAGGGAACATTCTAGATATTGATAGGAATTTAGGTTACACAGTATATACAAAATTCAGCATATGTCAAGATTTGTACATTTTATTGCATGTAAACTTTATAATGAAAGAAAAAACATGCAGACAAATATTGTACTCTAGTCAATGATACACATTTAGGAGGAAATGTACTGATGTCTGCAATTTACTTTGAAATGCAACAAAAATAAGATGGATTAATTGCTTGACGGAGGGGCAGATAGGTGGATAGACATGAGATAAAGTAAATGTAGTGAAATGTTCATAGTGGAAACTAAGGGGTGGGTTAATGGGTGTTCACTATTGAATTCTTTCAATTTTGCTCTGCTTGAAAATTGCATAGTTATATGTTGGAAAAAAGATTACATAAGCCATCTTGGGGGGAGCAAGTTGAGTCATGGATCTCAGCCATAGATCCCTGAGCTCTCAGAACCATAGATATTGAGAGGGAATGAAGGGATGGAGGAAAATATAACTGTTACCAGAAGAAAAGTGGATACAATGGAAATAAACAACTCTTGTCCACTAAAAATGGTGACACAAAACCAGTTTGAGGGTGTGGGAGAAGAAACAGATTTGGTTGAAAGAGGATACATTCAAATGGGTCATGCTCAGACAGCATTCAAAAATATATGTGCCCTCAGGGAACTATATTCAATACCTTGTGATAAACCATAATGGAAAAGAATATGAAAAAGAATATGTATATATATATATATATGGGAGTCACTTTGCTGTACAGCAGAAATTAACACAACATTGTAACTCAACTCTAACTTCAGTAAATTACATGTGCCCCGCTGGTCACACCCATCCTCCCCCATCCTTAGCTAAGACTTGGATGGACTTCTCTTCTTCCCTGGCTAGACCAACACAAAATCATTTGATTGCCTATGAAACCGTTTCTTTTCCTTCTGCATAGAGAGTAAATAATGACTGCTAGGGATTGTTACATTAAACTTTCTCCCTTCCAACCATCCATCTAACCATCTATCCATCCACCCGTCCACCCATCCACCCATGAACCCTTCACCCTCTATCCATACAACCATCCATCCATCCATATGTACATACATCCACCATCCATCAGTCTATCCACCATTCATCCACGCATGCATGCATGCATGCATCCATCCTTCCAACAAAGGCTCTTCCTGTGGACGGATTATTGAGGTATGGTCTCTGAAAGGCCCTTGTCTTCAGTAATCATCCTCACCAAGAAGGCATGATATCAGGAAAAAGATAACTAGGATGGGGGCTGGTAATGAAATCCAGGAAGGAGTTGCAAGGAACACAAGATAATAACCAAACCATAACGAAAGCCTGCAGGGGCTTCCCTGGTGGCGCAGTGGTTGAGAGTCCGCCTGCCGATGCAGGGGACGCGCGTTCGTGGCCCGGTCCGGGAGGATCCCACATGCCGCGGAGCGGCTGGGCCCATGAGCCGTGGCCGCCGAGCCTGTGCGTCCGGAGCCTGAGCTCCACAACGGGAGAGGCCGCAACAGTGAGAGGCCCGCGTACCGCCCCCCAAAAAAGAAAAGAAAGCCTGCAATTGATATCTGTGACAGGAAAGAGACATGAGTCAGCAGACAGAAATGGGCTGGAGTGGTGGTGGTAGCAGTGACGAACACTGCAAAGAATAAACTAGGCGCGGAGGCTGAGTTGCTTGTTATAATGGAAAAGAACAGTTTCTATCAGAACATATGCTCTATTTGTTACACAGAGATTTCTAGAGATTCTCAAGCCTTTTGGTCCCACAAATTAGGGATAGAGTTAAAAGTGTGTGTTTGTGTGTACGCGCGTGTGTGTGTGCGTGTTGAATCTGGTTGAGCCTGGAAGTATCTGGAAAAGAGAGAGGCAGGTAGGCAGGCTTCTCTCTCCCAGTCACATAGGTGTCCTGCTTCTGTTCTATGTCCATTTTAGAAACACCGGTTTTCTGCTCTGCGGCTTGGTTTTTTGTTTTTGTTTTTTTAAAACTTTT
The DNA here is from genome assembly GCF_026419965.1 of Kogia breviceps. NCBI lineage: Eukaryota > Metazoa > Chordata > Mammalia > Artiodactyla > Physeteridae > Kogia > Kogia breviceps. The sequence goes on from NC_081317.1 coordinate 5,624,976, forward strand.
TTTGGTTGTTGTTTGTTTTTTATTTATTTTTATTTTTAAAATTAATTTTTATTGAAGCATAGTTGCTTTCCAATGTTGTGTTAGTTTCTACTGTAAGCAAAATAGATCAGCTATACATGTATCCCCTCTGTTTTGGATTTCCTTCCCACTTAGGTCACCACAGAGCATCAAGTAGAGTTCCCTGTTCTGTACAGTAGGTTCTCATTAGTTGTCTATTTTGTCTGTGGCTTGGTGCTTGACTCGGCTCTGGACCTGGGCCAGGGAGAAAAACAATGACTACTTCACTAGAACCAGGCTGCCGTGAAGCAGGAAAAATGGGATGCTTCCAAAGAAACTTCTACCCCATGTGGAAGCAGGAAGTCACCTGGCTGCATTTTCAACAAAATGTCACTCTTGGTTAAAGGCCTTTCATCTCTAAGACAAAATCAGTGGCTGGGATTGCCTCAAGGGTCAAAAAGTCTTAAAGGCCAGGTGGTGGGTTATCCTTTCTCATCCCAATGCCTGGGACAAGGTCTGATTCCAGGGTCAGATCACAAGCTGCTTTTGTAACATTCGGGTGTGTTTTCCATGCTTCGCAGTGACACATGTCTTTCTGGTTTTTCTTGTTGATGATCACAGCTTCCAAAAACTTGGGGCTCAAGAAAAGAGGCCTTGACAACAGGCCTGGGCCTCGTAGCTGCAGACCCTGAGCTGTCTTTTCATAATCTTGTAAAGAAAGCCTCCCTCCCACTGGCTGGGTTTGATGGATACTTTGACCTGACTGAGTGGAGAGAAAGATGTTTTCATGTTTTAGAACCTGAGGCTTGCAGGTGATTCAGACAGAGAACAACTGCCTTTTGCAAAGATAAAACAGATAAGCCACAGGGAGAGCAAAGGTGAACCCAGCAAAATGACTAATCTGTGAGTTGCAGTCTTTGGTCTTGAAGTTTCCAGACCTAGGATGCCCCTCCTTCTTCCTTTTTCACTGATGTTAATAAATTGAAAGAGGTGTTATTGACTAAAAAAAGCAAATAGTAGAAAGATATGATTGGTCTGATCCCTTTATGTAAAAAGAAAATCAAATGTACTGCACACACATAAATTCATGTGCTGGCAAATGCAGAGAAAAAAAAAAAAATGCCCGAGGCAGAGGCAGCAAATGATAATAGAGATTACCTTTGGAGAATGATGGGGAAGAATGGGGTGGGGAGGGAAGGTATGAGAAGATGGCGGAGCCTATAGGACAGGCACTCAAAAGAGACTTTAGTCTTACCTAGAAGATGTGGCACATATATACACAATGGAATATTACTCAGCCATGAAAAGGAACGAAATTGAATTATTCGTAGTGAGGTGGATGGACCTAGAGTCTGTCATACAGAGGGAAATAAGTCAGAAAGAGAGAAACAAATACTGTATGCTAACGCATATATATGGAATCTAAAAAAAAAAAAAAAAAACAGTGCTGATGAACCTAGTGGCAGGACAGGAATAAAGATGCAGACGTAGAGAACAGACTTGAGGACCCAGTAGGGGAAGGGGAAGCTGGGACGAAGTGAGAGAGTGGCATGGACACATATTCACTACCAAACATAAAATAGCTAGCTAGTGGGAGGCAGCCGCATAGCACAGGGAGATCAGCTCGGTGCTTTGTGACCACCTAGAGGGGTGGGATAGGGAGGGTGGGAGGGAGACGCAAGAGGGAGGGGATATGGGGATATATGTATACATATAGCTGATTCACTTTGTTGTACAGCAGAAACTAACACAACAATGTAAAGCAATTATACTCCAATAAAGATGAAAAAACAAGAGACTTTAGTCTTATCTATAACGGTAGTTTTTTAAAAACAAGTAGTATGTATTTGTGCATTGCTCATATAATTAACAGTCCATTAAAAATTTTCCTTTATTTTTTAATTGAAGTATAGTTGATTTACAAGGTTGTGAAGTTTCAGGTGTACAGCAAAGTGATTACGTTTTATGTATATATAACTGAATATTATATATATATTCTTTTTCAGTTACTTTTCTATTATATGTTATTACAAGACATTGAATATACTTCCCAGTTAAAAATCAATTTTGAAAAAAGATCTTATTCTTTAGTGCATAGTGAGAATATCTAACCGGGTGAAAAATATATTGTAGGTCAGATAAAGGAAGTCTGGAAATGAACATTTGCCTGTCGTTTGCCCCTCAGCATAACAAGTGACAATGGTGACAGTGGTGAAGATGATGTCAAGTTTATTGAACTAGGGGCAGCTTTATCTAATTTAAGTTTTGTGACCTATGAGTTGGGAACTGTTAATTATTCCCATGTTACAGATGAGGAACCTGAGACTCAGAGAGCTGAAGGGATCTGCCCAAGGGTTAGTACATTGCAGAGCTAGATTTCAAGGCCATGTCTGCTGGACTTCACAGCCTCAAAGTTTAACTACAATGTTACACCATCTGGTAAAAATTTTCCCCTGCTACTCAGACTCGCTTATCTTCTACGAATGTTAGGAGAGTGATGGGAGTTGGGGAGGCAGGAAGAAGAAGGAAGAGAAAGAGAGACAGGGCGGAGAAAGGAGGTGCTGGGAGCCCTGTGGGGTGAAGCCTCAAGAATCGTGGGGTCCTGAACTGGTTGGAAATTTCCACCAGGTGCCACACCTGGGCTGAGGCAGGGTTGCCCAGTGGCTAGGAGCACAGGTTCTGGAGTCAGTCCCGGCCCCAATTCCAGCTCTGCCACTTAGTAACTCAGTCACCTTGAACAAGTCCCTTAATTAAGTCTCTGACTGAGCCGAGCGATCTCGCCTGGAAAATGGCCATGTCCCAGGGCTGCTCTAGGATCGCACAGGGGATGCACGCAGAGCACTCCGGCAGACGATGGCAAGAGGATGCTCGGAAGTGCCCGCTGTTAGGAGAATGGGAGCTTGAGGGCGGGGACTCTGCCTCTCTAGTTTGCACTGTAGCCGTATGCCTGGAACAGTGTCCAGCGCACAGTAAGTCCTCAGGGATTATTTTTAGCGGAGCAAGAAGGGTGGGCACTCCATTGTTTCCCGTGTGAATAAATAAATGTATGAGTATATAAATGAAGACTTCTCTGCGACAGCCCAGTCCACACAGCCTCCCCCTCCTCTCGGGAGGTCTCAGCATGTAACACCCACAAAAAGGCACGTCTCTGAGTCTTGCTGGTTTATCTTTGCAGCCTTGGTTTTATCTCTAAGCAGTAAGGGGTTCCCAGTAGCGCCTGTGCCTACAGGAGCTGAGCTATCACACGAACTTCATAGTTCACATTTTTATATCCCTCCCATGCTTTCTACATAAAAGCACTGAACATTCAAAAAACATTTTTTTTTGTACAAATGAACCTATTTGCAAAACAGAAATAGAGTCACAGATGTAGAAAACAAACTTACGGTTACCAAGGGGAAAAGGGAGGGGGAGGGATAAATTGGGAGATTGAGATTGACAGATACACACTGCTATATATAAAATAGATAATCAACAAGGACCTACTGTATAGCACAGGGAACTCTGCTCTATACTCTGTAATGACTACAGTACATGGGAAAAGAATCTAGAAAAGAGTTGGTATATGTAGATGTATAACTGACTCACTTTGCTGTACAGCAGAAACTAACACACCATTGTCAATCAGCTATGCTCCGATAAAAATTAATTTAAAAATTTTTGAAGATGAATTCCTGATTTACACATGTAGCAAGCTATTAAAGGAAAGGTAGAAATGGCTGTTGCCAAATCCTTATTCTGTGACAATGATATATGGATGGATTAAAATTGCCAGAATTTAATTCATGGCTTTTGCATCTGTATTTGTAAGACACATGATCTGTGATTTTCTTTTTTTGTGCTGTGTTACCGTAAATTTGGCAATGAAGTTATGCAAATTTCAAAAGATAAGTTGGGACGCTTCCGTTCTTTTCTCTGCTGTGGAAGAGTCTGAATCTTGGGATTACTTATTCCATGGATGTCTGAAATAATCCAGACATAAAACTATCAGGGCCTGGATACTTTCTTTGGGGAGGGAATTCTTGGAGAAAATTGTCTACCTCTTCCATAGTTAATGTATTATTTGGTTTTCCACTTCTTTTAAAGTCAATTTTAGTAATTTTATAATGTCTTGGAAACTGTAAATCATTCATTCCATCCAGATTTTCAGTGTTACTGGCCAGACCTATACATGGAATCCTCTATTCGTTTTTGAAATCTCCTCCATCATTGTATTCTCTTTCCCATTCCTAATGTTTATATTTGTTGCTTTTCTCTTTTCTTCCCTTTTAGTTTTTTTTTTAACGAAGCTGAGTTTTCTTTCTAATGTACAAAAAACTTAAACTGTAGTGAAATATACATAACATTTACCGTTGTAACCATTCTTAAGGGCACAGTTCACAGTTCACTTAAGTGCCCAGTATGAATGTACTTATGAATTAAGTACATTCATACTGTTGTACAACCATCACCACCATCCATCTCTAGAGTTTGTTTCATCTTGCAAAACTGAAACTCTGACCCATTAAACATTAATTCCCCATTCTTCTTTCCCCTCAGCCTCTGGCAACCACCATTCTACTTTCTGTCTATATTCATATTCAACTTCTTTAGATACCTCATATAAGTGGAATCATACAATATTTGTCTTTTTCTGTCTAGCTTATTTCACTTAGCATAATGTCCTCAAGATTCATCCATTTTGTAGCATGTGTCAGAATCTCCTTCCTTTTTAAGGCTGAATAATATTCCACTGTACGTATACCACATTTCGTTTACCCATTCATCTGTCAGTGGGCACTTGGGTTGTTTCTACCTTTTGGCCGCTGTGGATAACGCTGCTATGAACATGGGTGTGCAAATATAGAAGCTGACTTTTGAAGCCTTTGTCATGGCGGGTGGTGGGAGGAAAACCAAGAACTCCCCCCCGCTGGTTCTTTGCTGGGGAAATCAGAATTAGGGGAACACCTGGGTGGCAAAGACCTCATCACTTCTTCCACAGATGAAGAACTGAGGCTCAGAGGGGACAAGTAACGTTACTGAAACCACACAGCCAGGAAGTGGAGGACCCAAGGTTTGGAGCCAGAACTGCCACAGGAAATGCTGCTTCCCAGCCAGCTGGCCTCTCTTGTCCATCTTTCCGGGCCCTGCTGGTGTCTGCTCAGCGAAGGGCCTGGCCCAAATGTATCCTGGGGAGAGCTGCTTCTCAGCGCTGGGCAAGCTGGCTGAGGGAGTCTGAAACCCATTTTGTTCATTACAAATTAAAAGCAGATGGGACCTTAAACGTTATGCTTTGTCTGCCAGTGCTGCGTGGAGCAGGGCCCCTGTGAGCAGTCACACCAAATAACACATATTGTTTAGGAGTGATTGGAAGGCAGACAAGCTGAAAACACTGTGCATGGAAGGACTGCCGCTATCTGCTCACGAGCCTCAGAGCCTCTTTCCCCAGGCTTGCCTGTGGACTCACACTTAGGGCAATTTCCCTCGTGGCACCACAACTCCGTGACTAGACTTGGACTTGTGGACAAGTGATTTCCCAGCCACATGGCTTCCAGCCCCAATACAGAGCGTGGGGCTTGGCTTCCTGGGTCTGCTCTGATGCTGCCTGTGGAGACGTCATCTTAGCACTCGAGATTCATCCTCCCAGTTTCTGTTGAGAAGAGAATGGTGGGCAGAGCCTTGACCCCAGACATCGGCTGAGCACTTACTCTGTGCCCCGTAACCAGCAGCCTGGCCCTAGGAGCAGCAAAGCAGGAAACTGAGGCTCAGAGAGGCTAAGGCACACATGCAAAATCACAAAGCTCCCCCGAGGAGCTCCTAAATGGTAGGAAGGCAGGGCTGGCTAGCAGGTGTGGTCCTGTGTGGTATTGGCACCCCTCACACAGACGTTTAGAGAGAGGAGGTAGGGTAACACTGCCCAGCTTATGGCATCTGACTACAGGGGTTCTCGGGGCCTCTGAAGCCAAATCCCGGGAAGGCTCCTTAGAGCCCTGCGTAGGAACTCTGAGCCTGGGTTCTGAGGCACGGCCATAGTTTGGGGAATCCAGCAGTGGATGTTGGCATATCTTTCTCACATCGTGAGTGGAGGCAGGGCTGAGTCTACAGCTATAGGGAGGAAGGCTACTGAGGCCAGGAGCCACCAGATTGAGGTAGCCCTCACAGAATGACAGGGAGCCCAGCTCTTAGAGACTGGAGGCCTGGGAAGGGAACGCTGACCCAAATGCTGGACACAGGTACACAAGGCATCTGATGTGTATTTATGAGCGTCCACTATGTGCCGGGCCCTTGGAGCTCACACTCCAGCAGGACGGAGCTGTGGAACAATGGTGGTAACTCATTAACCAGAACTTCATAAGCACCAAGTGCTGTGCTGAAACTTTGGAGAGATTCACCCTTCAGTCCTCATGAGACCTAGATGGGGAGGGTGTTCATAAGAGCAGGCTAACTATGTTAACAAATAACCCCACAATAAGAGCTCATTTCCTGCTCATTTCATAGTCCAATGTGGGGCAAGGATGTTGGGTGGGGACTCTGTTCCACACGGTCATTCATGGGCCCAGTGTAGGGAGTGGGAAGAACGGCACAGGACGTTTCAGGAGCCAGGCCTAGGAGTTGTGACATCACTTCCTCCTACATTCCATTGGCCAGAACTCTGTCACATGGTGCCTGCAGGGGAGCCTGGGAAACGTAGTCTGGCTGGGAGTGCTTGGGAGGAAAAGAGAAACAGCTTGGTGGACAGCAGCCAGTACTTGCCACTGGTAGGAGCCATGAGTGTTCCAATTTTGCATTGAGGAGACCAGCGCTTGGAGTGGTCCCGTGGCTCGGCTGGGAGGGGATGGAGCTGACATTCAGATGTGGGCAGCCTGACTCCAGAGACCATGCCCTAATCACCAGGTACACTGCCTTTCTGGAAGTGAGTGCTGAGTTAAACAAATGGGTGTTGTGGGGGGCCGTGTGTGCTGAGAGTGAGGGCTCAGTCCCAAACTTCCTGGGTTCAATTCCCCGATTCCACCTCTTACCAGCTGCGTGATTTTGGGCAGGTCATGTAACCTCTCTGTGTCTCAGGTCCTGGGGAAGGGCCCTGGCCTTTTCTAGGCCCTTCTCTGTTCTCTCTCAGGGACAGCAGGATAAGAGAGGAAAGCAGGACAACACAGGAGAAAACCAAGCAGCTCACACTAGGAGCCTGGGTGGACCAAGGAGGAGGAGAGGGGATTGAGAAGTAGTGGCTGGCCCTCCACCTCATCCACGTCCGTCCTCATTTGGTGACTCTGGTCCCAAGGTGGCCGCTTCTCTGCAGCCTCTGTGCTGACACACCAGCTGTGCAGTGGGATGTGTCCCACAGTGGATGTATCGTCACTCAGCCCCCTCAGCTAAACAGGGTTCTGTGCACCAGGTGCTCTGTGAGGGCCATTAACCAAGGGGGCAATGGGGGAGGAGCTGGGGAGCCAGGAGCTAGCTGACCTGTTTCTTCTTTCGACAGACTCTGGTGGGGGCCCATGAGGGACAGGCTGCATCGTGAGCCCCAGAGCCCACTGGTGAGTAAACCAGGCCTGGCTCTGGAGCACGGGCTGAAGGGCAAGAGAAAGTAAGGGAGTGGGAGAAAAAGGACGTCTCACCCCCAGTGCTTTCTTTGTACCCAGGGTGTGCATTTAACAAAGCTCATCCCGAAATGCAAATCAAAACTACAATGAGGTACCACCTCACACAGTCAGAATGGCCACCATGAAAAAAATCCACAAATAACAAATGCTGGAGAGGGTGTGGAGAAAAAGGAACCCTTCTACCCTGTTAGCGGGAATGTAAGTTGGTGCAGCCACTGTGGAAAACAGTATGGAGGTTCCTCAGAAAACTAAAAATAGAATTACTGTATGATCCAGCAATCCCCACTTCTGGGCACGTGTCTGACAAAACTATAATTCAAAGAGATACATGCATCCCAATGTTTATAGTAGCACTATTTACAATAGCCAAGACATGGAAACAACCTACATGTCCATCAACTGTTGAATGGATAAAGAAGATGTGGCACATATATACAATGGAATACTACTCAGCCATAAAAAAGGAAATAATGCCATTTGCAGCAACATGGATGCAACTAGACATTACCATACTAAGCGAAGTAAGTCAGAAAGAGAAAGACAAATAACATGATATCACTTATATGTGGAATCTAAAATATGACACAGGGCTTCCCTGGTGGCGCAGTGGTTGAGAGTCCACCTGCCGATGGGTTCACGAACATGGGTTCGTGCCCCGGTCCAGGAGGATCCCATGTGCCGCGGAGCAGCTGGGCCCGTGAGCCGTGGCCGCTGCGCCTGCACGTCCAGAGCCTGTGCTCCGCAACGGGAGAGGCCCGCGTACCGCCAAAAATATAAAATAAAATAAAATAAAATAAAATAAAATATAAAATAAAATATGACACAAATGAACCTATCTACAAAACAGAAACAGACTCACAGACGTAGAGAACAGACTGGTGGTTGCCAAGGGGGAGAGGGCTGGGGGAGGGAGAGAGTGAGAGGTTGGGGTCAGCAGATGTAAGCTTTTATATATAGAATGTATAAACAACAAGGTCCTACTGTATAGCACAGAGAACTATGTTCAATACCCTGTGATAAACCATAATGGAAAGAATATTTTTTAAAAAGAGGGACTTCCCTGGTGTTCCAGTGGTTAAAAAAAAAATCTGCCCTACAATGCAGGGGATGTGGGTTTGATCCTGGTCAGGGAACTAAGATCCCACATACCGCGGAGCAACTGAGCCCATGCGCCACAACTACTGAGCTCGTGCGCCTCACCTAGAGCCCGCGTGATGCAAAGCACAGAGCCCGTGCGCTCTGGAGCCTGTGCACCGCAATTACAGAGAGAAAACCCGCACGCCACAGCTAGAGAGAAGCCCGCCTGCCACAACGAAGAGCCCGTGCTTCAACGAAAGATCCAGCACGCCTCAACGAAGCCCCCGCATACCCCCAACGAAGACCTGACACGGTCAAAAATAAAATAAATAATAAATTTATTTTAAATCTTAAAAAAAAAGAATATGTATATGTATACCTGAATCACTCTGCTGTACAGCGGAAATTAACACAACACTGTAAATCAACAATACTTCAATTTAAAAAACTGAAAGAAAACAATGCTCATCCCATCCCACCCCCTTTCTGCTTAAAATGCTCTCATGCCCTCCCAGCACGCCCCACCCCGTCCCCGCTCTCCAGAAAATGTCTCCAGGAAATGTGTCCAATTTTGCAGGATCTGGCCCTGCTGTACTCCAGCCCCGCCCCTTTCAAACTCCCAGCACCCACCTTGCCGAATCACACGCACTTCTCAGAACATGCTGTTTCATGCTCTCCAGGCATATCAGTTTACTGGGGCTGCTGTCATAAAGCACCACAAACTGGGTGGCTCCAAGAGCAGCAGATCTGGAGTCCAGAAGTCGGAGATCAAGGTGTCCACAGGGTTGGTTCCTCCTGAGGGCTGTGAGGGAGAACCCAGCTTCTGGTGCTTTGCGGGCTGTCGTTTGCACTCTTGGGCTGGTAGAAGCGTCATTCCCACCTCTGCCTTCATCTTCACGTGGCCTGCTCTCCCTGTGTGTCTGTCTGCGTCATGTTGGATTAGGGTCCCCTCCTACCCCGGTGTGACCTTATCTTAACTAATTACATCTGTCAGGATCCTATTTCCAAAAAGGTCATATTCCGAGGTACTGGGGGTTAGGACTTTGGCACATGAATTTGGGGGTTACAATTCAACTCATAACACTAGGCTTTGCCTGTACTGTTCCCTCTGTGTGGAACTCCCTTCCCTTACTTGTCTGGCAGGCAAGCTTCCATTTGCTTGCCAATGTCAGCTCAAGCACTGCTCCTTGGCAAAGGCTTCCTAGTAGCTGAGCTACTGTGACCTAGCCTCCACTGTACCCCCACGGTCCTTGCACAGCCACCGGCCAGCACATCAAATGCTTTGTACCAATCTGTCTGCCTTCCTGACTCTACCAGACTGTCGTTTCCTCAAGGGGAAGGATGGTGGGGCTTCCCTGGTGGCGCAGTGGTTGGGAGTCCGCCTGCCGATGCAGTGGGACGCGGGTTCGTGCCCCGGTCCGGGAGGATCCCACGTGCCGCGGAGCGGCTGGGCCCGTGAGCCATGGCCGCTGAGCATGCGCATCCGGAGCCTGTGCTCTGCGGCGGGAGGGGCCGCGGCGGTGAGAGGCCCGCGTACCGCAAAAAAAAAAAAAAAGGGGGAAGGATTGTGCTGCTGACCTTCATGTGTCCGCACCCTGGCAGGACGGGCACACAGGAGGCAGCCCTGGCTCAATGCCCCTTGAATTCATGCATAAATTAAGAAGGAAAGAAAGATGAGAGAAAAGATTAGAGAGATGGGGAAGAGTGGCTGAAATCAATGTCTCTTGTCCCCTCTGGGCCTCCCTCTACCGGGGGAGACGGGAGTGGCTCCCGCGCTTCTGATACAACCTCAAGCATCCGTGTTGTGTTGGGGGTCTGGGTTTTCTCCGGTGGATGGTTGGGGCTGGGGTGGGTGGCGAGACGAGAGTGGTGAGGGTCCCTGAGGGCTCAAGGTGGCGGACCTGGGGGTGTGCATGGGGGATGGGGGGGGAGCTGGAAACCTACAAGACCAGGCCCAGTTTCCCACAGAAGCAAACCACAGTCCTTAAACACTCCCCAAACACATTTATGATGTAAATCTGGTTTTGAAATAGTAACGATAATGATAAATAAAAACAGTGAGCGGATGCAAGAGGGAGGGAACGGGGGTTCAGCCAGGCCCCTCTCCCGGGACACTGAGGGGGGGAAAGCACATGGAAAAATTGAAATTAGTTGTGACAGCTGAAATTCTCTGCTCTGCAGACGACATTTGACAGGGTACTTAAAAAAATAATAAGAAAAGGGAAAGTGGATTGGGCTGCCCGGGGAAGGGGGAGATGGGGGGATTTCAAGTGACACAAGACGCATAATTCAAGCTTCTTAGATTGCAAAAGCTCTTCTTACCTAAGGGGCCTGCTGCCTTTATTTTTATCCAAATGGCTCAATTACCTCAAAGCCCCACAGAGAAAATTACGGATGTTTGCCTCTATTTTTCTCCTCTTGTCTCGACAACTGTAGATATTTTGTTTTCCTTCTTTCTCTCGTGCTCTCTCTCTCTGTTTTTTTTTTTTTTTTTTTGTGGTCGGGAGTGAAGAGAGTAGGGGGGTGTTCAGATGGGCTAAGGGGCTGGAGGCTTTTGAAATTCCTCCTCCAAGCCCGCATCGCGCACGCACACACACACACACACGCACACACACACACACACACACCCCCACAGTCTTAGGCCACACCACAGCTGGTCTTTGTATGCGTGTCCATTTTGACGTTTGTCTCCTTTCTGTCTTCCGATCGTGTCCGATCGTGCTGTTCCATTATCCTCCCTGTACCTCCTTTCCCTCCTCGACCTCCTGCTCTGCACCAGTGGCAGCAGTTCCCTCTGGCCTCCCAGCTGCCCGGTGGGCACCCCGCCCTGTGGCTCTCTTTTCATCTCAGCTATTTCCAAACCCTGCAATAGACACAGGGAGGCGCCAAGGTGCCCATTTTCCAACCTTCTTCTTGGGTCTCCATTTGTCATTTTCAGAATTGGTTCTCCGGGGAGCCGGGCCTGGACGCTGCAGCGCTCACCCCTGCCTGCTCTGAGACTTGGAACCTGCTTCCCGTTCCAGAAAGTTCCCTTTGGGGCTCTGGGGTTCCAAGGAATGATGTCTGAGCATCAGGCTCCAGGACCCTGGTGGGTGGGCTATATGGGGGATTTGACGTCTCATCTGACCTCTCGCTTGACTGGGGCCTGTGCAGTTCACTCCTGTCCGCCATCAGGGCGGGACCTCAAAGCTCTCTGTAGCCTCTGCACCTGGGGGTACCACACAAAGTCCTGAATGGCCGCATGGACCAGGTACAGCCAATCACAATGGGCTCTGACTGCAGCCCTGCAGCAGGGGCCTGGAGACCCCCAGGTGGGCAGGCTTTAACTCTTTAGTTAGTGGGCCTGGTGAGGCATGTGCGGTGGGTCCCAGGGGACGGAAACGGACAGACACACCCCCATAGTTCAACCACCATTCCTGCCAGTGAATATCAGCTTGCCTGTCCTTGTCCAGCGCGGCTCTCCACCCACAAGTCACTCTTGGTTTGACGTCCATCACCTCCACGAGCCGTAAGCCCCGGGCGGACAGACCGTGCTCCCTGCGCAGGGCACAGCGCAGGTGCTGGATAAGTAGCTGTGGGCGGGGACTTCCCTGGCGGTCCAGCGGTTAAGACTCCGCCCTTCTAACGCAGGGGTGCGGGTTCGATCCCTGGTCGGGGAACTAGGATCCCACATGCCGAGCGGCATGGTCAAAAATTTTTTAAAAATTAAAAAAAAAGAAAATAGCTGTGGATGGACTGAAAAGCCGTTGGGACAAGGCCCTTTCTGGGGAAAACCGATTTCTGTGCCCACCAGTCCCCTCTTATGCCTGCATGTAGCTTAGCCGCGTGTGAGCAGCCGAAAGGTAAGTAAATCAAGTGGAACAGGACATGGGTAGGACCCATGGCATCATACTTCTTCTTCAAAGGTTCAGGGTCAAAGGGCCTAGATGCAAATTCCAGCCTCAGAGCTCTCTCTCTCTGAGTGGCCTTGGGCAATTGATTGAGCCTCTGTGCCCTCACCTGTAAATGGGCAGGGAAAATGCTATTGTGTGTAAGTTACTTAACGCTTTGTGCCGGCTTATAGCATTTTGATTATTGAATTAGCTTTATTTCTTATTTTCTTATCCTTTTGTCTTCCGTAATCAAGAGGGATCCCTGGTGGATCCCTGCTTGCCTCTCCAATCCACTGTCTACTTCTCCATTCACTTGACATGTATTTACTGCCTGTCTGTTATTTCCGGGTGTGAAGATTCAGCAGTGAGCAAATCAAGCAAAAAGCTTTCCCTCAGCAGATACCGTCCATGGAGCGCCCACTGCATGTGGGTCCTGGGCTGATGGCTTCACACAGTGTCTGTCTCAGTGACTCCTCTCCACATCTCTTGGTGGTAGAACCTATGACTGTCCCCATTTTATAGCTGGAGAAACTGAGGCTCCGAGCTTGAGCAATTTGCCCGAGGTCGATGGTTAGTGTCAGAATTGAGATTTGAATTCAAACCCTTCTGAAGCCGGACCCTGAACATTCCTCCACTAATCACGCATCCGATTGGGCCACTCCTTTGCATAATCCTCCTCCATGGCCTCCATACTCCTGAACTCGGCCCAAGGGTACAGCAAGACCTGACCCCTGCCTTCATCTTCTCCCTCAAGTCTCTCCTGTCCCCCTTGAGGCCCTTCACCCTGGCTGGGTACTTCCCTCCAGCCACACGGATCTGTCAGGTCCCCAGACAGGTCTACGGCTCTCTGACCTCCTAGCCTTTGCACAGTGCTGTTCCCTCTGCCCAGAACACCTTTCCCCTCCTCTTGGTCTGGTTAACATTTCTTCTCCTCCAGGTCCCAGCCAGACCTAACCTCCTCAGGGATGCTCTCCTCCTTTCCCTGAGGCTGTTATACTAACTGGCTAATCCCTCTAGTAGCCTGTGAGTTTCCCAAGGTCAGGGCCTTTGTTTGCCCTTTTCAAAGTTATATCCTGAGCACGGAACACAGGGCCTGCCTGGCGCACAACAGGAACTCAACAATATTTGCCGAATTAACAAATCAGTGAAAAACTGCAGAAGTCACTCTCCCGGCTTCCTCTTCTCACCCACGTACTGCAAAAGTGAGCTGTACCATAAACATAGGGGACATTTTTTCATGAGAAATGAAGATGGTCAGGTGTTAACAGGCTTATTGACTGCATATAAACTTGACATATCTGGGCAACAGGAGAATGAGCATTCCACTAGATTTAAAGAATGATTTTCCCCTTAAAAAAGAAAGATGTGGACAACCTGGGAAAGATCAATGAGCTCCCTGTGCGGAGAGGCTATTCCATAAAAGCGCCCACGACGACATACTTTGTAAGACAGGGCATGGGCTTCCCTGGTGGCGCAGTGGTTGAGAATCCGCCTGCCGATGCAGGGGACACGGGTTCGTGCCCTGGTCCGGGAAGATCCCACATGCCGCGGAGCAACTAAGCCTGTGAGCCATGGCTGCTAGGCCTGCGCGTCCGGAGCCTGTGCTCCGCAACAGGAGAGGCCACAGCAGTGAGAGGCCCGCATACCGCAAAAAAAAAAAAAAAAAAAAAAAAAAAAGACAGGGCAGTGCTGAGAAGCGGAGCGGCTCCTCCGGAGGGGAGCACACTCCCCAGTCGTGGTCCCCATGTGGGTTACTGCACAGCTTAATCCAGCATCAGTGCTGCAAAACAATGTGCCGCAGGGGCAGACTTACGGGAACTCCGTGCCTAACCACGCGGCAGCTTTCTCGAGCTGGGGCTGGATCCAAGACATCAGGGGTGTCAGGAGGTGCCCTGCAGAGCAGAGGGAGAAGAATTGGGGGTCTTTGGGGCTGGGGGTGAGGAACAGAGGTACGTGGGGAGCACGGGCCTCAGTGGGACCCCCGAGCCCAAGCATCTCCGGGAAAGGCCACAAAATCCATAGATGCTGGTTGTGAGCGACTGACTCTACAGCGGGAGATGAGGATGGAACTGGGGCTCCTCTTGTAGTCGCTGTGAGAGAAGGTGGACCCCCAGAGGCAGAGCAGGAGGCCAAGAGGAAGGACCCCTAATGCTGCCCCCAGCACAGGCATCCTGGGCAGCCTCCAGGGCCCACGTCCCAAGATTGGAAGTGACCGCCCACAGTCAAGGGCAGAGAAGCAGCTAAGTTATTTTCATTTGCAAGATTGTGTGTGTGTGTGTGTGTGTGTGTGTGTGCGCGCGCGCACGTGTGTGCCTCTGAAATCACACGCACCAAGGACAGTTAAAGTTTGCAAATCAGAAATAAAGGAGACACATCAGAAGCAATGGTGAAGAGGGTGGTAATTATACCAGGAACCTGGGAAGAGTGAGTTACTTTGACCAACGGTTCACTTTGATTTCGAGCTTCCAAAGACAAGGCCAAAAGGGAAACCGGCAGAAGCGAAAGACCGGGTGATAATAATAACCAGCACCTCGCAATGTAGCAAGGCAGGCGAAAGAAGTGGGGAAGATGATAGCAGCTCCGGTGTGCTGGGCACTTCCTTGAAGCCTAGGACCCTGCTGAGACCCCTCCATGGCCTCCTGGGGAGGCTGCCATCACCATTTTCACCGTGCAGATTGGAGAGCTGAAGCTTAGAGAACTGAGCGTCATATCCGAGGTCCAGGAGCTGCAGAGGCGGGCTTCAAACCGGGGCTGCTCAGACCCAAGCCCGCACGTGCTGCCTGCACCCGTGGCTCTCCTGCCTCTGGGGAAGCGGCAGGTGGAGGCTGCAGCGTGGACCGGCGGACAGGGCTATCTTCACACGCAGGTGCAGTGGGGTAAGGACTTGCTGTCCTCCAGAGCCCTGGCCTGACAGCTGCCAGCCAGCGCCTGGGCCCACTAATGGAGCCCTGATCCAGTGCACGGCGGCGACAGTTGAGCCCAGAGACAGCAGGGTGCGTCCCACCTGTCTGACAGAAGAGACAGGGTACCCGCAACCCTGTAGTCCTCTGATTTCAGCAAGGCTGTGGCGCTTAACCCCTGCCTCCCAACTCCTTCTCCACCTGGAAGCCAGTAGGGGTCTTTGAAAAAGAGAAATTTTGCGAGAACACCTTGCTGTTCTCATCCCTTCCGTGGCTCCCTATCGCCCTCAAGATAAAGCCAAGCTCCTTACCGCGTCCTGCAGGGTCCTTCTGGCCCGGTTCTTGTCACTTCGCCAGCCTTTCCCCTGGGCTCCTTTCCGGTCCTCCAGTTCAGCCCTGCCTCAGGACCTTTGCATATACCGTTCCTTCCAACTGCGATCCCGCCCCACCTCACCTCTGCCCACACGGTGTGCAGGCTCAGCTCTTAACCCTCAGATCTCAGCTTAACCTGCCCGATTCCTGAGATTGGGTCAGGGTGCCCTGTAATGGTCCCCAGCAGCCCCCATCCTTCAGACTGCGATTCTCTGAGGGCTGGGGAGGGCCTGTGCTCACGGCTCCAAGATCCAAACAGGCACCACCTCAGTGAATCGTCGTAGCATCCGGGAGGGCTGACATTGCCACTATCCTGTTTTCCCCAACAGGAAAGCGGCTGGGGCTACAGGTCACGTGGCCCGTCCGGAGCAGAGTAAGGATTTGAACCCGGGTCTGTCCGAGGCTCTGAAGCACTACACCAGGCGGGCTTTGGGAGCTGGGAGAGACCTTAGACGCCACAGTCCCAAAGCCTCCAGGGCTGTAGGCGGAAACTGAGTCCTAGAGTTGGGCAGTGACCCCTCCCCCTCCCAGGGTCCCGTCGCACGTTGGTGGGGTGCTGGGAGAGAACCCTATCCCCCCACCCAGGCCTGTATTCTTCTCTGCCCCCCACCCGGTGAGCCCCGTCTCTTCTCTCCTAGCGAGAGCCCCCCCCCCCGGTGCAGAGGCAGGAGAGGGGGGCGATGCCTGGGCTACGACCCTTCCCTAGGAGCTGGGCCGGGAGCAAAGGGGCTTCTCGCAGAGGCCCCCTCCTCCCCCCTCCCCCCGCCCTGCCAGCAGCTGCTTAGCACAATTAGCCAACAAGTGGCTGTTTTGTGGAGTTACTGCTGATGTGTTTTAAGTGGCTTTCTGAGTGGGAAACGTTCAGTAGGAGAGTCAGGCAGACAAAGGGGCGCAAATGCATTAGGTTTTATCGGTCTGTTTTGCACACATCTGACAGCACTCTTGGAAACAAGTTCTCTTTAGCCCTGGGAGAATGATAGAGAGACAAGAGGGAGCGAGTGCGGACAGGCAGGCACGCTCGCTCGTTTGCACACGCACCCGTCCTCCAAGTGGAAGCATAATGGCCGGAGACACTGGAGCGAACTGTCCAACAGATGGGGCCTGCCCTGCTCCGAAGGAGAGGCTCGGGCAGCAGAGACAGTCTTCAGGTGAAACAGAAGAACTGAATTAGCCAACCATTGTGCGGTGAGAGGGTAATGCGTCCGCCTCTTCCTAATGGCCACCCAGTTGCCAGAGAACGAAACCTCTTCTGATGGCGCAGAAGATCCAAGGACAAAAGTCACCGAGAGGTGGCAGAGAGAGTGGGGAGGAGGGAGCCCCCCACCTGGGCTGAGGCTTGGACTAAGGGTCCATCTCCCGGCCACCCTCATCCCCAGGGCTTCTGTTCTAGGTTTGGTAAGAAGTAGTGAGCACGGAAGTAGCTACTTGCGAGGGGATGCTGGAGTCGGGGGCAGGGGTCCTGGGCGCAGGAAGGAGTGTGGCAGACAGGCAGTTGACACAAGGGTACAGAGACAGTGGGATGTGGTCTGGAGTTAAAGCAGTTCTCCTTAACCTCAAGTCAATGCAGCCATCTTTATTAATCCTCTTTTCTCCCACGTCTTGCTTCTTAAAAGGAGAGGATTTGATTTAACCCATCGTTCATCCATCCATCCACTCAATGATTCACCCATCCAGATGGACAGTCATTCATTTAACAAGCACTTTTGTTCAATAAAGGTGAAAAATATTTTAGTTTGCTGTACATACAGCTTTGAGTACTGAGGTTGACCTATACACTTTCCTACTATCATTCCTTGTTCGTGGTGAGCTCTCTCCCTGGAAACCCCCATCTTTCCACCTTTGTTTTTGTTTTTTTGTTTTTTTCTTTTGCGATACGCGGGCCTGATAAGCTGGTTGAGGCTGGGTGTAGTGGGATTGGAGAGATGCATCACTGTGAAATATTTCTAAAATGGGGCTCATTTTATTTATTTTTTATTTTTTATTTTTTTTGTGGTACGCGGGCCTCTCACTGTTGTGGCCTCTCCCGTTGCGGGGCACAGGCTCCGGACGCGCAGGCTCAGCGGCCACGGCTCACGGGCCCAGCCCACATGCTCCGCGGCATGTGGGATCTTCCTGGACTGGGGCACGAACCCGTGTCCCCTGCATCGGCAGGCGGATTCTCAACCACGGCGCCACCAGGGAAGCCCTCTACCTTTGTTGATTGACATTTTATCTACTTTCAAAGTCCATTTTGCATGCTAGCTCCTGGGTGGCTCTTTTTCAGATTCACTCATCTCTATTTGAGTTGTAGATCATTTAACAAGTATTATTTGAGCCTGGATTATGGGCCAGGCATTCTGCTAGGGGCTGGGAATACAGAGTGAACGAGAAGCTCACAGGCTAGCAGAGGGACAGATGATAATTTAAAATCCCAGAGATAATCATTAATTACAGTTGTGATGTGTACTCCGTGGAGAAGCTGCACGGACCTGTAGGGCACCTTGGTGGAGGGTCGGGAGGACTGCCTGGAGGAAGAGACCTTGGGGGGGGGAGGTGCTGGGAAGTGGGGCAGGACGAGGGGGATGGGGGACACTGAGAGCCTCAGATGGGAAGGAAAGGAGACATCTGGGCAGCAGAAGGGCAGTGAGAAGGCTCTGAGAAGGGACAGAGTCCTGAGGAGTGGGAGGGGACACACTGAGGCCCAGTGAGCCCATGTGAGCCTGGGCACAGGGGTGAGACCAGGATGGGTCTCTGTTCTCCACGTTTCAATGGTAAACACTGGCAGTGACAGAGGGGCGGATGAAGGGAGATGCCAAGGACAGTCCTTGCCCAGGAGGAACTGGCCTTGGAGGGGAATCCAGTCTGGGCTGGGAATCTAGTTGATGGAGGAGAAGGACGCTCTTTTCATCAAAAGCAAGAATTTCATTCAACTCACCAAAACCTTCTTGCTGCGCCCGTTCCTCACCCCACCCCACGTCCTCTGTCTGGGCCTTCCTCTGCTTTGTGCATCCCTGCGGGCCTTGGTCAGAGGCCGGAGGACAGGAAGGGCACAGAATGAACGAGGAGAATAAGAGACCGACTTGTGTAGCGGGCAGGTTTGGACCCGCCCTGCTTAAAGTTCCCTAAGTTGGATAAACCATCTTCAAGGGGCACCTGGGGAAAGATGGCGCCTCCTGTAATGCGCTCCCCTCAGGATCGCTTTCAACGAGGAGGATGCTTATTTCTCCCTTCAGTAAAAGATGGACTTTCTTTTTTCTTTCTCATTATAATAGTAACAGGTATTTGCTGAAAGAAAAGGTCAAAAGTCACAGAACTCAACAGTCCAGAACCTTGGGCCCCCTTTTCTCCCACCCCCATGTCCAGTCCATCAGCTAATCCGGTTGGCTCCACCTTCAGAATCAATCAATCCGGACTCCAACCCTGGCTATACCACTGCCACCCTATTGCCTGGCCCCAGCCCCCATCATGGATCTTCTAGACCTGGCAGTAGCTTCCTAATGGTCTCCAGACTGAGCTCCTGCCTCAGGCTCCTCACTCAGCAGCCAGTGGAGACCATGCCACTGTAGCAGGGGAACAGCGAGGGACCATATGACACATCTCTGCCTAAGAGCCTCTGGTGCCTTTGTCTCACTCAGAGCAAAAGTCAAAGTCCTGGGACTTCCCTGGTGGCGCAGTGGTTAAGAATCTGCCTGCCGATGCAGGGGACACGGGTTCGTGCCCCGGTCCGGGAAGATCCCACATGCCACGGAGCAACAAAGCCCGCGAGTCACAACTACTGAGCCTGAGCTCTAGAGCCCACGAGCCACAACTACTGAAGCCCACACGCCTAGAGCCCGTGCTCTGCAGCAAGAGAAGCCACCGCAGTGAGAAGTCCGTGCACCGCAACGAAGAGTAGCCCCCGCTCGCCACAGCTAGAGAAAGCCAGCACACAGCAACGAAGACCCAACGCAGCCAAAAAAAAAAAAAAAAAAGTCAAAGTCCTCTTCTCTACCCACAAGACACTATATGATCTGCCCTCAATCTCTCTCCTCTTCTCTCCCTGCCTTCCTCCCTATTCTTTCTCCCCTTCTGTCCTCTACCCACCCCCTTCACCACTAGCAGCTTCCTTGCTGCTCTTTAAACCCATGACCTCACTCTCGCCTCAGGGCCTTTGCACCTGCTACTTTGAACATCCCTCCCCCAACCCCCATCTGGAGGGCTAGCTCAGGTTGCTCCCCAAATGTCACCACTTCAGAAAGGCTTCCCTCACTGCCTTGTTTAAAATAACCCCTTCCCGGGCTGAGGGGAGAGGGAAATGGGGAGTTACTGTTTAATGCGCACAGAGTTTCAGTTTAACAAGGTGAAAACTGTTCTGGAGATGATGATGGTGATGGTTGCATGACAACGTGAATGTATTTAATGCCACTGAACTGTACACTTAAAGATGCTAAGATGGTAAATTTTACATTATATGTATTTACCACAATTAAAAATAAAAATTCAATCAGGTATGCAAATACAGCAGATGGTACTCCCGTGGATAGAACTCATAGGCGGTATAAATACCTGAAATGCAGCCTCTAACCTATGAGCAGATATTTTCATGCTTTGGGACTCTAACGTGGAAACAGGTGGATGGTTTAAATGCTATTTTCAATTACCAAGTAATGTAATGGCTCTAGGGGAGGGGGCACTGCCCGCATTCACTGCCATGGAGCTAATTATAATAAAGCAAGTCCCAATGAAAGAAAAAAAAAAAGTCCCTTACCATCACTCTCCACCTCTTTGCTCTGCTTCATGTATCTCACCAGCCCTCATCATCATCTGACATTTTATGCTATATTTGTTTCCAAGTCTGTGATCTGCTCCCCTGCCCCTTGAGCGTGGGCCCCATGGGCATAAAAACTTGGTTTGCCAACCCGGGCATCCTCAGTGCCTTGTGGAGTGGAAGTTCACAGAATGACTGTGGCTGGACCAAACGCTGACCTTCCACCACCTTCCTTTCCCTCCTTCTCCATTCTGGCCGTCAGAGCAGGAAAGGGGGTGGCTTCTCCAGCCTCGTTGGTTCGTTCTTTCATTCCTTTATTCAGTGCATGTTTATTAACTCCTGCTCTGCCCCAGTTGTCCTCCCCTTTAGGGTCAGGACAAGATCTTATTCCTTTCTGTCCCTTCTGGTTCCCCCCAGGGTTAGCCCAACAACTGGCGCACAGCCCATCAGTGCCCACTGTGTACAGTGCCTTGTGCCACAACTGAACTCCCTCCCGTTGGTCTCTGCCACCCTGGCTTCTGAGATGAGCCTGGCTGTGATGGGTTCCTTGCTATCATCCAGTGTGAGTGAGATAAGGAAGCAAGGCGGTGGGTAGAGGGAGATGGACAGTTGCAGAGCTTGCGGGTCAGGGAACACAGGTTTTATTTTTCTAAGGGTAGTTTGTCCAAATGAATCAGGTGTGATTTTATTTTCCTTCTCCGTGGCCTGACTCTGGTGATGCAGGAGAGATTTAGAACAACAAGGACAAAAATTTGGGGTTTCATCTGAGGGCACCGACTCCAGCCCATACTGAGGGAGAGACAAGAGACATCAGGGAGATGGAGGCCCTCAAGGGCCCTGCCCAGCAACCTCCTGGTAAAAACTCACAGGCTGTGGAGCCCAGAGCTGGGAACTGATTGCCCCTTGTAGACACATTAAAATAGTCTGAAGACTAGGGGACAGGCTGGGTTTGGGGTTCCTTTCTCTTAACCTCTCAAGCAGCTGAATGAATAATTTTAGTAAGACAACAGTGAGACCCAGCAATTCCACTCCTGAGTAATAATAGATGAGTGCCTATGAAACTAATGTACAAGAATGTTCAAAGGAGCTTTACACCTGTGCCTCTAGTAATTTTTGATTATATACTGGACATCGTAATGATACATTGTAGAGACTCTGGATTCTGTTGTCTTCTTAGGAAGACTATTGGTTCTTATTGGAGCAGGCAGTTTCATTGCTAGGTGATCACCTAGGCCTCATGCATGCTTGGTTTTGTACCTTGTTAGAGCAGATCTGTAGAGAGCCCAAGGTGTTTCTCAAATCCCTCTAACTTGGCAGGTCTGAAACTCTTAATTTTGCTTCCCCTGTGGCTCTTGTCAGGGCTTGTTGTTTTGTTATTGGGACATGTAGACCTTACTGTAGGGTACAGTCCTCATTCCTAAGGAGAGACTCTTCTGATGTCAGAGCTGGAGGCCCACAATGTTAATGAGGTCTCTCCTCTCTGGCTGGACCAGAATGCCAACATCCCCCAGCATTGCTTGATTTCAGTATCTCTGTTGCACTCCCCACCCTATAGCAGCTACTCTCTGGGAAGACCCAAGGGGTCTCGTCCTGAGCACATACAGCCCAGATCTGGACCAAGGACTTGCTTAGAAACCCATTGCTGTGCAGCAACCTCTGCTCCAGCCCCACAGATTCCGGCCGCTTTAGCAGCCCCAAACTCTGACCTCTGCCTCCCCAGCTCAGTAGGATGACTGTATTCAGCTTGGACCCCAGCTCTCTGATCTGTGGTTGGGGCACTGGCCCCAGGCAGAGGGCCAGGTGAGTGCGGAGCTCACCTCACAGGTTTCCCTTCTCCCAGGGATTATAGTCTGGTACTTCCTGAAAATAACTGCCTCATAGATTTGATCCAGTTTTATGGATGTTTATAGTGGGAGGGTTAGTTGGTATCTATTACTCCACCATGGCCAGTAGCAGATGGCTGCTAGCAGCATTATTCATTTGCTTCTTAAGTAAAATGTTTATTTTGGGATAATTTTAGCTCTAGAGATAAGTTTCAAAGATAGTACAGAGAACTCCTCCATATGCTTCACCCAGTTTCCCCTGCAGTTAACATCTCATAGGTAACCATGGCACCTTTGTCAAAACTCAGAAATTAACATTGGTCCAATATTATTAAATCAGACTTAGATCTGATTTTACCAGTTTTTCCATTAATGTCCTCTTACTGTTCTAGAATCCAAACCAGAATCCCAAGAGCTAGCAGCTCGATTTGACTAGCCAGAAACTAGGAACAACTGAAATATCCATCAACAGAGCGTGGGTGAATAAATCGTGGTACATTCATGTAATGAAATACTATGTAACAGTGAAAAGAAACAAATTGCTATATAGGCAACAACATGGATAGATATCATAGACACAATGTTGAGTGAAAGGAGCCTTACACAAAGAGACACTGATTCCTTTAAAGTTCAAATTGATGATGATAGATAGAGGTCAAGAGAGTCATTACCATTTGTGGGAGACAGATCCTAGGCTGAGCCCCATCATTCCTGGTGTCTACATCCTGTATAATCCTCTTCTCTCAACTATGTGTGGGACCAGGGATCTGCTTTTAGCCAACAGACTGTGACAAAGGGGAAGGAGTTTTGTGGATGTAACTAAGGTCCCAAATCAGTAGGATTTTGAGTCTACCCAAAGGGTGGGCCGGACTTAAGCAGGCAAAAGCCTTAAAAAGAGAGATTCTCCTTTTCAAGCACGCTTCTGTGTTGTGAACTGCCTGTGTGAGGGCCACATGGCAAAAGCAGCCGCAGCTGACAGCCAGCAGGAAAACAGAGACCTCGGTCCTACTGCTGCAAAAGGACCTGGACGCCGCCAAGAGCCATGAGCTCTCAGAAGACAGTTCTGGGCCCCAGAAAGGGACACGGCCTGGCCGACGCCTTGACCGCGGCCGTGGGAGATCCTGAGCAGAGGATCACGAAGCCGTGCCCAGACTCCTGACCCACGGAGACTGTGAGATCATAAACGGATGTTGTTTCGAGCTGCTAAGTTTGTGATCATTTGTTGTGCTGTGATAGGCACCTCATACACCCTTGGAAAGGAGAGTGACTGCGAGAGGGTATAAGGGGGCTTCCAGGATGCTGGAAATGTTCATATCTGGATCTGGGTGATGGTTATGTAGGTGTATTAAGTAGTAAAAATTCATCAAGTACACTTAAGATTTGTGTAATTTATCGTATGTAACTTACACCTAAATTAAAAAAATTTTTTTTTCCCACTGTGCTCGCCAATGGATGGCCAGCCCTGGTTTCCTATCCCTCCCTCCCTCTCCAACCCATCATTTTCTCATATCTCTCCAGGCACTCAGGACCACCAAGGCCTCCCTCCAAGTGTCAGACATCCTCTCTCCTCTTTCCCTACGACTCATCACTTGCAGAAAATCTCACTTACTTGGGCAGCATTTAGAGAGCAGAGGCGGTAGCCCTTTTCAGGTGACCATCTTTCCAAAAATTTAAATCGAAACATGTCACGCCTACTCAAAATCCTCCAGTGGCCCGAGACTCTGAGTGACTAGGGTCCTGCCCAAACTCCGCCCATCTGGGACCACCCTGTCTCAGCCACCCCACCTCTCTCTGCTTTGTTCGGGTGGGATCTAGTTGGTTCTTCTTTTTTGTTTGTTTGGCCACACGGCACGGCTTATGGGATCTTAGTTCCCCGACCGAGGATCAAACCTGGGACCCCGGAGGTGAAAGCACTGAGTCCTAACCACTGGACAGCCGGGGAAGTCCCTCCCTATTTTGTTTTTCTTCAAGTGAGCTGCCATGCGCTGTTCTGAAGTTACATCAAATACTTTTGGACACAAGAGTATCCTCCCCCCACCCAAGCCCCCTTCTTCCCTCCCTTCTTTCTTTTTTCATCTTTAGACTCTCTCTTTAGGGTAAAGATCTTAATATGCGCACATGCCCCCTCCACACACACGCCTACTTATTTAACTTTATGACACCAGCACCTCTCATTCCTTAACATGTATGTGAATCAGCTGAGGACCTTGCTAAAATACAGATGCTGACCAGTCCATGCTAGGGAGATGGGCCCCTGATTCTGCTTTTCTAGTAAGTTTCCAGGTGACCCCTTTGATCCACAGATCCTACTTGGTGTAGGAGACTGGAGAACCACCCCCTCTTCCTGCTGGCCCCACTGGTGAGGGTGGCAGGCCGCACGATGACTGAGGAAAATTTGGACTCAAGGCCCTCCAGCTTTTGGTAAACTTCCTCCCTAAATAAAGGTCACTGTTCTCTCTGGGGAGTGAGAGGGTCTGAACACTGGGTGGCTCGGTGCCTCTGGCCTCTGCCCTTGGTGGGATGTTTCAGCTGAGACGGAAGACTGTCCTGAGGTCTGGTTTCTACACGTGGAGTCAAGGGCAGGGAGCTCCATCCTGGTGGCACTGAGGTCCGATTTGAAGGCTGCGGGAGAGACAAGCTTGGCCTTCCAAGGTGCCAGTGACACCCCAAATACCAGGACTGCCACCCTTGCCCCCAGGAAAAGGCAGAAGTGCTGAGCAGGGAGAGGAAAAACCAGACCTCCTTGAACTTGCTCTGTGGCCTTGTGGAGCTCCCTCAGCCTCAGTTTCCCCATCGGAAACCTAGGTGGCTGGGCTCAGTCATCTCCAGCTCTGGCGGGCTCATGCCTGAGACACTTCGGTGGATAAGCCTGGAGCGGTCCTGGGCCCACGTGTGCACACAGGCCTCAGCTCAGTGGCTGCCACGGTGCGGCTTCTGGGGGAAGGGGTCCTTCTCTGCTGTCCTAACTGGCCCACTTGGGGCTGTTTTTCACAGCACCGCTCATCCAGCTAAACCAGGGAGATGCATTACATCTCCTCCCGAGGTCGGGGAGGGGGGGCAGCCCAGCTGGTAAATCGCCCAGGGGCAGTGTTTTAAAGCTCTGCCCTGTGTTTTGCCTCCTTGGGGCCTAGCTTGGGAGCAGCGAGGCAGGCCGGGAGGCTGCTGAAGTTTGATATGGCTCTGGGGGCTGGCAGGGGCAAAGGGCTCCAGCCAAGGGAGGGGCAAATAGATCAATGGGAAACTGCCATGACCTCATGACCTCAGAGATGGCTTCAAACCATGTTCCTAACATGCCCTAGTAAATCTGGGAGTGGATCTACCTCCCCTGGGGACAGTGGGGGACTGCGTGGACAGCGGCAGCGGGGGAGGTGAGGCAGGAGGTGCCAGAGAAGAGACAGACAATGGCCCAAGTGGCTAGATGCCCAGCAGTCCTGGGCAGCCTGGGTTTGTCTGCTCTCCTTTGTCATCATAGAATGGGGTCACAGCACTTTACAGTTTGCATTGAACTCTCCACGCCCTGTCCTTGTTGCAGCAGACTCCGAGGCGGTGGGGTTCATGGCCTCCTCTGACAGTGGGGAAACTGGGCTCAGACTTGGCTCAGCTTGCTGGCGGCAGAGCTTTTGAGGAGCTGCAAAAGGGCCACTTTGGCTGGAGGACAAGACACAAGGAGGTCCAGACAAGTGGGGGTGAGGCCCCAGAGGTGGCCAGAGACCAGCTTCACTCTTTAAGGAGCCACAGGGGGATGTCAGCTCAGGGTGGGGAGGGACACGGCGTGACGCGATTACTGTTCTGGAATGCTCACAGGGCGTGGGTGTGGCGTGGGCATCCGGGGGCTGGCGATGGATGATGGGGTCTAAACTTCCCTCCCAGCACCACTCCTGGCCCCCACCATCTTCCCAGGCAATCACCCCACAGTTCCCGGCCACACCTGAGTTCCGTCTCTGCCCCTGACTTGCTGCGTGGATGTGGGCAAGGGACGTCGCCTTCCTGAGCCTCAGTCTCCCCAAACTTACCTCTACGAGTGTGAAAGCTTTAGCAGCGCCCGGGGTGGAGAAGTGAGTATGGCTGCTGTCTTTATCCCATTTCCCCTTTCGTCGACCTCACCATCCCTCCCCCAGATGACTCAGCGTTCCTGGCCTTGGACTTCTCTGGCTGCCCTCCAAGGGGGCCTCCGGAGGTAGACACCTCACCTGCAGGTCCCCGGTGCCCAACACGGTGGGCTGAGGGCACAGATGCAATGCAGAAGACTGGGGCATCTGCCTCCTGGCGGCACTGACTGTCCTTGCTGGACCCTCCAGGCCTCCGGGAGAGGTTCATCCAGAAGCCAGTGGGCCCGGGTTCCAGCCTAGGCTTTGCTACAGCTGGTCCTGCACTGCATCTTCTCTTTGGGCCTCAGTCTCCCCATTTGTATGGTGACTGGTGTTTCCCCAAAACAACAGGCACAGCTGGAGGCTCACAGCTGAGTTAGGATTTTGCACGTAATAACATCGGACCCTGTTGTGATAAATATATTGTCCTTTCAGTTCTCTTCCAACCCTTCTCATTATGTCAGGGAGACTTGGGTTGGTGTTGATTTGTCTTTAGTGGCTTTTTTAAAAAAAGTTTTATTTTATATTGGACTGTAGTTGATTAACAATGTTGCGATAGTTTCAGGTGTAGAGCAAAGTGATCCAGTTTTACGTGTATCTATTCTTTTTCAAATTCTTTTCCCATTTCGGTTGTTACATAATATTGAGCAGGGTTCCCTGTGCTATATGGTAGGTCCTTGTTGGAAATCCATTTTAAATATAGCAGTGTGTACATGGAAATCTCAACCCCCCTAACCATCCCTCCCCCCTACCCTCCACCCCTGGTAACCATAAGTTCGTTCTCTAAGTCTGTGAGCCTGTTTCTGTTCTGTAAATAAGTTCATTTGCATCATTTCCTTTTGGATTCCACATATAAGCGAGGTCATATTTCCCTTTCTTTGTCTGACTTACTTCACTCCATATGACAACTTCTAGGTCCACGCATGTTGCCGCAAATGGCATTATTTCATTCTTTTTAATGGCTGAGTGATATTCCATTGTATATATGTTTAGTGCCTTTTTAATCCTCGCTAAACTCCCCTTTAAAAAATGTTTGGGGCTTCCCTGGTGGCGCAGTGGTAAAGAATCCGCCTGCCAATACAGGGGACACGGGTTCGAGCCCTAGTCCGGGAAGATCCCACGTGCCGCGGAGCAACTAAGCCCATGCGCCACAACTACTGAGCCTGCGCTCTAGAGCCCGCGAGCCACAACTCCTGAAGTCCAGGCGCCTAGAGCCCGTGCTCCGCAACAAGAGAAGCCACCGCAATGAGAAGCCCCCACACCGCAACGAAGAGTAGCCCCCACCCGCCGCAACTGGACAAAGCCCGCGCGCAGCAACGAAGACCCAACGCAGCCAAAAATAAATAAATAAAATAAATAAAAAACTTTTTAAAATTTAAAAGAATGTTTGAACATTAAAAATTGTTTTAAAAAATGTGGTAAAATGCATATAACATAACATTTACCATTTAACCATTAAGTGTACAGTTCTGCAGGGCTAATAATCTCCCTTTTTATCAGAGAGAGCAAAGAGTCCCTTAAAGAACTAAGGGCAAGTAAGTAGATAATAGCAGTAAGTTGGTTCCCTGCGGGGCGGATGACCAGGTGTCCTCCCAATTCTTACACCCGCTGTGTCCACAGATGGAGCTGACGTGGGGCTTCTCCACACGCCTGCAGAAGGCACGAAACATATAGACAAGAGAATATCGCTCAGCCAGTAAAAAGAATGAAATAATGCCATTTACAGCAACATGCATGGACCTAGAGGTGGTCGTAAGGAGTGGAGTAAGTTGGCTGGTGGGCAGACCCAGCTCAGCCGGGAGGCCCGGTGTTCAGGGCCTGGGCTCCGGCCTCTGACAGTGCCGGGTTCGAATCCTGACTCCTTCTCACCAGCTGGGTGGCTTTAGGCAGAGAGTCTAAGCTCTCGGCTGCTGTAGCCACACCTGTGAAACAGGGCTGCCAGCCCCCTGCCACAGAGGGGATCGTGGACCTCGGAGGTGAGCTCCGAGGAGGCACGTCAGGGACGCCACGGCTGCCGTGTCAACGTTAACCAGGGCTAAGCGGGGGTGACACAGGCAGCTGGAAAGCATCTGTTTTTCTGATTCGTGTCCTCATCTCCAGACTGCCCGATGGCGGCTTAGGGCACAGGTCTTTCTAGAGGCTCCTTTCCATTTGGAAGACGGCCCTCCTTGACGGTTGTTCCCAGGACCAGAGAAAGGGAGTGGGGAGCAGGC
Organism: Kogia breviceps; assembly: GCF_026419965.1. Classification (NCBI taxonomy): domain Eukaryota; kingdom Metazoa; phylum Chordata; class Mammalia; order Artiodactyla; family Physeteridae; genus Kogia; species Kogia breviceps. The sequence goes on from NC_081317.1 coordinate 5,653,624, forward strand.
CCGGGAGATCTGGTTCCAGGCGGCTCAGCCTCACCTGTCTCCCTTCTCCCAAAGGGCAGGGGCTGCACAAAGGGCCACGTCAACGACCCGTGTGATGGAGTGACCGGATTGCAAGAGGGTGCCTGTGTAGTTCTCTTGTCCCTCTCTGAGGTGCGGGGACAGCTTTGACAGGCTGCCCCCCCCACCCCCGAGGGCATTCGTTTGTCCCCGGCCTCTTTCTGCATCTGCGGCCTCAGGAGTCAAGGCTGAGGCTGCCGCCCGGCTGCCCCGAGACACACATAAAGCCGCCTTTCAGAGCTTCGTGCAGGCCGCTGCAGGGGGCCAGGGAGGAGTCCTAGGGTCCTGGGAGCCGGCAGACAAAGCCGCCTTGTTGGGAGGGTTCAGAGAGAGCAGGGACCCCCCCCCACCCCCGCCAACCGCTCCGGTGAGACCCTTCCCCTCAGGGTCTCTCCAGGGTGCACGGGGCCAGCTGCTCCCAGGGGCAGGGTATCGGCCTCACTGAGTCCTGGGCGCAGGAGTGCAGAGAGGGTGGGACTAAGGGGCCTGGATCCCTGAGAGCAGCGCTCCTGGATTTGGGGGTGCCCTTCTCAGCCACATAAGCCACCCGTTACCCTGGATGCTCTGAGAGCAAACCCAAGGCCCACGAGGCTGTGGGTGAGCCGGCTGAGCCCACCTCCTCAGGCCCTCATCTCTCCCTCTCCTGAACCCACTCAGCCCTTTCGGATGCTTGAGCCTCAGGTCTTGGAACGTGCTGTTCCCTCGGCCTCGAATGCCCTTCCCAGCACTTCTCACATGGCTGCCCCCTGCTCACCGTCCTCAGAGGCCCCCCGGCTCCCCTGTCCAACCCCGCTCCCACCTCAAATCCCATTTATTCCCCCTCTCGACGTCCCTCCGGGACACAGTGGAGGTGGGGGCAGCTTGTTTCCTTCACCTACAACAGTGAACAATCTAGAACAGCCAAGCACCTAGGACATGGGCAATAAATAAGTGTCGAATAAAAGAAGCAGCCCTGTTTCTGACTTACTTACCATATGACATCACGTATATGTGGAATCTAAAACACGGCACAAAGGGACCTATCTATGAAACAGAAACAGACTCACAGACATGGAGAAAACACTTGCGGTTGCCAAGGGGGAGGGATGGACTGAGAGTCTGGGTTTAGTAGATGCAAACTATTACGTATAGAAGGGATAAACAGCAGGCTCCTGCTGTAGAGCACAGGAAACGATATTTAATACCTTGGGATAAACCATAATGAAAAAGAATATAAAAAAGAATGTATATATGTGTATAACTGAGTCACTTTGCTGCGCAGCAGAAACTAACACAGCATTGTGAATCAACTATACTTCAATTAAAAAATTAAAAAAGAAAAAAAGAAGCAGTCCTCTTCCCCGAGGGGGTGTCACTCAGCCAGTGGAAGCAGTGGCCAAGGCCTGGAGCCCGCCCGTGTTTATCCCGAAGCTTTTTGTTTGTTTGTTTGTTGCGGTACGCGGGCCTCTCACCGTCATGGCCTCTCCCGTTGCGGAGCACAGGCTCCAGACGCGCAGGCGCAGCGGCCACGGCTCACGGGCCCAGCCGCTCCGCGGCACGTGGGATCCTCCCGGACCGGGGCTCGAACCCGCGTCCCCTGCATCGGCAGGCGGACCCTCAACCACTGCGCCACCACGGAAGCCCCTAACCCAAAGCTTTTCTAGGGCCTCACAATCTCCCACCCACAGCTGTAGAGTGTCACCCGTGGGCCCCTCCCACCCCAGGAAAGGGGAGCTGTCCCTGTGCCCCTACCTCTGTCTCACCCCCCACCCTGTCCCCTGAGTGGTGCTGAAGGGCTGGGGGCTGCCTCTCCACGGCCATGGCCGGGACATCTGTCTTCATGATCGGGGCCTGGCAGGGGCGGGGCGGAAGACCAGCAAAGACAAAACTGGGGTGAGAACCGGGCCCGTGCCTGTGTAACAAGGACGTAAATAAATGATCACACCAGGTGTAAACAGCCGGGCTGGGGGGTTTGGAGTCCCCACAGTGATTTCTCAAACCTCAGGCAGGAGTCGGGTCAGCCGGGGTCCCAGATGGGAAGGCATCCTGTGTCACAGCCGCTTCATTACCAGCTTAACTGAGGGGCCGGCTGGGCCCCTAGGAGCCCCCGGTGGAGGTGACTGACGTCGTGGTTAGTCACAATTGGCGCCTGCGCCACCCTCAGGGTCAGGGTGTGGGAGAGGGGGAGGGGGGCGGAAGCAAGTGTGTGGGGTGCTAGTGGAGTTGTTATCATTAATAATAACAGAACAACAGTTCTCGTTTCTTGGACAGTTACGAGGGGGCCTGGCCTGGTTTAAGCTCTTTAAGTGCGTTATTTATTCCTCAGGCCAGCCTCAAAAGGTCCGTACTATTATTGGACCCATTTTACAGATGAGGAAACAGAGACTCAGAGAGATGAAGTGATCGGCTCCAAATCCAGGTCCACCCGAGTTCTAACTGGAGTTTGCAGCCACTGTGCTCTCCATTGTTACCGTGGCTCTGCAGGGAGCCCTCAGAGGCCCTGGCAGCTCTGGCCCTCTTCCCCAGGGAGGCTGGTGAACACGGCCAGTGTCGGCTGAGTCTGCACAGTCCTGGTTAAACACACAGGTACTTGGCCCCACCTAGATCCTACGGAGGCGAGATGGGTAAAGAGGAACCATCACAGAACACATTTATCAAGCCTCCCCCTCGGTGGATGCAATCAGCCACCATCTCTCCAGGCCTATGGTTTTCAAGTTTCAGTGAGCATCAGAATCACACAGGTAGCTTGTTAAAAAGGCAAGAAGGGCCCAACTCAGGAATCTGTCTGTTTATCAAGAAATATCACACCACCAGCGGCAAAACACAGCTCTACCATCTCAGAAGTCACAAAGGAAATGAGCCCAGAGTGCTGTCTCATTGGCCTCCCTGAGCTCGTCCCGAACGCAGACCAGTGGGCTGGAACCACGTCTAAAATTCTGACTTGTCCTCACTGAGCTCTCCAGGCTGTCACCAGCTGGGACCCTGGAGATTCATGGGGAGGATGCTGGAGTGGCTTTCACAGCCTCACAAGCTGTAAAAAGAACATTTGAAAAGAAAGGGAACCTAGAGGTCGTGAAATCTAAGCCCTTTGTTTTTACATTTGGGGAAACTAACCTTAACTTTAGGGACCTACCTAAGGCCACACAGCACGTTAGTGGTAGAGTCATTTCAACAATTTTCCAGGATGTCAAGCTGCTTGGGGCGACAGGTGTCTGGGGTTCCATCCCTGGAGGGCTAGTACTTACTGCCAAGTTCTCTCAGGTGCACATGAAGCCATTAAAATCAAGGGCTTTGTGTTAGCTGGGCTGATGTGTTCCAGCCTGGCACGGGGCCTGGAATATAGAAATTGCTCAGTTAATAGTTTAGAAATATGCACTGAACATCATCCACGGCAGTGGGCAAAACAGACGCAGCCCTTGCTGTTACGGGGCTCATAGCCCGTCAGGCCTCCGTGGCCTGTGAGCCGGGGTAAGGAAGATTAGGCAGTGGCTCCTCTTTTCCAGGGGAGAAGGCTGATTCTCTTCCTTCTCCTCACCCCTCTATGCCAAGACCTCAGTTTCACTGATCCCAGGACAGACAGGGAACTAAATGTATGAAGCGGGTGGAGTGTGAGACATTAGGGAGAGGTAGGGACTGTGGCCAACAGTGATGGCCTTTGAATCCTAGTTTTTTTCGAGAAGCATCGAGCCAGACAATGGAAAACACTGACATACCTAAAGGCCAAGTATGGCCCATGGCCATGGGTTTGCCATGGCCAGCATGCTGTGTAGTACTGGATCAGGAGTCTGATGACCAGAATTTATTTCTGGTCCTTGGCTGACTGAGTGACATTGGGTGACTCACTGGCTTCAGTCTCCCCAACCATGCCCAGAAGGACTGGGTCATGGTCACCTCTGAGGCTCTGTGCCAGGAAGCTGCCAGGAAACCAGGACGGACACCAGCATGCGGCAAGGCTGCTGTGGCTTTAAAAGTGCCTGGACAGCCCCAGTGGCAGCAGCTAGCTGTGCGGGCCACCTGCGGAGCCCGCCACAGCTGGGAAGATTAGTCTCTTCCACTAGACAACACCCATTACCATGTTCCAATAGCCATCACTTCCGCTAGGAGAGCTGCAGATGAGATATCGATTGCACTGACCCCAGGTGAGCCCTTTCTGCAGCCGGAGAGGCGTGCAGATCAGCTCTGCACCCTGCCAGGCGGCTGGCTGCCGGGGCCCTGCCGCCTCCTATCTGCAGCCCCCACCCCCACCCCACCCCCTCGGTGCGCTCAGCATCCAGGGGAAGCTGACGGCAGCCCCGCCAGGTGTGCTGATCTGGGTTGGCCAAGGCCTGGGCTCTACAGGTTCTTTGCTTTCAAGAGGGAGATGGGGAGGGGACAGTTCACATGATCAAAGGTGAGAAGGTGGGAAAGGATGGTCAGTGGAGAACCTCGAGAGTGAGGTCTGGCTGGGCACCCGGGAGAGGGAGAAGCAGGAGGCCAGGCTGCAGGCGGGGGAGGACGGCCCGATGCCAGCATTTGGGTGGGCAGTGCAAACTTTGGGACAGGAGGTGAAACGACCTCAACTCCACCTTTGCCCCTTGAGAATCCAGCCTCCTCTCCAGGCAGCCTGGCCTGCTGGCAGCTCCTAAGTTCTGTTCCTTCTCCCTCGGTTCAGGTACTGGAGCACCGGAAATGGAAAGGGGATACCCACGGGCCTGGGCCCTGGAGGTGGGCTCCCTGAGGGCAGAGGCTGTGTCTGCCCCTCCCTGCCCACCCCGCCACGCCGCCCCCACCATGGCACGGGGCTGGGCGCATTGCCCACGTGAGAGGTGGAATGTCTTAGTAGAAATCAGCTGAGCGTCAGAGGCAGGTGCAGCCTCCTTCACCCATTCCCTCATTTGTGGAATCCTGCAGGGCAGTAACCAATCAGAGCTCAGAGCTCTTCTCCCACAAGGAAGATGCTCTCCCTGGCCCCGGCCATCCATGGGCACTTTGACGGCCGCAGCCCAGATGGCTTGAAGCTTTCTTATTTGCCCAGCGCACTCCCATACATTTTTTAGAAGAAGAAAGGCATTCTCCTTTTCTTTTTTTAGCCCTGTGATTTCCACCAGCCTCACCATGGCACCAAGGAGCCTCCTGGGCACTGGAAAGTTTCCGTAGCTTCACCTGGCCGGTGGTTACACAGGTGGATACCCAGGGAGAATTTATCAAGCTGTCCACCTCAGATGTATGCACTTGTCTGTGTATGTACGTGTCTATGCGAGTGCATGCATGTGTTCGTGTACACGTGTATGTGCACACGTGTACGTGTTTATACGCACGTGTCTGTGTATGTATATTCTACCTCAACGAAAACCAACTCTCTCTTCCGCCTTTGAACAGGAATGTTTTGCTTCTTCCAGGGAAGCGGGAGGGGCCTGGAAGGTGGGTTTGGCTGGCCGGTGGCCTGGACCCCTCCCCGGCTCCCCAGCCACAGAAGGTGAGGGGGCCTGGGGTCCTTGCTCCGCCCACCCTGCTGAAGCCCAGCCTCCCAGCACCTGACTTCTCAGGATTCCCCCAGACGTGAGACACCCCCCGCTGCCCAGCCAGGAGCTAGAGGAAGGAGTGGGGAGATTTACAAACAGTAAAGAAAATAATAGAATGATAACCGAGAGGAGATGGGAGAATCCCATCATTCATTCAATGCAATTTCACCGAGAGCCTCTTCCGTGCTCAGCCCTGTGCCGAGTGCCAGGTGATACAGTGGTGCGCACAGCAGACATAGGCACTGCCCCCAGGGTTGCCTGAAGCCTGCAAGGAAATGGAATCCATCCCAGGCATGTCCAGGGCTGGGCACCGAAGGAAAGCTGGAGGGTGTGGTTCTTAACCTCAAAGGTCAAGAAGGTGGCCCTTGTCAGGGCCCAGGCTCACCAGCTCAGAGGGAGCAGCTACCAGTAAAGAAAGTGCACCCACCTGCCACGTTGTGACTTTGTAACAAAAGACGGAATTGTCACACAGGCCAGACTCGCACCGATCGCACCCGCTCCCTGTAAGCGTGCTGCGCGGGCTGTCACGCTGTGGTCAGGAGCCAGGAGCCCTGAGACCCACAGGTGCTGAGTAAGAAAGTGCTTCTGCAGGGTGGGCACCGTCGTTATCCCATTTTTGTAGCCAAGGACACTGAGGGCCATCAGAAACGCCGAAGAAGTCAACCCAGGTCCCCAGTTAGGAAGTGGTAGAGGCAAGATTTGAACTCAGGTCTGCACAGCCTCACCTGTAAAATGGGGACCCCCCTCCCCGATTCCCTCACCATGATGGTTTTCCATGGCATAAAGGAGGCATAAAAGAAAGGGTCTTCTGAACTGTCCACCCAGGGCACACATGAAGGGCAACTTTTATTCGCCTTGACCAGATTTTGCGACGCTTCCGTGCCTGTACGTGGAGTGGTGACTGAGACCAGGCTCTGTCTCTGATGTCCCGCTGGGTGCCTCAGTGGGGCCTCCGATATCCCAGGAGGAAGGGCCCCTTAAGGTCCCATCCTACAAACGGAGAAGCTGAGGCTCAGGGGGAGTGAAGTTCTTGCCCAGGTCCTCACAATGGTGGGGAGTAGCCAGGATTTAGCATGAGTCTAGCTTAAGTCTGGTCCCTGAGCTGGGAATCCATCCCCCCCCCCCACTGCCCTGCCACCCTACCTGCTTGCCTCAGTTGCCTCAGGTGCTCCGCTCTGGCTGAACACCTCCTCTGTACTTCTGCGAGGCTGTGCTCCAGCCCAGCGCTTCCCTGGCCCATATGCTCTTTTCCATTCCTTTCTTCAACACTGGCCATCTTCAGCCGACTCCTTATCTTTAAAACTATATTTATTTGTAACAGCTTTATTGAGATGCAATTTATATCTCACACAAGATTCACCCATTTTAAGTATACAATTTAAGTTTGTTAAGAAGCCTATTAATAATGTGGAAAATTAATTGCACTATTATGGTAAAAAGGGAGAAAATGAAGCATATGTGCAGGTACACAATGTAAACAAATTACGTTACCTGCATGAAAACATTTTGCTCATGCAGAAATGACTAGCGGGAAACACATACAAATACTAACCAAAACGTTTTGGTTAACATGTTGGATTCAGAAACGAAATGTTTTCCTAATGATTTTCCAAAGTTTCTGTAATTTTCGATATTATTCTACTAGGACACTCTGGCTGAGCTCCGGTAAAAAATGGTGTGAGATTCCAACACCCCCATCTATACCCCAATATCTATTTGCATTTCCTGATTGAGTCGAGCTAAGAACATGCCTAGAAAAAGATCTCCAGCGTTGGGAGTGACCTGATTCAGACATACTCAGACTCCTGTAATGGTCTGGGGGCAACTCCATAACAGCCTTATAGCCAGGGGCGGGGAGATCTAGGGTCTCCCAAGGGAAGACTCTACCCTGAGAAGGCAGAATCCGTCCAGACCAGCTAACCCCTGCGATAGGATCTGCTAGCTGGGGGACGAGGTGGTTCTAGTGGCGCCTGGGGGCTGTTGACTGAAACTACTGCCAATCCAGACCATTTAGCAACACCTGCGTGCTCAGGTGGAGAGTAGCTGTGTACACGAAAAAGTAAGAGTTCTAACATCTCGGTGTCCAAACCACCCTACTCCAGATCCCCTAAAGTGGTAGTTTCCTACCCACTTCTCAGTGGAGCTGGGGTTAACGGCCTTGAGAGCTGGAGTAGCAGCCAGTGGCATGGGCGGGGGCTGAAGTGGAGTGACAGGGGGGACAGGGAGGTGGGTGAAGGCAGGTCCTTGGCTGTGGCACGAGGACTGGATTGGAGTGGCTCCTGAGCACCTACGCACCACTCCTTGGGCTTCTAGAGCAGAGAAGGCCCTGAAGTGGGGGGAGGGAGTGTGAGTTCCTGAAGTTCTGTGGATGTGGCTTCTGAGCTAGTGAAGGTTGGATTGATAGTCATTCATTCAAGAAATATTTATTGAGTAAATGTTATGGACCAGACATCGTTTTGGCATCTGAGACACAACTGTGAACCAGACAGAGCCAGTCTCTTCCACATGGAGTTTCCCGTCTCGTGGGAGACACATTCAACAATGCCCAGCACCCAATAAAAAATTATTAGACACACAAAGCAAATCAGTGCATAATGTCAGGTGCTGATTTGTGCTATGGAGAAGAGAAAGGCAGGGTAAAGGGTATAGCAAATGCCAGGTTTAGGCTCTATAACAAGTGAGCCTCGTGGCTCTCTGGGGGAGGGAGGAGGAGGCTCCAGGCAGAGCTTGGCCTGTTTGAGGAACAGCAAGTAACACAGTGGGCTGGAGCAGAGTGAGAGGGAGAGTGGAGGGAGGTGAGGAAGAGAGGAGGTGGTGAGCCAGATCATGAAGGAATTTGAAGGTCATCGTAAGTGTAACAATTATCTGTTGCAGCAAAATAAATAATGAAAACTTAGTGCAATAGAGCAGAACTTGTACCTATAGGTTGTCAGTCTGGTGGTTCTTCTGCTGGTCTCATGTGGGATCATTTAAGCAGCTATTGTCATCTTATGGCTTTTTGCCTGGGTCTGGAGGTTCCCATGCACTTCCATGTCAGGGAGTTGGTGCTGGCTACAGTAAGGACTTTGGATTTTAGATTTTTTTTTAAAATTAATTTATTTATTTATCTTTGGCTGTGTTGGGTCTTCGTTTCTGTGCGAGGGCTTTCTCCAGTTGTGGCAAGCGGGGGCCACTCTTCATCGCGGTGCGCGGGCCTCTCACTATCGCGGCCTCTCTTGTTGTGGAGCACAGGCTCCGGACGCGCAGGCTCAGTATTTGTGGCTCACGGGCCCAGCCGCTCCGCAGCATGTGGGATCTTCCCAGACCAGGGCTCGAACCCATGTCCCTTGCATTGGCAGGCAGATTCTCAACCACTGTGCCACCAGGGAAGCACAGGACTTTGGATTTTATGCTGAGTGAGACAGAAGCCATGGTGGGTGGGTGTTGGTTCAACAAGGATGAGAAATTATGTGATTTATGTTAATGAGGTAGTAAACGTCACCCCAGGCCAGGGTGCCCTATGGGTATTTGGAGTGTATTATTGTTAAATTGAAAAAAAAAAATCAACTTCCACTTCTGTCCATGAAGCAGTAAGGTGGTCTAGAATTATACTCCCATTGTAAACAACAGAAACTGGACAAAACACAAGGAACAATTATTTTCAGACATTCAACAACAGGCAGCACAGGACTGTGAAAAAAGAAAAACAAGATGAGTCCTACTATTGTCTAGCTTCCTGCCTGGAGATAATTCCCAAAATGCAGAATGGAGAAGGCAAGACAAAAAAGTCCAGTGATCTTACTGAGCTAAGAAGACAGATGGGATCTGGGGAGACCAAGGCAGCTGGAATTGATGGGACTGATGACCAGAGAGGAGGGAGTTACTAAGAGAAAGAACTGCAGTCATCTGCATAGTGTCCAGCTGAGACTTTGGCAGGTGCCACTCTCTACAAGCTAAATCCCATGAGCATACACAAGAACAAGTTTCAAGGAAAGAAAAATTACTAGGAATCTCATACAGGACTGGGAATTGTTTAAGTGTCCTCCAGCTAGAGGAGAGAGACCTCATTGACTACAAGTCATCAAGTAAGAACACTAGAAAGGCTACACCTTAGAAGCAGAGCTAAATTATCCCTAGAATAAAAACTAGAGCTGTTCTAAAAGAGCTTAAAAACAAATCTTTAAAGGATCAAACTAATCTATAAGTAACTAAACTGCCTTCTCTAAAGAAGTCCAATACTCTTTAAGAAAATACAAGAAAACCCAACCATGCATCGTTACAATGTCCAGGGTCAAAGTTTTAAAATTATGAGCTATACAAAGAAGTAGGAAAAAAATCCCATAGTTAAGAGAAAAATCAGTCAATAGGAGCAGCCCAAGCAGTAACGGGGACGATAGAATTAACAGAAAAGGACATTAAAGCAACCATTATGAATATGTTCCATATGCTCAAGGATGTAAAGGAAAACATAACCATGAAATTAGATATACAAAAATGACTCATTAGTGATGAAAAAAAATACCTGAAACGAAAAATACACTTGATGAGATTAATAGCAGATTTGATAGTGTCGAAGGTCAATGAAGTTGAACACATAGCAACAGATACTGTACAAAATGAAGCTCAGGGACTTCCCTGGTGGTCCAGTGGTTAAGAATCTGCCTTCTAATGCAGGGGACTAGGGTTCGATCCCTGGTTGGGGAACTAAGATCCCACATGCCTCCGGGCAACTAAGTCCGAGCGCCACAATTGAGACCCGACACAGCCAAAAATAAATATTAAAAGAAAAAGATACCAGACAACTATTAAAAAAATGAAGCTCAGCGAGAAAATAGACTAAACAAAGAAGAATGAACTGCATCTCAGTGACCTACGGAACGATTCAAATGGTCTATGATATGTATAATTGGAGTGCCAGAAAGGAGAGGAGGGTAGACAAATTTGAAGAAAAAACTCCCACAAATTTTCAAATTTGATAAAAATCCACAGATTTGGGCTTCCCTGGTGGCGCAGTGGTTGAGAGTCCGCCTGCCAATGCAGGGGACATGGGTTCATGCCCCGGTCCGGGAAGATCCCACATGCTGGGGGTGGCTGGGCCCTTGAGCCATGGCCGCTGAGGCTGCGCGTCCGGAGCCTGTGCTCCGCAACGGGAGAGGCCACAACAGTGAGAGGCCTGCGTACCGCAAAAAAAAAAAAAAAAAAAAAAAAAAAAAATCCACAGGTTCAAGCTCAATGAATGTCAAGTAGAATAAACATAAGAAAACCATTAACAAGGCACATCATAATCAGATTGATGAAGATCAGCAATAAAGAGAAAGTCTGAAAAGCAGGCAGGAAAAAGACACATTACATATAGAGGAACAACAACAAAAGCTTTTAGTTACTTTGATCAAGAATAAGGGAGATTGTTACAGCCACTATGCAGAACAGTATGGAGGTTCCTTAAAAAACTAAAAATAGAACTACCATACAACCCAGCAATCCCACAACTGGGCATATACCCTGAGAAAACAATAATTCAAAAAGAGTCATGTACCACAATGTTCATTGCAGCTCTATTTACAATAGCCAGGACATGGAAGCAACCTACATGTCCATCAACAGATGAATGGATAAAGAAGATGTGGCACATATATACAATGGAATATTACTCAGCCATGAAAAGGAATGAAATTGAGTTATTTGTAGCGAGGTGGATGGACCTACAGTCTGTCATACAGAGTGAAATAAGTCAGAAAGAGAAAAACAAATACTGTATGCTAACATGTATATATGGAATCTAAAAAAAAATGGTCATGAAGAACCTAGGGGCAGGACGGGAATAAAGAGGCAGATCTACTAGAGAATGGACTTGAGGACACGGGAAGGGGGAAGGGTAAACTGGGATGAAGTGAGAGAGTGGCATGGACATATATACACTACCAAACGTAAAACCGATAGCTAGTGGGAAAGCAGCTGCATAGCACAGGGAGACCAGCTCGGTGCTTTGTGACCACCTAGAAGGGTGGGATAGGGAGGGTGGGAGGGAGGGAGACACAAGAGGGAAGAGATATGGGGATATATGTATATGTATGGCTGATTCACTTTGTTTTAAAGCAGAAACTAACACACCATTGTAAAGCAATTATACTCCAATAAAGATTTTTTTTTAAAAAAAAAGAATAAGGGAGGACAACCTACCATGTACTAAATGCTCTGCTAGACCCCTGAGCTCTACTAATACCTACTAACAGCCTGCTCTTCTATCTGCGACTCTGTTCTACAAGTAAAAATAAGTAGTAACATATGTGATAAATAAAAATTCTCAGAATTCCCTGGGAGTCCAGTGGTTAGGACTCTGTGCTCTCACTGCCTAGGGCCCGGGTTCAATCCCTGGTTGGGGAACTAAGATCCCACAAACCACGTGGCATGGCCAAAAAAAAAAAAAAATCTCTGCATGTCTCAGCAATCCCTGGGGCGGGGGGGGAATGAATACGGGAGGACACAAATCACCAAGGTAAGTAATGCAACAGGGACATTGCTATCAATCCTGCAAACAGTTAAGGATAATAAGACAATATTATGAAAAGCTCTATGCCAATAAAATTGACAATCTAAATGGAATGGGAAAATTCCTCAAAAGACACAAATTACCCAAAGTTGACCCAAGAGGAAACGGACAACATGAATAACCCAATATAAATAAAAGAAACTGAATTTATACCTTAAAAGCATCCGCCAAGAACATTTTAGGCCCAGATGGTTTCACTAGTGAATTCTATCAGATATTTATGAAAGAAACATTACCAATCCTACACAGGATAAATATAAAACACATAACTTTCTTATTTTCAATCTTTTAAAAACGATATTTGACTACCTAAAGAAAAAATAGCAACATATTGTGGGTTTTTGTAGAAGCAATATATATGACAACAAAAGCACAAACTGAAATGTTCTAAGAGTGTATTGTTGTAAGATTCTTATATTACACATGAGACGGTACATTAATGAACATAGCCCGTTGTAAACTAAAGATATATGGATACTGTAGACCCTAGAGAAACCACTGAAAAGACAAAAAGCATAGCTAATAAACCAACTACTAAGAATACTCAATTAAATCCAACAAAAGGCAGGAAAATAGTTTACAGTGAAATACTAAATCTATAAATGGGGAAAGGTTAACAGCTATCAATATAATAGAATATTACATAGTTGTTGAAAGTGTTTAAGAGTTTTTGATGAAGAAAACTGTTTATGATGTAATGTTAATTTAAAAGCAGGGCAAAACACTTGCTTTTAAAATACTTTATGGAATTCCCTGGTCGTCCAGTGGTTAAGGCTCCCCTCTTCCACTGCAGGGGCCATGGGTTCGATCCCTGGTGAGGGAATTAAGATCCTGCATGCTATGTGGCATGGCCAAAAAGAAAAAAGAATACTTTATCCTAAATAACTCTGTAAAAATATTTATAAGCATAGAAAAATTTGACTGAGAAGAAATTCACTAAGTATAAGCAGTGTTTATAATTGGGTGGTGAGATGACAGGTGATAGTTATTTCTATAAGATTGTGTTTTGGGGCTTCCCTGGTGGCGCAGTGGTTGAGAGTCCGCCTGCCGATACAGGAGACACGGGTTCGTGCCCTGGTCCGGGAAGATCCCACATGCCGTGGAGCAACTAAGCCCGTGAGCCATGGCCGCTGGGCCTGCGCGTCCGGAGCCTGTGCTCCGCAACGGGAGAGGCCACAGCAGTGAGAGGCCCGCATACCGCAAAAAAAAAAAAAAAAAAAAAAGATTGTGTTTTGTTTTGTTTTTTAATAAGTTGCAGCCCAATGATGGTTAAGGACATAAACACACAAGATTTGGGGGGGTCAGCCAGGCCAGAGTTTGGTTCTCGGCTCTGTCACTTGCTAGCTGACTGAAAGCTGGCAAAGCAATTCCTCTGCATCTCAGCTGTCTCCTCCACCAAACGGAGATAAAAGCATCTACGTCAGTGTCATTCTGAAGATTCAAAGAGATAATGTGAATAAAGTGTGTAGCAAAGTGTCTGGCACAAAGTTAAGTTTCACTGAATAATTCATTTGTAACCTTCACAAGAAGAGGAAAACAAGTTTTAAAAACAAAATTTCTTTTGAAAGAAACCCTCATTAACGAAGGCAACGGAGTGGAGGTCAGAACCAGGGAAGGGTCCAGAGCTACCAGCACTCAGGTCTTACCGGTAACAGTGCTTCTGTCTGCAAATACCACAAACTCTCTCACCAGCTTAATTAAGCTCTAAACGGTAATCGGTTATGAGAACACCACAGTGTCTCAGAGAATCCAAGTTAAGAAGTGCTGCCAGCTTCCAAGAGGCCTACCAGGATCGGAACTGGGATTCTAAGCCGGGACACTCATTCTCCTCATCACTCCCTTTTCCCTCTCTGCTTTTCCAGCCACAGGGCATCCCACCACGCCTAAATCCCCTTGTCCTCGCTTCTGGCCGGTTCCCTGGGCCCCATGGCTGGGACTGAGATTCTGATTGGCCCAGCTCTAGTCAGGTGCCCAGACATGGTCCAATCAGATATGACCAAAGGGGTGGAGTCAAGTACAAACATGGCGGCTTTGGGCCGTGGTTTGTGGAGGAAGGGTGGAGGGAACCGTGCAAGCCGGGTAAACACTCCTCACCGCCACCACCAAATTATGTCTGTGTTTTTGTCCTTTGTGCTCAGGCTGCTCTTCTTACTTGGGTCCTTTCTCCTCCTTGATGTAGGACACTTAAGGCCACCCAGCCACGGTGGGGAAGCCTGGCGTGCTCAGTTGTGGCCACCATTCCCGGGAGTTCACTGCGGGCTGTGGGCACGACTGCCCCCGAGTTTGTCACCTAAACTGTCCTCGGTTTCCCTGGCACGTGCCACAGGGGCACAGCTGCTAACAAAATGCCAGGCTGCTGGGCTAGGGTCTGACGCGGGTGGTTGCTTCTGGATTCCATGCTTTTTGCTGGAGAGAGGGGTCGATTCTTCCAGATAAACAGGTTCTCTGGCAAAAGGTGGCCTTCGGCAGTGCTTAAGTCAGAAAACACAAAGGTTGGTCTAAGAAAAGCATGATCCACCACACACACACACACACAGACACACACACACACTCTTACTCCTCTCTCTGCAGAAATAAACAAAAGACCAATGTATCATTTTTTTTTAATCGTCATTTTACAGCTCCTGACTGCAGCCCCCACCCCTTCCGTTTGCGGACCACTTCTGCAGGCTCCAGGGGACCAGGGAACAAAGCCGGGGCCTGGCACCCGCACCGCACTGCCAGCCCTGGAGGACAAGTCACAGCTACAAATTATCACAGCAATTAGCGGCTGCACTTGGGAGATGGGCAAAGCGAGGAGGCCCAGCTTCCCACTCTCAGCCGGGTTATTTGGCGGTGACCTTGCTCTGGAGGCGATGATATTCCTTCAGCCTGTAAACCAGATTCAAAACAAAGAAAAATGTAAATTAACAATAACATGCACTCAGTTCAATTAATTCAGGCAGAGCTGGGGTGGCGGGGGCAGCTGTTTGTTAAGATGTGTGTGGAGTTGTCTTTTTTTCTCCCTCTCTCCCTCTCCTGCCCTGGCCCCTCCTGCCCTCCAATCAGGATAATGTAATTAATTTATCTTAGGGGGAAAATGTTGCTCGCCATTGTTTAAGACAAAGCGTTAAGCTGGCAATGGGAGAAATGAAGAGGCCATTATGAAAACCCGTGTGTTCGGAGCCATTTAAAAGGGTTTATAGAGTCATAAAACACAAACAGGGTGGAGGAGGCGGGGAGGTGGAGGTGACTGTCGGGCTGGAATCCATGTCTCTCCCAGTCTCGGCTCCAGCGACAGGAGGCTGGCTCCGAGAGAAAATGGTTTTATGCTGGGGGCACGTTATCAGCGAGAGGAGAGAAACTCATGCCTTCTTCCTGACCCCAAGCCCCAGGAGAAGGAAGATGGGGATTAAGAACCCAGAGCTGGACAGACAGGCCTTCCGGACTCAGCCTCACTGAGCACTTGCTGCTAGGCACCGTGCCCTTCCTGGGTGCCAGGGTCTGGGCAGAGTGCTTGATTTCCACGGCCTCAGATCAAACTTTCACTGCCCCTGTGAGGCAGGTATGGTTAACATCCTATGATTTCCAGAAGATCAGAAGGGTTCTGAGACCAAACCGCAGAGGCAGGATTCGAACCCAGGTCTGAGTGGCTTCAGAAGGTGTGTATCACCCCACCGGGCATGGAGATCCCTGGTTCCAGTCAGACATGCAGTTCATGTATGTGGACGTGAAGGCAGGAGCCAGCCAGGTGACCTTCTGTGGCTTCTTTCTACCCCTCGGCCATTTCCCTTGCTAACCTGCCCAGGAAAGGGGCTCCGAGTGGCTGGAGACAGTGGGAGTGAGTGTCAGAGCAATCAGCAGAGCCCAGAAACCCGGAACTCAAGGGCCCGGGACCCTCTGTTGCTCTTGGCTGTCGTCACAAGTGTGCCTTCTGGCCCCGCAGAGGCTGGGAGCAGCCTGGGTCCAAAGCAGGCGCTGAGGATGTGGTGGGTGGAGAGACAGGAAGGCGGGGCTTGTCTAGGGCAGAGCAGTGGTCAGAGCACTGAGGTCCCATCAGAGCCTGCTCCCCACACCTGGAGGGTCTGAGGACCCGTCAGGGCCCAGAGCTTCTCACCTGAGGGAGTTGATGTTGATGAAACCAGTGGCATCAACTGGCTCGTAATCTCCCTGCACATTCATGCTGCAAAAGAGTAGGAGCTCGTCAGCATCCCCCGGGCCCGGGCCTTGGCGTCCAAGGGACCTCAGCCTCACAGGCACCCAGGCATTTCGCCAGTGGCGATCCAACACTCCCTGCACTTTGGCTTTTCATTCCATTCCTTCCAATTCAGGGAGCCCTACCCGGGGCCGCGGATCATGCCGGGGCTGGAGAGCAGGGAGCCATATCCCTGCTACGCAAATGGGCAGGTTGGGTCCTGGTCCAGCCAGCGCCAGCCCAGTGAACTCCTCGCACGAACCAGAGCACTGCATCTGTAACCTCAGGAGACGCACTGGAGCCAGCTCTGCCCTCGGGCTGTGGAGGGCTTCGACGAGTGCCCAGGAACAGCTGGTGACGTCCAGTGGCCTGAAAGCCTGGGAGGCCAGGCGTTACACACCAAACAGCCTCAGATAGGCGTGACGACATCCCTCAAGCTGCAGAGAGGCCCCAGTCCACGAAGTCTTTTTCACCTTGTTTGCCCATTGAATGAGACCGAGCCGAATCCATCCTCAAACACGGGCAGCCACCCCTTGCCAGCTGGTTTTGAAAAGTGCCCGGTCAACCCCTGCTATACTCAACGGAACAGATTTTTTTCCCCCACATCTGCAGTTTCCATCTTCCAGATTCGACAGCCTTCATCTTTTGGGTGTTCTCACTCAGCCGCGCTTTGGAACCCTTCCCGACTACAGTTAGTCAGGTCCAGCCACCTGGGTGAGCATCCTGGCTCCGCCCCTGCCACAGACCTTAGGGCAAATATCCTTGCTCTTTGAGCTTCAGTCTTTCACTCGTGAGATGGGGCTCTCAGCCTTATCACTGGCTCCACGTGAAATGATGTAGCTGCCACGTGGCACCAGGTAAGCATTCAGTTTTACTAACATCATTCAGTCACTCGTTCATTTACTCAGGTGTTTATTAAGCACCTACTACCTGCCAGGCGCTGTGCCAGGTGCTGAGGAAGCAAGAACCAGACAAGAGCAGCACCCCCGTGGGGGGCAGGTGGTGGTGGGGCGGCGAGTGCAGACATAAGCAATCAGTCATCCATCTGCCTTCGATAATTACGACTGTGATATGCTCTTTGAGGACAAGTTCAGGGCGCTGTGGTCTCAGATCTGACTCCACGAGGCCACCCTCTGAGCCCCCTGGGGGAAGGGGGGGTCCCTCCCGTTTCTCACGGGCCCCTTGTTGCGTCCTGCCCTGAATCAGCCCCTTGTCTTCAAGTCTGCAGAACTCCAGCCTCAGGACAAAGCAGTCTCAAGGTTCGATGACAAGGAGGTGGCCTGTCCCCTCAGGAGCCTTCTCCAGAGAGGTGAGACCGGGCAGGAGGAGGGCAGAGGGGTTCCGCCATTTTTCTGAGACCCTGAGGCTGTGCCTCTGACTGGCTCTTTGTGGACTGTGGGCTTTGTACAACAAACGGGGTCTCCGCGCCCGGCTGCCCCGCAGCTTGTCAGGACTTGGGCTCTGAGCCTCCCCCTGCCACGCCCTCGCCCTGACCTTCAGAGGACCTTGAAGCCGGAACTCCCACGCTCTCAGTGCCCCCTCCTTTTCACCTCCGCTGGCCCCTCCAGGGCTCAGGTGGCTGAAGCCACCAGGAATCGACTAGCGAGCTCCCCGTGAAGGGAGAAGATGTCAGACATCCGAGGGGCTGAGCTCGGCACCCCTCACCAGGCAGGGGAAAGGCTGGACCCACCTAAAGCGTCAGCCTCCTCGAATGGCTTTTGCAGACCTTGCTGGGGTGATAAACGAAGCGTCACGTGACCCCGCCCCGTGCCTCCACACCCCCATCCCAAACCATCGCACGGGCTTCGGACTCCTGGCCTCGCGCCCGCTCCCCGCCGTCCGCTGTCCCCGGCGCTCGTCCCCTTCGCAAGGGCCCCTGCGCTCAGCCCAGGGCGGAAGCAGGGCTGGGATGCCCTTCCTAACCCCGCGCGCATCCGTCCTTTCACCTCCGTCTCTCACGAGTCGAAACAAACTCTGCCGCCCCCTTGCCCCCAGACAGGCCCTTCAGACCACCCCAGCAGCCCCTGCAAAGAGAGGCCCACATCCAGGGACAAACTTGTCCCGCGGGACTGCTCAAGTACTCCCAGAGGTGCTTCTCGGGAACCGAAAAGCCTCCTTTAAAATCTGTGGTTTCAGGGGGTAGGGGGCGCCGGTGGAAAAAGAGTTTACAATGATTTTTTTTTTTTTTTTACCTCCCCTGACGGTCTACAGAAAACCTCTGTGCTTTTATTTTTGTTCATTCGAGTGGCTCTGACCTGCTCTATAATTACGGTACTTTCTACCTACTGCGCCGCGGCATTTCCAGTTCTGCTACCTCTCGCGGTTTCCTCGCTGGTCCCTGTGACGCTGTCACTCAAGGGCTTTCAAGTCAGCGAGGTAGAAATCAGAAAGAAAAGGGAAATGGTCGGAGACACAGTGAGAATAAATGCTCCTGCTTTTCTCTCTTTTTTTTCCCCTTTCCCTTTTTACTTTATTCATTTAATCTCCCTGAGCGAGACTGTAAGCTTAATGAAAGGTTGGACAGATTATTAGAGGCTGTTGATTTGGAGGGGGAGGGAAGAAAGAGCCAGAGAGAGAGAGAGAGAAGGTAATTTGACATTTACCCCGACTGATCTAAACTGATGCGGTTATATTTATGGCTTCTAAAGCGTTTAGGAAGATTGAAGGGGGGTGGGGGAGAGAAACGCAACACGGCAAAGAGAAGGGAGAGAGAAAAAATATTGACCTCTAAACAAAACTCGTACTGTAATTCCTGACCGGCTTCCGGGAGGGGAGAGCGGGCCTCAGCCCGAGCCAAGCTGGACCTGGGACTTGTATCAGGTGGGGCTGCCTGTCCGCACCTCTTGTTTGGCCAGGTGAACTCCAGAGGGAACGCCTTGCTCCTCGGTCAAGGCCAGTCTATCAGTCAAGATGCAAACACAGGTGCAGCTAATAGGCAACTGCTACCTTGGACCCAGCCCGCCAGGGCTCCTCGGCCTCTCCCGCGTCCTTTCAGCGCCCTCAGCCTGGCCCGTCGGGAGGAGGCTCCTCAAGCTTCCCTCCTGGCTCCCCCTCATCCAACTCTACCGCTCCCCTGGGCTGTCTCCTCTCGGCCCCGTCATCCCGTGTCCTCAGACCACGTTGCTCCTCAACTCTAGCCCTGTGTGTCCAGTGGCCGACTATAGTTCTCCTGGACTATCTCAAAGAAAACTCATCCTGCAGCTGTCCAAATCCAAACGCGTGACTCCCCCCCGCCCATTCCCTCAACTCAGTCATTGCCACCAAAGTGTACCCAGCGACTCGTGCCAGAAAACCCAGGGTGGTTCTGAACTTTTCCATCTGCCTCCCCATCCAAGCCCTTTCAATCCCACCTCCTCAATATTTGTCAGGCTTCCCTGGTGGCGCAGTGGTTGAGAATTCGCCTGCCGACGCAGGGGACGCGGGTTCGTGCCCCGGTCCGGGAAGATCCCACGTGCCGCGGAGCGGCTGGGCCCGTGAGCCGTGGCCGCTGCGCCTGAGTGTCCGGAGCCTGTGCTCCGCAACGGGAGAGGCCACAGCAGTGAGAGGCCCGCGTACCGCAAAAAAAAAAAAAAAAAAAAAAAATTTGCCAAATCCACCTGCTGCTCTCTATTCCCAGAACCAGCAGCCTGGTCCACGCCACCAGCATGTCCCACGGGGAGCCCTTGTGTCCCCCCTTGCCAGCTCCCACCTCCCTCAAATCCAGAGCAGCAAGAGGGGCCTCAAAAACTCACAGGTCTGATGTGTCCTTCCCTTTAAGATCTGGCTCCAGGACCCTCACACTCTGGAGTTCTTGTAGTGCCTGGGATGTTGTGGGTTCTTCCAAGGATCAGAACCTCTGCACAGGACACTGTCTCTGGAAGCTCTCCTGCCCCCTCTCCACCTGGTTCACTCCTTTCTTTTGGAGACCAGCTCAGAAATGACTTCCATGGGGAAACTTCCCCACACCCCCGTTATTATACCCAGCCGAAGTATCCTGTATCTCCCCACAGTCCGGCACCTCCTTCCCTAACCCTGCACTCGGGTTATCCTTTGATTGGGGCCTTTCTCCCCATCTAGCCTGTACATTCCATGAGGGCAGAGGAGGTGTGGATAATCTTCAGGACTGTCTCCCCCATACCCTGCACGTGCTTGGGCATATCTTTGTCGAGAAAGCCAGTCGGAGGAGATACTGGACACGAGGGTCTGCGCCCAGCTGGGGGCAGGAGTGGGGCGCCTACCTCACCAGCTCCTCGTTGTAGAGGGACAGTGGGGACTCCCGGCCGAGGATGTACACCTGGCCCTTGAAGACGGACACCCGCACTTTCCCTTCCACGTGCTCCTGGGACTTGGCGATGCAGTGGCGGACAAATTCACACTCGGGGCTGTGCCAGAAACCTGCAGGGAGGAAGAAGTGAGTGTGCTGGGGAGGCCCACCGTGTGCCTGCCTCGGGCCAGGACATGGGGAGGACTGGGGTCCAGGAAAGGCACCCTGCACCTCACCCCGTCATGGCAGACGTGAGCCTGGGAGGGCAGTCCCTCATCTGCCTTGTTCACTGTGGAGTTCGGGCACGACGTGCACTTGTAAATGACACAGCAGTGAGGACCAAGCCCACCTGCCCCTGTCCTGTGACCCTGTAGGGCTCCTGGGGGTAAGGAGGCATCCTCTACACCCTGCAATGCAGTGACCCGCTAAGGGTCAGGAGGAGGGGATCTAACCTGCTGCTTCACGCCACAGACATTCAGTGGTGAAGGGACCCCATCCTTCGCCCACAGGGGGCTCAGTCTTATTAGGGCAGCAGACAGGTGGGCGGGAGACCTCAAGCGAGACTCCGACATGTGTTACCAGGGCCGAGCGATGGGGGTGCCCAGCTGGGGGGTGGGTTTGGGGTCAGAAAGACCAACCAGGTGTGTGGGGCCTTCACCTCTCTGTGCCTCTGTCTCCCCATCTGCTGAGTGGGGATGACACTGCCTCGCCCTCCCAGGACTAGCAGGCTTGCTGTGCGTGGAGGCCCTGGGCTCAGGGTCTGCTGTGAATGCTGCTGGAAAGAGCCCCACCCCTCAGGATGGGCAGACCCCCTTGGAAATAAGTGACCTGTCTTTAAACTACTGCTAATACTTTCACACGGAGAGATTTCTACAGATGAAGCACAGGCATCGTGTTCAGTTCTTCACCTGCACCAGCGCTGTGAACCCTCCCAGTCGCAGGAGAAAAACCTCTCTTAGCCTCTTTCCTTTCTGCGTGAGGAAGTTAGGCTCAGGGAGTTTGAGAGACTCTTCCACGATCACACAGGCTTGTCGTGGGGGGGCCTGGACCTGACCTCAGTCGGCCCAAGTTCTAACAACTGGGCCTTCCTATGATCGTTTTGGAGCTCTCCCGTCCACAGCTGCGACATCCCCGAGCGGCCTGAGAAATGCGCTGCCCCCACCCCCCGTTACCCATATCTGTCCCCCAGATCCCTCAGGCCGAAGAGGGCCACGTGCCCAGCCCCCCGTCTGCCCAGGGTCTGGACAGCGGCTCCTCTCACTTTCTGCCGAGGGCAGGGGGGCCGTGGCCAGGGCTGGGGGAGGGACAGCGAGAGGGGTAGGGTTTCTCTGAAACGGAGCCGGGAAGGTGAGCCCACCTGGGCAGCTGTGAGGCCAGATGGTGCGCGATCTCCTGCCCTGATAAAGGGCTGGGTCAGCCCCGGCTCGGAGGCTATTGTTGGAAGCCCTGGCCTCCAGGGGCACCTGCTGAGGCCCTCCGTGGGAAAGGGGAGCAGGCCTTCTCCACGATGGGTCCGGTGGCTTCCAGACGTGGGGGAGGGACGGGCAGGGAGAGAAGGGGTTGCGTCCTCACTCTCCGATGTCCCGCCTTTCGAGTTCACCTCTGGTTCCACCTTGACAAGCCACGTGATCTCTCTGTGCCTCAGTTTCCTCATTTGCACAAGGAGGTGGTACTAACCATTCTCCGGGGGGGGCGGGTGTTGTGTGGTGGATTCAGTGAGAGTTTTTGCTTTCAAGGTTTGAACATGGCCTCTGCCAGCGCTCACTGTATACAGGGAGACAGACACCCAGAGAGGGAAAGGACCTTTCCAAAGCCACACAGCGAGATCCACAGTGCTCCTGAGTCTAGCCCAGAGCCCCGTGGGAGGGGACACTGACGGCCACCCCCCACCATGCCCCAGTGGCTCGGCCATCTTTCTTAAGTCAGGATAATTAGACCATTGGGTTCCCAGGCGGGAAGAGAGGTGGGAGATGGAGCCAGAGATATGGGGGCAGAGACCCCTGTGGGAGTGCCTGGCCTGGGCTTTATCTCAGGGTCTCTCCCCTCCCGCCACGGGGGCCTTGTGCTCAGATTTCTCTTCCCAGCAGACCCAGTCTGGGGTGGAGGGCGGTGGGTCCTGAGTGCTGCTCTGGGGAGAGCCTGCATGTCCCAGGCTGAGGGATGCTCGGGGGGTGGGGCCTGGAGCTGGGCCAAACTCTGTACTACTCAGGACGACAGCCCTCTGTGCATTATACCCATTTTACAGCTGAAGAAACTGAGGCGAGGGGAGAGGTGAGCTATCCCCCCTAAATGAGATGGGCCTTGAAGCTGGGGTCCGGCCACAATGACCCAGCGGACTGAGGCCAGTGTGCTCCTGGGGGTGGGGGGTCTGTATAAACCTCACATACAGGCAGATCAGGAAATCTGGGGACGGGGTGAGAGGAGGGGGAGGCAGTGGTCACAGTAGTCAGGGCAGCTAGGAGTGGGACCGAGGCAGAAGGGCTTCCCCGGGCCTCAGGCTCCCTGGGACCCGAGAACACAGGGCCTCCGAGGAAGCTGAATGCCAGAGCAGAGTGGCGGCTCTATAACTGGGGAGCCAGACAGAATGGAGAAGGGACCTGGGCCTGGGCCCTTTATTTTACAGGAGGGGAAACTGAGGCTCGGGAAGGAGACAGACCTACTCAAGGTCACAAAGCCAGCCAGAGGCAAGGCCCCATTCTCCTGCGTCCACGCTCAGAGACCATGCCAGGCACTGTCCTGGAGGCTTTGCAAATATCCATGCATTGAGTCCTCACTATAAGACACGCAGAATTATCCCCATTCTTCAGATGAGGAAACCAAGCTAATCCCTGCTCTCTAACCTTTATGCATCCCAAATGTGAGAAACCCCATCAAACAGACCGAGCCTCTGCGCTGTTGGGGGGTGGGGACGGGATGCTGCCAGAGGCCGACCTTGACATCTGTGGGAGCCTGAGCCTGGCCGTCAGAGGCACCTGGGCGAAGTTAATGTTAGTAACAACTACCCGGGAGGAGCCTCCACTCTGAGATTTTATTTCCTTTTAAACCTTAACATTTGGGGAGTTAGAGGGCTCGGTGGGCGACAGCAAGGACTCGACCCAGGCAGCCTGGTCCAGGGATGCCGGCCCCACACCAAGGGCCAAGCTGTGCTCCTGGCACCCAAGGCCGCCCTGTACACACCACTGCGCCCCTTGATCACCCCTTGCTAATGGCCCCAGCCCAGCTTCCTACCCACCTCGGATCTGCTGGAGTGGCCGAGAACTTGGCCTCTGAAGCCGGCCTGTCCTGGGCTCCAAGCCGCTTCTCAGCAGCTGTGAAACCTTGGGCAAGCGTCTTCATCCCACCTCTGTGCAGCTAAGATTAGATAATACCCGTCAGTGCCCAGCTCAGGGCTGGGCAGCAAGAGAGGTGGCAGCCCATCTAGTGTGGGGAGGGAGGCTGGCGGCCTGGCCCCCTCTCGGCCTCCACGGGTGCCCGCTGAACAGGAGCAGCCCTGGCCGGGTGCCGTCCCCCCATCCCAGCCTGCCGCGTCTTAGCGACTCTCCCACTTTGTAACCAAAATCCACCTTTCAGTGTGGAAACCCCGCTGAGCAAGAGGGCCCAGGAGACAATGTTATTTAAACACCTGTCTGTACCTGGGAAGGGGGGGACTGGGCTTCAAAGCTTCTGGGAACAATGGAAGGGAAAAATAATGCCAGCCAATAACCACCATGTCCCCTTGAAATCCCGAGATGAGTTCCAGAGATTAGGAGGTTTCAGAGGAAACAAAACCTCCGAGTGGGGGACGAGGGGAAGAGGTGAGGGCGGCGGAGGCTCCTACCAGGCTGTTACGATTACTATTAACTTTCCTGGGGTCCCTCTGACATCCAGGCCCCCATAGACGGCAGCCTGCCCCCACCCACCAGCAGCTCAGAGGGGCTGTTTGATGTGATTTCTCAAATTAGGGAGATGTTAATGTCATAGAATAGAGTCAGCCCTTTCTGGAAAGGGCCAGATAGTAAATATTTTAGGCTCTGCAGGCCACGTGGCCTCTCTAGCAACTACTCCACTCTGCCAGTGTAGCTCTGAGGTAGCCACAGGCAACATGGACACGAATGAACAAGGCGGTGCCCAAAAAACTACTTATGAACACTGAAATGTGAATGTCCTATCATTTTCACATGCCATGAAATAGTATTATTTTTTAAAAAAATTTCCCCAACCACTGAAGAATGTAAAGACTAGCCTTAGCTCACGGGCTAAACAAAACAGGCAACGGGCTGGATTTGGTCACCCCTGTTATAATGTGTGGGATGGATCTGGAGTCGGGAGGACTGGATTTCTACTCTGTGACAGCAGGTAAGGCACAGAAACTCAGTCTCCTCACCCGTGGAATGGAGCCCAGCCCACACTCCACACATGGGCTGGGCATTCGGCCGTCCCGGTGGCTTCCCAGTGGGGATCTGGCCCAGGCAATGCCCAGGCCTGGGGCCCCGTTCCTGGTCAAGGTAGGCTTTCCCTTGCTCGAGGCAGTTCATGTAGCGGCTCCGGGTTCTGCCTGGAAACAGGCTGACCCGGGCTCAAACCCAGCTAGGCCACGTCCAGTTGTGTAACTTTATATAAGCTCCTTTGGCTCGGAGCCTCAGTTTCTGGCCGCAGCTCTCTTAGGAAACTTGGGAAGCCCCCTAGGATGACTTGAGTTCCCACACAGTGCCAGGCACCCGGCACGGGCTGGATGAAACTTGGCAGCCGTAGGCGTGACACAAGATGCTTCCCTGGCCCTGCGGCCGTCGTGCGGGTCGCAGGTGGCGGAGGAAGCGGGACAGCCCGGGGAACTGGCGCATTTCCCTCCACACCTTGTGAACAAGGCAGGTCCCCTGCCCTCTCTCCACCCCCCTTCACCCTGCATCTTCCGGGCTCTCGAGCAAGTGGCTGTGGGCAAGGCAGGACTGGAGGAGGGTGCCCCTGGGTGAGGGAGGGGAGGGGGGCAGCTTCAGGGTCTACGCACCCGTGTACACCAGCTCGGCGAATTTCAAGCCCAGGCCTTGTTTGATTTTTCGCACTTCCCGATCCATGGTGAAGGCCTCGATGTCTAAATGAGCGTGGTAAAGGATCGTCCCCGCTGGGGTCTCGTAGATACCTAGCCATTTTTCCAGGCAGGGGGAGAAGAAGAAAACAGAGAGAAACGCATGAAACCCAAACTGTCAGCAAATGACAAAAAGAAAAAAATAATAATGACTCGTCTGACAGGAGACAAGCCAGTCGGACCCATTCACTCGCAGCTTGCTGCAAAATGCATCCGTCATTATGTTCATGCTGGGGCCACGACAGTCCACTCTGCAGCTTGTGGAGAAAATGTCTAGATGCCCCCCTTTGAAGAGGCCCTCAGACGTTGGAAAATGACAGGGTTTCAGAGCTGCTCCCCCCTCCTTCCCAACCCGTGCCCACCGGCCCGCAGCTGAAAACCTGTAATTAAGCCGAGTCTGGTGGAGCCCAGGGCCCCGGATGTCCTTTCCCGCCTCCACCAGGGAGCCAGGGGAGGGGACGGCTGTGCGCACGCGTGCACGCGCGTGGACGTGTGCACACACGTGCCACCTTCAGCTGGCGGCTCCCCTGCAGCTGTGTCTCTGCCGAGAAATCCTGACTGCCTTGGTCACCTGTGCTGACCCCACTGAACAGCCGGGAAAACTGAGCCCCGGGGGAGAAGGGACTTGGCTGAAGTGGCGCTGGGAACCGAATCTAGGCCCCCGAGTCCCTGAGCAGCGCTGCCTGCTGCCCTGTGGACCAGCGGGTGATGGGGGCCAAACCCAAAAGGTCACGGGCAGACGGTCTTGCTAGGTCCCCTCCCCATCACCTCAGGCCCGGATCCTCCATTTGCTAAGCGATCTGCCTGAACCGCATGGTCTCCAAGTGACCAGGGGCGCCTGGCCCTTGTCACTGAGGGTAGCCCTGAGAGGAAGGTCTTATAAGTAGCAGCACCCCAGATTTGGGGGCCCTGCGGTTCCAAGAGGCAGGATGGCCCCCGGGCACATGGCCCGGTTCTCTCTTCCCAGCAGGGCAGCCGCGTGCCTCAAGTTCGGGTGAGCATCTCGGATAAACCTGCCCCGTGTCCGCTGTCCTGATGGAGGGGTGATAACCGCCCCGTCCCCACACATGCCACCCCCCAAAGTCCCTTTCCTCCCACCACAGAACGTTAACAGCGCTAAAGGGGCAAGCTTTCAGTTCTCCTCAACATCTACCGCCAGCGTCTCTCCACGGAAGGGATTTGTACGCCCAGGTTCATGGCAGCATTATTCACAAGAGCCAAAAGGGGGAAGCAACCGACATGCCCATCAACAGATGAGTGGATAAACAGAGTGAGAGAACTACATACAGTGAAACGTCCGGCCTTCAAAAGGAAGGACGTTCTGACGCACGCTGCGCCGCGCGTGAACCCTGGGGACAGGACGCTCGGTGAAATAAACCAGTCACCAGAAGACAAGTAAATACTGCGGGATCCCACTTATGTGAGGTTCCCAGAAGAGTCCAGTTCATAGGAACTAAGTAGGATGCTGGGTGCCAGGGGCTGAGGAGGGGCAATGGGCAGTTAACGTTTCACGGGGCTTCACTTTGGGAAGATGCAGAAGTTCTGGAGATCGGGGGTGGGGATGGTCACACAGCAACGTGAATGCTGTACTTACGGCCACTGAACTGTACGCTCAAAACAGTTAAAATGGTAAGCTTTATGTTTTCTATATTTTACCACAATTTAGAAGAATGCTTAAAGAACCCCCCAAACCAGAAAGGAGAGTGTTTCAACTTTGAAGTCCAAAGGGGACGTGGGCAAGGCTGTGTCTGATGTGAGTAGCCAGAGACTTTCGCCTCAGAGAACTTCTCTAGTCTTTAATCTTTAAGTCTGGGAACGACAGGAATGTCAGGGCCCTTGAGGATCACCTGCGTTCTCCTAACTTAGCCGCAAATGCTGTGTTCGAACAGTCTTAGGTGGAAGCTCAGCATATACACAATCGAAAACAATGTCCCACTGTGGGGAGCAGAGGCCCCTCTGCAAACCCTGGGCTCCACCAAGCCGTCCTTAAAATGCTCATCTGGTCCAACATACCGACTGCGCAGATGGGAAGACAGAGGCCCGAGGGAGGGACGTGACTTGCCCAGGGGGATGGAACCTGCATCTAGGTTTTCCATCTCTGCTCTGGGTTGCCTCTTAGGGCCTTTGCCGAGTGATCCAGTGCTCACCAGGCATGAAAAGGACACCCAGGTCTGAGGTGCTGTGGCCAAGGCAGGCCCTGGCCTGTCCCCAAGGCTCCGAGGTGTTCCCCAGCGGAAAAGAGCATCTAGGCAGGGGCGGGGGGGGCGGTGAGTCTGTCGTCCGCAAACCCCTGATATCCTGGTCTCGGGGGACATGCACGTCAAAGAGACCAGGAACTGATGTGATTAGAACGTGCCTGGCCTGTTTCACTTGTGTGGCCGCAGCTCTTGGGCCACCTCTGCTGTCCCGAATCAGTTGTGGGAGTAAATGCTTCCCCAGTAGGGAAACACCCACATCCCCAAGCCCTCGATTCTCTGGGGAGTTCCTCAGGCCCTCACTAGGCCTCGTCGTTACCCTTATAAACATGGTTCAGACAGGCTCCGTCACCCACTTCTGCAAAATGGCTCAGAGACGCGACCCAGGAAGGGCTTAGAAAGCTTGATGGGGTTGGAGTCCGATGGGTGGCCGAGAAAATGACAGCATGAGACGGGGGGCTGCGGGGACGCAAAGAAACCTATGAAAAGCAGACAAGAATTCAGCACAGGATTTGGGGCTGCTCCTTGTGGGGACAGTACGGTACCACACACACGTGGCTCCCAGTGGCCCCAGGTCACTGAGAAAGGCCTGACGGTTCGGCAGTCTGTTTCCAAAGACAGAGACGAGCAGATCTTTTGGAAAATACCTGCCTCCCCAAAGTGGCAGAAATGACCGCAGCGTGAGAGGAGCAAGTTTTCAATTGTCCCGTAAACTTTATCACCAAGAGCCACCAAAAGCAAGACAAGAACAAAGCCCTATTTGTCTTCTCATCCTAGTATATACTAAGGACTCGACTAGAAACGGGCCTTCTGATTCCTCCTCATTATCACTTTTGCCACATTTTGTAAAAACTCAGAAACTTTCGAAGCCTTCCTTATGCCGGCACACACGCTCACAAGGGCGGGCCAGTAGCAGGGGCCCTCCTCATTTTCAGCTCCTGGAGAACCTAGCCGTCTCGCTGCTCCCCTGCTTTCATCCGGCCAGCTGTGGGCAGGGTGCAAGGTGTGTCTGTAGGGCCGGAGCTGTAGACCAGAAGTCCCTCGCAACTTATACTTTTCCAGAGAGTGCACAGCTCAGCTCTGCTGTGTGACCTTGGCCCACCTCGTTCCCCTCTGAGGCCCCCGCCGCCTGTCTGGAAAAGGAGAAGGCTGCAAGTGTCTGCTGCTTTTCCTTCTAACTTCCACCGAGACCTGCCTGAAGGTGGGCACCCAGGCGCTGCCCCCCAGTGCGTACTGGTGGTTTTGTCTCTGGAACACTGTAGCCAGCTCCCTAGCGTCACCTCCCCGCAGTCCAGAGCGGGAACAGCGCCGGTGGTTTGCAGGGCGAGAGGACATCCGTACTTCCCGATGAGAAAGAGCTGTGCTTGCCCTAGGGCCCCCCGCTATTGCCCCACCTTAGAGGCTCCCCAGGAAAAGAGCAGAGAGTGCCTGGCGGGCAGAGTCCCCCATTCTTGAGCCCTCAGAACGAGCCTCACAGCTGTCACCCCTCCAAGGCTGCCGCAGGAAGAGTCATAGGCAAGAAGAAAAGCCGCAGCCGTGAAACACACCAGCACAGTTAATATTCCTGTTCCTTTTCATAGAAGGTGTTAAAGTTAATTGTGACTGATCAAAAAGCTTGTTTGCAGGTTGCTGCTGTCGTGTGTGTGTGTGTGTGTGTGCGTGTGTGCGTGTGTGTATCTTAAAGATCTTCCCTCTCCTCTCCACAGGGGTAGGGGGTACAGATGATTTCTGAGTATTTCTTCTGGAAAAAAAAAAAATGACTTAAAAAAAAAACAGTGACAGAAACCTGATGCTAAAAGGCGATGGATTTGGGGCTTTTGACAGTCAGCATACAAACCACTGCGCAGAAAGAAGGAGGAAATGACAGGTGAGTCTCGGTGTCGCTGTGTAAGAGACAGCAGACATCTTCGGAGTGACACGCGCAGCGGATTCAAGTGTCTATTTTCATCTCTCCGTGTTTACAGGAAAAAGACAGAGGTGTCAGCGGTTCTCCATGGAGCAGCTTTAGTCACACTATAATTACTGCCAAGGAGCGGGTGGGGAAGAAGGGCTAGGAGCTGGGGGGGGGCCGAGGTTGGGGGAGAGTGGACCGAGGAGGAAGAGGTGGGGACCAAAACAGCCGCCACCGCTGAAATCCTTCTCATCTGTTCCTGAGGCTGCCAGGTTAGCCCAGACTGAGCAATTTGGCAGAATTGAGTGGGACCCGCCAACTCGGCTGGGGGGCGGGGGCAGGGCTGGGGGCTGGGGCACCTGGACCAGAGCCTCTGACCCTTTGGGAAAGCAGAATCCAGAGGGAGGGATTTGGAAAGGCCAGGGGAAGGGAGCTTGGCTGGAGCCCAAGGGCTCCCCTCTTAGGTACCAGGGCCAAGGATGGAGGCGGTTGCCATGGTGAGGGGGAGGCGAGTCCCGGTGGGGCTCTAGCCATCCTCTATGCTCCTGGAACCCTGCAG
This sequence comes from Kogia breviceps, assembly GCF_026419965.1. NCBI lineage: Eukaryota > Metazoa > Chordata > Mammalia > Artiodactyla > Physeteridae > Kogia > Kogia breviceps. Next base: position 5,683,814 of record NC_081317.1, read on the forward strand.
GCCCCATCCCAGGAATCAGGGTAGGCCTCTGAGTCTGGCCATCCCAGGCTTCTGGGAATGCAAACACTTTTGCTTCACAGGTCTCCCTCCACTCTGGAACATTCCATCTGAGTGGAGCCTCTGGGAGGCCTGGACAGGTGGGCGGCAACCCTTGTTCCTTCTTAGCCAGAAAGTGGAGGAGTGAGGAGGAAGTGAGGGAGGACGGGAGAGTGGGAGAGAGATGGGAAAGGTGGAGGAAAGGGGGGCGTGGAAGGAGGAGAGGAGGGAAGAAGAGAAAAGCCGGCAGTGAGGAGGGGGTGGAGGGAGTCTGCAGAGTGAAGCAGGCAGAGGTGAGCCCCACAGGGCAGGGCTGGGAGGAGAGGAACCAGCCGGAGAGACGCGGAGGGCAGGACCAGGGCTGGCTCCTTCCCTGCTTCCCTCCTGCCTTCCTTGCCCCCTTCTCCTCCCCACTGATCACATTTACTTCACTTAATTAGCCCCCCTCCAGAGTTAAAAAGATAATGTGATCATGACGATGAGAACAGCCACAGTACAGCGAAAGCTACCCCGTCTGCAGCTTCCCCAGCCCCTGGTCCGCTGACCCCATGGTCCCGAGGGCTGCCGACCCGGCCACCCCAGACCCAGGGCACTAGCGCTGCCCGACTTCCTACCCATCCATCGCCACCCACCCCCACCCCCCAAAAGCCCAAGCCCTCAACGAATTCCAATTGCGAGCTTTGTAAAATCAATACAAACGACATGTTCCCCCTTGTATACCAAGGTACAAACAATAGCATTTTCCTGCTGTGCCCTCAATATAATTGACAGCTGACAACTTCTCTTCATTTATTGCCCCTACCCCCTGCCTTTCTTTCTCACAGTGAATTATTGGGAGGGGAGAAATAAAAAACAAGACCTCCCCCTAAAATTATGAAGCAACTTTCTTTTCTCACCCCACAATCCAAGTCAGAAGATAGGCAATGGTGAGATCACCCAGTGTGTCCACCTTTGTTGGTGAGAGTCGTAGAGAGGGAAAGCAACTTGCCTGAGGTCACACAGCAAATTCTTGGGACTCAGAACCCTGGCTGTCTTCCCCAAAGACTGTACCAGGCTCAGGCTAAATTCTATGCCCCCCGCCGCCCCCCGCCACAGGTACACACGCAGTACCTGGGCAGAGTTGGGGCTGTGCTCCAGGAATCTTTTCCTCAGGTGGGTGGTCAGGAGCCAGGGGGGTTGGAATTGAGTGCTAATCTCATGACTCCCACCTTCAGTGGTGATGACGCCCCCCCCCCCCACCAGTTCTGGGCAAAAGGTAGGAAGTCTACCATCCGGGCACAGCTCCTGCTATGGGTCAACAGGTCTCTGATCTGCACCACAACCCATTTCACAGATGAAGAAGTTGAGGCTCAGAGAGGCTATGTTGCTTTCCCAACGGTGAGGGAGCCAAGATGGGGAGTCAAGTGTGGTAAACAGGGCCTGGCCCCTGACACCAGCCCGTCAATGTGCCTCCCCAAGGTCTCCAGGGGGTCAGTCAGCCTCAGACCCAATCCACCACCCAGCTGGCCACTTGGGGCTCCTCCCACCTCCTCTACCACTCCCACTGGAAGGCTCCCACTCCACTCTATTCCACGTTCTACCAGTTGAAGCCTATTCTCCTGCCACCTCTTTCAGGATGTCTTCCCAGATTAGCCCAGTTCGCGCCTTTATGACTACCTCCTTCTGTTCAAGTTCACTTGCCTGCCATTTCACAGAGTGACCTCCAGCCAGCCCTTATCCTTCCATTGTCAGCAGCACCGATCTACATCCACAATCAATTAATGATGCCTGCCTTGGACATGGGAGGGACGTGACAATAGGTGCAGAGTGGACAGCTCTGAGCCACTCTGACGGTACGCCCAGAGGGCATAGGCTGCCTTTGCCCTTTCAGCGTCCCTGTGGGGCTGCTGCCATTTATGAAGTTCCTCCACTGGGCCACGTCCTGCTATTACACATGGGCTAGCACCCGGATCTAGCAGCGTTCAAGCTCTCAGCCCTCCGCTCCACGCCTCTCTGTGTCTGGACATCAGTCCTGGTCCTGGTGCCTGTGACTTTGAGCCTTGGTTTCCCTGCCTGTAAAATGGGGGTGCTGGTCTCTGGCTCTCCAAGGTCCCTCCAGGGTCTGCCCTGGATAGTTTGCATTGTGCCGGCTCCCAAGGGCAGACTGAGACAAACGGACCGTTTAATCAGATGTTAATATCGGTAAGACACAAAGGTAAGTGAGGATACAAGGGAGCAGCTAATTAGTAATATTGTTCTCCACAAGGCCTTCCGGAGAGTTTCAATTAGGTTGTTTCTCACAGAGTATGTGTGTGTCGAAGAGGAAAAAACACACGAAAGAGGCAAAGCCACTTTCCTTCCTTCCTTCCTCCCCTTTTGAGATAAATTCAAACAGGTCAGAGCCAGAATGATCCGACTCCCATCCCCATGCCTCCCGCATTACACCTGAGGACACTGAGGCCCAGAGATAACAAGTCCAAGGTCATCTAACAAGGCACAGTGAACGTGGCATGAAAGACCCAGCATCCTGCCTCCGGACCAGTGCCCTTTCGAACCGCTGAAATCCAGCCATCGGCTCTCTTTCGGATTTTAGAATCTTAGTAAAAACACCCTGAAAGACAAAGGGCCATGGCTATACCCTGGCCTGGTTTTATCTGGCTGTGTCAGCCTTTTAAACTGACCCTAAGCAAAGCGAGTTAAACACCTGCCCACACAAGAGGCCTCAACGCCACCCCCGGTGCTTAAAGACTCGAGTGCCCAGCCCAGGATTCTGACCGCTGAAAGCTCGCCCCTCCATCTTGAAGTCCGGAGGCACGCAGCGTTGCTTTACCACCGGGGAACAGGAGATCCCCTCGTATGGATGGGGGGAGGGTGTGGTCCAGACAACACGATGAGCGACTGATAGGGAACCACGGGGCTCTGCTTACTAAGAGAAGACAGATCCCCGGCTTGGGGACCAGCCTATCCTCCCTCCAGGCCCAGCCAGAGGTGGATATGGGCCGGGCAGCTTAGCTAAGGTGGCAGCCACTCAGCACCAAGGCAGAGCCCCGCCCCCATGCCACGCCAGACCCTGGAACAGGCCCTCAGGCCCTGGCTGGCTCACAGCGCCCACCCCTGGCGGGATTCCCACCCCACCAGGCCAGCTGGTCTCGTCAACGCAGCCTTAATGACCACGAAATCAGCCCTGCACCGTCTGCCTCTAAGCCTGGCCGCCCCGCCCCGGGGCCACGGGAGAGCCTGATCTCCAGGCCTGGCCCGCCCCGTCTCCTCTCTCCTCTGAGCCTCTCCCTGCTCCTGGGACAGCTCCTCTCGTGATGCCTTCAGACATCAGTGGTCAAGGGCCCCTCATCCCCACTTCACAGGAGGGAAACAGTCTGGCGGGGTGAAAGGACTTGCCCGAAGTCAGCCTGGGAGTAGCAGCACCCGACCGAGACTGGGGTGTGAGGGCCCCGCTGGGAGCCGAGGCACGGCCCTGAGGGTGGCGAGCAGACTTACCCCGGGACTTCATCCCGATGAAGCGGTTCTCCACGATGTCGATGCGGCCCACACCGTGCTTGCCCCTGTGGGGAGAACCGGTCACTCGGGGTCACGGGCAGGGCGGCGGGCACCGTCTCGGGATCCGAGACTCGGAGGACATGTGAGCCAGGCCCCCTGGTCCGACCACCCACTGGACAGGTGGGGAAACTGAGGCCCAAGGAGGGAAGGGCTACCCTAGGACACACAGCGAGTTCAACCTCCTTTCTCTCCGTCCCGGGCCTCACGCGGCACCCAGCCCTGTCCAATGCCCATCTTTCCTTCTACCCTGGTCTCAGACCCAGTGGAGAGCTTGGAAGTTCCGGGCCATCCCTAGGGGGCGGGAGACCTTCCACGGCTGAGGGCCACCAGGACTCTCCCACGGAACCAGAGGACCCCAGGGCTACGGGGCTGTGCCGAGGCTGACGGCGGGACACTGGCCTGTCCTCCCTGGCCCCTCAGCCTCAGGCTGGCACCATCAGCGCCAGCGGGCCGGGCTGGTGCTTTGCCCAAGATCGTGGTTTCCCAGGAGGCCGGGCGGGGCTGCGGGCACTCACGCGACTTCATTCAGGTACAGGAAGAGCTCCAAGGCCGTGCTGTGGGTGGTGCCGTCCCTGACGTTGGCCACCTTCACGGGGACCCCTAGGGCGGGGGGAGAGGGCAGTGGGCCCGTGGCTGGAGCTCAGCGGAGGAGCCTGCGCCTGCTACCCCGCCCCTTCCCTCCACCCGAAACGCCTTAAATGGATGTGACAGATATGGACTCCAAATGACTCCTTGAAAAGCCCCGTGCAGGTTGAGGCCTGCTGGGGAGAGAGAAGGGGCGAGAAAGCCCCCCAGAATGAAAAGGAAAATGCAATAAAAACCTCTCCCCCACCCTTCCCATTCTCTTTGCTCCTTTTGCATTTAGGGGCTGTGAAATTGGAACCAGGCCCTGAACTAATTGAATTTCACGCTCCACCATTGTCTTAGGAGGGAGTACCTTCTGTCCCACCAGTTACGGGGCGGGGGGGAGCGCCTGGCTGAGGTGCGGCTGAGCTCTCACACACACACACACACACACACACACGCATGCACGCACGCACGCGCGCACACACACACACACACGGGCCCCGGCCACGTCTGTCAGGCGGACCCCCAAAGCCCCAACCCTGTACCCCAGACCCGCACACAGCCATCTGATTGATGGGGGTGAAATGATGCCCGCGCCAGCAGGCGAGGTGCTGGAGGCGTCTGCATTCTGAGAAGTTGGGTCTGGGGTGGCAGGAGGGCAGGGAAGGGCCTAGTCAGGGGGGGTGGCTGGAGGGGGGCGGTGTGTGGGTCCGGGGTTGACTTTGAATAGCAAGGGGCACTTTCTCGCGCGGTGTGAAATGAGCAATAAATGTATTAGAGGACTAACAAGAGAGCTGTAACAGTGACAAAGACAAGCTGTTCAAAGTTGGCGGCTAATCCCCCACCCATCTGCCCAGCTCATTACCATGTAGCCAGCCACCGGGTGCCAATCAGGCCTCAATAGCGGCTTTCGAGTCTTTATTAGCCAGGCGCCGCTTGGAGGGGCTTCGCTCAGGGGCTGTCAGCCTCACCATTCTTAACCCCCATTTCCAGGGGTTTTATAACTTGGTTGTAAATTGCTATTAAATGTAAGTCTGCCCAATAATGAACCTTAAGCCCCTCTCGCCACCCCCCCGCCTCTCCCCTCTCCCTTTCTCTCCCTCTGGGTCCTATTATGGCCCTCGCGGGGCCTTGGATGGGGCCTGCCCCAGAGAGGAGCTGACATTGTTGGTGCTGCTGCCAGAGAAAGCCTCTTAGCCTTTAAAATAGTTAATAATTAGATTAAAACTTCAAATAAATTAACTAGAGGGTGAATGGGGAGTAGCCGAGGAGGGGTCCTCCCGTCTACTTTTTTTTTTTTTTTTTTTTTTTTTCCAGACGGTCCCCAGATCATTAAAATGGATCACGTTTCTTCTTGGGCTCAGCCCTCGGAGCTGCCCTATTCCTGGAGGAAAGGGGGTCAGAGCCTGTGTTCGGGACCCTCTGCTGCCTCCCGCCCGCCTCCCACCCGCACCGCCCTCCCAGTTTCCCGGGGGACCTGGCGTGGGGCGCGGTGCCTGGCTTCATCTCACCATCTTCTCAAAGAGATGGTGCCCAAAGAGGCCCCACGCCAGCACAGCCCCGGGTCAGAGAGAGTGGGCCTAAGATGCACTCAGTGCTCCAGCTACCTGTAGGGGCCTCAGACTGAGGGCCTTTTGGTCCCCAGGGGGCATGAAATTCAGGGGTTTGAACGGGTAGCGGCGGGACGAGGTGTGGGGGGAGCGATGAAAAGGCCCATTGACTTGCCCAGGCTCTTGGGAAAGGCCGGGAGGAGGCAGATTATTAAAGTATCAACGGGCTTTTCCCCCAGCGCCTCACTCCATACCCCATGCTCGGCACCTGCGAGCATCATTTCTGTGGCCCATTTTATAGGCGAGTGAGCCTGAGGCCCAGAAGGGTGAAGCTGGTTGTCAAGGTCACACTGGCAGGTGAGAGCAGGGATCTACCCGGGCCCCTGCCTGCCCCGCCCCATCCTCCGTCTCCGAGGTGCCTTGTGCACAGAAGCGCCAGCCTCCCTGCCTGGGCTTGGGACACCCTCACGCCCCCTCTTGGTTCCTCCATCTCTACCTCTCCGATTTCTGCAGCCTCCTGGAAAAGTCCTCTCCTTGGACACTCCGAGCCCTCACCTTGAACCTCGTCCTGCTCCTTCCGTGACCCAGCACGCCTTGCTCTCCCTCCATCTTTCAGGGCAAAGGGGGTTGTCCCTGGTGCCAGGCTCAAGGCTGGGCACTCAGTTCAGGCCAGCAAACACTTCTTGATGGTAGCAGACGAGATGAGGAGATCGGGACACAAGCAAGAGTGGCAGCAGCTTTGAACCCAGGATGGGGGGTAGGGAGATGCATCAAGCAGCTAACTTAGGACTGGCTATGGGGTCAGGGGGGCCCCCGAGGCTGGCTCTGTAAGACTCACACTGGCTGACCACCTCTGTGGTGCAGGGCCCTGTGCTGGATACACCTCGTCCAGATCTCATTCTATACCGTGAAAACACGAGGCAGTGGATACTCTCTTATCCCCAGTTCACAGATGAGGAAACTGAGGCCAGGAAAGTGCAGTGACTTCCCCAAAGGGCCAAAGCAGTTGGCAAGTGGTTGCTCAGGGACTGGAATGCTCCCTCCAGACCTGGCGCCCACGAACTGATGGACATCAGCAGAGGGTGCTTTCTTCCCGAGCCTGGAGGCTTCCACAGATCACCCCATCTGGGGAGGGGGCGGTTGGGAACATCTGAAGCCCCAGCCTGGACCCTGGCTTTCCAGGAACACAGGAGGGATGCAGAGGGCTCGTGCCCAGGCTCCCAGGCAAGGAGGGGAAAAGAGCCAGGGCCCCAAGAGTCCACGCCTTGGAGTCCCGACAGGCGGGCACCTACCTTTCTTGAACTCGATCTCAAGGATGTCTGGGCTGTTGGGGGCTTTGGCCGGGTCCTGGGTCTTTGTGTAGAGGCCTGGAGGCGCTTGGTTCTGAAAAAAGACAGAAGGAGGTTGGAGGGCGGTGTGCCAGAGCCAAACCGTGCCGTGCCAGTCCCTGGACACCCCGCACGCCGCCTCCTGCGCCCCTCTCCAGAACCAGGGCGCTGCTGGCGCTTGCCATCGGCGGGTCAGTCCAGCAGGCCTCCCAGCCCCCCACCCGGAGCCAGCCCCGCGCTTGCCAGGGGCCTGGGAAACAAAGGGCTCAAGAAATCAGACAATTTTTCCCCTCAACTTGATCTCATCTTTTTCTTTGACGCCCCCGCAGCTGGAGGTAGAATATAGCAGGAGGAGCCAGTCAGGCAGGAAAGCGTGACTTTGGGGGAGCGAGGCGCTAGGCGGGCTTCCCGGGAGCGGAGCCGGCTCAGGCGCACCCGCTCTCCCCGCTCCTCCCGGCACCGGGAATTGGGGTTTATTCTGCACTGACCGCAAAGCTAATGACTGCGCGTGACCCCAGCAGGTGCTCTGGCGAGCGGAGCCGTCCCCGGGGTCCCAGAGGTTAATACTCACAGGGAGAAAAGAGAAGAGCAAAGCAAAAACCCATTTGAAAACACATCAACCTTTATGTATATTTTTTTTCTTGGGCGTGTTGGAAAAATGGGCCTCTCCCTCGTCTTGATGCAGCCGCCGCTGCCTGGAACTCTCCAAGTCCCTCCTGCCTCCCACTCTGGAGGCCCTGACCTGGCCCCGCCCCCCACCCCCAGGCTGTGGCTTGGACACTTGCCACGGTGGGGGCCGGGGCCCTTGGGGCCTGACTGCTCAAGTCCCTCCGTCCCCGGGGGCATGCCAGGGCATCCCCAGCGCTGGTATCCACCTGCCGACATCCTGGGAAGTGCAGTCCCTTAAATCTTGCCTTTCAAAACCCTGCAAACATTCCCATACCACTTTGCAACTGCAGCTTCCTTTGTGTTCTCTGCAGCCCCGTTTGGTAAGAAGGTCAAGTACTGTCACCCCACCTATGGAGGAAGAACTAGAGGCGGAGGGGGACTGCAGGTGCAACCCTCCTGTGTGCTGTGTGGAGGTGGGGGCCACACGGCCCAGGTCAGGAAGCCCACGAGGCCCTCAACAATGATGTGTTGGATTTCAGAGTGGTGGAAAATAACCCCAAAGCCGGGAGTCGAGACCTCAGGCTGTGGGGTCTTAGGCAAGTTGCTTCACCAGTTCGAGCCTCGGTTTTCTCATCTGTAAAATGGGGGGAAATGATACCTGCCTTTGACTGCCTTATAATTTAAATGTATAGACAATTTTAATATGTTTTTACTGGACATGGAAATCACCCAAGAAGATGCCCGAGAGGGCCTGGTGCAAGCTGTAACCTGCCCTGCAGGCGACAGGACTGCTGGAACAGCCTCCTGGTGATGCCACCCTCCGAGAAGAGCTGCTCCAGGAGAGGCGGGGCCACCAGGGGTGCCTCAGATCCCTCATCTCCGGTCACTTGGCTTGCTGGCTCTATGTCAGAGTGACCAACCATCCCGGTTCCCATATCCTGAGAAACCCCCCCCAGTCCTGGGCAAACAGGGACAGTTGATCCTTCGAGCTTTACTTCTGAGCTCAGATGGGGCCGGTGATGAAGCCCTCACACCTCCAAAGGGCTGTGTGGCTTGAGGCCGGCTGCATCCCTTCACCTGTTTCCATTTGTGGGGCAGGAACAAGAACCCAGAACGGACCTCCTGGACAGACCCAAGGAGGAGGAGGGTCCTTAAGGACCTCCAGCCTGATGCCTCCATGGACCAGTTGGAAAACTAAAGCCAAAGAAGCCGCTTGTCCACATCATACCACCCCACCCCATCGGCATGGGAGTCAGCCCCGAGGACCCTAGAATCCCTATCCTGTGCTCTTTCCATCACCCCATGCTGTTTCCCAGCCACTCTGCCGAGAAACAGCACCAGGGATGTGTCCAGAGACAGCCTGGGCATCAGGCTGGTTTCAGAGAAATGCCCGGCTCCCCAGGCCCTACTGGGTCCTGCAGACCACCACACTCGTTGGGAACAGACAGGCCCGAGGGCCATCCTTGGCCATAAGGCAAAGTGAAACAGGGCTTGGGACCTCTGGGTGACCAACAGGACTCCAGAGCTCCTTTCCCACCTGCCCGGGGCTCCTCACTGGCTGTCCAGCCCAGCCTGAACTCAAAGCAGGTACCAGTGCTGAGAGCCCCCGCGCCTCCACCTGAGGCCGCCTCCCTCCCACCTCCACCTGTTCTGCGCCTGCCGCCCGGCCCATCAGTCCCCAAACACTTCAGGGAGCCACAAACAGGATGGGAATGTCTGCACTGGAAGGAGAGAGGAGGTGGGAAGCCCTCGAGGGACCAGCATCCCAGCTCTCTGCAGCGGGAAGTAGGAGGCTTCTGACACCCTGACAGCCCCGATTAAATAAAATAACTAAATAGAAATAAAGTGACATTTGCTTTGCATTCCAAGGTGGCTCACGCCTGCCTTCTTTTTACTCTCCCTCCTAAAAGCCCAGTTCAAATGACAAATAGTTTGTTGCCGAGTATCAATAACGTCTATTTATCCATCCCAATGGGAGGGCTCACTTCCAATGTCATCTTGGTGGGGGGGGGCTGCTGGGGGAGGGAAGAGAGTGAAGAAAAAAAAGAGAGAGAGAGAGTTGGGGGGGGGGGATGGGGAGAGGGCGAAAGAAAGCATGAAACAGGGCCGAGAAGGAGAAATTGAAAGCAAATGGCCCATGAACTAAACCATGATGTACAGGCATGATCGATGCTGCAAATGGTTTATTCATCCATCAGATATGGCGGGCCGGCAACTGAATGCACTCTTTCACTGTGGGCCGTATGAAGTTAAAGCAAGTAAATTTCTATCTTTCTTCGCATTAGCTGCCTCATTGCCCTTCAATCAGCCCTCACGGAGGCAGAAAATGGCTCCGCCATCTGCCTGCAAACCCTCCCCTCGGCAGGTCTCGGGCTCTTTTTGGAGAGGGGGAGGGGACACCGGTTCCCTGAAGCTCTGTCTCCCCAGCGCCTCCCAAGGGGCCCGGGGCTGCCCGGGGTACAGCGTTCCTCCACCATGGAGAGTAGTGCCCCTAGCGGCTGCCCCCTCGTCCCTGGGATCTACTGGTGGCAACGGGAGGACAACAGGCTCCCCTGGCCGGCACCCTGCAGCGGAGCTGCCTGGGAAAAAGCAGGGCCAGAGTGGCCAGACCCCGGGTCCCTCGGCCTGGCCCTACACTTCTCAGCGGGAATGTTGTCTCCCCCTCGACCCACACGCAGCCCAGCCTTTCCTGCCTGATGAGAGGGGTCCTGAGAGAACCTTGGCTCCTTCCTCCCCAGATAATCTTGGCCTGAGGAGGGAGGGCAGGACTCCTGGCTCCATGATCGAGGCCTGGCCCTGTGCTAAGAACAGGCCAAGTGCTTTCGATGCCCCAGGAGAGAGGTGTTGTGATTTCCCACTGTTTCCGTAAAGAGTCAGAGGTTCAGAGAGGGTGGGTAACTTGCCCAAGGTTGCACAGCAATAGAAGCAGAGTCAGGATTCAGACCCGGGTTTCAGATCTTTGGGAGCCAAGCACTAACTTTTCCACCTTGACTGGGTGGTAGAATCCTGAAAAATGCACTCTTTAGCACTTACTTACCCATCCACTGCCCTCATTAGAAAGGAGGCCTCAGTGGGGAGGGGACCTGCACTGCCCGGCACTGCCTGAGGGGCGATTTCCCCTCTGGCCGTGGCTCTGCTCCCCCAGTCCTGAGGTGAGGGCGCTACAGAAGCGGTGGGATGGTTGCCCAGCGGGCCTGGAGGCCGGGGGACACCCGCCTGGAAGCCGGCGGCAGCGCTCAGCCCCCTCCGCCCCCCTGGGCGCTGGCTGACTGGCTAATTAGGGGTGGCTGGCCTGAGTGCCGTGGGGTCAGCAGAGCGTGAACTGGAAAAGCCCGGGGCCGGCAGGCAGCCCCCAGGGGACGAAGGCGCGGGCTCTCCTGAGTGACGCGGCCGTGCTGAGCTGGGTGCAGAAGGGAGGTGCGGGTCGCTGGGGAACCACAGAGGACGGAAGGCCACTCCTGCGATGGGGCGACACGGCCACCAGGCCTGCTCCCTTGCTGAGCAGCTGGTGCCCCGGGGAGAGTCCCTTCCCTGGGCCTCAAGTTTCCTCACCCACGAACCAGGAGGCTCAGGGGCAGCAGCCCCGGGAAAGCGAGCCGGGAAAATGCGAAGGCCAGGCCTGGCTCCAGAAACGGCCACGGGTACGCGCTGTATTACTGCTGTCTCCGACCAAGAGGCCCGGTGCCTGTACAGGGGAGCCACCGGGGGCCAGGCGGGGCTCCAGCTCCCCGCACCTCCCCCGGAGCACCCGGCCTCCTCCACTCCAGCTGGTCTTCCTGGACCCCCCCAGGCCCGGCCCCCCAGCACACTTCTCCCCTAACATCAGACGAGCACCCCACCCCCAAAGCAGCCGCCCCGCCGGGGCAGGGGGCTGCTGAGCCAGGCAATGGAGACACAGTCCCTCAGGGACAAAGAGACTTTTCTCTTCCCAGGGTAGATCTCGCTCCATCTCCCACGGTGGGCGGGGGGAGATACAAAGGAAACCCCCCCCCCCAGGGAGAGAAATCCTAAACTTCAAACACAGCCGAGGCCCAGCCTGGGAGGCTGGGGACAGGGGCATCAGGGCGGCCTGACGCAGGCGGGCACAGGCCCAGACGAATGGGTCCTGAGGCTCTGATCTGTGCCACCTCCCCCGGTGGCAGCAGCGGCCTGAGAGGGCACAGGCTGGGCCCTCCCACAAGTGTCTCATCTGCCTAATTGCTTCTTTATTGTCTCACAATCACACTCTGGCTCTGTGCTGCCCTGAAATATTTCCTTCTCCTATTCATCCTGACAGCAATTAGAGAAAGAGCACGGGCGGGGCGGGGGTGGGGGTGGGGGTGGTGGTGTGGATCTTAAAACGCAGTGTGGAGTGGCCGGGCGGCGGGGCACCCAGTGGGGAGGGTCGGGGGACATAGGCAGGACTCGGCCCCGGCCCCACGCCCGGCCCCCCGTGAAATTTCAAATTAGGCTACAAACACACCAGACAGTGTCGGCACGGAGCAGCCACCGCTAGACAGCCGGCTTGGGGAAATGGGGAATTACCTTGGGGTTCTCCAGGATTCCGGCCTCGTAGCTGTAGGGGAGAAGAAAGATGGGAGTCAGTGGAGGGGTGCAGAGGGACACAGCCCTGACACCCCGACCCCCAATGTAAGTCCGGTCGGTCCTTTTATCGCCGCCAAGCCCGCCTGGAGCATTCTGGGCCCACCGCAGTTGGCCGTGGGAGCTGCGGGCTACAAGCAAGGGCCTGGGACACTTCCCTCAGTCTTCAGGGCGTCAGATCCAGGGGGCCTTCTCAGAGGGTTGTTCCCAGATGCTGTTCTGCTTTCGATGCCCTTCCCTGAGCCCCGGCCGGTCCCTCCTCATCCTTAAGGTTCTAACCTCAAACGCCACTTGCTCAGAGAAGCCCTCCCTGACACCCCAGCCGAGGCCAGGGGCCCCTTATCTGGCTGGCACTCAGCACAACTGCAGCAAGAGCTGGCAATGAGGCGGCCTGTCCTCCTCGAGGCGCCCGGGCTCCGCAAGGGCAGGGACCGCGTGTCGAGTGGGCCGCCACTACATCCCGGCCCGAGGCAGACGGGTGCTCGCTGACGCTGAGCACAGCAGTGGACAGGAGGGCGACGTCTTACCTGATGTGCATCAGGTTCTCGTCCATGCTCCACGGGTTCTTGGGGGTGACCGGGACGGGAATTCCATGTTGCTGCAGGTAAGAGGCAACGCCGCGTTGGCGAGAGGCAGCTTGAAGTAGACACAAGGGTCAGGCCCAGCTGCCTTGGTTTTCTTTCGAGGTCAAAGACATCCCCAGACTCTGGCTCCCACGCAGGCAAGGCCCTGGACGCACCCCTGGCTTCCTCCCCCTCCCCCAGGCTGCTCAGGGAGGGAGTGAGGGCCCCACTTCCAGACACGCCCAGGCATAAACTATAAGACCCTGTGTCTGAGATGCTGTGGCGTGGATGCTGGCCTTGGAGGTTTCTTCCAGAAGATTCTGAGTCTATACTTCAAGTGCCCCCCCGAAGCACATAGGAGCGCGCCAGGCAGTGTGCTGAGGGCCTCCCAGCGCCACCGGCTGACCCCCACCGTGGCCCTATGAGCCGGGAGCTGGAATGGACCCAACTTCCAAAATGGATCTCAGCCAAGGCATCTGCACCCACAGGGGTGCTTAACGTTCACCCAAGGAAGCGAGAGGCGCCCCTGAGAGCTGCTCATTCAGGACACTTGTTTACGGGGCGTGGCCGGGTGTTTCCCAGGGCCACTTCTCCCCACTGCCCAGCAGTCACCGCACACATCACTCTGCAGTCCTGAAAAGGAACAGCCCCCATCCTCCCTGTCGGTTCTGATTCTGCTTTGCTCCCCAGATGATCCATGCCTTGGTTCAAGGAGAAAAGTCATCCCTCCGGAGACCCTGGGCCTGAAGGGCTGTCGGTGACACTTGGAAGGCCTTTTGGATGAAAGATGTGGCTGGTTTCCTGAGCTGCCCCGTGCTGCCCTGGCTGACACCTGGTTGGATCCAGCACGTGCATTACATCCTGCTCTCCCCTCCCGGGTTTACCGGGCGCAAAAGCTGAATGGCCCAGCCGGGCCCCCTTTAAGTCGGGGAGATCGTCCTCTCCGCCTCCCAGGCGCCCTTTCAGCACCTCGCCCCCTGGGTGGGTCCCCCCACTTGGCCAGCCCAGGGTCCCACAGCCTCCACCGGCATCGCCCCGTGTCTCTTAATGGGGCTCCGCCCAGGCTCAGCTCGTGCCCACGACTCAGATTCTAGAGGCTTCCTCCAGGGAGCTGCTGTTTCCTTCATCAGCACCTTAAAATTTCAAAATAAATCAGGTTATCCCCTCTTGATTTTTGTCAAGCTTTACCCAGAGGCTCCTTTGAACAGAAACAGCCCGCACCCACTCTAGACTTTGCATGGTCTTCAACGTAGACCACACGGGCAGACGGAACACCTCATCTAGAGGCCGATCAATGTCAGGGGGCTCCTTGTCTCCCATGAAGCTATCCAGAGTCAAATCCACACGCTTGCCCTGTGCCACCTCCAGGTAGAGGGGCCAGGTGTGGGGACCAGGACCCTGTGCCAGAGGGGCTGAAATCCCCCCAGAGAGGACTCCCCGGGCTGGGGGCTGAGAAAACCAGCAGGCGGGTGGCCCTGGAGCCTTTCTCCTGGGGGGTGGTTTGGAGACACTCTTGCCTTTCCTCTTTCCCACTGGGGCTCCATGGGAGCCAGGAGAGGAGAACGGGAGGTAAGGGGCGGAGGAGGGAAGGACAGGATGAGCGGCCGTTCCTCAGCGGGGAGATAGATACAAATGCCAGACGGAGTCCCTCCGCCAAAGAGATTTGTTCCCCCCACCCCGCTCCATCCTGAGCTCCCCGCCAACACACACGCACTGGAAATTCTGGATGCAAATTGAGAACACAAAACAAAACCATCTTCAGCGCGTACACAGGAGACTGTCCTGCTTTCCAGCCTCCGACCTTGCAGGCCGGCTTCAAAAGAATTATGGTGACAGTGATAAAGATGGGGTGATTCTGAGTGTTTTTCCCTGTTCTTCCCTCGGACGATGGATTTGCGGGGAGGTGGAAAGCGATGCAAATGCATGTTTTTGATGAGTCTCCTAACAGCACCTTGTGGCCTTGGCGACTTACGAATCTTGAAAGCAGGGCTTTTCAAAGCCCCATTGATTTTCGTCGCAGCTGAAGCAGCTGCCCGGCTCTGAATTCTGGACAGAGTCTGCTTGCTGCTCAGTCATTCTGGTCACTCCCCGGGTGCAGGGACACTGCCTCGGTCCTAGAATGTGGTCAGATTGCCGAGAGCTCCATTCTGATCCCAGCCTCCGAGGGAGGGTCGGTGGCCGGGGACACAGATTCATCTCTCCGGGGCGAACTTTCCTGTTTAGAAGGTTATTTGAGACAGCAGCTGAGCCAAGGGCCTCTTCCCCCAAATCTGGGAAGGAGGGACAACAGTACTCCTGAAATTCATCTTTTCTGGAAAAACCAGGAG
The DNA here is from genome assembly GCF_026419965.1 of Kogia breviceps. NCBI lineage: Eukaryota > Metazoa > Chordata > Mammalia > Artiodactyla > Physeteridae > Kogia > Kogia breviceps. Next base: position 5,698,909 of record NC_081317.1, read on the forward strand.
CCGCTTTTGTTTGGGAGCTTCACGGAAATGAAGGGCAGCGTATGGGCCAGCCCTGTCTTGAACCACAACTGCAGGCGTAAGAATGTAGATGGGCGGGGGTCTCAATTCATTGCTCTTAAAGATAAAACGTGCTTCGTGTTCTGTATCATCAAGGAGACCAAGGAGGGGAAAAAAGCCTCTAACCTTGTTCTCTTAATAGCTCTGCTATTTGAAAATTTGTTTGGCAACATATGGGCTTGCTCTTGTAAACTCCCCTTTTAATAATAAAACAACAGATGGTAGAGGAGATCTTTCCTCCGAGCTCTCCAGGTCTTAATGGGATGCTGGCGGTAGGGGCAGGGCTGCGTCCCCGCCGTGTCCCCTACCACGCGGCCCCTTGGCCGCGGCCAGAGCTCACAGCCAGCCCTGGTGACTGCTGTTTAGGAACCCGAGCAATTTTCTGGTGTATGCACGGGGTTGCTTTCCCCTGTCTGACTGACTGAGGCTGTTTGTCAAGGGCTGCCATCGAGTCGCTAAAAAGCAAGGTACCCTGGGGAGTGGCTAAGGATCTTGATACAAAACTTCTAGTGTGTTTTACTGAAACTTGTACTTCAGAAGGGCTGGTGCGGGCTTCCCTGGTGGCGCAGTGGCTGAGAGTCCGCCTGCCGATGCGGGGGACGCGGGTTCGTGCCCCGGTCCGGGAGGATCCCACGTGCCGCGGAGCGGCTGGGCCCGTGAGCCGTGGCCGCTGAGCCTGCGCGTCCGGAGCCTGTGCTCCGCGACGGGAGAGGCCACAACAGTGAGAGGCCCGCGTACCGCAAAAAAAAAAAAAAAAAAAAAAAAAAAGGGCTGGTGCGACAAAAGTCTTTGTCTGCCTCTGCCCCTCGGAGGGCCGACCTGTCCCTGGGAAAGCACTGGGGGCAATCAGGTAATGGAGGGGCACAGAACAGCCGGGCCCACACCCCCCGTCCGCCTGTCCCGAGTGACACACACCGCAGAGGTGGCAGTTGGAACAGGAAGCAGAGGGGGCCCGTCGCCCTCCTGCTCAGCAGACTGGGGGCTCCCTTGGGAGATGCCCCTGGCAGAGACCACACCTCTGCAGAGCCGGCCCAGGGAACAGGTGTAACGGGGCAGAGGGTAGCAGCCAGGCCAGAGGTTCGGTCTCCAGGTGTGGGTATCAGTCCCAGCCTCGTGCCTCTGGCCCAGACAAGCCCCTTGGAGGGCTGTTCCTGGAGGGCACCGGGCCAGGCCCGGGGTGATGGTGGGGTCTGGCCGTACCTTCGCGTACTCCATCAGATCGTTGCGGCCCTGGAACCGGTTGTAGAACTCGGGCATCCTCCAAGGAGCAATGACCTGGATATGGGGCAAGGAGTCAGGCCTGGGCAGTCTCTCCTGGCTGTAAGCTGCAGAGCTGGCCGCTCTGGTAAGGGGCCTGAGGCTCCACTGGGCACCTGGGTGGGGGCTCTATGCAGCCCACGGGGTGTGGGCAGGGGAAATGACACGGCCTGCCGCCCTAGAGGGTGGCTTTGGAGAGGCCCGAGCTCTGCGGCCGAATGGCCGTGCGTCCCCAGGCGGGCCCCTGACCCTCTGGGCTTCAGCCTCTCCAACTGAGACTTGAGGGTTTGAACTAGATAGGCCTCAAGTTTCTTGATGGTATCCCTGTCCAGAGGGCCAGGACCCCGCACCCCTGGTGACTAAGGAGGGGTTCACATTGCTGCAGCTGCACAGCCTGGCCCTGCCACGGGGCAGCAAGGCCCGTGCGACATGCAGCGTCCCCCGGCCCACTCCTCTTGCTTCCCTCCCTTCCCCCTCCCCCGGGGCTGCTCTGGCGGGGGAAAGGAGGGGAGTTGGAGCCTGACTGAAGGGACCGAATTCAGCCTGGGGGGTCGGGGACGAGTCCCCAACAAAAGCTCCCACTCAGCCGTGGAGCCAGCCAGCCCCCTGCCTCTGCCGACAGCAGCCTAACTGGGGTGGAGGTGTCATCTAGACCGAGAAGCCGGTGTGATTTCTGGGCTGGGAAGCTGATGAGAGTGGCTTGCGTGGGGTCCCCCAGGCCTGGAATGAGCAGTGCCTGGGCGCAGAGCACCCTCTGGCCTCATCCTAGTCCCCGGAGACCAGCCTGGGGCCCTGTCCCCAGCCCCGTCCCACCCCTGGCCTTGGCCTCTGCAGACAAAGACCCAGAAACCGGACACCCTGGCCCCCCAAGCTGCTGGGGGAACAGAGGATGGGGGTCGGGGAAGGGCCTCACGCCCACCCGCCTACAGCATCAACAGGCAGCTACTTTCCGGGGGGCTTCTCTGCCGCCTGGCGTTTGGGGTCAAAACAGATCATTAGAGTTCATTACCGCTCACCTCTAGGCCACTCTCACCCCTCAAGCAGCTGCTGGCTGGTTAAAGGGACAGAGAAAGATGTTCCACTTAAAAGAAAAAAAAAATGAAACCCCTCAGGGACCCTTGTGGGCTTGGGAGGGGCACGTTTTCTGTAGCTTTAGCCCGAAGTGGCCTCAAAGGAGCTGGACCCACGCCTGCCTGTGCCGTCCAAGATGGCAGCCGGGCTCCACGTGTGACCACCAAGGCCCGAATCGTGGCCAGTCCCAGCTGAGTGTAGAGCACACAGTGGGTCTCAAAGGGTTAGTACCCAAAGAATGCAAAACATCTCAATAACTTTTTTACATCGATAACAGGTTGAATGGTACCATTTTGGATACATAGGGTTCAATAAACCACAGTAAAATGATGTCACCGGTAGCTTTTTATCTAGGTTTTTTCTTTCTTTTTTTCTACGTGGCCACTAGAAAAACTGAAATCCCCCTTGGGCCTGTGTTTGCGGCACTTAGTGTACGTCTATGGCTCGGCCTTGTGCACTGGGTGCCCAGAGGCCTGATTCTGCTGATTCCCATCCCAGGAAAGAATCCAAGACCCCGGGGGTCAGGGCTCAGGCAGCCGGGAGGACGAGGGCCTTCGCTGGGTGGCCTCCACTGGGGCTGAGAGGGCTGTGAGCAGCCCAGATACGGGCCAAACAATCTGCAGCCGGGAAGCCAGACCCGGCATTGCAAGGACCCCGGCGGACGGGCAGCCTCATCTTTCCGTCCAGGGCCTGACCCCCCCAGGCACCTGGGCGGTGTCTCGGGAAGGACAAACGGCCAGGGACAGAGTGTTGTCCCCCTGCAGTTGGCGTGAGTGAAGGGAGCTCTCCATGGGAAAGAAGGGCGCCACCCACCGCGAGGTCCCTGTCTGGAGAACCTCCCAGAACCCCATGCCCCACCCCCCCAGGGGCCTCAGCCCCCGGCACCCACCCTCTAGGGGGAGGAGCAACATCTTACCTTCATCTGGGGGGCCAGCGAGTAGCATGTGAGCTCAAACCGGATCTGGTCGTTGCCCTGAAACGTGGGGCGGGACGGTCAGGAACCACAGAACAGGGACCACTTGCGGGGGGGGGGGAGGGGCGGGGGCAGGGGCAGGGGCAATGCCGCGTGGCCTTCAACGATGCAGCCGAGGGCCACTCAGGGCAGACCCCCTTCTCGCATGTGCTCCCCTCCAACCTCACAACCTTCGGAGGTGGGTCCTACGAGCCTGTTTGAAAGAGGAAGGCTGGGCTTTCTTGGAGAGGGCTTTCTGCTCTGGACTTGAACCCAGGACTCCCCGAGTACAGAGCTGAGCTGTGCGGGCACTCAAGCGTGCAGGACGTGTGTCTACGTGTCTGCAAGATGCCCACGTGCCCGTTGTGTGCTGAGCTGTGATGGTGGTGACCTTGTGTGCACTGGTGTGTGAGGGGGCGTGCACACGGGTCATCACGTGTGTCTGCACTTCAGGGGGTGCACACACGTGCGGGGCTGGAGGCCTGGCCCCGCCGAGACTCCAGGCAGCCCCCGAGCTGCCCACACGTCAGCCTCTTCCCGAGGGCCTCCCACCTGCCTGGCCCCGCCTGCCCCACTCCCATGGTTCCACGGTGCTTTGTCCAGAAAACCGGGAGTCCTGTCTCCTCCGGGAGCCTCAGTTTCCCTGTCTACACAGTGGCTGGCTGGGGGAGGGGCAGATCCAGGTGACCACCGAGGATTCCTCAGCCCCTCTGCACAGAGAGGGAGCCAGGCCCAGAGGTGGAAGGGACAAGTCCAAGGGCACAGAGCCTGGCCCAAGCCCGGGCACTGGGCCCCCACGGCCCCCACCGGCCTTGGGCAGGCGGCCCTGCCTCCCTGTGCGTGCGTCCTGTCCTCAGGGACAGTGGCTGCCGGCCGGCCGGCCGCTTCCCATCAGCTCGGCAGCCTGGAGGGACATCAGAGGGACCTCTCGCCTACTGTGAAAACTGCACAGGCGCAGCGAGGCAGCGGCGGGAATGACACGTTATTTTCCAGAGTCTTGTCAGGCGACGCGGAAATACAGGTTTCAGCCCCTCTGCTCGGAGCCAGGAGCTAAGGGGCCAAGGCTGCTCCTCTCTTGGTATCTCCCGGGGCCACAAGCTGTGTGGGACCAGCCACCCCACTCACCCTCCATCCCATCCCTTCAGTGAGCGCCTACCATGCGCTGGCTGCCACATGGGAGAGCCACCTGGCCCCAGGGGGATTTTAACCCTGTTTTACAGATGAAGCGATTCAGGCTCAGAGAGGTGGAGTCACTTGCCCGGGGACACACAGCCAGCAGGCACCACTCCCATCCTAATAGCTCACAGTCAGGTAATGAGTCTGAGCTCCACGCATAACTCATTGAACCCTTACGGCAGCCCCTGAGGTGCGTTCTATTATTACCCCCATCTCACGGATGGGGAAACTGAGGCACACTTGCCCGAGGGCCAGTGACCAGCACAGCTCCTGGAGCAATGGTGTCTGTGATAAAAAGCAGACTTATTTTAGATTCGTAAAGCATATGGTCTAGTGTTGCATGTCCTGGTGATTTTTTTCTCCAGGGCTTCAAGTTTCCCCCAGCACAATGGCAGCTTGTGCCTCCTTGGACGGGCACGCCGGGCTGGGGTCTGCCCGTCAGGATCGCCACGGGGACACCCATCTGTTCCCGAGCCAGAGACCCTCGCAGAAGCCGAACAGGCTCCCCGGGTTCAAACTCTGTCCCAGACAAGAGCCAAGGCCTGTCCAGTCCTTGCCTCCCTGACCCCAGGAGCCCCAGCCCCAGGGTGGCCCTGTCAGGTTCCCCGGGGGCCGGGGAGGAGGTGTAGCAGGTCCCACACACCCCGTGTGTGTCCATGTGCTGATACACACGTGTAAGTGCGGGTGCCGCGCCCTCGGGGACTGCACGGGGCTCTCCCATCTGCTCCTGGCCTCGCCATACAGATGGCGCCATTTACAAAACCCCTGCCGCCACACCCCTTCCCGAGTCTCAGGCTCCTATTTCCAGGCCCCTCTTCCAAAACTGGGGGGAGGAAGGGGGCCCTCGAAGGGCCATCCCAGCTTCTGTGCAGCTCTCTGGTGGGGAGGATTCTGGGTCCCCGAGGGGTGTGGAGGGGTGGACCCCAGCTCCCTCTGCACCAGGTGCCGCCTGGGCTGGGCCCTGGGTGAGGAGCTGCCTCTGGCCTCCAGGCCTTTGCACAAGCTGTTTCTGCAGCCTGGGATGCCCTTCCTCCTTGGCGTCACTGGCTACCTCTTGCTCCCCCGGATGTCTCAGCATCACCGTTACCCCCTGCTGGGTCAGGGCTCCCAAGTCCCCTGTATGGGTGTCCCAGTGGGTGGAGGACAGCCAGGGATGGGTGGGTATTCAGTGGGGGGGTTCAGTGAGCCAATGCATGATGGCGACATCGGCGGGGCTGGAACGAGGGCCCGGAGGCCCTGGGTCTCTCCATCGCCTGACCCGGGAGCCAGAAGCTGGGAGAGGCCGGGGGCTCAGGACGCGGTCCATGCTAGAGTCTCCCCATCTGAGGAAGCCCCCCTGCAGTCTGCTTACACCCAGCTCTTCCTGTTCACTGTGAACCCCTTGCAGAAAGTTCAGCCAAGTGTCCTACCCAGATCTGCCTCTGGGCGCCAGCCTCCTGCAGGCCACACTCACTCACTCCGGACACCCGTCTCCTGACGTGTGATGTCACTGAGGCGCCCCCACCCCGGCACCCCTCCCCCCGAGCCAAGCAGACCACCAGCCCCTGCAGGTAGCTGGCCCCTCCCTCCCCACCACCGCCGGGCCTCCCTCTGGACCCCCGCCCAGGCTCTCCTGCTCCTCCTCCTCACTCACACCCCCCTCTTGTAGGAAACTGTCCACAGAGGCTGCTGGGGGCTTCCCCAGGTCCTATTAAATAAGGGGAAACTGAGGCACGGGAGTATGACTTGCCCATCAACCCCCAGAAGCGATGGGAGATTTTGGGGGTGGGGGTGCACCGGGCCCCACCATCCCCTGTGGCCTGCCCGCTGCTGGTCTTGGAGGCCCCCCAGTGCTGTTTCAAGTCTGACTTGTCCCTCTTGTGGACACTGAGCGTGAACTGCAGGGACGTCCCCGAATCTCAAGAGGCTACAGAACTGCCGCAGAGGGCGTTCTTCTCAGAACCCAAGCCCCGCAGAACCAGAGTGGGAAACAGGACCCTGGGTGGGCCAGGGGCTCCTCCAGCCGCACCCCTGCAGGGTCAGCCTCGGAAGGCCTCAAACCCAAACCTCTGGTGCCCTCTTGTGGCCAAATGGAGCAGCGCAACAGCCACCGGCAGCTATTCCCGGCTGCATGTGAGCCAGTCTAGTTGGGGCGGGGGCTGTCTCTCCCTGGACCCCAAGAGCCTCCCAGGCCAGGGGCAGACCCACCACACACACATTCACTCCACTTGCCCTGAAAGCCACTCTTCCTCAGTCCTGATGGTACTTCTGGAGGGACCTTCTCCAGGCAGCAGCCCTTCCATGATCCTCACTTCCTGGCCTCAGCTTGAATACCTCCTGGAACAGGGAGCTCACTGCCCAGCTCATTTCATCACAGACAGGTGAGCTGTCTCAGAGGTTCATTCTGCACTGATGTTTGTTTTCAAAGCCCCAGTACAGGTCTGATGATCGTGCGATCAGGGCACCTCCGTCTCATTGAGTGTTTACGACGTGCCAGGTCTACGCTGAGCTCTTTATTGGAAAGATCCTACTCACAGCTCCCAACTGCCCCATGAGCGGGTTCTATTTTATTCCCATTTTACAGATAAGGAGACTGAGACTCATGGGGTGAAGCCACACAGTGTGAAAGCAGGGGAGCCAGGATCTGAACCCAGCTGTACTGGCCCCAAAGTCCCAAGTCCTGAACCTCTGGGTTCCTCTGTACTCTCTCCTACCGCCAGAGTGGAAGGCGGTATATGCAGGTCTCTGCCCAAACGGCCTGGCCCACCCACTGCTCTGCCTACGATTCCCCCCACCCCGCTCAAAATGTGCTCACGACTAGGGTGTTTGTGAAAACTCGGGCCACGCTCACCAGTCCGCTTCTTTTACAGGAGCCCATGGTTTCGGTCTAGAACAATCCCCTACATACCGTGGGGGTGGGGGAGGGCCCCTGGCCACCCCTGCCCAACCTGGGGGTTTGAAGCCAAACCCCGCAGCATGGCCCCGGCCCAGCCCTGGCCCTGCTGCTTCTCCCGAGGCTACAGCTCCCACACTACATGTTCAGGATCCTCGTCTCCAGGCTTTTGTTCAGGCTGTTCCCTCCACCTGGCACTCTGTTCCTGTACCCATTCCTCCTCCCTCGGGGCCATGCTCTGCAGGACAGCCTTCCCTCGGCCCCTGCCTGCTGCCCCCACGGCTCCCCCTCGGCTCCCCTGGCACTGACCCTACTGCCACCCTCTCCTGCATCCATTCTCTCCCTCGCTGGGACACAGGCCCCCCCGAGGTCAGGAAAAAGGGCCGGCGAAGTTCAACACTGTTCCGGCGTCCAGCACGCGCTCAGCCCTGTACAGACGCCAGTACAAGCTGGCTGCCGAAGCACCGAGCAAATGAGTGAAGCTTCCAAAGACACCACTACCACCTGGTGGGGCGACTGTTCGCAAGGCCTCCCCCAAATCACACCTCCTCCGTCACAGTCTGAGCTGTGAGTGTCCCTACGTCACAGTGAGCCAGGGCCTGCTCTCCCACTGCCGACTGCCTCAACCGGCCTCGCGAGCGGCGGGCTGAGTCAGGTCAGAACATGCGTGCTGAGAGGTGGGCCCCCTGCCCCACAACCTGGAGCAAGCTGCTGGCGGCGTGTCCCCTCACTGCGAGCTCGTGACTCCAGAGTAACGCTGCCTACAGTCGCCTACATCGCTAGGAATCTTGTTTCTTGAGCCCCGCCACCTGTGGGACAGGGGCTGAGGGCTTTCCTGCCTTCTACCCCCAGGGCCGTCCTTCGGTCTGCACTCCTGCACACAAGGGCCAGGAGTAGCGGGTGTGTTATCGGTTGAACTGTGTCTCCCACAAAAGATAAGTTGAAGCTCTAACCCCCCCCAATACTTCAGAATGTGACCTTATTTGGAGATAGAGCCTTTACGGAAGTAATCAAGTTAAGATGAGGTCATGAGGGCAGGCCCTAATCCAGTACGACCAGTGTCCTGATAAAAAGGAGAAATTTGGACACAGAACCAGACACGTGCAGAGGGCAGGTGATGTGAAGATGCCCCGAGGAGACGGCCACATGAAGATGTAGGCCTGGAGTGATGCACCCACGAGCCAAGGACACCTGAGCTACCCAAAGCCAGGGGAGAGCCCGGAAGCGGCCCTTCCCTAGCGCCTTCAGGGGGAGCATGGCAGCCAACACCTTGATTTTGGACTTCCGAAACCTCCAGAACCGCGAGAGAATCCGTTTCTGGTGTTGACACCGCCCAGTCTGTCCACTGCATACCTGACTGTGCTGGGGGAGAACCTACAACTGCTTGAGGACCATCCATTGCCTGGCTGCCTGTGCGCCCCTCGCAGGCCCCCCGCCTCCTTCTCCATCCCCAGCCGTCCATCCTGGCCTCACCTTTCCTGTGGCGCCATGTGACACGTACTTGGCTCCCTCCTGCTGGGCGATCTCCACCTGTCTGCGGGCAATGCAGGGCCTGGCGAGAGAGGTACCCAGGAGGTAGCGGTCCTCGTACAGTGCGCTGGACTGGATGGCGGGCCAGACGAACTCCTCCACAAACTCCTTGCTGACGTCCTCGATGAACACCTATGGGGAGAGGAGCCCATGAGAGGGAGCCTCGGCAGGGACAGGATGCAGTCAGAAAGCAGAGTTCCAGGGGCCTCAAGTGGCCTGCATCTAAGGCAGACACTGTTCATGGATCCCAGGGCAAGCTGTACCTCCACTTTTCCTTCTGCATCTGTAGCAGACATCATAAATCAATGCAGCATACCCTGCAGTTACTCTCCCTCTGGCACTCATGGCAGACATTACTAATCAATCCTGATATACCATCCAGGTGAAACTGGATGTGGTCCTTAAATCCCTCCCAACATAGCATTCTGGGCCTGAGATGAAACAAGATCTAAATCTAAGATCTAAATCTAGATGTAATCCACAAAAGCCAGGGATTATTTTGCCCCGCAGGTGGCAGCTGGCAATATCTGGAGATAAATTTGGTTGTCATAACTGATGGGTTGTGGGGGTCATTCTGGCCTCTAGTGGGTAAAGGCCAGTGATGGTGCTAAACATCCTACAATGCACAGGACAGCCAACCACATGTCAATAGTGTCGAGGTTGAGAAACCCTAATCTAGAGGAATTATTCTCAAAATGTAGACCCCCTACAGTTCCCCAGACCCTTTCAGGGAGACCGAAAACATTTTTTATGATACTCAGTTGATATTTGCCTTTTTCACTCTGTTGACATTCACATTGAATATGCAAAAGTGATGATGGCGGAAGGGGCTGGCACCTTAGCACAAACCAGGGCAGAGGCACCACACTCCTCAGAGACATGGTGTTCCTCACGCCTTGCTCTCACAGTGCAGATTTCTCTTAAGAGTGGTCTTGAAAATGCAGTAGAAAATGATTAACTTTTGTTATATCTCGACTCAAGTACAAAATGTGAAACATACACGAAGCATATCTGCTGCATTCACAAGTGAATTATTAGCTCAACTAGCCCCTTTTCTCACAGAACGTCGCTCTTGAACAAAGGACCGACAGACAAGACAGGGTCAATGCAGACTTGGGTTTTTGGCCAACATTTTCATAAGAATGAAGTGACCCTGCACTTCAAGGAAAACTGAAAATTTGTTGCCAATGATAAAACTCAAGCTTTCCAGTAAAAGTTAGAATTCTGGAAAACTTGTATCTGACACCGTGAACTTGACAGCTTCCTAATACTCCTGATGTGAGTTTTCCTGCGTTTTATTGTGCTTCGCAGACATTGCGTTTCTTTTGTACTGTTAGCCTGTGTGAGCAGGGACCACGCCAGCCACGTTCGCCTTATGGGCTTGCTCACCACATGATTAGATGCTCGATCAATGCACTGATTCTGTTGAATGGATGGAAGGATGGGTGGCTGGACAGAGAGCTAGGAGGGATGGGCAGGTAGATGGATGAGGGACGGATGAGGGAGTGGGTGTGTGAATGGACAGCGAGATAAGGGAGGGACAAGCAGGTGGATGGATGGATGAGGAAAGACAGACGGATGGGGAGGTGGGCTGGGAGGTGACTGGGTAGCAGAGTGGCTGGGGGAGACCAGAAGATGATGCCCTTTACACACCAAAAGCAGAAGGAATTGACCTTATACTCCTGGAAACAAGAGGACCAGCTGGAAGGCGTGGAGGAGACAAGGAGCTTTGGGACAGGACCCCCCACAGCTGCCTCCACCAGGTCAAATCCCATTTCCAGCCCCAAACCCTGCCTCCCGCTTGGTACCTTTTTGGCCCCAAGCTTCAGCGCCTTCTTCCTGGCTTCCTCAAAGTCTTCCTTCTGGCCGATGTTGGCCTGAGGAACAGAAGCAGAGAGGACCCATCAACCCAGGGGCAGAAAGAAGAGCTGAGAAGAATGTCCCCCCCCCACCCCCGGCCCCTACCCTACCCTGGGGTGAGCCTTGGGCAAGTGCGTTCCACACACAACAGCCCTCCGATGGTGGTGGTTTCGACTGGATCGCTGAGGTCAAAGTAGGAAGGAGAAAGGGCGCGAACCAGGGTCTGGAGAAGCTGTAACAGTCTCCAGAGCTAATAGTTGGTTGAAGGATGGGCCGAGCCTGGCCCTGTGCACCCAGGCTGCTAGGTTGCAACATTTGCTGTCACTGCCTTGAAGGTCTAAGCCTTCCCTTTGAACCCGTTTAACTCTTCCCCCAATTCCCCCAAAGTCAGTACAAAGGTTGGAGAGTCAGCAGCTGCCCGACTCTCAGCTCACTTCCCCAGCCAAGTGCAGCAACTTGACTGTCTCAGGGCGCCTGAGCCGGCTCGAGGCTGAGGCCTGGGCTATGGGCACCCAGGTGTCCCCCTGCTGGAGCCCAGCCTCCGGTTCCGACAGCCCCCTCTAGACATGGGCATTTTTTTCTGCTGGCTGCACCCTGGCCTCCTGCCTAGATGTTGGCCCTGGCTTCTGCTTAACAGACTCTGGAATCTTCCGGCTGCAGGTGCTTTTCTGAGGTCACTCAGCTTTTAAATCTGCCCGGGAACTGGACGGCCCAGCGCTGCTGATGATGACAGGGTGCACACACCCCAGGCTCTCTGCATCCGCTCAAAGCCCTGGCCCTCTCTCAGCAGGCAACTGTGAGCCAGGCACTTCCCCTCCCCCACCCGAGGGACACGGGGTCAGCACTGTTACGGATGGTAGATTGACTTCAACCACAAAACAAACGGTTCTTGACAACAGCTGAACTTTTCCTGTCCAGAGTGCCATCCTCACTTCCTCTGCAAAGAGAACCTTCTCTCCTGGGACCTCTTTCCACAGGGATGGGTGAGAGCACAGCACGTCACCTGCTCACTGTAGGGACGAGCCCTCCGAGACACAGCCATACTGACAAATGCATGGTGGGCAGGGACTCAGGCCAGTCAATGAGAGTCCCCCCGGCCCTTCTGTCAGAGCCTCTGCAGGAAGCTCTCCTTTCTCTGGGAAAACTTGGGTATGATGATGTGAGCCTTGCCTGCCCTGTGGAGAGGCCAAGAATGAAGCCAAGCAGAGATGGAGGCAGATCTGGATAAGCACCTGGATCCAGCCTTGCCTGAAGCCCTTATACCCCCGGCCTTCTCAGTTATATGAAGAAATGTATTATTTTGGTTTTCTTTTTTTGTTTGTTTTTGGCTTTGTCTGGTTTAAGCTGGGTTTCTAGAATTTGCACAGTCATATGGAGAAAGATTCAGAGGTTACGCCCAGGTTTAGCAGAAGTTGAGCTGGTTTAATTAGGGATGTCTGCTATGGACCCTGGATGGGGGATGGATGGCATCATACATAACCTATGGCCCGTGACCTATCTGCTATCCCAGAATTAGGTGATCTCCAAGGGCTCGTCCAGTTTAGCCAGTGTAGGATGCCACACTCTTTGCTGAATTATTGAGGGCTTTGGGAAAGGGGAAGATTGCATGCCTTCTCGTGGCCTTCAGCAGATCCAAGCCCTTGGTCCCTCTCAGGCAGGCTAGCCCAGCAGCTCTGCCACGCTCACTCCTGTGCCCCTGTCCAGTTACTCGCACGGAGACTCGGTCTCCTCCGGGATCTGGGGGGGCATCTCAGACCTGGGGGACTTCCGAGGTGTTCACTCGACAGACGAAGAGAAAGAGGCAGTAAATGAGAAGCATTTTCCTACAGTTCAAGACAGGCTTGGAGACGGGGAGCTGGGCTTGGATGAGTGACAATGGGCAGGTGGGCAGGGTGGATGGACAGCAGGGCAGACAGGAGAAAGACACACATGCCAGGCGCCCCCTCACCAGGTAGGCAATGACGTCATAGCCCTGCTCCTTCAGCCACACCAGGATGCAGGAGGTGTCCAGGCCCCCGCTGTAGGCCAGAACCACGGAGCCTCTGCCGGACATCTCGTCTGGAGGGAGGAGACGAGGAAGAATGTTGAGTGACCCAGAGCCAGCCCCTCCCGACAGCTCCCTTCTGGCCTGTCCCCCAGCCCCGACCTCGGCCCTGGGCAGTCCTATCCCCTGGACAGGCCGCCACCGTGAGCTGTGAAGCAGGATGTTTGTCTGACATCAGGACCAGCTGAGGAGCTGTTCCTTCCGGCAGCCTCGTGCCTTCCGCCCCCGACACCCTCTCAGGGGACCCACACACACCACGCTGGGGCCTGGCAGGTGGAGGCATGTCTTGGAGCCAGGTCCCCCACCAGCTACAGAAGACGACAGGGTCAAGGTCAAGCCGCGAAGGGTGCACAGCATCAGGGGACTTGGGAGAGGCCGTGGCCCTGAGGCTCGGGCAGCCCACACATCTCCAGTCAGAACTGCTCCTTGCTAGGCTGGGCCAGTGCGAGTGCGGCATGGCCCTGGGGGACCCGTACAGATCACCCAGCACCCCGACTATGACCGCATGAGGTAGGAGCTGCCATGCATGTCGGGGCAGCAGAGACCGGGGCTCAGAGAGGTCAGTGGCCAGCTCGAGGTCACAGAGCACGTGTCTGTGTCTGGCTCCGGAACCTGGGTTCTTCCCAGCATGCAGGGCTGCCTCCCAGCTCTACAGGGAATAGGATGCCTCCCTGGACCTCTCCCACCTGGGCCCCAGTGAACCTTCACACAACGGGACTTCAGGCTCTTTTTCAAAGCAAGTACCTCTGAGAGGGGAAACACGAGGGACCCCAAACACCTCAATGAACTCAGCTCCAAAATGATTAGTTGGGAGGAGCTCAGAGACCCACTTCCCCATGTGCAGAGAGGGAAACTGAGGCCCAGAGGAGGAAGGTAACCAGGACGTACAGATGGCAGATCTGTCCTTCTGCAGCAGGACAGATGTGTCCCACGCTATCCCTCCCTTTCTTCAGCTCCACTGAAGCTTCCAGAAGGCACCAGGGCCTCCTCACTCCTTGCCTTTGCAGCCACTGTTCCTTCAACCCAGAAGGCTCTCCCTGAACCCTCGGGCTGCATCAGGCCCTGCCTCCCCCGCACTCTCCACATGGCCCTGAGAGTAGATGCTGTTATATAAGTGCCCACTTTGCTGAAGAGGAGACCGAGGGTCAGAGAGGCGAGGTCACTTGCTTGAGGTCCTATGGTCAGCAGGTGGCAGGGCCAGATTTGGATCCAGTCCATCTGTCCCCAGCCTCCATGGACATGGCCCCAGCATCCTGCATTTCCTGGGTGTGTGCTTGTGTCTGGTGGGAGCATTTGCACTGGAGACTGACCCAAGTCAGGGTCCTTAATAGAATCTATTGGGAAAGGCTGTGGACATCACTGCACAGATCTATGTGGGCCTCATCCAGAAGGGCCTCTCCCCAAGGATGCAGGCTCCTGTATACCGAAGGCTTCTCGTGTGCCTGGAGGTTTAGAGACAAAGTGGTCACCCAGCCCTTTGCAGTAGAACCCAGCCCAATGGAGGGACGAGAACACATCCTATGTGCTGTCCCCAGCTTGTCACCAGGCCACCTGCCAGCCAGTCCCAGGGCTCACATGTCTTTACTGCCCTTTGGACTTGGAAGGGGAAACACCTCAAGGAACAGTGAGGTTGGGGGCAGTTCTGATGGATGGATGTCCACAGTTCCTCCCTTCAGTGGGCATTCAGCCACCTGCCAGGCTGTCCCAGGCCAGCTGGGGCCAGCAGACATGCCCATGGCAACCGCAGCCAGGCAACAGGCCATCCGGGATGGAGGGGAGGAGGTGGGAGGGAGGCAGGAAGGACTCAAGGTAGGAAGTGCCTGGGGCTGAAGGTGTGGGTCGCAGGCTTCCAGAATCTATCTTGATGGCTCAGCGAACCACCCTGCAAATGCAGGCAGCCGGGTGACACCAGAGGCCATGAACCCAGCCTACCCAAGCCCCTGGACTCCCCTTTGGGCAGCCTCGCTGAGTGGGGAGACTCAGGAGCCCCAGAGCCCCGTCCAGCGCCCTGCTGCAGCGTGCGTGCTCCCAGCCGTGTGTTCGTGTGCGAAGGGGCTGGTGGCGTGGCTGGGTGGGGGGGGTGTAATGTTGCATTTGTGAAGCTCTATTGGGATATAACTGACATGCAATAAACTGCATGTATCTAAAGCGTACAATTTCGTAAGTTTCGGCACGAATCTACAGCCAGGAAATCATCACCACAATGAAGATAATGAAGGTATCCATTACAAGCTGAGTCCTCCATTTGTGTTATCCCCAGTTTAGAGACAGGGAAACTGAGGCTCAGGTTAAGGAACTTGCTCAAGGCCTTGCTTGGCTGGTGAGTGGTAGAGCCAGGATTCAAACCCGGATCAGCTAGACTCCTAAGTACAAGGCTTCCCCTCTCTGGAGGTGCAAGGAAGGGGATCCCTGGGACAAGGTGAGGACTGGGAAGCCACAGGTGCCTCAGACACCCTGGAGTGACAGGGAGAGATGATGTGGGCCCAAGAGTCACCCCTGCTGTGCTGCCTCCCAAAGGCCCTGGAGCCAGAGGATGGGCACCAGAGTGGGGGAGGTGCAGCTCCACGGAAACAGACCTCCTGGGCCTGCCCTGTTCTGCCTCAGTGACCCCCCGTGCCTGAGGCATGGCCCGTCACGGCACAGCCACAAGGTGTTCTAACTGCCCCCTGCTGCCCACTGTGAGCTCTGTGGGGACAGGGACCGTCTCTCAGCGCCTGGCACATGGCAGGCACTCAGAGAAAGGCTGCTGATTCTGCGGCCTGGAGGTCAGCTCCTCACCGATAAAAAGAGAGGGTTACAATCCCCTCCAAGTCCGGAATTCCGTGCGCGATCTCATCCGGAAACTTGTGAGCCCCTCCTGCCTGCCAGCCCACGTGCACGCACGGCTACAGAGGGCCTCGGCCTCTGGGTCTGAGACACGTGATGGAATGGGTGCACCCAGGAGTGTGTGCCTGAGGGCAGGGGTGTGTGTGTGTGTGTGTGTGTGTGTGTGTGTGTGTGTGTGTGTGTGTGTGTGTGTGTGTGTGTGTGTGTGTGTGTGTGCGCGCGCGCGCGCGCACACGTGTGGCGTTTGAGTCTGCGTGTGCACGTCCAGAGATTAGCTGGGCAGGCGGCCGAGACAATGATATAACCTGATATAATGATATAATGATATAATGACGCTGGCATTGCCCCGCCCTTCCTGGCGAAGCTCCCTCCTCCCTCAGCCACTGAGGTGCCAGCATACGTGGGGCAAAAACTAAAGGAAGCTGAGGCCTCAGTTTGGGGGAGGGAGAGCGGAAGAGGCTGGAGCAGAGCACAGTGTCTGGCTCCTCCAGACCTGGGTTCAAGCAGCTTCAGCTGCTCACCTGCAAAACGGGAGAAAGAGCAGCCCACCCCTCCACAGGGCGACCGTGGATTCCGTGAGATTCCAGGAGGAGCCCAGAGCTGGGCACCACACCTGTGCCGACCAAACTCTCCTCGCCACTGGGTCCTGGCTGACCGTGGGCAAGCCCCCCACGCTCCAGGCGCCAATATTGCCGCCTGCACAACAACCTGGAAGCCTGCAAGCCCTTCTGGTTCTGACACCCCAGGACACCGGGCTTCCTGCCTGAGGACTCGGCCTCCCCCAGCCCAGGGGGGCTGGACTCCCGGGGCTCTGGGGCCCCTGAGTCTCGGTCAGCCCCAGCCTTGCCGCCACCCCACCCTCCATGAAGGGCGCGGGGCAGGTGCCCCGGCTCCCAGGCACATGACCACTGCCAAGAACATTCATGCCTCCAGCTCCCGGAGCCAGCCCAGACATGCTGCTCCAGAAGAGGGACACCTGGGAAGGGAAGAAGAGGGCCTCACGCCAAGATGCCTGCCAGCCTGGCCTTAGCTGGCAAGCCGGCAGGCATTCTCCAGTGCCCCCCGCCAGAGCCATCCCGCCAGCTCCCAGTGAACGTGCCAGGCCAGCCCGGGCAGTTGCTCGGCACTAAGAGAATTCATGCGGCTCTGAAACGTCAAAGCTAGAAGGATGACAAGAGCAGTTACTATGGGTAGTGCCACATGTGCATAATTTCAAGGCGGGGACTGCTATTACCACCTATTTACAGATGATGAACCCGAGGCTCAGAAAAGTTAGTGACTTGCCCAGGTCTCAAGCTAGCGGATGGAAGTGCTGGGATAGAAACCCAGGCTGACTGCAGACCACCTGCTCCTTACTGCTCTCTGCCCTACACTCTCTGGTCTCTAGGAGACCACAGACTGTCTCCCCCTCCCATTACTTGTCTGCCAGAAGACAAAATCCTCAACGAACCATCACCAGTCGGTATTCTATTTCTCTGTGCTGCAGCAACACGAATGTTCCCCTGGAACCCCGCCCCTCCCATTCTAACTCAGTCGAGCTGAGTTCATTATAGTTTCTAAAAAGCCTAGCTCCACCAAGGCCATAGAATTCTCCCTGACTTCGGGGTTTGCTCATTTGGGGACTGCAACTCTTATCCTTTTGCTACCCTCATTCGTGCCTGACAGAGCTAGGGGGCAATTCCACACTTTGACCGGGAGGTCAAAGTGTCAGGATTCAGCCTGAACATTTCCTTGCCTGACACACGCTCATTTCATCTGCATACTTGGTGAGACACAGAGGAAGGATTTCTGCGTCTGATGAGAAAGCTGAGGGCAGTAGGGGTGCTCTAGGCTACATACTGATCTGGCTCTCAGCTGCAAGTTCCTGGGGCCTGAGATTCAAATCAGGAATGCCAGGCACTCTTCAGGACGCCAGCACTCCAGCAAACTTCCTCTGCCCACGGGACGGGGGTCCTTTGGGAGTGCCTTGGCTTAGGAAGATCGGGTCTCCAGTTTCGACGAGAATGTCCTGAGGTAGGAGGTAGGAGGTAGGAAGACAAAGTGGACCTCACCAGGCCCCAGTGACAGGCACTTAAACCTTTTCCAGAGCATTTGGTTATGGAGGAAAGCATGAGTTCATTCATTTGTTTACTATATTGAAATGCCTATGGGTGCCTGGCCTATCCCAAGTCTGGGGAGGGCGTCTGCCCCACAGAAAGGAGCCAAGGCCTGGTAGATCAACTTTGCCCAAAGTGTTTCAGCAGGAATCAGAGCCTTAGACCTTGAATTCCAGAGGTTATCTCTCTCTCCGGGGCATGGACGCCCACAGGCAAGGCACTCGCTTCAGAGGCTGTGCGCTCGATGAAGGCATCTGGCTGTCTCGGCTTGTCCCTCCCAGGACCCACGGGACCGAAGATGAGATGGGGTGCGGGAAAGTGCTTGCACAGCGGGTGAGTCTGGGCCTGGCCCCCCTGCAAGTCAGGCTCCTGGGGCCCTGGGCCAGGGAAACGGTTACCATCAGAGCCAAGTGACCACACAAGCCCAGGGGAGGCAGGCAGCTGATGTGGGCACCTGTGGGTACTCAGGGGGGGCTCAGACTGTGCCGAGTGGGGGCCTCCCTCCACCCCATCCTGTGCCTGGCCCGGGGTCTAGGCGCTCAGCCGGAAGCATTCACCACTCATTCCCGAGCACTCAGCAGAGCCAGAATTACTTCTCAGCCTAACGCACAGCACAGGTGGCTCCACTGGGACAGGACCCCCAGCCCTGGCTCTGAGACGGGGACAGGTTGGGGGAGGGAGTGTGGAATGGAGACTCCTCCAGTTCCTACCCAGTTCCCATGCCCTTTGTGGCTGTTTCTGCCTCTCCTGTCTCCCTCCCGCACCAGAACCTAAGACAGGAGGGCAGGGACCCTGTCTCCTGTTCTGAACGCCCAGCATGGTAGGACTCGGTGAGTCACTCCCCACACACAGGGAGTGAACGGACCCGGGCACCCTTCTCAACAGTATACATCCTCTTACTGTTTGCTGAGCCCTGAGCCTGCGCCAGCCATGACGAACGGAGAAACTGAGGCTTAGGACTCTGGCAGACGGACCCGAAGGCTCACCCACTTGTGGAGTTGTGGCCTGCCTTCCGGGCTGGGGTCTGCGGGCCTCCAGAACCTGCCCCCTTCTGCCACCAGCCTGGGCGTGGCGGGGAGGGATCAAAGCCGATTTGATCCATCCCTGGGGAAAGGACAGGTTTGCTCCTGCCCGGGATGTGCAGCCAGACGGCGCTGCTCTCGGGAGGAGACGCCCCACTTTGCAGAGAGCAGCACTGAGGCGGCCAGGACACGGGGCCTCCTCAGGAAGAGCCCTGGCGGGATGGGAGAGGAGCTTCCTGCATTTCACAGAAACTCTCCTTCCCTGGAGGGCGAGGCCGCCCCAGGGGCCAAAGGCAACAGGCATCAGGACGGCTGACATTTCCTGACGAGCGGTCCCTCCCACAGGTCAGTGCGGGCCGGAAACTGGGCACCGCGGCCAGGCGAGGCCCCCGCCCCACCGGCCAGAGAAGGCAGAACCCTTCCAGAAGGCAGAGCCGCGCGACCGACGCCCCCTGCAGGGGAGGGGGCCCAGCCACACCCAAGGCCCCGGCGTGGGCCGCCCGGAGCCCGGGGGAAACTGAGGCTGGGGCTGTGGGAGGGGCCGGGATGCCCAAGCCCCGGGGGCGCGGGAGGCGCGGGTGCGAGCGGAGGAGAAGAGGCGGAGACAGAGACCAGGGCCAGAGAGGGGCCGAGAGAATCGGGAACCTCACACCCTCCGGGGTCCCAAGGTCTCCATTTGTGGGGCTCGCGGCAAACGGGAAATTGGATCGGAGGAGGCAAATCCAGAAAGGACCTCAGGCCGCGAAGGCGACAAGTAACCCGACCTGCCCCTCAGACCCCCGGACTCGCGCCCCGGCCCCCTCTCCGCGGCCCAAGGGAGCCAGGAACCCGGCCGCCAAGCGTTTGAGCAACAGGAGTCCGGGCGTCGGCCCCCTGCCCGGCCGTCCAGGTCCGAGCCCGGGGCGCGCGGTCCCCTCCGCCTCCTCGGCTCGTTCTCGGTGGGGTCCGGGCAGAGGGCGACCGAGGCTGGCGGGTGGGAAGGGGACTCCTTACCGGGAGGCAGGCGGCGGCGCAGGGCTGGTTGCGGCGCGCATGCCGGGTTATAAGCACGGGCCAGAGGGCAGGGCCGGGGCCGGGGACTAGTCGGAGGAAGAGAGCGGCAGACCCCGCCCCCGGGCCCGGCCCCCTCGCGGAGCGGCTCAGCGTCCGCGGCCACCGGCGCGGGGTCGCGGCCGGGCCTTTCCCTCCCTCCTCCTCGCCCCTCCCCCCTCCTCGCCCCTCCCCCCTCCTCGCCCCTCCCCCCTCCTCGCCCCTCCCCCCTCCTCGCCCCTCCCCCCTCCTCGCCCCTCCCCCCTCCTCGCCCCTCCCCCTTCCCTCCTTCCCTCCCGCCCGCCCAGCTGCCGACACACCCTCCCGGCCGCTCCCCCGCCCTGGCCGCAGGGGCTGGCGGCTCCCCTGCGCGCGGTAGTGGCTGGAATCCTCGCGACTGACCGGGCGACAAGCCCTCCTGCCGGACTTGCCGCCTGGCCCGTGGGGAACGCTCAAGCGCTTCGCCGTGGGAGTGGAATAAGAGTCCCCTAGGCTCGTGAGTTTCATGCCCATTTTTGTCTCGTGGTGGCCTTTCTACAGACCTCAAAGCCCCTCCCTTCCCCCCTCTCTAGTCCCCGTGAACCGGAGCCCATTGTATTGGTGAGAAAACTGAGGTGGAGGTGGCCCTAGAAGGTCGGGGTTTCATCCCTCAGTCCAGGGCTGGTTCCTGGCTGTCTCCCCAGAGCCTGGCACCTGACCAAACTCCCGAGGGCACCCAGTAAATAGTGACTAGAAGACTGGCCCACTGCTAACCCATTGAACAGCAGGGAAAATTGAGGTTCACAAGATAAACGGGGAGTTGTGTCCCCAGTCTGGCCTCCAGAAGTTTCTGTGTCAGAAGTTTTCCAGCCTGGCTTATAGGCCCCAAAGCACCAATCACTGCAACCACAACCCAGTAAAACAGCCGGTCCCAACCCGTCCAAGGCAACACCTTGGTTAGGACTGACCCCCAGAGGGCAGCTTCCCAAATCCTCCCAGCCCTGAACCCGCCCTGGAGGTGGGAGCCCTGAGGCAGCCCTGCCAGCTGAGGCAGCCCTGCCAGCTTAGCCATCCAGCCATCATGGAAAAGACGTAGGAGTGTAGCTTGCGGTAAGGAGGCAGCCCTGTCCCAGGCCCCTTCCTGCAACCAAGGAGCAGCCAGAGAAGGGGAGCCTCTGCAGAGAGTGGTGAAGGCTGCCGGTCTAGTCACTCTTGGTCCTTCGGCCCCCCGGCCCCCTGTCCCACTCCCGTCCAGTCACTCAAGCACCTCGGCCAGATGACTAGCTGTGAGTCCTTCAGGAGCGAGAAAGCATCAAACCAACTTAAAAGCAAAGCCGCAGCTTCCTGTGAGCCCCCCAGCCTCTGGCACCCAAGCCCCAGAAGTGGCCGTGATGGCAAGGGGGCCCCTGTGAGCCCAGTGGGGCTGGGTGACTGTGGTGACTTGAGTCACCTTCCCTCGGGAGGGTGGGATGGTGGCTGAACCCCCTTAGCCCACTCACTGGGCCACCTCGGGGCCTCGCAGAGCTGCCCCTGGCCTTCCACACCAGCAGCGGGAGAGTGAGGGGTAGCCACAAAACAACACTCCCTCAAGGGTCCCTGACCAGGGATCGAACCCTTGCCCCCTGCGGTGGAAGCCCGGAGTCCTAACCACTGGACCACCAGGGAATTCCCTCTGCCCTGTCTTTAAGTCTCCACCCCCAGACTTTGTGCTCTGTCCGACTCGTTTCTTCCTCTAAGATGTCACTGCCCTTCGAGAAAGTTGGGGAAGGCATGGATGGAGAGGGGCCACCTCCTTGGACTTACTGCAGAGGAAGTGGAGAGGGGACCTGGGGCAGGAAGACCTAATGTTCTCCCAAGCTCCTCAAAGTCATGGTGGCGGCCCCACAGAGATTCCCTGGTACCCAGACCTTGGGAAGAGGGTGGGGTGAGGGCTGAGCCCCTCCAGTCTAGGATGGATGGGTGCGGGCCATGGGGTGGAAGAAGAGGTAAGGTCAGCATTCCCTAGTACGTCTGGTTGGATCTGGGCCATAACCTCAACCCTCACGGTTATCACTAAACACTCTTTTATGCTCACGTTCATTTGATTTTCACGACTACCTTGTATGGAGTTGCTATTATTGTCATGCCCATTGTACAGACAGGAACCTGCAGCTCAGAGAGAGGGTGTATCTTCCCCAAGGCCATACAGCATGTAACCCAGGGTCTGGAGCTCTAGCCCAAACCCTCTACTCTAGCTCAGGCTTAAATTGAATTGGTGGAGGAGCCAGAGGCTCAGTCCCAGGGCCACAGGCTGTGGGGACCTTGACTCCCTGCTGCAGAAATGGCTCCAGCCCAGAGGACTGTCCCTTCCTGATGCATAGGCACTGGTTATGTGAGGAGCAGTGAGGTCACAGCTCTCCTGAGAGGAAAACAGGCCCAACTGCCAGCAGGGGCCCTGCCCACTGGGCACCAGGGTGGATAGTTGCCCAGGGGCACAGATCAAGGTGACAGGAGACTGAACTTGGATGGTTCATTTTTTTCCCATATCGGTTCCCCATTGTTCTAGCAACATTGGTTGGAAACTTTTCTCTCCCCATTGAACTGTGTTGGCACCTTTGTTGAAAATTAATTGGACCATGTAAGTGTTGGTCAATTTCTGGATTCCCTCTTCTGTTCCACTGTTTATTTATCGTAATGCCAATACCACACCATCTTGATTGCTATAGCTTTACGGTAAGGCTCGAAGTCAGATACTATAGATCTTCCAACTTTGTTCTGTTTCAAAACTATTTTAGCTATTCCAGGTCCTTTGCATTTCCATACAAATAGTAGGAACAGCTTGTCTGTTTATATAAAAAGCCTGCTAGGAGTTTGATTGGGGATTGCAATAAATCTATATATCAGCTAGGGGAGAATGGACATCTTAACAATATTGAGTTTTTCAATCCATGATCATGGTATATCTCTCCATTTATTTATATCTTCATAAATTTCCCAACATTAAAAAATACCAAAACTTAAAACTGTTTATTCAAAAGAATTAATTGCTGTTTATATGAGCAATGAGAAAGAAACTCAGGTCAGTCTACATCTTGAGATGGTCTTCATTTGTGGTGAATTCAATATGTGCTTTAGATCAGAAGTGTATCTCTGAGATAATGTTGAAATATATCAAGTGTCACAAAACAGCTCCTTATTTGACATGAAATCTCAGGTGAGAATCTTTTAAGGATATAGACCAGCAGGACCTAGAGCTACAAGAGCTAGAGTTTCAAAGGTCCCTGCTGAGTGCTTCCCTGGTGGCACAGTGGTTAAGAATCCGCCTGCCAATGCAGGGGACACGGGTTCGATCCCTGGACTGAGAAGATCACCCATGCCGCGGGGCAACTAAGCCCGTGCACCACAACTACTGAGCCTGCGCTCTAGAGCCCGCGAGTCACAACTCCTGAGCCCGCGTGCCTACAGCCCGTGCTCCGCAACAAGAGAAGCCTGCACACCGCAACGAAGAGTAGCCCCGCTCGCCGCAACTAGAGAAAAGCCTGCACGCAGCAACAAAGACCCAACGCAGCCAAAACTAAAAATAAATAAATAAATTTATTTTAAAAAACACAAAAGGTCCTTGCTGAGCATCTTTTCATGTGTTTGTTGGTCATCTGTATGTCTTTTTGGGAAAAATGTCTATTTAAGTCTTCCACCCCTTTTTTTTTTATTAGGTTGTTTTTTTTTTTTGATATTGAGCTGCATGAGCTGTTTGTATATTTTGGAAATTAGTCCCTTGTCAGTTGCTTCATTTGTAAATATTTTCTCCTCTCTGAGGGTTGTATTTACCTTTTGTTTATGGTTTCCTTTGCTGTGCAAAAGCTTTTAAGTTTAATTAGGTCCCATTTGTTTATTTTTGTTTTTATTTTCATTACTCTAGCGTTGGATCAAAAAAGCTCTTGCTGTGATTTATGTCAAAGAGTGTTCTGCCTCTATTTTCCTCTAAGAGTTTTATAGTATCCGGCCTTACATTTAGGTCTTTAATCCATTTTGAGTTTATTTTTGTGTATGGTGTCAGGGAGTGTTCTAACTTCATTCTTTTACATGTGACTATCCAGCTTTCCCAGCACCACTTATTGAAGAGACTGTCTTTTCTCTATTGCATATTCTTGCCTCCTTGGTCATAGATTAGCTGGCCATAGGTGTGTGGGTTTATCTCTGGACTTTCTATCCTGTTCCATTGATCTACATTTCTGTAAATCAAAACTACAATGAGGTATCACCTCACACCGGTCAGAATGGCCATCATCAAAAAACCTACAAACAATAAATGCTGGAGAAGGTGTGGAGAAAAGGGAACCCTCCTACACTGTTGTCGGGAATGTACATTGGTACAGCCACTATGGAGAACATTATGGAGGGGGTCCTTAAAAAAACTAAAAACAGCTACCATATGACCCAGCAATTCCACTCCTAGGCATATATCTGGAGAAAACCAGAATTTGAAAGGATGCATGCCCCCTGATGTTCATTGCAGCACTATTTACAATAGCCAGGACATGGAAGCAACCTAAATATCTATTGACAGAGGAATGGATAAAGATGTGGTACATATATACAATGGACTATTACTCATCCATAAAAAGGAATGGAATAGTGGCATTTGTAGAGATGTGGATGGACCTAGAGATGGTCATACAGAGTGAAGTAAGTCAGAAAGAGAAAAACAAACATCATATAATATCGTTTACATGTGGAATCTAGAAAAATGGTACAGATGAACTTATTTGCAAAGCAGAAATAGAGTCACAGATGTAGAGAAACACATTTATGGTTACCAAGGGGGGAAGGAGAGGTGGGATGAATTGGGAGATTGGGATTGACATATACACACTATTATATATAAAATAGATAACTAATGAAAACCTGCTGAATAGCACGGGGAACTCTACTTAATGCTCTGTGGTGACCTAAATGGGAAGGAAATCTAAAAAAGAGTGGATGTATGTATACGTATAGCTGATTGACTTTGCTGCACAGCAGAAACCGACACAACATTGTAAAGCAACTATACTCCAATAAAAATTAATTTAAAAAAAAAAGGTCCCTGCTGGTGATCAGGGGTTGTAAATGGACTTAGGCTAGAGTAGACGTGCTCCATTTGGGAAAGAATGTGTGGTTGTTATGGGAAAGGGCTGGGATCTGTGGCATCAATGTGAAGAGGTCACCTCTTGTGCTAGAAGAGATAGGGCTTCTTGGGGTCACAGGTATGGCTGCTCCAGAGCCCAGCTTTGAGATGGAAATTTTATTGGACACTTTGGATGACTTGCCAGGTGGAAGCCTGTTCTCAGGCAAATGCCCAAGTCTTTTATTTAGAGAAGACGAAGACCTGGCATGTGGGGCATCTCTGACGGGTGGTACAAATGTCCTCATTTTCAATAGGAGTGCCGAAAGATCCATCTTGATTCAGATGTCTAAGCATTGTTTTATAGTTTTCAGTGTACAGGTCTTGCTTATCTTTCATTAAATTTATTTCTAAGTATTTTAAGTTTTTTGATACTATTGTAAATAATATTTTAAATTTTATTTTCCAATCAGTTGTGGCTAATATATAGAAACACAACTGATTTTTGTTTACTGGCCTTATCTTCTGCACTTGCTAAATTTGCTGATTAATTCTAGTAGATTTTTGTAAATACCTTAGGGTTTTCTATACAGACAATAATGTTGACTGTGAATAGAGACAGTTTTACTCTTTCCCTGTATTATCTTTGTGCCTTTTTTTCTTGCCTTATTCCAATGGTGAGGACCCCAGTACAATGTTGAATAGAATTGGTGAGAGTGGATATCCTTGGCTTGTTCATGATCTTAGAGAATCATTCATTCAGTCTTTCACCATTAAGTATGATGCTAGTTGTAGGTTTTTATTAGATGTTTTTCACAGGTGAAGAAGTTCACTTTTATGTTTTTGTCATGAGTAGGGGATGAACTTTGTCAAATGTTTTTTTAAATTTTATTTATTTATTTATTTATGGCTGTGTTGGGTCTTCATTTCTGTGCGTGGGCTTTCTTTAGTTGTGGCAAGTGGGGGCCACTCTTCATCGCGGTGCGCGGGCCTCTCCTGTTGCGGAGCACAGGCTCCAGATGCGCAGGCTCAGTAATTGTGGCTCATGGGCCCAGCTGCTCCACGGCACATGGGCTCTTCCCAGACCAGGGCTCAAACCCGTGTCTGCTGCATTGGCAGGCAGATTCTCAACCACTGTGCCACCAGGGAAGCCCCTGTCAAATGTTTTCTTCTGCATCTGTTGAGATGATATGATTTTCTCTTTATTCTGTAAATGTGGTAAATTACATTGCTTGATTTTCACGTGTTGAACCAACCTTGCATTCCCAGACTAATTCTATCTCAATAAAGTTTGTTTTTAAGCAAAAAAAAAAAAAGAGAGACGGGAACTTTGAGTTAAAAGTCACACAGAGGATGTAATCAATCATAACATGTAGACTTTATTTGGATCCTGGGGCTTGTTTTTTAAGCAAAAAAGAAATACCATCTTTATGAGCAGTTGGAAGTTTGAACACTGACAGGATGCTTGATGATAGCAAAGAATTATTGATGATTTTTTTGAATCTTTTTTTTTTTTTTTTTTTTTTTTTTTTTTGCGGTACGCGGGCCTCTCACTGTTGTGGCCTCTCCCGTTGCGGAGCACAGGCTCCGGACGCACAGGCTCAGCGGCCATGGCTCACGGCCCTAGCCGCTCCGCAGCATGTAGGATCTTCCCGGACCGGGGCACAAACCCGTGTCCCCTGCATTGGCAGGCGGACTCTCAACCATTGCGCCACCAGGGAAGCCCTATTGTTGATTTTTTAAAGTATGATAATGGTATTATAGATACCTTCTTTAAAAAGATTTTTTAAAGTTTAGAGATAATGAATTCTGAGACATTAATGAATTGAAATGATTTCTATGAAGACTTTGATGGTCCCCCATCATTCTTAGGATAAAATCTAGAACCCTGTACTTCCTCTTCTGCCCTCACCCACTGCACTCCAGCTGCACTGGCCTGCTTGCGGTTTCTTCAATGTGCCAAGCTCTTCCTTGTCTTACGGTCTTTGCACATACTATTCCTTGGGGGTGCTTCTCTGACCCCTTCCCCTCCTCCCACCAGATTGGTCCCTTGTCACATGCTGTCTCTCATGCTGGCACACAGTAGCTGCCTGAAATCTCCGGCAACAAAAGAGAGAAAAATGAGGGCTCTGGTCCCTTCCCCCTCTCCCCACTGCTGTTGTCTTTCTCTTTTTTCCCCTTTTAATTTTATTTATTTATTTATTTATTTTGGGCTGTGCCACGCAGACTGCGGGATCCTAGTTCCCCAACCAGGGATCGAACCTGGGCCTACGGCAGTGAAAGTGTCGAGTCCTAACCACCGGACCACCAGGGAATTCCCCTCACTGCTGTGGTCTTAGATCACCATCACCTCTCACCCGTACCTCTGCAGGAGACACCTCACCTGTCTTCCTGACTGCTCTAATGCACCCTCCACACTGCAGCCAGGGTGCCTTTTCCAA
Source organism: Kogia breviceps (assembly GCF_026419965.1). Taxonomy (NCBI): domain Eukaryota; kingdom Metazoa; phylum Chordata; class Mammalia; order Artiodactyla; family Physeteridae; genus Kogia; species Kogia breviceps. The sequence continues at coordinate 5,726,204 of NC_081317.1, forward strand.
GGGTCAGCTCTGACTGGGAGGTCAACTGGTCTGAACTGAAGGGCACACGCAATGGACGTGACCTTGTTAAGTCCGCTGGCAACCTAAAAACACAGATGCAGCCTGTGTACCTAACCGTGGAGTAGCTCCCTCTTATCCTCCGTCTCTCCTCTGCCACTCAAGGGCTCTGCACTTGCAGGTGGTGGAGGGGCCTGGGTGTGTAGCGACCCCAAGCACCTCGCCCAGCAACCCGCTCATGGTTGGCACCAGAAGCCACTTTGCTGCTGTCTAGGCCTGGGCACTGGCCCCGGGAACAAAGAGTGTCCTCTGGGCTGGACCCCAGGTTCCCAGTCCCCGCCCAGAGGGAACATAGAGTCCAGTGTGGATTCTTGGAAAAGCTGCATCAGGGATAATGAGTGACCTGCAGGGCTGTTTTCCACCCCTGATGGTTCAGAGCAGCCTCAGAGGTCAGGCAGCGCCAGGAGGCCGGGCAGCTGGATGGGGCCCCGGCCAATGGTGGTGGCAGCTGGAAAAGCAGAGTGGAAAACACCCCCTTTGGAGCCGGCTGAGCTCCCTTGGGAGGCACCTCCTCTCCTCGGCAACCATCCTGTAGGTGTGGGTGGAGTGGGGGGGCACAAGATTCGAAATCACAGCCTGGATTCCAGGCCAAGTCTGCCCCTGGCTTGCTGTAGGACTTTGGGCAATCACTCCTTCTCACTCGCCTCTGTTTCAGAGCCTCAAATGGGAAATTTAAGAGAAGGTGGGAGAGAAAGGAGGCCGACAGAACACACACCCCCTTGGCAGCTCCTCCGGTCTTGAGTTGCTGATGTCCCTCCTCTTCATCCTGCTCCTGGACCTTCCTCTCCTCCCCATCTTCCTTCCTCAGAGAATGGAGGCAGGGGAGCCTGGAGGCTGGAGGCCTGGGCTGCAGAGTCAGATGAGCCTGCACCGAGTCCCTCTCTTCCCCTCCCCTCCATGCTGTGTGAGCTTGGACAAGTGACTCACCTCCTCTGAGCCCCCATCGCTCATCTGTGAAATGGACATAATATTCTTTGCCTCTGGAGTTCCTGGGAGAATGAAATAAACTCAGGTCTATAGGGCATTGAACGGTCAACAAATGGTATTTTGACAAACATGAAGGACCAGGGTGAGTCTGGGGGGCAGGAGGCAGGAGAGAGCAGCAGTTCTCAGCGCTCGATGCCACGGCCCCAGGGCTGACACCTTTATGGGCTGCAAAGTCTCTGGCTCCATAAAATATTAACAGCCCAGCAAACGGCAGGGGTCAAGTTGTGACCTGTGGCCCCTAGGGCTGCACAAAGAGGGTAGTTCAGTCCAAGTAAAGTCTCTACAGGTTGGGCCCTGGACAAATGGAGTATGAGGGGGAACTGGGAAGCCCCTCCCTCCCTCCCTGCTTCCCTCCTTCCTGGAATCTCTCCCCACCCAGCCTGAAAATTTCACCATTGGTAACTTCTGTGCTTTAAACCAGGGATTGGCAAACTGTGGTCCCTGACTGGTTTGGTAAAGCTTGCAAAGCTAAGAATGGTTTTTGCATTTGTAAATGGTTGAAAAAAAAATCAAAACAAGGCTTCCATGACACATGAAAATCACATGAATTCAGTTAGAGTCCACAAACAAAGCGTTGCTGGAACTCAGCCACACTCCTCCTTTGTGTGTTTTCTGTGGCTGCTTTAGTTTAATATGTTGCCCAAAGCCAAAAAGGTTCACTATCTGGTCCTTTACAGAAGGTGTTTGCAGACCTCTGATTCAAAAGAAACCAGCTTTGCAAGTGGGAGTGCCCTGGGGAAGATTCAGCTGGGGCTGTTGGTGGGAGTCAGGAGTCCCCGTCTAACCATTAACCCGTCACCTATCAAGCAAGTGACTGGGCCTTGTTCCCTCTGGGCGTCCTTTTCTCCATCTGTAAAATGCACACAGAGGTTCCTTCTCTGTTCACCCCAGCATTGCTGGAAGGCTCCGTTTACGAAGTCTGATGGTCATTCATACCTTAGTGGGAAATAACTCAGCTCTCCTTGTTGCCCAGATGAGAGACGGGCATGCTAAGGGGTAGGTGACAGAGGCACACTGACCAAAGACAGCCAGAAGAAAGGATCCCTCCTCTCCAGAACCACGTGCAAGAGAGACAGCCTCCTTCTGCCAGAGACTGTGTTGAGGGACAGCTGGCAGGGGCTGCAGGCAGCCCAGGCAGGAGGGCAGGGACAGGGTCGGGGGCAGTGGGAGGAAAAGCAGCGCTGGGCTTCTCAGGAGTCCTGTCCCAGCGCACTGGAGACACGTCAACGCATACCTAGACATTTTAATCGTGTCCCTCCCCAACTCACCCTGTCAAAGCCAAGAGCCCTACACAGGCCCAGAGGCTCCCAGATCAGCCCCATCCAGCTTACCTTTCTAATCACACCTCCCTCTTTGTCCCCCCCACCGACCCCCAGCTCCCGCCACCCCGCCCCCGCCTCCTTGCCAGACCTTCACCCCTGGCATCCTCCTGCCAGAGGGCCCTGGTATTTGCTGTTCCCTCTGCCAAAACACCCTTCCCGCAGAAGTCTGCGTGGCTATCTCTGCTCCGATGCCGCCTTCTCAGTGAGGCGACGCAAGAGGGAAGAGATATGGGAACATCTGTGTACGTATGACTGATTCACTCTGTTGTAAAGCAGAAACGAACACACCATTGTAAAGCAATTCTACTCCAATAAAGATGTTAAAAAAAAAAAACACAAAAAAACCACCTGCCCCCTAACCCGTAATTCCCAACTTAGGTTTTCTCCCCAGCACCCTTACTAACGGACAAGTACCCATTTCACTCTTCATTTCCTTGCTGCTTATAACCCCTTCGCCCCGAAGAACGTAAGCTCACAAGCACAGGGATTTTTACGTTCACTGCCTGGCACATAAGCAGGACCTAATGAATCTTTGGTGGATGACGGAATGATAAAATTTAATGATTTCATTAAATATAATTAGGAATTATTCTTAATTAAGCATTACTTTTTGCTACCAGGGATAGCTGCTGTCTGTGTGATAAATTTCCTTCTCATTTAATTCTCCCCACAGCCCAGGGGGTGGGGACACTGTCATATTTTCATATTTGGGGATAACTGAGCCCAGAGAGGTGCCAGAGCCACCCTACGAATAAAGAGCAGAGGCTCTTGGACTCCTCCTCTGGTGCTCCTGGACCAGAAGGGTGGTGGTCTCCCTCCCAGCCAAAGCCCCTCCTTACCAAAGCAAAATAACTGGATCAAGAAATCGAATCGGGAAAAACAAACGTTTTTATAGTATACATACACACACCGGGTTCAGGATGACAGTGCCAGGTATGGGCGGGCGACAGCTGCTGCCGTCCCCACAGGGTAGGGGCTGCCCCTCCCGGGTGTCTTGGTGCCCTGTGTCCCGAGCCAGGTTCCCCTGGGGCTTGGGGCAAGCCTGGAGAAGCTGGTCAGGCTTCACCCCAACCCTTTGCCCTTTGCCACCTAAGGGCAGCCTTTGTCACCTGCCCGCCGGGCTCCACCCCCACGGGGGTGCGGGGGGAGTAGGCGGAGCTCGGGCTCTCGCTGTCCTGGGGTCAAGGCTGCGCGCAGGGTCGTGTTTGCTGCAGGTCTCGCTGACGCACGGGGACGGGAGAAGATGACGTCGCTTGCCACAGCAGGTGGCGTGGGCGAGGGCCACCTGGGCGGTGCGGCCGGGGCCTCTCCACCCCCCGTCCCCGGAGGTCGCTGGCCCCAAAGCCGCTGCCCATGACCGCGACCCTCAGTAGGGGTAGGGGGACACGGCGATGAGCAGGACGAAGACGCTCTGGTGGCGCGGCGCCGCGGCGCGCACGGTGAGCCGGTAGAGGCCCGCGCGGGTGAGCGCGCGGCGGGTGTAGACCGCGCCGCGGCCGGCGCGCAGCGGGCGCAGGGCGAAGGGGCTGCGCGGGTCGGGATCGAGCACGCTGAGCTCCGTGCGGTTGGCGGGGACGCCGGCCTCGGAGAGGGCGGCCAGGCGGGCCACGTCTTGGAGGGCGCGCACGCCCAGTGGCAACGGCAGCAGCTTGTACTGCAGCGTGGAGGGGCCGCCCGCGCTGCAGTCCTGCGAGCAGCGCCGGAAGCACGTCCTGCGGGCGGGACAGACCGCCGGACTCTGGCTTGCCATCTGAGCGTGCCCGGCCGCATAAACCGGATTTCACCCCCGACCCCCGCAGTTCAGCCATGCGCCGACCCCCCACCCCACGCGCCCCGTGCCTCTCTACAAGCGCCACTGTTAGCCCATTTTAGAGAGCGGCAAACTGAGGCCCCAGGAAGCCAGAGACGTGCCCTTTCCCATCCGAGCAGGTCCCCCCCACCGCCGTAGGTGATCAAATTTACAGCCCTCCAGGTCTCCCAGAGCCCCAGAGCTGAGTCACGGGCTCTGGATTCAGGGGAGGGGGGGCGTTGTGCTCAAAGACTCGTGCTCAGCCTTGCCAAGGGCGCCCACTCCCTCCCTCCCCCCACCTCAGCCTAGGCTTCCTGGTTAGTAGAGTCCGGGGCAAGTCGCCACCCCAGGATCCTTTCCCTAACAGCTGCAGCTGGTGCCAGCCAAGGTCCGTCCCCATGTCTGTGCGTGTTCAGGAGTGTCTGTAGCCGTAGTGAGAGAAATGTATTTTGTGTTTGTGTAGCTGCGCATGTCTGAGCCCTGGGGTTTTGTGTGGGATTCCGAGTGGGGTTTATGCGCCTGCACGTGTGTTCCTGTGTCCAGAGTTTCCTGAATGTGTGCATGTGTTCCCACGTGTCCCTGTGTGTCCACCTCCCAGCGCCCCTCCCTCCAGTTCTTTCCTGACTCTGGCGTCTCCCAGCCCCCTGTGCTCCATGCATGGCCCAAGCATCACTGTGCAGGAAATGATACTGTCCAGGTAAGCTCACACCCCAAGTGGCTGCAGGAAAGTGCTTGAGGGCACACTGCCCCGTGAGCTCAGGGGCCCCCCCGCCCAGGAGTCCTGGCAGGGTTGACCCACTGACCCTAAGAGGGTCTCTGCCCGAGACAGGGCCTTCCTGGAGGCCCTCCGTCCTCCTTCTGGCTATACAGGAGCCAGAGTGTCGGCTGCCCAGATCCCGGCAGGGAATCCTCCCCATTCACCGCCCCCAGCCAACTCAGCCCTTACCCAGGGCTGGAGCCCTGCTGGAAGGTGGCAGGACACGGCGTGTTCACACACTGGTAGCTGCCGCGGGTGTTGAAGCACATCTGGCTGGGCCCGCACTCGATGCTGTCCTCCTCACACTCGTTGATGTCTGGGCAGGGAGGTAGGTGAAGAGATGGGGGGTGAAAAGATGGAGCAAAGCGGGCCGGGGCCCACGGAGGAGCCAGGGAAGGCGTGGGGGGAGGGTTAAGTGGGAGAGAGATGCCTTCCGAGGGCAGCGAGGTGCACGGCCCCTTCCCCGGTCCCCAGCCAGCCAGCCTGACCCATGACAGCCCAGGTGGCGGTCTCCTAGCACCTCCCCATTTCCCCAGGTGGGCACTCTGGGGACCTCCTGAGCCTAGAGCTGGGGTGGAGAGGCTGGACGGAGATGAGGGCTGCCCTCGGACCCAGAGGAGCCACCGCCCATGATCCTTCTCTGCGCCCCCGTAGGAGCCCCACTCTCTCAGAGGACATTCACTGACCCCCGTGACAGAGAGGGAGGGATGGAGACTGGCAAGGCAGACAGGATTGCTGCTTTACAGGGAAGAAGCAGCAAGACTGGCCGGACCCCAGAGCACCGTAGTTAGGGAGACCGCACTGGCCTGGGAGTTAGCTGGAGGACTTCCCTGCTACTCCCAGCAGCAGCTGCCTTGCTGCGAGCACCGGCTCTGGGCCCGCCCTCCACGCGTCTCTTCCCAACATTTAGGGGAGGGCTCTGTCAGCCCCATCTCACCAGGAGACTGAGGCACAGAGAGGTGAAGTGAGTTGCCCAGTGACACACAGCAGAGCAGCAGTCGACCCCCAGGGCTGTTTGCAGAGCCTGCCCATGCAGTTTCTTAGCTCCTGCTTGGAGTGTGGGTCCCGGCCTGGCTCTGGCCACCCGGGGGTGGCACTTACCCCCTCCCTGCCCCTCCCTCACATGAGATGGTTGGGAAGGGGCTGGAGAGAGCAGACTGGGTGAGAGAAGCCCCTTCCTGCTCACCCTGGCAGTTCTTCCCGCTGGGGAGAAGGCGGTAGCCAGCGGGGCAGAGGCACTGGTAGCTGCCCTCGGTGTTTCGGCAGGCGTGCTGGCACAGGCTCCTCAGCCGGCACTCGTCCAGGTCTGGCCCGGGGCATGGGGGTGGGGTGGGGGGATGGGGGCAGAGAAACGCTGAGTCACAGGTGCCCAGGGGGCCACACGACTAACCGCAGGGCTCAGGACAAGCCAGGGAAGTGCCTGCCTTGGGCACCCGGGCCTTCTCCCTGCCCTGCCCCGCCCCGCCCGACCCTGGATTGCGAGGCTAGGAGAGTCCCTGGGCTTGGTGCTCAGCCAGGCATGGGGGGTGGAGACAGTGCTTCCAGGACACCCTCTGCCCAGGTGGCAACGCCGAAGCACACCCGCCCTCCAGGCCACCCTCCCCCTTGGCCTCTCTGCAGCCCGGCGCCAGTCTCCGCAGGGCCCGGGGACTCTCCTCAACGCTCCCAGTCCCTGTTCACGTTCTCATGTCAGCCTGGAACATACTCCTTCCCTGCCTGACTGCTTCACCTCTGCACGCCAAGAGGAACGGTCCCAAAGTGGCTTCCTGGGAACATCTGCCCTCCCTCTGGGTAAAGTGCCCTGAGGTCAAATAGTTTGGAAAGGACTCCGTCCACTTTGGAAGCCCCCCGCCGAGAAGCACAGCCAGGACTCCCAGAAACCTTGTAGCGAGGAGGTTTCCGTCTGCCTGCGCCGCCTACCCCGCTTGTCTGCGAACCCCGGGTTTCTGAACACGGGTGTGGTGCCCACACGCCCGGCCCGGGAGCCCGAGACCACACGGCAGGGTGTGTCCCCGGTGGGCATGGCTGGGGCTCGGTCTTACCTGTGCAGACGCCGCCGTTCTGCCGGATGAAGCCGGGCGGGCACCAGGCCCGGCCCACGCTCAGGGCTCTGGGGCCCGGTCGGAGGGAGACCCAGGCGTGGTGGGACCCACTGGGGATGAGGGTGCGGGGACGCAGCCAGGCCACCCAGAGGTCCCGGTGGCCGACGGTGGTCACGTTCGGTCCGCTGTGCTCCAGCGTGGTGCAAGTCTTGCCGTCTCGGAGGAGGGTCTGGCCTGGCGGGCACAGGCAGCGGTAGCCGCCCTGGAGGTTTTGGCACTGGTAGGCACAGCTCCGGGGCAGCTGCTGGCACTCGTTGATATCTGGAGGGGAGCAGGACCAGGCAGGGTGCCAAGGTGGCTGAGGGCGCGCTGCAGCCGCTCCACCGGGCCCCAGCCGCCTCTGCCGCCCTCCGGCCCTCCCCAGAATCCAGCTGCCTCACCCGCTGCACACGGGCCTGCCCCCAAGGGGCCTGCCCCCAAGCCCTCCCTCTCCCGGACCACCCCCAGCCTCCTCTCCCGCTGCAGCCCCCTACTGCTCAGAGAGGGCCCCCGCCAGCTCTGAGCTCCGGACCGCAGTGTCCCTCAGCACCCCTCCCTTCAGCCTCCCGGCGAGGTCCATGCCACCTGCAAAGCCTCTCTGAGAGCCACCCACTTCTCTCCACCCTCGTCCTCTTCCTGGGCTCCCAGGGAAGCTGCCCTTGCCGGGCAGGGGGTGAGGCTTCGGTGGGAAACAGCAGGCAAAGCACGGATCAGGCTCACGGTGGGAACGCCATCGGTGTTGGCTGCTGTTCTATTCACAGGACTCAGTGTCACCCCTGTCACAACCGATCCCCGCCCGTGAGCTGTGGGTGCTGAGCAGGGTCCCAGGGAGGGGGTGGCTCTCCCCGTACCTAGGCAGGGCAGGCCGGGGCCCTGGACCCGGTACCCCCTGGGGCAGCTGCAGCGGTGCCCGCCTGGGGTGTTCTCACAGATCTGGTTGTAGTGACACTCGTCTGTCCGCTCCAGACACTCGTCCACATCTGGAAAGGCAGAGGGGCAAGGGCGGGGGCGCTGAGCCCACAGTCCGTCCCCCAGGACACACCATGCGTCTCCGCATCTGGGCCTCGGCCCCGTCCCCGTCTCCAACGTCAGCGCCGCCAGGAGGAATGCCAGCGTTTGCAACCACCCTTCCTAATTAGACCAGCTTTGGAGGGTAAGAAGGCTCTGGGTCCGAAAGAAGGAAGGGGCTTAAAAGGTAGGCTTTGGAGGCAGAGTCCTGGGTTTGGACTCAGCTCTGCCATGTCTCTTGATCCCTGAGCCAGTAACTCGACCTCTCTGAGCCTCAGTTTCCTCATCTGTAGAAAGGGGTCACGATAGGACTCCTTCATGGGATCATGGGGAGAAAACTGGATCATGCACAGGAAGGGCTTAGGACCCCGGTATATGGGCCGAGCTCAAAAACTGGTGAGAAGGAAGGAAGGGAGGGCGGGAGGAAGGCAGGAGGAGCCCTAGAAATGGGATGAAATGGGATGACTGCCTCTTCTGAGTCCAAGTTTACCACGCTCTCCCCCTCCACTGACGGCCTCTCTTGGGGAAACCTGGAGGACCCACAGTCATGAAAGCCTAGAATTCTAGAACAGGAAGGACCCTAGGGGTCACCCATCCAGGGGTGGCACCTAAGTTTTGTCTCAAAGGCCCACTGCAACTGATTCATGGTAGCCACTGTAGCTGGAGAAGCTGTGTTGAGAAGGATTCGGAGGCTGTCTGTGGGCTGGGCCACGATCCACGAGGGGAAAGGGGGGGAGGGGCAGTAGACGTAGCACATGTTTGCCATCCCTGACCCGGTCCCCCTTCATCAGGCAGACGAGAAACCTGAGGCCCAGAAAAGAAAAGACACTTGCCAAAGGGACTCAAGTCACCGGCAGCCAGGCTGGGTCAGGACTCAGCCCTCCTGAGCCCGGCTCAGGCTTTCTCCCTGGCCTCACTCGACTCCTCTGCCAAGAGAGTTCCGGTTTCCCTGAAGGCCCAGTGTCCCAGTGACACACAGCATGCCCCCTGCTGAACCCTGGCAACCACTGGGTGCCCGGGAGTCGGGACCGCCCGGCACCAGGCCCCTGGCACCTTCACAACCAGCTCCATCAGTGGCCACCCGGAAGCCGGGCCCGCAGTTAGGGAGGCAGCGGTAGGACCCCAGCAGGTTCACGCAGCGCTGTCCCTCTAGGCAAGGATCGGCCTTCCAGGCGCACTCGTCCACATCTGTGGGGGGGGTGGGGGGGGGACGGGGGCAGGGGCTGCATGAACACTTGTCCCCAGGCCCAGCCTACCCACACAGGTTTGGTCCTTAGGCCCAGAAGCCCCTGGCAGGAAGGTCCCCACCCCTCCTGCTAGCTCTGGCCATCATCTCGGCACCCCCAGAAACACAGAGCCTCCTCTGAGGGACCCGGCGGCCCTGGCCTGTAGCGTCCGAAGTGAGGCTGCAGACAGTGCCCTTTTTAGGTGCCCCAAAGAGACTTGGTCACACCAGGCCCCACGGGTGGGCTGGAGGGACACGGGTGCGGGCTCGGAGTCCAGACAGCGTCTCGGGGTCAGATTTATCGTCCAGCACCTTCACTATGGCGCCAAGCAGGGCAAGAGGGCCAGGTGGGTAATCAGCTCACTTGCGAGCCCGGTGGACTGGAAATGCCCGCTGAGGCCTGGCAATGCTTCCGAGGCCACGTCCAGGCTCAGCGGGTGTGCGTGCTGTGAGCGCGTGGTGGCCACATGCGTGTCTTTAGAGATCCCCATCGCCCCTCAGTGCTTGAGCCTCTCCCCTCTGTGGCCCTCAAAATAAGAAGCTCTCCGTGGCAACAGGGCATGGGAACCCCTAGGTTCACGTCCCCTGGGGGACGTGTGTCCCCTGGCCAGGGTCCCAGCCCCGGAATCTCCCTGAGCACCCCTGGGCCAGGTCCAAGGCGAGCCTCCCCACCCGGGGTCCACTCACCTCTGCAGGTCCTTTCGTCCCTGGCCAGGGTGAAGCCAGGTGGGCAGGAGCGGGAGAAGCGGCCGGGCGCATTGCGGCAGGACTGGGCGCAGGGGCTGGCGCTGCCCGGGCACTCGTCCCTGTCTGCGGGGTGGGGAGAGGTCCGCTGGTCTGCGCTCCCAGGCCCTGCAGCCCTCAGAGCCCCCCAGGCTGAGGCCTCCCTCATCCCTGCCGGGGTGGGGAGGCGTGCTCACCCACGCAAAACTCTCCCTGGGCGTCCAGCTCAAAGCCCTCTGGGCAGCCGACTTCATTCTCTTCTGCTAGGCAAAGGGGACACACCCTGAGGACACGAGGGCCCCAGGGCCCAAGGCGCCCGGGGATAGAGAGCCCAGGCCCATTTGGGGGCCCTGGCAGGGTCTGGCTGGGGCAGTGGGGGGTGGAGACGGGACGGGGGCCTCACCAGCTCGCAGGGCCGTGGAGAGCTGGAAGCTCAGGGCCTTGGCCTCCGGGTCGAAGGCCGAGCTGATAGCGGAGGCCCGCAGGTGCTGCACCAGCTGGGGCTGGGGCCCCTGGGCCACGTCGTACCGGATGCAGTGGTTGCCGCGCAGGAACGAGAGGAGGCTGTCCCGCAGGAAGCTCTGCGTGGAGCCCACAAAGAGGCGGCCGGGTCCCGTCCGCACGTACTGCTCCTGGATGTCCTGGAAGAGGCGGGCGGGGAGGAGGACATCACGATCTCAACTTCCAAGGGGCGAGGGACCCTGAGCCCCCAGTGGGGATGCTGGGCTGTGGGCCTGGTGGGCCTCTCAGCCCTTCTTCCAACCAGCCGGGCACCCTCGAGCTGTCTGCGAAGCTGGGCCAGCGCACCCTCCTGCTGTGCGGTTCGTCCTCCCCTCAGCCCAGCCAGGCCACGCCCCAGACCCTGCTGGGGAGTCAGGAAGGAAAGTGGGCCCGGCGGCGGCGGCGGCGGCTCAGGGAGGGTTGGGGCAGGCCATGCCACTCTCTCGCGCGCACCCCATCTGCACACCCCAGGGCTCTCCCCGCACCTGCACTTGCAGATCTGCGTCCGCCAGGCTCTCGGGGACGATGCCATTGACCGTCACGTCGAGGAGCAGGAGGCCGTCAGGATCCAGGCCCCGGGCCACCTGGGTCATCGTGAGCAGCTCCCCTGCAATCCGTCCCCACCCAGCCTGGAGTCACCTCGGGGGAGAGGCCCTGGGCTCAGACCTCAGCCCCACCTGGCCCACCTTGGGGAGACACCCCCCCCCCCGCCCCGCTCACCCGTGGCAAACTGCACACGCGACTCCTGCTGGAAGCGGCCGCCCGTCAGCGAGTGGCCGTTCAGGGCACCTCCACTCTCTCTGGCCAGAGCCCAGTAGATGGGGGCGATGGCCACCGCGAGCACCCGCATCAGAGGCCCTGGACGGGGTGGACGCGGAGGCTCGGCTAGAGCCGGATCCCGAGGGCAGCCGCTCTCCTGCTCAAGATCACTCTGCAGCTCCCTGCTGCCCCCGGGAGAGCTCAGCCCCTTCCCTCCCTGCCCAGGCCTGTAGCCCGCGGTTGCCTGGGCCAGTGATGAGATCAGAAGGTGGGAAGTGGTGAAGACGGTACCTACTTCGTGGAATAGCTGTGAACCTTAGCGAAATATATTTATACAAAGAAGCGCCTTGAATATTCGACTGAATTCAATAAGTATAGAGGGCGACTGGCTCACCACAGAGCACGGGACTGCATCAACCGTCACTACGTACGCGCTGGGCCAAGGAGAAAAATCAACTGTCTCCTAACTTGCAGACACACCTTCCAGAGAGCCTGGGAGAGGGAGGGTCGTTCCAAACCACCGACTTGCAAAAAAGAGCCCTGAAGTGCCCTGGACGGGGATTCTCAGACCTGCCCACGACGCCCAGCCCTCCTCTCCGGGCAGCTGGGGTCTGGGACTGGGGAAGGGGGAACGCTGTTGGCTTGGGGCCAGGGATGGTCCAGCTTCTCGGCCAAACTGCTGGCTCAGAAGAGGTACAAGAGGGCTGATGTTCACAGGAGCCAGCTGGGCCCCTGTCCCTGGGAGCAGAAACTTCTCGGCCTCTCTGGGCCTTTGCTTCCACTAAACAGAGCCAGGCACGCCTGGCCTGGAGCCAGATGCTTCCTTCTCCATGGCTCCTGCCCCTGAAGCTGGAAGAAGCAGCCACACCTAGGCAGTGTCTCACTTCACTCTCTCTCTGCCGACAGCCGGCGCGGAGTGACCCTCCCGCCAAGCCAGAGTCTCCTGACCGCCCCCCCGACCCCCGCTCACAGTCTGTGGTCAAGGGCAGCTCTGGAGGGGCTGCTTTTAGCAAAGCCCCTGTCAACACTGCCCTCTCCCTGCTCTGGACCCCCATGAGGGGATGCAGGACCCCCTGGGCAGGGTGAGACGGCAGGGTGCATTACAGCAGCGTCTGTAATGTCTCTCCAGAACATTCCATTTGCTTAGGACACACTATTTTATGAACCTGTTTGAAAGTGGACCTTCTAGCTAATTTTATTCTCCACGTTTCCCCTTTTCTGTCCCCTGCAGCCCATATCCCTTACTCCTTACTAGTGATCCCTTCACTTCGGCAGCAGCTCTTGCCTTAACAGTGGGGAAAAAAACCTCACATAGCAATCAGTGGTTTCAAGAGTCACAATCTGACCCTGCATTCACATAATACTGCTGATTTCACATTCTCGGGCTGGTCTTAAATGCAGTTATTTTGTTTGTTTGGGGGCTGTGAGGTGGAGAGGAAGTGGCCTGCACCTCGATCCATTTTGGCTCAGACTCTGCTCAGGTCGGAGGGTCCCCAGACGCAGGAGATGCTCTGGCCCCCACTTACCCACACTCGCAGGGATGTGGCTGATGCTGCTGCGGATGGTGGTGACCCCAGAACGTGCCTCCCGTTGCACGCTGGTGTTGAGGACAGCCATGCCAAATTTCTGCCCATTGATCACCCCAATCATGCCGCCCCGGCTCCCCCGGGGCTCCCCTGTGAGGAAGGAAGAGAACAAGAGGGACACTACCCATCTCTGTGCCCTCGGGGATGTGCAGGTACTGTTTTCTATTTCATGAAGGAGTAAACTGAGGCTCAGAGAGGGGCAGTAACTTGCCCAAGGACACACAGCTAATGGGCGATGAACTCAACACTCAGGGGGTCCTGGCTTCTAGAGAGAAGGGAGACATTTAAGAGGAGCGCCACACAGGGATGGTGCCAGCTTCTAATTCTGGCTCTGCCATCACCTTCTTGAAAAACCTGGGCAAGTCTGGCCCCCAAGCCACACTTGAGTTGGCTTATCTATAAAATGAGGAGGTGGGACCACAGATGCACCAAAGACCTGTTGGGTTCTAAAATGCCAAGTGATGGGGGCGGGGGGCCTGGCACACTGGAGGAGCCAGGGAGGAGAGGCAGGGCACCGGGCCAGGAAGTGAATGCTGCCACCTGAACACTTCCCATTCCATCAGTGGCCCTGGCTCCAGCTGCCCTGCAGCTGGCCCAGCTGGGGTGGGCTGAGTTTCTAGCAGCCGCCAGGCAGTCTGCTAGCAGATGCTCTTCAGCGCTAATCAAATGGATTGTACAGGCACAGGGGGATGCTGTGCCTCTGGCTAATGGGCCAGCTGTCTTGTCTGGACAGATGGCAAGAGACAGAAGCTAGCCTGACTCTCCACTCACCAGCCCTCAGGGGAAATCGACAACAAATTGCCAATGATCTGTCAAAAAAATAACATACAACGCTACTCAACTGCCAAGATCCTAAGTGGGCAGATCAAGGGGCTGGTTAATTTTGGATTCCAGGAAGCAATGCCATTTCCTGCAGCCCTTAGCTGGGGTTTGATGAGATTTGATGCCCATCTGGGATGTCTCTCGTCAATATCTGCAGCTCTGGGATTTATGGGGGGGACAGGAAAAGGCCACGAACCTTCCCCTGGCCTTGTAATAAGGGGGTAAGGAGGAGTCGGGAGCAGCAGATAAGAAGGTAGCAGCATGACCCTGGCAGTTTTAGAAGGGGACAGGAAATCGGAGGCCAGGAGTGACAAGCCACTGGCAACCTTCTCAGACATGAGGTGACTCAGCAGCCTCTTGTCCCCCACGAGGCCAGGATGCCCCACTCCAGACTTATGGGAAAGGAGGGAGAGAGTTAGGGGGCCTCAACGCCTTTGAATATCTTTTATATAGCAATGTCCCTTGAAGGAATTTATCCTATAGAAATATTCAGTCCAGCGCACAAAGATGTGCACCACAGGATGGTTTGTGGAGGGGAAACTGGAAAAAAAAAAAAAACAACCCCACAAACCTGCTGTTTATTTAACGAAGCCAACAGCAATTAAGTTTAAAAAATGTTCCCGTGGAATGGTATGCAATCATGACAGAAGGTGTGGCCTAGGCTTATTGTCATGGGCTATTGTCCATGACAGAGTAAGAAAATATGGCAGGTTGTAAACACAGCTTGTACACTTGACCTCATTTGTAAAAAGAAAAAAGTGTATCTCTTTACATTCAGAGAGAAAGTGTAGAAATATATACCCCAAATAATTACCTGAGCGAATTATGGGAGATAACTGATCATTACTTTTTTCTTCACACAGTTTTAAAACTTATCTGGCCTTTCTACAATTAACATGTACAAGGTACAAATTAGTTGTTTCCATTAAAAACGTAAGGATGCTGTTATGGGTTGAATCGTTTCCTCCTAAAAGGATGTGCTGAAGTCCTAACCCTCATGTGCAATAGATTCTCTAGCACACATCTCAGCAGCAACCAACCCTGCTGGCACCTTGATCTTAGATTTTCACCCTCCAGAACTGCAAGATCATACACTTCTGTTGTTTTAGGCCCCTCTGGGCAGGGAATCCCACCCCTGTCCACAAAGGTCTGGGCAGGGAGACTCCATACCTCTCACGGCCAGGAAGGCCTGGGCTGTAGCGGAGCCCAGGAGGTTGTGAGCAATGCATTCATATGCGCCCGCATCCCCAGCCTCCACTCGATCCAGCCACAGGCTCCCGTCCGTCAGGGTCCTGAGCCGCCGGCTGGGCCGCAAGGGCTGGCCCGCTCGCAGCCACTCCACCATGGGCGCCGGCTCTCCAGAGGCCTGGCACCGCAGGACCACGGCATCTCCAGATCTCACTGTCACATCTTGGGGCTTCACCTGGAACACCGGGGCACCTGTGGGAGGCCCAGGGCAGCTTTTAGAAACATCTTATTATTTCTGTATACGGGTACACCTTGGAGATACTGTGCGCTCAGTTCCAGACCACCACAATAGGACAAATATCACAATAAAGCGAATCACATGAATTTTTTGGTCTCCTCGGGCATATAAAAATACGTTTACACTATACTGTGGTCTATTCCGTGTGCAGTAGCATTATGTCTAAAAATACAACCTATATATCTCAATTTAAAAAGAACTGATTGCTCGGGCTTCCCTGGTGGCGCAGTGGTTGAGAATCCGCCTGCCGATGCAGGGGACACGGGTTCATGCCCCGGTCCGGGAAGATCCCACATGCCGCGGAGCAGCTGGGCCCGTGAGCCATGGCCGCTGAGCCTGCGCGTCTGGAGCCTGCGCTCCGCAACGGGAGAGGCCACAACAGTGAGAGGCCCGCATATCACAAAAAAAAAAAAAAAAAAAAACTGATTGCTAGAAAATGCTGACCATCATCTGAGCCTTCAGTGAGTCACAATCTTTTTGCTGGGAGGGTTTGAAATATTTCGAGAATTAACAAAATGTGACACGGAGACACAAAGTGAGCAAATGCTGCTGGGAAAATGGTGCCACCAGACTTGCCCGATGTAGGGTTCCCACAAACCTTCAGTCTGTAAAAAATGCAATATTTGCAATATGCAATAAAGTGAAGCACAATAAAATGAGGTGTGCCTCTATTCAAGTGATACATATTCATTCAGACGGATTAGAAAATACAGAGGCAAATGATTCTCCCACCCCTTACCATTCCTGAGTATTTCCTTCTAGACACTGTTTCCTTATGAGAAAGTGACCATATTACCCTTTCTTTCTTCCTTCCTTCCTCCCCCCCTCCCTTTCTTTCTCTCTCTCTCTTTCTTCTTCCTTAATTCTATAATAGATCATAATTACCTTTCACGGCATTAAATATTTGTCTTTAGTGTCTACTTGGTATTCCATTGTTTGGATCTGTTATGATTTGCTTAACCAGGTCCCTATTATAGGACATTTAGCTTGTTTCCAGTGAAGGGGTGACATTTGCCGAACTGCCTCTACTTGATGCCAGATGGCACGGCAGACCTGGGCTCTGTCACTTACTGGTGAGTGACTCTCAAGTCACTCCCTGAGCCTCAGGTTTCTCATCTGAAAGATGATAATTCCTGTCCACTTACTACTATGGACCCTCCAGAATGGCTAAAATGAAAAGGATGGAAAATGCCCAGCGCTGGTGAGGATGCAGGGCCAGCAGAACTCTCACGCTGCAGGCAGAAGTGTACGACCACTATGGAAACCGTTTGCCAGTGTATCAGTTTCCCATGGCTGCTGTAACAAATGGCCACAAACTTGGTGGTTTAAAACAGCAAACAGTTTTTCTCTCACAGTTCTGGAGGCCAGAAGTCCAAGATCAATCGTTTCTCAAGGCTAAAGTCAAGGTGCTGTGCCCCTTCCAGAGGCTCCACCGGAGGAGACGTTTCTTGCCTCTTATGGCTTTTGGTGACTTCTAGCATTCTGTGGCTTGAATTCCACGGCTGAATCTCTGCATGCTCTGCCTCAACTTAACATGGTCTTCCCTCCTCTCTCTCCCTCTCTCTGTGTCACTGTGTCTCTCTCTAATCTTCTTCTGCTTCTCTCTTATAAGAACACTTGTGGGACTTCCCTAGAGGTCCAGTGGTTAAGACTCCACACTTCCAATGCAGGGGGAGTGGGTTCAATCGCCGGTCAGGGAACCCACATGCCAAAAAATAAAACAAACAAACAAAAGAACACTTGTGATAGCGTTTAGAGCCCACCAAGACAATTCAAGGCAACCTCCTTATCTCAAGATCTTTAACTTAATTACATCTGCAAAGATCCTTTTTCCAATAAGATAACATTGCATAGGGAAAGAATCTGAAAGAGAATAGATATATGTAAAACTGAATCACTTTGCTGTATACCTGAAACTAACAAAACATTGTAAATCAACTCTACTCCAATATAAAATAAAAATTACATTAAAAAAAAAATCCACAGGTCCTGGAGACTAGAACATGGTCATATCTTTGGGAGCCATTTATAGCCTCCCACAGCCAGTATGCCCTAAAGCTGAACCGGTGTGTCCTGTATGACCCAGCAATTCTGCTCTCTGGATCAATACCCTATGCGTGTTCACGGAAAGGTATGCCTAAGGACTTCACAGCAGCACTGTTGACATTTGCCCCCAGCTGGAGACTAATGGATGAATGCATGAATAAACTGTGGTGTAGCCACAGAGTGGAAACCACACAGCCACAAGAAGGAATAAACTCATCCCGTGCGCAATCTCACACACTGGGAAGGCGCAAGAAGCCTGACACTGAATACACGTGACATGATTCCACTTCAACAAAGGTCAAAAACAAGCAAGAGCCGGACTTTTGACTATGGCTGAGCAAAGAGGTCAGCAAGTTGGCCCCCCAAAAAACAAGTACAAAACTTGAAAAAACTGTCAAAACCAAATATTCTAGGGCTCTAGAAATCGACTAAGCGCAAACAACAAATTGAGAATTGTTTACTTCTGAAAAGCTTCTAGAACTCTGGGCACAAACAGTGGAAGGGCGTGGCCTCCCTGCCTGGGGCTGCTCCCATCTCCCAGCCCCACCCCACCCCATCATCACACTAGTTTTATGAGGGCAGGGCTGGCGGAGAAACCAGGGGCTGACTTGATTTGCAGCAGAGGATGGAGGCAGACTCTGAGAAATGGGGGTGTCATCAGGGACAGGAGCAGAACTCTAGAAAGCAAGTGGGGACCTGGTACCTCTGCTGGCCTGCAGGCCTGGCCCTGGTTGAGGAAATCAGGGACCAGCCAGCAATACAATAAGGAGAACCTGGGAATAAGGGAGCCCCGGAGAGGCTGGATCTGCTCTCCACACACCCCTGGCTGATGTGGGAAATATGCACCTAGGCAGGAGGACCCAAAAGGGCCAGGGGAGAGTCAGAGCCAGGGCTGACTTGAAAGCTGCCTGAACTGTATTTTTTTTTTTTTAATGTCAATTAGATCTCAATAAAGTGGTTTGAAAAACAAATCAATAAATATCACAAATTTGAAAACAATAGTAATACTAGGTGGCATTTGTTGATTACTTACTGTGTGCCAGGCACTGTTCTAAGCACTTTACATGCATTATTTCATTTCAGCTTCACACTACTTATGATACCTGTTCTATTATTATCCCTATTTTAAAGATAAGAAAGCCACGGGCTTCCCTGGTGGCGCAGTGGTCGAGAGTCCGCCTGCCGATGCAGGGGACACGGGTTCGTGCCCCGGTCCGGGAAGATCCCACGTGCCGCGGAGCGGCTGGGCCCGTGAGCCGTGGCCGCTGAGCCTGCGCGTCCGGAGCCTGTGCTCCGCAACGGGAGAGGCCGCGACAGTGAGAGGCCCACGTACTGCAAAAAAAAAAAAAAAAAAAAAAAAAAGAAAAAAGAAAAATTCTGGACAGTGATTCCCTCGAGAGGGTGTAGAGACTGGAAGAGGGCATGATGGGGGTGTGCGGGTCTGGGAACTGTTACTGTTCTACTTTTGGATCTGGGTGCGGGTTACCTGGGTGGGTTCATGTTATGAAAATTCATTGAGCTGTACTCTTGTGACATGTGCCCTCCTCCTGTGTGTTCATCTTCAATGAAGTTTCATTAAAAATCCTTATTTATTCCTGTTTTGTAAATAAGTTCATTTGTATCATTTTTTTAGATTCCACATATAAGCGATATCATCTGATATTTGTCTTTCTCTGCCTGACTTACTTCACTCAGTATGATCATCTCTAGGCCCATCCGTGTTGCTGCAAAGGGCGTTATTTCATTCTGGCAGAGGAGGGATAAATTGGGAGACGGGGACTGACGTGTACACACTACTATATATAAAATAGATAACGAATAAGGACCTACTGTGTAGCACAGGGAACTCAATACTCTAATGACCTATATGGGAAAAGAATCTAAAAAAGAATCTAAAAATCTAAAAAAAAAATCTAAAAACTAACAACATTGTAAGTCAGTGATACTCCAATAAATTTTTTTTAATCCCTATTTAGACTATTTCACAGGGTTACTTTGAGGCTCACATAGTGCTTCGTTAGCTATAACCTACTTGGCGAACACAGGAGCTGTCCCTATGATCTCAATGACAGTTTCGAGTTCTGAATAAACAGGTCGCCCAGGCCTGGCTGTTGGGTCCCCAGTACTCACCAGCCCCTAATTCCCATTCCACATTGGGGAGACGGTTCATGGGACTTCAACTGTGTGTTCTGAATAAATTATTCAGAATGGCCCTCCTTTCTCATCACACAGCCTGGGCGGCGGCAGCCACAGCCTTGGCACAGCTGCCCCCTGGGTGCCCACCTCACTGGGTGCCCCCCTCACCTGGTCCCCACCCAGGGCCCAGGAAAGGTGGGGCTGAGACTCACGCTGCAGCACGAGAACCACCACTTTCTCCACCGCGCCCAGCTCGTTCTCCGCCAGGCACCGGTACTGTCCCGCGTCGTCCTCCTGTGGGTGGGCACGGGAGCAGGGGCGTGGCGTTCAGGAGAGGAGGACGAGGGGGCGGGGAGCATCTGGGGACAGCTGGGCACAGACAGGGGCACCTGGAGCAAGACCCATCTAACCAGGAGGAGCTTAGAGCAGAAACCAGCCAGGGGCCCGCGGATTCCACCAGAGGGGCTTCCATGGCTGCTTGTCAATGGAATCCAAAGAGAATCCAGCCCCTTTCACCCCTGGAACTTGGGGTGGTGACAACTCATTGCTCTAAGGGGAGCTATATGCTGCGGAAGCATGATTTAGATCCACCTCTTCCAAATTGTGTACGTTAAAGTATTATGACCCCACGGCACATTGTTAGGAATTCCTTAAAAAACGGGTTTTGTGTTTGAGCAAGTTTGGGAAACACTGAGTTAGACAAGAACAGGTTTCAGCACTGCAGGCTCCCTGGGGCTTTTCAGAGGGGGAGGGTTTGCAGCACTTCCTGGCCTTGGGGACAGGGAAGTTTCTCCCCAGGATACCCACGACCATGGCAGTGATGCAGCTCAGGAAGAAGGCCGGCTCAGATTCGCTTCCGAGTGGCAGCAGCACCATGAGATGGAGCTGGGGCAGCCTGAGGCCACTGCCCGCGCCCAGAAGAGAATATCCCCGGACGCCACTCCCAAGGGACTGTCAGCGGGCAGCACGGCACGCAACTAAGAGCATAGATTTGGGCATCAGTCCAAGATGGGACCGAATCCGGGCTCCACTGTTCACCATGTCTCTGGAGCCTCAGTTTCCCCATCTCTAAAACGGGGATAATAACCGGTAAGATTGTTGTAAGCATCAAATGAAATCACGCTCCCTAAATGCGAGACACGGTGCCTGGTCCACAGCAAATACGCAGGTCACGGCAACTGCTGTGGTAAAGGCTGCTGCTGCTGCTGCTGCTGCTGCCTTTACCAGTCTGAGACAGGCTCCCAGATGGGCAAGATCAAGGACCCCTAAGAGGCGTCCTTGACATCATCGAACTGTGGAATTCTGCAGGACCACTGGGACTTGGGAGACAGAAGGGAAGGTAAGCAGGGGCTGCCCCCGAGCTCAAGGCTTTGGAAATGGCGTGCAGTAGGAATCAGGAGACCTGGGCTGGGGTCCTGCCTCAGGTGCTTACTGGCTGTGGGCCTCTCTGACCCTCAGTGTCTTCATCTGTAAAATGAGGCACTCTAATCCGCTTACTCTGCTCCATGGGGTTGTTAGTAGTAACATATACTGGCATTACTGAGGGACCAATCACTCTTAAATACCTGGTGTGGGTCATCTCACTGATTTCTCACTATAAATCTATGAGGTAGAACAATTATTAGCCCCATTGAATGGATGAGGTAATTGAGGCACAGAAAAGTTAAGCCCCTGGCTGGTGGTCACCCTAGTTAGTCAGGCGAGAATCTCTGGGTACAGGCAGGAAAATGCTTTGTAGACTGTAGAGGGTGGTGGCAACCTAGAGAACCGTCTTGGATAATCAGACAAAGTGGAGGGTTGTCCCAGGTGGCCCCACCCCAGGCCCCGCCTTGCCTCGGTCCTACGGATGGTCAACGAGCCATTCTGCATCCAGTGCCGGAGCCGGCTGCCCTGCAGCAGAAGGCCATCTTTGATCCAGTGGATATTGGGTGCTGGATCTCCACGGACCACACAGTCCAGCTGGACGCTGCCCCCAACAGGTTCCACCAGGTAGGAAAAAGCCTCCCCTTGTAGGACAGGAGCCTCTGCACAAGGTGAATGGACAAGGAGTGAGAAAGGAGGTTTCCTTCAGGCTAAAATTCCCATAAATCCATCCCCCAAATCCTGCCAGACAGACCCCAGGAACCTATGGAGGCTCCTGCTGGCTCAGCACGCCTGTGTAGAGTCAATACATCTGGGATGGCATACAGCTTCCGTGTCGCAGGTCAAGTGAACTAGACTGGCAGTGGCTGCCAGGAACACTGTGCTGAGAAGGATTTGAAGTTGAGTGGGAATAGTGCTATGATTGATTAGTGATGCCTGAGACAGGCACAGGAAGGGAGAAAGTGTATGAGTGTCATATACTCGCGCTCAGAGATGGATTAGCCCAGTGGCAGGGTGCTTTGGAAAACAAGGACTACACAATCATTAGGACACCTCTGTTGGACATAGCAATACTAAGACATCCCTGATTCTCATTTCATGCAACTCTTAAACCACTCTTGGATGCCCTGTGCTGGTTTTCATCCTTGCCGGTTTCCTGAGGTTGAATCTACCAACAGTACAGTTGAATCCTGGTGCCTTGGGCAGCTCATTTCCCTCCATCGAGCCCCACCCTGCCATCCTAAAGTTCGACATACAAGTCACAGTGCCATGAAGGTTACTGTGCAGGGCTGTGGGGAGCAACCGGCAGGCTGGCGAGATTCACGCATCGTTTGCCAGAGTGCCTTGGCCCCCCTTCCCCTCCCACATTGACACCATCCAGCGGAGGGCAGTGCTTCAGGCTGATGAGTCAGATCTCAGTTCTACCTACAGCCGGTCATCTGGGGAGGGTGAAAAATACTGACGTCGAGGCTTCACCTTTACGGAGTCGGGGGTAGAACCCGGGCCTCGGGATTTTATAAAGCCCCCCAAGAGATCCTAATGCCCAGCCAGGGTGGAGAGGTACTAGTTCAGAGATCAGGAGGCCAGTTTCTTAGAAAAACCACTAGGCTGAGTCAGCAGAGGTCTGGAGAAAGAGCACGTGGTCACTCCCTACCCTTCACGTGGACGAAGCTGACCGCCTGCACTCGGCCCATTCTGTTCTCGGCCCAGCAGACGTAGGTCCCGTTGTCCTCTCTGGTGACTGCCATCCGCTGCAGCGTGCTGCCCCCATCCTGCTCGGACACCCCCTCTGTGGCAGAGAAAGAGACGCCCCAGGGGGCTCTGAGCTCAGGGTGCCAGGGACCTCCTGCCCTGATCGCTTAACTCAGGCCTTGGTATCCAGCAGGTGCTTCATAAAGGCAGAGTGTCCCCTCCCTGCTGGGAGCCTCAGCAAGTGGGACCCGATCGTGGCAGGCACAGGATCGGATGATGAGGATGAGGTAGAAGACCTGCCTTTTCTCATTTTCAAGTCCACACCGCGAGTATGATGAGTGGCCAAGGGGAGGTCTTCGGGGGCCTATTAACATGTGGCACTTGTTGTCATGAGTTACGTATAGATGGATGCTATTTTTTTTAATTAATTTTTTTTGGGGGGAGCTGTACCACACCGCATGCGGGATCTTATTTCCCTGACCAGAGATCGAACCCGTGCTCCCTGCAGTGGAAGCGCAGAGTCTTAACCACTGGACCTCCAGGGAAGTCCCTAGATGGATGCTATTAACAGCCTTTGTTTTCCCTGTAATCCTTAGACACTGCCCTCAGGGCCCCTGTTGTCTCTATTTCAAGATGAAGAGCTGGGCTCAGAGGGGCTGAATCTCCCTCCTGATCTCTCCGTCCAGGAAGCAGTGAGGTTGAGGCAAAGCCTTCTGCACGGGTTTCCCAGCACCTGGACTTGGGTATAGGAGGATATGAAAACATGACTCTGCAGCGGAGGACTCTTAGCAACTCATCCATTCGGCAGACATTTTTTGAGTACCTCCTACATACACCGCAGGGCCTGTGCAGGCCTTGCAGCTTCCTAGACATCACCGGGGACCCAGGTGGGAGGAAAGAGCCCCCCATGAATGGAGTTTGTTGAGGGGCTCACAATGGGAGCAGCGGCGCTGGGCTGGAGCACAGGCCCCTCTCCTGGCCCTGAGGTCTCCAGGGTTGAGTCTTTTTCACAGGTGGCTTCTTGCTGGGTCTGACATGTGACTGGTCACGTAGGGCCACGTGTGTGTTTGCCCTGTGCCCCAACGCAGGGCCAAGTCTGGAGACCCAGAACCCACTGGCTGACTGCTACCCTCTTCCTCTTCACCAGGTTGGGTCTCCCCCCCCCACCCCGCCCACCCTCTTCAACCTCCCAGGGTCCTGGGTCCCTGTCCCACACGCCCCCAGCGGGCCCAGACCTGTGACTGGCTGGGTGTTGACAGTCCAGCCTAGTCGGGGTGTAGGGCTGCCCCGGGCTGCACAGTGAAGCCACAGCCTGTCCCCAAGGTTCAGGCTGCGGTCCCCAGGCAGGCTGGTGAAGACAGGCGGTGCCAAGACGGTGAGGTGTATGCGGCGGCGGTCGCGGCCCACAGCATTCTCAGCAGTGCAGGTGTAGGTGCCAGCGTCCTGGCTCTGTGGGCAAAGGGAGGGGTCGGCCTGAGAACTGCCCCCACCCCAACATAGGCCAGAATGCCCCCGGGGACCTGCTCCCTGGCAGGTTCGCATGGACCATCCAGCCCAGAGAGGCAAAGTGACTTGCCCAAGGTCACACAGCTAGCAAACAGCTCGGCTTCACCACCGCACCTCCCTGCAGCCTTCATATGGCTATGCGCTTTGATGAAATACAATTTATATTTTAAGGCAGGACAAGAAAAATTAAACATAAAATTCTCTGTCTTCTTGGGCCTCCTCCTTCCATCCCTAATATGCAGCGTGTATCTGCATTACATTAACCAGAGCTGCTCAAGGATGGGTGTGCCTGCTCAGCTGTAAAGATCTTTTTTTTTTTCCCCTTTCCTCTGACACTAGCAATGTAACTTCTTAAAAGAATAGCGTTCTTTCCCAGCTCTGTAAGGGGTCATGGGGACTCGCTGTTCACTTTGTACCTGCTTACCCAGACTATGTGTCTTTGGTGAACTTTATGTAAAATACGAGTATGTCATTGTGATGTATGATTCTTTGTCTTGAAAATGTATGTGACCGTGCCTTTACTTCTAACGGGTCTCCCCAGTTATAATCCTCAGTTTGGCTCCAAAAAATTCCCTTTCTTTCCTTCTTAATTTGATTGTTAATTGACTTTTCAGCCTT
Source organism: Kogia breviceps (assembly GCF_026419965.1). Lineage (NCBI taxonomy): Eukaryota > Metazoa > Chordata > Mammalia > Artiodactyla > Physeteridae > Kogia > Kogia breviceps. Next base: position 5,750,667 of record NC_081317.1, read on the forward strand.
CATAATCTAAGCCTGACCGCATGTTTGTAACAGTCACCGTTTACTAAGCACCTCCTATGTGCTCAGAACGGAACCTGCACTCCGTTCACCTGTGCTCACCTCATCCATCATCCCTGAGGCACCTTCTCCAAGAGGAGAAGTTCTGTGGTGCATCCAGCGGGGCTGGCGCACTCACCACTGCACATCTGGTTCCCTGTGCGGCAGGATCTCCACCCCCATGGCGCCCTCGAGATGTGCCCACCCGGCAGCCACCCATCCATCTGGACAGCGACCTCTTTTGTAATTACAGAACATGATGAGCGCTGATGGGGGAAGGGAGCCGGGGTCCCACCCACGCCTGTAGCTCAGGCTGAGAACATCTGAGGCAGTTTGAGGACACAAAGTCATAGGCGCGCTCCCCCCTCCCTCTCTTCCAGGGCTCCTCCCCTCCCCCAGGGACTAGCCATACAGGTCCTGATTCAAATCTGGGTTCTGCCTCTTGACAATAGCATGTCTTCAAAACCGGGGTACACTCTGAACCTCGGTTTCCTCCTCTGCAGCGAGGGTGATAACGCCTACTTCCCCAGGCTCCAGGATTAAGAAACTGCACAGCATTCAGCGCAGAGCATGACACACAGCGGGGTGCTCAGCAGGTGTCCGCTGCTCCTGCTGTTATATTATTCCCCTCTGCTCCCTGGGGCCAGGCCCTCACCTCTGAGTTCTTCACCAGCAGCTCCCCGGAAGGCTGGATGGTGAACTTCCCCTCAGCTCCAGACACAGGCTGGCCGTCCTTTTCCCAGGTGATGTCGGGCTCAGGACTGCCGCTGGCCGTACAGGGCAAGAGGGCGTGGGAGCCTTCGGTGATGGACAGGTCGGGAAGGCCAGTCTCGATCACAGGCGGGACTGTGGGGAGAGGGAGGTCCCCTCGGTGGCTGGGCTGGGCTGGGGTGGGCTGGGGTGGGCCATCCCTGCCCCAGTGCTCTTGGCACTTGACACATCTTCAGCCCCTTCCTCCACCCCTGTCTGCTGCCCCCACCGGCCCCTGCTCATAGGCCCCGTGGTCTGGATAACCTGGGGACTCTCTCGAGTTTGGTGAAGCTGTGACAGAGTGACCCATTCACCCACATGCACACACAGGGACTAAAGGGACAGAAATGGCTCTTGCTACTAGAGAGCCAAAACGAACGAAGAATGACCAGACTAGGGCTTTCCCTGATGGCTCAGTGGTTGAGAATCCGCCTGCCGATGCAGGGGACACGGGTTCGAGCCCTGGTCTGGGAAGATCCCACATGCCGCGGAGCAACTGGGCCCGTGCGCCACAACTTCTGAGCCTGCGCGTCCGGAGCCTGTGCTCCGCAACAAGAGAGGCCGCGACAGTGAGAGGCCCGTGCACTGCGATGAAGAGTGGGCCCCGCTCGCCTCAACTAGAGAAAGCCCTCGCACAGCAACGAAGACCCAACACAGCAAAAATAATTAATTAATTTATTATTATTATTATTTTTTTTTTTTAAGAAAAGAATGACCAGACTAGTTTCCCAGGAGGGGCCGGAGGAGGCAGAGGGGACTCTGGAGTTACTGTCTGAAGCCAGACCTTGGGTGCAAAATGGGAGCCCTTTTATTCTTGAATTCCTTCTGGAAGCACAAGCCGTGCTGGAGTAGGGGTGGACGCAGGGACGTGGCCCGCCCGGGACCAGGGCTGAGCAGAGAAGGGAGGGGCTCTCAGGAGCCTCAAAGCCCCTAGCTCACTGGGGTCCACCTCAGACCCACCCACACCCCCGGGGCCCACCTTGCACCACCAGTCGAGTCTTCCCCAGGGCACTGCCTGCGCTGTTCTGGGTGATGCAGAAATAGTTCCCAGCATCCTCTGGGCTGACATGGGTAATCCGCAGCTGTCCACCGGCTAGGACCTGGGTACTCACCCCTGGATTGGACGGGAAGGAATTGCGGGCTGGTCGCTGGGGCGACAGGGCCCCCGAGGAGGGCAGGAAGGCCGCTTGGGCTGTTCTGTCTGACAAGTGACCTGCTGTGGCCACAGGGTGACGAGGGGACAAAGCGAGCATGGCAGCCGGAGCCAAGCTCCCAGCCCAGCCACCGAGTGCTCAGGCAGAATCAAGGGCTCTGGGGTGGTGAGGGGAGACAGAGGGCAGGCGGTGAGGCGGGCGCAGGAAGGAGGACCGCAGCTTCATCCTGTCTTCCTCCCACGCTGGCTGCCAAGGAAACTCACCTGCAGGCACGCTGAGCCCCTCCTTCTGCCAGGTGATGCTGGGCCGGGGGATGCCCGAGGCCTCGCAGGGCAGCAGCGCCTCCTCCTCGGCCACCGCCCAGACCACACTGGGTAGTGGCTTGACCACGGGGGAGGCTGCAAAGGAACAGGGCTGCCGAGGTCCCTGGGGACACCGTTAACACCCAGGCCTCTCCAAGCAGGGGCCGTCTGAGCCCTGGAGAGAGGGGCTGCTGAAGGGAACAAGGGGTTCCGGAAACGGCGGAAAGGAGGACACAGGCGGGCTATTTCTTTTCTCCCAAAGAACCCTCTAGCCCTCCACCGGCTTCCCTGCCCCAAGAGCCACGGCTGTCTGGCCTCGGGGACGCTCACCTTGCACGGTGAGGGCCACGTGCTTGTGGGCCACGCCCGCGGAGTTGCGGGCCGTGCAGGTGTATCGGCTGGCATGGATGGGGAGGGCCTGCCCGATCTCCAGGGCACCTGTGGCGGGAACAGGGCACAGAGAGGGGTGAGGGGGGCCTGGGACAGAGGTCCCAGGGGTGGAGCCGGCAGGGCTCTTACACACCCAACGGCCACTCAATCTGCCTCCCCGCCCATTTGTAAGCAGCACGGGGGAACCTGGACCTGCCTCTGCTCCCTGCTCAGACCATTACCGTAGGCAAGTCCCTTCTGCTCTCTGGTACTTCTAGTCTCTGGGCCAGGTGTACAAAGAGGAATCAGACAGGATGATCTCTAGACCCTTCTGGCTGTGATGTGCCAGGATCTGCCACTACCCGGCCTGGAATCCCCGGACCGCCCGCACCTGGTTCCACGGGCCCTCACCCTGCTATCCTTGCTGCACTCTGCTCAAAACTTGCCTCCTCCAGGAAGCCTCCCCGGATTGCTGCCTCCTCTGTCCTCCCTTTGCCCTCTCTCCCTCAGTCTTGGCTGCTCAATGAATACCATTTTAACCTTCCCAGACCACAGGCTGTAAGTCAGGTAAGGTGGTTTCTAAACCGTCCCCTGTGGACCCCTGAGGGCCTGCTGAGGGTTCAAAGGGAGCGAGGCCCACCTGACTCTGGACCACCCCCCAGCCCCCATCCCAGCCTCAGATGGAACCAGAACCCAGCTTCTCTCACGTGTTGGGCTTCCCCATAACCACTCGTCAGAAGGAAGTGTTCTATTGCTTTGGAAGACTCTGAAAACCACAGATCCGGCCAGTGGTTCACAGACTTGAGGATTTCACTAACCAACCAACTAAAAAATACATTGAATTTAGATAATCCCCATAAAGTTGCCAGCTTTTTATCTTAACAAGCAAAGACACTTAAAAAATTACCATGTACTATCACCTTAATTTCATAAAAGGCACTTTCAACACCAACTTATTAAGGAAAGCATTATTTCAGAATAAAGGACAATCCGTCTAACGAGCTAAAACTAGCTTTATGAAAACTCTCACGTAGCTATTATTTTTCTCATTCTGCCATAAGAGCACCAATTTACCAACTAGCATCAGGGACTGACTGACAGACACCAACACTCTATCTAGTGCGTGGATGGGGATACTGAGGCCCAGGGTGGGGGGCGAGGGGGTTCTCCCGGGTCACACAGTGAGGGAATGGCAGAGCCAGGCCAGAACTCTCCATCTTCTCAACCACCAGGCCTCAGCGGGCTGCTTTCACAGCCTCTGCCCAATGCCCCTTAGTGTCCCCTCAGCAGCAGGTCCACGGGGCTCACCGTTACTTACCCGAAGGTGACACACGGTAGCCGTTCCCCCGCAAGCCCAGCTGGGTGCCTGCTTTGCTCCAGGACACAACTGGGGCTGGCACCCCTGTGCTGTGGCACGTGAGGACCACGGGAGCCATCATGGTCACGGTGAAGTCTGTCTGGTCATCGGCAATGGTGGGAGGCACTGAAATGCAAGTCAAGGCTTGAGGCCCTGCTGAGGTCCCCTGGGGAACACACAGCCACGGGGCCAGGTGGACGAGAAGGATAAAAGACTAAGACACGGGCTTCCCTGGTGGTGCAGTGGTTGAGAGTCCGCCTGCCGATGCAGGGGATACGGGTTCGTGCCTTGGTTCGGGAAGATCCCACATGCCGCGGAACGGCTGGGCCCGTGACCCATGGCCACTGAGCCTGCGCGTCCGGAGCCTGTGCTCCGCAACGGGAGAAGCCACAACAGTGAGAGGCCCGAGTAGCGCAAAAAAAAAAAAAAAAAAAAAAGACTAAGACACAAGGTGACATCAGTGACAAAGCTCCAGGGAGGGAGGTGCAGCAGTCACATTTCCTCACTCAGATGTGTTTTGCTGGGCGTGTGGGATAGTTATGAACTGCTTTCTATAGATACCAGCCAGGTATCTCAGGGAGCATCTCACAAGACAAGGGAGCTTGCTGGGGGCACAGAGTGAGGGAGGCCAGAGAAGGCCTCTGGGGCATGCGGCATTTAACCTGAGATCTGAAGGAAGAGCAGATATTGCCTGGGTGAAGGGAAGAGTGTTCAGCAGAGGGAACAGCACGTGCAAAGGCCCCGAGGTAAGGAACAAAAAGCTGAGAGGCACGAATGCAACCCCGAGTGAGGCAGGCCATGGGGTGAGCTGAACCTGGGGGGTCAACAGGGCTGACCTTCTGGGCCCAGGTGATACCATGCATTCTATCCTGAGGGCGGTGGGCAGCCATGGTGGGAGGGATTTTAACTGGCGTGATGACAAGGTCAGATTTGGGTTCAGAACATTCTGGACTTGGGAGAGGCCTCGCCTATGAGCTCCCACAGGCCAGGAACTGTGGTTGAGTTGGGTTATGTCAGTGTGGGAGGGCAGGATCAGAGAGGGCTTCCTGGAGGCGGTGACCCGGGAAGCACAGAAAGGCTCAGAGGGAACCAACCAAAGGCTCAGGGAACCCGTGCAGGTCCCTGGAGGCAGAGAGAGAGCACCCAGGAGAGGGAGGCACTGTCCCCATCCCGGCTTCCTCATCTGCCCTCGCTGTGAACAGTCCCTCCTGACCGTGAACTCACCGTGAACCGTCACCCAGTAGAGTCTGCGGGCCTCGCCCACTTCATTGCTCGCCACACACTCAAACTGGGCTGAATCCTGGGGGCTGGGGGCTGTGAGGAGCAAGGCGTTGGAGGGCAGGAGCCTGGACAGACAGACGGACGGTTGTCTGCTAAGCGACTGGCCGGGCTGACCAGTCGTGGCCTCCCTACCCGGGGAATTTGGAGGCGAGGGATGTGTTTCATGACTATTTTCCCTTCCTGTAACCGGCCCCCAGCGTCGACTCTAGAAGTTTCTCCTAGGATTTTCTACCTCCCAAGGTCTACCTGTTCAGTTTGTGGGCAATTTTAATGTTTGCCTCTGGGTTTCTCCATAATCCTAAAAATTTTCTACAGTCACCACCTATGATAACTTCTGTAATAGTAACCATATCCAAAGCCCTGATCAGAACTGCTTGTGTTCACTGAACACCTGCTTAGTCACAAAGCTCCACGATGATCTGGCACCTATAACATGACAAATGGTTGGTGAATTAATTGCTGAACTGACCCCTTAATACTCCCGGGGATCATTTCACGATCAGCTGCATTTGAGAAACGGGGAGACCGAGGCTCTCGCAGGAGCCATGGGTCCAGGCTCAACCGGCATGAACGTGGGCTTCTACGTGGGTTCGTAAATAGTGACTAAAGTGGTTGCAAAGGCCGTATATTTCCCATTTGGCTGTATGTCCCAAATGCCCCCATCGCTGACCAGGTATCTTAGTGTAAAGACCCTCCTGGCCCCTTGAAGTCAGGACACAAGTTCTGGTGCTGGCTTTGGTGAGACCCGAGCGCGCCCCTGCCTCGGGTTCTGGCCTGGCTCCCCTTCTCTGAGACGGGCAGGCCCTTCCCCACCCGAGGCATCTCATGACGTTCCCAGAAGGACCAGCTCGGTACCGGTAGGCTCCCTGCTGCAGGCGGAAGTCCAGCTTCTGTCCATCCTTCCACCAGACCACAAGGGGCTTGGGTGAGCCTCTGGCCTCACAGGGCAGTAAGGCGGCGGTGTCAGCAGTCAGGGTCAGGTTGGAGGGGCCGGGGGTGATGGCTGGAGGTTCTGGGGAGAGAACAGTGATCAGGAGACGGGGTGGGGGGTGGGGGCAGGGCGGGGGTCTCTAAGGTAAAGCCCAGGAGCAGGAGATACTCCAAGCACCTTCAGCCCATCCCCGAGCAAGCAGGGGCGAGGAGGCAGGAGAAACTCCCTGAGCGGATCTTCCAACGGGCTCCCAAAGCTGGGGCGATGGGGCTTTGACCACCCCTGAGGCTGGCATCCCCCTAACTACGTCTCCTTGAATGGGGCCTCCAGGGCGCAACTCCCCAGCAGCCCCGCCCCAGGCTAGGGCCCAGCAGCGCAGCCTCCACCAAGGTGATGAATGGGATTGAAGAGCAGATTAGATCACCTGGCTCAGTGATTCTGAGTGTTTTACAGCTTGTGCGTGTTTTGTCATTCAATATAATAGTATAGTAGTAAGTGTTTATAATGTATGCATAAAGATAAATATGCATCTCTGAGTGTACATGCTCAAAACTTTTTATTAATAGGATTCATGGTCAAAAACATTTGGAGATCGTTGCTCTTGGCTCCTTTTTTTTTTTTTTTTTTTATTTAAGCGGTACATGGGCCTCTCACTTTTGTGGCCTCTCCCGTTGCGGAGCACAGGCTCCAGACACGCAGGCTCAGCGGCCATGGCTCACAGGCCCAGCCGCTCCGCGACATGTGGGATCTTCCCGGACCACGGCACGAACCCATGTTCTCTGCATTGGCAGGCGGACTCCCAACCACTGCGCCACCAGGGAAGCCCTTGCTCTTGGCTCCTGACAGCTAAGATGACCCAGAAACTAAGCAGGACCCGGTCCAGACAGGGGGTGGATGCTGAAGGCACAAAAACACACCTTCCCTCCTCTACCTACCGAAGACCCGGAGGTCACGGCCCTGCCGATCGGAACCTGCAGCGTTGGACGCCAGGCAGAGGTAGTGTCCGGCATCCTGGGCGAGGACTGGCTCGATCCTCAGGGAACCCTCAGGCAGAATCTGAAACCTGGAACACGGGGAGGGGTTGCCATGGATACCGGCAGACCAGCAAGTCCCTACGGAGGAGCTGGACCCCTGGTGGTGTCTCCAGCAAGACCCTCCCCTTGGTCTCTGGCTTTCTGAGCAAGAGGATGCTAACTCAGGAGTCCTGCATCTGTGAGGCCAAGGTCGGTGGGGGGGTGGGGCGTGGGGCCACAGCCTTGGGCAGCAAGCTGCACCACAACCCAGCAGCAGAAAGGGTGAGAGGGGCTGCTTCGGGCCTCCCGTGCTCCCACCTGGGCCCAGCCTCCCCCTAAGAGCCAGAAGGCAGTGGTACCCCAACTCCTTCTGAGAACAGCCCCTCGATAAGGTCGGAAAACTGCCCTTTCCCAGGGGCCATGTCTGTACTGTGTGACCCCGCCCCCGGCCACAGCCGATTGGATGGAGGATGAACACATCATGCAGGCTGAGCCAATGGAATTCTCTGCCCTGGGAATTTGGAACTGGGATTCACAGACAGCTCACCAGGGTCTGCAGGTTGTGTGAACAGAGCAGCTATAATTTGCCCGGGGGTTGGGGGGGGAGGTGTGTGTGGGGAGCCATTATGCCATGTTCTTAGAGAAAGAAGGTGTAGAAAATTGGTCTGAGAGAGAGGCATGAAGCCCTCACACACAGAAACAGAGACTAGCAACCAAGAGTCAAAACTAGACAGACAGACAGACAGACAGCCACCAGGGGCTCTCATGCCCTTCACGAATGGGCATGTACGTCCTTGGGTTCTGAGAAGACCCATGTCCTTTCTGCTCCCACTGCCCAGGTGGGCTTCCGTTTACAACCCGTAAAGAGGTACCTGAGCCCCTCCCTGATGCCCTCCCCTACCAGCTCCCACCTGGGGCTCTCAGGATCCAGAGGGATGCCGTCCTTCCGCCAGTTCACAAGGGGCGTGGGGGCACCGTCTGCCTTGCAGGGCAGCAGAGCCGTCTGGTTCACGGAGGCGTTCACTGCAGGTGGTCCCGGCCGGATGGTGGGCACCGCTGGAGGAGAGGCACAGAGGGAGCGGGTGCTGGGACCCTGTGGCTCTCAGGGGGGTGGGCAGGGCGGGGGAGGTGGGGCCACTCACTGTGGACCTCCACGTGGAAGGCCACGCTGGTGCTCCCTGCAGCGTTGCGGGCTGTGCAGCTGTAGTTGCCACTGTCGGCCGTGCTCAGGGCCTGCAGCTGGAGGAACCTGCCCTGCTCTGAGAACTGGGTGTGGGCATCTGCCTGTAGAGACCCCCAGGGTGGAGAGACCCTCATCAGTGCTGGGCTGGGCCAGGCCAGCCCCCCACGCACCAGGACCAAGGAACCAGCGGGGCCGGACAGTGGTCTCTGCCCCATTCACTCTGGGTCGGCCTGCAACCCCTGAACTGATGCCCAGCGGAGGACTTTCTGGGGAAATAGGCTCCTTTGGGAGGGAAAGAGCATCTTCCCTGGAGCTCTGCCTGCCAGGCGCGTTGCAGGGGAGACTCATGCTCACACCAGGAGCTGGAGCTTCCACCAGATCTACAATCCTTGGGTCCACAGCAGCAAATTGGCCCCATTTCAGGGGTGGGCACATAGAACCTCAGTAACCGGCCCCAGGCCACACAGCCACTAAGCATAGCTCAAAGGTACAGCACAGATATGCATCAGAAGCCCTGGGGTGCAAATCTTAGCCTTGCCTCTGTGTCCCCATCCACAGTATGGGGGCGACAATAGTAACAGGGGTAGAAAACATCAGGAGAGCAGGTATGCAAAGTGCCGGCACAGACTAGGCCCTCGGCACCTGGGATCGAGTCTGGTCAGGGTCTGGGGCCTGAGAGGGACAGAAGGCGGTGCCCCTGGGTCCCCAGCCTGGCACCCACCTGCACCTGGATGCCATCACGGTGCCACTCAATCTCCGGTGCTGGATCTGCCTCCACCGAGCACTCTAGAACCAGCTGTCCCGGGGCCAGGCCAACCACCAAGCGGGGGCCTTGGGGCCCAATGACATTTGGGGGGGCTGGTGAGGTGGGTAGAGAGAACATGAGAGATGGACCCACCCCTGCAGGTCCCATCCTGCCTCCCTCTCCTGCCCCCACTCTGGAACCCCCCTACCTTGA